>NW_023425349.1:54385201-55589846 GCF_014108415.1 Molossus molossus | reverse complement strand
GACCGATTTGCTGTGCATTTCTGGGGTTTCTTTTGTTTTAGTACCCCTTCCAAACAGGCCCGTCTCACTTGCAGAACAGGAATTGTGTCCCAGAACCTTCCCTGGCCTAACTTTTGGAGAAGCTGTGACATGCTGGTCAGAGGGGAGAGACTGACCACCAAGCAGTGTCAAGCAGAGGGGCCTGAAATTAGAGCCGTTATGAATAATCCTTCCAGTACTTAGACCAACTGTCCTTTGTGAAGATGGAGCGAGACACAAATGATTTGGGAATGAACCCCAGTGAGAAAATAACAGGTCATCTTCGCACTACTGATTTATTATTAAAGACACTTTATCAGACAGGATTGTGCATATATATTTTCACTGGAACATCCTGATGTGAGGTGATCTGAAGATTGAGAGGCAGCAGTCTACCTCTGTCTCCCTTGAGTACTAGCGCCGTAGTCTACACAGCCAGTGACCATCTGGGCGTGTCTTAAGCACCTCAAATACAGTAAAGTTCCAGATGTGTTTGCCATCACTTTAGCTACCACCAAAGGGTCTCCTTTAACTTTTTCTAGATTCTCTATCAATGAAGTGACTTGGAAGTCAACCTTCGCTTCTCAGTTTTCCTAAACGTCCAGTAATGACAAAATCCTTCTGCCCGCATCCTCCTCTTCATCCTTGCCTGCCTTTGCTGAGGGGTTTTCCTCATTGCTGGTCTAGACCACAGAAATGGTCCCTTAGTTCATACAGCTAACCCCCCACCCCCACCGTCATTAAAGTGATCTTTCCAGGCCATAGTCCTGATAGTGTCACTTCCTTTCTTGAAGCTTGCTAGTGGCACCCCATTTCCCCATGAGCATGGCATCAGGTCTCTCCGTGGCCTGGCACCTACCTGTCCAGCTCACTTCCAACCGTGCCTCAGTGAACGGCGAGCTCGCGCTCTACCGGGTGCTTACGTTCCTACAAAGACGTCTTCCTCACAAATCTGGCTTTCTCTTGCGTCTGTGTCTGTGTCCGTGTTCCAGTTGCTCTCTGTGCTCCAGCTACTTGCTCCTCCTTTTGTCAGTCTGCCGCCCTCATCTTTAAAAAGTCACTCAACCGCCCTGGCCAGTTTGGCTCAGCGGTTAGAGCATCGGCCTGCAGTCCGGAGAGACCCGGGTTCGGTTCCCGCTAAGGGCATGTACCTCGGTTGCAGTTTGTCCCCGGCCCTGGTTGGTCGTGCGGGTGGCAGCCACTCGATGTGTCCCTTCACGTCGATGTTTCTCTCTCTCTCTCCCTTCCTCTCTCTCCCTCCCACTCTACCTGAACAAAAAATGGAAAAATATCCTCGGGTGAGGATAAAAAAAAAAAAAAAAGTCACTCAACCTTTAGTTCCTGTATGAAGCCTTTTGAAGTCCTTATGGCCCCCTTGACCCCAGCTACCCCCTTGTCTCTCTTGCCTTTGGGTTGCCAACCCAGCACTTACCCAAGCGGGTCACTGAAACTTCTCAGGCTCCTTTTCTTGTGTTGTGAAGAATTTCAGGAGTGTTGTATGGAAAAATAATCAGGAATAAAGCAGAAGTAGGAAGGAGGAGCTAATAAAGAGGAAACTCCCAAAATAAGGGCCTGGAGTTAGCAGTGCTTTATGAAAGATATAGGTAGAAAGATGATATTTTGAACCTCATAGTCATACTTTTTAAGATTTGGTTCTGTGCTGGGCTTTGTAGGAGCATTCCAATTGGCTACATTTTATGATAATATTTCTCATGGTAATTACACTGGGCACCTACTGAAAATTCCAATTCTTGTGCCCAACCCCAGACTTTCTGCATCAGAAATATGAATAACAACAACAATAATTGTTATAGATAATGGATATATATTCTAGAAATCAGTCTTCTGGAAAGCTCTCTAAAACACTCCATGCATACTCAAATGTTCTATCATTTTCAGATAGAATCCACTTTAAGAATATCTGATATTAGCCTGGCCAGTGTGGCTCAGTGGTTGAGAGTCGATCCATGCACCAAGAGGTCGCTAGTTCGATTCCCATCAGGGCACATGCCCAGATTGTGGGCTCAATCCCCAGTGCAGGGAATGCAGGAGGTGGCCAATTGATGTTCTTTCTCATTGGTGTTTCGATCTCTCTCTCTAAAAATCAATTAAAAATTTTTTTTAAAAATCTGATATTAGAGCATATGTCTGGACTATAAAACAGATCATAGCTCTGGCTGGTGTGGCTCAGTTGGGTGGGCATCATCCCATGCACTTAAGGGTTGCTGGTTCTATTACCAATTGGGACACATGCCCAGGTTATGGGCTTAATCCCCAGAGAGGTTAATGTGGAAGGTAGCCGATCAGTGTTTCACTCTGACATCAATGTTTCTCTCTCTCTCTCCTTCTCCCTTCCTCTCTCTAAAATAATCAATTTAAAAAAAAAAAAAGACAACATAAAGTGTGATTATTTTTTAAAATATTTTTATTGCATTTGAGTTATATTTCTTTTTATGTGCTCCCGAGTTACTAATTTAGAGAAATTAGGAAACTTTATAAATTTATAAATGATGATAATTTGTGAAACAATTGAACAACATTCATTAATTACCTACTATGTTATGTACTAGGTACTGTGCTAGAGGAATTTACTTATATGAGAACTCTGCAGAATGGTGAGATTATGACTGACTTAAAATATGATTTTGCACAGTGATAGTTTCTTACAACTTCCATTCTAATATTTCTTGATAACAGAACCCTATATTTTTAGCTGAGAACATAATATTACATTTTCTAGTGTCTTGGATTTAGAATAGCTATATGTCTAAATTCAGTCTAGTAGGACATAAGTGGAAGTGGTATGCTCAGTTTCTAGAACTTTCTTAAAAAAAGGGGTATTTATTCCTCTTTTTCTTTTATTGATTTTAGAGAGAGAGGAAGAGAGAGATAGAAACATTGATGAGAGAGAACATCAATTGGCCACCTCCCAGTTGGGGATCAGGCCCACAATCTGGGCATGTGCCCTGACCGGGAATTGAACCGGTGACCTCTTGCTGCAAGGGTAGATGCTCAATCATTGAACCACCACCAGCCAGGCTCTCCTTTCTTTTGTGTATTCAAGATATTCTGCAGACAGGTTTGATGACTATAGACGTCTTGAATCTCAAGGTAGCCTTGAGAATAGAGGTTGTGCAGACCCAAGCAACACAAGAGAAGGAACCTGGGTTGCTTTCACTATAGAGCACATACCTGCCATGAATCACTTACTTCCATACTTATAAATCAGAGAGAAGAGAACTTCAAACTTGCTGATGTCACTGTTTGGGGGTCTTTCTGTCACTTTAGTAACCAAAATCTAACTAAGAGAGATGTTGTTTCTTGAAACTTGGAGGCAAGATGCTAGAAGCATGAATTTTGTTGCAGATGAGACGTTGCTTGTTTATACTGAAATCTAGATATATAGTTAAATATATAGGTCCTCACATATTGGTGGGGAACAATTAATCACAAGTGTTAAGTATGGTGGACTGGCCCTGGCCGGTTTAGCTCAATAGTTAGAGTGTCGGCCTGTGGTCCAGAGAAACCCAGGTTCAGTTCCCGCTAAGGGCACGTACCTCGGTTGCAGTTTGTCCCCAGCCCTGGTTAGGTCATACGGGTGGCAACCACTCGATGTGTCCCTTTCACATCGATATTTCTCTCTCTCTCTCTCCCTCCCACTCTATCTGAAAAAAATGTCCTCAGGTGAGGATAAAAAAAAAAAAGAATGGTGGACTGGAAGAAAGGATAAATATGTAATTTGACAGTGGTGTTAAATATTGCTATAACAGCAATATTAAAATATATAAATGCATGAAATAACACTATACACCTTAAATTTACACAGTGTTAGTCAAATAAATAAATATATATATATATATATATATATATATATATATATATATATATTTTTTTTTTAAAGAATGATGAACTAGGTCTTCCCTTTTGTCTTTTTCTAAAGTTATACTTTGCTTACTCATGGAGGTCATCAAGGAATTCAGTCAACTGTCTCTGAAGCTATGTGGGTCCCCCTATAGTTCAATTAATGAGAGGCAGCTTAATTTATAATGCCTATGACTAGGGGTACCATGCTCTCCCTATCCTGTTTCTGATAGCCAGAAAAAGGATGATTGGTTGGGTGCTAGGAGCCATACTAGAAAGCAAGACCCCACTAGACCAAATATATTCTGTTGAGATATACAAAAATTTTTATTGAAAGTTCCAGTAGATCATGTCTTAAGAGGGGGACCACAGAGCTGACTACATAATTTGTAGAGTTCCGTCCAAAACAGATATGTGGGGCCCATTTTTAAAAAGGCAGAAGAAAAGTATCATTAATGGTCTTAAAACTTAAAGCTTTTCTTTCCTTTTGAAAGGCTCCTCAAATTGGCATGGTGTTTATTTGCTACTTAATCTTGTAAATTAAAAATTTTAATTATTAGCATGAATCTGATTCTTCTTCTTTAAATTGTATAATACTGGTTTTAAATGCAAATATAAGAGCATTGAACTTGTATGCAGAATCATTGAAATTACACAATTTGTAATTTAAAGCTCATACTTGCATATGTATTTTGTTCTCACTAGGACAGAGGAATCGCTGCCCAAAACTATTGTTTTTATTTCATCCCTTGATCCACTCACATTGCACCAATACTTCTACCTTCAAGTTACTGAAAACTAATTGACATCATTTGTAGCATATTAGCTAATACAGGGACGAAACATGAGTAGGAAAAGACATGGTACTAGGTAGTTCATGTTTCTTAGAATGGCATTGCCTTCTTTCTGCATTTGAAGCAAGTTATAGTTCAAACAGAAAGCCTGGCCTTTTGTGGCTGTCAGAGCCTCTGCTTATTCAGACATAGATGGAAGAGGCTTACCTTGTACTTGCTCTGAAGGTCCTTGAATTGCAATCCCCCGTGGTTCCAGAGGAATTCTGTGCTCATGGGGCATCCGAAGCCCTAGACATGCATGGGGTGGCAGAAAGGTGGAACACATGCATGTTGCCGTGTTGTGCAAATCTCCTGTGCTCATGCACTCTGTCACTTCTCTTACCAAACTCCAGTTCAAAGAAAAAAATTCAGACTGCACCCTGAGCCAGCCACATAGGGCAAGGAGGGAGACGAAGGGCAAAGCAATGTTCTCTGACTCCGTCACTCTTTATACAGCCCGTAGGAAAGTGCTTCCAGATTTAAGCCTCGTGAGGAACATGTTCCTCCACGCTTTCAACCTCCCTATGTTCAACTGCCCCCCAGCCTTCTCTCTCTCTGTTCAGACCTCCATGTGGCACCCCCTTTTAAGTTCTTGAGTGACTCCACTTCTCCTGGGGAATCCTGAGAGCAATGTGTTCCATTCTATGCCAGGACTATGGAATTTCATTTCTGTTCATTCAGGCAAAAGTGTGAGACTGCTGGTACTTCTCCTAATGTGTCCCCGAAGAAAGGTAAGCACAGCAGCAAGGCAGCCATTCTGTTGTTTCCTGGGATAATATTGTTTGTCGTCATATTGAGGAAATAAACTTCCATTTAGTGACTTTGGGCTTATCTCTAGTAAAGAACAAAATTCAACCTACTAAATTTTAAGATCTAGTTGGCTTTATTAAGCAATTCATGAGTCAGGCAGCATCCCATTGAGCAGCTAGAAGATGCTCCCCAGGGGCTGTACAAAGTGGAAGGTTTTTGTAGAAAGAAGAGTGGGGCAAGGGAGCTATTAACAAAACAGATGATTATTTTTATTTTTTTATTCTCACCCGAGGACATTTTTGCATTCATCTTCAGATAGAGCAGGAGGGAGAGAGGGAGGAAGAGAGAGAAATATCGATGTGAGAGAGACACATAGACCGGTTGCCACTCACACGACCCCAACCAGGGCCGGGGACAAACTGCAACTAGAGGTACGTGCCCTTAGCGGGAACCGAACCTGGGACTCTCTGGTTCATGGGCTGATGCAGAGTCTGGTCCAAGGGCTGACGCTGTAACCTCTGAGCCAAACTGACCAGGGTGAGGGGATTATTTTTAGATGTGGGTATCTTCTTTTGAGGAAGAAGGGAATGGCAAGGGATTTGTTTTTGTTTTTGTTTTTGTTTTATCATGAAGAGTGCCTCTTCTTTCTATGGGGCATGGAGAGGGCCCAAGTGACAGATAACCTTACTTGTGCTTGACCAGAAAATTCCAGACTGGTTAAGATTCTATTTCTAGGAACATTGAAACAGCAGTTGGGTCAGGGATTAAATTTAGGTTTGGTATGTTGGACTTTAGCACAAGTGACATCATTTTAGGTCTGTGGGTTTCTCTTTAACACCCCACCACACCCCCACCCCTTGAATAGTAGACTCTTGTATTATTTTGCTCAGAAGCATTAAGCACGTCTAATGCTGTCTTCCTTTACTAGAAAAACCATACTGGCAGAAAACGGCCCTCGGCACTGAGAAGGCAAAGCTTTGGTCCTTCCGTCTCAGACTTCCAGGCCTTTCTCGCCTCTGGCTGCTAGATCCCGGAAGGGAAGCACATTTCCTTCGATTGGGCACCTGGTGGTCCACAGATTCATGCTGGTGTTATTCAACAACATCCTAATGAATCCCACTTTTAGAATTTGCATCTTGATAGGAGACTTTTCTAAGTAAAAATGGAGGAGGAGGGAAGTAGAAAATGAAAAAGATGGAGGAAAATTGGGTTTAATACCTAGAATTTTGTAGTATCAGAGACTATAAAGGCAATAGGTTTCTCTGCTAGTTCTTAAGTTTGTGTTATATGGGGAAACAGTTAACCTTATGGAAATGAAAGAAAACTGAACAGAGAATGGCATAGTCCAGGGTAAGAGCGAGGGATTTGCTAAACTTCTTTCACAAACATGTTACTAATTTACAATTGTGTTTCCTTGAAACAAAATAGCTTCACAACTATTTTGGTTCAATTAAATAAGATAAAGAAGCTTGAATTTAATAAATATCCTAGCAACACACAAATAAAGATGTAGTGGTAGTGATATTGAGAAGGCAGAAAATTATAAACTATAGATCACTTCCTTCAAATTGTTGTAAATGTTACAGAAAAAAGCCATAGGTAGAATTAAAGACGATTAGAATGAAACATTAGGAAAACGCCGATGTGTTTCAGTCTAACCTTTAAGTAACACCCTCTAATGAACCTTTATCACTTGCAGGGAGAAAAGCCTCTGACGGCCTCCTGGCTCCTGCGCACCTCTCCTCCAGCCTTGTCTTTTCCCACGCCCTGCTTCGCAGTGTTTTCCCCAATAACATGGATTGCTTACAATATCCCCTTGGCTGTGTCTTCATTTCATGCCCTTGACTACACTGTGTTTTCTGTCTGAATGTGTTTTCCTCTGTTCCACCCTCCCTTTTGCCTGGCTAATGCCTATTCATCCTTCAAATGCAGCTCAAATATCATCCATCATTTACAGGAAAACATTTCCTTCACCCTTCTCCAGACTTAAGGTGTTTTAAGGATCCCTTCTAGGTAATTCCAAAACTCCCCACTTACATCTCCATCATTGTACTTAACCCTTCTAAAAATCCCTTCCTGCTATATGTCAGCCTACGTCACTTTATTCAATTTCTTGAAAGCCAGGGCCAAGTCTTATATATCTTTTAAAATTTCCAACATCATCAACAGGCAGTCAGAAATGTTCATTAAATGAATAAATGAATGATTCATGGAGTCTAATGACCTGAGGAGAAAATTGTGACTTGGAGAGGCAAAACGGCTTTCCTAAGATCTCATGACCATCTTGATACTCACATCCAGCATTCCTGACTTCTGATCATTAATCCTTGCTTCACTAACTACAGCTTAGAAGTCCCTAATAATAGGAACTAGTTGTTAATTTGGTTTTTAAAAAATGAAGCCAAAGAAAAAATACTTAGACTAAAATCATTATGGCATATATTTCTGTTTTCACTTAAAGAAAATTAAAAAGTATCTTGCTGAATTTAGATGCTACTCTACCTCTTCAAGGACAAAATCGTATCGATACTCAGATTTATACTTGGTAAATTTATTTCTAAGATTAAAGATATAAACAAGCTCATTAAGGAGTGTCAAAACTTGTCAAACATCAAATAGTTGTTACATAACATTTTGAAGTCTAGGTTATTATATACAGATTGCATCTCCATTTTTAAAATTCTAATGTTCTAAAAATTAAGGGAAAATTATCATTTAGATTTTTCCAAACTTCAAACATTTTGAGTGTTCAGAGCCATTTGAGAATCCTAAAACCTGGCTAAAAATAGGATACATAATAATATTGTTAGTTCCACTCAAAATTATTATTGTCATTTCAGCAAAGGGGAAAACCAGATGGTAAAAGGTTTGGATTCTTTTGTAATTGTTTAAAAGCCAAGTTTTATTAACATGAAAAATGAATTTTCTGAAAATAAAATAATTTCCTGCTTCATCCAACATGGAAATTTTTTTCATTACTCCTTATTAATTGCCATCCCACCCAAAGCACCCCAATTTCCACTCATCTACAGCTCCCTTCCCTGAAGCCATGTGTTTCCGAAGTGATTCCACTCCCTTATCAATGATTGGCTCAGAAACGGGAGCTAGGACACGATACTGGCCCGCGAGGTCAAGGGGAACCAGTCGGGAGTGTCTGGACAATGTTTTCTTATCTTGAAGTAAAAGACCTTGGAAGAGGTTATGTGCAGGTAAAGCTGGGACTGCCATTTCATGAAGGCAGGAAAAGGAGGGGGACAGAAGCAACAGCATGAGCCCTGGCACTAAAAGCTGGCACTGCCAGGTTAAGCCAGCTCAGAAGTCTGTCCTGCTTATGGACTTCCAGTTATGATAGTCAATACATGTCATCGTTATTTCAAGCACTTGAGTTTCTGTAGCTAGCAGGGGAAAGAATTCTAATTAATATACAACAAAATTAGTGATCCTACTTAAATCACTGGAATACTTGATGTAAAGCTCTTAAGAAAATGATTCGCTATGAAGTAATTCAGCTTCTCTCTATTTTTCTGTTCCTGGGCTAATTGTTTGAGGTTTGGAGGGACATCCATTATTTTAAAATGTAAGATTGTCCATCACTGCACCTCTCACACAGATGGCCATTGATTTATTTCTGCACTCTAATAGATGCTTTAAAAAATTCTGACATTTTTGCCTCCGGTGTCTCTAGGATTATAATTTCATGAGCTAATTGTGAGTAGGATAAACCCACACAGAGCAGATTGTACGGCCCTTAGGAGATCTCAGAGCATTTACTCAATCATCCAGGTGCCTCGTTACATTTTGTGTGTTCTCACAGAATTTCAGTGCATACGGACATCCCCTAAAGTTTACCTCGAAATCTTGCGGTTACTCTGTTCCTGTCAGTGAGTGTTTTCTGGGCTCAATTGGTCCTAAAAATTAAAAGGATTTAATATTGGTGAGTTAATGAAGGAATTCACAGTATAAGAAAAATGAAAATATAATGGTATTCTTGGACTTGTCAGGTGAAGAAAATTTCTTATTTGGTCCTATCCTTTTGATTAAAAGATATGTTCACCAGGAAGCTGGAAAAATACATCACTTTTGATCAAAGCAATTTTGAAGTATTAGAGGGAGTCTAATGATATTACCTTCATGCTGAGATTTTTATGTAACCACAATAATAATTATAATTATAATAGCTCACATTTATTTATTATATGCTGTAAACCAAGAACTATATTCAACTCATTTTCTATATTATCTCATTTAGTCTTCATAATAATTTTGTAAAATAGGTTCTAGTATTTTATTCACTTCACAGCAGAGAAAACTAAGACTTAGTGAGATTAAGTAATTTTCTCCAAGATCTCCAGGACCCATGTTCTTAACATTTATTCTGAATAGTTGGTTTCTGTTCTAAATAGCTGACCTGTGGTCTAGGTAGTCTATAAAGCAAATAAGGTGACTGAGTTTCCCAAAAGGCAGTGTAGCCTTCACTTGCCTTAATAGTAATGGTCAGATCAGAAGTTCTACTTTGTACCAAAAAGATTACATCTCAGGCATATTGACAATTAATGGACATCATATTTCAAAAAGGATAATAGCAAATAAGAATTTAACTACAAAAGAATAGCAAGTATTGCAGAAGTCTGGAAAATATCTCATGTGGATTAAACAAGTCATTTAGTCAGGTTGACCATCACATTTTTAAAATGCTTTATTATAACAGAGACAGTACATGATATATATCGTAGAAAAATAGAAAATGCAAAGAAAAAAAAAAAAAAGAATGTAACATTCCACCTTTCAGTAATTGACACTGTTAACACCCTGGGGTATAGCTTTGAAATATATATATTTTTATATCACTTAAGTTTCTTTTAATCCAGTATAGCTTCCTTTCTTATGACTATTGAAGACAAAACACCAATTGAACTCCAGGATATCATACCTTCTTGGGCTTGTCTAGTTGCATCCCTCTTTAAAGACTGTATAGACTCGCCCTGGCCGGTTTGGCTCAGCGGTTAGAGCGTCGGCCTGCGGTCCGGAGAGACCTGGGTTCGGTTCCCGCTAAGGGCATGTACCTTGGTTGCAGTTTGTCCCCGGCCCTGGTTGGTCGTGCGGGTGGCAGCCACTCGATGTGTCCCTTCACGTCGATGTTTCTCTCTCTCTCCCTTCCTCTCTCTCCCTCCCACTCTATCTATACAAAAAATGGAAAAATATCCTCGAGTGAGGATTAAAAAAAAAAAAAAAAAAAGACTGTATAGACTCAAGTGAAACACCATGATTATAACATCATAGATGATGGTTTAATGCCTGTTGTAATACATCAGATACTTCATGCTTGTTGTAATACATCAGAAGGTACAGAACTTCTAATTTACCTACCATTAATTTGCTAAATCTGACCTTCACTGAGTGACGGCAGTATGAACCCTATATTGTGCAATTTTATTTAACCTCTTGTGATTAGAAACAATTCTGTGTGGTATTATGTTGGACCTAATTCTTCATTTACCTATTTTAACTTTGATAAACCTTGCCTGAATTGATAAGTTAACGACAGTTTGCAAAATGATGTTTCCCTAATTCTGTCTTTCCTTCTACATTTGTTAACTGGAATTTAAAGTAGACCATTCCCTCATCAACTGGTCTGGCTTCAGTTTTCTCCATGTGTGATTATGAAATTGCCTGGATCATGTCTATGAATTGTTAAATCCTGCAATACAAAGGAACATGCAAAGTTATTGGATTGGTTTACAATGTTTAACAAAAGAGTAACATAGCTGTCTATATGTTTAAATCTGGTCTCTGGAAAAGGAAGTACATCTATTATGCATCAATCTGAATATAGGTTTGTAAAGGCCAATATTAATTCAACACATGGCATAATTTTATTGTAATTGATGATGCTCATCAACAGAAAGATTTTCCTCACAAAATAATAAGGAAATATTTGTCTCTGGAGATATCCAGAGGCTGGACCTATTGTGGTTGTTAGTCTTCGAGTCCATCCTCTTCAGTTGAAATATTAGAATTATAAGAAAACATAAAGATACTCAGTAGAATAGAAAATCTAATAGAAACAGTGCCTAATCTTGTACGAACACTCTAGAAACCATACTAGTAAATCAACAAAATCCTAATAAAACTCAGTAATATTACCAGATCTCAAGAGTCACAAACTGAGTGGGTGTCCTTATCTTTGTATTCTTCATACTGGGAGTGATAAAAATGGCTCTTGGGAGAAATGGTGAAATGAGCAAGTAAATATGGATATGACGATCTATGAGGGAACTGAACGTTTTTTGATCACTCACTGAATTGTGGAGCTTAGCTTCCTCCCTCCAACCAAGAACAGTGTACATGCCCCCAGTCAAGCAAACTGAATTCTGGAATAGCATATTTAACTATTAGAAGAGTTGTAAAAAAGACTGCACATCACTACCTTATCTATTATTGCCCTTCCTTGCTTCCCACTTCCTTTCATAGGATGTACACATCCCTATTCCTTTAGATTGCAAAAAATAATCCTGAAACTAAAACACTGTTGGATGTGCTAGGAAGATAAGCCACATATTAAGTGCAGTATATCAGAGCAAATAGAATGTCTGTCCTGAAGATCATGCAGTCATACACCATGGCCACAGTCACCAACATGTTTGTTTGTTTGTTTGTTTGTTTTTTAATTTATTTTTATTGACGATATAAAGATAGGAAGGGAGAGGGAGGGAGAGATAGAAACATTGATGAGAGAGAACATCAATTGGCTGCCTCCCACATGCCCCCTACTGGGGATTGGGCCCATAACCTGGTCATGTGTCCTGACGGGGAATCAAACCGATGACCTCTTGGTACATGGGTCAGTGCTCAACCACTGAGCCACACCGGCCAGACAACACCAACATCTTTAGTAACAACACACACATTTGGATCTGAACACATGTTCCATCTAAGTTCAAATAGTGATGATAATGACAACTTGAACTTAGTCCAAAGTGACTTTCTCTTGTAAATTATCAAACCAGCAAAAATTTATGAGATCAGTTGCAAAATTATATGTGATAAAGAATGAAAATGAGTAGGCATGTCTCTCTAGTACCTCTGTTATTTTTCATGGGGGTATACCTGAAATTTGATAATCATTGTAGCCCAGGATGGGGGGAAAAATCTGCCAGGCCACAGACTCATTGGTTGTTGTCTTTTATATACTTGAGCTGGGTAGCAGGTACATTATTTTCAAGAAAATCTGTGCTGTGCCAGGGTATGTGCTTCTATGTTGTAGTTCTTACTGTATCACTGAGCCTCCCTGAATTTTCAGTACAGTAGGTCTGGCATGGCCCACCACACTTCCCAAGGACAGAAAAGAAGACTCTATTCCAAAGAAAATATAACTCGGTGGACCAAGAAAAAAACTAGTTATAATTACGCGTAGCGGGTTAATTGTAACTTAAAATCCATTGACACAGGAGATATATTCTTTCACTTTTGTACTTTCTACTTTTTTTCTCCACATGCCAAGCAGCGCAAGACAAGGTCCGTCCCCTGACTGTCTTCTACCTCATCCTCTTTTCAGAGAGCTAGGTCGTTACAGAGCCAGTGACCCTCTGGTTTCCCTCAGGTCTGCATGAGAGTTGTAGGATTGTCATTTGATTTCCATTTTTCTATTGATCTTTGTTGTTAGAGATGCATCACGAACCCTGTGAGGATGGCTAGCAGGGAATAATTTGAGCATTCTAAAACCATAGCAATAATGCCATCAAGCTAGCCATAAATCTTACCCTAATTCCTAAACAAGATGTCATTTCAGTGTGCACTTTCTTAGTTTGTGTTACTCCCTAATAAATTTGTGTTTATTTGTATAATATATTGATACCCAACCTTTCTCATCAAAAGCCATGATATTGCTGACCTGGAAGTTGGGTCAGCTTCACAGGTAGAGGGCACAGTTTTCCTCAAGAATGCCCCCACTTGACACACCACCCACAAGTTGGGGAGTCTTCAAGCTGCTCTCACTTCTGACAAGCTGGCTACAAAGTCAGGAGTTCCCACTATACCACTTATAGTTTCAATAATTCATTAGAATGACTTACAGGAAAAAGAAGGTCTAGATAAAAGTGAGAAGGAGGATGAGAGGCAGGAGACTTTAGAAAGTAAGAGTCTACTGCTTTTATTACTTCTGGAAAAAATAAAAAGTGTGTCCCACAGTCATATCACCAGAAAAGTTTTCCTGATCCATTTCTACATTTCGAAAGTATAGGGAATCTAATTTCATTTAAAACATGCAATAGAGAAGGATCACAATGGAATCCAATACAATTTTATTATAAGACAAAAGAAAATAATAAGAATAATAGCTTCTGAAAGACTGAAATATGAAGTGCAGAGAAGAAGGGAGAGCTACAAAGAGAAGGAACTTTGAAATTCTGAATTTGGTCCCTTGAATATTTGGCCAAAGACTAAACTGTGAACACACAAGTTAAGACTCCGTAGGCCAAGAAATGTTATGAGTTCAATGAGATGCTAGAGCTTACCCAGCCCAGGAGATGCTGGGGTTCCAACTAGTCAAAATAAAAAGACCTCAATGAACCCCCAGGTATTCAACTGACACCCAAAAAAGGACAAATCTGATAAGTAGGACATTATAGCCTTAGTATAGATCTTTCATATTGCATTTACAAACAATCCTCTAACGCAGAGGCAGAGAACCTTTTTTCTGCCAAGGCCCATTTGAATATTTATAACATCATTTGAGGGCCACACAAAATTTTCCACTTAAAAATTAGCCTGCTGTATTTGGTCAAACATTTAACTAACTCACCCCTAATGTGAAGGCTGGCACTGCTCTCTTTGGTGAGGTGTGTGATGTCAGCTGGTGTTGATGATGTTGCTACTCACAACTGCTTTTCCAGGTTTGCATCAGTCAGTCTGGAGGGCAGTCAACTCTTTGCGATGATACCTTTTGAAAAGAACTGCTCACAGCAGTAAGTTGCTCCGAATACAGATGCATATTTCAATGCATGTCTCCTCAAAGTGGGAACTTCATCATTGCTTATGCAATGTTTATGGAACCCGAGCAGTGGGAGGTTGTTGTACCTAGATTTCAGCTCATCATCGCCTTGCAGCTGAATGATTTCATGTTGTAGGTTGTCAGGCACATTAGCTGGGTCCACATTGAACAGTGTAGCAAAGATGTTCGATTCCATTTGTTGACTTTTCACATTCTTGAATCTTTCATTAAATGCCTCAATTATTTTCACACATTCACCAGCATATTCAAGTGTTATAGAAGGCTTTTGTCCTTCCAGAGTGGGGAAATGCACTGTGTTATTCCTTTCAAATTGCACTTTTCACAGCCTTAATTTAGCTCCAAATGATTTCACATTTGAAAGCAGGAGCTGAAAAGCTGTTTGGGGCGCTGCAGCTTGATTTTCAGCTCTGAGAGGTACATGGTAATGTCCACCATGAACACTAAATCACACAGCCACTTGCTATCATTGAGTTCCCTGATAGGTTTCCCTTCACCTCCTTGACTTCATCCACAGTTCCTAAAACCTCATGAACATGTTCCTGCGACTCAGCCACCACACTTCACAATGATAAACAAGATCACTGTAATCAGAGTGAAGATCATTCAGTAACTATTTATTTACTTACTTACTTATTTATTTATTTATTTATTTATTTATTTATTATCCTCATCCGAGGACATTTTTCCATTTTTTGTACAGACAGAGTGGGAGGGAGAGAGAGGAAGAGAGAGAGAGGGAAACATTGATGTGAAAGGGACACATCGAGTGGCTGCCACCCGCACGACCAACCAGGGCCGGGGACAAACTGCAACCGAAGTACGTGCCCTTAGCGGGAACCGAACCCGGGTCTCTCTGGACCTCAGGCGGACGCTCTAACCGCTGAGCCAAACCGGCCAGGGCCATTCAGTAACTCTTTAAACTGGAAGCTGGTAAACCCCCTGCTTTTAACAAAATTTATGCAGAACACTACTGTTGCCATCACATTGTTGAGCTGCAACGACTGTGCACAGAGACTTTCTTGGTGTATGATGTAGTGGCATATAATTAAATCACTTGGATCAAGACGGAGAATTCAATTCTTTCGTGACAAATTCAATTCACCCTTTTTACGAGCCAACCATGGCTGCAGCTCCATCTGTAGTAAGACCATTTCACTTTTCAAATGTTAGCTCAAGTTTTTTTCATTAATAAAACAAGTCTCTCAAACAAGTCCTCACCTCTTGCAGTGCCATGCATGGCTTCCAGTGACTGCATGCTAATCACAAAGAAGCTGAGACCTCAGCACAGGGAGAGTTTGCGGAAGAGTGCGTGGTGGCTGCTGCAGAGTTGTTAGCACCAGACAAAGTGAAATTGTTTCAGAGTGTTAGTTTGTCTCGGAGAACCGTCTCAGATTGGATTACTGGCTTAGCACAAGATATTAAAAAAAACACTGAAGGATTCTGCAGGAGATTTCCAGTTTTTTTCTCTGTCTTGTGATGAGACAACAGACAATACAAACACTGCCCAACTGGCTGTTTTGGTTCGTGGGATTGCTCACTACATAATTCGTCTAAATAATGTTGCCTGTTGTAAGGAGGCCTAGTGAAAGTGGCTTGTGATTCCAAACTCCGCTGAAGAGCATTGATGTTATCCAGACGCATTTGGACTCCCAATTCATTGAGTTTAGCACGTTTTGAGTTGTAATGATGCTCCAGATGGGTTTTTCTCATTATTGCAAACATATCACCACGATCTAGTCATACAGGTTTGCCTCTGATTTCAACAACAACAACAAAAATATCATTTATCCATTTCTCTTGAAAAGATCAACACTCTGCATCAACTTTTCTTTCTTTTTTTTTTTTTGTAGTCACCATTTGAAGGAGATCACACCACTTAAGTTTTAATAACTATCCAGTGTGTGTGTTGCCAGCCTCTCAATTATTTTGCTTTGATCATTGCTCTAGTCCTGCATCTTGGATTTGGGACATATCCAATGTTCGTATCATCAACTCTTTTTTTTTTTTTTTAAACTTATCTTTATTGTAGAATGTATTACAGATGTTCCTCACTTTTCCCCCATTGACCCCCTCCTCCCCACTCCCGCTCCTCTCCTGCCTTTCCCCACACTGTTGTCGGTGTCCATTGGTTATGCATATAAGCATATGAGTTCTTTGGCTTATTCCTTCCTATCTCCCAACCCCCCTTCCCTTTGAGGTTTGTCAGTCTAGCAACCAATTTGTACTTCTTAATCCCTTCACCTTTTTCACCCATTCCTCCATCCCCCCTCCCATCTGGCAACCAACAAAATGTTCTCTGTATCTATGAGAATGTTTCTGTTCTTCTTGTTCATTTTGTTTGTAGATTCAATTGTTGATAGATATGTATTCATTTCTATTTTGTTTGCTCATATTTTTTATCTTTTTCTTCAAGAAGACCCTTCAACATTTCATATAATAATGGTTTGGTGGTGATGAACTCCTTTAGCTTTTTCTTGTCTGGGAAAATCTTTATATGACCATTGATTCTAAATGACAGCTTTGCAGGATAGAATAATCTTGGTTATAGGTTCTTGCTTTTCATCACTCTGAACATTTTTTGCCACTCCCTTCTGGCCTGCAAAGTTTCTTTTGAGAAATCAGCTGACAGTCTTATGGGGGCTCTCTTGTAGGTAACTAACTGCTTTTTTCTTGCTGCTTTTAAGATTCTCTCTTTGTCTTGAACCTTTTGCATTTTGATGATGATGTGTCTTGGTGTGGGCCTGTTGGGGTTCATCTTGTTTGGGACTCTCTGTGCTTCCTGGACTTGTGTGTCTGTTTCCTTCACCAAATTAGGGAAGTTTTCTGCGATTATTGTTTCAAATAGGTTTTCTATTTCTTGTTCTCTCTCTTCTCCTTCTGGTACCCCGAAGATGCAAATGTTGGTACGCTTGAAGTTGTCCCAGAGGCTCCTTACATTATACTCATTTTTTGGATTCTTTTTTCTTTTTGCTATTCTGATTGGGTGTTTTATGCTTCCCTATATTCCAAATCGATGATTTGCTGCTTGGCTTTACCTACCCTACCATTAAATCTGTGTAAATTATTCTTTATTTCAGTTAATGCCTCCTTAATTTCAGTTAATGCCTCCTTAATTTCTGACTATATATCCTTCATTTCTGATTGGTCCTTTTTGATGCTCTTGAGGCCCTCACTAAGTTCGCTGAGGTTCTCACTAAGTTCATTGAGCATCCTTATAAGCAGTGTTTTGAACTCAGCATCTGTTAGGTTGCTTATCTCCATTTTGCTTAGTTCTTTTCATTTGGGACCTGTTTCTTTGTCTCCTCATTTTGGCTGCCTCCCTGTGTTTGTTTCTCTGTATATTACGTAATGAGAGGTAAGCTGAGACCAGATGCTGCTTGTTTGAAAGAATTTAGGAAAACCTGAAGCAGTATCCAAGACAGGCCAATCCTATGGTAAAGCAACTGGCAACAGCTTGGTGGGCCTGAAAGTTGGGTGGGGCAGGGCCTCAGGGAATCATCAGGGTGGGGCTACCAGTGTGAGCCAGGTTGCTGGAGTCCCAGATATGGCCGCTATCTGCTGCCCCAGGGAAGGGCTCACCAAAGGAACAAAGGCCTCTGACAGCATTTCTGTCCAGGAGAAAGCTGCTTCTCCAGCCCTCGCTTCAATGCCAAACAGCTCAGTTCTTCCCTGTATGTCTCTGGCGCCCCTCAAACTGCTTCCCCTCCGAGCTTAGAGGGAGCAAGTCTGACTAAGTTCGTGTGTGAGCCCTTTAAGAGGAGCTGCCTGGGGCTCCAGCCACCTCAGCCTCCCTGAGCCTCAGTTCCCATGGGTTTTTCCAGCCAGAAGTGATGGGGACTTCTCTTCCTGGCACTGGAACCCTGAGCGGGGCACCTGGTGTGGGACGGGGACCCCTCAGTCCTCAGGGAGGACCTTCCCAGCCGAGGTATCCTCCTGATTTTTATCCGCCACACGTGGGTATGGGACCAGCCCATCGCGCCTCTGCACCTCCTACCAGTCTCAATGCAGCTTCTTCTTTAATTTTGTAGTTGTAGGACTTCCATTCAACTTGATTTCAGGTGGCTTTGAATGATGGTTGTTCTGTAGTTTAGTTGTAACTTTGATGTGGTTGTGGGAGGACGCAATACCACGTTTACCTCCGCCGCCATCTTGACGGGAAGTCTTGTATCATCAACTCTAGGTCTTTTCTGTGTACTGTAATTTCCCTAATCTTTACCTGAGATTTAGTTTTGCAAGGATGTGTGGATAAAAGTTGGATTAAAGTTATTGTGTCAACGAGGAATCATCTCTTCGCATCTCATCTCATCACCAGATCGCAATAGTTTTGCCACAGTGTCTTAACACTTTTGCAACATATACACTCCCAGCCTTCCTGGCACTGTCTGTCCTCTGAGTCACCACAATACAGGCAGATGGACAACAGGCAGCCAACGAGAAGTATCTGTCTCATCATGTACTCATATGTGTCCTGTATAACCCGTAATGGATGTTTCTTGCTTGTCCCTCAAAATTTATATTATTATTATGATTCACTTAATATAAATTTATATTGCTATAAAAAAGCTCCTAGACTTATTGAATTCATGTCCCACCTGTGGTTGCCTTGGCAGGGCCAGACCAAGTGCTTTTGTGGGCCTTGCAAGCCAGATGTTCCTCACCCCTGCTCTAAAGGATCAAGCTGATCGAAAAGTAACTTAATTACCTGTATAACAAAATTCACCCCTCTTTACAAAAAAAAAAACAAAATTGTTCACTATCAAATAAAAAATTACTAGACATGTGAAGAAGCAGGAAAAGGTGGCCTACAACCACGAGGGAAATGAATTAATAATAAGGATGCAGATATGGCAGAGATGATGCATTGGCAAACTGATGTGTTAAAACAGATATCTTCAAGGATACGAAGCAAAACATAAACATAATGAAAGGAACTATTTGGAAATCTCAGTACATAAATAAAATTATTTAGAAACAAACAAATGGTAAAATAAAATATCTGATATTTAGAAATTTGCTACATGATCTCTAATATAGATTAGACACCAAAGAAGAAAATAGCAATGAACTTGAAGACAGGTTGATAGAAATTATCCAATGTGAAGATCAGTTAGAAAGACAACTGATGGAAAATGAGTAGAGCCTCAGGGACTTATAATACTGGCAAATAGTCTAGTGTAGAAGAAAATAGATCCCAGATATAGATCCACACTTGAATAGTCAACTGATTTTCTTCAAAAATGCCAAAATATTTCAATGGCAAAAACAATGTTTTTTTTTTCAACTAATAGTGCTAAAACAACTGGATATCTGTATGGGACAAAAAAAATTAACATAATTCCATACCTCATACTATATACAAAAATGTCAAAGTGGATAATTAACCTAAATATAAATTCTAAAACTAAAACTCCCAGGTGGGGGGCAGGGGGCAGACAACAAACAATTGTAACCTTAGGGTAGGCAAAAAAAATTTTGACAGGACAGAAAAAGCACTAACCATGAAATAAAAAAATGAGTAAGTTGGATTCCATCAAAATAAAAAGCACTTTTATTATTAAAGAAATTAAATAGTAAGCCACATTTCTGACAGAGGACCTATCCAGAATATGTAAGGAATTCCTCTAACTCAAGAATAAAAGGACGACCGAATTTTTATAAATAAAGCTTTAAAAACATTTTAATGAGCAAAAGACAAGCAGGCACTTCTAAATGTAATATATGCTAATATACAAAAAAGAATGAAAGTGCTCAAAATCATTAAATCAGAGATGCAAATTAAAATCACAGCGAGAATACTACCATATATTTACTAGAATGTCTAAAATTAAATAAAATATCTCAAATATTGGTAGGGATGGAAATTCCCAGATCTCTCATATTTTGTTGGTACAAGTATAAAATAGTACAATCACTTAAAAATTATTCTGGCAATTTCTCATAAAGTTGAATATACAGGTACATTATATTATTGTGTTTTTTTTTTTATTTTTTTTCATCCTCACCCGAGGACATTTTTCCATTTTTTACTCAGATAGAGCGGGAAGGAGAGAGAGGAAGAGAGAGAAACATCGATGTGAAAGGGACACATCGAGTGGCCGCCACCCACACAACCCAACCAGGGCCGGGGACAAACTGCAGCCAAGGTACATGCCCTTAGCGGGAACCGAACCCGAGTCTCTGTGGACCGCAGGCTGACGCTCTAACCGCTGAGCCAAACCGGCCAGGGCTACAGGTACATTATAAAACAACAGTTTCATTTTTTATTACGTATTCGAGTAACGAAAACATATGTATATAAAAAATCATGCCAGAATATTCATAACAGAATTTTTCATAATAGCTAAATATTTGTTGACAGAGAAATGGATAAGCAAATTAGTAGTGTATATACTCAATGGAATATAACTCAGCAATAAAAAGGAATGAACTACATGGATGAACCTCAAAAAATATGCTAAATGAAATGTCAGACTCAAATGAATATACATATATTATGAGACAACTTACATGAAGTTCTAGGACATATAAAATTAACTTGTGGTGAAAGAATTCAGGATAAGAAATACATTTGATTTGTGGAGGGTGAAAGTCGACTAGGGAGTTATATGAGGAAACATTTTGGGGTGATAGAAATATTCTGTATCTTGAGTAGTGTGGGGGTTACATGTATGTATATGTTTGTCAACATTCACCAAAACTTATGCTTAAATTGTATGCATTTCACTCTATGAAAATTATGATGCATTTAAAAAGTAAAAAGTACATACATAAGTCCCTGCAAATCCAATCCAGCAAATTATAAAAAGGATAATAATGACCATATGGGGTTTATTTGGTTTATTTCACATAAACAAGATTGGTTTACCATTTCAATTTATCAATGGATTCCTACATTAACAGAGAAAGTAAAAAAGTATCTGATCATTCAGATCAGAGATTGTGAAACTTTTTCTTAAAGAGCCAGGCTGTTAATATTTTAACCTTGAAGGACTTATGTATCTCTGTTGCAACTACTCAGCTCAGTCATTGTAGTGCAGAAATTATAGACAATACATAAATAAATGGACATGGCTGCGTTCCAACAAAACGTCATTACAAAAAGTGGCAATCAGCCCACGGACCACAGTTTGTTTATCCCTGATCTAGATAGATGTACTTGTTTTACATGACTTAAGAAATAAATATCAGCAAACTGAGAATAGAAGTAACTCCTTTAATGTGATTTTTAAATTCTACAAAAGACTATAACTGAAAACTTTCCCTGTAAAATTGGAAACAAGACAAGGGTGCCTACCTGCTATAAATTAATAATAAAATTTAAATGTCAAAAATAAATTTAAAAATTTTAGAAGAAAAAAAGATAAAGTCCTATGATTTTAATCTCACCTGATAATAAAATCATGTTTGAGATTTATATTACTTGAGGGAATAAGGAATGAAAGAACAGAAATTGGAGTTAAGAACTGAGATGCTATAATTTCTTATAAAATTTAACATTTACAAACTGTAAAAAGAGCAAAGAAAATCAACAAGGGACAGTGAGTACCTGTTAAGCCATTAGAAA
The DNA here is from genome assembly GCF_014108415.1 of Molossus molossus. Classification (NCBI taxonomy): domain Eukaryota; kingdom Metazoa; phylum Chordata; class Mammalia; order Chiroptera; family Molossidae; genus Molossus; species Molossus molossus. The sequence continues at coordinate 55,567,810 of NW_023425349.1, read as the reverse complement.
CAGAAATTTTGAGCTAGAAAGAAATTATATATAGCTTAGTATTGTACAAATATGTTTTAACAATGTTGTAAGTCGATTCTGATTTTTCAATCTTATCTGACCACACAATGTTGTGGTCAAATAAACTTGAGAAACATCCCACTGAATTCTATTCCAAAAACACTTTGGAGAAATATGAGCTAAACACACTGTTAGTAATCAAAGCAGGCACCTTGCATTTTATGGGACTTAACAAAGGTAGCAGTCTCCTAGACCCCAATTGATAATTCCAATCTCTCCTCTCAGGCAAGTGTGATTCTTGGGCTCCTTGACAAACTCAATAGTTTGGCTACTCAACATTTCTGCTTTAAAGGTGGAAAAGCAAAATACTTTGTCCTAAGACTATTGCAGCTTGTGGTTGTCATGTAACTTGGTTTTCACCAATGACACAAAAGCAAAAGTCAATAGGGAAGGTATTTGCATTCCTGATAAAAGTGACAGATATTTTAGCCTCCTTTTTTCTATCTTGATGGAATAAAAATCCCCCTTCCACATACTCCCACATGCAACTGGGCGAAGCATCACTTGTTTTTGTTCTCTTTATATGACTATTATTTTACAACGTTTTTAGTTGGGTGTTAGGGGGGGATGAAAACAAATGTGTATTGTATGTCTAACTTGACATGTTTAACTGAAGTCCTAAGTATGAATTCAAACATTTTAAGTTAGCAAACCAGAACATGCTTGAGAATGAAAGACACCATATTCAGTGTCATGCTTATAATGTGAGGAGAGAAAAGGGGAACTTGGATTGGTAAATTGTTTGAGGGAGCTTCCAAAATAACTACAGCTGTGTTTTGTAATTCGAAAATGAAAGAAGGCACGGCAAAATATTAGATTTGATGAGCCTGGAGTTGGATACCTGCGTGTGTATTGCATTGGACTAGTTTTAAGTGTACTAAAACATGTTAAAATCAAAGAGATTACCCTCAGAGTGAATTGTCTTAAATGAATAAATAGGTACTGAGAATAATGACCTTGAAATTCCATCTAGTTAAAGCAAGACAGTGAACATTAGGAAGAGGATAGGCAGAATATGAAAGAACAATCCAGACCAGATTACAGTGTAGATGTTCCATGTACCTAACTTAGGGCTGGAAGGTTATATGAATCACAAAGTGTAATAGACTCAGTCACTCAATCACTCACTTTCACAAATACACGCATTCATGCATATATATATATACACATATATATATATATTATTTATGAATATAGTTGTGATTGGATTAGGTATAGAGTATATATTTCTCTAATTAAATGCTGTGAGTTTAATTCTTTTAAAACAAATTCTTTTTCTTGTTTAATATTTTATACTTTTTCCAGTTTATTTTAGGTATAGATACCTAACCTAGGTAAACCCTACATCAACCTTCAGGAACTCAGAAACAGGTAAGCAACCTCCTTTAAAAATGTAGCTTTATTGAGGTTGCTTTCTTTCTGTGTGATGTTTTTACAGAAGTGTGTGTCAGTGATCTATATTTAAAGCTAAAATTGAAAATTATACTTTTAAAATGTCTGATTAAATCTGATATAGAACTACACATTAACAACAACAAAAGTACAAATCCTTCATTTGGAAACTTCCTAAAGAGGCAGTTATATTCTGCTATAGCTAGAACTGTTCTAAAAGTAAATTCAATGATGCTCAGTTTATGTATAGTACTATACTTAGAATAGCTTTTCTTTTTGATAGCATACGATTTAAATGATCTGATAGCACAATTGGTTCAATAATTATCCATTCTGCCACAGAACACTTGTCTAAGAAATTGAATTACCACAATTATCCAGTTTGGGGATTCATAATGAAATATCGAATAGGTTTTTATCTATATAATTTGTCTAAATAGCAAATATTATTTAGTAGAAGAGGCATAATATTTGGAAGCAGAACTAATTTCCAGCTCTAGCTATGCCATTTACTAGATTGTGATTGGGGTAAACTGCATAACCTCTTTGAACCTCAATCTTTTCATCTGTAAAATGGGGACATATGATTATATCTTATATAATTAGTTTTAGTAATCTATGTAGAACATAATCAATACCTTAAACTTCCTTTCCTGTTTTCATAAAATTCATCTCAAAGATCAGTCATTGATTAAGATGGTGAAAATCCATGAACCATTAGTAATCAAAGAGTAAATAACCACCACATCTTTTATTGTAGTTGTTTTAAGCAATTTATTTCTTTTTTTCAAGCTGCTCAAACAAAACCAATGTATCAATTAAAACAGGGCTCTAAATCTACTCACAAGCCTTCCAGGCAAATTTGGCTGATTAGCCATTTGACTTATGCCTTCCCACTGATAATGAGCCTGACAAAAAGAGAATGGAAGCAAATATTAAAAAATGAAGGGTTCAGCGTAGGGAGTGAATGGGAAGAGGGTGTTTATACAATGAAATTGTAGTCATTTTAAACTTGTCCCAAATCAAAATGACCCTGGGTATGCATTTTTGTTTTAATTACTTTACTTGTTCTTAGGGAAGTTGTGTGGTTCCAAGTCCATCTCCACCCAAAGCACTGACCAAAAAACCTCTTCTTTACTGTGTTAGATGATTAGGGCCTTTAAGGAAGATACTGTTGAATAATGTACTATCCTGTACCACAAGCTACTAGGTACAGGATAGGGAAAAAAGACAAAAACCATGTTATAAACTTACTGGTGAGTGGCAGGAAAAGGGAAGAGAGACAGCTATGTCATCATCTACCTTTGATTTTTCTGTTCGAGAAAAATAAATAATGTTTTCTTGACCCAATGAATATAGTGATGACCTAGGAGATTTCGTGGCCTTCTTGGAGAATCAAAATTAGTTTTTCTCCAAAGGTTGAGCGGGTGCACTCTCCTTGAGAATTTGACCCTAGTGCCCACTGTGACCCTTCCATATTACAAAAACTATGGCCATGTCATCATTCATGTGCTACAGCTCCTCTCTGAGGATCACCAGGTGTCAGGGAAGTCACAGCTGCTGGGGGAAATTATGTAAAGCAAAAGAAAAGTTGAGGTTCACTGAGACATTGTAGCTGTGTGATATGAGCAAATCAGTAGGTGACTTAATTATACTGGCACCAATCTATGGAATATGTTGTTCTTGTTTTTCCTTGAAAATACCCTATATATTGAACAATAGAGATTATGTACCTCCTTTCATTCAGCAACATGTATTACCAGTGAGTCAGACTCTTCCCAGAAAATTTGACCTCTGCTTCCTAGTGAATAACGCAGCTGGAAATAGTGATTTTCAGAATAGATAACCCAGAACGGTGATTCCCCAGAACCAATGTGCTGTGCTGACTGGATGACTGTCACTAGGGAACTTGTTAAAAAGACATATTCCTAGCCCTGGCCAAGTAGCTCAGGTGGTTAGAGCATCGTCCCAGTATACCAAGGTTGCAGGTTCCATCCCTGCCAGGGCACATACAAGAATTAACCAATGAATGCATAAATAAATGGAACAACATACTAATGTTTCTCCCTCTCTCTAAAATACAATTAAATAAAAACGTATTCCCAACTCTGATCCACAGATTTTTTAAAAAATATTCTTTCCTTTATTGATTTTAGAGAGAGAGGAACAGAGAAGGACAGATAGAAATATTGATGAGAGAAAGCATTGATTGGCCCCCTCCTGCATGCCCCCCACTGGGGATCGGGCCCACAGCCTGGGCATGTGCCCTGACCAGGAAACAAACCTGCAGCCTCTTGGTGCATGTGTTGATGCTCAACCACTGAGCCACAATGGCCGGGCTGGTCCACAGATTTTTATTTTATAGGTCTATGAGAGGCCCAGGAACATGTATTTTTAAATAAAACTTTCTAGGTAGACTAAACAACTTATGAGGGGTACACCCATATAATAATATATAAATACATATGCAAAGAAGAGTAAGGAACTTGTTTATGTATGGATATGGGCCAATCTTCAAGGTGTTTTATCAAGTGAAAAACACAAGGCTGTATCACTGGCTACCAGTGGATAGCAAAATAAGGGTGAACACACATATTTGCTTATATATGCATTAAATATGTCTGGAAAGTTACACAAAAAGTTGATAATATTGGTTTTGCCTCTGTAGAGAACTGGGTAGTTGGCAGATAGGAGTGGGAGAAAGATTTCCACAGCATAACTTTTTATACCTTTTGAAATTTGAGCCAAGTAAACACATGCATTCAGAAATGACCAAAAGATATTATTTCACCTGTTTATATAATTTATGTAGTAAAATTTTAAAAAAGCAAACAAAGCAATCTTGTACTGGATAACAGTTTTTACAATTTCTGATTGTAATTAAAATTTGGCTCCTTATGCAAGGTAAAGCAATTGAGTGGATAATAACTAGGCTCCTTTCTTTGAGAGGATTTTAGGGATAAACAGGCAATGAGAAAAGTCCCACCATTGAATTCGTGATTCTTGAATGGGTTGGCTCACAAGTGCACGCCTGAAATGGCTATACAGGAATAGTGAAGAAAATGCTCCAAGAGCTGAGTGTCAATCTCAAAGAAAAACTAATGTCTTGCCCAGCCGATATGGCTCAGTGGTTGAGCATCAGCTCATGCACCAATAGGTCACTGGTTCGATTCCCGGTCAGAGCACATGCCCAGGTTGTGGGCCCGATCCCCAATGGGGGGCATGCAGGAGGTAGAGAATTGATGTTCTCTTTCATCAATGTTTCTATCTCTCTCTCTACCTTCCTCTCTCTCTAAAAATCAATAAAGAAAAAAATTAAAAGAAAAACTAATATTCTGACTCATTCTGACCATATGGATGATGCCTTGGGAACCAACCAAGTTCTCTTGACTTTCCCTAGTCTTTTCCCTGGTTAGGATCTTACATGGACCCATTGAAGACAAATGACTAATCAATATCTGGCAGAATATTCAGGCCATAACGTAAGGGAAATCTGTTTGGACAAGGGTGAACAAATAATGAGGTTTAAACTAAATAACTGCTGACTGTAAAATGGCACAACCACTTTGGAAAACAATCTGGCAGATCCTCAAAAGGTTAAACATAGTGTAACCATATGACCCAGCAATTGCTCTCCTATGTGTGGTTTCCTATTTGTCCACCTCACTTGGTATCTTCAATTAGTCCAGTGGATGAATTAGGGGAGAGAGATTATTTCTTATTCTTAATCCAAAGGTCATCTGGGATAGACAGTAATTATTTTGGACCTTGTTCATTTCTACTTCCTTTTGTTTTCTACATATGTCTCTATTTTTATAGGTATAGTAAACAGTCAACTTTTTACTAAAATAATATTTTATCTGATTAAAAATAACATATTTAGTGTTGCTTATTAAAAATATAGAAAAAACTGTGAGCCTAGTATCTCAAAACCTACTGTTAATCTTTTGCTGCTTCATGCTTCTTCTCAGGATGTATTTACATATATTTATATACATTTATTTTAATTTATAAAAGTGGGAGCAAACCCCTCACAATTATCCTAACCTAATTTTTCCAATATCATGAAATAATCTACTACAATACAATTCTCATTACTAGAAGATATTATCTCACAGAGACATGCCATATATGCTTTTTGAACTAGCTGTCTCTGAGAAACAGAATCTAAGAAAAAAATTTGTGTTGTGTGCAGCGATTTTATTGGTGAGTGCCCTTGGGATAAACCCTTATGTGGGCCAGTGAAAGGAAGTAGGGCTGGGTGAATCCACAAGGCAGTTGCAATAAAGACTCTGGGGAGCTCCGGGAAGGGATGGCCCTTCAGAGTCGTCCCTTCTTGAAGCAAAGGGGCTGAGTCTTAGAAACCCCTTATTACCCAGTAATTGAATGGGGACTGTGCCCTGGAGTGGGTATGACCTGGGGCAAGGCTGCTCCTTGCAGCAGAGGGCAATTCATAGACAGAAATTCAGCTGAGAGCCATTAGTTGTCAATGCTCCCAGCAGCTGAGGAAATGTATTCCTCAGTCCTGAGGAAGGAATCTGGGAGAAACAAAAGATCTCAGTGTCACTTGAATTTACTTACGTATTTAGTTCTCATTGTATCTTTCTTCTATTTATATTAGGTTCCACGTATTCTTGGCTAACATCTTTGCTGGTCTAGGTGGCTTTTATGGTGGGGTGACCCAGACCCATGTCCCTTATGAGTCTGAGTCCCTGATCATCATGACTTTCTTAAGCTGTAGCTGTTGCACTTACACAATTATTGTTAAAAATGGGCAAGAGCCCTGGGCGGTTTCGCTCAGTGGTTAGAGCATCAGCCCACAAACCAGGGAGTCCCGGGTTTGGTTCCTGCTAAGGGTACGTACCTCAGTTGCAGTTTGTTTCCTGCCCCGGTTGGGGTCGTTTGGGTGGCAACCACTCAATGTGTCTCTCTCATGTCTATATTTCTCTCTCTCTCTTCCTCCTTCTCTCCCTCCCGCTCTATCTGAAGATAAATGCAAAAATGACCTCGGGTGAGGATAAAAAAAAAAAAAAAAAAAAATGAGCAAGAGATTCCCAAATTGATTGTATGGGTGCCAAACATATTTTTCCTTGCCCTCATGGTTAAGCAGCAGCCCTATTTACCTGATTATCAGTGTCAAGCACCTGTGCCAGGATGGTGACTCCTTTGTTACTACTTTCTTTGCTTTCTTCTTGTCATGAGAACTAAAGTGACAGTGGTAGTTTTTACCTAAAGTTGAATGGAACACTTACTGTGTCTTTTGATGGAACATTTCTCCCCTCTGGAGAGCAAGTCATCTGGACCCACATTGTCTAGAGTTGTACAGATGGGAAGCACATGTTCTACAAGTTGGTCATTTGGAGGGATAGTAAACAGGGATACTCCTATTTCCTTCTGTTGGGTCCCAGACCCAAACATTCTACCTACTGGGGACGTAGCATCACACAACAACCTTTTAATTTAGAGGGTAACGAGATCATCGAGCATAAACCCCCTATTCTTGTAGAACCTGTTAAACTTTCAAAAGATTCTGTCACTATCAGACTGGCCACTGGGTGGTGTAGTATGTGATTAAACCAGTGGATCTCAGGTGTTCATTGCTATATATCCTTTGTTGTCAAGTGACCCATGTCAGTGGATCTAAGACCCTGTAAGTCCTTGAATAGTCGTGATGGCTGGGGTCTTGTGGATGGCAAAGGCAAACCCATACTTGGAATATGTGCTGATTCCACCCAAGTTGAAATGCTGTCCCTTGAAGAGTGGAAGAGGTTCAGAGTGGTCAGTTTGTCTCCAAGCAGCTGGTTGGTGTTCTTTTTTTTTTTTCCCCAAATCTTTATTGTTGGATGTAAAATGTATTACAGATGTTCCACATTTTTCCCCCATTGACCCCCTCCTCCCCACTCCCGCCCCCCTCCCACCTTTTCCCACACTATTGTCTGTGTCCATTGGTTATGCATATAAGTTCTTTGGTTTATTTCTTCCCACCCCCCAACCCCTTTCCCTTTGAGGTTTGTCAGTCTAGCAATGAATTTGTACTTCTTAATCCCTTCACCTTTTTCACCCATTCCCCCAAACCCCCTCCCAATTGGCAACCAATAAAATGTTCTCTGTATCTATGAGAATGTTTCTGTTCTACCTGTTCATTTTGTTTGTAGATTCCATTGTTGATAGATATGTATTCATTGCCATTTTGTTTGTTCATACATTTTATCTTTTTCTTCAAAAAGACCCGTCATCATTTCATATAATAACGGTTTGGTAGTGATGAACTCCTTTAACTTTTTCTTGTCTGGGAAAGTCTTTATATGGCCATTGATTCTAAATGACAGCTTTGCAGGATAGAGTAATTTTGGTTGTAGGTTCTTGCTTTTCATCACTCTGAATATTTCTTGCCACTCCCTTCTGGCCTGCAAAGTTTCTTTTGAGAAATCAGCTGACAGCCTTATGGGAACTCCCTTGTAGGCAACTAGCTGCCTTTCTCTTGCTGCTTTTAAGATTCTCTCTTTGTCTTAGTCTTGAGGACTAAACCATATCAGGATTTAGCATTTGTCTCTGTGCTGGGATGTGGGATATTTGGCAGTGGCAGCAGCAAGATTAACCTTGGTGAGTGGGAGCTATGTGTTCCATAGCTTTCATCCCTGCCACTGTGACTTCTCTGTTTATGTGACTATTATGCCAGTACTGGAGTGGCTGATGACAGAAATTAGCTGATAGTAACTGGCCATGTCATTTGTATTTTTGGTTCTTTAGTGCCTCCTCTATAAAGAATGATGAAGGAGAGAAGGAAGCTGTCTAGAGGATGTTAAGATGTAATACAAAGATCTTCATACTTGGGCTCATTTCTATACGCTCATCCACATTCATCTTCCCCAGATGCCCTTTTTGACAATCTTCTAATTTTCATTTTTTCAGGTCCCTGAACAATCAATGAAACTATTTTCATCTGCTCATGAATTGCTATATATTGTTACTTTGGTCCATTCTTCTCTCCACAATAGTTAGATGATCACAGGCAATGCCTGAAGCTCTCTGCCCATTGTGAGGATTTCCCTTCACAGCTTTCTTTCAGAGACTCTGTAACTGAGGTTATAGTGCAACAGCAGTACATGTTTAGCTTGTACTTTGCAGCAGAATGACCTGTCTATGAACCATCTGTTTGGCTGTTTTCTCCTCAGCGAGCTAATCACCAGGGACCCTGATATGGCCATAAAGGTACCAATGCAGTTTAATTGTGCCCTCCATCCTGCTTATACTTGATTCTGGATTTACCACTTTCATTTTATGATGGATGGCTGTTGAGTCCACCAGACCATCCCTATGACTTGACAATTCCCAGATAAAGACTAGGCTGAAAGCCATCAGCTGCCAGTATTCCAGCAGCTGGGGGAATGAATGCCTCAGCTCATTCATGAAAAAGTAACTTCAGTTCTCTGATGCTGAGAATTCCAGGTTTTTCTTTCTTTTTTCTTTTTTGCTTTTTTTTTTTTGCTAATTTAAAGAATACAACTTTGAAAGTTTTTACTATAAGCAGATAGTTTATAAAAATTTAAAAAGATATAAACAAAAAATGGAGAACAAAGAAGATGATAAGAAAAAAAAAAACAAGGAAGCTTGGGTGCTAGTCCTAGTTTTACTATTATCTTTGAATTTTGACTAACCATTTTGCTTCTCAGAGCCTTAATGGCCTGATCTACATTATGAGACAGTTGAATAAGATCAATTTTTCCCAATCTAGAGTCTACTGAGAAAGTAATAAAATTTCAAGAGCTATTTCCAGTATTTTATAAAGTCTAATGAAAATAATTTATCTATCCTTAATAAGGTTGCAGAGGGATCAGGTGGGGATACCGCACTGACAATTCAGGCAAGTAAGAGAGCTGCATCAGATAAACACTGTAGAATAAAAGAATCCTGGAACATCAGTGTACGCTAAGTGTTTCCAGGGTCATCCGGTCTACCTCACAAACAGATGCACACATCCACTCATTATAATTGTAAACCTTTCTTTGAACTCTTCCCAATACCATGAGCAGGCCTGCCCAGTTTCAGAGGGCTCGAATAATTACATTGTCTACAGTCACTTTCTCCTGTCAGTAGTGGCTTTCTTTCTTTCATCACTTCACATTCTCTTCTCAATTTATTCCAACTGAGCTTCATTACCCACCATCCACTGGGACTGCCAGATTCAGTGGTCTCTACTTTGTATTTATCTTACATTTCTGAGCAGTATTTGACAAAATTGATCATTCCCTCCTTCTTGAAATGATTTCTTCTCTTGGCCTCCTGATTAGCATATGCCCTGCCTTTTTTCCTAACTTGCTGATTGATCCTTTTGTTTTGTATTTTGGCTTCTCCTCTTCTTCTACCCAATCTTTTTTTTTTTTTTTTATCCTCACCTGAGGACATTTTTCCATTTTTTGTTCAGGTAGAGTGGGAGGGAGAGAGAGGAACAGAGAGAGAGAAACATCGACGTGAAGGGACACATCGAGTGGCTGCCACCCGCACAACCAACCAGGGCCGGGGACAAACTGCAATCGAGGTACATGCCCTTAGCGGGAACCGAACCCGGGTCTCTCGGGGCCGCAGGCGGACGCTCTAACCACTGAGCAAAACCGGCCAGGGCCTTCTACCCAATCTTTAAATGTACTTTGGCTCAATAGCTTGGTCCTCTTCACTTATTCTCCTGGCTTCAGGTAGTCCAGGCTTTCAAATCAATATCTTGTATTTGTTATCTGTCCTCTGAAACCAAATTTATACCATAATAAGCACAAGCAAATTCAAATTCTCAAACTTGACTGTTACTATCTTTTTCTTTTCTATCACTCCCTTTCCTGATTGAACCATCATCAAAAGTCCAATGATTAGCGTGTTAGCCAACAGAAGAAACAATTCTATTGTGCTTTATTAATAACTAAAATGTATTAAGTGTTTAACATGTGCCAACCAATATTCTCTGTTTTACATAGCTTAATTCACTTAATCCTGAGGACATATGTGCTATTATTGGCCACTATACAGATGGGGAAACTGCAGCACAGAGCAGGTAGGTAATGTGAGTAAGGCTGAACCACCGGTAGACAGTGCTGGGCGGTAAGCGAGGCGGTTGAACTCTAGAACCAATGCTTTCAGCTACTACACTAACTCCCTATCGATGGAGCTCTGATTTTGCCTTTTGCTCTTATAACCTACTATTACTTCAGTCACTTTTACAGAATGGTAGTGACTAATATCTTCTCCAGGAAAAACATCTCAATTTCTTCAAAAGTTTCTCAAATTATATGATTCCAAATCCCTTCACCACCCAGGTCCCCTCTGGAAATACAGGGGTATCTATTCATCCTCTCAAAGTGTCAGAACTAAGGGTTAGTCCATGTGTGGGATTAGCTGAATAGATACAGAGATGATTAGTTCCTTCTTCCTACATATTATAATTTTGTTAATGTACTATCAATTTACCTGGGCTTATTTGGTAGCCACATCACATTCTTTACTCATATTCCTATCAAATGTATTTTTCACACTATTCAAGGCTCCTTGGAGCTGCTACACATACTTCCCCCAAAACCTACCAGGAACCACATGAAAATAAATAAAGCTTCAGTGCAGCTGTCATAGTCTGAAAGCAGCCTTTTCTTAACATCAAGGGATATATGCATATTCAAGCCTAAAGTCCTTTAAAATAATACACATGTGAAAAGATTTTTTTAAATTAAAAACATTCTAAACATTAAAATAGTAAATCAAGAAACATTGTTTGCTACAAAAGCCTCTTGAAGGCCTACTGATAGTGTAGGTAAGAAAAATAATGAAAGCACTCAGTAATTGGAGGCCTTCCACCGCACATGTAAGAGAAGAGAGAGAAAAAAGTCCTGGGGATGTAATGTACAGCATGGTAACTACAATGAACAATACTGTATTATATATTGGAAAGTTACTGAGAGAATAGATCTTAAAAGTTCTCATCACAAGAAAAATTAATATTGTAACTCTGGTGATGGATGTTAACTAGACATTGTGGTGATCATTTCTCAATATATACAAATATAAAGTCATTATGTTATACACCTAAAACTATTATAATATTATATGTCAATTATTGCTCGACTTAAAAAAAGAGAGAAGAAAGAAGGATAGTGTATATGCGAAGAAAGGGAGCATGAAAGTGTTTGAGTTCGCTGAAATCTTTCTCCCTCTTGTGCTTTTAAACTCTCACAATTACTAAGTTTCTGGCTACTTGTTCTCTAGTATCTTCCCCCCATTTTTCTCTCTGGACCTGTTATCACTCTTTTTTCCAATGGTGATCTTGGAGCCTTTCAATAAAGAGTCAGTTTAATGATCTAGTCTTGGCTTTTCTTATTTGACGTCCTTGCCTTGGTGAAATGCTTTACCATGGGCTGTGATACCACGGAGTTTGCCCTGGCAGCCACAGGAGAAGGAGCTCTTCATCCAGTGTGGCCAGCTCTTCCTTTATAGATATTAGATAGATTTTTAAAACCCAACTGATAGATTTTACATTTCTTCCTTATATATTGCCTCTTGTTCTATTCAATCTGTGCAATAACATTCTTGGGGTATACCCATCCTGTACTATTTAGGGGCATTATAGCATAGACATTAATACCACAAATTCTGAAATGTGGCTACCTAAGCTTAAACCCTTGTTGCCCAGTTTTAGAGTTGTGCTCTCAGACTAGTTATTGTTCTAAACCTCTGTTACCTCATCTATAAAGTGGAGGAAATTAGTACTTAAGATCAAATTAAAAATCCTATAAAACATTTAAGCTAGAGCCTAACATCAAATAAGTGCTAAAAAAATATATTGGCTCTTCATAACAATAATAGTTAACCTAAAAAATAAAATGAGGCTATTCTGGTATAGATGAATCTTAATGAGCCCATGCTGGGTCTTAGTGAATACCACCTCCCTTTGTAAGAGTTGACATGCTCTCATTTTATACTGTTTTAAAAGCCATTCATTTTAATAACCCATTCTATAATTTTGTACAGAAATTAATGTCAAGCTCACTAATCTATAATTGCAGAATTTACTGGTTTCCCTTATTGACCATTGGCATTATATTTGCTTCTCTCCAGTCCCCTTTTCCATCATTCCTCAGAGGTAACAATTGCTGGTTCAGAAGTTTCATCCCCCGGTTCTCCCTAAGCCTCCAGTGAAATTCATCTCAGCTAGGATACTTGGTGTTCTCTGTCTTCCCACCTATCTCTGACATCCGTTCCCTCTTAAACTAGTGTGTTCTCCCCTCTCCAGCCAAGCTCATTGTCTTTGCCGCAGAGACAGGAAGAATAGGAACAGAGTGGTCCCGCTTTCGCCTTGTCTGTTATCACCATCTGTATCAAGCAGAGGGCCTGTCCCTTCCTGCTTATTCCTCTTGCTCAGTACTAGAACACTTAAAATTCCCCTCTTTTTGCTATATTATTTGATACAAACTTTAGTTTTGTGAGGATTTATGCCTTAACTTATTCGTAAGGACCCATACAAATAGTTTAAATTAACCATTGGTTATTGATTCCTCTTTCTGCTTTTTGTTTGTCTTTTCAAAATATAAACTCAGGTATTTCCAGTCTAAAATAAGATTTGAAGTAGTTTCTCCCCAACTATCTTTTAAGGCCCAACTTAAAAGCAAATATAACATGTGACTTGAAGGTATAACTGTTTTAAAATTACCTGCCAGTCATGTCTCAGTTTTCAGTGAATTTAGAAAGTCCGTTGGTAAGGGTATAGGAGGTGAGTTGGTGATGCAGGCTCAGGTTATAGCATGGAGATGGAGTAATGGACGGATTCAGGACATATTGAACGTAGCACCAACAGTACCTACTGATGGGTGGTATATCATTTATGAGAGAAGGAAAAGTCAAGGATGAGAAAATGTAATTTTTTTTTTAAAGCAACCAGATAGATGATAAATCTGTTTAGTGAGAAGTGAAAGACTTTAGAGAAGCAAATTGGGACAGCAGGTTAATAATTATGTTTGGCCATGTTTAAGTTTTCGATTGGATATCCAAATTGAAATGCCAAGTGGAATATAAGAGTTTGGAGTTCTAAAGACAAGGCTAGGCTGCTGGTATAAATTTGGGTCCTATGCTAAAGATGGTATTTAAAACCCTGGGACTAGCACAAATTATCCAGATTAGATCACAGGGGTGAGAAAGGAGCAAAAAGAAAACAAAATGAAAAACCCTGAGTTTCCAAAGTATTTAGAGGTCTAGCGGAAGAGGTAAAGGATTTGAGATGAAACAGTCGAAGAGATGAGAGAAAAGCTAGGAAAGCATGGTATACTGGAATCCAAATGAAGACTGAGTGTCACGAAAGAGGGAATAGGGTACATGGTGTCAAATGTTAAGAGCTCAAGTAAAATGATCTCAGAGAAGCTTTAGTAAGGTGAGGTCATTGGTGAGATGAAGTCCAGTTTATGAGAGAAGTCAAAAGAAATACCCAATTAGGATGATTTGAAGAGAAAATGTGAAGTAGAGACTGTTAAGTAACACAATGCTCTATTTTCTATGAAGTAGAGCAGAGAAATAGGCAGTAGCTGAGACAGGATGTGGAGTCAAAGGAAAGTTTTTGTTTACCTGCTTTTGTGTGTGTGTTGATGGGTAATCTTAAAGCATGCTTCAGTTTGAATGGGAAGAGGATGCAGTAGAGAGGGGAAAAATAATAATGAGTAGAAAAAGAAAAAAATGGCATTAAATATTTCTAAAAAGAAAAGGTAAGTGGAGAGTTTGGGCTAAGATAGGAGCAGTGACTTTTCTGTCATAATTAGAAAGGAAGCTACTTGTGTGTACAGATACAAGTAGAGTGATGGTTGAAAGACAGGGTAGTGCTTATTGGGGTGGAACTACTTAATATAAAATATTCAGAGGCTAGTACTTAGAACAAGGAAGTAGAGGATGTTGACGATTTAAAATCATCTGGTGAGATAATGGAAGAGTTAATTTGCTCGAGAATTGGGGTAGGTTTGATTGTTAGTGTCAAGTGACCATTTGAGGGATATGGTCATATATTTGAAATGACTCTAGTCAGTACTGCTGTGATTTTCTCCAGTAACATTAAGCTGTTTGTAAACAAAAGTGGAAAGACAAGTTTGTATAAGGAAAATTAGAAAGTTTGTGTTTAAAAGTGAGAGAAAGAAGCATATAATTGGTGTAAGGGAATAATTATAATGCTGGACAAGGGAAACTAAGCCTGGTAACAAGAGAAGTGAAGGAATTGAGAGTATTTTATTCTTGTATGTGCTTTGCACTTATCTTCCTCGTTTTTGGTAATTTCTGATGATAGGAATTTTGCTGTTGCTGTTAATCCTGAGGATATTTTTTCCATTGCGTTCTAGAGAGAGTGGAAAAGAGGGAGGGGGAGAGAGAGAGAAAAACATCAATGTGAGAGAGACACATCGATTGGTTGCTTCCCGCACACACCTTGACCAGGGCCAAGGATTAAAATTGCAAACCAGGAATTGAACCTGTGACCCTTCAGTGCTTGGGCTGACAGCTCTAACTATTGAGCGTGCCAGCCAGGGTTAGAAATTTATATTATTGGTTTGCTCCCTTTTCTCTTTTCTAATGTAAGCATTTCATGCTATAAATTTCCCTCTCAGCTAGGCTGTAGCTACATCCCACATATTTTAATATGGTACACTTTTATTTTTATTTACTTTTATGTATTTTTAAATTTCCTTTGAGACTTTCTCTTTGATCCATTATTTAAGAGGGTTTTGTTTAATTTCCATGTGTTTGGAGATTTTCCTATTGTCTTTCTAGTTTGAATTCGTTATGATCAGAGAACATACATTGTACAATTTAAATTATTTTAAATTTATTGATGTTTATTTTAGGCCCATGATATGATGCATTTGGTAAATATTCTATGGGTGCTTGAAAAATGTCTATTCTGCCCTTATTGAGTGATGTGACAATTTTATGTTGGTTAATTATATTGTTCAGATCTTCTATGTCCTTGCTGATTTTCTATTAGTTTTATTGCTTGTTAAGAGGGGGTATTAAAGAACAAACAATAATTGTGAATTTGTCTATTTGTTTTCCATTTATATTGATTCTGTTTCATGTATTTCTTTGAGGTTCTGTTGTTTGGTGTATACACATTAGAATAGTTATGTCTTCCTGGGGGGATTTATCCTATTACCATTATATAATATACTTTTTTCCCCCTTTTTAAAAAAATTAATTAATTTACTTTTGTTACAGATGTTTCTCCTTTCCCCCCCTAGATACCTACTCCCTATCTATGTCCATTGGGCTTCTTTTAATATTCCTTGTTCTGAAGTCTACTTTATTTAATATTAATATAACCACTCCTGATTTTTAAATATTAATATTTTGATGATATACTTTTCTGTCCTCTTATTTCTAGCCTATGTTGTTGAGTTTTAAGTAAAATTTTGTAAACAGCATATAGTTGGGTTGTATTTGTTTAATATAGTTTTTTTTGTTTGTTTGTTTGTTTTTTTAATCCTCACCTGAGGACATTTTTCCATTTTTTTGTTCAGATGGAGTGGGAGGGAGAGAGAGAGAGAGAAACATCGATGTGAAAGGGACACATCGAGTGGCTGCCACCCGCATGACCAACCAGGGCCGGGGACAAACTGCAACTGAGGTACACGCCCTTAGCGGGAACTGAACCCCGGTATCTCTGGACCGTAGGCCGACGCTCTAACCGCTGAGCCAGACTGACCAGGGCTGTTTAATATAGTTTTAATTGGTCTATTTTGACTATATGCAGTTAAGGTAATTATTGATATATTAGAACTTAAATCATCTTTTTATTAGTTGTTTTCTCTAGTTCTTGTTCTTCTGCTTCACTTCTCTTGCTTTCCTGCTGGTTACTTCAACATCTTTTGTTTACCATTCCATATTGATTTATTTATAGTTTTTTTAGCATATATTTCTTTGTATAGTTTTTATAGTGGTTTCTGTGGCTATTATAAAATACATATATGTAACAGCTTATTGGTATCAACATTTTATTACTTTGAGTGAAATGTGGAATCCTAACTTTCATTTAGTTCCCTTTACTTTCCCCGCTTCTACATAGTGTTGTCTTGAGTATAAGATGGTGTTATATTTGTTTTAGTCATCAAATTTGACTTACAGAAGTCATGAGAAGGATGATCTATTACATGTACGCACATTCCTGTTCTCTCCATGTTTGTACTTTTTTTCCTGGTGCTCAAAATAGATTATTTTATCATTTCTTTCTCTATTTGAAGAAAATTCTTTAGCCACCTTAAAAGATAAGTGTGCTTGCAAAAAATTCTTTTAATTTCCCTTCATCTAGGAATGTTTTTATTGCCTCTTCATTCTTTTTTTTTTCCTTTAATGATTTTAGAGAGAGAGGAAAAGAAAAGGAGAGAGACACATCAATGAGAGAGAATATCAATTGGCTACCTCCTTTCTGCCCCTGACTTTTCTTCTGTATTTTTTTTTAACAAAATTTCAAAAGTTTTTTTTTTTTTTATCCTCGCCCGAGGACATTTTTCCATTTTTTGTTCAGATAGAGCGGGAGGGAGAGAGAGGAAGAGAGAAACATCGATGTGAAGGGACACATTGAAACAAAGAAAAAAAATTTTTAAAAAGAAAGAAAGCGAGAGAGAGAGAGAGAGAGAGAGAGAGACATCAATGTGAGAGAGAAATACCAGTTGGTTGCCCTCCAACATGCGTCCTGACCAGGGATGGAACATGCAACCCAGGCATGTTCCCTGAAGGGATATCTAGGATGATGCTCCAACAAACTGAGCACCTGGCCAGGGCAAAACTTTTATTTCTAATATTGTATTTTCAGTTCTATATATTTCATGTCATTATTATTTTTTTTTATAACTTCTATTTCTCTTCGGTGATTTTCTGTTGTTTCATTTCTTCCAACAGATTTTTTTTTTCATTATAGAATCATTTTTAATTCATCTGCTTTAAAATTCTTGTTTGATAAGTCCACTATTTGGGTCATCTTGGTTATAGTGTCAGTTTACTGTTTTGTTTTTTCATTCAAGTTATGACTTTTCTGGTTCTTTGTGTATAATAGATGATTTTTTTAAAAATATATCCTAAAGAGGAAAAACGGCAGTGGAGTGAATGGAGCTACACAGACCGTCTCCCAGGACCAAACTGGATTTACAACGAAAATAAAGACAAATCATCAGGAAGGGGCAACCGAAAGGCAGCTTGGAGGACCACATACCCAGGGACACTGATTCAATCCTGGTAGGCTTGCGAGGACGCGAGAGGGGGCCGGGAGCGCATGGTCTGCAGCAACCTGGGCTGGGACCAGCGGACTCTGCTGGGACCAGCGGACTCGGCTGGAAGCTGCTGCCCCCTCGGCTGCATCCGGGGACCGCGGCTGGGTCCTGTGGCCTTGGCTGGGTACTACACCCTCAGCTGGTGCCGCAGCCTTAGCCGCCCTTGGCTGGGAGCAGTGCCCTTGGGTTAAAAGTCCCAGGCAGCTCCACGATGCAGAGTCCGGACAGAGGCTAAATTGACAGCAGCCACTCACTGTGGGCTCCGACAGAGAGAAGGCAGACTGGACTGGAACTGTGTGGGACACTTGGGATTTGGAGGGTGCTCAGAGCTTTTGCTGAGTGCAGCCACACAGGACTGTGGTCATCTTACTCCTTCCCACGACCCTGGGGAGAGGCTGCAGCCCCTCCATGGGAGATTCAACCCCACCTGTTGGACATTGAAATGCTAATTGAGGCCCATTAACAACCAGCATCTGCCCCACCCTCAGGAAATCCTCCTTCACTGAGCACCTGAGGAAGTTTTTCAGTCAACTCAGAAACCAAGGTTCTTCAGGAGACCACTAATAATAGCATCCAGGCAAAAAAACTAGAGGATAACTACCACTCCCTGGGCCAGCAACTCTAACCAGGAAAGTTAAGACTTGACAGTGGTGTTTAACGTGGGTCCTTTCTGCCTCATCCAAACCCAGGAGAAGGAGCCACAAACAGCAGAACACCAACACCCACAGGGAAAATTTGGTAGACTCCAAAGCCCACTGTGATAGCCCAAATGGTGAAAAACAGAAACAAAAGCCAAATGAAAGAACAAGAGACCTCTACCAAAGATAAGATAAACGAGGTACAGTTAAGCAAGTTAACAGAAGTAGAATTCAGACCCATGATCTTGAGGAAGCTCAACAGCATGTGTAAGGACATAGAGATGCTGAAAATAAGCCAATTGGAAATTAAAAACCACCAAGAAGTGATAAAAAATGACATATCAGAAATGAAAAACACATCGGAAGGTCTAAAAAGCAGAGTAGAGGAAGCTGAGGACCGGATCAGTGAATTAGAAGACAGGGTAGAAAAAATAAACCAATCAGAAAACCAAAAGGAAAAAACAATTAAAAAACAGGAAGACAGCTTAAGAGAACTGTGGGACAACTGGAAACATAATAATATTCGCATCATAGGAGTCCCCGAAGAAGAAGAAAATGAGCAAGGGTTAGAGAATATATTCAAAGAAATAGTAACAGAAAACTTCCCTAATTTGGTGAAGGAAGAAGGCATTCAAGTTCAAGAAGCTCAGAGAGCCCCAAGTAAGAAGAACCCAAACAGGCCCACACCAAGACACATAGGAATCAAACTGACAAAAATTAAAGACACAGAGAGAATCCTAAAAGCAGCAAGAGATAAGCAACAGGTTCCCTGCAAAGGAAACCCCATAAGGCTCTCAGCGGATGTCTCACAAGAAACACTACAGGCCAGAAGGGAATGGCATGAAGTAATGAAGGTCATGAAAAACAAGGATCTGAATCCAAGACTACTCTACCCAGCTAGGCTATAATTCAAAATAGAAGGTCAAATAAAGAACTTCCCAGACAAAAAAAGGCTAAGGGAATACATTACCACCAAATCAGCACTGCAAGAAATGTTAAAAGGACTGCTGTAATTACGAGGAGAAATGGGAAGAAAAATAGAACCACACTAAACAAAAATGGCAATAAATAAGTACATATCAATAATCACCTTAAATGTAAATGGATTAAATGCTTCCATAAAAAGACACAGAGTAGCTGATCAGATAAGAAAGCATGACTCATCTATATGTTGTTTAAAAGAGACCCACCTCACAACAAAAGACTCACATAGATTGAAAGTGAAGGGATGGAAAAAAATCTTCCAAGCAAACAGAAAGGAAAAATAGCTGGGGTAGCAATACTCATATCTGATAAAATAGACTTCAAAATGAAGGGCATAACTAGAGACAACGAAGGCCACTACATAATATTGAAGGATCTATCCAACAGGAAGATACAACCATTATAAATATATATGCACCCAATATAGGAGCACCAAAATATATTAAAAATCTTCTGGAGGACTTCCAAGGAGAAATTGATAGCAATACAATCATAGCAGAGGACTTCAACACCCTGCTCACATCACTGGATAGATCCTCTAGACAAAAAATTAGCAAGGAAATAGAGACTCTAAATGAAGCACTAGACCAAATGGATTTAATAGATATCTACAGAGAATTACACCCCAAAACTACAGAATTCACATTCTTCTCAAGTGCACATGGGACATTCTCAAAGATAGACCACATGTTAGGGCACAAACTAAGTCTCTATAAGTTCAAGAAGCCTGAAATCATATCAAGCATCTTCTCAGATCACAATGGCATGAAACTAGAAATCAATTGCAAAAAGAACATACAAAGACATTTGAACACATGGAAGCTAAATAGCATGTTATTAAACAATGAATGGGTCACCGAGGAGATCGAGGAAGAAATAAAAAACTTCCTGGAAACCAATGAAAATGAAGACACAGCAATGCAAAATCTATGGGATGCAGTGAAAGCAGTTCTGAGAGGGAAGTTCATAGCACTACAGGCCTACCTCAAAAAACAAGAAAAATTTCTAATAGACTCTCTAACCTCACAACTTAAAGAACTAGAGAGCAAACAAAGGAAAACCACAGAGCAAGTAGAAGGAAGGATATAGTAAAGATCAGAGCAGAAATAAATGACATAGAGACCAAAAAAAAAAAAAAACAATTCAAAGAATCAATGAAACAAAGAGCTGGTTTTTCGAAAAGATAAACCAGATTGATGGACCCTTAGCTAGACTCATGAAGAAACAAAGAGAGAGAACTCAAATACACAAAATTTGAAATGAAACAGGTGAAGTAACAACTGACACCACAGAAATACAAAAGATCATTAACAACTACTATGAACAATTATATGGCAAAAAAATTGACAATCTAAGCGAAAAGGACAAATTTCTAGAAACACATAGTCTCCCAAAACTGGACCAGGAAGAGATAGAAAACTTGAACAGACCAACAGAAGAAATTGAAGATGTAATCAAGACTCTCCCAGCAAACAAAAGCCCAGGCCCAGATGGCTTCACGGGGGAGTTTTACCGAACATTCAAAGAAGAACTAATACCCATTCTCCTCAAACTATTTCAAAAAATTCAAGAAGAAGAAAGACTTCCAAATTCATTTTATGAGGCCAGCATAATTCTAATTCCAAAACCAGAAAAAGACACTACAAAGAAAGAAAACTACAGGCCAATATCCCTGATGAACATAGATGCCAAAATCCTGAACAAAATACTAGCAAATTGGATCCAGCAATACACCAAAAAAATTATCCACCATGACCAAGTGGGATTCATCCCAGGGACGCAAGGCTGGTACAATATTCACAAATCAATAAACGTGATACTCCACATAAATAAAATGAAGAATAAAAACCACATGATCATATCAATAGATGCTGAAAAAGCCTTCGACAAAATCCAGCATCCATTTCTGATAAAAACGCTCAGCAATGTGGGAATAGAGGGATCGTAGCTAGACATAATAAAGGCCATATACGAAAGACCAACATCATACTCAATGGGCAAAAACTAAAAGCATTTCCCTTAAGAACAGGAACAAGGCAAGGATGCCCACTTTCGCCACTTTTATTTAACATAGTACTGAAAGTCTTAGCCACAGCAATTAACATGAAGAAAAAATAAAAGGGATCCAAATTGGAAAGGAGAAAGTGAAACTGTCATTATTTGCAGATAACATGATACTATACGTAGAAAACCCCAAAGACTCCATCAAAAATTTACTAGACTTAATAAATGAATTTGGCAAACTAGCAGGATACAAAATTAACATCAAGAAATCGATGGCATTCTTATACATCAATGATGAACTCACAGAAAGAGAAACTAAGAAAACAATCCCATTTACCATTGTGGCAAAAAAATTAAGATACCTAGGAATAAACTTAACCAAAGAAATAAAGGACCTATTCGCAGAAAACTACAGGTCACTGAAAAAAGAAATAGAGGAAGATATAAAAAAGAGGAAGTACATACCCTGTTTATGGATTAGAAGAATTAACATCATTAAAATGTCCATATTACCCAAAGCAATATATAGATTCAATGCAATCCCCATCAAAATACCAATGGCATACTTCAAAGAATTAGAAGAAGTACTTCAAAAGTTCATATGGAACCAAAAAAGACCTCTAATAGCCACAGCAATCTTGAAAAGGAAGAACAAAGTTGGAGGGATCACATTACCAGATTTCAGGTTATACTACAAAGCCACTGCAATCAAAATAGTCTGGTAGTGGCACAAGAATAGGCATATAGACCAGTGGAACAGAACAGAGAACCCAGAAATGGACCCAAGGCAATATGCTCAATTAATATTTGACAAAGGTGGCAAGAGCAGACAGTGGAGTAAGGACAGCCTCTTTAATAAATGGTGCTGGGAAAATTGGACAGCTACATGCAGAAAAATGAAACTAGACTATCAGCTTACACCATACACAAGAATAAACTCAAAATGGATAAAAGACTTAAATCTATAAAAATCCTAGAAGAAAGTGTAGGCAACAAAATTTCAGACATCATACGCAGCAGAATTTTCACTCATACATCACCTAAGGCAACAGAAACAAAGGAGAAACTGAACACACGGGACTACATCAAACTCAAAAGCTTCTGCACAGGGAAAGATACAATCATCAAAATGGAAAAGCTACCCACCATATGGGAGAGCATAATTGCCAATGATATATCAGATAACGGGTTAATTTCCAATATATATATAGAGTGCTCATACAATTCCACAAAAGGAAGACAAAGAACCCAATTAAAAAATGGGCAGAGGAACTAAATAGATACCTCTCCAAACAGGACATACAAATGGCTAAGAGACATATGAAGAAATGCTCATCATCACTAATCATCAGAGAGATGCAAATTAAAACAACAATGAGGTATCACCTCACACCTGTCAGAATGGCCGCCATCAACAAATCATAAAACAAGAAGTGTTGGCGAGGGTGTGGAAAAAAGGGGACTCTAATACACTGCTGGTGGGAGTGCAGACTGGGGCAACCACTATGGAAAACAATATGGTGTTACCTCAAAAAATTAAAAACTGAATTTCCATTTGACCCAGTGATCCCACTTCTAGGAATATACCCTAAGAAGCCTGAAACACCAATCAGAAATAATATATGTACCCCCATGTTCATAGCAGCACTATTTACAATAGCTAAGATCTGGAAACAGCCCTAGTGTCCATCAGTAGACGAATGGATAAAAAAGCAGTGGTACATATACACAATGGAGTACTACGCAGCTATAAGAAAGAAAGATCTCTTATCCTTTGAGACTACATGGAGGGACCTTGAAAGTATCATCCTAAGTGAAACAAGCCAAACAGAGAAAGACAAGTATCATATATGACCTCACTTATTTGTGGAATGTAATGAACACAACAGTCTGAGGATTGGGGTAGTCCCAGAGACTTGGAAGTGGGGTACAGACTGACAATCCCCAGAAGAGGGGGTGGTGGGGGGAGATAAACCACAGAACTTATATGCATGTATGCATGAACAATGGACACGGACAACAAACTGGGGACAGGGCGGGGAGGGAGGGGGAGGGGGGAATCAGTGGGGGAAAAAGGAGAAACATCTGTAACAAAAATTAATTAATAAAAAAATTAATTAATTAAAAAATATATATATATTCTAGACATTTTGGCTATTATCTTAGAACAATCTGGGTCCTATTTAAATCTTTTATTTTAGCAACAAAACACCATATTTAGGTTTACCACCTCGATCCTAGCTCACTTTTATGGGCTGTGGTTCTAGTGACAATTTAATGTTTTGAGCTCTCATGGTACCACTTTCATCTGCCTGGTTTATCTCATGTGAGTCGGGCTCACAAAGGTCGATGATGGTGCTTCCTTAAGAGGCAGGGAAAGCTTCCCCAGGCCAGGCTGCCTGGTGCTTCTACCTCAGGGAAGGGAATCTCTGACCCATAGAGAAAAAGCACCCTGGGCGAGGAGCCAGTTGTGGCTGGATTCCCCTTTGTAGCACTAGCCAGCCACTTGGTTTCTTAGGTAAATGGCATGAACCTCAAACAAGATGTCTTTACTCAAGGATTTGGTTTGTGTTATTCAAGCCAGAAACCTGGAAATTATGAGATTCTTTTCTTTATCAACCAGAAGTGAATTTACCAACAATTAATGAAGCTTAGATTTCAGTGCCCCTCACTAAATGTGTTCATATATTTGTTAAATTTACACAAGTAGCACATTGTAGCTGCATTAATTTTAAAACTATACTCTTTTGTCCTCTGATTTTCCCTTGATCACATTCCCCTCATGTCATTGCCCCAGGTACTTCTGAAATCTGGCTACAAGGAAGCTGTGTTACATTAAGTTTGGATTTAGAGTGATAAATAAACGTATGTTGCCTTAAGACACTCTTGTATATAGTTGTTACTGCTAGTTATTCTTGCATGGGGTGGCTTTAGGAAAGCTCCTAACCACTCCCTATGCTGACTCACCTAGCTTTGTGACACAAAGGTTCAGGTCCTATGGTTGTCTTGTAATATGAGTATGACCTATCAAATTCAGAAGTACTGTGTAGAGAGAAGAAATAATATTTGAGATTTGGGGAGTTAAAAGATTATCTGTGGAAAATTCTTCTTCAGAAATGTAGTATTTAGTAGTAATTTAGCTAAGTATTAGAGCATTTATTTAGCTAAATATTGGAACATTTGAGACATAATGGCACAGTCAAAAGAGAAGTTTTCTCTTGCCACAGATACTCAGTAATGCAGTACATACAATCATAAATAATGAAATAGAACTTATCAGAATTTTTATGTAGACTACAAGTTTTAAAAAAATGTACTACAAATAATAAGTACATCTGTATGCAATGTCACATGATTTTTATATCCCAATTCTGAATAATTAAAGAAGTTGATAACCATGCTGAACAAAAACTGAATTATCTTCCTTTTCTTTATTTGCAAAATGATCTTATACAATCATTATCATATAAAAGGCAGTATCAAAGAATTTTCTGCCAAATGTTTCGAGCAATTGATTGATTAAAAAGAGTGTATCATAAATTTTTTAATTCGGTAATGTTTATAGTATCTGGCAGCTTTTTAAAATTCATAATTTGTTGTGATTTCTTTTCTCATTATAAAAAATACTTTTGTATCTACTTTACTGTAATTTATATTTTTTAAAAATTATCAAACAAAACTTTAATCTAATTCTACTTTTTCCCCACTATTTTTTGTTTTGTTTTTTACTTTCTTCCCACTTTCAAACCCACACCCAATCTATCTGGAAATCCTGTTACTGCCACTTTAAGGTATCAAGTCTGTCTGCTTCTCTCCATCTCCATTGCCACCACTGTTACTTACTTCTCATTTGGACAATGGCAGTAGCTTCTCTTTCTTGGGCAGAAATGTCTTACTTTAGTGTAAACAAATTTACTGCTTTTTCTATATGTTTTCAAGACTTCACTGTCTTGCTTTCTCTATTCCAAGATTTAAAGAAAGTTTCTTAATTATTCTTATGATATTTTTGTCTTGAAATTTTTTACACTTACATCTTTAGCCATTATAGGATACTTTTATATATCTTCAGATAACCAACCAGGAATGCTAACATCATTTAAGAGAAAAAAATTCTTTTCTCCGAAATCAGTCAACTTTATTATTTATTATGTTAATTCTAGATTTTATTTTATGCCAATTATCTATGTTTATTATTCTAGTGCATAGTATTTTCATTACAGTACTGCTTTGGGCTGATTTATGTCACCCCAAAATTCATATGTTGAAGATTTATAGTACTTTTAATTTCTGATACAGTAAACCTACTGTCGATATCAATTTAAAATGGAAAGTTAGCCCTAGCTGGTTTGGCTCAGCATATAGAGCATGGGCCCATGGACCAGAGAGTCCTGGGTTTGGTTCCTGCTAAGGGCCCCTACCTTGGTTGCAGTTTGTCCCTGGCCTCGGTTGGGTAATGTGGGTGGCAACCAGTCGATGTGTCTCTTTCACATCAATGTTTCTCTCTCTCTCTCTCTTCCTCCCTCTCTCCCTCTCGCTCTATCTGAAGATAAATGTAAAAATGTCCTCGGGTGAAGATAAAAAAATAAATAAAAGTAAATTAATAAAATGGAAAGGTATTGCACATTCTTTTTCCATATAAATTTTAAAAAATTTTTGACCACCTCTTTCTTTATTCCTGCAGGAAAAAAAAAATTTTTTTTTACCAATTGGGAAAAAATTTTGTTGAGATTCAGACTGAACTACAATAAATTTGTATATTAACATAGGAAGAATGGTCTCTCCAATTTCAGAACTTGTTTTATGTCTTTCAATAAAATGTTATCCTTTTCTTCATTTAGGTTCAATTCCTATTTTCTTAGATTCATTTTGGGTAATTTTTTTTTTCATTGTACTTAAAAATGGGATATTTCCCACCTGAATTTCTAATTGCATATTAAGTAGAAAGAAAATCTATTAATTTTGTATCTGTCTAGCCACATTACCAAACTCTCTTACTAATGTTAATAGATATTTAGCAGAATATCCTATATTTTTAAAGTATATAACTGTACCAACTGGAAATATAGTATTATCTGTTTATTCCCCTTAAACTGCTTCTTTAACTTTATAGCCTTGTTAGTTTCTAAAATGTGTTAAAAAATAGTGATAATAGCATAAATTTCTGTCTTTTTACCAATGTTATAAAACAATAGCTGTTGTATGTAAAGTAGTTGTTGGTATTTTGTTTTGTCAGCCCAAGTTAATACAAACTGAAAGTTTATTGGTATAAATGCAACCATATATAGCCATAAATTATGCTAAACATAGTGATGACATTGTCCTCTACTCAGCAGTTCCCTACTGTGGTCATTTTGTCCCTCAGGAGACATTTAGCAATGTCTACAGACATTTTTTATTGTCACAACTCGGGGAGAGCAGTGAATGCTACTGGCATCAAGTCAATGAAGGCTAGGGATGCTACCAAATATTCTCCAATGAGTGGCCAGCTTCCTCAAGAAAGACTTATCCGGTCCAAAATGTGAGTGGTGCTAAGTTGAGAAACTCTGCCTAGCCAAGCCCCGGAACACACCTGCTCCTTAGAGGGAGGAAAAGGGGAGAGGGTGCATGGGCTGGACATGCAGAGAAACTTGTCTGTTTGCAGTGGTGGGTGAACTTGTCCACGTCTTCCCCTGCCATGGAGCTTTCCTTTATTTCTGTTTCACTTACAACTTTTCCCAGGGATGTCTAATGAGTTTTATCAAATAACTCTATGGTAATCATTGATAGAATCATATGGTTTTCCTCCTGTAATATTTAGTGTATTGGGTTACCTTAATGGACACCTTCAGTTCAAAAGTGAAAAGTAGAATTTTTTTTTGTTCCTTTCATCAGATATTTTATTAAGGCTACTCTAACTTTATTCAGAATTCTCATGGTTCTTCTACAGTTTAGAACTGGTGGATTAAAAATAATTTTATGGCCCTGGCTGGTGTGGTTCAGTGGTTAGTGTGGCCCATGCACTGAAGGGTTGCAGGTTTGATTCCCAGTCAAGGGTACGTACCTTGGTTGTGGTTTGATTCCCCCATCCGCTAAGGGTTGTGTGGCAAGCAACCAATTGATGTGTCTCTCTCACATCAGTATTTCTCTCTCTCTCCCTTCCTCCCTTCTACTCTATCTGAAAAAAAAAAATCAATGGAAAAATATCCTTGGGTGAGGATTAAAAAAATAAAGGACTTTGAGAAAGAGACTCCTGTATTTGAGGAATGGGCAGTCACCAATGTGTCTGAACGAAATGGTCAAGGAAAGAGTATCACAAGAAAAAGACTGTAAGACAGATCATTAGGGACCTTGTAAGCATGTGGGAGGCAATCAATCGATGTGTATTTCTTACATAGATTTTTTTTGCTCTCTCTCTTCCCCTTCCTCCTTCCCTTCCACTCTCCCTAAAAAAAATCAGTGGAAAAGAAATATCCTCAATTGAGGATTAATAAAAATAATAATTTTATGTTCATTGGTGGTTAGAAGGAATTTATCTCTAATACCCTATGCCTGGGGTTTCTTTTAAGTTATCAATCTTAAAACTTTATGATTTGTTCTATAGTTATCTTATTGAGCTACTTTGGTTATTTCTGTTTTTTAATGATTTCTTGATTGGTCTTGCCTCTTCTGCTTTATATTCTTTATATCCTAGTACACAGGGTAATCTTTTTGAAATCGAAGTTAAGTCATGTCACTGCTCTTCTTAAAACTCTTTCGCATGCTCACAAGGCCCCTACTGATCTGTCTTAATCTCTTGTGGTACTCTTTCCTTTACCATTTCGTTCAGACACAGTTTGAACTGCCCATTCCCCAAATATAGGAGGCCCTTCTCTCAAGGTCCTTCTTTTTTTAATCCTCACCTGATGATATTTTTCCATTGATTTTTTTCAGAGAGAGTGGGAAGGAGGGAGGGTGAGAGAGAGAGAAACACCGATATGAGAGAGACACATCGGTTGGTTGCCTGCTGCATGACCCCGACTGGGTGGGGGATCAAAACCACAACCCAGGTACATGCCCTAGACCTGAAATTGAACCTGCAACTCTTTGGTCTGCGGGCCAACTGCCGGTCGGCACTCTAACTGCTGAGCCAAACCAGCCAGGGTTCTCAAGGTCCTTTTAACAAGATTTTTCCTTTTGCTTGGAAAGTTCTCTATTCCCTCTACACTTTACATCGGTTTCTCTTTTTCTTGTTTCAGAATTTGGTTTTTAAATTTGCTATCTCAGAGGCAATCCCTAACCACCCTATCCAAATAGATTTTCCCCCATACCACCACCTATTATTACCCAAGGCAGTTAGAGATTTTTCTGTTTTCTGGTTGTTACAAAGGTTGAGTGTAATTTTTAACAGCTACTCAAATATATTTTCCTCTAAAGGAAAAATTCAGAAATATATTGGATTGGTCATTAAATGACTTACCTACCTCTCCCCACCTTACTTTGGAAAATGTTCATGGCTTCAGAGCTCAAAGGTTGTAACAGAATTCTACATTAATTTTCTAAAAATAATTTCTGTCACTTGGAACCTCTCAAATTTTTTTTTAATCTCTGAAGACAAACATTGATATGCAATCACATACAAATGCCAAGAATAGTTTAGAATTATAGCCATATATGAATTAATATGTATATAAGAACACTAATGTTGCTCAGCCAGTGTGGCTCAGTGGGTTGCCATGCCCCGAGAGGTTGCCGATTCAATTCCTGATTAGGGCACAAGTCCAGGTTGTGGACCAAACCCCCAGTCGGGGGGCATGCTGGAGGTGTCCAATCAATGCACTCTCTCATCAGTGTTTCTATCTCTCTCTCCCTCTCTGTTCCCCTCTCTCTCAAAATCAATAAAGAAAAAATAAATAAATAAAAAAGAACACTAATGTTAAAAAGGGGAAATCAAGAAATTATATTTTTGATCAGGTATCAACTACTTCTTAAAAAATTTTAGTCTTTCCAAATGGCTTGCTGAGAAATACTATTTGGCAAGATATTTCTCAATCTGGTTTATGTTGCCTGTTGTAATTTTACTAAGCCCAGTATTTTAACATTTTTGAACATATTCCCAAAGATCTGTAATAATAGATGCATCTTTTTAAAAAAATCAATCAGTAAAGTAAACATGTTACAAAAATGGTCACTAAAGGAATGCTAAAAATTGGATGAAGAAGAAAATTCACAATATGAACAATGAAGTAATAAACCCATGTGTTCTTACTAACCAGGTGTAACAATTTCTTTGAAAAAGATTTCATTTACCGGTTTTTAAATGTATTATCAAATACAGTTAATGTGTTTGTCTCGCTCCACCGTTTAACTTTTTGAAAACAGAACCCACTGTGGATATCAGATTTTCAAAGAGAAATTTCAAGAGAGAAAATAAGTGAATACAAGATAGGTCAGGTCAGGAGTGATATTTATGGACATACACTATTAGTGTGGTTAGCATTTGCTAGCACTACCAACTAAATATTAATGTTTTAAGTTTTTTCTGGGTGTGAGTGGTCAGTCTTTGAATTTAGATTACTTTCATCGTCACTGCAGATCAGGCAATATTTTTGCTTTTAAAATGATGAAATTGGCTTCTCTGAGCTGCAAAGAGGACGAGCCGTCGTGCAGCAGATGCTCTCCTGCCAACTCAGAGCCATTCATGGCAGTTGTCAATTTGTTCTTCGGAAAATATCAAGTAAGATAAAAAGAAAGCGAATGTTTTTGCTATCAAGGCATAGACATTTGGTCAGAGCAATAAAATAGCCTCAAATGCCAAAAAATAATAAAGAAAATGTGGAATGAGTAACTTCCAAAGTTATGGAAATAATTTGACTGTGTCTTACTACATGATAAAAATTGACAGGATTTCTAAATACCCACAGATGGAAGTACTACTCTAACAACGTGTTGGAGCAAACATGATTATAGGCCTTATTATAATCATGGTGTAGCCAGGAATTTTGTCTGTTTCAAAACAATTATGTACGTATATAAAATGTGTATACATATGTGATGAATTTTGTAATGGTGGTGATTAGTTTTCTTTAAGCCAATGCAAATTCTCCTACAGCAAATATTGCATATTTAAAAGATGGCTGAATAGGACCTCGGGTGGAATCCATGAATATAACCATTTCTAATCTGTTCATAGTTAAGGGCCTATAGGTAAAGGGATAAAACTACTTTAAACTTAATTAACATTATATATCAAATAGTTATTCATAATCTGGCTCTACCGCACAAATTAACCTGTATTTTCTTTAGCTAAAAATGGGAATTAATAAAGTTACAGAAAATATGGATAGAACCCCCACAGCATAGAGACTTAATTTTTCTTTATATGTAATTTAGTTTGAAAAGTGTTATGATAAACTGGTTTAGCTAGAATTGGAGAAGCAAAGGGTAAAAAAACAGGAAAAAATAATATTTCTGTAGCCTGATGCAGTGTGGTAAAAAGATGAGGACTTCAGTCCCGCCAACCTGGGTTTGAATCCTGGTTCCTCAATTATGAGCTGTGCAACACTGAGCACACTTCTTAATTAACCTGTTTCCTACTTTGTAAAATTAAAATAATAAAACCTCATAGGGATAATGAGGGTTAGAGGAAAGAATGAATACAGAATGCTAGTGCAGTTTGGAAACATAGTGAATTCAGTGTGGCCTGCAGTAGGGTATCAGACATCCCATCAGGTAATTCTAATGTACAGCAAGTTGAGGAATCACTGCCTCACCATAAGGCAGAGCTAAGTATAGTGGACTTTTGAACAAAGCGGGTGTAAAGGGCACTGACCTCCAGCACAGTCAAAAATCCACATAGAACCGAACTCAGCCTTCTGTATGTATGGATTCCCAACGCAGGTTTGAGCTGCATGAGTCAGTAGGAAAAAAATTTGAATATAAGTGGACCCAAATACAGTGATACCTCGGTTCTCGAACGCCTCGGTTTTCGACCAAATGGAGATTCGAGAAACTTTTGTCTCGGAATCCGAACAAATATTTGGAACTCGAACTTCCGAGATGAGCCGAATGGCGTTCATTCGGCCCAGCGCGCCTTGCTTGCGTCATCAGTGTGAGTGCAGAGAGAGAGTCACGCTTTGTGGAGTCCGCTTTCCTATTGGTTTCATTGCTTCGGTTCTCGAACAATTCGGTTCTCGACCGTCCTCCTGGAACGAATTATGTTCGAGAACCGAGGTATCACTGTAGTTCAAACCCATGTTGTTCAAGAAAATTGTATTAGTATACCCATTTTAGAATAAAAAAAAAAAAAAGAATCGGGAGATTTATTTACTCAAGTTTGCATGTTTAATGATTCACAATGTGGTTATGGAGAAGATGGCCTTAATGTATTATTTTATAATAATACTAAGTCACCAAAATTTTAAAAAGAGTTATAAAATAGTATGCAGAGTTCAATACTAATTACTTTTTAATTAAAAGTTAATCATATGTATAAAATGACCATAAATATGTTTATAAACATGTTTGTAAAAAAACTTTTTGGGATAAAATATGTTTTGTTTTTTTGCACTGATGATTTTCCCAAATGTTCAACAAAGAGTATATATTATTTTTTTAATAAGAGAAAAAAACACAAATGTTATTTCTTTAAGAATCAGAAAACTGGGGAATAAGTAGGTTCATAAATTCAAGAACAAACATCTTTAATTTGAGAGGGCTGGGGAACATTCAGATGACAATATCCAAGTGGAAGAAAGAAGCATGATTCTGAAGTCTGGAATAAATGAATGTGAACATCTAATCTTCTCCCTGGAAACATCCATTAGACATATCTAAAATTACTATGAACCTTCTATCAATTGTAAGGTAATAGTTATGAGATTTTCTTACAAGTATGACCTCAGGATTTGTATTCTTTTCTTTCAGTATCCTCCATCACCATCTTAGCTTAATCCTGAATAACACGACTTGAAAATTTCTACAGCCTTTTATTTATTTATTTAAATATTTTTTATTGATTTTTTAGGGAGAGAGGAAGTGAGAGAGAGAGAGAGAGAAACATCAATATGAAAGAGAAACATCAATGGGCTGCCTCCTGCACGCCCCCTACTGGGGATGGAGCCTGCAACCTGGGCATGTGCCCTGACTAGGAATCGAACTGGGACCTCTCAGTCCATGGGACAATGCTCAATCCATTGATCCACATCAGCTGGGCTCTATAGCCTTTTAATTGCTCTCTTCTATTCCAGTCTATCCATATTTTAATATAGTCTGTATACCTCTGCAATGCTACTTGTAAAGCTCCAATAAGTCTTCTTGAAAACACAATGGTCTCCCATGGTCTACTGAATGAAAATCTAATTTCTTAGGCAAGCTTTCATGACTCTTCATAATCTGTCCCCATGCTATTTTTTTTTTTTCATCCTATCTTCCTGTCAAACAAGCTTATTTGATCAAATACACCATTTATTTTTCCCTTCAGACCCTCTGTATCTGCCCCTTTTCTTTTTTTCTTTTTTATAATTTTTCTTTCCTTTATTGATTTTTAGAGAAAGAGGAAGGAAGAGGGAGAGAGAGAGAGAAACATCAATGAGAGAGAACATCGATTGGCTGCCTCCTTCACGCCCCTCACTGGGGATTGGGCTCACAACCTGGGCATGTGCCCTGACTGGGAATCGAACTGGCGACCTCTTGGTGCATGGGTCGACGCTCAATCACTGAGCCACATGGGCTGGACTCTGCACCTAGTCAAACTCTCTGAAGCTAAGCTCAAATGCCAGGTCCTCCATGAAAGCCTCCTCTATTGTTCTCCTTGGAAGATATCTATAGCAACTCCATGCAAATTTCATATGCACATGTAGCACTCACATGCCATTTACCCCCTACCTGGAATGTGGTTTACTGTTTCAAATCCCTTCACAACAGATACTCATTTTATTGTCACAAACAGTACATGAATAGGTAGATACTAGATTTTTTAATATTGAGAGAATGTGTGGCCTGGTATGATACAACCAGTAAGTGGCTTAGTCTCCATGTTAACTCATTACTTTTCAAGAAAGGGATATGAATCCTGAGAAGATCTTTTGCATTTTCAAAAGTTGTGGTAAAATACACATAACATTAAATTTAACATCTTTGCCCTGACCGGTTTGGCTCAGCGGTTAGAGCGTCGGCCTGCGGTCTGGAGAGACCCGGGTTCAGTTCCCGCTAAGGGCACGTACCTCGGTTGCAGTTTGTCCCCGGCCCTGGTTGGGTTGTGCGGGTGGCAACTACTCGATGTGTCCCTTTCACATAGATTTTTCTCTCTCTCTCTGTTCCTCTCTCTCCCTCCCACTCTACCTGAACAAAAAATGGAAAAATGTCCTCGGGTGAGGATTAAAAAAAAAAAAAAAAAAAAAAAAGTAACATCTTAACCATTTTTAAGTATATATTTCAGTGGTATTAAATAGATTCACATTTTTGTGCAACCATCATTATTATCCATTTCTAGAATGTTTTTATCTTGTAAAACTGAAACTCTGTACCCATTAAACAAACTCCCCATCCTCCCCTCCCCCAACTTCTGGCAATCACCATTCTACATGCTACTTCTTTGAATTTGACTACTACAGGAAACGTCATTATAAGTGGAATCATTCAGTATTTGTCTTTTTATGATTGGCTTATTTCACTTAGTATAATGTCTTCAAGGTTCATTCATGTTGCAGCATGTGTCAGAACTTCCTTCCTTTTGAAGTCTGAATAATATTCCATTGTATGTGTATACCACATTCTGTTTATCCATTTATCTATTAGTAGACACTTGGGTTGCTTCTACTTTATGGCTATTGTGAATAATGCTATTATAAATATAGTGTACAAATATCTGCTTGATTCCCTGTTTTAGTTCTTTTTTTTTTATCCTCACCTGAAGACATTTTTGCATGTATCTTCAGATAGAGCAGGAGGGAGAGAGGGAGGAAGAGAAAGAAACACTGATGTGAGAGAGACACATCAACTGGTTGCTACCCACATGACCCCAACAGGGGCCCGGGACAAACTGCAACCAAGGTACATGCCCTTAGTGGGAACTGAACCTGGGTCTCTCTGGTCCGTGGGTCAACACTCTAACCATTGAGCCAAACTGGCCACGGCCCTGTTTTACTTCTTTTGGGTATATCCCCAGAGGTGGAATTACTAGATCAGATGGTAATTTTATTTTTAATTTTTTGAGGAATCATCACACCGTTTCCACAGTGGCTGCACCATTTTACATTCCCACCAGCAGTGCATAAGGGTTCCAGTTTCTCCACATCTTCTTCAACACTTGTTATTTTCTGTTTTTTAACAACAGCCATCTGAATGTGAGAAAGGGGATCTTTTGTGAGGATTTCAAACAAAAGTTACAATCTCAAATACCTGCAGGGACAAAGGAGGAGGTAATTACAAACAAATGAGGTAGGCATGTTAAACTATGTGGCTCCAGACATAGCCTCAGGGTCTAAGAAACAGGAGGAAGTGGCAGATTCAATGGCCATTTGGAGAGCCTATGGCAGGTCCAGTGGATTAGGGCTGTGGCAGATCTTCATGTAGTAAATGAAATCTGATTTTTAAGCACTGAATAATGCGTTTGAATTTAGACCCCTCTGCAAACCTATATTCTTTTGCAAGTAGGTTTGGATGAAAGCATGCCAATGTAGGATCTCAAGTGTGAAGAGAAGCCTTCCCACTGTTTGGTTGAGAATCATAATAGTGGGCAGGAGAGCAGAAATTCTGGTTCCATGATGGAAGTGGATACTGAAACTCAGTGCCTAGAAGATGGTGTGGCAACTGAGAGCTGATGGCTAAGAGCTCCAATACCTTGGGCTCCTTCCTGCTTAGCAGGGCATAATAGAGAGGTCATGTTTGGGATTGACCTTTTTCCAAAACCTTGAAGAGCAAGCTTTCACCCCACTTCCGTGCTTTAGACACAACTACTAGTTGAGGCTGCTATTACCGTTCTGCTGCAAATGCCCTTCTGTACAAGTCAGCTCTCAGAGACAGTGCTGAGACAGACTGAAATTCTCTCTCAAGATGGAGAGAAACATGTGTGACCCTTGGAAACACATCAGATAGGAGGTTGGGTAATGTGTGTGTATAAGAGGGCCATGAAAATGTGCTCTATTATTTGCCCTTGGGGATGGACTGTGCCCAATTAATTACATGTAGTACTATATAGAGCAAGGGTGGGTAAACTTTTTCTGTAAAGGGCCAGATGGTAAATATTTTAGTCTCCATGGGCCACTTGCACACTCTGTTACATATTCTTTTGTTTTGTTTTGTTTTGCTTTGCTTTTGTACAATTCCTTAAGAATATAAATAACTTTTCTTAGCTTGCAGGCCATATAAAAACAAGCCATGGGGCAGATTGGCCCAAGAGCTGTAGTTTGCCCACCCCTGGTGTTAGAGGACTAGCCCGTTATATTGTGCATACCTTGCCTTTCCAGTAGATTGCTAAGAGCCATTCAGGGAGGAAATAATTCTTTACATCCACCAGTTGCTAGCGTAGCATAGTTCATTGCAAATAGATGGGCTCAACGAATACTGGTGAGTAAATTAATTCATGATTAAGAAGAGAGTTTTCAAATTTTAAGCCAGGTGGCACTGTCATGAATCAGTTGTAGGATCTACACTTCTTACAGTTTTCTCTAAGCACATAATGTTAGTAATTCATCAACAATTGATTGTAGAACTCACCATCTGTGGCCTGACTGGATAGGGAGATAGGAGAAAGCCTGTCTTTCTGAATGAGAAGTAAATGGGAGCAGGAGCTATTTTCTTCTTCTCTATGTAAGAGGCCTAAGTGGTTTTGTAGAGAATAGGTGAAATATGTTAGTGGTACTTACATTTCATGGAAAGAACAAAGATGATAAGCATTTAAATCCCAAAATAATGCCACGGATTTGGGATATTTTTAATGCCTTAAATTCAGACACAAGCATTGGGTAAAACTGACTTACATAAGAATAAATACAGTATGTTCCCAATGAGCACATTATTATATATACTCCCTTTGTGAAATCTCTATTTTAAAGGGGAATTTTATAGTGTTCTTAGGTTTCCAATATAAAATTCAGGACTTCAGTAAGGGTTGGAGGGCAGAATTTTATCTCTAGGTCAGTAAAATTATTTCCATTTAATAAATGTCTTTTTTTGGCATGTGCTTGCAGCAAGCGCCCCATGCCATTCCCCTGCACTGTGTAATAGGGATAAATTAACATTCTCAGGTCTCTAGGATACCAGTGTTTATACTGTCCTGATCAGAGTTTACTAGGTATCGGCAGAGTAGATGGCTCTAAATATGATATGAGGTGCCCCAGAGGAATGTTTAACCTCCAAATATTTCATTATTAGCACTTAGGAGTGATATTAGGACTATAAAAGAAATCATTCCTTTGGATTAAAGCACAAAATCTACCTGAGTATTTGGTTAAAATGGAGCATCATGAAAGAAGTAATGACACTAATTAACCCATTACCATAAATAATCCAAGAGGGATCCATTTTTCAACCACTAACCCTGCACTGGTCAGCGGAATGCAGGCCGTCAAAGCACAGATTTGATAGTAAAAGAGTTATAGTGACCCGGCAGGCTGAAATGAGGCCTTGAAAAAGTGAAGGGAGATGTGGGTGAGGAAGGATGAAAAAGGAAAGTGTATTGAGAGAGACAAGGGCATCTGAAATAAACATGTACTTCTTTAATAAAGTTAACCAGACTCAACTCTGGTTCCATAAATGCCATGAAGCTGTAG
The DNA here is from genome assembly GCF_014108415.1 of Molossus molossus. Taxonomy (NCBI): domain Eukaryota; kingdom Metazoa; phylum Chordata; class Mammalia; order Chiroptera; family Molossidae; genus Molossus; species Molossus molossus. The sequence goes on along the minus strand of NW_023425349.1, from coordinate 55,530,736 downwards.
TTTAGTCTCTTGGGGTGCGTATTTTGCTAAAGAGGTGAGGAATTTCAGCAATGGAAACAAGCTGGTTTCTTAATAGAGCCTTAAAGGCTGTAAGTACCTATAATAAATACTGCACTATTCTAGGTGTTATTAGAGATAATGAGAGAAACTTACATGTTCTGAGCATATGCTAGGTGCCCATTATTTAGTTACCTCATTTAATCCTTACAACCACCCTGTGGAAGAGGCAGTGATTCCCATATATTACAGATTTAAACAGTTAGGGTCAAATAACCTGGGTGACTTACACGAAGTATGAAGTTTAGAGTAATACTTGGTGTCAAGTATTATATACATCTCTTATTTAAACAGCAAAGCAGCCCATGAAGTAAACATAAGTTTTTAAAAAATTTATAGATAAGTAATCTGATGCTCAGCCAGATTAATTAATTTGCTCAGGATAAGTGAGGGTTCTGGGATTCACACACACACACACACACACAGTTCAATGTCTGAGCCCTTAACTAGTGGACAACATTGCCTTTGCCTTTAGGATAAGTCCTTGTCTTCTGTCCTTTGACCAGTCCTTCACATCTATGCCAAGTATGATATGTAATGTAATCATACAGTATAATAAAAATGTAACAAATTCCTGTAGATTACCAACTTCTGTTCCTTATCTCTCCTCCCCCTTGCTCCCACCCCTTCTTCTAATGATCTAAGGTAGAGTATGGGTATGGGCCTTCACTTCCATTTAGAGATTGATGCATATAGATGCAAGAGAGAATACCTAATCATGTTGATTAAGAGTTTTTTTAGGTCCATTCAGGTGAATATTCATCTAAATCAAAATTTAAATCTCTATCAAGTGTATTTCCTTTCTTCCTTCATATTTCCAAACATGAAGTCTGTTTTTGAGAGGGAAGCAACTGTGTCCTTATATAAGTGAGAAGGGACTTTGGGAGCCGATATGGGCGATTTGCCTACTTTTGCCTTTCAGGTGTTTTGGTTGTTCCCATGATGACATTTGTCCCACTTGACATGAGGTGCCAGATTGGCATCTCCTGCTATGGTTTGGAGGAGATGGTTTGTTCCTCCTGGACTCTGGCTTCATTTGTCTTCACCAGATCTGGTTCCTGTCAGTAGTGGTGTCCAGCAAGTGAGTTCCAATATGGGACACATTTAGTGATTATGAAATACCTGCTGGGCACACACTACCACAGCCTCGTGGCATCAGGCTCTTTAGAGGTGTTATTTTTGCACTCCTTCATGCCTGATTGTGGCTCTTCCCAAAACTTTTCCATGAGGTCCCCTTTCTCTGCTGGAAACTTTTGGGGTGATGGAGGATGGGAGTGATAGGCACCAGTGAGCTGGTTCTTGGAGACACTACTTATGTGACCTTCTTAAGACAACTAGACATTCAGAAATCCCTGTTAAACAAACAGTGGCTCCAGTGCAGACTTGGGGGTGATTTCCAGATTTACTGTGCCACCTGCCATTTCTAATTGTCAGGAGGGAGAAGAAGAGATGGCTTCATGTCAGATACCTGTCTCTCTAAAAAAGCATGAAACATAATTACTCACATGAGTTGAAAACTTAGTTCCATAGAAATCCTAAACATTAATGTTTATTAGCAGCTTTATTCATAACTATCAAAACGTGGAAGCAATCAAGTTGTCCTTCAGTAGGTGAATGCATAAGCAAATTGTGGCACATCTATACAATGAAATATTATTCAATAATTAAAAAGAAAGGCGCTATCAAGCCATTAAAAGACATAGAACAATCTTGAATACATATTGCCAAATAAAAGAAGCCGATCTGGAAAGGCTATATACTGTAAGATTCCAACCATATGACACTCTGAAAAAGACAAGAATATGGATATAGTAAAAAGATTTGTGATTGCCAGGAATTTAAGGAGAGGTAGGGATGAAGATGGAAGAATTTTTAGGTTAGTGAAATTATTTGTGTGATATTATAATATTGGATGCAAGTCCAAACTTTTTGTCAAAACCTATAGAAAGTACAACACAGAGTGAACCCTAAAGTAAACTATAGACTTAATTAATAATAATGTATCGGCAGCTCGGAAAAATGGCAGCGAAGTGAATGGAGCGACACAGACCATCTCCCAAGACCAAACTGGATTTACAACGAAAATAAAGGCAAATCGTCAGGAAAGGGCAGCCAAAAGATACCTTGGAGGACCACATAACCAGAAACACCCACTAAATCCTGGTAGGCTTGCCAGGACGCGAGAGGGGGCCGGGAGCCCACGGTCCGCCGCGGCCTGGGCAGGGGCCAGAGAACTCGGCGGGAAGTTACTGCTACCGCCTCCCTTACCACCCTGCATGGGCCCTGGGAACTCTGTAGCCTGCTAAGCTCTCGGCTGGAGCTGCACAGACTCGCGGGCACCAGGGGACTGTGCTGGACGCTACTGCCACCTCTGCAGTGTCCTGCAATCCCCTCAGCTGGTGCCACAGCCGCAGCCGCCCTTGGCTGGAAGCAGCGCCCTCCAGTTAAAAGTCCCAGGCGACTCCAGGACGCAGAGTCCGGACAGAGGCTAAATTGGCAGCAGCCACTCACCTTGGGCTCTGGCAGAGGGAAGGCAGACTGGACTGGAACTGTGTGGGGACACTCGGGTTTTGGAGGATGCTAAGAGCTTTTGCTGAGTGCAGCCACACAGGACTGTGGTCATTTCACTTCTTCTCAGGGCCCTGGGGAGAGGCAGCGGCCCCTCCCTCAGAGACTCAACCCCACCTGGTGGCCATTGAAATGCTAATGGGAGCCCATTAACAACAAACACCTGCCACACTCTCAGGAAATCCTCTTACACTGAGCACCTGAGGGAGTTTTTCAGGCAACTCAGAAACCAAGGGTCTGCAGGTGACCTCTACTAAAAGCCTCCAGGCAAAAAAAAATGCTAGAGGATAACAACCATTCCCTGGGCATGCAACACTAACCAGAAAAGCTAAGACTTGATGGTGGTGTTTAAAGTGGGTCCTCCCTGGTGCATCCAAACCCAGGAGAGGGAGCCACAAACAGCAGAACACCAACACCCACTGGGAAAATTTGGCAGACTCCAAAGCCCACTGTGATAGCCAAAATGGTAAGAAACAGAAACAAAAGCCAAATGAAAGAACAAGAGACCTCTACGGAAGATGAAATAAATGAGGTGCAGTTAAGCAAGTTAACAGAACTAGAATTTAGAGCCATGATGTTGCGGAAGCTCAACAGCATGTGTAAGGATATGAGCACCATGAGTAAAGACATAGAAATGTTGAAAATAAACCAGTTGGAAATGAAAAACCAACAGGAAGAAATGAAGAATGACATATCAGAAATGAAAAACACATTGGAAGGTCTAAAAAGCAGAGTAGGGGAAGCTGAGGACCGGATCAGTGAATTAGAAGACAAGCTAGAAGAAATCAACCAATCAGAAAACAAAAAGGAAAAAACGATTAAAAAACAGGAAGACAGCTTAAGAGAACTATGGGACAACTGGAAACATAATATTCGCATCATAGGAGTCCCTGAAGAAGAAGAAAGTAAGCGAGGTCTAGAGAATATATTCAAAGAAATAGTGACAGAAAACTTCCCTAATTTGGTGAAGGAAGAAGGCATTCAAGTTCAAGAAGCACAGAGAGCCCCAAGTAAGAAGAACCCAAACAGGCCCACACCAAGACACATAGTAATCAAACTGCCAGAAATTAAAGACAAAGAGAGAATCCTAAAAGCAGCAAGAGATAAGCAACAGGTTACCTACAAAGGAAACCCCATAAGGCGTTCAGCTGACTTTTCACAAGAAACACTACAGGCTAGAAGGGAATGGCATGAAGTAATCAAGGTCATGAAAAACAAGGATCTGAATCCAAGACTACTCTACCCAGCAAGGCTATCATTCAAAATAGAAGGTCAAATAAAGAGCTTTTCAGACAAAAAAAGGCTAAGGGAATACATTACCACCAAACCAGCACTGCAAGAAATGTTAAAAGGACTGTTGTAATTACGAGGAGAAATGGGAAGGAAAATAGAACCACACTAAACAAAAATGGCAATAAATAAGTACATATCAATAATCACCTTAAATGTAAATGGACTGAATGCTCCCATAAAAGACACAGAGTAGCTGATTGGATAAGAAAGCATGACGCATCTATATGTTGTTTATAAGAGACCCACCTCGCAACAAAAGACTCACATAGATTGAAAGTGAAGGGATGGAAAAAAATCTTTCAAGCAAACGGAAAAGAAAAAAAAGGTGGGGTAGCAATACTTATATCTGATAAAATAGACTTCAAAATGAAGGCCATAACTAGAGACAACGAAGGCCACTACGTAATATTGAAAGGATCTATCCAACAGGAAGATATAACCTTGATAAACATATGTGCACCCAATATAGGTGCACCAAAATATATTAAAAAACTATTGGAGGACTTCAAAGGAGAAATCGACAGCAATGCAATCATAGCAGGGGACTTCAACACCCTGCTCACATCACTGGATAGATCCTCTAGACAAAAAATTAGCAAGGAAACAGAGGCTCTAAATGAAGCACTAGACCAAATGGATTTAATAGATATCTACAGAGAACTACACCCCAACACTACAGAATTCACATTCTTCTCAAGTTCACATGGAACATACTCAAAGATAGACCGCATGTGAGGGCACAAACTAAGTCTCTACAAGTTCAAGAAGACTGAAATTATATCAAGCATCTTCTCAGACCACAATGGCATGAAACTAGAAATCAATTGCAACAAGAACATACAAAGACATTTGAATACATGGAAGCTAAATAGCATGTTATTAAACAATGAATGGGTCACCGAGGAGATCAAGGAAGAAATCAAAAACTTCCTGGAAACCAATGAAAATGAAGACACAACAACACAAAATCTATGGGATGCAGCGAAAGCAGTTCTGAGAGGGAAGTTCATAGCACTACAGCCTACCTCAAAAAACAAGAAAAATCTCTAATAGACTATCTAACCTCACAACTTAAAGAACTACAGAGCAAACAAAAAGAAAACCCCAGAGCAAGTAGAAGGAAGGAAATAGTAAGGATCAGAGCAGAAAGAAATGACATAGAGACCAAAAAAACAATTCAGAGGATCAATAAAACAAAGAGCTGGTTTTTCGAAAAGATAAACAAGATTGATGGACACTTAGCTAGACTCACCTCGAAACAAAGAGAGAGAACCCAAATACATAAAATCAGAAATGAAAGAGGAGACATAATAACTGACACCACAGAAATACAAAAGATCGTTAACAACTACTATGAACAATTATATGGCAACAAATTCGAAAATCTAAGCGAAATGGACAAATTTCTAGAAACACATAGTCTCCCAAAACTGGATCAGGAAGAGATAGAAAACTTGAACAGACCAATAACAACAGAAGAAATTGAAGATATAATCAGACTCTCCCAGCAAACAAAAGCCCAGGCCCGGATGGCTTCACGGGGGAGTTCTACCGAACATTCAAAGAAGAACTAATACCCATTCTCCTCAAACTATTTCAAAAAATTCAAGAAGAAGAAGACTTCCAAACTCGTTTTATGAAGCCAGCATAATTCTAATTCCAAAACCAGAAAAAGACACTACAAACAAAGAAAACTACAGGCCAATATCCCTGATGAACATAGATGCCAAAATCCTGAACAAAATACTAGCAAATCGAATCCAGCAATACACCAAAAAAATTATCCACCATGACAAAGTGGGATTCATCCCGGGGATGCAAGGCTGGTACAATATTCGCAAATCCATAAATGTAATACACCACATAAATAAAATGAAGAATAAAAACCACATGATAATATCAATAGATGCTGAAAAAGCCTTCGACATAATCCAGCATCCATTTCTGATAAAAACGCTCAGCAGTGTGGGAATAGAGGGATCATATCTAGACATAATAAAGGCCATATATGATAGACCTACAGCCAACATCATATTCAATGGGCAAAAACAAAAAGCATTTCCCTTAAGAACAGGAACAAGGCAAGGATGCCCACTTTCGCCACTCCTATTTAACATAGTACTGGAAGTCTTAGCCACAGCAATCAAACAGGAAGAAAAAATAAAAGGGATCCAAATTGTAAAGGAGGAAGTGAAATTGTCATTATTTGCAGATGACATGATACTGTACATAGAAAACCCCAAAGACTCCACCAAAAGTTTACTACACTTAATAAATGAATTTGGCAAAGTAGCAGGATACAAAATTAACGTCAAGAAATCGATGGCATTCTTATACACCAATGATGAACTCACAGAAAGAGAAACTAAGAAAACAATCCCATTTACCATTGCGGCAAAAAAATTAAGATACCTAGGAATAAACTTAACCAAAAAAATAAAGGACCTATTTGCAGAAAACTACAGGTCATTGAAAAAAGAAATAGAGCAAGATGTAAAAAAGTGGGAGCACATACCCTGTTCATGGATTGGGAGAATTAACATCATTAAAATGTCCATATTACCCAAAGCAGTATATAGATTCAACGCAATCCCCATCAAAATACCAACGGCATACTTCACAGAATTAGAACAATTACTTCAAAAGTTCATATGGAACAAAAAAAGGCCTAGAATAGCCACAGCAATCTTGAAAAGGAAGAATAAAGTTGGAGGGATCACAATACTAGATTTCAGGTTATACTACAAAGCCACTATAATCAAAACAGCCTGGTACTGGCACAAGAACAGGTATATAGACCAGTGGAACAGAATAGCGAACTCAGAAATGGACCCAAGGCAATATGCTCAATTAATATTTGACAAAGGTGGCAAGAGCATACAGTGGAGTAAGGACAGCCTCTTTAATAAATGGTGCTGGGAAAATTGGACAGCTACTTGCAGAAAAATGAAACTAGACCGTCAGCTTACACCCTACACCAGAATAAACTCAAAATGGATAAAAGACTTAAATGTAACTTATGAATCCATAAAAATCCTAGAAGAGACTGTGGGCAACAAAATTTCAGACATCATACACAGCAGAATTTTTACTGACACATCACCTAAGGCAATAGAAACAAAGGAGAAAATGAACACATGGGACTACATCAAACTCAAAAGCTTCTGCACAGAGAAAGATACAATCATCAAAACGGAAAGGCTACCCACTGTATGGGAGAGCATAACTGCCAATAATATATCAGATAAGGGGTTAATTTCCAATACATATAGAGTGGTCATACAACTCCACAAAAGGAAGACAAAGAATCCAATTAAAAAATGGGCAGAGGAACTAAATAGACACCTCTCCAAACAAGACATACAAATGGCTAAGAAACATATGAAGAAATGCTCATCATCACTAATCATCAGAGAGATGCAAATCAAAACAACAATGAGGTATCACCTCACACCTGTCAGAATGGCCGCCATCAACAAATCATCAAACAACAAGTGTTGGCGAGGGTGTGGAGAAAAGGGGACGCTAGTGCATTGCTGGTGGGAATGCAGACTGCAGCCACTATCGAAAACAATATGGTGTCACCTCAAAAAATTAAAAATTGATCTTCCATTTGACCCAGTGATCCCACTTCTAGGAATATACCCTAAGAAGTCTAAAACACCAATCAGAAAGAATATATGTACCCCCATGTTTGTAGTAGCACTATTTACAATCGCTAAGATCTGGAAACAGCCCAAGTGTCCATTGGTAGACGAATGGATCAGAAAGCTGTGGTACATATACACAATGGAGTACTACGCAGTGGTAAGAAAGAAAGATCTCTTATCCTTTGAGACTACATGGAGGGACCTTGAAAGTATCATCCTAAGTGAAACAAGCCAAACAGAGAAAGACAAGTTTCATATGATCTCACTTATTTGTGGAATATAATGAACATAACAGTTTGAGGAATGGGGTAGTCCCAGAGACGCAGAAGCGGGGTACAGACTGACAATCCCCTAAGGAGTGGGGAGGTGGGGGAGGGATGAACCACAGAACTTATATGCATGTATGCATGAACAGTGGACATGGACAACAATCTGGGGAAGGGGCAGGGAGGGAGAGGGAGGGGGGAATCAGTGGGGGGAAAAGGAGAAACATCTGTAACAAAAATTAATCAATAAAAATAAATAAATAAATAAATAAATAATAATAATGTATCAATATGGGCTCACCAATTGTAATAAATGTACCACAATAATTAAAGATGTTAATTATAGGGGAAACTGTGGGTGGAGGGTAAGGAGGTATATGTGAACTCTCTTTTTCACTCCATTTTTCTATAATTCTAAAACTCCCCCCAAAATAGTCTATTAATTAAGGAAAAAAGGCATGGAACAAACCTCCATTGGGATCTCTTCAAGTGTATTTTCTTTTCCCCTACACCAGCCCTTTCCAGACATTCAAACTTGGCAGTGAGCAAATATTTTGTGTCTGATCTTTTATCTTTTCTAGCCTCTCCAGGAACAGGAAGGGCCATCTCTTACTTACCCTTCCTGGATTTTAGGAACTTGCCCTGTGTCACACCCCCCTCCCACCAGGAGATGAAGGTACAAGGCAAGAGTAAAAGGAGCCATCCTATCAATTAGGAGAACATGTAGGGGAATGTATCACAAATTTTGTTCCTAATTACACAGTAGAAAAACTATTTCTAACATAATACAGAGCAGAGCAAATAGCATGCCCATGAACATAATCATACACTTTTGAGGATTCTCTAAAATTATAAGGTATATATAAAAAGTATACAAAAATATATACAGTTTGATGAATATTATATGGCTAACAACAATGTAGCCACCAATAGAATATTTCTACCATTATAAATGTCTCCATCCTACCTCATTGCCTCTTTCTGATCCTAATTCTCTTCCTGTCCTTTAGTAGAAATCACTGTTCTGATTTATTTTAAAAGATCTCTTTCTTGATTTCGATAATTTTGGAGTTTTAAAGCTGCGAATGAATTATCAGTAGTCTTGTCCCATAAGTATTTCAAATGTAGACTTTGATGCCAACAGAAGTCATGTATATTCCAAAGTCACACAAACTAGTGGTGGTGACTTTTTTGACCTCCAGTACTTTTAAATGTATGTCACGAGTGCTTCAAAAGCACACAGCAGAACTTGGGAGGGGTGTGTGCTGGGATATGTGGTAGTGATAAAAATAACTATACTTCATTGAGTGCTCACTATGTACCTTACAACAACCTCATTATGCTATACAGGATATTGTCATCATCTTTTTTTTTCTTATTCCCACTTTGATGGGAAATTGGTGAGGAAATTGAGACTCAGAGATATTAAGTTGCCAAAAGTCAGACAATTAGTATGTGGAAAATCTGGATTTTGATATAGCGCTCTTGTGCACTTTATTTTCATTCACAATACTTAATAATTATTTTATTATTATAAAATAATGCATTCTTATAGTTAAAAAATCTAAGAGTTGTATCAGGTAGGAAAGTGTTTACCTACAATAGCAATAAAGCACTATGAATAGTGGAGAGAGAGTTCCCATTCCATTATCCTTAGCATGTAGGTCTTTGTCCTCAGGATTGTCATGTCAAGGTGGTAAAAAGGTACTGTACCTCCAGGTATTGCATCAATATTGCTGATGGAGTGAGGAAGGAAGGAGGAGGTTAGGAGGGGCTCCTTGTGAGACAAGTGACAGCTTTCCAAGAAAACTTTAACACCTGTCTCATTGTCCAGAATTGTGTCACATGGCCACCCTTAGCAGCAAGGGGGCCTAGAGAAGTATTTTTAGAAAAGCACACTGCCACTTTGAACAAAATTAGAATCCTGCTACTGAGGGGAAATGGACTTTGTGTAGGCAATTATCCTTGTCTTCCACAAACGTGATAAAAGGTTAGTGAGTACAACATAAAGGTCTTTCTCCACTTTCTGTTATCATCTTCTTCCCATGTAATAACTACAGTTGATTTTTGAGTCAAATTTAGAGGACACAGTGGGCATGGATGGAAAGAAAGGGTGGAACAACTTTAGTGATTCAGAAAGACACATTTGTTAAAAAAAAAAAAAAAAAAAGAGTTGAGTCTGAGCAAGTAAATTGAGGGGCATAATGTGTGAATTGAACCTTAAAGATTATGCAGAGGAATTTGACGACTATGCAAAAAGACTAAGAAAGGCACTGTAGATTTTGAAAAAAGCAGTGAAATATTTCTATAACAAGAAAATACATATTTTGTTGTCATACTGAGATTCTTAATCTCTTTCCAAGTTGAGTCAATATAGTTATCAACACTTTGTTGCTTACCACCTCCAGAGCAACATGCCAAAAATATGAATAGAACACTGAAGCATGATTCACCATTAATTAACAGCATTATTCTCTTTAGTGATTTATAAAAGACAAAGGAACAATTACTGTTTAACTAGAAATCTGTGCATATATGACTGTCTCTTGTGTTCTAAGTTGGTTCTGCTACTAGTGTCTTTTGAAAAGCTTTATGGATATGATTTAGGCTTTAAAATGGATCAGCTAGTTCCACTCAGGTGCATTGTAAAATTCATTAGAAAATATTTCTTTTCCTACCACTCAAATGCCTCAGAGAATGTCAATTTTTTATTTTTTACTTGTTTAAACTATAAATGCAGCAGTGTTTTGTAAAAAGAGAACTTATTCAAATGACATGACCAAAGAGTTTACATTACTTTTGTGACATATTTTGAGATAGTACTTAGTGCTACTTGGAGCTTGCAGTACCAAAAGTCCAAAAATTCTTCGGAAAGTCAGTTCTTCTTAATTCTTAAGCAATTTAAGCATTTTAGAACCCCTTGTTCTGATATTTAAGGAAGTCATTTTTCTGTGCTTCTGTCTATACGTTTTCTCCTCCTGTAACAACAAGGGTTTTGATGTACTGTCTTTTGAGACTCTCCCAACATATGAAACTTGTTAATTTGAAGAAATATTTTTTCAATTTTTTTTTTTTGCTGTAGGAATTTACGATAAAAATTTATTTGTGCGAGCATTTTCTCTTCTAGATTTATGATTTTGTAATAATTTTAAATATGAAAGTTAATGTTTACACATTTAACTTATTCTTATCAACTAATTTTCATATTATTTACTATAAAGGGTTCATTACTTTCTCAAATGTACTTGTCTGCCTTGTTGATTTTATATTGATAAATTTTGATAGATATTGATAATATAGCAGTAAAAATTTATATACCACTAACCTATAATAAGTGACAATTTGACCAAGAGCCACACCAGATCTTAGCTATCCACATAAAATTGTAATATTATTTCAATGGAAATTTAATCTAGAAAAACACATTTTGCCACTCTAAAATTTCTTTAATAATAACCATTTACATTTTAAATATGTATAAAGGCATATCTGATAAGATCTTAACAAAAAATATGCAATCTACCTTAATAAAAATAAAATCTAAAAAAATAAATAACCCCCAAATAAAAATATGTGACATTAAAAGATTAGTTTCCAGGGTTGGAATTCAATGAAAAATCTCCCTTGAAAGAGAGAACTGGACTACATAGACCTGCTTCTATCCTCAACATTTGTCTTTCCATTGATGTCTATCACTAATTAATGCTGCTACCACCAAAAATGCAGCCTTAGTCATGAGCTGTTCCCTCTTAACAATTTGGCACAATGTTGACCTGTGATCCTTTCACATCAAGAAACAGAGTCAGGCCCAGCTGGTATGGCTCAGTGGTTGAGCACTGACCCATGCACCAATAGGTCATCTGTTCAATTCCTGGTCAGAGCACATGCCCAGGTTGTGAACCAAATTCCCAGTTGGGGGGCATGCTGGAGGCGACTAATCAATGTTCTCTCTCATCGATGTTTCTATCTCTGTCTCCCTCTCTATTTCTCTCTCTCTAAAAATCAATAAAGAAAAAAAGTCCTGGCCCATTTGGCTCAGCGGTTGGAGCGTTGGCCTGTGGACCAGAGAGTCCTGGGTTTAGTTTCCGCTAGGGGCACTTACCAAAAGAAAAAAAAAAGAGAAAGAAACAGTCAGGGCTGAGGCATTCAAAATACTTTTTTATTAAAGATTGAAGGATAACTAAATGAAAACTAGGTGATCTAACTAAAAAAATATTGCCTTTCCTCTAGGTTTACAGGCACATTTCAATTCTGTGGAAGCCTAATTAGGTAACACAAAGCTGTTTTCCGTATCAGATAAACTCTAACGTCTTGGGAGTTTGACACAATAGTTAAGTATTTCTTGCTCTCCTGAGGCTGTTTCCACTTTGTATCTTGGCCATTTTGCACACATCTTCCAAGGTCTCAGTGTTTGAAGACATCATGAGAGATGAGTAACAGATTTGGAGATTTGTCCCTGTGTGTCAGAGGCTGGGGGCAATTATGGGGTATGGAGCAGTTGCTGTGATGGAAAGCACCAAAGACAAAGGCAGGGATCCAAGACTGCCCTCTACTCTTGAAGGTAAATGAAGCCCATGGTTAGAAGGGACCTACTCCACTCATATTGTCATCATACCTTAACATCTGGCAATCGGTCCTAGTGAAATCTGTGGTCTTGACTGAATAGCTTCTAATGTCTTTCTCTCTCTTTTAATAGAAGTGCTGTAATTCGTTTACAAAAAGGTTAGGCCATTTTTTTGTGCGTTTTTGCACTGTAAAATTTTTTTGTGTGAGTATTCATATTTTGTCAAGCTATACTATTCTTTTTTTTCCTTTTTATTGAATGTATTGAGGTGACACTGGTTAACAAAATTATACAGGTTTCAGGTGCACAATTCTATAACACATCATCTGTACACTGAATTATGCATTTACCACGCCAAGTCAAGTTTCTGCTCATCACCATTTATCCCCCATAACCTCCTCCACCTCCTCCCTATCCCCTCCCTGGCAGTCATCACACTTTGACCACACTGTTGTCCATATCCATGAGTTTTCTCTCTCTCTCTCTCTCTTTCTCTCTCTCTCTCTCTCATTCCCTCTATACTCTGACCCAGTCCCCCCCACCCCCTCCACTCCCCAGTAGTTGTCTTTAAAGCTTGACTGATGCTGGGCAGGATTAAATTTGGAAGCAAATGAGATAAAGTTTTCTCATGCTCCTCTGACTCAGAGTAAAATCACTTTGCTGACCCTAGAGGTGTGGATGAAAGAACAAGTAGGGCCTAGAAGTGTTTACAGGCTGCTCTCCTTCCACGTAGACCAGCTTCTCACTTCCTTCCCCTGGTTCTAGCAAGACTAATGGCTTATTTTTGTGAGCCTAGTTGAAACTGAAGAATGCGCACACTTCTCAATTGTGTATTTTAAATTCTTTCCCCCTTCATTTTTCCTTCCTTTGGAACAGTGATTTTCATCCTTTTTCATCTCATGGCACACATAAACTAATTACTAAAATTCTGTGGCATACAAAAACATTATATATTTTGCCAATCTGACAAAAAATAGGTATAATTTTGATTCATTCACACCAGATGGTTATTGTTATTTGGTTGTCTGTTGTCATTTTTATTAATATTTATTTTATTTTATTTTTTTGTTAATTTATTTTTGTTACAGATGTTTCTCCTTTTTTTCCCCATTGACACCCTCCTCCCCATTCCCCCATCTCATCCCCATCAGTTGTTGTCCGTGCCCATCGGTTATGCGTACATGCATATAAGTTCTGTGGTTTGTCTCTTCCCTCCCCCCACCCCCTCATCTGAGGGTTGTCAGTCTATACCTTACTTCCACGTTTCTGGGTCTACCCTGTTCCTCAGACTGTTATGTTTATTATACTCCACAAATAAGTGACATCACGTGATATTTGTGTCCATCAGTAGATGAATGGATAAAAAAGTTGTGGTACATATACACAATGGAGTACTATGCAGCTGTTGTCATTTTTTTAAATTTTTATTTGACAGTCTAAGGGAAAAGAGGTCAGTGCCCCCGACTAAATAGTCAGATATTGCATGTTTTAAAAGTTCTTTTGGCACACCAGTTGAAAATCGCTGCCTTGGAAGCATGAGAGGGATACTTATTGCTGGGCTGAAATAGAGCCCTAAAACTTGTAATTTGTAACAATTTGTTGAAAACATCTTGATTAAGCCATGGCTGTTCTGAGTCTAATAGTCACTTGGGATTACAGTCATAGGAGCCAACCATTCTATTAGATTCCACTGAAACTCCAAAACATGAAGTTCATGAAGATCAGAAGTCAATGCAAAATAAGAATGATTTAGGAAAAACATTTTACTTAAACATTCTGTACATAATATGAGTAATTGTCTTGAAAACTATAGCATGATGATTACTAGAAGCAATGGATAGTTAATTACGTGAAGTGTAAAAAAGACAAAGAAAAATATTTAATCCATATATAATGCTGTTTGGGTGAGGGAATATTCTGATTCTAGTTGACTGATCCTAGATTTTCCAAAAGAAATTAGTAATCCTATAGAATAACACAACAGGCCACATTTAGTTGATATGAATTTTCTTGGTTCAATACCCAATGGCCTTAATTGCTGCTTCTAAGCAACTTGATGGACAATAATGATTAATGAAACAAACATTTATTGAAATTCTACTTTTGTATCAAATATTTGACCCTTGCATTTTAGGAGATTCTCAACCACTGGGACAGACAGATAAATAAAATATTAAATTAGAGATGGGACTCTGGTGATGTAAACACAGATGCATATGGAGAGGCATATAAAATCAGCCAAGGCCAGTGGTGGTTAATAAGCTCAAACTCTAGAGTCAGACTGCTTGGGTCTAATTTTGCACTCCATAAGTTAATTGTTGTAACCTTGTACAAATTGCTTCATTTCTCTAAATGTCAGTTTCTTAATCTGCAAAACTAGGAAAATAGAGGTCACTTTCCTAATGAGATTATAAAGCATTTGGCATAGTGTCTGTAGGTTGTAAATTCTCAATATATGTTGGCTAATACTATTTACAGAAGAGATGATTCTTGAAATGAGTTTATGGGATGAGTAAGAGTTAGAGAATAGGGAAGTGGAAGAGAACATTTCAGAGAGGAGCAATGACATGGGATGGAAACAGAGACTTGAACACAGAACATCCTGGGTAACAATAAGTGATTTATACCTTTTCTACTTCAATTTACTTTAATTAAACCCAGCATGTCCTCATAGTTGACATGTATGTAACATAACATTAAAAGTTTGCTACAAATTTTTGTAATCCACCTTTCTATAACACACCCCATTCCTTTTTTCTTTTAGTTTCTGAATTCAGTTCGGCTCTGTTCTTTGATTTCTGCTTTTGGTCTAACTCTCAGATTTGGATTATTTACTACAAACCTGTCTATGTATTTCAGAGGACACAACTCCTTGTGTTTGCCTACTGGCTCTATAAATTACAATGACAGTGGAGATATGCCTTGCCTCACCATTGAACTCCAGCCATCCTTCTGAATACTCCCCAACTTGGCCTGCTGTTGATCCCATCCCACACCACCAGATGGGGAGGATGAATGAACAATTTTCTAGAGATAGTCCAGTGCCAAATTATAATGAGATTTGTGTATTCAGCTTAGGAATCTGAACATTTTCCTAAAAACTATAAACCACTGAAGAATTGAAATAGAGGAAAGACATCAGATTTCTATTTTAAGATTACTCTAGTTGCTAAATCAGATATAGAAAAAAACATTGGAAGTATCTGCTCAGGTAATCCCGGTAGGATGGGACCTGTTCTAAAACAGTGGCAGTAAGGAAGAAGGAAAATAGTGAGTGTAAAGGAGATAATGGAGATAGAATATCCTGGACTTGGTGACTCATTGCCTATAGGAGGAAAAAATAGAGAGGAATCTAGGATTACTACCAGATTTCTAGCTCAGGCAACTAACTGGAAGGGTAGTGATGCCCTTGATGAAGAATAGGAATACAGGATTTTAAAAAATTAAATTTTAAGATAAAAATTATAAGGTCAAATTTTGGATATTTTGAGTTGAAGGTGCATGGTGTAAGCCCATCAGCAGAAAAGTCCAGGCTTCTCAAACATTCAGGTTTTTGAATGAACATGTAAAAGAGATGTGTTTTATGAAGCTGATGATTCTTGCTTCCAGACTAGTAAATATCCTTGGTTATAAATGAGTAATTGCTTTGTTCTAGAATCAGTGTCTGGTGATTTTAGATGCATGACTGAATCTTGGAGTGCCTGATTATCAGTAGATTAACTGATTGAACCATTCAAAAAGGTTCAGCAATCATATACTCTACTTTTTGCTGTGTTAATAGGCATATCTTTTAAAGCATTTCTTAAAAGTCTGAATTCATCATTAATTCAGACTGGCCTACTCATTTATTTGGGGAAAAAAAGGATTTTCATTCAGTCAATTTAGACAACCATCAGTACCTTGGAGCGGCAGCTCAGTGAACGAAGGCCCTTGACTGGGTGTGTATTCTGACTCTGTGATCTTGGAAAAATTATTTACGTCTCTGGACCTCATTTTCTTAATATGTCAAAAAGTCAGTAATAATAATACCTTTCTTCTAGGTTGATGTGAGGATTGAGTAACTTCACAGAGCAGTGACTGGCACAATAAAACTCTCAATAAATGTTAGCTATCAATATTATCCAAGACAATAGAGCAAAACTACATTTCAAAGCATTCCATTTGCCTATTGCAGTTTTAATTTCACTTAAGGTAAAATCACATTCCTCATGAAAATAAGTGTAAAACATTGAAACTAATATGCTGTATTTATTTTTTAAACATGATTATTTATTTGTTTTTATTGATTTTTAAGAGAGAGAGAAAGGGAGAAAGATATAGAACCATTGATGTGAGAGAGAAACATTGATTGGCTGCCTCCTGCATGCCCCTTACTGGGGATCAAGCCCGCAACCCGGTCATGTGCCTTGACTGAGAATTAAACTGAGACCTCTCAGTCCTTGGGGATGACCCTCAATCCACTGAGCCACACCCGCTGGGCTTAAATGTAATTTCTAACTAATAACGAAAGTATATATTACATTAGATATTAATATACTACTATATTAATACTATGCATGTTTTAGTATATATATTACATTATTAACAGTATACGTGTTGAGAGATATCAACATAGGAGAAACAAAGCCACAAGTGTGGTTAGAGTGAACATATATTAAGAATATTTAAACAGAACTTTGGATTTACATAGCACAAAGAGTCCAAGATTCTCTGTAAGTTTAAATTTTTTCTGAATGCTTAGAAAACTTCAGTGACATTTCAGAAACTTTCCCCACAATCTTTAGGATGTAGTTTGTCATTTTTAACATCACAGAAAGAAATACAGACTATCTAAACACACCTTGCCATGGTAAATCACAATTATATTAATTAGATCAATACATGTAGAAAAATTGCTTTAATAAATTGTTGTTTCATAAAAAATTCAGTTATAGTTTTTATACGTTTCCAGAGTTTATACAAATTTGAGTTCTAGCATTTAAATTGCAATCTTCCTGTATTCACTTTTACTAATAGAAAGTTGAATGTACAGTTTTTAACATCAATTAAAAATTATAAAAATTAAAAAATGAAAGTGCGTTGAAATAGTATGTATGTATCTATTCAGCAGCTCAAACACTATGATTCTGTTTTAGGTTATTCCACCAATAACCAAGCAACACATTTTAAATTATAGAGTCTTGGTAAAAGCAATCATTATTAATATTTTTTAGAGCGATCAATTTCAAAGTAGAGTATTCCTTAAACTTAAAAAACTGCTAATCCGTTTCTAGATCAAGGAGGTGAATTATGTGAATTCCTCAAAATAACACTGTAAAAAAGCTAGTTCTAAAATCCAAATGCAAAGTAAGTTGGGTAAAATCTTATGATGGTAGATCTACCTGAAGAAAACTGCATATTAATAATATGCAACATTCTTTATTATTATTATTTATTAATGCATTTTTGTTACAAATGTTTCTCCTTTTTCCCTGTAGACACCCTACTCCCTATCCCACATCCCCCACCCCCAGCATGGTTGTTTATGTCTACTGGTTATGCATACATGCATATAAGTTCTTTGATGTAACTCATTCCTCCCCCCTCCTCTTCTCTGAGGTTTGTCAGTCTGAACCATATTACTTTCTATGTCTCTGGGTCTGTTTTGCTCATCGGCTTTTTTTGTTCTTTATACTCCACAGATAAGTGAGATCATGTGGTATTTGTCTTTCTCTCACTGGCTTATTTCACTTAGCATAATACTCTCCAGGTCCTTCCAGGTCATCTCAAAGTATAAGAGATCTTTCTTTCTTATAGCTGCATAGTACTCCATTGTGTATATGTACCACAGTTTTTTTTATCTACTCATCTATTGATGGACACTTGGGCTGTTTCCAGATCTTAGCAATTGTAAATAGTGCTGCTATGAACATAGGGGTACATATATTCTTTCTGATTGGTGTTTCAGGCTTCTTAGGATATATTCCTAGAAGTGGGATCACTGGGTCAAATGGCAGTTCCATGTTTAATTTTTTGAGGAAACACCATATTGATTTCCATAGTGGCTGCACCTGTCTGCATTCCCACCAGCAGTGTACTAGAGTCCCCTTTTATCCACACCCTTTCCAGCGCTTGCTGTTTGATGATTTGTTGATGGCAGCCATTCTGACAGCTGTGACCTTATAGTCATTTTAATTTGCATCTCTCTGATGATTAGTGATGTTGAGCATTTTTTTATACGTCTCTTAGTCATTTTGTATGTCCTGTTTGGAAAGGTGTCTATTTAGGTCCTCTGCTTATTTATTTATTTATTTATTTTTTATCCTCACCCAAGGACATTTTTCCATTTTTTGTTCAGATAGAGTGGGAGGGAGGGAGGGGGAGAGAGACAGAGAGAGAGAGAGAGAGAGAGAGAGATATCAACGTGAAAAGGACACATCCAGTGGCTACTTCCCGCACGGCCCAATGAGGGCCGGGGACAAACCGCAACCGAGGTACATGCCTTTAGCGGGAACCAAACCTGGGTCTCACTGGACCACAAGCCGACACTCTAACCTCTGAGCCAAACTGCCCAGGGCTGCTTAGTTTTTAATTGGGTTCTTTGTCTTCCTTTTGTTGAGTTGTGTAAGTACTCTCTATATTTTCTAAATTAACCCCTTATGTCATATATCATTGGCAATTATGCTCTTCCATATAGTGGGTTCCATTTCCATTTTGATGGTTGTTTTTGTTGTTGTTTTATTTTGCTGTGCAGAAACTTTTTAGTTTGATGTAGTCCCATGTGTTCATTTTCTCCTTTGTTTCTCTTGCCGTAGGCACTGTATCAGTGAAAATTCTGCTGCATGTGATGTCTGAAATTTTGTTGTCTACATGTTCTTCTAAGATTTTTATGGATTCACGAGCCACATTTAAGTCTTTTATCCATTTTAAGTTTATTCTTGTGTATGGTGTAAGTTGGTGGTCTAATTTCAGTTTTTTGCATGTAGCTGTCCAATTTTCCCAACACCATTTATTAAAGAGGCTGTCTTTACTCCATTGTGTGCTCCTGCCTCCTTTGTCAAATATTAATTGAGCATAATGTTTTGGGTCAATTTCTGGGTTCTCTGTTCTGTTCCATTGACCTAAATGCCTGTTCTTGTGCCAGTACCAGGCTGTTTTGATTACAGTGGCTTTGTAGTATAACCTGATATCCGGTATTGTGATCCCACCAACTTTGTTCATCTTCTTCAAGATTGCTGTGGCTATTCGGGATCTTTTTTTGGTTCCATATGAAGTTTTGCAGTATTTGTTCTAGTCTATGAAATATGTCATTGGTATTTTGTTGGGGATTGCATTGAATCTATAGATTGCTTTGTGTAGTATTTTAATGATGTTAATTCTTTCAATCCATGAACAAGGTATATGATTTCACTTTTTTATATCTTCCTCTATAGAAAATGTACTGTAGTTTTCTGCAAATAGGTCCTTTACTTCCTTGGTTAAGTTTATCCCTAGGTATCTTAATTTTTTTGCCACAATGGTAAATGGAATTGTTTTTTAGTTTCTCTTTCTGTGAGTTCATCATTGCTGTATAAGAACGCCATCAATTTTTTGACATTAATTTTGTATCCTGCTACTTTGCCAATTTCATTTAGTAAGTCTAGTAGATTTTTGATGGAGTCTAGGGTTTTCTATGTCCAGTATCATGTCATCTTCAAGTAATGACAGTTTCACTTCTTCCTTTCCAATTTGGATCCCTTTTATTTTTTCTTTATGTCTCATTGTTGTGGCTAAGACTTCCAGTACTATGTTAAATAAGAGTGGCGAAAGTGGGCATCCTGTTTTGTTCCTGTTCTTAAGGGAAATGCTTTTAGTTTATGCCCTTTGAGTATAATGTTGGCTGTAGGTTTTTCATATATGTCCTTTATTATGTTGAGATATGATCCCTCTATTTCCACATTGCTGAGTGTTTTTTAAATCAGAAATGAGTGCTGGATTTTGTTGAATGCTTCTTTAGTGTGTATTGATATGATCATATGGTTTTTATCTTTCATTTTGTGTGGTGTATCACATTTATGATTTGCAAATATTGTACCAGCCTTTTATCCCTGGGATGAATCCCACTTGGGATGAATCCCAATTTTGTTAAAGTATTGCTGGATCTTATTTGCTAATATTTTTTCAAGAATTTTGGTATCTATGTTCATCAGGGATATTGGTGTGTAGTTTTCTTTCTTTGTAGTGTCGTTATCTGGTTTTGGAATTAGAATTTTGCTGGCCTCATAAAATGAGTTTGGAAGTCTTCCTTCTTAAATTTTTTGGAATAGTTTGAGGAGAATGAGTGTTAGTTTTTCTTTGAATATTCGGTAAAACTCCCCCGTGAAGGTCCAGGCCCAGGGTTTTGTTTGCTGGGAGATTCTTGATTACGTTTCAATTTTCTTTGTTGTTATTGGTCTGTTCAAGAATCTCTTCCTGGTTCAGTTTTAGGAGACTATGTGTTTCTAGACAGTTTCTCTTAACTCGTTCAGTTTGTTGGCATATAATTGTTCATAGTATTTGTTAACGATCCTTTGTATTTCTGTTTTGCCAGTTGTTACTTCTTCTCTTTCATTTCTGATTTTATTTGGGTCCTCTCTGTTTCTTGGTGAGTGTAGCTAAAGGTCCAACAATCTTGTTTATCTTTTCAAAGAACCAGCTCTTTGTTTCACTGATTTTTTGAATTTTTTTTTTAGTCTCTATGTCATTTGTTTCTGCTCTGGTCTTTTCTATTTCTTTCCTTCTACTTTCTCTGGGTTTTTCTTTTCATTTGCTTTTTAGTTCTTTAAGTTGCGAGGTTAGATAGTCAATTAGAAATTTTTCTTGTTTCCTAAGGTAGGCCTGTATTGCTATGAATTTCCCTCTCAGGACTGCTTTTGCTGCATTTCATAGATTTTGTGTTTTTGTGTGTTCATTTTCATTGGTTTCCAGGAAGTTTTTAATTTCTTCCATGATCTCCTTGGTAAACCATTAATTGTTTAATAACTTGTTATTTAACCACTATGTTTTTAATGTTTTTGCTGTAATTGATTTCTAGTTTTATGCCACTGTGATCTGAGAACTTGCTTGATAAGATTTCAATCTTCTTGAACTTGTGAAGACTTACTTTGTGTCCTAACATGTGGTCTATTTTTGAGAATGTTCCATGTGCACTTGAGAAGAATGTGTATTCTTCAGTTTTGGGGTGTAATTCTCTGTAGATCTCTATTGAATCCATTTGATCTAGTGCATCATTTAGACTTTCTGTATCCTTGTTAATGTTTTGTCTAGAGTATCCAGTGATATCAGTGTAGTGTTTAAGACCCCTGCTATGATTGTATTGCTGTTGATTTCTCCTTTGAAGTCCTCCAGAAGTTTTTAAATATATTTTGGTGCTCCTATGTTAGGTGCATATATGTTTACCAAGGTTATATCTTCCTGTTGGATAGATCCTTTCAATATTGTGTAGTGGCTTTTTTGTCTGTAGTTATGGCCTTCATTTTGAAGTTTATTTTTTTCAGATATGAGTATTGCTACCCCAGCTATTTTTCCTTTCTGTTTGCTTGGAAGATTTTTTTCCATCTCTTCACTTTCAACCTATGTGAGTCTTTTGTTGTGAGGTGGGTCTCTTGTAAAAAACATATATATGAGTCATGCTTTCTTATCCAATCAGCTACTCTGTCTTTTGATTGGAGCATTTAATCTGCTTACATTTAAGGTTATTGATATGTACCTATTTATTGCCATTTTTGTTTAGTGTGGTTCTATTTTTCTTCCTATTTCTTCTACTAATTACAGCAGTCCTTTTAACATTTCTTGCAGTGCTGGTTTGGTGCTAATCTATTCCCTTAGACTTTTTTAATTTTTTTTTGGTCTGGGAGCTCTTTATTTGACCTTCTATTTTGAATGATAGCCTTGCTGGATAGAGTAGTCTTGGATTCAGATCCTTATTTTTCATTACCTTGATTACTTCATGTCATTCCCTTCTGGCATGTAGTGTTTCTGTTGACTTCTCTTATGGGGGTTTCTTTGTAGGTAACCTGTTGCTTTTCCCTTGATGCCTTTAGGATTCTCTCTTTGTCTTTAATTTTGGCATTTTAATTATTATGTGTTTTGGTGCAGGCCTGTTTGCATTCTTCTTACTTGGGGTTCTCTGTGCTTCTTGTACATGTATGCCTTTTTCCTTCACTCAGTTAGTGAAATTTCCTGTCACGTTTTCTTCAAATATATTCTCTAACCCTTGCTCATTTTCTTCTTCTTCTGGGTCTCCTATGATGGGCATATTGTTACATTTCATTTTGTCCCAAAGTTCTCTTAGGCTGTCTTCCTGCTTTTTAAATTGTTTTCTTATTTTTGGTTCTCTGATTGGGTGATTTTTTTCTGCCCTGTCTTCTAATTTATTGATCCTGTCCTCAGCCTTCTCTTCTCTGCTGTTTATTCCTTCCAAAGTGTTCTATATTTCTCCTATATCATTCCTCATTTCCAATTGATTGGTTTTCAATGTTTCTATATCTTTACATATGCTGTTAAATTTCCTCATGATTATTACTCTAAACTTTTTCTCTGATATCTTGCTCAATTCCCTTTCATTTATTTCATCTTCTGTTGAATTATCTTGTTCTTTCATTTGAAATTTGTTTCTTTGTTTCACCATTTTGGCTGTCTCAGTGGGTTTTGGAGCGTTCCAAATTTTCCCTGTGGGTGTTGGTGTTCCCCTGGTTGTGGCTCGCTCTACTGTGTTTGGGATGAGTGTGGGAGGTCCCATGTTAAACACCACTGTCAAGTCTTACTTTCCTGGGTAGATTTCTTTCTTTCTTTCTTTCTTTCTTTCTTTCTTTCTTTCTTTCTTTCTTTCTATCAAACTGCTTTTATTTTATTTTAAATTAATTTATTTATATTTGTTACAGATGTTTCTCCCCCGCCCCTGATTCCCCCTCCCCCTCCCTTCCTGCCCTGTCCCCAGCTTTGATGTCCATGTCCATTGTTCATGCACGCATGCATATAAGTTCTGTGGATTATCTCTCCCCCACCACCCCCTCTTCTGGGGATTGTCAGTCTGTACCCCCCTGGGTAGATTTCAATATGTAACATTCTTAATAGAAAGTGCAACAGATTTCAAATAATTTTGGAGGCCATTTGTGAAAAGTTAGATTTAGGATGGTCTAACACTAGTATCACATCTGCAAATAAAGTTTCGATGAAGATGATAACCACTCTTCTTCCTTTAAAAGCTCTCATTTGCATATATCAGAACTAGAAAAAAGCTTATGGGTTCTAAGTTTATTTTAAAAACCCACTTAGAATTAACAAAATACACACATCCATGAAAGTGAAAAACTACAACACAATAGGAAATTAGAATTCCAGAAATTTTTTCATATTTTCTGAGGAGAAAATTTATGAAACCAATAAGTCAATTTGTGGGGAATTATAAGATTACAAGGATCCCAAACCATAAAATTTATGGAATAACATTTCTTTTTTTTTTGGTACGTGCCCCTAGTAGGAACCAAACCCGGGACTCTCTGGTCTACAGGCCGATGCTCCAACCACTGAGCCAAACTGGCCTGGGCAAGGAATGACATTTCAGTGGAGCAAAAGGCTGAGTCTGGAGATTAAAAAATTATAGTTTAAAATTTTCATTTTGTATTTGAATTTCTATATCCTTACTTTCTAGTTGTTTTTTTTTTTATATATAGCAGCAGCATTTTTATTTATTTATTTTAAATGTATTGTTGAGAGTATTACAGATGTTCCCTCCCTTCCCCCACCTTGCCCCTCCACCCAATTCCCACCCCACACCAGGCCTTCACTACCCTGTTGTCTGTGTCCATGGGCAATGCATATGTGCATATAAATTCTTTGGTTAATCTTTTCCCATCCACCCACCCTCTTCCCTCTGATATTCTCTGTTCCATGTTTCTATGCCTCTGGTTCTATGTATTCATCAGTTTATTTTGTTCATTAGAGTCTACATATAAATGAAATTATGTGATGTTTGTTTCTTTCTGACTGGTTTATTTCACTTAGCATAATCCTCTCCAGGTCCCTCCATGCTGTCTCGAAGGGTAATAGGTCCTTCTTTTTTACAGTTTCATAGTATTCCACTTCTAGGAATATATGTAAAGAATTACTTCCTAGTTTGACATTAACTCACTGTTGCTAATGTATTTGTCAAAGTGGTACTTAATACATTCTCCCTTTTTTCTTTTCATTTATTAAAATTTTTAAAATTGACATTATTACAGACTTTCCCCATTACTCCCTCCGACTTGCCCACCTCCACCTTCCCCCACTATCCCATCTTTTGGCCTTTACCATACTATTTTCCATGTCCATGAGATATGCATTTATGTTCTTTAGCTAATCCCTTCAACTTCTTTATCTAGTCACCCCATTTCCCTCCCCTCTGGCTCCCTCCAGTCTGTTCCATGTATCCATGTTTCTGGTTTCATTTTGTTTATCATTTTATTTTGTTCATTAGATTTCACATATTAGTGAGATCCTATGGTATTTGTATTTCTCTGACTTGCTCATTTCGCTTAGCACAATGCTCTCCAGGTCTATCCATGCTGTTGCAAATGGTAAGAGTTTCTTTTTTATTACAGCCACACAGCATTCCATTGTGTAAATGTACCACAGCTTTTTTTTTTTTTTTTTTTTTTTATTCACTCATCTGCTTTTGGGAACTTGGGCTGATTCCAGATCTTGGCTATTGTAAATAATGCTGCTATGGACATAGGAATACATATATTCTTCTTGATTGGTGTTTCAGGCTTCTTAGGATATATTCCCAAGAGTGGGATTGCAGGGTTAAATGACAGTTCCATTTTTAATTTTTTGGAGAAACACCATATTGTTTTCCATAGTGGTTGCACCAGTCTGCATTCCCAACAGCAAGGTACTACAGTTCCCTTTTCTCCACATCCTATCAGCCCTTGTTATTTGAGGATTTGTTGATGGCAGCCATTCTGACAGATGTGAAGTGATACCTCATTTAGTTTTAATTTGCATCTTTCTAATGATTAGTGACATTGAGCATTTTTTCATATGTCTGTTGGCCATTTTGTATGTCCTCTTTGGAGAAGTATCTATTCAGATCCTTTGCCCATTTTTAAGTTGGACTGGTGTTGAGTTCTATAAGTTCTTTATATATTTTGGAAATTAACCCCTTATAAGATGTATCATTGGCAAGTATTGTCTCCCATACAGTGGGTTCTCTTTTCATTTTGTTGATGGTTTCTTTTGTGGTTTAGAAGATTTTAGCTTGACGCAGTCCCATTTGTTTATCTTTTCTCGAGTTTCCCTTGTCCTCAGAAACATATCAACAAAAATATTGCTGCAGCAGATGTGTGAGATTTTACTACCTATGTTTTCTTCTTGAATTTTTGATTTTGCAACTTAAAAATATGAAATGCTTCACGAATTTGTGTGTCATCCTTGTGCAGGGCCATGCTAATCTTCTCTGTATTGTTGGAATTTTAGTATATGTGCTACCAAAGCAAGCATGCAACTTACAGTTAAGTCTTTTATTTATCTTGAGTTTATTCTTGTTCTTGGTGTAAGTTGGTAATCTAGTTTCATTTTTTGCATGTACCTGTTCAATTTTCCCAATACCACTTATCGAAGAGACTGATCATATGATTAGAGATAGAAATAATTGACATAAATCCAAATAATGTAAAAGTATAATGTAATTTGAAAAATGGGAGTCAGAGGAAGAAAAACAGAATGAAGGAAGGGAAAATAGAATAATTTTTTTTCATCTTTCATCATAGAGTGTCACTAGACACTATTTAAATTTGAATTACAGAGTCACATAAATACTGTGATTTCCAGAGGAACTAAAACCAAACATTGTTAACAGTGCTTATCTCTGAAGCCTGAGTGGGTAGAAGGATGCTAGGAGAGGAAGTCTTTTACTTTTTGAAAACGTAGAATTAAAATTGTCTTTATTCACAGCATACATGATTATCTACATAGAAAATCTAATGGGATCAACAAAGAAGCTACTAGAATTAATAAGTGACTTTAACTTATCAGGATATACTATCTCTATAAAAATCAACTACATTTCTCTACACTAGCAATGAACAAAAGGAATTTTAAAATAGTATCATTTATAATAGCACCCAAAATTTGATATACTTAGGGCTAAGTCTGACAAAAGATGTGAAAGGCCTGTATACTAAAAACTAATAAACGTTACTGTGATAAATTAAATAAGACCTAAACAAAAGGAGAGATATAGTCAGCCCTCGTTCATCACAGTTAATCAGTTCCAGACTCTACAGCAATAAATGAAGTTCCGTGAAGTAGGATTCTTTATTTATACACAGTTGTCCCTCGCCACTTTGTGCTTTCGACTTTTAATATATAGTATTTGAAAAAACCGTGATAGAGTGAAGCCGCGAAAGTCGAAACGCAAAGTGGCAAGGGAGGACTGCTTATCTTTTTCATGGGTCAGAAGACTCTATGCTATTAAAATGTCAATTTTCACCCGATTGAACTACAGATTCAATACAATACCAATCCTAAAATCCAGCAAACATTTTTTGTAGATATTGGCAAGTTGATTCTAAAATTCGTATGGATATGCAAAGGACCTAGAGTATCCAAAACAACTTTGGGGGGGAGGGAACACAGAAATGGAGGGTTAATACTACCTGAATTTAAGATAATGTGGTATTGGGGTATAGACAGACAAACATACCAGTGGAACAGAATAGAGAATCCCCAAATAGACCCATACATATATGAACAACTGACTTTTGACAAAGTGGGAAAGGCAATTTGGTGGAGAAGGATAGTCTTTTTAACAAATGGTTATGGAACAACTGGATGTCGGTATGAAAATTGTGAAACTCAACCTTTATCTCACATCCTACATAAAAGTTAATTCAAATGTCTCATAAACCTAAACCTAAGAACTAAAATAATATAATTTTGTTAGTAAAATAGTAGATAAAAAGCAAATGGTTAGCCAAAGACTTCTTAGATAAAACAAAAAAAAGTTACAAAGTATAAAATACATAATAATAGATTGGACTTCATAAAAGCTCTTTGAAAGATACCTGTAAGGAAATGAAAAGGTAAGCCATAGCACTGGGAGAAATACTTGCAAAATATGTATCTGACAAAAGACATATATCTAAACTATGTTTAAAACTCTTATAATTCAATACGAAGACAACTCAAAAAATGGACAAAATATGAACAGATATTTCATATAGAAGACATATGAATGGGCATAAAATATGCTCAACATTACTAGTCATTATGGAAATACAAATTAAAATCATAATGAGATATCACTGTACATCCACTAGAACAGCTAAAATTAAAAAGATATTTTAATCCTTGCCAAAAGGTTGACAGAATGTGGAGCAACTAGAACTCTCATACTTTTCTGGTGGGAATATAAAATAATAAGGCTCTTAGGAAAGAATTCCAGCAGTTTTTTATAAAGCTAAACATACACTTATCATATGACTCAGGAATTTCACTCCTAGGTTATCTACCAAAGTGAAATGAAAACATATATCTACAATAACACATGTACAAGTGCTCCTAGAAGTATTAGTTACAATAAAAAAATTGAAAACAAATTGTTTTCCATACAATGAAACACTACTCCGCAATAAAAATAAATGAATTACTGATGTACACAACAATATAGATGGATCTCAAAAATGTCCTGCCAAGCAAAAGAAGCCATAAAAAAACAACAACTTTAAATATTGTATTTTTCATTAATATGGCATTCTAGTAAAAAGGAAAACACAGTGACTGCAGATCAAAGTTTTCCTGGGGTCAGGGGACTGAGGTAGTGGTGAGAGGATTGACTGCAAAGAGCCACAAGGGAATCTTTGATGGTGATAGAAATGTTTAATAGCCTGATTGTGGTGGTGGTCAAATGACTGCATACATTGCTAAAAGTTATCTAATTATGCACTTAATATGGGTAAGTTTTACTCTATATGAATTATATTTCAATAAAGCTGTTTTAGAAAAGAAATACACACTTATTTCTACCTAAAGATGACATAATACTGATTATAAATGTACTTTTCAAATGTCTGTTTTAGCTGTAGCAATTTGTCACAAGGAGTAGAAATTTAGAACTTCAATAGGTGTAGGGATATGTTCATTTCAAAATCCCATCCGAATAAGCATTCTTGAGGATCAGTACTACTTATTGCCTGAAAGCAAATCATGTGAGAGACATCATAGGTTCTTTACCTTCTGTATTCTGCCTTTAGAACTTCTTACTGAAAGTGAATAAACAGATCCTTTATTTATTGCCTTATTTCTTTACAGAATTATCTTGTGTTAATATCCTCTGAGTTGGTCCAATGGCCTTTCTGAAGCCTTTTAAGTGGCCAGATGGGAAGGGAATAGAACAATATCCACTGGTCCAGTTTTTTCCTCTTTTCAAACACTAAAGGGGAAAAAAAAAAATCAAGATGCCCTTAAAATCCTTTTTCTCCAGTTTCTCTAAGAGAGGGGTTAACAAAGCCCAGTAACACTCTTAAAGCTCTCCTGCTGCTAAAGGGAGTGCAACAGAGACTGTCACCATAAGGATTGACTTCTGACTGGGAGCTGAGTCTTTCTCAAGAGAAATTTGACCATTAAGTGCAGAAGTTGCCCATGGATTGCACCAAAGATTATCCCAGCTGGGGTTCCGAGAAGGACTCTGGCAGAATATGGCCAAGGGGAAGCCCTTTGCGGCACAGATCTAAAACACCTTCTTGTCCTGTGGGGCTGCCGACTAGAAAGCACGTGCATTTTAGACTTATAGAGCTTCACAAGAGGCTCTGTAAAGTTTTTTTTTTTTTTAATTAATTAGAAAGAGGCACATTTCGAGTAAACCAAAAACTGGCAAATTTTAGGCTAAAATAAGCAATAAAAATAAGATTATAGGTATGAAGAAAATTTTACCAAAGTTTTTCATTTCATTTGCTTTTTCTCCCTTGATGACTGACTGTAGCTTTGTTCCAAATTCAAGTAAGATTCTCTTCTTTAGGCTGTAGCTTGCCAAAATAACTGTATTCCCCACTCAGGGAATGCTTGGATATCAGATCAGAGACTAGAGGGTGGAAGTTTTACATAGTGGTTAAGAGGGTGGACTCTGGAGTCAGATTCTTAGTCTGGTTTAAATCTTAAACTCTACAAGGTGTGTTGTTTAGGAAAAATTATTTAGTACCTCTGTGTCTGTGTCCTTATGGAGGATAATAGTACCCACATATAGAATTGTCATAGGATTAAGTGAAATAATACATGTAAAAACCTGAACAGTAGCTAGCACATTAAAAAAAAAAAATGCTCATATTAATTAGCATTCTTTTCTGCTGTGAGGCAGAAAACAAGATGGTTGTTTTTTCTTATGTAACCATAGAGACTGCAGGGTAGCATAGAAGTCTCGCAGTCACTAGGGACTTAGTCTCCTCTTCTCTTGTCCCATGTGCTTGATTTGGTCCAAGTTTGTGGCATCCTTTCTCTAAGCAGCAGGTTGGAGAAGGGGATGAAAGAATAAAGGGACATAAGCAAGGTAACTCTTAATATTTCTCAGAAGTGATAATATGAACACTTCTGAATACATCCCATTGATCACAGAGTTTAGTCACAAGTCTCCACCTACTTTCAATGGAGACCAGAAAGAAATCTAAAAAGGTCATTTTGTGGAAAAGGTCCAGAAAAAACAGGAGTTATTTTCTTATAGTTATTTTCACAGAGGAAGGAGACAAGATAACTAGTAATCTTTGTTAGAGTGCTTCACAAATTATTACTTTGTTGTCTATATGGCTCCCAGCTCAGTCTCCACACCTGATTGTTCTTCCTAGCTCATGTGATTTCTTTTGTGCCTCTCCATTTTAATCTGCCACTGAAAAACATAAAATTTATACACACATTTATAAAACTGTGTTCATTTAAAATTTTTCCTTTCTTCTACCATTTCTAAAATTCTGCTTAAAGTTTAACACTATCCTTATATTTATCTTGTACTCATTATCTTGAGATATTATTTTCTAATTTATTCTTTTTTTTTTTTCCAACATCTGTTATTTGACTGACTTATTTGTGAACTGAATCATGTTCCCTTTGACCAAATTCATATGTTGAAGTACTTATTGCCAGTACCTCAGAACGTGACTATCATTGGAGACGGGTCTTTAAAATAGGTAAATTAGTTAAAATGAGTTTATTGGGGTGGGTCCTAATCCGGTATGACCTGTGTCCTTATAAAAGGACAAGATTAGAACATAAACACATAGAGGAAACATCTTTTGACACAGGGAGATAGCCATCTGCAAGTCAAGGAGAGAGGCCTCTGAAAAAAAACAGTCCTACCAACACCTTAATCTTGAACTTCTAGCCTCAAGTGTTTTGAGGAAATAAATTTCTGTTGTTTAAGCCATCCAGTCTGTGGTGTTTTGTTAAGGCAGCCCTAGTTTGTGATTTTATTTGATGTCAACTATGTCCCAAAAAGAAACAGATGACACACTAGAAGAAAGGCACTTTGAGGAGAGTTAAAGTACAAAGGCCTGTTTACTAAATTGAGGGTGTAGGGAAACCAAAAAGGATGGTGTATTAACCTAGGGAACAGTGGAGGTGTTACCACTGCTAAAACCAAAGGTAAGAGGAGAAGGAGGCTTTACCAGCATCTTTAGTGAAGGAATACTGGTATCTGAAGCAACTTTGCAGGGAGGCACATGGGATAAATACCCTGACCTCACTCTCTTCCTGCCCTCCCTCCCTCCAATCTCCTGGCAGTGCTGCCCACTGATGGAAACCATCTGGCCACCATAAAGCATGGGAATGCAATGATGTGGTCCATGAAGACCAGCATTCTAGAAAGGAGGGTGAAGAAGAGCAGTGAGTGAATCTGGAGAAACAAATAAGATATCTAGCCCAGGGGGGAACTATGACATTTAGTTCTCTGTATCTATCTTCTTTTCCTCCTTGTTCCCTACTTTGGATGTCCCACCCTGAATGTACAGATAGCATGTATAGCAGGTCCTCAATAAATATCTGGGAATTGAGTATTTTTTACGCTTAGTAGTTTTCAAGTACTGTCAACATTTTCTTTCCACTAGCTTTTAGAATGTGTCCTCTCACTATTACAGTTTAATCCAAGTCTTAACTATATTTTGCCTATAGAACTACTACTTCCCTCATGGTTTCTTGTTGGTTCATTCTCCACAAATGAAGAAAAAACTAACACACACACACACACACACACACACACACACACACACAAAACAAGCAAAGCAAATAAACTCATGAAACTACAATATATATTTTTTAGACCATCTCAGTTGATTAGACTTTCTGATTACATTTCTCCTGCTCTCACCTTTAATACTGCCTTTTTAGAGTTGACATCAGATTAAGATTGTGGATATTTAAATAAGATTCCTATAAACTTCCTTTTCAAAGTGTTAAAACTTTCAGCCTACCTCACCTGTTTCTGACAGGTAAGCATGGTATCTTTTGAAGTCTACAATAAACTATTAGGATAGTTCTTTTCCAAATAGGATTGCCAAATATAGGAATGTGGCTTTTTCAAAAGATGCTAATAAATTGTAATATTTTGATTATACAACTAAGGTAACAAAAATATTCTTGTAAGAATTAATCTTACTTATGTTGGATACTTCCTTAGTTTACTCTTAGCAGTGAGCATGTCTACTCAGATAAAGCTCTATTTCAGATCTAATTATTTATGTATCATTCAGTTTTGCCATCTTTGTAGCTGGGTCCTTAGCAGGTGATGTGTTTTCTGGGTTTTTACATTGTTGGGACATCGATTTGTACTGACTCAAAAGAAAAGGACATGATTATTTTATATAATTTTACGTTTTATCTTTTTTACTTGATTTGAGCAAGCATTTAATCTTAAAAATGTTCATTTTCAAAAAGAATAGGCAAGTTTAACCATATGAAAAATCTTGTCAGAAACTTTTATATATTTTTTTTCATCCTCACCCGAGGACATTTTCCCATTTTTTGCTCAGGTAGAGTGGGAGGGAGAGAGAGGAACAGAGAGAGAGAGAGAAACATCGATGTGAAAGGGACACATCAAGTGGCTGTCACCCGCACAACCGACCAGGGCCGGGGACAAACTGCAACCGAGGTACATGCCCTTAGCGGGAACCGAACCCGGGTCTCTCAGGACCGCAGGCCGACGCTCTAACCGCTGAGCCAAACCGGCCAGGGCTTATATATCTTTTAAAATTATTCACATTAACATTCCTTGTCTTTCATCAATCTTAAACACAAATTAATGTTCTTTAAGGGTTATTTCCTCTGAGTGAAGAATGATATCAACATTTAAGATAAGTCTGTAGCTACAAATAGGGTATCCCTACAATGTACATCCAATTGTCTTTAGTTTTTTTTTTTTTTTTTTTTTTAATAATGTGTAATTTTATAATGAGGTAAAGAATATGCCATTTTTATACTTCTTGATTTTTTTTTTCTAATCTTTGTGAAACTAGTATCCAGAATTCACTCTAATTTTATCTCAGTGAATTTTAAATTTTCTAGTTAACAACCTCCCTCCCCCACCCACAGGAAGAATGAAAACAAACTAGGACAAATTGAGTTAAATTCAGTTTTCCTATTGTATTTCAAGGCCATTTTATTCATTAAGTACTATGTTCAAGACTTAATGTTTTTCAAGGTTCTCTGAAAATGGTGGGATCTGGAAAAAAATGAAAAGAAACCTTAATTTGAAATAAATAATTAGATGTCTACTATTATGCCATTTGTAAATTCTTAGTTATGCTTTAAAAAATGTTTTTATGGATTTTAGAGAGAGGAAGAAGGGAGAGGAAGGAAGGGAGGAAAGAGAGAGAGAAACATCCATCAATCAACTGCCTCTTGCAAGTCTCCTACCTGGGATGGAGCCTGAAACCTGGTCATGTGCCCTGACTGGGAATAGAACCAGTGACCTCTTGGTGTATGTTCAACAAGCTAAGCCACACTGGCTAGGGGAGTTATGTTTTTTAAAAAAATGTCCGATGTGTTGCCCTGCGGTGTGGCTCAGTGTTTGAGTGTCAACCCATGCACTCAGAGGTCACCGGTTCGATTCCCGGTCAGGGCACATGCCCAGTTTGTGGGCCAAATCCCCAGTGGGGGCCATGCAGGAGGTGGCCAATCAGTGTTGTCTCTCATCGATGTTTCTATCTCTCCCTCTCCCTTCCTCTCTCTCTTAAAAAAAAAAAAAAAAATCAATAAAGAAAAAAAATTTAAAAAATAAATGTGCTATGTGGGTACATTTTAATGTTTGCTATGATATGGGACTGTAAGTTTCTAAAACCAAGTTCTAATCAATACTTTCAAATTTGGCCAGATCTATGAAGGTCTTAAAAATGATCTTAATCTCTTTTTTAGAAAGCTCTAGGTAAAATTTCAAGCAGTACTTGGAGGCAAGTGTTTTAAACATTCCACTGTACAATATATATTTGTGGTGTGTGTGTGTGTGTGTGTGTGTGTGTGTGTGTGTATATGTTTTCCCTCTCAAAATACAAAACAAAATTCACAGAAATATATACCATCACATAAATTCCATTTTCAAAACAAAAAGGCATCAAAGGGGAAAAATTCATGTAATTTGAGTCAGTGATCTTTATTTTTTATTAGTGGCTGAGGTAAGTTGGTAAAAAATATTTAGAAGGGTAAACAAAATTCAGTCATGTTTTAAGATTTGACATAAGTATTTAAAAACAATTTAAAGGGAGGCTTTATAATATATTGTGATGGGGGAGGGAGGGTGAGACACATGACATGTGCCACTGGAAAGATACTTTAGTATACTTAAAATAGGAATAATGGCCTTACAGGAACTTGGAAGAAGTTATTTCCAGGTTGTACATTACATTAATGGGGAAAAAATAAAGGTAAAGGAAGAGAGAGAGAGAGTCAACTTAAGAATGTCTTTAGTAGTTGAAGGTTTTTGAACAAATAAAATCACTTTTAATAAATACTTTTAATTTTTTTTTTCTTTATTGATTTTTAGAGAGAGAGGAAGGGAGAGGGAGAGACAGAAACATCGATGAGAGAGAACATCCACTGGCCACCTCCTGATAAATAGTTTTGATAGAAACTGAATAAAATACTTTTCAGCTTATATTATGGACATTGCTGATTAAGATACAGGAATTAATCTCTACATCAGTTCAAGTTTATTTTGTAAAAATCTATGTGAGGTTCATGTAATTCTTAAGACATGCTGGTGGAAGTAGCTATTAACTTTATTTATAGGAAGCATCTACTCTACCAAAAAAATTTCCTAATTTCACAAAAGTATTACATGAACATTTATGGTAAGCACTTTATTTTTATTTATTTATAATTTTTTTTGTTAATCTTCACCCAGGAATATTTTTCTCATTGAGTGGAAGTGGCGGAGGGAGGAATGGAGGGGAGGGAGAAGGGGAGAGAGAGAGAGAGAGAGAGAAAGAGAGAGAGAGAGAGAGATATGGAGGATCAAACCTGCAACCCTTGACTGAATTGAACCCAAGATACTTTGGTATGCGGCCAACACACTAACTGCTGAGCCACATTGGCCAGGGTTATGGTAAGCACTTTAAACCAATTCACCTGGTGTGCCATCTCTGAAAATTAAATTTTAAAGAACTGAGTTAACCCAAGTCTTTTAATTCTTGATTTGTAAATGTTTCATTCCACCTCCAAAAGCCTTGAGTCTTAACTGTTACGTAGAGAGTTTACATAATTTTCTCAACCTGGTCACAGCACAAAAATTTCTCAATTATGCCTAATATTACCCCAGAAGTAAGTTATATAATCTCCACCATGTTTAAGTAATTTCAATTCCAATAGAAAAAAATATATCTGTAATCATTTAGAGTTCATTTTAAGTCCTCAAAAGCAATTCCTCTGGTTTCTAGATTTACTCAGGATTATAAAGTGGAAGAACTCATTTCTTTGAGCAGCAAATCAACATTACCTACTGTATGGTCATACTTAACACATATTTGAAAATTTTCCAAGGATAACCTTAGTACCTATTATTTATCATTCTCTCTGTAGTGCTGAAGTGAAATATTAAGAAAAAAGTTGCCCTGGCCGTTTTGGCTCAGTGATTGGAGCATTGGCCTGTGGACCAGAGTGTCCCAGGTTCTATTCCCGCTAGGGGCAGGTACCAAAAACAAATAAACAAACAAAAAAGTTAATTGGATAGGTAATACAGTAATAAATATTTACAAACAAACAAAACAGTTAACTGGATAGGTAATACAGTAATAAATATTTCTAGTAATGATTTCTGAAGTTTGAGGGCAGGTATTATTGACATATAGTGCATATATAGGTGTCCCCAAAAATTTATACACAACTTTGAATAATTATAAAGCCAGTGTTTATTAAAACACATTTCATTTTCAAAATGTAATAGAATCTACAGACACCCTATATACATTTTTTGGGGATAGCCTATATAATGTGTATGATATTTAATTTTGATAATTGTAAACACACATATAAATACTGCCTCAAACAAGATCTAGAACAGCACTTTCTAATAGAACATCTGCAATAATAGAAATGTTGTGTATTTCCACTATCCAACTTGGTGACCACGTGTAACTACTTAAAAAGTGGCAAATGTGACTGTAGAATGGAATTTTAAATATCATTTAATTTTAATTAATTTACAATCTGATTTTATAGCCACATGCAGGTAATGATTACCAAGTTGGACAGTGCAGAACATTTCCATCAACCTAGATAGTTCCCTCATGTTCCTTTCTAGTAAATTCCACCTCACCGCCCCTGCCATCATAGGGAAACACTAAATTAAGATTAGAATTTCCTGGTTTTGGACTTTACATAAATGGATTCATACTGTATGTACTTTTTGTGCCTGGGTTCTTTTGCTAAACATCGTGTTTTTGAGATTTTCCCATGATTTTGTGTGTATCATTAATCAGTTTCTTTTAATTGCTTTATAGTATTCCATTGTATGAATATATCACAATTTGTTTTTCTATCCTCCTTATAGACATTTGGGTTGCATCTAATTATTTGGTATTAATGCTGCAAATATTATATTTGGTGTTCTGCATTAATTGGGAAAAGCTGCAGGTGTATATCAAAAGATACTTAATCTTGAGAAAAAATAGTAAATTTATGATTCTATTATCATCTTTCTATGCTGGGGAAAAATATAATTCCAGGTTATATATAAGGATGGACATATCTCAGGACTGCTGAGTAAACAGTTAGTTTTCATTCCTTAAAGAAAACACATTTAGAAGAACATATCTACCAGAAAAAAACTGCAATGCTGTCAAACCCAAAATATACTTTGGGTAGGGATGGGTTAAGTCGAGGGTGCTCCAGATTAGCAAATTATGTATAGTTTTGAATTACTTTGGCATCTATCACTTCCTATTATTATTGGTATATATAAACACAGACTTTCAGATCTAGTAAAGATAATTAGTAACCCAGTAGTCTAATTCCTCAGTGCTCTGCACATCATAAGTAGTCAATAAATATTGGTTGAAATAAAACCATTTACTTCACATGAGAACTAAGACTCTAGGTGTCTCTCAGAAAACCGGTGTCACAATCAAGTGGAAAATTTTAAACAGGTGTGATTTCTGCTTTATAAAAGGATTCACCACAAATTCAATAGTATGCTGCCACAGACTAATTTTCAAAACTCTCATAAATACAAGTTTTCCAAAGTAAACCTATCACATATTATTATTTTATCTTTTCCTATATAGTTTTTCCTTCAACAAGCATTGATGATAATTTACTCATTCTTGAATATGCAGCAATATCAACAGGAGGAAATAACTTAATGTATAATACTGAAAAGGAAAGTTATCCTTAAGAATGTATTAAAGTAATTTATAAAGTATATAACCCATACATAAATAATCAGGGCTTTGTTATTTTTCAAGTGGTTCAGATACAAATGTGTTAATTGATGTCTCTACCAATCACTCCAAACTGAGAGCAAAAACAATCCAAGTTCAAAGGACACAACATTTTTAAATTCATAGATATTGATTTTGAGCATTTTGCAGACAGATATATCTGGCACATTTTAGGTACTCAGCAAATATTTGTTGCATTGACAGTTTATTGAATTTGTCAAGGAAAGTAAGGTATTTTTTGATAACTTTTCTTATTAAGCCCAGTATGTAATGTACTATAACAGGTACTAAATGTTAGACACTGTTGGATCTTTCCTGTGACGTCTTAACAAACAATATATTTCTAAAATATATGTACAACATATGTAAAGATTAAACTATACAGCTTAAAAAAGACCAGAAAGGAGATCCTATCAGAATTGACTATAGGCAAAGGGATTTCTAGGGTCTTTCATAACTAGTTATAGCAAAAACGATACATGCATATATAATCCTGCATGTTTCTGAATCTATAACTTGAACTGGCAGGTTGGTTGATTCATATTATAGTAACTGTACTCTGATTAGAGTCATATAATCAATTATCCTAAAACAGGGGGAAATATCCTAAATCCTAACTTTTAAAGAACTCACTTTGGGAAATTCATCTATTCCTAACTCAAGAATAGGCCAAATCAGGAAGTAGGTTAAAAAAAATAAGTCTCTAAGCTGCTTAAAACTGACTTTACAATGTCCTTGAATAAAAGTCACACCCTTTTTCTAAAGATTTCCTCAAAGTACCATTTATACTCTTGAGACAGTTTTGCTCAAGCTTCATTATGTGGTTTTCTTGCCTGCAGATTAAAAGCAGTAAATTAAAAGGGTGGAGAGGGTAATAGAACTGTGTTCACTGACAGCAGTAAGAATCAACAGCTGACAGAGAGGAAAGGGACAGGCAAACTACAACAGACAATAGAACTAAAAAAGCAAAGCTACTCGGAGCTGTGTAGTGTGAGCAAACAGCTCCACACACCAGTACAGGAATAGAGGACTCCATCTGTAAATATAATAAAGTGAATATTCATAATGACTACCAGTTTTCATACAGCGGGGATGCATACCCTACTTCCCATGGATAATGTCGAAATTATTCTAAATCTGAAGAGTTTAACTGCTCTTGGTCACCACATTGTTATTTGTCTCAGACTAGCAGGGTTATGCAACCTTTAAGCTTTAGCTTTGTGCTCGCCACTGTCCACTGCTACATTGTAATGCATTATTGTAAGAACCTCTGTAACTCATTGAGGTTACCAAAAGCAACAACATAACTTTCTAAAATATATTGTTTAAAGAGTTGGTTCCAAAACACCTTTAGCTAATATTCCATGACAGAGAGCCGTAAATTACAAGTACTGACTTTTAAGACTCTGTGCCTGTCTCCCCTAGAACGGTATGATATACCTAATAGCGGTGGTGTGAGGATTAAATGAGATAATGTACACAAAACACTAAGCAGTGCCTGGGGCAGTGTAAGACCTCAGTAACGGTCGCTATTATTTTAGTATGAATCCACGTCGGCCCAAATAAATCCCTTATTTTGCAGGTGCAAACAAACGAAGCCTCCGGA
The DNA here is from genome assembly GCF_014108415.1 of Molossus molossus. Lineage (NCBI taxonomy): Eukaryota > Metazoa > Chordata > Mammalia > Chiroptera > Molossidae > Molossus > Molossus molossus. Next base: position 55,491,842 of record NW_023425349.1, on the reverse strand, counting down.
GTAAAACCGACTCCCGAGGCTCCCCGTCCAACGCTGGGCGGGAGCAGCGGCGGAGCGGACGCGGAGGGCCGGGTCCTGCGGGCCCGGCGCGCCGGCGGGCTCCCGGCAGCAGAGAATGGACGGTGCCGACCCGTGGGCTTAGAGGCTGAGACCAAGGGCGGTTCGGGAGAGCTCCGTGTGGTACCAGCATCCATCCCACACGGAAGCCATTCGCGTATCTCAGTACAGCAGCACGTCAAGGAGTCGGGTTGAGCTCAGAGGCCGGCTGGGCCAACTTTAAGGAGGGACAAGCACTTTACTTGAGCGCCGAAGACAACTGGGAACTAGAAACTACCCGGGTGCGCCCTCGGGCAGGTGTCACTGCCCACACCGCAGCGCCTTCCGCGGAGGGGGCTGCCCGGCCCCGGCGCAGCCTCCGCAGGAGGGCAGCTCCCGGCTCCGTACGGGCACTTACTCCCCGCCCCGAGGGCAGGGAGTGATGACCTCGCCTCTCCGCTCCGGAGGGCCGGCGGGCAGCGACCTCGCCCTGTGCGCGCCACGCCGCGGCGGGATGGCGGGAGACCCGCGCGCTGCCCCCGCGCCCCCGGGCTCGCCGCTCCAAGATGGCGGCGGCGGCCGCCCGCTCACGCCTCGCCGCCCGCGCTCCTGAGTCCGTGGCCTCAGGAGGCGGGAGCGGGCCGGGGCTCGGGAAGGAGGGCGAAGGCGGCTCGGGCCCGCCAGCGCAGCGCGGGCTCCGGAGCCCTGAAGCGCCAAGGTTGCTATACACCAAGAGGCGGATGCAACTGCGATCACCGCGAACGCCTCCGAAACGAAGGAAAACGGGGGGGGGAAGGGGGGAAGGTGGTGAGGGGGAGTAGCGGCGGCACATCCGGGACTCTCCGCCCGCTCCACCCCGGAAATGACGTGTTAGGCCGCGGTGGGGGGCGCGCCGAGGCCGCCGCTCTTCGAAATAGGATCTTTCGCCGGTGTTGCTGGTCGCCCCACAGTGTCTGGAGTTGCCCTCAACACCGTCCTCTTTAGGGTTACCCCTTGACCTGCCGCGACTCGGGGGCTTCTCTGCACAAAGCTAGCTGCTGGGACGGGCAGCTCTCGTTTCACACAACGTGCCCCGAGCACCACGCCCCTACACTCCCAGCCCAGCCTCGCAGCGCGTGGAGCAGCGTGCCAACGAGAGGACGGGGTGACTCCGGGCCCTGCCAAGCCTACAAGCACTGATCCCGAGCCCCTCCGCGGCTCCCGGGTCTCGTGCCCCCTACCCGGCGATCTGGGGCTGTCATTCATGGCGCTGAGCCCGCCCCTTCCGGCAACTCGCCTGGCCCGCCTCCTCCCTTCTCCCCTCCCCTACCCCTCCCCGTGCGAGTGTCTCCCTCTCCCTTTCGCTCTCTCTCCCTCTCTCTCTCTTTTGTGAGTTATAGCAACCGTTGCCTTGTGAATCAAGCGCCATAGTCACCGTAGTCCTGGCGACTGTTACCCATCAACAACAACTACTCCTCTCCTCCTCCTCCTCCTCTTCCTCCTCCTCCTCCCCACCACCACCATCTCCATCACCCACCAACAACACCACAATAATCCACAGCCAAGGTGAATATTCTTCGGTCTCTACATGTGTGTGGGAGCGTGTAGATGCGTGTGAACGCGTGTGTCCGTGCGTGTGTGTGTGTCCGTGTGTGCGAGCCGAGCGTGGCTGTGCGGGGTCTCACTCCTGACACCGGGGACTGTGCCGCTGCGGCGCGGCTGCCGAGGGGCTCGGTCCCCCGGGCTTGTTTACAATGGACCGTGCGCGCCGCGGCTGGGTCGGGGGTGTGGGCGCCGCGCCGCCCGCCCGCCCGCCGGCCGCCCGCCCGCCCGCCGGCCCCGGCCCTCCGCGGCCGCGCTTCAGGGATGGAGCGGGAGCTCGGGGGGCTGCGAGCGGAGCGGGAGCGGGAGCCGCAGTTCTCCGTTGCGGATGGTGGAGCTCTCCCCTAGGTCTTGTCTGAGGAGGAGAGTCAGGTGAAGAGAGAAGGATTTTTCTTTTCTCTTTAATTTTCTTTTTCAGAGGTGCTTGTTTCCTGCTTCTTTCAAAACCGAAATAGACAACAATGTGCAGGGGAGACCCACGAGCTGGTGTTTTGTTGTTGTTCACTTGTGGGGCCTTGTTAAGGGTTTTGTTATTTTTATCCTCGTACAACGGTGAACTTTTCCTACCGCCCATTCCCTTCATTTTTGCCCCTCTTTGCCTTGTGCTCAGTGGGCTGCTCTTCTTTTACCATCATCAGCTGCACGGTTTTCATTTTTTTAAATTCTTTTAAAACTGTGTTTTCTTTGTGCTGCAAACTGTCTTAATATCCATTCAGCACTCTTCCCTCCCCGTTTTTCTTCTCCCCCCCACACCCCTTGAACAAATTGAAACCTGGGGCCTCTTCGCCGGACTCTGCTGCACTGGGAAAGAGATTTTTGAAAAAGTCTCTCTCCTCTCTCTCTTTATCTTTCTTGGTGTGTGTGTGTGCTTGTGATTTAAACCGGATGCAGGGCATCTGTGATACTTGGGTTAGTAGTTATTGACAGTGCTTTATCCTTCATGTGGAGATGGGAGGGGTAGTAGTGAGGTTCCATTTCACTTTGATGAACCTCCTTCTCTACTGTGGAGTGTGAGCAGTTTTCATTGTGGTTATAAGACTTTGTGTGGGATAAACAGGGAGAGGACCTGAGAAAGCTTTGTGAGAACTCAGGTTACAATGTTATTTGTGACAGCTTTGGTACTTTAAAGTTTCTCTCTCTCTCTCTCTCTCTCTCTCTCTCTCTCTCTCTCTCTCCATCTTCTCTGTTCGTATTTCTTTGAGAGTTGAAATTGAAGTCAAGTTGTTCATAAAAAATGTATGAAGCTTCTCAGCGTGAAACGTGTGTATATTTCACGTTCTTTATGGTTAAGATCTAGGTATGTGTGTACTTAACATACACATTATCTTTGGCTTTCTTTGGACAGTGACTTAAATCTGGTGAGGGAAGAGAACTTTCTCCTTTTTAAGTGTCTTTAAAAAATATATTCTTCTCTGTAGGTTTGACTACTTATCAGTCCTCAAGTAGTAGGGCTCTTTGTAGGAGGTAACCATTTTCCAGATCCTGTAAATTTGTTCATTTTTCAGCCTAACTTTTAATTACTATATTATCAGTAAAAAGTTTTGGCAATAAATGTGGGCTAAAACAAATATACTATTATATTTGCACATATAGAAGTTTTCAGTTTGGAATTTTAAAATGCTTATTTAAATAGTCTTCTTTCTAAGAGTAAACATATATTGATTTACCTGACAGCAGCCTGTGAATAATGTTAACAGTATTAATATTCTTGAGCTTGTCAATGATCAGGTTGGGTAATTGTAATGCTATTAGGCTAATATTTTGTAAACTAAGAGTTGTGTGGGGTTTTTAAAAACTTTTTCAGTTCATTTCCTTGTGATTGCTATTTTAAATGAAGATGATAGTTTGTTCTGAAGTCTTTTTTCAGAGCACTCAGATTCTATTTATTCACCCCCCCTTCCCAATCTGGGTTCCATTCAAGTCTCTAATACTAACTTGTATTTTTTTTTTCTGTTCAGATGAGTGTCAAATGCCTGAACACTTTTGGATGGTGAAGCTCCTGGGTCCCATAAACTCTCTGAAGTTAATAAGAGTTCTGCTGTCTTGAAACAGCATCAGACCTTATGCCATTTACATAATAGGTTTTCAGCTGAGTAGATTATGTGCTATAATGTTATGGTTTAATATTTTTATTTGCAGTGTCCAAGAACTTTTTTGAGACATTTTGTTACAATTATCTCAGATTCAGTAATTTAGAATTTCATCAGTTGATTTGAGAGCAGAATTTAAATTGAATTCTATCATCTATTTTTAAAAACATATATGTGATATAAAAGTTGCTGTTAGAGGTGCTTTGGGCTTAGTATGTCAATATGATTCATATGGATTGAGAAAATAATAACCAGAAATACGAGTAAGTGATAAAAATTTAAGTTTAACACCAGGGTAAATACTTAGCACTTTGTTTATTCTTTCTGTGATCTATTTCCTAGGAGGGACTATATTGTGTATTGGTATTCTTCTGTGTTCTCAGTTTTTAAACTAATAGATCTCTGAAAGTGAGTGATGACACCTTGACCACTAAAAGTATGAAATAGGAGTCACTTGTAGCTTGTTTTTAGTAGCTGAATATCTGTGATTCATTGTATATCATAATGCCTATCTCAATCTCTTTAGATTGTTTTGCCACTGAATTGCATTAATTGGCATAGGCATATTTTTGTAGTACATTTACATATATAATATAGTAAACTAAAGCACGTTCCTAATATTCATTATTCCATAATTTTTTTCATTATATGGGGTAGTTATGCCTAATTTAATAAATAATATTTAGCTAGTATTAAAGTACTCATGTACTTAGGTACTCCAGTAAAAGTTTCATAGTTTATAAGTTTCATATACTTTAACCCTAAACAAAAAATATTTTTACTCTAAACAAAGTTAATATGGTAATTTATTTATAATTTAAAAATTAGCCGTCAAAAAAGTGAATGAATCATAAATCAAGATGATTTAATGTATTATTTAAATGAATGTGTTACTTTTTGGTAACACGTTTTATTATTCTTGAGAAAGTTGATTTTGTGTGTGCTTTCCTATAATTTCCAACTGAAAATACAGTAAGTAGGTGGAGTATGATTTTGCTTTTCAAGTTTTATGAAGTGTGTGTGTGTGTGTGTGTGTGTGTTTAAAAGGGTGAATATAGAATCAGATGTGTGGGAAGAGGTAGGAAAAAATTTTTTTTTTTTCTGATAGGAAATGTTGCTAATAGGAATGTCTAATAGAAATGTTACTTTGTTCTTGGTATTATAGTGAGACTATGCTACAGTAAATAAGATTACCAAAGAAGTAAACTTTTAAATTAAGAAGTCTTCAAAGAAGTAAGCCTATAAATTATGGAGAGCCTGTTGGTTTTTTTGTTTTTGTTTTTATGTTGAGCACTCGCCTAAAAATCTACTTTGTTACTTTAAAAATAATTTTTCTTAATGTAGCATTTGCCTTCAACTCTTTGGCATAAATTTCAGCTGGCCATCAAAAACCAGATTTTAAATTCCTTTCTGTTCACAGGTGCATAGTGTTCCCATATTTTGGAAATCCAAGATTAAGTGGATTTGACTAAATCTAGTTTGTTAGGGACAGATGGCTGCTTTAAACAGGTGTCACTTTCATTTCTAGTGCATTGTGTTGAGACTTTCAGTGGTTCACAAAAGGATTGTCTAAAGCAGGTGGCATCCTTTGCTTTTGTCCTTAGTAAAATATACTTTTGGAGTTCATTATTTTCCTAAGAAGAGTTTTTGTTTTGTTTTGTTTTGTTTTAAGTAAAAGTTTTGAAGTATTCAAATTCAGATTTGTAATTTAACAACTTTTATTTCTTAATATTATTCTGTTTTCAAGCTGTATAAGTTGCAGATCCTTTTACAAAACTTAAAAATTCCTATATAGTAATGGCAAATTCCCTTTGAATCTAGAAAAAGTACTCAGGGGCACTTTACACAGTAAGTCCAATTTATCTGAAGCAAGAAGCCAAGGCAGATTTGAATAAAGTAAAATTTGGTTAACATGACAAGTTAACTTTTGCCATCTCATACATAAAGAAAAATTTTTATAGCATTATTTTAATTTGAATGATAAATGTTGGAAACCAGTGTTGTTTTTGTTGCTTCGTTGTTTTAAATATTTTCAAACTAAAACATTTTTCTCGCCTAATTCAGTTATTATTATAAAGTTTTTAGTGCTCTTTTTAAATAAAAATTGTTTTTAAGCATTAATGTTTAAAAATATGTACTGGAGTAAATAAAAGAGTATCAACTTATTGATTTCTAAGGTTCATTTTTACTCTGATTCTATCCTTTTTTTGTGGGAATTTTATATGTCTTATAATAGATGCACCAGAGGGTGCTGTGCTGTTTGCAGCATGAAATTATTATCAGTAAGAATGTGAACTGATTGGAACTTTTATTTAAAGAAAAAAATTTAATTATATGTGCATTCAAGCATATAATAGCCTTATTTCTATGGATTTTAAATTTAATATACTGCCTTAATTGGCAGTTTTATATCAAAGCCTGTCTTTTCTCTGTACTAATATGTTAGCACAACATATCAAGATTGATATCTTTGGCATAGTTTAAATGTCAGCATTAGTCCTATAAGCATGAGCATTGATCATCTTCTTATACAGGTATTTTAGTTTCCATCTGAAAAATTTAGTTTCATTTGAGAATCATACTGTTTTGTCAGTATGGCTTTGTACTCTGCAGATTTGGGATTATTATCACATAGCAATATATTGTACATTCTTACAAAATTTTTATATGACATAATTATATGCTTTTTACGGCATAATCTTTTTAAAAAAGCAACCTCAAAAGTACAAATGGCAGTAATATTTATCAGGCTAATTAAATCATCATCAACAATAATAGTATTAAAAATTGTCTGGAGAATTCAGTCCCCGCTTTACGCTATTGAAGTAATCTGGTTTGAATATTTAATTGGGCTTTATTATCTGAAAAGTTTTAGGTTTCTTGCCTTACTCTCTACCATATACTTCCAAACTGGGTCTTACTATTTGTTCATTGACAGTTTTTTAAGGAGAATTTTTGAATCTAATCTCTTGGGCTCTGGTTGCATCATTGATTTTCCTTCCTGAGCAGTATATACACTAAAGATATATAACTGAAACAGTGGCAGCCAGTATCTTCCTGAAGTAGCTTAGAAAATTATGGTTATATCATATAAACGTTTTTTCTTCAGATAATGGATTTATCTATGTTCTAAACCCACATTTAACTACAGTTAGCAAAATGATATTTTTATGAGGTACCACTATCAGGAGTAGTATTGCATGTCTTGGAATGCCACAGAGAATCCAAAACAGCAATAGGGAATAACAGTATTTTAAAATACTCGTCTTATTACAATAAGGCATTTGCTTTTTAGAACGTGGTCCTACTATTTACCATTTAGTTTATGCCACTAAGATTTTTAAAGTATATGACCTTGTTTCAAAACTTTTATATTTGAAGTTTTATATTTCATATCAAAGTACAAGATGTACTTAATGAAAACAAATCAGTTAAAATTGAAATATATTTAGAATATCAAATAGGCATATATTTTGTTCTTTAGTATGTTCTTTTTTAGAGATTTTAGAGAGAGGAAGGGAGGGAGAGAGAGAGACAGACAGAGAGCAAGAAAGAGAGAAATATCTATTTGTTGTTCCACATATTTATGCATTCATTGGTTGCTTCTTGTATGTGCCCTGACCAAATATGAACCTGCTGCCTTGGTTTATTGGGAGGATGCTCTAACCAACTGAACTACTAGACTAGGCCTATGTTTTGTTTTTTTAAATAGATTAAAAGAACAAGTATATTGGTTAAGAACACAGGCTTTGTAGTCAGATATCAATTAATCCAAATAACAGTGGGGCCCTGGACAAATTATTTACCTTCACCTAGCCTCAGTTTTCTTATCTGAAGAATAGGATTCGTCTTACCTGCTTTATAGGGTTCTGAGAAGATTAAAGGGGATAATTTATGCAATGCACTTTGCTTAGTATTTGACAAAGAACACATGTTCAATTCTTATTATTAGGGAATACTAGAAAATCCCATTCTAATCTTTTGCCCATCTGAGAATCCTTTTAATATGCTCTTGACCATCTCCTTCCCAATGGGTCCTAAGTTTCTAAAGAGTTTGCCCACTAATCAACACTCATTGAATAATTATTCCTTCCTTCCCCCTTTTAAAAATAAAGACACAAAGCTATCAACCAGGATTACCTTTTGATAACCAGTCTTGTTATTTCACTGAATTAATAGGATACTAGCTCAATGTGATATTTTAGTTTTACTCTGCAGTCTTATTAGAATGGGTTTCTTTTACTATATTTGGATAACTCTCCTGTTTTCAGGGATCTTAGACTGAGAAGTAATGATGCAACTTTTCATAAACTCTTACACTTCATTGTCCAGTATATATTTTCCTTTTCACATTGGTTATGTATTAATTCATTTGAAAACAGTTTGCACCTTATTTATAAGCTTTATTCAAAACACAGTCATTAATATAAAATAATGACAATAAATAGTTGTATAAAGATGAATTCATCAGATTATTCTATAATTTTATAATACACTGATTTACATTTATTTTACTAAAGGTAGAAAATGTGTGAGGTCACCACTTGTATGCCTGTAGCAATAAGTAATTTTGGAAGGATTTGCCAACCCTAACTTTGAGATTTAGTAACCTTGGAACATTATATAGTAAAATATATAATATGAAATCGTAGAGGAAAAATGTCAGCTTTTACTCCATTTCTTTGGGATTTAAAGATGTTTAAAGAAACATTTTAGTTGGCTTCTATATATAAAGTTACTATTTAATAATTTTCAATATATATATTTTCTACACAATTTGATTAAGAATGCATTTTTCCCCCTCATTTTAGAGTGATCTAAAATAGCCCTAATCGTTCTCAAACTACAGATGTCATTTATGCATTCCAATTGAAAATTTACTTTGCGGAAGCACTGTATATTGTATAGGCTTTCACCTGCCTCTCTCATCTTACCTGCTGCCATCCTCCCTAGTCCTGTTTAGTGTTTATTAGTTATATGACTCCTTTTACATTGTTTTTATAATTAGCCCCAGCATATAAAAGTAGGCAGACTCTCAGCTCAGCCATCTCATTCGCTTCCTTTCTCCAGTGAATCTGACACACATTTTTAAAGGAATTTTTGGAAAAATGCTAGGAAATGTGATTTAGATGGTAAGGTATTATTTCATTCTTATCAATTCAATAATAATTATTATTATTTTTTACAATTTCTATACATCTGACTATCTCTTTGAACAAATAACATGCTATTGATCCACTAATGATATAACTCAAGCATGATTTTGCTTCAGAAGGTTCCCTTCCCAGTCCTGGCTATGTTCTAGCCTCTAGGTTAACTCTCTAGTGTAGTCCAAAAATACTGTGTTTGCACAATCACATATGCCTGCTTATTGCTGACTCTTGACTCCTGTATTCTTCTTTCTCACTACTTTTATTGGAAGCTGTAATCCCAGTCAGTATTGCTTGCCTTTGCTTTACAGTGCCTGGTCAAGGAGATCAGGTTCCTGGGGCTTCCTGTGCAGGCAAAAATGGGTAAGGGCTGATAGGGGCTGAGTCCAGGAAAACTAAGGGTGACACGGCTGGCCTGAAAATAAAAGTACATTAGTTGGAGAGAGAAAACATATATTGAGAGGTTATGTGGGAGGAGAGATGAGAGAGAGTGACTTGGCTGAGAAATAAAGGTTTTTAAAAGTGCCAGCCAAAGAATGGCAAAGAGGAGGAAAAAAAAGTTCTGTTCTGATACATACTCTGTCACTAGCTAAAGCCTTAGGCTTGTCACTTAAACCTTCCAGCTCTCAGTTTCTCTATCTGTAAAATGAAACAGTAGGGCCACGTGATCTCTGAAGCCCTTTCCAGCACCAATAGTATGATTCCATGACAAGATCGCCACTGGGAAAGGGAAACATGCCAATAACACGGAGCCAGGAATTGGTGTTTCCTTTGCAGATGGACTCAGAGGCTAGCATTTTGCTTGTCTTTTGTTTCTTCTGATAAGAACAACAACGAAAGAAAACCCAGCATCTGGGTCTAGCATAATGGCCATACCTTGACACAGTCTCAGAAGGTTCCTCCATTTCAGTGGCCCCTTTAGGGAGCTGTGGCTAAGTGCCTTGATGTCCTCACCCACATAGGAATTAGCTGAGTCTAACAGCTTGAGCTCCTGACCAGCCAGCTCCTCTTTGTGTGTGCCAGACAAGTGTCTGACAGTTAGGGCTCCTGCCTGTTGCTCACCAGTGAGGTATTTAAAACAGGATATAATTTCTCAAGTATGTGAATAGGCAGTTTGACACATACAGATGGGGAGAGATTTGCTAGTTCTCTCTCACCAGAAGCAATAAAAATTAATTTAGGTTTCTGTTTATTTAATTTTTTAACATTTCTAACCCAATTATTAAAACCTGACTTTTTCTTCCCTTCATGCTATTTGATGGTTTTAGAACTAATGTCCTGTCAAGGAGTCTGGGAGAGTTCTCAGGGCCTTTGGAGTACTTTGAAACTGTCTGGGAAACATTGCCATCTTTTATGTTTTTCATTGATATTATTGTTTTTCTTTTTTTTCTTTTTTCTGAATGTTATTTATACTTGGATAAACATTCTTTTTATTCAGATTTGGTAGCAGAAAATTTGTGTCTCTTGGTTAAGAATTGTGTTTTTCTCAGTGGTTAGAGCATCGGCCCACAGACTAAAGAGTCGAAGGTTCAATTCTGGTCAAGGGCAGTACCTCGGTTTCATCTAGGTCCCTGGTCCTGGTTGGGCTTGTGTGGAAGGCAAGCAATCCATGTGTCTCTTGATGTTTCTCCTCTCCCTCCCCCTCCTCACTCTGTTTGAATATAAATAGAAAAATATCCTCGCATGAGGATTAAAAAAAAAAAAAAAAGAATTGTGCATTTCCATAAAATTTTACATTAATGTTAATTCAGCAAGTAGACTTATCAAGATTTTAGAGCATTGCAGACTATGAAAAGGAAACATTTTTGCATTAGTTCAAGATGTCTTATGTTCTGCTATCTCTCACCTCTTTTACCAATCTAATAAGGAGTGTATGAAAGTTGAATGGATTGTAATTATTGTTTCTTTAAAATTAATTATTTTATTGATTAATTAAAAAATATTATTGAGTCTGAACTACATTCAGATTCAAATGCTTGATAGCACCTATATATTTCAGTATATAACTAGCATCCTTAAAAATGTATCTGACCCTCTTCAGTGTCAATTAGCATAGATTATTTTGTGCATACCCATTTTAGAAACGCTTTGCTTTTTTCAGTTAAGTTTCTTTCTTCATGCCTTAGTTGGGTTGGGGGACGGTGAGGGAGATTGCTGGAGAGAGACAGGAAGAAGCAGATACATTTAGAAATCATACCCTGTTTCCATTGTTAAATATTAGTGCATTGCATGTTCTACCCAGTTTGAGTTTTTGAACTGTGACATTTTGATGGGGGTAGGGGTTGAGGTGATGACTAGGGGTGTGGGGAGGGGGGAGACAGAAGTGACAAAGGTGATCAAAGCCATTTCCAGATTTTTTTCCTTTCCTGCTGTAGTATTGTGCATAGTACATACACTTTTGGGAGGATAGGCTTCTTACTACTTTATATATGTGATAGCTTTCTTCTAAAGATTAACTGTATCTGTATGTCTATTATCCCTTAGTACATTAGTGGATGTGCAATAGTATCCTTCTAAGGATTCTATATTGTGATTAGTCATACACAGCTTTAGAAAGGTAGGAATAAAAGAAAGGAGTACTGAGGAAATCTATTTTGTATGTCAGATAGCAGAAATAATGCCTTATGCCTCCCTATCTACATTTTGCTTTGAGTAGATTGTTTTGTGGAGATTTTTTTTTAAAGAATCTACGTTTTTCCCCTGCTCCTATTTAGGCTGACATTTTAAAGAACCAAAGAGTATATATAATCTGTCACATTAGGCTTTCACTGATTGGCGTCTGATTATATCTGATGACAATCTTGCAGATAAGTTTTAATGAAGTGTCAGTGTAAGGGTCGTTAGTAAAATATACACAGAAAGATACACTTTAGTAACCTGAAAATCACCTTTACCATGTTAAATTTACAGTGTGTATTTTGACATGCCACAATGAAAACCTAACATGAAAAATTAATATACAAACATCAGAGGAAGTTAGTCTTTATTTACAATGTGATTATATTGTATGCTTTAAAGAACATTTTTAGACATTTTGTTTAGAAAGTCACTTTATATTTTTAGGGTGTATTTATATTAAGAAAAGTGGAATTTGTCTTAGATATGTGTGTGTATATGTTTGTGTAGACCTTTAGAAAGTCATTTTATTTTATTTTTTTTTAATCCTCACCCAAGGATATTTTTTCCATTGATTTTTAGAGCAAGTGGAGGGGAAGGAGGGAGTTGGGAGAGAGAGAGAAACATCAATGTGAGAAAGACACATCGATTGATTACCTCCCACATGCGTTCCACCAGGGTCAGAGATTGAACCTGCAACCCAGGTACATGCCCTTGACCGGGAATAAAACCCAAGACCCTTTGGTCCTTGGGTCGTTGCTCTAACTGCTGAGCCACATCAGCCCAGGCGAAAATCATTTTAATACACATTGTGCTTGGTGCTTTAGAACTTCTGTCCGTACCACTTTTGCATTATACATATCTTTTAATAGCATTAGAATCCACTCCAGTGATGTTTTCTTGAGGCAAAGAAAATTAGGGGAAATGTTTGACTTAATGTTCTTTGATTGATCTTTCTGTGATTTGGGGAATATTTTTTTAATAGTGCCTCACATTATATGATAATTTTTAGAGGCTACTTTTAGTTAATACAAGCCATGAATACTGAAGTCAAATTATATCATAGTTAAAGATAAAAATTGTAATTTATTCTTATTATAGGCGATTAAGATATTGCGCTGCTGGATCAACATTTGATATATTCCTTTGTTTTTAGAAGTCTGTCAAGCTTTGAATTTAAAGCCTTTTAAATAATGTTGAATGACTAGAACTGTATAATAGATGTGGATTTATGTTTCAGCAAAGGTTTGAGAACCATATGGCTTGGAAATGATTTTACTTTTGAAATTGGTTGGCAGTGTATTTTAATATTTTGATTGGGTTAGACTTGACCATTTATTGGTGTTGACAGAAATGCAAGTGACTCTAGACAGAAGATACTGATAAAAAGTAATTTTTGAGGGGAAGTCATTGTAGTGATCCTGATATTTCACTTATGTCCAGCCCTGCTGCCCTTGGTAAACTTTAAAGTAAAAGCTTCTTTCTTGGATAATGTAAGCCCTTCTGTTATATTGTGGTTTTATGAATTTACATTGCTATCTAGAATTTCCCAAATCTTACAGTAGATTCTTATATGATGTATTATGTGTGAGCTTTGGAAGTTCCAATTTACCTATTGGTTTACCAACCTTGGAAAGAATGCCAATAGGTGACATACCAGGCCCAGAACAACACTTAATCTGAAGGAATGTGGTAAGAATTATGGTAATTTGGGCAAGATCATATAATTGGATAAACTAGAATATGAACAAAATGATTAAGTACAATTTAGAGTAAAAGGTCATTTTAGGGGCTATATGTATTAGAAACCTAATTTGCCATATTCAGCATATCTAGTGATATTACCACTACTACTGCTAATAACATTATTTCTAATATTTGATTCAAAAACATTCTAGCAGAGGCCTAAGAGATACTTGGATATATCAGTCTATAAACTTGTAGTTTTACATCATTGTCCTTTGGCTTTTACTTTTGAATAAGGATTAAAAGATTTATACCAATGTGTATTTAGTGCCAATACTATTTTGGTTAAATCCTGAAATGACTCAGATTTTTATTGAATGTTAAGGAGTATTTTGGAAGAAAAAAAAAAAAAGAATGAGGTATTAGATACAAAATTACATATTCCCAACTGTGTGGACCTTAGAAGACTACAAAATGATATTTGGGAATCAGTGGAGATAAAAAAGAAGGGTAGGAAGAGATATTGAAAATGTAGTTAGATAAAATTAGTGGAGAGTTTTGAAATAAAGATAAAAATAAGGTAAGATGGATAAGTAAAAGTATGATCAGTGAACTAATTTGTTGGAAAAAGGTTTTTTGTTTTTTTTTCCTTACTGTGATTTTAACTAATCAGGGAAGCTGAGGAGTAGACTGTACTTAAGTTTCTTTATGGGCACCATTTGTGTTTATCTTTGTTGGAAATAGAATAAATCTCTGGGACCTTTGACTATTATTATATAGGGTTTCACTACTACTTAATGTTGTGTTTAGAAAAGTATTAAATTCAGATGTTACATCTGAGTTTTCTTATAATTATTTTATTACATAGTTATACAACATTAGTTATACAATATTAGTATACAAAATATACATAATATATTCACTTGAGATACTCTTTTGGCTTATCTGATATCGATAGCAGTTTACATTTGGGAAGCCAATATGTTGTGGAAAACTGTGTACCATAAATGTTCATATTCTTAACACTGGGAACTTTTATACTTTACACTGAAGTAGAGAGACTAGTATAAGGAATCCTTATGTGCTCATCACACAGATTTAACAATTAGTATGTTTTATTCTTAAGCCTATATAATTTGAAATAGTTTTTTATTGAAATAAACTTAATCCTTTGTACTATTGCTTTGAAAATTTTTTAATCTAATTTTTAGAATAGACTCAATGTGGACTTGAAACAATGCTTACATTATTTTTAAGACAAAATATTTAAGTGTGATTGCTCATGTTGTTTCTTCTCAGCACAGTATTTATTTAAATCAGGAAGTTTGTTCTCAGTTGTTGGTAGAGTCTTTTTTTTTTTTTTTTAATCCTCTCCTGAGGACATTTTTCCATTTTTTGTTCAGATAGAATAGGAGGGAGAGAGAGGAAGAGAGAGAGAGAAACATCGATGTGAAAGGGACACATTGAGTGGCTGCCACCCACACGACCAACCAGGGCCAGGGACAAACTGCAACCGATATACTACGTGCCCTTAGCGGGAATCGAACCCGGGTCTCTCGGGACCGCAGGCCGACACTCTAACCGCTGAGCCAAACCGGCCAGGGCGGTAGAGTCTTTTGTTTAGTAATTTCAGGCTCTTCTACTTGAAATGTGACCTGTCATTAAAAAGGGAGCAAGCACAAGGACAGCAGTCCATATTAGCACAGCACAGAAAAACAGTTGTCTTGAGATATACCTCTCAGAGTTGAAATGGTGCTAATCTTTTGTACATCATTCTTTTAATTTGCTTGTGGGTAGATGTGGGTGAACTGTTAAGAGCCGTTTTTTAAGTTGATAAGGGAAGAGAACCAACTATCTTCAGGAGTATTCCCTTCAAGGTTAGCTACTCAGTTACTGGGACATAATAGAAGAATGTAAAGGAAGAGACATCATGGTAAGGGCTAATGTAGTGATAACTTATAACACCATTCAAAGCAGTTTAATATTTTCTTATTCACCAATTTCAGGGAATGAAGAGGTCTCTTCGTTTGTTTTTTTTATTTGACTGAAGTTAAACAGGTATGAAAGAATCTTATTTTCCAGTGCTAGTGTTTACAGGAAAAAATCCATTCATATTGGAAATTATTCTGTAACAAGCTGACTAGTACATAAAATAAGTAATGATTAATGTCACTTTAATAAACAATACAAAATATAGACCTAAATCTCTTTATTTAAAAGCTGATGGCCCTGGCCGGTTTGGCTCAGCGGTTAGAGCGTCAGCCTGCGGTCCGGAGAGACCCGGGTTCGGTTCCCGCTAAGGGCACGCACTTCAGTTGCAGTTTGTCCCCGGCCCTGGTTGGTCGTGCGGGTGGCAGCCACTCAATGTGTCCCTTTCACGTCGATGTTTCTCTCTCTCTCTCCCTCTCTCTCCCTCCCACTCTATCTGTACAAAAAAAAATAAAATAAAAAAATAAAAGCTGATGTTTCCTTGTTTGGATCTAATTAAATGTCTAGGTATGAAGAAGTAAATACATTACATTAAATAAGGCCTACATTTTTCAGTTATATAACTTTAATTGCTAAACTTTGTTCTGATTCGGAAGGTTCCATAGGAGTTAAAATATTTTGTCAGTCTTTTAAGATTTCTACTACAGCTTAACTAGCCAGACAGATTAATAAAGTGATATAAAATAACCAAATGATATACTAATTAAATGAGGTTATTTCTATGACTAAACTGTGATTTCTTTTCTCAAGGGGTTATATTTAATTCTTTCTGCCATTAGGAAACATCTAAGTTAAGTGATACTGTATATTAGACTGCCATATATTCAAGGTTTCCAAAACTAGATAGATGTAATAGTATACAGAAGAACACCAGTATAAGCTTAATCAGCCAAATAATGATTAAACAAAGTATAAACGTAACACTGCAAAACAAAGGATCATAGCGTAAATGTTAATGTCAGTAATATTTATAAAATATAGTATGAATTTTAAAAAAATTATGAATTTAATGTAATACCAATGTAAATATTGTTTGTAATATTTTTCGTGTGAGTGTGTTTTTAGTTATCTTTGTAGAGTCAAAGTGTTATTTGGCTTTTTTGTTTTGTTTTACATTCAAGATAGCATCAATTAAAGCAGCATTTTTCAATCTTTTTCATCTCATGGGACACATAAAAGTAATTACTAAAATTCTGGGGCACACACAAAATATAATTTTTTGCCAATTTGACAAAAAAAAAAAAAAGTAGGTGTAATTTTGATTCATTTACACCAGACAACTATTGTTGTGTTGGCTGTTGTCATTTTTTTATTTGGCAATCTAAGGGAAAAGAGGTCAGTGCCCCAACTAAATAGTTTGGTATTGCATATTCTAAAAATTCTTGTGGCACACTAGTTTAATATCGCTGAATCAAAGCAATGGTGATTTTATGCTAGTGTTTAAAAGCTTTTATAAAATTTGACTACCACTGAATTTATGTCATGTATAATTTAAAAATAAGCCATTTCCAATATGAGAATAATAATATTGGTCTACCTATTCTATATTGGAGTAACTCCCTAATAGTAAACAACTTAATGTTCTGATTTGGAAGAACACCATGTAAAGTAAAGCTTTATCCAAGAATGTACTGTATTTTCGAACCTTACCTGTCTGCATAGCAGCTAAGCTTTTGAGTCTGGAGATGAAACTACAAACCCGTATGATGAGGGTCAGGGGCTGAACTTCAGCCTTTCTCCCTTTTTCTGCTTAACTTTCTACTGCCCATTTACTCTGTCTGGCTCTGCACAGCCAACCAAAAGGGATAGCCAGGGTGCTAGAGATTAAGGAGGTGAGAAAGTCTGTCAGTAGAGATACATATGCTTCCAAATGGCACAAATATGTAGGATTCTAGTAGAGACATAATTAGGATGTTTTGTTTTATTTTTATTTTTTAAACATTTTTTTTTCCTTTATTGATTTTAGAGAGAGAGGAAGGGAGAGGGAGAAAGAGATAGAAACGTCAATAAGAGAGAACATCGATTGGCCGTCTCCTGCATGCCCTCCACTAGGGACTGGGCCCACAACCTGGGCATGCGCCCTGACTGGGAATCAAACGGGGACCTCTTGGTGCATGGGTTGATGCTCAGCCACTGAGCCACACTGGCTGGATAGGATGTTTTGTTTTAGAATCAGAATTTTTAAGTTGGAAAAGACTGAGAAAGTTGTATGTATATATGTATGTATGTATTTATTTATTTATCCTCACCTGAGGACATTTTTCCATTTTTTGTTTAGATAGAGTGGGAAGGAGAGAGAGGAAGAGAGAGAGAGAGAGAGAGAGAGAGAGAGAGAGAGAGAGAGAGAGAGAGAAAGAGAAACATCGACATGAAAGAGACACATCGAGTGGCTGTCACCCGCACAACCAACCAGGGCCGGGAACAAACTGCAACTGAAGTCTGAGAAAGTTATATAGTTCAACCCCCCAGCCCCCCCACTCATTTTAAAGATAAGAGCATGGAAGTTAAGTGACATGCATAATGACATAATGTTTATCATAGCTGGGGGTGTTGGACCTCAGACTCCATGCTTTTCTAGCTGTGTCCTCCTGTGATACCATATCTAGTACAAAACTTCTTAAAGGCATACAACCCAAATGTACTACCTTTAGTACTCAGAATACTTGTTTATCTACAAGTTCAAACTCATATTTTTTTTCTAGAAAAAGTACATTGAAGTTTTATAATTCTGTACTCTGAATAAATCATAAATAATTCTTAGACCTGTCATGCACCTCTACTTTTTTTTGATGATTCTAACCATTCTAGAGATTGTCGTAAACTATTGAATTATTAATTTTAAACAATTGAAACATTTGTTCCTGTAGGTCACTCTCTTTGAACAAAAGTAAAACACTGGCAGCTGATATCTGTGGTACAAGCTGAGACTTGCCCAGCTGGGCTTAAAGGTGTTGCAGCACTCTTAGTAAGCGAGAACCAGCAGAATGAGAATGTAAGGGGATTGCCTTTTATTCCATAGCAACCAGAAGCAATACCAGCAGTCATGCTATTGTATGACCTCTTAATCTGAATTTTTGGAAGGATATGTTGTTTACTAAATAATAGTATGAGATGGTGGCAGGAATAAGTAATTATCAACATTTTGTCTCATTTTGTGTGTGTGTGTATTAGAATTGGAAGTACATCTATGAGGTTAGGCTTGGACTTCATTTTGGTATCCCGTTTTGTAATAAAAACACACAGTTTGAGCACTAATCCTGTTGATTATTCGAAACAATCCCTCTAAGAGAGACCAAGAAAATGACAACTGAACTTTGTGGCAGTAACTTGATGCTCTTACCAGCTTCTTTTGTGGTACCAAATCTGAAAGGATGTAGTTGTATGAAACAGGAGTAGGTTTCCTATAGGGGAAAACCATTTGCCATTTGTTCTTAACAAGTAATTCCCCATGGACATTTCTTATAAAACCATTCCCTTTGGATTTATCTTGGCCTTCAATAAAAAAGGAGATACGATAAACAAAAGTATGATGAAATATTAGTTAGTTCTTGCATTTTTTGCATTGAATTTTCTCATTCTTAATCTTTAAGTTTAATGCTGCTGTTTCATCTGAATTAAGAGAGACTTGGAATGCAATGCATTAAATTGGGTTTGCTTTCTGTTAATTGAAGAAAAGGATTTTTTTTGGAGGGTGGGACAGAATTTAAATAATTTACTTTTAGACTAACAGTACTCCTGATCTGCTAACATACCTACTGGCCCATAAAACAGAATGGAAAATACAAATATTAAGAGTGTAATTTAGTTGACAAGAGAGTGCTAAATACTTGAAAATTTTAAACTAGATTTGAATATATACATTCAGTTACTGGCATAACTAAGTACTAGACTGCTATATTTGTTGGATATAAAGAGGAAGAATCTAAAACATAGAATGTGTTTTTAATATCTTAAGAATTTATAATTGATAAATTTTTATTTAAACTATATCTAAATATGGATTAATGGAATCTTCTAAAAAGAAATTACTTTGGCCCTGGCCGGTTTGGTTCAGTGGTTAGAGCGTCGGCCTGCGGTCCTGAGAGACCCGGGTTCGGTTCCTGCTAAGGGCACGTACCTCGGTTGCAGTTTGTCCCCGGCCCTGGTCGGTTGTGCGGGTGGCAGCCACTCGATATGTTCCTTTCACATCGATGTTTCTCTCTCTCTCTCTGTTCCTCTCTCTCCCTCCCACTCTACCTGAACAAAATATGGAAAAATGTCCTCGGGTGAGGATAAAAAACAAAAAAAAAAAGTAAAAAAAAAAAAAAAAGAAGTTACTTTGGAAATTTTCAAATAGCCCAAAGTTTTATGTGTCTCTGGATGAGAATCTTTCAGGATTCCTCATCGTCTAGTCATTAGAATCATTTAAAAAATATTTACAGAATGCCACAAAATTACCATTATGCCGTGCTGTTAGGTAGCTTACAGTGTACTATACATTTTCAAATTTATATTTCACTACTCTGCTCTGTAATTTCTTTGCTAGCCTAGCTTATGGTGTTCTGCAGTTGGTTAAGAACAGCAATTTTCAACCTTTTTCATCTCATGGCACACATAAACTAATTATCAAAATTCTATGGCACAGCATATTTTTTGCTGATCAGACAAAAATATAGGTGTAATTTTGATTCATTCACACCGGACAGCTGTTGTCGTGTTGGCTGTTGTCATTTTTTTATTTGACAATCTATGGGAAAAAAGGTCAGTCCCTGACTAAATAGTCAGATATTGCATGTTTTTAAAATTTTTGACACACACCGGTTGAAAATTGCTGGTTAAGAGTGATAACTTTGATATGAACAACTTTGGGTTTGAATTCTAGCAGTACTACTCACTGATTAATAGTTTAACCTTAGGCAGATACTTAAACTCTGTGAAATAAGATTACTAAAATCTACTTTGAAAGATTGGTTCAGAGATTACATTAGATAGGCAAACAGCACTGTGTCTGACATGTGAATGCTCAGTAAATAGCAGTTTCTGTCACTACCCTATGGTCACTTGAATTCTGTCTTGTCATTTCTTTACAGCTTGGTTCTCATTCTTTATTCTACTTAGAATGTGTTTTCCACACTTCTTAAAACATTTTTTTTTATATATTGATATTTAGAGAGGAAGGGAGGGAGAGAGTTAGTGAGATAGAGAGAGAAATATGTTTGTTTTTTCACTTAAGTATGCATTCATTGGTTGATTTTTAAATGTTTTTATTTGTTGATTGATTTTAGAGAAGGAGAGAGAGAGGGAGAAATGTTGATGAGAGAGAAACATTCATAAGAGAAACAGATCTGTTGTCTCCTGCACGTCCCACTGCTGGGGATCCAGCCTGCAATCTGGGCATGTGCCCTGACCAGCAATCGAATTGGTGACCGGCCAGTGCATGGGAGGATGCTCAACCAACTCAGCCACACCTGCCAGGGCTCATTGGTTGAATCTTATATTTGTCTTGATTGGAAATGAACCCTCAACCTTGGTGTATCATGATAATGCTCTAACCTACTGAGCTACTGGGCCAGGGTCGCACTTCCTGAATTCATCTTTCCTAAAGTTAGAGTGGTTCCTAACTTGAATAAGATCACTTTAATGAATTTTTTATTAACCCTGATACTAATTAGAAATTGTGATTTAGAGTTTTGTTTGTAAATGATTGGTTTTTCTAAATTTTTTGTAAGCTTCCTAAGGGCAGACCACCACACAGTAGGTTTTGGAATTCAACACAAAACTCAGTGTCCTTTCCTGGTAGGAGCAATCAGTGAATAATTATGAAGCCTCAGATTGTTTACCTCTAATCAAATTATAGAAAATAATTTAGTCCTGATTTTATACTGACCTTTAAACGCAGTGCAGTTCAGCCCAGCCGGTGTGGCTCAGTGGTTGAGTGCCAACCTATGCACCAGGAGGTCGCCAGTTCAATTTCCAGTCAGGCACATGCCCAGGTTGTGGGCCTGATTCCCAGTGGGGGCATGTAGGAGGCATCAATGTTCTCTCTCATCAATGTTTCTCTCTCCCCCCCCCCCCTTCTCTCTCGAAAAATCAATAAAGAAAAAAAATTTTTTTAAAAGAAAAAAAGCAGTGCTGCCCTGGCTGATTTGGCTCAGCGGTTAGAGCGTCGACCTGCGGTCCTGAGAGACCCGGGTTCGGTTCCCGCTAGGGGCACGTACCTCGGTTGCAGTTTGTCCCTGGCTCTGGTTGGTCGTGCGGGTGGCAGCCATTCGATGTGTCCCTTTCACATCGATGTTTCTCTCTCTCTCTCTGTTCCTCTCTCTCCCTCCCACTCTACCTGAACAAAAAAATGGAAAAATGTCCTCGGGTGAGGATAAAAAAACAAAAAACAAAACAAACAAAAAAAAGCAGTGCAGTTCTATTAGTCCAAATAGGTTGGTTTATTTACTTTCTATATTTTTAAATGGGTTTAATGGCATGAATTCATGAATTTTGGATGTTTCTTTAAATATGGTATCATCTAGTAGACAGTAGATTTCCACTTATCTTTTAAAATTATTTTATCTAATTCTATGTGTATATGAATTTTGTGTATATATGTATGTGTAAGTATGTGTGTGAAATTCTGTAATTGCCTGAGATTTTCTTAGTGTCTGTTAAGACTAATAATTTCAGAAGTTGGGGAGTACCTTTTAGGATCCATTATCTTCTTCCTGTTTTCTGATTGTGGCAGGATATGGGAATTCCTTATGTAGCTTAATAAGGGAGAGGCATGGGGAGCATTATGAGGACTATCTGCTTTGGGGGAGACTATTTTGGATGTCCCAAACCTCGTGAGTTTCACCTTTTGCTACCTACCTTCACTGTCCTGTAGGGATGTCAAATGTGCAGAATCAGGACTTGAGTTCCAAGCTTATACCAAGGCACCTGTTGGTATCAGAATGGAATTATTACCGTAGTCAGATCTGAGGTTGGATTTATGATATCCATGAAGGGTTGTACTGTGGAAAGGTAGGGTTATCTGCTTTGATATCTATTATAGAGACTTTATCCTGAAAAAATTTTTTTATATGGATCTGTCTTTCATAAATCTGTCCAGCTCTATTTTTAATCAATGTATTTTTATTCTGTATCATCTTTTGAGGTGATGAGTTTGGTGAATTTACTATCAGTTGTGAAGTCATCTTAACCTTTTTCCTGACTCAAGGGGTTCCTTTCAATTTCTAGAATCAGTTTAGGTGTACAAGCTCATTTTCACTTTTTATATTCATCCATTTATTTATCGAGCAAATATTGGCACATACAATATGGGCCATGCAGTGAAATTCTATGGAGAATACAACAGTGAAGAAAACTGATCAAGTCTCTATCCTTGAGAAGGTTACATTCAAACAATTGAGGATGATGGAGAGAGAAGATAAATGAGTATTATAATGGGTGGTTATAAATGATATGGAGAAAAATAAAAAAAGGGGACTAGAGAGGGTAGGTGACAAGGGTGGAGAAGGTTATAATCTTAAGTAAAATGATCAGGAGGATTTTACTGAGAAAGTGATACTTGAACAAAACTTGACAGAGGTAAGTTTTGTATATTTCTTTGAATGTGACTTTATATAGTTATAATATTGATGATGCTTTGGTTGATGCTAGCCTTCTTTCTAAGCTAGAGTCCTAATTTTTACATTTGCCTTTATAATACTTTTTTTTCCTGTCTCTGCTGCCTTCTGTCATTCTTATATGCCTTTCTCTGAATGTACAGCCCTTTCATTTTACATTATTTTGAGGTGTATTGATGAAAAAAAAAAAAACCTATAGTTTTCTATAAAGAAACAAGCAGATTACGAGATTCAAAAACTACTTTTAAATTTTTTTTAAGGTGGTAGTGGATGTTAAATTTTTCAATCCACCCTACTTGCTTTGAAGTTGGAGGTTGTGCTGAAACATCAGTAATTATCACTAAAATATATCCTAAAATTTTGGAAAGAATTGCTCATTTAAATGAGAGAAAGTATCTGTATACAATGGGTTCTATGATCAGAATGCTTTTCCATGTCTTAGAAAATGTGAAACTAGAGTGTCATTGTTTATATAGCATAGCTCTCTGTCATTGTCTAGTCATCTTTAATCATGGATTTGTGAATTGAATTTAAAATTTTGTGTATGCAAAACGACATAAATGAGAGGTTATTTAGATAAGTAAAAGTTACTAATGGAGGTAAATTGTCTTGAATTCTGTTATTTTGACAAATAGGCTGTCATGCTGATATTTTTAGAATGAGGTTTTTAGTGTACTAATGTCAAAATCATATTTTCTAATTTCAGTTCAATGTCAAATATTAAGTATATATGCCTGTCATCCATTATGAAATGTACAGTTTGACAGTATTTGAGGCTATTGTACTGTATTGGAATACTTCAAAAAATGGCACAAAATATATAACATAACATAACGTGTGTTTATAACATATTTAAGTTAAGGAAGTAGAAATTGCTGTGGAACCTTAAACAAACAAGCAAAAACTACCTTTCTCTGTTTGAACTTACAAAATTATGGATACAGTATTTAGTTCTAATCCTGCTTTCCATCATTAAAGGCTGGTTAAGTGATTGTACTTGCAAATGTGCCCAGGCATTTGTGTCTGAAGTGAGTCAGTTGTGCCCACATTTTAGCAACCTGTAGGCTAGAGTTTATTGAAGTCAAGTAACTGCTATTTCTGTCATTTAAAATTATAAATAAATTGAAAATGACAGAAGCCTAATTTAGTATCACCACTTGTTTGTACCACCACCATGTTTATGGGAAAGTATGTGAGCTATAAAAGACAGCAGAGCAAGTCTACTCTCTTATTTTTTTCCCCTTTTTATTAAGAAAAAAATTTAAACATAAAAATAGAGCAGTGTGATGAAATAATGAAATGAATTCCTATGTATCCATCACTCTGCTTTAATAGTTATCATCTCATGGTTAATTTTATTTCAACCATATCCCTTAACTCTTCACTTTTTACCCGTGGAAAGAGACTCAAAACAGCTGAGTCAGGCTTAGCACTCAGATGCCACCATTGCTCTGCTTTGCCAGCCTGTGTGTTCTCTTCTGTGGATGGAGGCACGGATGAAAAAAATCTTGAAGAGAATAAACGTTAGTTTCCAGACAATCATTTAATAATTTGATGTGAACTTGAATATCTCTATTCTCAGACTTTGAGTTGGAATTAAATATAATCTAAATTAAGTACAGATTCTAGAAAGACACTTTGCTAAGTGCTCTCTGAGAAAGTAATGTTTATCTTTGTATTAATGTGGTTTATTTCTTTTATGTGTTCTAAAGATTTTTATGTATTTGATTTCACCAAAAAAAGTGAAATATGTATCTTTGAGGTTTTGGCATTTATAAAATAATACAACTGAAATTATCCCTTGGATTTATAGAAAATATTTGAAGATACCTTTTTCAGCATCCTCAGTTACCAATTTAAAAAATCAATTGATCCAATGCTTTTATTCAAAATTTTAAATGTATAAAAGTGAGTAGTAGTACTTAAAAAGTGAAAGTGGGTTTTAAGATGTTTTAAAATGTTTTTAACTAATATAACTTCTAATCAGCTGTTTGTATAACATCCCTTTTATAAAGTTTAATACTAAAAAAATAACCCAACCTCTTCCTTTGTACATTCAATATCCTTTGATTGTGGCTAAACAAATTATAGAAAAAATTTGAAAAGTATTTGGGGAAATACTCCTTCAGCAGAAAGGAGAAATAATGTTTTATTTATGGCTTTCGTAATGATTTTTCTTTATAATTGGTAAGATGGGACTACTAAAAAGACTTCTAACCTGTAAATCATTTGTTACCAACCCTAATTATGTAAATTAGCAAAGAATCTATACTTCCTGATAAAAATTTATGAAATTAAAAAGAAAACAATTCAATTATATTCAGCAACATTTATTGAGGATATTTGATTTTTAATTTTATTTGAAAATGGGTATTTTGAAATGAATCAAATATGAGGTGTTGCAAATCCAAGAAAATTGGAATGTGCGAAAAAGAGACTTAATTCCACGGATGAATATGTTATTCTCAGTATGCCACACTGTATAATTATTGCAGCTTCATAACAAACACCAGAAGGCTCTTTCCAACAACACTTCCACTATGGGATTTCTATCTCTATTAAAAAAAAAATTTTCTTATTTTTGCCACATTGCCCTTTAATTAATAGTGCCTGACAGGATGCAAAGTATTAATGTAGCCAGTTTAGAACTTTATTTCAGCTCAGAGTCTTCCAGCATTATTTACTACACTTGACTAGTAATTGATCAACTATTAAATAACTGCTTTAAAAGTTAACAGATTTACCTAACACACCTCTGTGAATGGTATACTGTATTTAGAATCTGACTTTAATAATAACTTTATTGACTAATGTGCGTGTATTGGTATAGTGTGTTTTAATGTTTTTTTCTTGTTTAGAAAACACTGAATTTCATTACCTAAAAAAAAAAAATTTTAGCCCTGGCCGGTTTGGCGCAGCGGTTGCAGCGTCGGCCTGCGGTACTGAGAGACGTGGGTTCGGTTCCCGCTAAGGGCGCGTACCTCGGTTGCAGTTTGTCCCTGGCCCTGGTTGGCCATGCGGGTGGCAGCCACTTGATGTGTCCCTTCACATTGATGTTTCTCTCTCTCTCTCTTCCTCTCTCTCCCTCCCGCTCTATCTGAACAAAAAAATGGAAAAATGTCCTCGGGTGAGGGTAAAAAAAAAAAAAAAAAAAATTTATATATTAGATCCTATACCTATAGGCTTAAGTTAAATTCTCCTTAATCCTAAGTGAGAATTGGAAAGTATTCAAATTATTTCATTATCAAATTCAGTTAACTCTTCTTTACTGCTTACTTGGTTTTTACATCATAAATGTTACTGATATCATTGCATCTTTTAAGAATGTTTTCTCAGTTGTATACCTTCTTAAGAAATAAGGATGGACCAAAATATAATTATTGAATATAAAAATGTTGTATTTGTTTTCTATGCTCTTCCTCATTTGTAAAAAGAATCATTTCTTTCTGCAAATTTTTTTTTCAATTATTCTCTAACACATTCTTGTCTCTCTTTATCATCCTTCCTGTCCCTTTTCTCGCATTTGCTGTGGTCTGTTCTGCTTGTTATTGCTTGGCATAGGCTTTTTCCATTCTAAACTTCTTAGCCAACCCATTCTCCTCCTGCCTCAGTCGGTTCTTTGGTCCGATAGTGCACCTCTCAGCCTGCTTCAGCGCTCCTTTAGTATTGGATTCTTTGTCTTTTTTAGGTAGTTATTCTGCATTCTTCTGTTTGCTGTTTCTTGGTACTTTTAGAGAAATAGTTAATTTCCATTACTCTGCTTTCTATAGTGTGCAATGAGAAGAAGAAATAAAACAACCATTGAAAACCAGATATACATGACTCTTAAAAAGGAAAGAGGTAGTGTAGTTGACAGGTTCTTTTAGAAAGTGCTACCATCTCTGAGTAGTTAGATAGAAGGGCTAAATGTTGCCATGAATAAAGAGAAAATCTTGCCTGTCATTTACAAAAAAATATTTTTAACTTTCTAAAACTGCAGGCAGTATTAGTATAGTCAAAAGATCCTTGGAAAGTTACGGATAGATTTTCATAGTTAAGATGATTATTGAGGAGCATGTGAAAGCTTGCTCTCTGGCATATGTCCTCGGTTTGGCTCAGATAAACTCAGAAAAAAAAAACCAACCTGATGATTATTGTAAAATTATATATTATTTTTATTTATCTATGTGACCTTTGGTATTTTATGGTAGACCAGCTTTATCATTTTTGTCTTCAAATACTTTATGAGAAAGACCTATATACATAAGGGAATGAAAGTCAATACAATTTCTTCATTTAAAAAATGTAGAATTCTTCTCATATCCTCTGCCCACTTTTTAAGTTCTGTTTCACACAATTTGTTTATCAGCATTTTATTGATAACCTCTACTTTTATTTACATTCAGTGCTATCTAGTGGTAGTGAATTTATGTAACTTATTGAGTGTTAATCTGTAAAGTTATAGAAAATATGCATATGATAGGATAGAATAGCTTTTAGAATTAATATATAAAGTATAAAAAGAAAAAAATCATCTTTTATAATAAAATGAAATTTAGAATTTCTTCAGATTTTCAAAGATGTGTGTGTGTGTGTGTGTGTGTGTGTGTGTGTGTGTGTAGAGGGAGTGCCTTTTAGTTTTGCAAAATTCATGACTTGTGGGTTCCTAGATTAAACTTAATTTTCTATTATTGAAATTTATATAATCTGATATATATGAAATCAAAGCTGAAGGTACTACCTGCCTCTGCCCCCCAAAAAACTTTTTGAGGTCATTTATATCCATTATAACTGTTTATGGGTTTATATGGAAATAAAAACTTGGGGGTGGTAGGTGATATAATTGAAATATAAATCATAATCTGTTCTTTGTTTGTTTTACCAAATTAGTTCGGGATTCTGAGAATACATTTTGAATATTTGTGTATGTTTAGCATTTTGTTCCTTTGTTAGAAATCTCTCAGTGTGACTTGTTTTTAATAGGATGTGTCTGCAATCACTCTTGAAAAGTATTAAGCCCTTTAAGCACACTGGTCAGACCATACCCAAAGAGGGAAGCATACAGGTTTATTAGCACTCCTTAGCCTGAAAGCACAGCATACCCTTCTAGGTTGCACAGCAACAGACTCCTAGCAACCATAATAGATTGAATTTCTAAGAGTGACCAGGCCGGATGTAATAATAAAGCAAGAGGTACAAACAGTTGTCATGGTTTTCTTTTCACAGTAAGCTAGTTTGAATTGGGAAAGCTTAGCATTTCAAAAATGGGCAAACTTTTTTATAAAACCAGTACTGTTTGTGCAATAGTAATACCAAATTTTAAAAATCTACTGGTTAAAAACATATTTAAAATAAAACATCAAAAAGGTAAAAGGATTATCATGTAAAGAAGTTTTCAGGGAATTTCTAAAAAGATTTATAACCTTAAAATTGAACTGTAGCAAAATAATGATAATGAATGTGCTTTTTAAAAATAAAAATCATACTATTTGTGTTTTTTATTGGGGTCCTTCATTTATTTTAATTTGGCAGCAACTCTTACACTTTTATGTACACAATTTAAGTGGATGTGCATATAAAACTAATGCTTTTAATAAACTTAAAACTTATCTAAGAAAACATGCCATATGACCTATATATAAGCAATGTTTTTGAAATTATGAACTAATAACTAATTTATTGGAAAAAAAAGAAAAAAGTATTAAGATGTACCATCCTACACTGTGAGAGTAAACGTGTTGGTAATAATTTCTAAAAGTGTAATATAACTTTGTCAACATTTCTGTTGTGTACTTTTTAGTATGTATTTGCCACATAGCCATGAAAAAGAGATTAATTCAGATACATTCATAACCTGAAACAGGATGCCTCCATCAAAAGAAACAGATCCTCATGTAGCTGCTGGAGTAGGGAGTGGAACTACAGCCTTTGACAGCAATAAGCTGTAAATATACACACATGCTAATACCCTTGATTTGTTCATCTTTTGTGTCAGCATTTGGAAAAGATTGTTAAAGTGGCAGTTATAGTAAAGACTGGTAATTACAGTAAAGAGCAGAAACTAGATATTTGTGACCCATTATATTTTATTAAAAGACTTCCTTATTAAAATGACACTGCTTACTCTGATTACTTGACAGCTGCCCGAAACAGATTAGAAAAGACACACCTAAAGGTAAAATCAACCTCTTTAAGCAAGTGCACAGCATAAGACAAGTAAATGGTATAGTATAAACTTTTTTTAAACAATCAATTTACTTTAGAGATGTTTATTGGTGATTACGTGGCATGCTCTTTTGCCTTTCTGTAATAGGGCACCTACAGTGGCATCTTCCTATTGGGATATTTTAATACACCCACCTAATATTATAGTAGCTTCCTATTATAGGATCTTATAAAGAGGTGTCATAGATCCAGGGATCTGCATGGCACCACAGAGAAGCTTTCTCCTGCTGTCTGATAAATTATTCTACTTCACTGTAAATACTATTTTTACAAGACAGAACTAAAACTTTAGGAAGTTTATCACTATATGATCAATTTCTGAAATATTTGTGATATTCTTTTTCTCTTAATGATCCAGTAGAGCCACAGTGAGTTTAATACTTGAATTTAGGTATCACTTGCACCACATTGAATTGTCTGCTTTTCTAGAGAAAAGTTTATGCAGCTTTTGTTACTAACCATTAGTGATATTTCTGAAGTTTTACTGTTACTTACTTTGTTCCATGTGTATTTTACATAATGAAGGTATAGCATTTTATAGAACAGTCCTGCCTCTCAGTTATTCTGGATTGTAGTTTAGCAATTAAGTAGCCTGACCTACTACACAGTGTAACATTTCATGACCATGTCCCTGTCTTCTATATCATGGGGCATGGATATGTACTATAGTTCAGACTATGAGTATGAAATCACAGTTCACTCTTGAAGACACAAACACAGGGTCAGTATGAAGCAGATTTGTGGGAAGATTACTTCCCTCAACAAATCTTGAATATAGATTTTTTTTTCAGAAATGTCACAATATTAACAGAAGTCTGTGGTAGTAGTTATGTGGTACTATAAAATTTCCACAAAGACCCAAACTATGCTATGTGAGACACTCATGCTAAGTCCACATAGACAAATATCTGTGACTGCTTATGTCTTTAGCTTGAAAAAACAACAACAACAACAACAATAACAACAACAACAAAAAACCACTATCTGATTGAATGAGGTCTGTCAGCTGGCAAAATTGTTAGGAGAAGATGTGAGGTCCTGTTTTTTTAATAAAATCTGAGTTAAAATCCTGGCTTTGTCATTTGATTGCTAATTATCCTTAAACTAATTCCTGAACTACTTTGATCTCAGATGTTTTATGTAAATATGGGGATATTACTTACTCCTTTGGGTTATAAAATGAAAAGGTAAAAGATAAAGTGAGATAAGTTCATAGAAAACTTAGAATGGCAGCCTAGATTTAGCACTCAAACTGGTAGTGAATTTTGTGATTACTGCCTTTCTAGTTTATTTGTGGTAGGAGGATCTGAGGAGGGTTTTGCAGGAGGGGATGGCAGCTGAAAATAGTAACATGGAATTGGATATAATCAGAAACAATTATTTTCAAAGACGGATATTAAGCACTATATATTTTGTTAAGTCATTTCAGTGTTAGTCATTGTAGGAATTCTTTTGAGTAAACTTTTATGAAGTGACCCTCTTTACAGGTTCAAATCTTTGGGCATGATTTTTTTTTTAAAGATTACAAGAACAATAATTAATAGGAAAAATAAGCAGTAAACAGATAAAAAAGAAAAAAAGTATTAAAATGTACAGTCCTACACTGTGACAGTAAAATTGTTGGTGATAATTTCTAAAAGTGTAATATTGTGCTATAACTTTGTCAACATTTCTGTTGTGTACTTTTTAGTATGTATTTGCCACATAGCCATGAAAAAGAGATTAATTCAGATACATTCATAACCTGAAACTGGTACAAAAGGCAGAATTTAAAGAATAGGGAAAATTAATTTATTTTAGTAAATATGTACAGTGAGCTTTATATTATCTAAACATTTAGCTTTTCTCCACATTTTTCTTCTGTGTAAACTGAACAGCCGAAGTGAGCAAAGTGTCATGTGTTAGCACTTTACATTGTTGATATAAAAGAACGGAAAATGAACAGCAGTAGCCTCTGCTGAGAAGTAAGGCCAATAGTGGAGTCACATGAAAATATGATTACCTTTGGTACTTCTTGTCCTACCCCTTAAACAGTGTTCAACATGCTTGCCATTGATTTACAAAATACAGTTTAAATTCTTCTTTTTTTATCCTCACTCGAGGACATTTTCCATTTTTTTGTTCAGATAGAGTGGGAGGGAGAGAGAGAAAGAGAGAGAGAGAGAAACATAGACGTGAAAGGGACACATCGAGTGCCTGCCACCCGCACGACCAACCAGGTCTGGGGACAAACTGCAACCGAGGTACATGCCCTTAGTGGGAACTGAACCCAGGTCTCTGGACCACAGGCCGATGCTCTAACCACTGAGCAAAACCGGCCAGGACTAGTTTAAATTTTTATATTCTGTTGTTAAAGGAGCCATAAAGGCATTTAATTTCATAAATAGATGTTTACAAAAGAGTAGAGGTGGTTTGAAATATAATGGTTTGAAGTAGCTCGTGGGATTAAAGTGGTTTAGGCAATGGCTATCCTATTTCTATTTTTGGAAGAAGGTAATACCAACCTGAGTTTAAGGAAAAGAGGAGGTACAGAATGTGCTTGATGTTGCCTTTATAGTTTAACAGTGAGAAGAACCCCAAGCTACAGTGATACTTAGAGCCAAGGGAAATTAGTACTTAATGTTACACAGATACAGTTTTTCTGATAAAACTACTAGCTCTTAACAGTAGTTTTGCAAGTTCTAAAATAATGATTTTTTTGAGTAAGATATATATTTATATTGTTCAACTGTTCAATGATATAATTTCAATGGATTAAATATTGCCAAAAACATTAAATTAGGAAGTTTTAAATTTCAGAATTAAACAAAATATTCTCTTCTGATAAAAGCTTTTTTTGACATCAATGAATATGTTACTCTGAATATGTAACTCATCTTGTACACACAGTGTAACTGCCACTTATAAAAATGTAGAACATAATTGTACTTTTTAACTTAATTGAATATTATGTCCAGCTCAATGAAGACTTATACATTAACTTCATAAGTAATCTCTCTGCATAGAATATTTTCTTCTAAAAATGAAGTTTTAACTTTATAGTTATCTTCCTTACTATCCTTAGCATTTTGAATTGTTGAATTGGGGAAGTATAGTATGTATCAATACATGTTTATATACATATATATGTATAGACACACATATGAAATAGTATAAGCTTTCTATTCAGTGCAGTCTAAATTTGGAATTCTTTATATTGAGATAATTGCTAGGTGAGAAAAACTATCAAACTAGTCCAAACTCTCACTAATGTTAAGATCTTTTCACATCAGAGTCTTTTATGGAAACTGTGTACTGTATATGAATGCTGTTCAAAATGTGAATGGAGGACCTCTGTGGTCTGCAGCTCCCGGAGGTTCCAACTTTTTCAACTAAAAATCCACGAGGATGCATTTTTTCATTAACTTCAACCATAACAGCAGGTTGAATGCAGATGTAGATGTGAAAAGGCAAGCAAGACACTACGCAAGTTTATAAAGATTGAAAACCATGCCATTCTTCTCATTAAATCTCTTTTGTTTTGAAAACTTTAGATATATTTCATAAAACATGTTTATGTTAATAGGCATTGGTTTTATTAATGTCACTTTAAAATTAATATTTAGTATATTTATTTTCTATGATTAACATGGACAGACATAACTATAGTAATGCATGTACTATATAGCTTGTTGTTGCCAACTCAAGAGAGCCAATGTTGCTCATCTCTTCTTAACTCTACATTTAGACATGACATGCTAGCTTGAAACTAGCCATGTTGAGAGTATTTACACTATGGGAATGCGGAGAAACTACAAGTCTAGCTTTATGGTAGGGGGAAGAGTGAGAGCTGGCTGTTAAACACCAGTGCATGACTAGATGCGATTCACATAAAGAAGAGTTCCTTGGGGTTCTCAAAATTAATATTTAAGTGCGGCCCTGGCCAGTTTTGCTCAGTGGTTAGAGCATCTGCTCGCAGACCAAACGGTTGCAGGTTCGATTCCTAGTCAAGGGCATGTACCTGTGGTTTGATCCCCAGCCCCAGTCGGGGGTCGTGAGGCAACCAATGGATGTTTCTCTCTCTCTCTCCCTCCCACTCTACTTAAAAATCAATGAAAAAATATCCTGGGGTGAGGATTTAAAAAAAAAAAAAAAAAAAGATCTAAATGGGTTCCAGGACCAGAGAAACTTATTATGAAAGACCATCTGCTAATTAGTTTACTGTGCAGATTTAACAGTCAAGTGTGTGCTACTGTATAATCAGGCAGGGTTTCAGCCCGGCGCTCTGTCTGTAGAGCCACTTTACCAGTCTCCCTATACTGCATTCCAACCAGATTAAGTCCATAAAGCAACAGTTCTCAACCTGTGGGTTGCGACCCCTTTGGAGGTCAAATGACCCTTTCACAGGGGTCGCCTAAGATGTAGCAGTAGCAAAATTACAATTATGAAGTAGCAACGAAAATAATTTTATAGTTGGGGTCACCACAACATGAACTGTATTAAAGGGTTGCGGCATCAGGAGTGTTGAGAACCACTGCAAGTGATTTCCAGTCAGAAGGTATGTCATATACTTTGTGCTACTTGCCATGCTAAGTACATAGCTTAATTACTTGTTGAATGGTTAGAAACTATTAGTATTATGAGAATATAGAAAAATAGGGGGAGAAAGATTCTGGGCTCGAGTAGTTAGAGAAGTCTTCAGGGAGGAGGTACTGCATGAGAGAGATCTTGAAGGTTGAGAGGTGTGTAATGGCTGAGAGGAAAGGGTTAAGACATGCTAGAAATAGATTTTGGTGTGAAGAGTGAAGATTTTGTTGAGAAATAATGAAGCAGATGTAGTGGAAAGAAAATCAGGCTAAGGATTTGAAACTTAGCTGGGTAGAGCATAACCAGGCAGTGTATATTTTTAAACTGGATCAAGTGTGAAGATGAAAGTGATGCTTTCAGGAGATTAATTTGGCAGATCTGTGAAAATTGGCTGGGAGTGGATCAAAAGCCAGGTAAACCTCTCTAAGTCATCGGAAAGGAAATATAGGGTAAAGAACCTAGGCTTTTAATTCAGAAAGACCAAGGTTAGAATTCTCTTGCCACTGTGTTCCTTTCCCTTTATAGATAAGATGTACGTAACTAGCCAGTGCGTTTATAAATAACAAAAGGGGTATGAAAGAGTTTAGACTAGATTAGATGCTTGGTTCTATGCTAGGACCTTCAGTAAGAGGTATTATCAATGCTACTTTTACTACTATGGCTGCTGCTACTATTATATCATTATTTGATAGATTATAATGAAGATTGGAGCTGGGAACCTTCAGTAGAAATAGGATATGGAAACCAGGCCTATCCCTAACACTAATGGAGATAAAGAATACAAATGGAAACATATTCTTCATACTTAAATGCTGCAAATCAACTAACTGTTCAAATATGCTCTTGCCTCTTAATTTGACAAGTGCAGCTTTATAAAGTGATGGATGACCATTTAGGATTCTCAGATTTTTCAGTTCTGTTGTAGAACATAGTGGCAAAGG
The DNA here is from genome assembly GCF_014108415.1 of Molossus molossus. Lineage (NCBI taxonomy): Eukaryota > Metazoa > Chordata > Mammalia > Chiroptera > Molossidae > Molossus > Molossus molossus. Next base: position 55,457,388 of record NW_023425349.1, on the reverse strand, counting down.
GAGAATGGCCTTCTGTCACCTCATCGCTGTCCTGCAGTCTACCTCCCTTTCCCCATAGCCTAGGTTTTATTTTTACCATAGCATGTCCATATGCTCACTCCACAAGCAGGCTTGCCCCATCTCTTATAAGCTATCTTTTGACTACTACTCAGGCCTAGTGGTGGGTATGCCTACATCTCCATCTACTCGGATTGATAGTCCAGGGCTCTGCATGGAAATTCAGGGTCCTGGGAGTCTGCTGAGGTAGATTACAGAGGAATCAGAGAGCATGGCCCTGGGCTGTGCAGACTTTTCACTTCATGAGGAAGTACCTGGCCAGTGGGTCATCGTGGGTCCTTTAAAGTGCAAGGCCCTGGGCAATGGCCCCTTCTGCTTGGGTCTCAGAGTGGTGTTGGAAGGGATCATCTGACATGAGTACCAAATCAAGAGGATTTGTTTATTATTAGTTGTGAGGTCTGAGAAAACGAGAGTGAAAAGTAAAAGATCACTAGTTTCCAGGAAAATTATAAAGCCACTGAGAAAGTTAGGACAATATGTGGGAGCAGATGAGGTGGGACCTGAATGCAAAATAACTATGCATTGTTTACCGTTATATCCTCCAGCACCTAATCAACTTACAGCATATTGCCAAGCACATTGTAATGATTCAATTAATGTTGAAGGGCAAGATGAAGATATTTTGGATAGTTGTGCCAGAGATGTGAGAAGAAAGTCATTGTAGAATATAGGAAGAAACAAGGAAAATAAATTCTCATTGGTCCAAAGTGGAGCTTTAAGGGAGTGGCCATCTTGCTGTGATTGGCATGGTAGTGTGTGAGCTACTTGTGAGTTTAGACCATGTATATTTAATATTTGTATGTGCGGTACCTAACATAGTTGCAATTCTTAAATGAATATTTTAATAATATAAGAACAAGCTTTAAGAAATGAATTGGATTTTAAAGGGATAAGTTGCAAAGACAAATTTGTATCACCAGTGAACTGGTATGGTGGCTAAGGAACTTGTAATAATTCAAGAAAAGAGATCTTGAACTATTGTCTTATAATATCAGGATGAGGTGGTGAAAGATGTGTTCAAGGAGAATGCATTACTTGTAACCTGTTTGGAGAGGAGTAGAAGATGCAGATAATTGTAGATTAGCTTGAATTTTCTAACTTGGTATTCAAGTAACAAGTTAGATATAGGGGAGCTTAGTTGGAAAAAAGAATTAGAGTTCAAGGAGTAGGTAGAATTATCTTAGAAACGGGTATGTATAATTCATAGTCATTTTGCTCAAAGTTCTGAAGTATTGTTTACTCATTTAGTTTATAATAAATGTGTACAATAATACCTCATGTCAGAAAATATACAGTATTTCATAACTAAAGTAAGAGGAAAATCTGATAATAGTATTAAAATTGCCAGGTTCTTTTTGAGAAATCTGGTGTGTTAATTAGTGTATATTATTGCATTTTTGCTGTATCTTATTTGTAATCACCTAAATACACAGCAAACACCTGTGATTATTTTACTGCTCCTTGTCTTGTTCAAGTAACCCCAAATATGTGTATTTAGACTGTCGCTTATTTATATATACTCAGCTGTACCTGTTTGCTTTGTTATTTTTCTAAGTTTAATGGACCAACATAAAAATTTATGGCAACTGTTGCTTAATGTCTTCTTTACCTTTAAAGAAAAAAAGAAAAACAAAACTAAATCATGCCAGGCACCTATGATGCTGTTTATAGTTGTCTAAAAGATCAGATATACTCTACTAAATTGATTTTTGATATTATGGACAAAATTTAGAGCAAGAAAGATAACATATATAAACAAATACACCTAAGTACCTGTTTGTATAAAAGTGTTACCCTAAACTTACTTTATTAACTAAAAAAAATCATTAGCTTAAAATAAACTTGCCTGTTTCTTCCTGAACCAGACTCTTTTTAAAATTTCATAAACTTTAATAGTTATGCATGTCTTATTAGTATCCTGAGCTTTGTGACCTGTTTATGCATTTTTGCTTGTTTATGTTTAAGAAACAAATCCAGGAATGAGCAAAGGTGTGTTAGTTGCTAAACCATTCTTTTTTTTTTTTTTTTATCCTCACCCGAGGACATTTTTCCATTTTTTGTTCAGATAGAGCGGGAGGGAGAGAGAGGAAGAGAGAGAGAGAGAGAGAAACATCGATGTGAAGGGACACATCGAGTGGCTGCCACCCGCACGACCAACCAGGGCTGGGGACAAACTGCAACCGAGGTGCATGCCCTTAGCGGGAACCGAACCTGAGTCTCTCTGTACCGCAGGCCGACGCTCTAACCGCTGACCCAAACCGGCCAGGGCTAAACCATTCTTACTTTTACCTCTCTCTATACAGGAAATTATCAGGCTGATTCTCAGAATTGTTTGATCTCTCATCTTTACAATTTAAAAGTACAGATATTTTTAAAGAATCATTCTCTATTATTTTCCCTAACTTATATTTTTCCTGATTATTAAAATAGTATGCTTATTCTTTGAATTCTAATTCTTTCAAAAATGAAAGTTCTCTTTTTCCTATAAAACCAAAACAGTATATATATATTTTTGGCTAAGTGGGAACATTTTGAAAATACAGTCATGTAAAGAAATACTTTAATTTAGTTATAGTATCAGATCAATACTAGACTTATTAGGGTGATCACTTCATAAGTTGTATAAATATCTAATCAGTATGTTTTACACCTGAAACTAATATAATATTGTGTGTCAACTCTAATTGAAAAATAAAAAATAATTCAGTTAAATCACAATATTTATTCATAAACTAAATAATTTAATCACAAAGCTTCTATATATTAAAGAATTTATTTTTAATGTTTACCTAATTCTTCTTGCTTTTACTATTTTAGGCCACTTGGTCATTCTGGCATTTTATGGTAGAGAATACATTGAGTTTGGCTCATGGAAAGAATATGAGGTAATTGATCACATGTTCTCTATAAATTATGAACTACATATATGCAAAATGGAATGTTTTAATATGTCAAAGATAGGATCTTATGTTTAAATTTTTCAATATTATATATATATGATTTTGAAATAGGTTTTCCTTTCCTGATGGTTGGTAGTAGTTAATATTGTGAGGAACTTTACTTTCTTTTAGTAGTTGTGTGTGTGTGTGTGTGTGTGTGTGTGTGTATATGTGTATATATATATGTATATATATATTTTTATCCTCACCCGAGGACATTTTTGCATTTATCTTCAGATAGAGCGGGAGGGAGGGAGGGGGGAGGAAGACAAAGAGAGAAACATCAATGTGAGAGAGACACATTGACCGGTTGTCACCTACACGACCCCAACCGGAGCCGGGGACAAACCACAACCAAGGTACGTGCCCTTAATGGGAACCAAATCCTGGACTCTCTGGTCCACAGGCCAACACTCTAACCACTGCGCAAAACCGGCCAGGGCATGTAATTATATATTTTTAAAACAAAATTGTATAGAGTGTTCTTCACTTTGTTATGTGGTTACAGTTACTATTTTTAAAAGCTTTGACTAGCTTAGCTTTCTGTGGGGCTGTAGAAACCACAAGAGAATTCCTCCTGCCTACCTGCCTCCCTAACCTGCCACAAGTAGGATTAAAGGCATGCTGCATTGAAAAGTAGTGGCTAGCACACATAGTTTATAGGGAAATAGTGAGAAAGAGCACCGAGGCTCCTATAATGGGAAATTTCTAGGCACTACTCAGGTTTGTTTAATGAGAAAAGAACCATAAAACCCGTTGTTAGTTTCCCCCATCTCTTTGGTACCCATGATGCTTGTTGGCATTCTGAAATGGCACTCAGTTTAAGTGTATGTGCTATATGCATTTCCACAGCTGTTTCAAGATTACCAAACATCAATCCTCTATCAGAATAAATTCAAATTAAAGATAGTAAAATATAGCAACTATCCTTATGAAATCCAGCCAATGACATAGTAGCATTGGGGATCATTGGATATTAATTATTTGGTGGAATAATTGGCTAACATAGTGCTGATGTCATAATTGTTCTACTCAATAATGGGTTGGTTATATAGGAAGGTGCAGGGGTTTGGTGTGTGAACTTCCGCTTCCATTACAACAGTACTTTAAAGAGAGGCCTTAAGAAAGGTGAAAAGAGGGGGTGGGGTGGGTTGTGGAAGGAGCATCAGAGGGATAGGCATTGATTCTAAGTTCCTATAAACTGTTATTCTTTGGTCTTTGAGATTATATTTGCACCCACATTACTTTCTAACCTTTTCACATAGTTGAAATGAAATTGTTAGCTCACTTAAGATGATAAAACATTGCTATTTTAACATTTCTTCAGTTTTTAGCTTCTATGAGAAGATAAATATATGATCTGTTAAGAAACTTAACCAAGACTCAAGAAAAATTAACTGGAGCCATATCCTCCATTTCAAAACTGGTTTTATAAAAGTCCTCCAAAGGGTACCCAAAATATTCTCCGATGTGTTTTCCAATTTCTTTTTTGATATGAGGTTGCAAGAAAGATAAATTGAATAGTTTTGTGTCTTAGACTTTTGTAACATGATTTATAACAAATTGATGCATTTAGGTACAGAAGTTATAACTTAGTAGCAATAATAATCTTTATCAAGGTATATTTAAAGGGATGTAGTACCAACTCTCTCAAATAGTTTTCCAGGAAATCTTGCAACTTCATCATATTTCTTAAACCATTTGAATTGTCTGTATCAAACAAATGAATGTGACATTCTTTTTCCTTATTATTCAGTATTTAGGTATGAACCTTATAATTGTGAAAGCTTGTATGGACCTGGAGAAAAGAGTTTCCATAGTGTAGTTCTCTTAAAAGTGCTTACAGCCCTGGCTGGTTTGGCTCAGTGGTTAGGGTATCAGCCTGCGGACCGGACAGTCCTGAGTTCAGTTTCCGCAAAGGGCACGTAACCTTCGTTGCAGTTTGTCCCGGGCCCGGGTTGGGGTTGTGTGGGTGGCGACCACTTGATGTGTCTCTCTCACATCAATGTTTCTCTCTCTCTTCCTCTCTTCATCCCCCTCTATCTGAAGATAAATGCAAAAAAAAAAAAAAAAAAGTACTCAGGTGAGGATAAAAAAAAAGTGCTTACAAATGTTTATTAAAAACAGTTTAGAGAAAGTTTAAAGTAAAAACCAAATGATGTGTTGGCGGAGTCTGTCCCTTGGGAAAATAATGAGAGATTAGCTAACCTTAAATTATCCCAAGAAGCAATAGAGAACTATTCTATGTCTATTCTTCCCACTTTTTTTCTTTTAATCTGATATTTGGACCTTTCATTTTCATAGCATTAAAATTCTTTGTTATATGTGAAATAAAGTAGTTGACTTGTAAAAGGGAGTGATAGGGAAGGAAAAATGTTTGTTTTTACATATTGTATAGCATATAGGACATAATTATAATATACTTTACATTTACATAGTAGATCACCTTACAAAGTTCTTTTGTGTGTTTAGCATCTTATTTAACTTTTCCCAACTTGTCAGTTACAGGGTAGGGACTGTCTCCATAATATGGATGGACAAACCTGAGACCCAATGAGGCTAAGAAAAACTTTTGAAGGTTACAGAGCTAATAAATGGAAGATCTAGCATGTGAACCTAGATCTTGTGACTTACTCTAGTTGTGTTATCCACTCTATTAGTAATTATATTCAAATGATTCAGTAATTCAAATTTTATTTTTCAATCAAAAAAGTTCTTTAGGAGCCACCTTGGGAATGTTGGCCTGCAGAGCAGGTCCCTTTTGTGGTTTTTCCTTTGGGGCTCCAGTAGTATTTCATTAGAAGATAGGGTTTCAGAGCTATACTGCTTTCATTTTTGCAAAGACTGTAAATTAGAGTGGCAAGCTATGCCTCTGTTTTCATTCTTGCATTCTGCTAAAAGTGACCATCAAGGAAAACCTTTCCCTGCTGGCCTTGTGGATTTAGAGACAAGGGTTAGACTTTTCAACTAATATTTACTGAGTTATCATAGTACACAGGATATACAAGATACCAGCTTTTTACCAGGGCCAATGACAGTTAGTTTTTAAATAGTAGTATAATATTTAAAATATAAAAAATATTATGAAAATGGAAATATAAACTGCACATTAAATATATGTCTTGCTCACAAAGTAACATTCATAAGCATCATTTTTATACCACTTAAAATAGTGCTTGAATTTTATAATCTTAAGCCTGGTAGTTAAGTACTGTGGTTCTTAAAAAGTAATTTCCATAAGTTACTGTATATGTATAGAGCTTTGAAAATTCTAGGTTATAGTAGCATTTATGAGTGATGGTAATAGTGTGAAGGAATGGATCCTTTAACATAAAGAATTCTAGAGTCTTTGATGATAATGGATTCTAAAATATATTTTCACTAAGTATGCATTTCATCCTAATTATGTTGTGAAAATCTATAAAATTACTTACCTGCCAATAGAAAATAAACCCCATCAATGGTCCAATGAAAACATCATGAACTTTAATAATGGTTAAAAGTTAATCACACAAATTTAAGACTAATCATTTAAACTCAAATCATAGTGTTTTATGAATTGAATATGTGTCAGTAGTTTTGCACTTTTAAAAATGAGGACGACTCTGGAGTATTATTTTTCTTAGACTAGTCATTGAGCTCTTAGAGTGCTAAAGTAAACACTCTAATAATGTTGAATTATTTTTTCCACAGTTCTACACATAGAGAGGTACTGAAAAAGGCAGCAAAAATGAATATTGACAGGAGTGAGGAAAGATTCAAGCTGTGGAAGTTCCTTATTTAGTCTGGGGAAAGGAGGATACAAAACTTAAAATCCATTTTCAAATTTATTTGTATTTCTCTCCCTCTTTTTTTTTTTTTTTTTGTTAAAACTTTCAGCAAGAATCAATAAAGTAGCAAAATGACAGGTACGTTAGAGAGAGCCTTATCTCCTTGAAAGCCTGACCTAAAGAGAATGAGTTTAAATTATAGAAAGGGTGATTTTAATTTGTCATAAGGAAGACACACCCTAAAAAGTTGTTCAGCTCTGGAGTGGCAGTAGAGATAGTTGGGAGGTCATACCCTATAAACATCTTCATGATCAGAATGGTTCTTCAACTAAATATGTGTTTTATCTTTAAAGTCGCTACCAAATTTAAAGTTCTTTGACTATAATTGTACTGCTAACTGCTTTGAAAGTAATGCAGTATGCACATGAATATGCCATTATAACCAAAGATGATACATGTAATTTATGGAGATCCTTTTATTATTTTTTCAAAGATAAAGATAAAATTAAAAGCATTTCAAATTTGAGATTATAGAAAGAACTAAAATGCTCTTAATGTAAAAGATAATATAAACTCCATCTTATGTACACTTTAAAAATACTTCATAGAAATACAAAGGAAATCAATAGTCAAGAATGTGAGAATGAAGCTCTATCTTTTGCAAAGTAGTCTAGTGCAAAGAACTCATGGCTTTTTGAGTTAGTAAAACCTGAGCTTGAATCTTGGTTCACCTATTTATTAATTTAATATCCTTATATAATATGGGGATAACTGTTGCTTTGCATACTTGTGAAAATTAAATAAGGAATGTATGTAAAATACATAATCCAGTGCTTGGCACAGAGTAGTGCTAACAAATGATAGTTCTATTCATTACCCCTGTAAGACTAATAGTTTCTCTGAAATTTTGGATCAGGAAACCACCAATAGAAAAGGGAGGGGTTAAGTGGGCAAATTTAGGAGATAGAGTTCAACATATTTCTTGCATTTACTATTTAAATTCCCAGATTTTACAGTACCCTGCTGTAGTCAACAAGAACTTACTGCTTTCTTACATTAAGGAGAAACCAGTTTTGGTCCCAACTTGAGCAAAAGCTTCATTATCAGACCCACTGTTAGGAAGAGAGCCATGTAGAGTTATAAGTAGGAAACCACATGTAAAGCAGAAAATATGGAATGTCTTTTGATCATAACTCCTGGAGAAACTCCCTTTTATCAGATGGAAGTAAATGTTTACTTAAGAGTTCAGTGCGACAGATGCATAATTTTTTTTTCACTTTATGGTTGATCAGCTCTCATTTTATTTTATTTTAATTAACATAATTGTGTTAGGTTCCCTTCTAACCACTACTTACCCTACCCTTTCCTCCTACCCCAGCGAATACAAATCAACTTAATACCATAGCTATCTTGCATAGTAGTGTATCATTTAGTAATTTTATAACAGTAACCAATATTTGTTAAGTGCTACCTATGTAAGAGGCAATCAGTAAGTATCTTATATATACTCACTTAATCTTCACAGTATCTATCTGAGGGGAGTAGGTACTAAAGATCCACGATCCCTTATATTCACTTCTGAATTTCAGAAATCACAGTTTCCCAAGTTTGTGGCAAAATTAATTTAGCTGCAAAACTTGCACTAAATGAGATGGGGCTACTTAAGAGTCTTTATTTATTCCATACTTTGAACATTCATTCATTTAGCTACAGAAATGTTAATGTGTATGATTATGGGTTGCTGGTCTAGATCCACCTGGGGTGTTACATATATATGGTATTGTTTCTAAAATTCAAAAATTTCTAAGTCATGTGACATATCTGGCCCAGGGGCTAAGAATAGGATGTTGTGAACCTGTTTCATTATTCTATTTTACACATAAGAAGACTGATGCTAGAGGATATTCAGTAAATTGCCAAAGTTTGAATCGTATGTTAAGATATGCCCAGCCGGTGTGGCTCAGTGGATTGAGCGTCACCCCACGGACTAAGAGGTCCCAGTTTGATTCCGGGTCAGGGTACATGCCTGGATTGTGGGCTTGGTCCCTTGTAGGAGGCTTGCAGGAGGCAGCCAATTGATGTTTCTCTCTCATTGATGTTTCTATCTCGCCTTTCCTCTGTCTCTAAAAAAAATCAATAAAAACATATTTAAAAAATGTTAAGTAAATTACTAAGGTAATGCATGGTGTAAAGCCAAATTAAAACCCAGCAGTCTTAGTCCAGCACCGACTCTTAAATCATAAGGCTGTTTTGCCACCCAGTTGCCAAGGCAAGATTGAACTTAGTTGACATGAATGTTTATGTCTTAAGTTGACACAATTGCTTAGCTTTACTATTAGAGGAAGGCATATATACCTGGAGAGGTAGCTCTAGCTTATAGCTATAGATATAGATATAGATGTCTGTAGATATATATATATATATTTAATCCTCACCTGAGGGCACTTTTATAGACAGAGTGGAAGGGACAAAGGGAGGGAGAGAGAAATATCTATGTGAAAGAGACACATTGATTGGTTGCCTTCTGCACAACCCCAACCAGGGCTGGGGATTGAACCTGCAACCCAGGTACGTGCCCTTGACCAGGAATCAGACCCATGACCCTTTTTTCTACAGACCGACACTCTGACCCCTGAGCCAAACCAGCCAGGGCTATACCCGGATATTTTAATGGAAGATAATCCTCTTATAATTTGTATTTGGGTGTGGACTCTTATGTTTTTCTTACTTTCTTTCTTTTTTTAATCCTCACCCAAGGATATTTTTCCATTTATCTTCAGATAGAGTGGGAGGGAAAGAGAGAGAGAGAGAAACATTGATGTGAGAGAGACACATTGACTGGTTACCTCCTGCACAACCCCAACCAGGGCCGGGGACCGAACTGCAACCGAGGTACATACCCTTGACTGGAATCGAATCCATGACGCTTTGTTCCATGGACCAACACTCCATCCACCTGCTGAGCCAAACAGGCCAGGGCCTTTTATGCTTTTCTGCATATTTTGGATAGATGTGTCTGATCGTAGAAGTCACCTAAGTATAATGAGCACAGCCACAAAGGCCTGTCTTATGTCGAGGTAGAAAACCGTCTAATTTTTCTCTTGTTACTCTTCATTATTTTATATATTTGTCTCTCACTCAAGGTAGAAATTGCTTGTTAAATTTATTCAACAAATAATTATTTAATGCTTCTATGTAGTAGGCTAGAAATAAAATATTGAACAGTAAAAGTATGTTCTTTATCTTAGAAGGGACAGTACTGTCACTGTGGAGGGGATGTTTCTTGGAGGAGTCCACATATACTTGCATCTTTAGCAGATGTGGTCCAAAGTGGCATGAGAACTACTCTTGCTCCCCAGTTATTGTGACAACCAAAATGGTCCCCAAGATTTCCAAAGTCCCCAGGTGGGAAACAGGGTAATGGTATATCTGCATGTATTCCCAGTCATTCCTGAGGATAGTAGCTGCTCACTTGCCTATCCACTATCCAAGTTGAATAATTGAGTTTAAGTATTTCTTTTTCTCAAATCCTGACTTTGTACAAAGTAAACAGAGCTGAGAATGCTATAAAAACAAGTAACTAAACTGCTTACACTCTGGGTACAATAGCTAAATTGATCAGATTAATTATGGGTAATCTCACCCATGGCTAATTGAGAATTCTCATTATACTGTATAACAACAAGTGCTAGTTTGGTTCCCAAGTTAACATACCACGTGATGCTGGATTTTTTTGAGCTATAGAATCAAGTCTCTAGGACTTTACATATGCAAGTTATTTCTCAAAGACATATAATGTAGCATATTTATGCCACATAAATCCTATAACACATAGACATTTCTACTTCACTTTTATTTTTTGAAATGACATTTTTTTTTTTTTTTTTTTATCCTCACCCGAGGACATTTTCCCATTTTTTGTTCAGGTAGAGTGGGAGGGTGAGAGAGGAACAGAGAGAGAGAGAGAAACATCGATGTGAAAGGGACACATCAAGTGGCTGCCACCCGCACAACCGACCAGGGCTGGGGACAAACTGCAACCGAGGTACATGCCCTTAGCGGGAACCGAACCCGGGTCTCTCAGGACCGTAGGCCGACGCTCTAACTGCAGAACCAAACCGGCCAGGGCGAAATGACATTTTTAAATAAATGATTTGTGGGTAGAAACTACTATGAAGGATTTATGATTTTGAATTTATCATTTGAAAGTGCAATAAATGTACATGTTCATTCAATATCCGTATCAAGTGATTTTTTTTTATCTTAACCCGAGGACATTTTTCCATTTTTTGTTCAGATAGAGTGGGAGGGAGAGAGAGAGAGAGAGAAACATTGAAGCGAAAGGGACACATCGAGTGGTTGCCACCCGCATGACCCAACCAGGGCGGGGACAAGCTGCAACCAAGGTATGTGCCCTTAGCGGGAACTGAACCCCGGTTTCTCTGGACCGCAAGCCCACGCTCTAACGCTGAGACAAACCAGCCAGGGCATATCAACTGATTTTTAATAATTATTTTATATTAAAAGTAATAACAGTTGAAGGATTATAGAACCTCAAGTTTATGACAGTTAACATTATTTGAAGTGAAAATAATTTTATTGTATTATGATCATAAAAATTATATATGCTTATTATAAAACATTCTGAAAATTGAGAAAATTACAAAGAACAAAGCAAAAAAACACATCCTTCTGCTTGATGATCACTACACATCTGCTCACAAGATTACTGTCACATTTTCTCAGGATTTCTGTCTCAGTGAGTGCATATGTGCTAGCTCCGATGCTCTTGGGGGTGCTTCTGCTTACATGTGCTCTCTCGCTTTCCTTTGCAAGTACAAATTTTATAAAAATTGGGTCATAAAATTTGTTTAACTTTGACAATCATATCTTGAACATCTTTTCATGGTAATAAATAACATTTTATATCTCTTTATTGGCATCATATGAATATCAATTTATTGAAGCAGTTCTCTAGCTAGACATTTAGGTGGTATCTTGTATTTTGATATTATGACTAATTGTGTGTGCATCTTTGTGCAACTGTCTGTTGCCTTTATATGAATTCTTAGGAATAAACTTGTTGGTTAGAGGATATAGGCACATTTTGAATGTTTTTATCAGTTACCAGTTTGCTCTTTAGAAAGGTCATGCCACTGTATACTACCACCACTAGTGCTTTAATATTTTGTTTCTTTGTATGCTCTCTGACACTGGGCATGATCAGTCTTTGTAATTTTTGTTGTATTTTTGCCAATCGGATAGTTGAAAAAAAAATCTCACTTGGATTTGCAATCTTTATAATTAATGACTAAAACAATTTAAAAACATGTTTATCAGCCACTTATTTATTTTGTTGACTGTCCATTTATATCTTTAGCCCATTTTTCTGTTGGGCAGTATCTTTTCTTCCTCCTCCTCTTAAATTTTAAGACCTCTTCATAATATAAGGATATGAACATTTACTTGTCAATCACACTACACATATTTTGCCATTTAAAAATAGTTGCTCTTTTTTTGGTTTTATTTTAGAGATATTTTGGTATGTAAATGTATTACTTATTTTTCTTTTCCACTTGGTATTTCCACATTATAATATGACCGTTATAACTCATAATGACCCAGTAGATGAATTAAAGATTAGACCTTGGAAACAATGAAGGTGATTTTTAGATGGGAAACCATTTTGCAGATGAGAAAGGTGATGGATTGCTCATGTTAATTAGATGTGTTTGCTGTGATTATAGTTTCAATAACTGCATATAAAATAGAAATAATGAGAGGTTGTTTGCTATAGTTGAAAGACTCCTTGCTTTAAATGCCAGATAGTCTTAGCTTTGTTTATTTGTTCTTTAACTTAGACAGCAAATATTTATCAAGTATCTATTATATATTAAGCATTCATAATGGATTCTCTACTTGCTGTGTGACCATGGGCAGGTTACTTAAATAATCATTATTTTGACTCAGTTTATTTACTTGTAAAAGAGGGATAATACTACCATGTTGAGTTATTTGTAAGGGTAATAGTTTACCTGAAATAGCTTGCAGACCTGCCATATAATCAGACAACAATAAATCAGTTAGTATTGGTGTTGTTATTCTGTATAGTAACAGAACATAGTGTACTTTTAGCCTACTATTATATATAATATCATTGCTTTGGTAGCAATTTAGCATATGGGATAATTAACTGTGGTTATTATAATTTTATTAATAAAGGGAATGGAGCCTAGATAAGTTGAGTATACTTAGGATTCCATTAGATAAATAACACTTTCTTATATTTGCAGAACAGTTTAGTTTTCAAAGCTTTTTTTCTCATTTCTTGTCTTATTTATTCTATACAGTTTTCCTTTAAGATAAGTGGGGCCTATATAATTTTCCATTTTATAGTTGAGGAGCTGAGACTTAGAGAGAATGATTGACTTTGTCCAAGATCATATGGCTTGTAAGTGATTAATCAGTTCATATTTTCCTTCCACGTATATTTAAGATTCTCACTGAACCTGGATTGACCCTCAGGATGGGAAGACACAATGGAATCTGACTATAATGCCCAGTCTTCATTTAGCTGTAGCCATTTTATAGTTTCTTGTGTTCCTCCCATTTCATTCCTGTGAACATTGGCCTTAATGTGTTAGTTGTGTATAGCAGTGATTTTTAACCCTTTTTTTTTCATCTTATGGGACACGCAGACTAATTACTAAAATTATGTGGCACACCAAAAAATATATTTTTGCTCATCTGACAAAAAGTAGGCATAATTTTTATTGATTTACCCCCAAAAAAAAGGTAGTAGTTACCTACCCTTTTTGCTCCAAAGTGACTTTCTAAAAACTCAGCTGCCTATACTTGTATACAAGGATTTCTGGTATCAAGAATTAACCAATCAGACGCAGTCTTATGTGATGTGACCAATGAGATGCAACTCTGTTATATGCCCTATATATTTATGGTTCAAGATGGCATTCACACTGGATGGCTGTTGTTGTGTTGGCTGTTGTCATTTTTTAATTTGACAGTCTAAGGGAAAAGAGGTCAGTGCCCCTGACTAAATGGTTAGCTATTGCATGTTTCAAAAATCATTGTGACACACTGATTGAAAATGAATTACACCTCTGCGTATTCATGCCCTTGTGAGGAGACCCCTTTCAATCTGCAATGGGCCTGTAGCTTACTTTAACAAATAGAACGCAATAGAATTAAACTGTTCTAGTTCTGGGTGTAAGCCCTACAAGGCCAAGTAGCATTTGCTTTTGTGTTTTGGGGAGGCCTGAGTCATGTAAGAAATCTGGCTACCTTCCCAGAGAGACTATTTGGAAAAGAGGTCACATGGAGACAGAGAGGCCCTGAGATTGCATGGAAAGAGAAACCTAGTTATCCTAGTATTCTAGCTGAGCCCACTTCCCACCTGCCCAATGAAAGCAGTCATGAGTGACCATCAGCAGAATGAGCAGACGTGCCTAGCTAAGTCCAGCTCAGCCTGCGGGATTATGCACAAATGAAATGGTTGTTTTCTTGAGCCAGTAAGTTTTAGGGTGGTTTGTTACACAACAGTAAAAAAGCAAAAGAACCATCAATAGTGTTCTTGAAAACAAAAGTTTTGCTAAAGGATATTGATTTTTCTTGTCAACTTTTGATAGTTTTGGTCGTTCTGTGGCTTGCAAATATCAGGCAATGTTGAAGAGAGATAATAGTAATAACTAATTATTTTCCTTTACAGAAGCTCACCTTATTCTACCACAACTACATTGGTTTGGCTGATACTTGAGTGAATCTGAGGTAAACCAATCTCTCTACTGAATCTCTTCAGAGAAATCTCAGGCAGTAGGGTTGCTTTCTACGTTCAGGGGTCTGATTCCTCTTCTCTGTTAAATTTCTCACTCCCCGTTTTTTGTCACTCCTTTATCCCTGTCAGAATTGAGTTGGATTTAGCCTAGGTCAACCAAGTAAGACAAGATGGAATAGTTTTTCTTCCTCACTTGAACTTGAAAAGTCTTTTGGAGCTGAGAGTGGATCTAAGACCAGGAATCACCTTATTTGTCATCATTTATATATTAGTTAGCAGGAAAGATATAATAGTACAGTGAGCCATTGCTCATGCAGTTTATTTTTTCCTCTCACAGGTTAGTTTCACACCTGTTTAACTTTAAATATTGAATATTGCTTTTTTTCATGTTTCTACTAGAGAAAAGAATCAGTGATCCAAAAATTTATACGTTAACATTTTAAAATAATATATTTTTTTAAATACGTTTTTTTTTTGGTCTTAAAAACTACATAAAGATAGATTTACTATTCCAGAAATTGATTGGCTTTCAGATTGGTAGAATGAGGGCCTCAGTATATTTGCTCTCCCTCTAAAACAGTGGTTCTCAACCTTAATGCTGAGAACCTTTAATATAGTTTCTCATGTTGTGGTAAGCCCCAACCATAAAATTATTTTTGTTGCTACTTCATAACTGTAATTTTGCTACAGTTATGAATCGCCATCGGAAATATGTGTTTTCCGATGGTCTTAAGTGACCCCTGTAAAAGGGTCATTTGACCCCCCAAAGTAGTCACGACCCACAGGTTGAGAACCGCTGCTCTAAAACAACAAAACCATGGGCAAAACAATTTCATTCAACCATTTCAGAATTCTGGCAATTAACCAAAACCAGAGAATGAACTGAAAATCCACTGCCTAAGAGAAAACTACTGGACCATGAGAAGACAGTGGAGTCTGACATTTTAACTTAAGGCAATTCCCCTCTTCCCTCCTTCCCCAGCTTAGTGGTATAGCAAAAGCTGGCAGCATTACAGACAGCAGAGAGATCTGACCACTTTTAGAGATTCATTAAAAGCACCAGCTCCAAAGCACAGTTGATATTTTGTCCAAGCTTGCAGCTCCCTGGGAAAACTCTGTTCTCAGAGAGTGGTTATTTGATTTGACTCTGAGCTCAGCTCAGTTGGGGAAAGGGAATGCCTACTCCCCAGGCTTTGCTGAAACAATAGCAACTGTTGGCAACATGTCTACTGCTTAACGCTGTGATTTCAGTTGGGGCAAACAAGAGTCTGGCCAGGATTTTATAAGGAAATCCTGGAGAATTAGCCCACCATAGGGAATTCTGAAAAGCTCTAACATATTCCTGGATATCCACAAAGTTGCACAATGTGCAAAGCTGTGCACATGCCCAGGAGTGACCTGGGAAAGGAGATCACCTCTGGCTAAGGTTTTATGTAAGTAAAAAATGAAAGCTAGGGTTGTCTTATAAACTGCTTGAATTTCGAAGGTGTGACTTCTCATAAAGATTCCTTTGGCAAGAGGTGGAAGACATACAGGCGAGCATTTAAGGAAATCCTCTAACCAATCATTGGTTGACCACTACATTATACTGACCCAGTGTATGTAACTCCTGGGAAGCAAGGCTTAAAAATAAGAACTTAAAAAAAAATTTAGCCGAGAGCTCAGTGGCCACACACTATAGGGAATACAGAATCTACGAAATTAGTTCATGAAAGTGCTGAACAAATAAACATCATCAATATAAACAATATCAGTGATAAAAATCTTGGTGGTGTGGTGTGGAGAATTCTGATGCTAGAGTTGTTAAAATACATTGTTTAAAATGTTCAGTTTTTAACGAAACCTTATGAGACATGCAAGAAACAGGAAAGTATGGCACATACACAGGAAAACACACAAATCAGTCAACTGGAAAATGTCCCTTTGGGAGCCCAGATTTGGACTTAATAAAAAAGACTTTAAAGTCGGCTTTTATAAATATGTTCAAAGAACTTAATGATACCATGTCTAAAGAATTAAAGGAAGATATTAGAATGATGTCTTGCCAAAGAGAGTATCATCAACATAGAAATTATTTAAAAAGAACCATATGAAAATTCTGGTGCTTAAAAGTATAATATCTAAAATGAAAAATTTACTAGATGAGCTTAACAGATGAGCTGACAAATGAAATAATTTGTTAATTTGAAGATAATTCAATAGAGATTATCCAGTTTGAAGTGTAGTAAGAAAATAAAGCAAATGAACAGAGCTTCACAAGATCTATAGGATGTCATCAGGTGTGACAACATATGCATAATGGGAGTCCCAATAGATGATCAGAAGAAAGATGCAGAAGGAATATTTAAAGAAATAATGGCAGTAAACAACTTAAAAATATTAATTTACACATTAAATAAGCTCAGTGTACTTCAAGTTAAATAAAGGTATCCACACTTAGACACACCAGTCAAATTTGCAAAAATGAAAGCAGAAAGAAAAAAATAACTTATGAAAGGGATCCCCAAAAAGATCAATAGTAGACTTCTTACTAGAAACCATGGAGACTAGAAGACATTTTCAAAGTATTAAAAGAAAAAGACTGTTAACCCGGAATTCTGTATTTAGCTAAACTTCAAAGATGAAGGAGAAATTAAGGCATTTACAGACAGACAAAAATTGAGAGAATTTGTTGCTAGCAGACATACCCTACAAGAAATATTAAGGAGAGTCCTTCAATTTGAAACAGAAGGATACCAGACAGTAAACTCTAATCCATATGAGAAAATAAAGAGCAATACTAAAGGAAACTATTTAAGTATTATAAAAGATATGCATAAAAATACATATAAATGCATTTTTTGCTTTGTAACTTTTTTCTTCTGTTCTAAAAGACAACTGCATGAGGCAATAGTAATAAAAATTTGTTGATGGGCTTATAACATATAAAGATATAATTTGACGATAATGATAAAAAGAAAGGTAAGAGAATGGGGGTATATAGCAGGAAAGTTTTTATATATTGGAATTAATTTAATTCAGACTAGGATGTTTAAGTTACAATGTTAATTGCAAATTTAAGGGCAACCACTTAAGAAAATAGTGCAAAAAAAAATTTAGTGGAAGAAACAAGGAAATGAAAATCTATACATTAGAAAATATCTACTTAACACAAAAGAAGGCAGGAAGTGAGGGAATAGAAGATATTACAGAGCTCAAGTATACTCTTATAGAATAGAGGTTATAATGTGTAATTTTCATGTTAAATAATGTATTTATATAACCTTTACCAGTAGAGCATTTTGGTTCATGGAGTCTTCGGGACTTAATTTTACGATACTACTGGACACTTCTAAAAAATGCTCCAGAGTGAAGTCAGTGTGAAAAGATTTCATTAACCCTAGTTCTTAAATTGTGGCTTTGTTTCCTTGGAGATGAAACAGCAATATATGGAAATGAGAGATACTCTTGATTTTGTTTGGATATGGAAAATTTAGTTCTTTTCTTCCTCTAAATGTGGGGTGGTGGGGAGAGAGGAACAAAGGGCTTTGGAGAATAGAGGAGATCATGGGAAAAAGGCATCTGGAGATAAATGCATATAAAAAGGGCTGTTGAAAAGAGAAATACCCTAGGTGGAATATTTCAGAAGTCTTAAGTATTTTTGTCTGCATTTTTCATATATTATTGGTTCTGTTCTCCAAAGTTGCCCAGCCCAGTGGAGATGTAATCTCATAAACAGAGATTGTTCAGTGTAGCTTAGAGCTGCCACATGGGGTGGCAATTCTGTTTTTTATTTTTTTAGGAGCTTCCATACTATTTTTCATAATAGCTGTGCCATTTTACATTCCCACCAACAACACAGAGGTTTCTAATTTTTCCAGATGCTCACCAACACTTGTCATTTTTAGTTTTTTTCAAAAAGAAAAAAGAAAATTTATAGTGGCCATCCAAACCATTCTGAGGTTTTTAACTTACTGCTAAAATGTTACGTCTTTATTTTACTTACTTATTTTTCACTTTCTAAAGAAACAGATTTGTTATTTTAGGAGATGTTTTACAATTATTGCAAATCTTCACACTGTTTCCTGACCTCAAACACAGAACATCATTTGGGGCCAGTGTTTTTGCTTTGTTTTGTTTTTTTAAAAGCCTTTAATTATTTTCTAAATATTATGCCATTCTTTATTTTTTTTAATTTTATTAAATTTATTTAGGGTGACATTGGTTAATAAAATTATATAGGTTTCAAGTATACAATTCTAGGACACATCAACTGTATATTGCATTGTGTGTTCACCACCTAATGTCAGATTTACTCTTAACTACCTTTTCTCCACTCACCTCTCCCTCTGGTAACTACCACACTGTTGTCTGTGTCTATGAGTTTTTGTTTGCCCATTTGTTGCTTTCAGTTTTATATCCCACATATGAATGATGTCATATGGATTTGACTTTTTGGTACTGATTTAGTTTGCTTAGCATGATATTCTCATGATCCATCCATGTTGTTGCAAAGGCAGTGTTTCATCTTTTCTTATGGCCGAGTAGTATTTCATTGTATATATGTTCCATGTCTTTATTCATCTATTGAAGGGCACTTCAGTTGTTTCCGTGTCTTGGCTGCTGTGAACAATGCTGCAGTGAACATAGGGGTGCATATATCTTTACAAATAAATGCTTTCCAATATTTCAGGTAGATACCCAGAAGAAGAGTAGCTCTATTCTTAATTTTGTTCCCTTTGTTTTGAGGAAACTCCATACTGTTTTCCATAATGGCTGTACCAATGTACATTTCCACCAGCAGTGTATGAGAGTTCCTCTTTCTTTACAACTTCTCCAATACTTGTTATTATTTGTCTTTTTTATTTGAAGCATTCTAATAGGTGTGAGGTAGTATCTTAATGTAGTTTAGATTTGCATTTCCATAATAGCTAGTGTGGTTGAGCATGTTTTGGGGAAAAAAAAAAAAACGTGCTTTTTTTTTTCTTTATTGATTTTATAGAGAGTGGAAGGAAGAGGGAAAAGGAGACAGAGATAGAAACATTGATGAGAGAGAACATCGATTGTGTGCCTTCTGCATGTCCCCCACTGGGGATTTGGCCCACAACCGGGGCATGTGCCCTGACCAGGAATTGAACTGGTGACCTCTTGGTGCATGGGTCGATGCTCAACCACTGAGCCACACCAGCTGGGCAGAATGAACACTTTGAAAACTATCTTGACTCCATCAAAAAGTACAATAAAAGAATAATGGGTATACCAGAAGGAAAAGATAAGGAGAAGGGAACAGAAAGCCTCTTCAAACAGTCATTTAGAACTTCCCAAACCTATGGAAAGAGTTGGATCCTTGAATGCCGTGTTGTAAATATATTAGATTGAATATAGTATGAAACTGGACATTTGAATTCCTTCATAGTTTAACAGATACAGTTCTCTTTACTTCTGAAATTCATATGAAACTACGTGGATGCATCTTATATAGTGCTTTTTTGTTTCTATTTCTAGTTTCTAAAATGATAGACTTGCCTTAATAGTATCATAATTGTGATTGCTTTCACTGGGCTGGCTTATCAGCTTTGGTTTCCAAGCAGTTCATAAATGCCATATCTTTGAATCTGGTTATACCTAATGTGTTCTTCAACTTTCTGAACCTGTTTGTCTCCATGCAGCTTCTCCTTATGAACCTTTCTGTCAGCCATTCTCCACAGATATCTTGCTAAGTGGAGCTGTGTTGCCAAAGACTGGACTTCAATGCTGGTAGGCCAGCTACCTTCTAGTGTTCTGTATTTGATGATTCTGTCTAGCCATTTAATAGTAAGTACAGCTTAAGGTGATGCTTATGATTATGTTCAAGACAACAGATATAATGCTTAAAATCCATTTAGTTCTCACAGCTATATGTATTTTAGCATTTTCTGTTCTGTAGATGCTAAGATTGATTGGGACCTCAATGTTGCTTTTAACCTCTCTTGTTTAAAGACTATACTGTAATACTGTAAGGTTGGGGGGGAAAACCAACATTTTCAATTTGGAAGCAGATCTGGAGTCAAGTTTTGACTCTGCCACTTGTTGGCTGACTTACCTTTAGATGTGTCTTATCCTTTTAGAGGCAGAAATCTCATCTGTAAATTGAAGATAATGATACTTACATTTTATTTTAAGGCTTCCTTGATATTGAGAGCTTATGTTTTTTTGAAGCCTTTTAACCAAGGAGGCTATCACATTAGAATTTCCTTCTTAACAAATAGGAAAGTGGAAGGGAATTTCAAACTCTAGTGGTACTTTTTTTTTTTTTTTAAATCTTCACTTGAGGATATGTTTTTATTGATTTTGAGAGAGAGAGAGAGAGAGAGGGAGAGAGAGAGAGAGAGAGAGACAGACATCGATTGGTTGCCTTCCTTATGTGCCCCAACCTGGGATTGAACTTGCAACTTAGTTATGTGCCCTGACTGGGAATCGAACCCGCAACTTTTTGGTGTATGGGGCAATGCTCCAACCAATTCAACCAATTGAGCCACTCAGCCTGGGCTCTAGTGGTACTTTTATGGACCATATTTGACAGGAGATCTCTTCTGATAAGTTTGGTTCTCATAGTACATCCATTAATTTTAAAAGTCAGTTGAAATAGTAGGCCATAAAAAATGTTGCGTACATCTCTAACATATAAATGTACTGTCTTTTTACATTTTTTTTGTTGTTGTTGTTAATCCTAAACCAAGGATATTTTTCCATTGATTTTTAGATAGAGTGGGAGGGAATGAGAGAGAGAGAAAGAGAGAGAGAGAAACATTGATGCAGAGACACAATGAATGGTTGCCTCCCTCATGACCCTAAGCAGGGATTGAATCTGCAACCCAGGTATGTGCCCTTGACCAGGGACTGAACCTGACACCCTTCAGTCTGTCCTTGGCCCAGGCAAATGAACTGTGTTCTGATTAGGGCCAAGGTCTTTCCTTGTAGTATATAGATTTGCTATTTGGAACTCCAAGTCTTTCATAAATCAACATTTATAACAAGTAATTTCCAGTTTACATTTTGTTATTTAATGTAGATTAAAAATTTAGACAATTGAAAAGCAATGGTTCTCAAAGTGTGTTTCCCAGACCAGCAGCATCAGCATCCCATGGAAATTTCTCAGCATGCATAATCTTTGCTTTTACCCCATACCTACTGAATTAGAATCCAAGGGATTGGAGCTCAGCAGTGTATGTTTTCACAACCTCTATGCTAAAGTTTGAGAACCACTATTCTATATTTTATGCATTATTCCAGTTTTCATATTTCTCTTTTACTACTTGCGACAACAGTGTTTTGTAATAAGTTGCCTTTATCAAGTCTTTGTAAAGCGTTTGACTTAGTTTTTAAAGATACCTTTCATTTTTGCTTTCATCGTTTATCTAATGTTTAATTATTTTGCTCATTATAATAACAATAGACCTCCCCTGATGAGATTTTGGAATAAATACTACTGGTTTTGGGAAAACATACAACTCAACATTTGGGAGTAGAATTGTGCAGGGCCCACGATAGTTGACAGACTGAGTTTTCAGCATGCCATGGACAGCTGTGGGTATGGTTGGAGAGGGAATGGAAAGTGTGGGTTTATAATTTGAGTAAGTGAAGGCTGGTCAGGGTTGCTTCTCAGTTAATATTTTTTCTGTATAAGCTTATAGATTTCTCTGATCTATTTTTATTTATAGCCCTTAATTTGGTATACATGTTTTAGATTCTTGTTGGTCTGTAAGTAGTCTTCTTGGCTGGATCCGGGAGTTTAAAATTTATTTTATTGTTGACAGTATTACAGATGTCCCCATTTCCCCCTCCCTCCCTTTACCCACCTCTGCCCAGCCCCTACCCACCCCTAGACCTTCACCACAACAATATTGTCTTTGTTGATGGGTTATGCATATATGCATATAAGATGAAATTTGTTTTTAATTACTCCCAAATCTCCTACGTCAATATTATGGAGAAAACAGAGAATCCACTCAATGGCTTATATGGAAGATATGTACCTTTTATTGTTGACTCCAAATAGGAAAATGTATAGCAGCAAATTTTTGAGGTAGAAAACAGAAGAAAATGTTCTTTCCTAGCCTGAAACTGTGGCTTTTGCTCTATTTTATAGTGCCTACTTTGATTTTGGGGGAAACCAGTCATGTGTGGGGATAATTTAGTTTAGTACATCCTGATGGCCATGCCTGTCAAAGTGAAGGTGAAATATTTGCCCCCCTTTGAGATACTTAAGGAGTTTCATAAGTCGATCTGAAATCTGGCCTACTGAATTGAAAACGTTGCTCTTTGTCAATGTCCTGGATGGAGTTTTGATTAAGCAGCTTTTAAAAATGTTTGTTTTAATTATTTGTGTACATTGCTAATCTCACAAAGGGAAAAGGCCTAAATAAATAGTCTAAATCAACTGCGGGTCATCTTGTTACTACAATAGCTGGATTATAGTACTGCTGTGAAACATTAATAGAAAACTACATAATGCAAAGAAAGTAACTATTGCATAACAACATCAGGATATTGTAACAGTTGTCCAGTAACATCAGTCTTAGTCCCATTGAAGTTGTTCAGATATGAATTTGGTATTGCCTAGTATTCATTCTTCAGTGACACAGCAACCCAGTCATTTCACTAACACAATAATAGGCGCTATAAAGCTGATGAAAAAAGAATGAATGTTGCTTAAATGCTTAGGATGCACTGAAGTTTTTGTTAGAGGTAAGCTCTAAGTCCACATATTTGATATGCATAGTATAAATTGTGAGTCTTTAAATTTTACTTTTCTGTCTGGATAAGTATTTATAAAAGTAATGAAAATTTTAATTTTGTTCAAAATTAAAGAAAAGTGAGGACACAAATTACACAGAAAATGTTGAGTAAGTTTTGAATGGTAACTGTAAGCTAGTGATATATATCATATATATATCATATATATATCATATATATATATATATGTTATGCCATTTTATGGTGGCACTATCTTTCTAGAGTGGCAGTATCTATGTTTTATCAATGGGAAAAATAGATTAAGAAAGCTGCTGACTTGCCCAAGATCATTTAACTCGTAGGTGGTGGAGTTGGGATTTGAATGGTGGTCTGTTTAATACTAAAAGTCCAACCGTTTAAATACTTCTTTACACCTTAATATCCGGTGCTTTAATATTTCTGGCCTGCTTTCAGAAACTCCTCTCTTCCTGTCAATTCCAGAGATAACATTCAATAACTTGACAACAGTGACCTTTCTAAACAAATATAGAGTGTTACAGAACCAGATGGCCAAAGATTATATTTTATTTTTTGGCTCAACATAAATTGCCTGCTGTAAGACTGATAAAATAGAAAAAAAGATCTTTCTGTGTCCCAGGACTTCATCAGGCCACATGGCAAGCCAGTGCCCTTTATCACGAGCCAGTCGTGAGTACAGAACCTTATGTCTTTATACTATAATTTAGATTAGGGCCTAATGAAAGGGCAAGAAGCTGTTTTACTAAATGAGATCATTCTGGGCTTTAGTAATGGCAGTGCATTTAGGTAGGAAGATTCTGAGGAATTAAAGACAGAAAGGCTGTACTACTATCTGTCTTATTAATTGGATATAAGCAAGGAGAAGGCTGATTTATAACTTAACAGACTGCCAAATTAAGCATCTTTTCTTTTTTTTTTCCTGTTGGGATTTAAGTAGGATTTTTCTAATAATTAGAAACTTATTCCTGATCATTCAAAATCTGGGTGAGCATCCTCTTAGATAAATATCTTTAGAAAATATGTTTCTATCTTATAAACTTATATTAGAAACATGAGTTACTATATCATACATAAACATAAAAATAATGCCTTCATGAGCTCAGTACACTTAGTGAAGTTCAGGTTTAGAGAAAACATGTTACATAGGTAGGCATAGAAATGTTTCAAAGCTATATTGAAGCTGCCAACTTGTAATTGACAGTACATTTCAATAACAAAAGAAGCACTGGACTTGGAGTCAGAAGACCTATGTTAAAGGATTCTTGAACAAATGGTTTAAATTCTCTTGAGTCTCAGTTTTCATTTTTTGTAAAAAGGTTAGAATAATATTACCTGACTTCTTTCATTACAGAGTTGTTCTGAGGACTAAAATAAGGGGGCATGTGACAAAGTTTTGGTGATGCACAAGTGAATGCTGTTATTGTTGGTCACATCTACTATGGAATAGGAAGTGTTCTAAGTTGTGAGTAGGATAGACATGCATTTGCAATTGCTCTGTTATTTTGTATAGTTTGGTGATTTGGGCCAAGTCACCACAATCTATTTGAGCCCCCTCACCTAATACCTCTCACAGAGTTGTGAGTATTACATTAGTGCAAATGCTTTCTAAAAGTTTTTATAAAATAGTGATTGAGTAGGTATTATAATATTATCTTGAACAGATTTCAGAAAGTTAGAAAATAGCCAGAGGTTTCTATAGCTGCTCCCAAATATCTTAGCAAAATAAATAACCCAAGAAATATTAGAATTGTAATGCTAGAAGGACCCTTGAAGATCATCCGTCATATCTTCATTTTAAGACTGAAGATTGCCTCCTAATTATATTTTTCTCATTTCTGCCCTGTTTATATTTATACAGGATAACATGATCACCAGCATCATCAATTCTAAAGGATGGCAACCATCTGTCAATCTTGATAAATACAGTTTTTTAAAAATGTAAAGCCAGAAAAGAACTCTGCTAAGAGGTAGCATTGTGTTATGAAAAGAACCTGGGCTTTGTTGTCAGAAGTTGAGATGGAATCTTGATTCTGTCAATACTACTTTGAGGTTGCTGGGAAATATACTTAGAGTCTGGTACAGTGTAGCCACTTTACTATTTCTTTTTCCTTCTTTTTTTTTTGGGTTATTTTTCTAATTTTTTAATTTTATTTTTCCGTTACACTTTACACACAATATTATTTTGTATTAGTTTCAGGTGTGCAGCACAGTGGTTAGACAATCATATACTTTACACTATTTACGTATCACATAGGCCATGTCTATGTGTGTATCTTAACTGTTTTCATATGTGATTCTTTGTAAGATAAATTTGCTTTTCATGCTATTTTACTAATGTTTCTTAACATTTTCTCTCTTGCCTCCAGCAAATACAGTAGTGATTCCGGAAGATTACAACGAGGGGTTGTAGAAAGTCAAAGTCTGTTTGTGGGTCATGTGTAGTTAGAAAAAGCTTTCCTTTAAAGCTGTTTTATAACTTAAATATGGAGCTATAATTAAAAAACTTTTTTCTTTTAAATTTCCATCCAAGGATATGTTTTTATGGATTTTTTAGAGCTAGAGGAAGGGGCGAGGGGGAGAGAAAAAGAAACATCGATGTGAGAGAGAAACTTTAATTGGTGCCTTCCACAGATGCCCTGAGTAGGAATCAAACTCACAACCTAATATGTATCCTGACCTGGAATCAAACCCTCAACCTCTTGGTGTAGGGAATGACACTCCAATCAATCGAGCCACCCAGCGAGGGCTGGAGCTATAATTTGTAAAATGATAATTCTGTTAGGCAGTATGTCAAAATGTTTCTTATGTTACTAATCATGTATGTTTCAATTTATTTATGGTAGTTTTGCTTATATATAAGAGTTACACATGGTGAAAAAATTCTCTGGAAAGCTAAATGGACAGTGATTTCAGAAATTTTAAAAATAATATTGAGTCTCTTCCTGTGAGAAGAGCTTTTCTAAAGAAAATAAAAGGAAAATAATGTTTTTTCACCGAGGACTCAGAGCACATGCAGAGAATATTTATGTTTGTCAGCAAGAAATGCCTTTGTGTACTTTTTACAGTACAGTGTTAAGAGATTCCATAGTTTATATATTGATGATAGTTTGCTTTTCTTTGATTTAAGAATATTCTCTTTATTTTTATTTGATATACTGGAAATATACAAATTGATCCTAAAACTTGAAAAAGAAAAACTAGTTATTTCGTTCTAGATTCTAATGGGACTAGCTTGGAAAATTGAAGATTGGTAGAAAAAGAGATTAATATATAGACATAGATGCCTATGATTCAGTGTGACTTTTCTGTCATTTATAAGCATTTCAATTTTGGGACATGTTTTCCTTTCTCTCTTTTTGTTAAATAAATGGATAGAATTTCTCTCTTGATCATCTGTAGCATAATTTCATTGTAACCAATAGTCTGTGGGATTTCAGTTGAATTTTAATATGATTTTTTTTGTGGAGAGGCTTATATCTGTCTAAATTTTGGTTACACTAATTGGAGAATGGGTATTTCAAAAAATTGGCAGTCTGTCGTTTGAAATATTAAAATGAATTGGTTATGAAAAGGGATATAAATATGTAGTTTTACATTTTTCAACTTGTTTTTACATTGTCCTCAGAATGTGTAATATTTTGCAAAAAGGAAACAATCAGGCAAAAATATGAGAAATGTTTTCAGTTGTCCAAGGCTAATGTTGATTTAAATAGGTCTAGGACTTCATGGTTGACAGCTGAAGATAATTAGCTTTTTCTTTCTTAACAAAGAAAGCAAATGGAGCTGCAAGACATTCATTGCCTTTTCTGTCATCATAATAATAATGTATGTATTTAACTTCTGCAGTTCCTTAAATTGATTTAGTGCTAAGCTGCCTACATTACATATAATAGGAGTGACAAGTGAAAGCTGCAGCACATATTTTCGTGGCAAAGGGAGCAATGATTGACAGCAGAGTTCCTCTCTACAAGAAATAGCAGTGTGTGGAGCTCGAAAAGGGCTAGATAAATAATTCTTTAAATTGTAGAGTAGGTTCACAAAATGAATTTTAAAATGTGATTGCCCCTTGGTGTATTTGAGTATCTGTGTTTCTGGGTCTTGGGAGAGAAGCACAGATGGACACAATCTCACCTAACTGCTGAATATTAGGAAATTCCTTTTAAGCATATTAGTATTTATAATTTAAGATTGATACTTCCAAATTATAGATCAGATTATGACTTTGTACCCAGTAACTGAACATTTCCTTTGGTTGTAACTGATTCACCTTATTTGAAAAAGTTAAATAATACATCTATTCAAATAAGGATTTTAAGACTATAATTGTGCTGTTCTTCAGTAAAAATACCCATTTTCAAATGTAAAACTTGAGGTATCTTTTCTAGAAAGATAATCATATATAAAGCATGGTGGTTTCTTTTGGTCAGAGAGCAGCTAAGTGTGATCTTTCAGAAGTACTCAAAATATTCTGCAGTATCTTTGTTCCTGTGACACATGCCCAGAAGCTGTGGTTAAAAAGACAACTTGGTGATTGTTGTTGAATAATGCTCTATGATAAGCTCAGAATTCTGGGCTTGATGCTACAGCATGGGAATGTTTTTTGTTTTGGTGACAACTCATGAGTCTGTGAGGTGGAAGGAGAGGCCTATGTGTCCTTGTACATTGGCAACCTCTACTGGCCATTGCAAAGAGCAGCAATGACCTTTGTTCTTTCCATGTTGCATATGATATTAGTTGGGTTCTAACCCTCTTTGTTATTCCCTTTTAAAAACTAGCTTAGCCCTGGTCAGTATTGGTCAATGGTTAGAGCCTCAGCCCTTGCACCCAAAGGGTCTCAGGTTTGATTCCAGGTCCACGGCACGTACCTGGGTTGCAGGTTCCATCCCAGCCATTGGGGTGCATGCAGAAGGCAATCAATTGATGTGTTGCTCTCCCATCAATGTTTCTCTTCCTCTCTTACCCTTCACCTCCCTCCCTTCTTTTCACTCTTTACAAAAAGTCAATGGAAAAAATATTTTCAGATGAAGATTAACAAAAAAGAAAATTAAAAAATGAAAATAACAAAATAAGAACTAGTTTATCCGTTGGAATGGGATCTCGATTTATAGTTATTAAAGAGCTACTAGTCCAGTGTTCTCATCAGTAAACTAATATCATAAATGAATGAAATTCTTTAGAATCTTGGGAGAAGTGACAAATATAACCCTGCCCTGAGAAATAATTTCATCTAAGAGATATTACGTACTTCATCTCTTTGTAGATTTTTAAAGTATTTTCTCAGTTGCACACCTGTGATTAGGCATTCACTTATGACTGGCAAATAACCCTGATCCCTGAAATAAAGCCTTGACTCAGTTATAGATTTAATTAAACATATATTTATTTATTCTAATAGAATTAGGAATACTAGCCATCAGAGGTATCCAGAATGTGGGCACAAACTGTTACTGGACATTTTGAATATGGATACCTTTGCAGGCTGGTGGAGGGTTTAGACTTTTAAGAATAAACAATTAAATAAACTATAAATAAAATAGTCAATGGCAATAAACCCGGGGTTATTCTGGTTTTAGGGGTAGAGACTTGCATAACATTTGACCAAATATTTTAGTGTTTGGGGGATAATTTGACCACTGCAGATTATTCCCTCCATGAAATAGATCCACTTGTTGACATTTCAACTTTGTCAGTGGTTCTACTGGTCTCCCTCTTGGCATTTTCAAATAGGACAGCCAGTTGAATCCTTTTATACAGTCTCATAGACAATGACTTTTATTCCTACAGTTCCACCTATTCCTGGATGACTGTAGTAGAGTAGTAGTAGTAGATCTCTCCAGGTTCTTTGCCTTCTTATTCAACCCCAAAACATGACCACATGTATTTGACTAGAACATTGCTTTGATCACATTACACTTTTTTTTTTAAATTAAAATTTTTTTTTAGAGAGAGAGAGAGGTAGAAGGAAACATTTATGTGAGAAACTGATCGGCTGCCTCCTGCATGCCCACCACTGGGGACTGAGCCCGCAACCCAGGTATGTGCCCTGACTGGGGATGGAACCGGGACCTCTCAGTCCATGGGACGATGCTCAATCCACTGAGCCATACTGGCCGGGCAGATCACATTACACTTTTAAAAAACTGACTTATTTTCTTGAGAAAAGGAGTTGAATGGTATAGAAAATGAGGTAAAAAAAAGAGCTCTGAGCTAGGAGTAGGATGAGTCCGCCCCACCCCCCATCTCTGGCTATATGACATTTAAACATAAAAATATAGCCTCCTAAGTCTCTGTTTCCGCTTTAAATGATTTGTTGTGAATATTGGTTGAGATAATGTTTATGAAATTGCCGTGAGCTCTGTAGAACCTTGTGACTTTTATTGATGTACAATGAAAAGACCAAATTCTTGAGTCTAGGATTTCCATTAGCTTCATTTCTGTACTGTGCCTGACATGTAATAGGGACCCAATAAATGTTTCTTGGATAAATGAATATTATTTTTCCAATCTTATCTTCTACTTCTCTCTAATCTTCAATTCAGATAAGTAGTCTCTACTTTCTCCACTAAAAATGTTCACATAGTCACATCTGTGTCAGTCTTATGCTCATTCATCTTTTTCAGATCTGTTGTTTGGGAAGAGTCAAGTCCCTCATAGCTTGTTCTAGTCCACTTTTGCTTTCTTTTTTACCATAGCAATCTTACTGTCTTTACCACTCATTGCTATGTATAATACATATTTTTAATATCTATTATATGTCATATATAGTATCTTATATTATTAATACATTTTGTATATGCCTTCTAAGGTGTACTATAAACTCCTGGAATAGGAGAATAATAGCTTTGATTTTGTAATTACTCTTTAAGGATATTTTATATGACTTGTAATATATCCAAATTGACATATCGATGAGTAATGGTTTATATTTATTTGCAAGGAGATCAAGTTCAGTACAAGGTTTATCAGGTTTTTAAAAGAGGGATACTAAGATGCTGACAGACCACTGACACTCTGATTTGCAGAGTAAAGGCTTCAGATTGTAAGTGGTTTCAGGAAGGTCCCTCTCTCGAAAATGTGTACTGATGTACACATTGTTATTGGTTCAAGAGTCTTCTATTTTAATAAAACAATCTTTAAAGTATAGGTACCTTAATTAGTGAGCAGGTCCTCATCTATTAATATAGTTTCCTTGTGAATATAAATTTAATAATAAATGGCATAGAAATTGTGGGGATGAGAGACTGACTTTTCCACTGATACCCTTTCACAGTTTTTTTAAAGCATTTTTCAAGCATTTTTACATATTCAAACAAGTTATAGTTATTTCTTGGATAGGTAAGTTATCAGACATTCCCACCAATGTATGTCTTCAACATATATTTGAGTGCTTTTATTTTTTATTGGCTTTATTGAGGTATAATTTACATACTATATAATTTACCAATTTAAAATGTACAATTTGATGAGTTTTGGCAAAAGTATACAGTCATGTACCACTGTCATAGCTGAGATACACGTTTACATCACCTCCAAAAGTTTGTTTCTGCCTGTTGTAGTCAGTCTTCTCATCCATTGGCCCCTGGTGACCATAGATCTGCTTTATGTCATTATTGTCTTGCCTTTTCTAGAATATCATATAAATGGAATCATACAGTATGTAGTCTTTGTACCTGGCTTCTTTTATACTGTATATGATTCATATAGTTTGTCCCTTTTTATTGTCAAGTAGTAGTTCATTGTATAGCTATGCCACACTTTTGTTATTCTGTGTACAAGTTGATGGGTATTTGGATTGTTTCTAGTTTTTGGCTATTATGAGTAAAGCTATTAGGTATGTTTACTACAAGTGTTTGTATGAGCATATGTTTTTATTTCACTCAGGTAATTAAGTAGGAGAGAGATTGCTAAGTCATATGGTAAAGGTATGTTTAACTTTATAAGTAACTGTTAAATTGTTTTCCAAAGTGGCTGTACCATTTTACATCCGCACTGCTAAAGTATGAGTTCTTGTTGCTCCACATCCTTGCCAACACGTGGTATTAGCAGTGCTGTTATTTTATCGATAGTTCCAGTGAATATGTAGTGGTGACTCCCTGTAGTTTTAATTTGTATTTCTCTAAAATGACCAGTGATGTTGAGTATCTTTTCATATTCTTATTTATTTGCATATCTTCTTTTGTAAAGTGTCTAAACCATTTACCTATTTTAAAAGAATATGTTTTGTTGTTGTTTTCTAATCTCCTTATTGAGTTGTTTTTAGATATTTATTCTTCATATTACAAATCCTTTATCAGAAATATGTTTTCCAAACCTTTTTCCCACATCTGTGGGCTTGTGCTTTCATTTTCTTAAGTGTGTCTTTTCAAAGAACAAAAGTCTCATTTTGATTTAGTTGATCAATTTTGTTCTTTGGGCTTTTGGCAGAATATTAAATATTTTGGTTTAACCTAATGTCACTTAAATTGTCTCATGTTTTTGTGTAGGAGTTTATAGGACAGGGTGGGGCAAAAGTAGGTTTACAGGTGTGTGTATATGGAAAATAATGCAATAATTAATAAATAATAATACAAGAATAAACTGTTTTACCTTCTCACAACTGTAAACCTACATTTGTTCCACCCTGTATTATCCTCAGATCTATGATAAATTTTGAGTTAATTTTCATATATGATGTAAGTAAATTCATTTTTATATCTTTCCATGATTATCAATTTTTCCAGCACTGTTTGTTGAAAAGACTATAATTTCTCGGTTGAATTTTCTTGCCATTTATATTGAAAATTAACTGACCATATACATATGGGTATATTTCTGTTCCTATTTTTTTATTGTTATCTTTACATCAATACCCTACTTTCTTCATTATGGTAGCTTTATAGTCTTAAATTAAGTTGTATATAATTCCTCCTATTTTGTCTTGTGTTTCAAGTTTTTGGTAATTATTTCAGGTACTTTGCATTTATATATAAATTTTAGAATTAGCTTGTCATATTCCATAAAAAACTTCCTGGGAGTTTGATTGGAATTGTGTTGACTCTGCTGATTTCAGGAAAATAAATATCTTAACAATATTGAGTGTTATGATCATGATATATCTGTGTATTTATTTAGATCTTTGATTTGTCTTACCAGGTATTCCTAGTTTTCAGTGTATACGTCTTACATATATTTTAAAAGTTTATCTATATCATATATTTGATACTACTATAAATTATATTATTATAAATTTCAATACTGGCTTTACTAGTATGAAATACAATATGGCTGATATTGAAATATATTTGACTTTTTATATATTGAACTTTTAACCCTATGTTATTGAATGTACTTATTATTACTAATAGCTTGAAAAAATTCTTTAGGATTTTCTGCAGAGATAATTATGTTGTCTGCAAATAAAAACAGTTTTATTTCTTCTTTCTAATTTTTCTGCCTTTTATTAATCTTTCCTGCCTTATTGCATTGATTAGGACCTCCCGTGTTGAATAGAAATGATGAGGGAGGATATCCTTGTCCTCTTCCTGATTTTAGAAGAACATTTGGACTATCAACCGTTAAGTATGCTGTTAGCTGTATGTTCTTTGTAGATGCCCTTTCTCATGTTGAGGAAGTTCCCTTCTATTTCTCGTTTGCTGAGTTTTTATTTATGAGTAAATGTTAATTTGAGGTAATCTTACGCTTTTTCTCTTTTAGTCTGTTGCTCTGATTTCTAATTATAATGCTGCTTTGACCTTATTGAATGGCTTTTTACATGTTGGTGTTAAAACTGTTCTGTCTTCATCCAAAGCACATTCTGTGAGCTTTAGGATCAGGATGACAAATGCTATTTACTGACTAACATACTCTCTGTTAAAATTGTTTTGGAGATTTGGGAAATCAAATTATATGAATAAAAATTACAATAACAGAAAATTCATGTTAACATGTGGTGAAAATTTTTGTTCTCTCGTATACTTCCAACAATAGTAAATGTTTAGTTTTACTATGAGATTTAAAAAATTTATGTATGTTTATATGTCTAGCTTAGACCATAAACTCTATGCCTTGTAAATCATGTAGCATATTCTTGCTTTGATGAATAATATAACATTTATTAGAGTAATTAGATTTCAGAACTTCCTGAAAAGTTTAAATTATATGAAATAGAATTCCATGAGGTGCTTAAATAGATCCTTTTTCGTTTTCCTTCTTGTAACAATCACGAATTTGAAATTTCTCTCCTGTATGAATTTGCTAAATGCTTACATTATAGTAAATACCACCTACATAATTACATAAGATAGCTATAACTAAATCATTATTTGATATGTAACCATAAATCAATAGCTATAACTAAATCATCAAGCATATTGTTGATACTTTGCATGATTATATTTTATGAAGTATCTCGCCCCATGAGTTGAATTTACATTTATTTACTGTATGAAGTGACATAAAAAGCCAAGTTACAAATTGCTCTGTTAAAGGCAGCAGTGGGACTACTTCTATAATGCATGTTTTAAAAAAATATTAGTGAAAGAAAGAAAATATAGAAATAGTAAATCTCAGGGATGGATGTTATAATCTACTGGGAAATGTCAGATTATGTCAATTATGATAACCTGTGATTTTACCAGAAAAGTCATTCTCTGGGAATAGTACATCAAAGTGAAAATATAATAGAAGCATTGGAAGGATTTTGTAGTTCTCTGTTGCACATATAGTAAAAATATCTTGCTTGTCAGGAAATGGATTGGTTAAATGATCATCAAAGTAGCAAACTAGAAATAGAGGTATGTATACTTAGAAATCAAAAGAGTGAGCAGTGTTCTGGAGCTTTTTGATAGTGCACGTGTGTAGCTTATCATGAACTACTATCACATCTTAGTGTAATTTGTGATATGACATATTGTCTGAGACTTTTTTAGCCCCTAACACTACTCTTAAGCCTGGGAAGATGAGAGGTAAGGTACCAGCTCTGAAATTCTGTAGAATCCTGCCTCAGTTGTACAAAGAATGAGGTGAATAAATAACATGAACAGGTTTCATAACTTCATTATTAGTTTCAAGTATAATGCTAAGAATAGTAAAATTGAATATTAAAAGTTATATTGTTGTTTTTTAAAATGTTTGGTTTATGTTATTTGATCAGTGTATAACTTAGAGGAAAACTGGGCAAATATCAGGGTGATAATTGTTTTATTGAACAAGGACATTTTTTGAAACAATATTGTTAAATCTATCATGTGATACTGTAAATATTACTTGGTTTCATGCATGAGCATATGGAGGTACAAGAATATTTGTTTGTTTGGAGCCATATAGTCTTTAGCAGAAATTGATAAGGTGCTAACTTTAATGTTTCATTATAAGAAAACTTGGCATTTTAGTATAATATAATATAATTTTAGAACCCAGAATAGATTTAATGTTTTTTCAAGATACCTGATTTATAACTTTTGAATTTTCCTCAGCCCGTGTCTTCAGTTGTTCTTTTTGTCATAGACCCCATGACAAAGCTAGTGAGTCTGTGCACTCATATCTAAGTTGGGTTGCAAGCCAGGATAATGAGAGAAGGCAAGAGGAAGATCCCAGACCAAGTTTCTTTGATATATAGCTGTCTTTTGAAATTGAGACCTTGTCATAATAAAGTTTTCCTCCCATCATATCACTACATAGTTATTTAAAATATTTTTTCTTGATTCTAAAAGCAGCACATAGTTTATAAAGAGGAAAGGAACTAGTATCCATATTTCATCACCCATAATAATATAGATTACCTTCCTTAGGTAATCATATTTGAAAAATAAAACTACATTAATATAATTATTAGAAAATGCCCTCTTTTAAATTCCACTGTCTATCAAAATAGACCTTATTCTAATTCGAGTAGGTAAGAAGATATTAGGATGAGTTGATGGATAACTAAATAGGGGCTGAAATGATACTCAATGAGAAGAGTCATAGGGAAAAGATTCCCTGTCAAATTACTGACGCACAAACCAAAAAGGGAAAATAGACATCTGACCCTTATGAGCATGTCCATGGAAATAGAAGGTTATATAAATAGAGAGTATTGTTGATCATGTGTATTCTTTACACATATCACTTATAATTTTTATATATATTTTGATTCTGGTTGCTTTTGAATTAGCTTTGTGCATCCAGATGAAAAAATGTCTTCACAATAGAGGGCTACTCCATACAGGTGCCAGTTTTATGTTTTTAAGTTTTTTATTCTCAAAATTTATTCAGTAGGATCATGTCCTTGAACTTCTCAGGTGTATTTTCCACTTTTTACAAGTGTGATTGGGATAGAAATCATCCCTGCCTATCTGAAAGAGAACCTTTGGAAAGATTCCTTTGATTCTACGATGACTAGATGAAATGTGTTGCATAAGTCGTGTCACAGCCAACATTTGTCACCTGGCACTAGAACTTGATGGAATTTTAAAATATTGGCGCCTTGCCTGTAGCATTCAGTTCCAGTTCTATAGAAAGTCTGTTTGTACAGACGAAGCAGTTCTTGGTAATGTAAGATTTATTCCTCAAGTGATAGCGCTCGAGTTTATTACACAGCTCTCTGCTTGGAGCTCTCAAGACATAGTGAGACTTGTTTTAATTTCTCATTGTTCTCTTTGGCACACTTATAAGAAAATGGAACAGAAACTCAACTTGGTGTAAAACCTTTGCATTTATTTTTAGCCGAGGATCTACCCCAGTGCAAGAGTGTTTTAAATAATATTCCCAGAAGATAGTCAAATTTGAGTTTTCAGATACTGATTTTATTTGTGGCAGTTGATTCCTTGTACAACACAATCTTCACTTTCATCTCTATTCAAAACTTCTGCATCCATCTTTACTTATTGGCAGTTTATTCTTTTCTTACAGGATGATAAAGACCTACTCAGCATGTGGAGAAAAAGGTAATAAACTCATGCTTTTAACTCCAGAAGAAACTATAGATTCAGGGTTGTATACTTCACACTGAGAAAAATCTGTTTTCTAAAAATTACATTAGATGTTTGCCATTCCTAGACTTTAAAACTTCTCACACAGGAAAACTGTACTTTTTAAAAAATAAATAATAATATCTGTGGATGTCAACTACATACATACCCTTAAACAAATTCATTTATTCTGATTTCTCATCCCTATTATATTTCCTCTCCATAAGTAACTATTCTCATATTTTTATCTGAATTACTTTATTTGCTTGTGTTCCTGTAAAACATGGAGATTTGTGTGCGCACAAACACTGGATGTGCGTGCATTTTTTTTTTCAGAGAGGAAAGGAGAGGGAGCGATAGAAACATTGATGAGACCATCGACTGGCCGCCTCCTGCATGCCCCTCACTGGGGATCGGGCCCACAACCTGGGCATGTGCCCTGACCTAGAATCGAACTGGCAACCTCTTGTTGCATGGGTTGATGCTCAGCCACTGAGCCACACTGGCTGGGCTGGATGTTCATGTATTTTAATTTTGCTGATATCATGCTGTAGACATTTTTTCATTTGCCCTCAGTACTATTTAAAGATCAGTCTGTATTTTGGGGTATACACTTTTGTTTCTTTTAACTGCTGCATAGTACTTTGTAGGGAGACTTTGGTTCATTTTACTTATCCCATGTGTTGAACACTTAGATTACAAGGCATTTTTATAGCTGTCTCCATATTTTCAGGCTATTTCATGCACTCTATGCAACTTAAATACCAGATACATGAAATTAATCACTCTTGTTGATTGAAATACCATTTTCTAGATGAAGACTTCAGTAACCTTTTCATACTTGAACTAGTTGCTCTATACTCTGCTCACACAGCACCTACTTTTATCTTGGTAGTATAAAGCCAATATTTCTGCCTAAAAGTCAACTTTTCCTGTCAATTCATTGAAGACAGGTAACATATTAGAGTTATCTTTGTATACTTTGCTCTAGTTTGGTGATTTGCTTATATTTGGCAAGCAATAAAACATCAATTGAATGAATGGAATGTGTTTAGTTTTCTAAAATGAAATACAATAATAGAACCAGTTATTCTCATACGCAAGAAAAGGTTGGAACACAAATAAAAGAGCAGTATTAAAGAGAGTAGCATATAGGCAGCTGAATCCTAAAATGAACTGAAGCTTGTAAAGAAGCTGAGCACTACCACATGTTATGCTCAGATCATGAAGAAAAACTAGAAAAAGGATAAACTACTGTTTGGGCCAGATGGTGTAATACTAGATGTTGGAGTGAAGGCAGAACTGTGGAACTCCTGTGTTGGTTTCAACTTCAACAGAAAATGATATTCAAATGCAGTTAAGGGACTCTTGTTAGTAGCAAGAGAAGTAAAGTCTAAGGAAGGAGAGGCAGTGATGAGAAAGCTCTTGGATACTCTATCTAGTTAATACCCTCGGATTAAATGACTTGCAGTAATGAATGGTTTGGTGATCTTTGAGCAATTATGGCTGTTATCAGAAGTGCCAAAAAGACTAAAGATCATGTGTATACCACTTTTATTTCTGCAAAAAATGGTAGAAGTGTAATTCTGCAACTATAAGATTAGAGGGTTTGCCCTGGCTGGTTTGGCTCAGCAGTTGGAGCATCAGCCTGCAGACCAGAGAGTCCCGGGTTCGGTTCCCGCTAGGGACATATACAAAAAAAAAAAAAAAAAGATTAGTGGGTTTCATTTCTGTCTTTGGGACAATTTTTTAATTGATCCTTAGACAAGTGGTTCAAGAAGATATACCTAGAAAAGAAGTGGTCCTCCAGGGTCCACGTGGGCTCACTAGTTAAACTTGTGTTTTTTTTTTAACCATTTATATGAGTAAGTTGATTTTGTCAAGGTTTTGGACAAAATGTCTCATGATATGTTTATGAAATAAATGGTCAAATTAGGGATTGTTTTATGAGGATAGATGGTTGAAAAAATTTGATGAATGGATTGATGTGAGCTTGGAGAGAAGTATTTCTAGTGACATGACATAGCTCTTTCATTTTTGTCCTAGTAATTATTTTATTACTGACTTGAATGAAACATGCCCATAACATTTGCATATCACATAAACCTGGGAGCGAAACCTAATAGTTTGGATGAGGGAATCAGGATTTTTAAAAAGCTTAGCATCTGCCCTGGCCAGTTTGGCTCAGCAGTTATAGCGTCGGCCTGCGGTCCAGAGAGACCCAGGTTCGGTTCCCGCTAAGGGCGTGTACCTCGGTTGTAGTTTGTCCCCTGCCCTGGTTGGTCGTGCGGGTGGCAGCCACTTGATGTGTCCCTTTCATGTCGATGTTTCTCTCTCTCTCTCCCTCCCACTCTATCTGAACAAAAAATGGAACAATGTCCTCAGGTGAGGATAAAAAAAAAAAAAAAAAAAAAAAAAGCTTAGCCATCTGGCCCTGGCCAGTGTGAATTAGTTGGTGAACGTCATCCCATGCACTGAGAGGTTGGTGGTTCTGTTGTTGGTCAGGGCACATGCCAGGGTTGCAGGCATGATCCCCAGTAGGGGGCATGCAGGAGGAAGCTGATGATGTTTCTTTTTCTCTCCCTCTCCCCCCCCCTCTCTAAAATCAATAAAAACATATAAAAAAGAAATCTCACCCTCCACCCTATTTCATATTCCCACCCTCTGCCCGTTAGAAAAAACATATATATTTTTAAAAGCCTAGCCATCTGAAATTGTCTGTAATAGTGTGATTAATACAGGACTCTGCATATAGTTTTGTCAAATTATGATACTAGTTGAAAATCAAGTAGACATGCTTTAAGAGTAATTAATATGAAAACGACCTGGGAATTTTTGATATAACTGTCACTACCATGTCCCAGGTGTAGATTTTTTTAAATACAAGTGCAGTGTTTGGAACAAGGAAGGTACATACTCTGTACTGATGAGAAAATACTATTGTGTTCATTTATAGCTTCCAGCTTTTAAGAAATGTCTTGAAACTTTGTCATAAAAGGGATATCTCAAAGTCTCAGGGTGGATTCCTTATTAAAATTTAAATTTTGTGTATATGTGTATAGAGCAAGGAATTATCAGAATAATACTATTTTCAAAGATTTAAAGACTGCAAAAGGAACTTGCCTACTAATGTATTTGTTCACCTTTAAAAGAAAGTATCAAGTATCTACCATGGGTGGAAAGTATGCCAGGCATTAGGATTAAAAACAGAAAACATGAGCTCATCTTTACCCTTTATGCACTGACATTCTGTAATAAAGTCAGACATTAACCAAATGATTACATAAGTAGATGTAAATTGCAACTGTGATAACTGCAATGAAGTAGATGCAGATGGCACCCTGAGAGTAAATAGTAGGTGCACTTGGTTTAGTTAGTAATGGTAGGGAAGGCTTGCTTCCGGAAGTGATGCTTAAGCTGGGAAAGAGAGTACATTGCCTAGGTGAAAAGGGAAGAAGGTGGTCCGGCATGCGTGAGCATGGTGATTATGCTCAGGAGCCTATCTGGCACACAGAGGGTATCCTCCAAACCTGAACAGGAAGAGGGCTCAGGCCACTCAGCCCTTGAAGACTGTGCTTAGAACTTTATTCTGTATCTAGAAACAGTGAAAAGCATTTGCTGGTCTTATTTAGAAGACTGTTCGATTTAAATTTGGGAACGATATCTCTGGCTACAGTCTGGGGAGTTGACTGGAGTGAGGCCAGAGAGGATGTGCTAAATCACCTGAAGAGAGATTGCAGTTGGGTGGACAGGGGATGTGGTGCTGCAAGAAGTGGGACCTGCCAGTGAAGGTGGAATTCAGCTCTGGGGATCAGCTGGGAGCACATGGAGAGAGCACTGTGTTTGGGGACAGAAGACTTGGTATGAAGCGAGTTTTGCCACTTACTAGCTTGATGACCTTGTACAAATCCAATTATTTCTCCATCTCTGATTTAACTGCACAACTTCTTGCTCTCAGGTTTTGTCAGGATTTGACATACATATGAATGATTTACCAACTGTGAGAAGTGTTACATAAAATGGAGGATTTGAGAAAAACATTAGTCAACAATGGCCATTATTGGACAAGGCAGTCTGTTAATGGAATGAAATTTCGTAAGTGGCTCCTAGTCTATTTGGATGGATAGTTCTGTAAGGTTTTTACCATTGTTGTTTCAGATTTCCATTCCTCTTCCCAGATGTGGAGCATTCACTCACGGGCATAGTCAGAAAGTTCACAGTGACTACATGCTTTCTGACTTTCCAGCAGCAGTCAGATTGCTAGATGCAGTTTAAAATCAGATATACGTGGGCGTTTTTGTATGCTCTCAAAAACAAAAGGCAGTTTTAAGAAACTTTGTAGCAAAACCTTAAAGAAAAAAATTAGAAACCATAAAAAATTTTCAAATATATATTTTGGTTAGGTAGTACTTTCGTATCTTAAATTACATCCAAGTACATAGCGATACACATAATATTTCTGCTGTGGAGTGTTGCCTGTGTGTATGTATGTATGTATGTGTATGAATCCATGCAAATACAAAAAGATCCTATGAGTGGAAATACACCTTTAGTTTTTTAAATACTTTAATTTAAAAACCATGCTAAAATAGAAATCAGGGTAAAATGTGTTGTTTAGCTACTTTTTTGAGACAGGAAAGGAATATTTCTAATAACTCATAGGAAGGAGTATGCCTTGGTAACATTGTTTATCCACATATTTATGGATACAAAATTCATTCAGCAAGTATTTATTGAGTACCAAGGATGTTTATAGTCCTTCCTCTAACCTGTATTTTACCTAGACACAGATTTTAAGACTAGTGGTAACATATGAAAATAATTTTAATTTTTATTGTGACATGCCCTTTTGCAGTAAGGTAGGGCAAAAGGCAGGGATGCAAATATAACATAAAATTTTAAATGTACGCAGTCTTCTGGCAGAATCTCAAAGACAACTTCAGTTGTAGCACTCTGCACATTTAATCAAGTTTTATGTTATTGTCCTTGAATATTTTGTTGATTTTATGGTCCATAAGAATTATTCTGTTCTAAAGAGATTTCCAATAGTGTGTGACTTCTACATGTTTCTTATGATGTAAGATGTTTCTGTGCAGAGAAGGAAATACTATTCATTTTAGTTATTTAATGCTTTGTCTTTAGGGTACTAGAAACAGTATTGCTCAAAACCAAGTGCATTTTAGGGGCATTAAAACTTCTCACTTACTTCTGGATCCAGGTCTGAAAAGAAATGTCCGAGTGAAAAATCAGATCTTCCCACAGACTTCCCTTTATGCTGATAATGACCATAGTAGGTGGACCGGGTATTATGCTAAGGACTTTACATGTATTTTTATATAATCTTTTCAACAACACTGTGAAGTGTGGTTATTGTTATTCCTGTTTTACAGATGAGGAAGCTGGGGTGTAGGAAGGTTAAATAACTAGTAAATAGACAAGGCTTAGGTTCCATCCCAAGTCCCTTTTGATTCCAAGACTGCTATGCTGTTTTGAAACAGCTGATTTGGTACAAAACAAGTTGAATGAAATCATTTTAAACCTACCTCCAAGAGCCATGCTTCTTACTTTTTGCTAAGGCAGTATAACACACAGCAGATACAAAAATAGAAATAGGAAAACTATAGTGATCCTTGAGTAATAATAGGTTTCTTGTTGCTTTTGTAATAAGTTTTTAAATGGCTAATGCATATGCATAGTAAAAAATAATTCAGATAGCCCAGTAGTATATACAGTGCAAATCATGTCTGGCTCCCACTCTAGTCTCCTGTGCTCCTACATAGAGGCAACCACTGCATCTTCCAGAATAATCAGAAAGTCTAAAGAGACAAACTGGGAAAAGCCAGGTCTGGCACTGAGTTGACATCTGGGTGGGCGAAGTCAGAGAAAACTGGAGCCGATGTAGATGAGACAGTTAGTAATGAGAATGCAGACAGGCCATCACCTTAGCCTCTCCCGATCAGGAGTAACAGAAAGCCCTCCAAGCATGCTGGCCTCGTTTTACGGATGAGGAAATTGGTTAAAATGGTCACATGGATAGTTGTATGGGAGCAGAACTCAAATGCAGGACCATGCTGCTTATTTTTCCATTCTTGTGCAGCGTAAGCAACCTCTGCATTTGTGAGTGTTGTGAAGAACTGTATGTTTGAAGTGGTCTAAAATTAACTAGAGTTTCTATAGGTAAGCTATATATCACACTTCAGCAAGCCAGAGGCAATAACAGCTTAAAAAAAAACAAAAGACTTTTAAAAAACATTTTTTACAATAGATACAGATTGACAGAAAGCTTGTGAAGATAGTATACTTTACATATACCTCCTACCCTGTATTCCGTAATATTAACAGGTTTCACCACTATAAAGTTACTCTTTTGCCCCCCTTTTCCAGTCAGAACTCTTCAGAAGGAAATCACTGTGTGCAGCCCATTCTGGAAGAGTGGGGATTATGTTCCACCTCCTTAAAGGTGGAGTATCTTCATAAATTATTTGGAATACTTCTGCATGAGTGATTTGGTTTTCCTCCCTCATTGATTTCTTTAGTCAGCCATTTAATTATATAAGTATAGATTCCTAATAGATATTTATTTTATATCTTGGGTTATAACCCAACACTGTTTTATTTTATTGCTCAAATTATCCTAACTTTATACCTTGGGATCTTTTTAATTGGCTCCTGAGTACTTTTGACATACCCTCATCGTTGTGTTTTGCTTTGTTTCTCCTTTTTGAGTACTTCCTTAATATCTAGCACTATAGGATGAATCAGACTCACCTTTATTGTCCCTGCTCCACTCTTAGCAATTGATTATTTCTTCAAGAAGCCCTTGTTCCCCTTACTGGAAAATGATATTGGATACCAAGATCTGGGTGTCAGATGTAATAGCAGCTCTTTTAAAGCCAAATATTGAGTTGCAAAGAAAGTTTTAGCCATTGTTTCACGTAGTGCTGAATTAGGTCATTGCAATAATTTATTTGTGAATATTGTTGGAATATAAAGTTTGCCTGAATGAGTTGAATAGAGTGATCCTAAGAATTTTTAAAGTAAAATTCTAGGAAATATTTTATTACTCTTTTCTGTTACTTTAAAAAAAGACACCTGTCCTTAATTTGATATATACTTGATAGCCTTGACTAGAATCTGAGGCGAAACTTTAAAACATGGTAATTTGAAGCAGGTTGGGATTAACTTAGGGGATATTAGAAAGACTTTATACTCCATTAGGAAAATTAGCAAGCATAGCATCTATGAAAGTCAAGTACCGTAATTCATATTTATGTAAAAAAGAATATTTCTTTTGCATCACTGAGCATTTAAATTTGTGTATCCAACAGGGAACTGGAAGAGAATATTAAGGTAAAGCAAAAAAAAAGGAAAAGGAAAAAATTACCATTGAGCATAGTTAAAATATCTGGACAGTGGTCCTAATTGATTTATGTCATTTGAGAAGAATACTCCCTAAGAGACACCAGCCTGTTCTAACTCTAGAATTGAAATTTTCTTAATCTGGGATACTTGCATATAGATCAGACAACTCTTTTGGAGGGAGTTTAAAGCAATTTGTACATGTATATTTGTAATCTTAGTACTGATAAATGATTTTTAAAGTATGTCTTTTATTGATTTTTTAGAGAGAGAGAGAAACATCAATGTGAGAGAGAAACATTGATTGGGTTGCGTGTGGCACGCACCCCTATGGAGATTAAACCCACAAACCGGGTATGAGCCCTGACTAGGAACCCAACTGGTGACCTTTTGGTGCATGGGATGGCACTCAACCAACTGAGCCACACCTGCCAGGGCTGATGAATGATTCTTTTTTTTTTTTTTTTATCATTTTATTTATTTATTTATTTATTTATTAAATTTTGTTACAGATGTTTCTCCTTTTCCCCCCACTGATTCCCCCTACCCCTCCCTCCCTGCCCTTTCCCCAGATTGTTGTCCATGTCCACTGTTCATGCATACATGCACATAAGTTCTGTGGTTTATCTCTCCCCCACCACCTCCCTCTTTAGGGGATTATCAGTCTGTACCTCACTTCCGCGTCTCTGGGACTACCCCATTCCTCAGACTGATATGTTCATTATATTTGATAAATGATTCTTGAAAGTTTATTTCTTAACTTTATTTTTTGCCCTGCCTTGCTATGCAAGTCTCTCTTTTACTCTTCAACATCTACCATTTCACTTAAGTAAGTTGAATTTTTATAGCTGATCAAGTAACCAGGTCAGATGAATCACAGAAACTGAGAGACAAATGAATACAATGCATGCTGATTGTAAAAAAATAAAACCGTAATCTGAGAATTAGCCAATTTTTACCTCTGAGCTATAGTCATCATTTGTCCTAATCTATTTTAATTTTCTGTCTCTTAGTTTAACTGTAAAGAATAGTCTTTTAAATCAATGTGAATAGAAAAGCATCAAGTTAAACTTATGGTGTGTGATTGCAATTAGTAAGAAGCACAGCACTAATGAGGAAGAGAACCAGGCAGGTAAAAACTGAAGCCAAGGTAAATGAAGCGGTTTCTAATGAATAAGCACAGAAAAACTGAGTGAGGCAGAGATGCCCAGGGAGCCCTAGTATGAAAATAGCTGAAAAGCCTCAAGAGGGATGGAACTGAGTGAAGAGATGAGGAAATCATAAAAGAAAGGTCTGGACATGGGCTGCTGGTGAGTCCTGAAGCTGGCAAAGATTGCCAGGGACAATGTGAGAAGCTGAGTATCTTCTCAGGGTTCAATAAAAGTGATAAAACCTATGCTCGAGAGCCAGGGAAC
The DNA here is from genome assembly GCF_014108415.1 of Molossus molossus. Taxonomy (NCBI): domain Eukaryota; kingdom Metazoa; phylum Chordata; class Mammalia; order Chiroptera; family Molossidae; genus Molossus; species Molossus molossus. The sequence goes on along the minus strand of NW_023425349.1, from coordinate 55,412,394 downwards.
ACTGATCTGGGACATGTTGGAAGGAAACTTAAATGTATTGTGTCCACATTGTGCTTTGGTGTATTATGTCATTTAATTCTTACATCAAGTCTTTGAAGGAGGGTATTATTAATTACAGTATCACAGATAAAGGAAATGAGACATAGAGGGGGTTGAGAATATGCTGTAAACTACACAGTAACTAATTGGAGGTAAACTCATACCAGGGTATAAAATTTTTAATTTCAAAGCAGTTTAGGGGATCAAGATAGACAGAACCAATTTATTATAGTATAGGTGCAAACTTTTAGGGCCTAGGACAACCACCAATGCATTTTTGAGTTTCTGGATTGAATTGGTGAAGAGAAGGAGTTTAAAATGGTGGCTATTAGTGTTAGATAATTTAGAGAATTGAAACATGAAGGTTACAGTAGGCTGCTGTATTGAGAGGGCCTCAGAATAGAATGAGGACTCAGTGGAGAAGCTGATGTAGCAAATGGGCTGAAAGGTGTAGAAGATTTTGTTTGTTTGTTTTAATCATCTCTCATTCACTTTGAACTTGTCAGTATTCCTGTAGACTAAAGAGAATGATTTTTGACTCTCTTTCTTTGGAGAGGATTAATATTTGGGTTATTCTTAGGTTCTGGCAAAGTGGTTTTTAGTATATTTAGTCCGTTTGTGAATGGGAAAGAATAACAAAAACAATTGTAAGGGTGTCATATTTATTTTTAAAATGGTGTGTTTATATTTACAGAGTAAATCTCAAGAGCAAATTAATTATATGTCTATAGTTCTTGAAGTTAAGTAGGCTAAGTGGGGGAAAAACATGATTTAATCTTGCTTTATTGCTGGCCAAATCTCTACGCTGGCCATTTTTTCCTTTTAATAAAAATGCTTGTGGTTCCTTTTCTTCCCATTAGCTCATAGTTGAGAGCTCTGTTAAGTTGTCTGTGAGACGGAGTGTATTAGGCTTGCCTGATTAAAATTGTTCATGAGAGATCAAGCAGACAAGGGACTTTTAGCATAATTAAAAAAGCACTGCTAGCCTTTAAAGACGAGATTTCAGAGATTTTTGAATTTATATCCACCTGTAGGGAAGTGTGTTTATGTAATTAGATTCTCTCATACTCTCATACTTCTTTCTTAAGTCACACATGGTGCCCTTTCCTTTTATGGAATATTAGCTTCGCATGCAGGAGACAACAAATGTTGAGAGGAGCCTGAACATGAATGAACTGAAGTGTTTCCCTTGAAAGATCACAATGTGATAAGTTAAACAATCAGTTACCTCCTTGTGTCAACCAGTTTATTTATAAAAGGAAATGTGGGAGTGAAGTTGAAGATAGTAAGGGAAAAATCAAAACAAATTGCATATCCTGTTTTCTCAGGCTAATCTGAGAAAAATTATACCAGCTTTTGGAAAATAGTCGTCTTTTGTTGGATGGACATCTTAACTGAAAGTTGTTTTTTTTTAAGTTTTTTGGTTTTTCATTTTGCAGCCGATAACTTTGTATTGCTGGGCTCTGAAACCATTCTTTTATTGTCCCGCTTTTGCTATCATGTTTCAGAAAGAAAAAAGATGATTACATTTAATGTGGTTTAAAATGGTTGGCTTCTTCTTTTGTCCTTTTAAAGCTATGTCCACTACTGTAGACTGTTTTAATACTTTAGAGCACTTCATTTTCTTCCTGTGTGTTTTTAAAAATACATTTTAGTTCTTCAGAAAGGAAACTTTTTTTTTTTTTTTAGCATAAATCAAAATGTTACTGCTATAATGAGGCAGCATTTTAGAACTACCAAGAATTACCAAGGTGTGAACTTTTTTTTTTTACCTACATGTATAAGACATTACTCTCAAGAGACTAAGGGCTTCTCAATGTGTGAACATTTTCTTTAGGGAAGGCATTTTCCTCAACAAATAAGGAATTCTTTGTTTTCACCCAGAAGATTACTTTAGAACAGTGATTTTTCAACTTTTTTTTCATGTCAAGGCACACGTAAACTAATTACTAAAATTCTGTGGCACACCAAAAAAATATATATTTTTGCTGATCTGGCAAAAGCAATAGGTATAATTTTGATTAATTCACACCGGGGGACGGTGGTTGTGTTGACTGTTGTCGCTTTTGATTTGACAGTCTAAGGGGAAAAGGTCAGTGCCCCTGACTAAACAGTCAGGTATTACATGTTTTAGTTTGCATTTTTAAAAAAGAATTAATTCTAGTCTTATTTGAATATAAAAACAGCAGTGCCCAATAGAAACCCCGTTAATTTCCATGTCAGCTCTGGGCAAGAGGAGACACTAAAAGAATCCCCGAAATCGAAATGTGCCATAAGTTACCTCAGTGATAAATGAAAACTGTTTTTAGGAACCCAATCAAACATACATTGGCCAGGCATAAAAGCATTTTAATTTAAAATCGTAAAGAATTGAGGAGGAAAGGAGCCTGAAATTTAAATGGTGAGAGTTTTTTTTGTTTTTTTTTTTGGATATGTCTCATTATCTGCAGGAGGAGAGCACTAAACAAGGTTACATCTTGAAATGGTAAAATCCGTGAATAGTTTTGTTTGTAGGAGGAGGTCACAAAAAGGTTATTTCTTTGGCTTTCTTCTTCTTGACAAGTAATCGGAGTAGTTCACAGATCTCCTGTTTTCCAACCATTTTATATTCTTGAGAATTAATATTTGCATCAAATTATATATCATCCTTTTATTAAATAAACTTTTAATAGAACTGCACAATTACGTAGGTTAGATAATAATAGTTGCTTCCATTAAGACATAATTTAGGATAAAATCGTATAGAATTAGCAAGGTATAGTATATGTTATAATGTGGTAACTAGTGTATCTCTGTCGTAGGCAATGCAGTTTCTTTTATTTATAGAAAAAAAAAAACCTAAGTGTTTCTTATTGTTTAAATTTAGACACTGGCTAGTATATCCACTTAATTTCTTATCCATCCACCATTCATTCAATAAACACTTAGTGAACCTTTCCCATATATCAGGCATTGGCCTTGAATATTGGTGATACAGAGACAAATGACTGTTTTTGAGGAGATATTTTTCCAGGATACAAATTCACAAAGAATTATTAGTAAGAGTAAAGTGATGTGCATGTAAAAGAAGGTATATCTAAGTGGTGTTGGAATGTCAGAGGAGATTTCAATGGAAGAGACAATATTTAAACTGAGTGTGGAAGGATAAAAGTTCCTTGATCAGGCCGAAAATAAAAGAGGAAGGGCACGCAGAAAATTAGAAGAGCAAGTACAAATTGACTGCACTTTTGTAAGACTTGCCAGTATTTTAATTTAGTACTTCTGGAATATACAAGAGAAATAATTGGAAATGATGCTGGGAAAGTAGGCAAGAAGGTCTCCCATTCACCATGTTGATGAGTTTAGACTTTACTCGTAAGGAATTATAAGGCACTAGAGGAAATGAAGCTGGATGAATAATGAGAAAATTTGGATTTTTGAAGAATAAATTGGGCAGGATTATAGGAAATATTTGGAGAGGGAAGAAAGAGACTGTATGCAGTGATCATCATATGGCCGGTTGCTTCAGTGAACTAGTAGGCAATCTTATGTCACTGGTTTTGGAACCAGACTTAATTAACTTCAGAACCTTAGTCTAAAGATCCTTTTAACTTCCCAGAGCCTAAGGTTTTTTTATCTGTAAAATGTGCATGATAACTGTCTTGCAGTATTGTATAGTTCATGTGTTCAAACTGTTTTGCTTGAATTTGTAGGCATATAAAAATGTTCAATAAATAGTAGTTATTATTAGTTATTGATCTCTAAGTGTTTAGAATTATATAGTAAATATTATAAATGCTCCCTTTCCTCAGATTTCATAATAATGCGCTATATGCAAAAACAGGAAAAATGCACATTTTATAAACTATTTTTTTTGTTCTTCTGTTATTTATTAATGATCGTATTATTTTCTTTTTTTTTTATCCTCACCTGAGGACATTTTTCCATTTTTTGTTCAGATAAAGCGGGAGGGAGAGAGAGGAAGAGAGAGAGAGAGAGAGAAACATCGACGTGAAGGGACACATCGAGTGGCTGCCACCCGCACGACCAACCAGGACCGGGGACAAACTGCAACCTATTTTCTTTTTTTAATTAATTAATTTATTTTTGTTACAGATGTTTCTCCTTTTCCCCCCACTGATTCTCCCCTCCCCACCCCTCCCTGCCCTGTCCCCAGCTTTGTTGTCCATGTCCATTGTTCATACATACATGCATATAAGTTCTGTGGTTTATCTTTCCCCCACCACCCCCTCTTCTGGGGATAGTCAGTCTTTTACAAACTATTTTTGAAGTCTTTATTGCTTTCCCTGTGTGAAAGATAACCCATTTGAAGTTTGACGAGTGAGTTCATTAACCTTGCTCATATGCTCCCAAATACTTTAAATCACTCAAAATGCTTGGTGTTGATGGTTTGTTTTTTTTATCCTCACCTGAGGACATTTTTCTATTTTTTGTTCAGATAGAGTGGGAGGGAGAGGGAGGAAGAGAGAGAGAGAGAGAGAGAGAGAGAGAGAGAGAGAGAGAGAGAGAGACATCGACGTGAAAGGGACACATCGAGTGGTTGCCACCCACACGACTCAGCCAGAGCCAGGGCCAGGGCCGGGGACATACTGCAACCGAGGTACATGCCCTTAGCAGGAACCACACCTGCATCTCTCTGGACCTCAGGCCGACGCTCTAACCGCTGAGCCAAACTGGCCAGGGCGGTGTTGATGGTTTTATGGTCTGAGAAATATGATTAAATTTCTCCCCAAGTGGAAAATACACGTTCTTTTTTTCTAACTAGTACATTTAAAAATTAAGAAGTATTCTCTACTGTCTCAAGTTGGAATTATTCCTAGTACCTCACTTAACAGGTGATCAGTTGAGTTTCTGCTTAAAATATTTACAGCTGTGAGAGACCGTAACCTTACAAAGCAGTTCATTTTGGGTTTGGACAGCTCCACTTGTCAGACTATTCCTTTTGTGTCGCTGATTCAGCTTCCTTTTAATTTCTGCTCTCTGGGTACTTGTTCTCTCCTGAAGCCACATAGCGCAAATCTAATTCGCCTTTCATTTGCTGTGCCATAAGCTGTTTGCAAAAAGCTGCCATTCCTTTTTCAGGCTTAGTGTATGCTCAGATTTTCCAGGTTTTGTAGTTGTTGACTAAAACACAAAACAAAACAGTTTTGTTGAAGTATATTTGACATACAATAATCTGCACATATTTAAAGTGTATAATTTTGATATATGCATATATCTGTGAAACCATCATTGCCATCAAAATAGTAAATATACTGTTACTCCATTAATTTCTTGAGTCTCTTTCTATTCTCTTCTACTTCTTCCTGACCCTTCAGTTCAGATCCCAGTCCCCCACCCCCTGCAACCACTCTTTTTTTTTTTTCATTATAAATTTGCTTATATTTTTTAGAACTTTATATAAATGAAATCATATAGTATGCTTTTTGTCTGGCTTCTTTCATTTAGCACAATTATTTTGAGATTCATTTATACTATTACATGTGACAATAGCTCATTTCTGTTTCTTAATGAGTAGTATTTCATCATATGGATGTACCATAATTTTTTTATCCATTTACTTGTTGATAGACAATTGGGTTATATCCAGTTACTGAGTATTATGATTAAGGCAGTTATGACCATTGATATACAAGACTGTGTGCAGACTTATGCTTTTTTTGTTGGGGGAGTAAATACCTAGGAGTGAAGGGCTGCTTCATATTGTAGGTATATGTTTAAATTTAAGAAAATTTCAAACTGTTTTTCAAAGTAGTTGCACCATTTTATAATCCCACCAGCATTGTATGAGAGTTTCAGTTCCTTTACATCTTTACCAACACATGATATGGTCAGTCTTTTAATTTTCTCTTTGTGGTATTAATTTGCATTTTTTAAAATTGTTTTTGGATTAAAGTTTACATGCAATATTATTTTGTATTAGTTTCAGATGTATGGCATAGTAGTTAGAGAGTCATATACTTTACAAAGTATTCCCTCTGATATTTTCAGTACCCACCTGGCACCATACAGAGTTATTACAATATTAGTGTCTGTATTTCCTGTGCTGTAATTTACATACCAGTAACTGTTTTGTAACTACCAATCTGTACTTCTCAGTCCCTTCACCTTTTTCACCCAGTAACCCAACTCCTCTCCCCTCTAGCAGCCATCAGTCTGTTCTCTGTATCTATGGATCTGTTTCTGTTTTGTTTGCTTATGTTGTTCTTAGATTCCATGCATAAGTGAAATCATGTGGTATTTGTATTTCATTGACTGACTTATTTTACACAGAGGTTGGGAACATCTGACCTATGGGCCATCTAAGGCCCAAGAAATCAATGCCAGCTAACATCACATGCCTCACCAAATTAGCCTGACCAAATATAGCAGGCTAATTTTTAAGTTGATAATTTTGTATGGCCCACGAATGATGTTATGAACCTTGGCAGAAAAGAACTGGTTCCCACCGCTGATTAGCACAATACCCTCTAGGTTCATTCATGCTATCACAAATGGTAACATTTCATTATTTTTTATGGCCAAGTAATATTCCATTGAGTGTATGTACCACAGCTTTTTTTTATCCACTTGTCTATTGATGGGTACTCTGGTTGCTTTCATATCTTGGCTATTGTAAATAATACTGTAATCTTCTTAAGGTTAATGATTTTGAGCATCTTTTTATGTGCTTATCATCATTATATCTTCTCTAGTGTCTGTTCAAATCTTTTGCCCATTTAAAAAAAAAATGTTTTCATTGATTTTTTTTTTTTTTTTTTTAGAGAGAGAGAGAAACATCCATGTAAGATTCATGGATTGGCTACCTTCTGCACGCCCCCTGCTGGGGATGGAGCCCACACACAACTCAGGCATGAGCCTTGACCAGGGAATCAAACCTGGATCACAGGCTGAGCCCTTTTGCCCATTTTAATCAGGTGTTTTCTTTATTATTGAGTTTTGAGAGTTCTTTATACATTATGAATACAAGTCCTCTGTTGGGTATATATGCTTTGCAGGTATTTTCTCCTAGTCAGCTCATCTTTTCACTCAATTAATGGTGTCTTTTAAAGAGCAAAAGTTTTTAAATTTTTGATGATGTACAATTTATTAATTTTACTGTTTATGTGTTGTTGTCATCTTATCTAAAAAATCTTTGCCTAACTCAGGGTCCAAAATATTTTCTCATATTTTTTTTCTAGAAGTTTTATAGTTTTACTTTTTTTTGTTTTGTTTTTTATCCTCACCCGAGGACATTTTTCCATTTTTTGTTCAGATAGAGCGGGAGGGAGAGAGAGGAAGAGAGAGAGAGAGAAACATCGACGTGAAGGGACACATCGAGTGGCTGCCACCCGCACGACCAACCAGGGCCGGGGACAAACTGCAACCGAGGTACGTGCCCTTAGCGGGAACCGAACCCGGGTCTCTCTGTACCGCAGGCCGATGCTCCAACCGCTGAGCCAAACCGGCCAGGGCTATAGTTTTACTTTTTACATTTAAATCCATAATCCACTTTTTACTTTGGAGTAATTTTAGATTTGCAGAAAAGTTGCAAAGTTAGTACTGATAGTTCTTGTGTACCTCTCATTCTCTTTTTCCTATTATTAACATCTTACATAACCATAATAGATTGTCAAAACTAAGCAACTGGCATTGGTACATTACTATTAATTACACTTCTGTTTTCTGTTCTAGAATTTCACATTGTGTTTAGTCCTCATGTCTCCTTATTCTTCTCTTATCTTGGATAGTTTCTAGGTCTTCCTTTGTTTTTGTTTTTTTTTAAACAATCTTGACAGTTTTGAGCAGTGCTGGTCAGATATTTTATGAAGTGTACCTGAATTTCGGTTTGTCGGATGTTTTTCTCTTGATTCTACTGGGGTGATTTTTTTAGGAGAGATGTCCCTCTTATCACCTCATATCTGGGTCACGTGGATACATGCTGTCACCATGTTTTATCATTGGTATTACTTAACCTTGGTTACCTTGCCACAGAAATGTTTGCCAAGTTTCTCCACTGTAAAGTTAATGTTTTTCACCCTTTCTATACTTTATTGTTTAAAGTGTGTCACTAAGTATACATGCTCAAGGGATAAAGGAATTATGCTCTACAGCTCTTAGAGATGGGTATCTACAAAAATTAGAATTCTTCTAAAAAATGGTTATTTTAAATGGTACTTATTATTTGTCTTTTCTCTGCCACTTATATTTTAAAATCACTTATTTTATAGTTTAGGTTATAAAGAAAGTATGTGTTACTTATTTTGTCACTGAACTTATTCCAGCTCTGGCCATTGGGAGCTCTTTTAGGTTGGCTCCTGTATCACTTGGACTTGCTCCCCTCTCTTTTTCCAGCACTTTCTCTTATTCTGACATAAGATGCCTAAACCTCATCTCATATTTGCAATGCTCCAGCCCTAGAATCAGCCATTTCTCAAAAAATTTCTAATTTCTTTTTCGCGGGTATGTTATTTAGAAACTAAGATTGGACACTACATGTTCTGGTTGCCGCTAATGCAATGTCACTATGTTTAGGATTTTCAGCACTCAGAGCCAGGAAATGTATATATGCATGTAACCCATAGATATACACATCTGCAGTTACTTCCACATCTGTCTATTTGTATCTATATTAAGCTAAATGTGAGTTCATTCTGATGTCACTGACTCTAATGCAGTTCCAGGTAGTTCACTGCTTATTGTAATGTCTCTCTCCAACAGGGAGAAACATAGTAACACCTTTCATTTACCTATTTGTTTAACCCCAGTACACGTGTAAAGCAGTTTGAGTTATTGACCTATATCCTGCAATTGATTGAGTTAATTTTTGTGTATGATGTGAGATACAGATCAAAGTTCACATTTTATTTATTAATTTCTTTAAATTAATTAATTTATTTTTGTTACAGATGTTTCTCCTTTTCCCCCCACTGATTCCCTCCTCCCCCACCCTCCCCGCCCTGTCCCTAGCTTTGTTGTCCATGTCCATTGTTCATGCATACATGCATATAAGTTCTGTGGTTTCTCTCTCTCCCTCACCCCCTCTTCTGGGAATTGTCAGTCTGTACCCCACTTTCACATCTCTCTACCCCATTCCTCAGACTGTTATGTTATTATATTCTACAAATAAGTGAGATCATATGATACTTGTCTTTCTCTGTTTGGCTTGTTGCACTTAGGATAATACTTTCTAGGTCCCTCCATGTCATCTCAAAGGATAAGAGATCTTTCTTTCTTACAGCTGCATGGTACTCCATTGTATATGTACCACAGGTTTTTTATCCATTTGTCTACTGATGGACATTTGGGCTGTTTCCCCATCTTAGCTATTGTAAGCAGTACTGCTATGAACATGGGGGTACATATATTCTTTCTGATTGGTGTTTCAGGCTTCTTAGGGTATATTCCTAGAAGTGGGATCACTGGGTCAAATGAAAGTTCCATTTTTATATTTTGAGGTAATACCATATTGTTTTCCATAGTGGCTGCACCAGTCTGCATTCCCACCAGCAGTGTACTAGAGTCCCCTTTTCTCCACACCCTCGCCAACACTTGTTGTTTGATGATTTGTTGATGGCGGCCATTCTGACAGGTGTGAGGTGATACCTCATTGTTGTTCTTACTTGGGGCTCTCTGTGCTTCTTGAACTTGAATGCCTTCTTCCTTCACTAAGTTAGGAATGTTTTCTGTCACTATTTCTTCAAATGTATTCTCTATCCCTTGCCCATTTTCTTCCTCTTCAGGGACTCCTATGATGCAAATGTTATTACATTTCCAGTTGTCCCAAACTTCTCTTAAGCTGTCTACTTATTTTTTAATTGTTTTTTCCTTTTGGTTTTCTAATTGTTTGATTTTTTTTCTGCCCTGTCTTCTAATTCACTGATTCGGTCCCCAGCTTCCTCTGATCTGCTGGGTAGTCCTTCCAATGTGTTCTTAATTTCTCCTATGTCATTCTTTATTTACACTTGGTTGGTTTTCACTGTTTCTATATCTTTACTCTTGGTGCTGATGTCCTTACTCATGCTGTTGACCTTCCTCAAGACCATAGCTCTGAACTCTACCTCCGATAATTTGCTTAGCTACATGTCATTGATCTCATCTTTGATAGAGTTCTCTTGTTCTTTCATTTGGGATTAGTTTCTTTGTTTCACCATTTTGGCTATCTCAGTGGGTTTTGGAGCCTGCCAAATTTTCCCTGTGGCTGTCTGTGGCTCCCTCTACTGGGTTTGGATGAGCCTGGCTGGGCCCATGTTATACACCACTGTCAAGTCTTATTTTCCTTGGTACACTTGCAAGCCCAGAAAAGGTTCAGTTATTCTCTAGCTTTTTCCTGGTGACCATTAGTCTCAGTTTCTCAGTGCCTAGGAATATAGCCCTAGTGTTCTGCATAAGAGGATTTCCAGAAGGTGGGATACATGCTGGTTATTAATGAGCCTCAATTTGCATTTCTTTGCCTCACCTGGGAAAGGCTGAATCTCCGGGGGTGGGGGAGGGGCTGTTGCTTTTCCCAAAAGCTCTGGGAAGGAGCACACTGGCCACCATCCTTTGTGGCCGCAACTCAGCACAAACTCTGAGTGCCCTCCAAATCCCAGTTGTCCCCACAGAGTTCCAGCCCCGTCTGCCCTCCTTCTGCTGGAGCCCCCAGGTGAATGGCTGTGGGTATTTTAGTGCTCTGTCCTGGCTCTCTGTGCTGTGGAGTGGGTTTGGTCTTTATTCCCCAAGGGCCCTGCTCACAGCTAAGACTGCTGCTGTCCCTGGGATCCCAGCCTGCCACCCTCTCACACCTCCACAGATCCTACCAGTGTTCCTGATTATATGGTCCTGCCCTGCTGCTTTTCTGTTGCTTTATTCCGAGGACTTGTCTTTATTTTAGTTGTAATTCCCATTTGGTCCTGGGAGATCTGTGTAGGTTTCATTCACTCTGCCTCCATTTTCACATCCTCTAAGCCTATGTTGTACGCAGGTGGGTTGCACAAGCCTCTCTGGTGCCCCAGCACTCTGTGGGTCCTGAGGGTAACTGTAGTGCACAGTGGCTTTGGGGACCAGGCTCTATGCCTATCTTATGGGCTGCTGGGTCACACAGGCCTCTCTGGTGCTTCAGCACCCCGCAGGTCCCGCAGGTAACTAGATAGCACAGTCCTTGCTGGGTCACACAGGCCTCTCTGGTGCTTCAGCACCCCGCAGGTCCCCAGGATAACTGGATCGCACAGTCCCTGCTGGGTTGCGCAGGCCTCTCTGGTGCCCCCGCACTCTGCAGGTCCTGTGGGCAGGCAGCTGGATCGCACCAGTCCCTCTAGGGCTCCGGCTTGCCACTGCTCTTGTGGGTTGCTGGGTCGTACTGGCTTCTCTGGTGCCCCAGAACCGTGCAGGACCCATGGGCAGCTGGATCGCACCAGTCCTTCTCAGGCTCTGGCTTCCCACTGCTCTTGTGAGCTGCTGGACTGCACAGGCCTCTGCAGAGCCCCAGGTCCTGGCCGCTGGTGGCTGGGGAGTGCTGCTGCCCTATGGGGCTCAACTCCTGCTCAGCTTTTGCTGTAGTTTTTGGGGATGGGTCTCAGCTGCTGGTCTGTGCTTCTGTTGCCTGGGGATGGATGTCTGCTCCCCAGCCTCTGTTCCTGGACTCTGATCGGGCTGCTACTGTGGGGGATGGTGACTGGCACCTTGGCAGCTCCACTACTGTGCACTGGTCTGTGTTGACACAGTGTCCACTGGTCAGATGGTGCCAGGTGTGCTGGTGGGCTCAGGTTGCTGGGCCCTAGCCACTTCTACTTGCTCCTCCCGGGGAAGACCTGGGATCTTCCAAAATGGTGGGACTTCCCTCCTGCGCAGGGCGATGTGCCCTGAAGAGCTGCTTACTGTGGTAGCCGGCTGGTCCAATTCATAGCACAGGACCCTTCTGCTCTGCGTCTCCGCACTGCTTGGGTGTGGTCATCCACCTTCACGTCCACTCACACTCTCTCACACACTGGCTCACTCTGTCACACACTCATGCTCCCTCTGGTCCTGCCCACCGCCATCTTCCAAAGTTCACATTTTAGAAGTATGAATATCCAATTGTTCCAGAAATATTTGTTTAAAAGACTACCCTTTCTCCATTGAATTGCCTTTCCATCTTTGTTTTAAACTGGTTGTGCATTTATGTATGGGTGATTTTAGTTGTTTTTTTTATCCTTACCAGAGGATATGTTTTATTGATTTGAGAGAGAGAGAGAGAGAGAGAGAGAGAGACTGACCAGTTTTCTCTCGTTCGTGCCCCTACTAGAGATCAAATCTGCAACCTAGGTATGTGCGCTGACCAGGAATGGAACCTGCAATCTTTTGGTGTGCAGAGCAACACTCCAACCAACTGAGCCACCTGGCTAAGGCAGTGTTTTTCTGTCTTTACTCCAAAAACTTATTGTCTTGACTATTATGGATTGATTTTTGTAAATCTAAAATCAGGCACTGTTAATAGCCATCTCTTTTTCAAAGTTGTTTTGGCTATTTTATGTCTTTTGATTTTTATATGAGTTTTGAAATCAACTTGTCAAAATCTACAGGAAGAAAAGGGCCTATTGAGGTATGGATTTGGATTGTATTCAGTCTTCAGGTCAATTTGAGAAGAATTGACATCTTAACCATATTGAATCATGTAACCCATGAACAAGTAATATCTCTTTATTTATGTCTTTAATTTCTCTCAGAAGTGTTTTTTATTTTTCAGTGTATAAGACTCAATAGATGTATTATAAGGTTTATCCCCAAGGATTTCATATGTACTGATGCTATGTTCTAAATGGTATTGTTTTGTTTTTTTTTTCCCTCACCCGAGGACATTTTTCCATTTGTTTTTGTTCAGATACAGTGGGAGGGAGAGAGAGAAACATCGACGTGGAAGGGACACATCAAGTGGCTGCCACCCGCACGACCAACCAGGGCCGGGGACAAACTGCAACTGAGGTACGTGCCCTTAGTGGGAACCGAACCCGGGTCTCTCTAGACCACAGGCTGACGCTCTAACCGCTGAGCCAAACCAGCCAGGGCTAACTGGTATTGCTTTTTAAATGCAACTTCCAGTGTTTTGTTACTAGTAAATAGACATACAATTGATTTTTGAATATTGATTTTGTATCCCATAATCTTGCTAAATTCCCTAGTTCTTGTAGCTATTTTATTGACTCTGTATGGTTTTCTACATAGAGGTTGTATTTTTTTGTGAATAAAGGAAGTTTTACTTCTTTCTTTAAAATCTGGATATCTTTTATTTGTTTTTCTTGCCTGATTGCACTGGCTAGAACCTCCAGAACAGTGATGAATAGATGCTATGAGCATAGTCATTTCTGTTATTCCTGATCATAGAGGAGAAGCATCCAGTCTTTCACCAATAAGTATGTTAACTGTAGATTTTTCAGGATACCCTTTATCAGGCTGATGAAATTCCCTCTTATTGCTACTGTGCTGAGAATTTTTATCAGAAAGAGATGTTGGATTTCGTCAGATACTTTTTTGGTGCTTATTTAGATAATCATAAGGTTTTCTTTTTTAAATTTCTTGAAATGTTGCCTTGGCTGGTTTGGCTCAGTGGTTAGAGTGTTGGTTTGTGGACCAGAGAGTCCCGGGTTCGGTTCCCACTAAGGGCATGTGCGTCGGTTGCATTTTGTCCCTGGCCCTGGTTGGGGTTGTGCGGGTGTCAACCAGTCGATGCGTCTCTCTCACATTAACGTTTCTCTCTCTCTCTTCCTCCTTTTCTTCCTCCTGCTTTATCTGAAGATAAATGCAAAAATGTTCTTGGGTGAGGATACAAAATTTTTTTTATAAATTTCGTAATATGTTGAATTGCACTTAAGCCCAGCCAGCCTTGAAACTAAAAAAGGTTTGAAATCCTGAGATTGGTCTTGATGTATTATATTATCTTTTATGGACGTTGTTGGAATCAACTGTTCTCTAATTTTTACATTTATGTTTATGAGGATATGGTCTGTAATTTCCTTACAAGGTGTAAAGTATTCTTAACCCAGTAATTTAATGGATAATTGTTAGGATTATTTCTTCTTTATATGTATGATAGAATTCACCAGTGATGCTTGGAATTTTCTTTGTAGGAAGGCTTTTAGTATAAATTCAGTTTCTTTAATAGATAAAGTTTCATTTACACTATTTCTTCTTAAGTAAGCTTTGGTAATGTGTGCCTTTCAAGGAATTGAGCTTTCTTCTTAGTTGTAAAGTTTATTGGCATAATGTTGTTATAATATTTCCATAGTATCTGTAGATTTTGTAGTGGTGTCACTTCTGTCATTTCAATTTATTGGTAATATAAATTGATATTACCAATTTATGTATTTTTGAAAGCATTCTGATCACTTTAGAAGTTTATTAATTTTATTGAGTATTTCAAAGAATGAACTTTTACTTTCATTAACACCCTCCCTCCCATTTTCTATTTTTTGTGTCATTGAAGTCTCCTGTGATCTTTATTACTTGCCCCCTTTGGCTAATTTTGGGCTTAATTTACTCTTCTTCTTCTGCTTTCATAGGTTAGAAGCTGAGGGCATTAAGTTGAGACCTCTCTTCTTTTCTAATATAGATATTATTTTGTGTTGTGGCTTTTGCATGGCTTTAGGAGCATCCCCCAGTTTTTGATAATGGTATCTTTTTATTTTCATTCAGTTTAAAATACTTTCTATCTCCATTTCAGGTTTCTTCTTTGAACCTTTGGCTATTTAGAAGTATCTTACTTAGTTCTAAAATATTTAAGAGCTTTCCAGAAGTCTTTCTGTTATTGTTTTGTAATTTAGTTCAGTTGTAAGAAAAGAACATAGTTTGTATGACTTGAATCCTTTTAAATTTGAGACTTATTTTATGGTTAGAATATTGTATTCCTTACGTTTTTCTTAGTTTTTGATTCATTTATTTGCAAAATTGGTTATTGGGTGTGTAAACATTTAGGATTATTATATCCTTTGGATGAATGGACCACTTTGTCATTATGAAATTATCCTCTGTATTCCTGATAGCAGTTCTATTCTTTTTTTTTTTTATCCTCACCCGAGTACATTTTTTGATATTTTGTTCAGATAGAGTGGGAGGGAGGAAGGGAGGGAGAGAGAGAAACATCGAGTGGTTGCCACCCACATGACCCAACCAGGGCCGGGGACAAACTGCAATCCAGGTACGCGCCCCTAGAGGGAACCGAACCCAGGTGTCTCTGGACTGCAGGCCGACACTTTAACGCTGAGGCAAACCAGCCCGGGCATAGCAGTTCTATTCTAAAATCAACTTTTTCTGATATAAGTATAGACACTCTAGGTATCTTTTGGCTAGTTTTAGTATGATGTGTCTTGTTCTATTCTTTTGCTTTCATGTATTTGTGTCTATATTTAATGTACATTTCTCAAAGACACATATTATTGGGTCTTGCCTTTTTAGTTGTCTGATAATATCTACCCTTATTTGGAGTGTTGGATCATTTACATTTACCGTGATTGTTGATAATGGTTCATTTTAAATCTATAATCTTGCTATTTTTTCCCCGTGTCTTATCTGTTCTTTGTTCCTTGTTTATCTTTTTCTACCTTCTTTTGTTTGTTTTTTGTATACTCTTTTATGGTTTCTAGACCCTTTAAGCATCCTGATTGTCTTCCTGGTTAGCTTCAATTTATTTAAAGATAAATGTGGACTTATGTAAAAATCTCAAAGCCTAAATGTGTAAAGTCTTCTAAGTGTTTTTTAAAAAACAAATGATTTATAGGGGTTATTTTGTTAATACTAAAAAATTACTTGCTAATTTTATATTTGCCATAATACTTAGATGCTAATATACATTAATGTTTTAGTTGGTGTTGAGTGATCTTTTTTAGAATCAACTCTTGGCTTCTGTGCTTGTCTCATTCCCTGATGCAAGACTCTGTGTGCGGAGGTGACACACGTGCAGCCTCATGAGGACCAGATGGAGAACATATTGGAGAAGCCAGCTTGCGTTTCTAGGTTTATCAGTATTTATCTGTCTTGAGTCAGGATCTTTTCTTCCATTTTATTTAGGGATAAAGAGAAAAGAAGAGACATTCTTAGTTATTTTCTATTTTCATCTTTCTGCTCATTCTTTCTCAAATAAAAGAATTGAAATATATTTTTCAGAAAGTTGAGAAACATTTTCCTATTCAGTTTTAGAGAAGCATATTTTGGTGTGTCACCCAGTGTGGAAAGAAGGCCTTATGGTTTCTGTAGAAGGGAATGGCACAAAGAGGGGAGAAAAGACAGATGTGCTTAGGCTTGAGTAACGCTGTGGTTATTTTATCAGGTTTGGAAATAGGCAGATCACTTATTTATCTGGAATCCTAGGAAATGGCAAGTTATGAGCTCTGTGTGTGGTTTCCCCAGAGGCCTGAGTCCATTCACCTTGGCCTGGAACTGAGGGAAAAGAACTTCTCTGAGTTCCTTCTTTCCTAACATTGCCTTGTTTTTAGAGGATTTCCTTGAAGCAGTTTGTCACTAGAGGATTTTTCTTGCAGTAGCTCTACTTTCTGGATGATATATAATTTGGGGTATTTTGTATATTCTATATTCTAAGTCTAGCTCTAAAAGTTTCAAAGAAGCAGAATATGGTACACCCATATTAAATGCAGGTGCTTTCTGCCCTGTTTACTTCAGACAGTTAAGTGTCTATAATGGTTAGGACTGATGATTTGTAAGCTGATGAATGGATGCCAGAAACTAAATGTCTCTTGAGTACAGCGAAGTCTATAGTCAAGTCTCCATGAGTATTAGGGCAGTGTGCCAACTAGAGCTGGCTTAATTTCACAAACAGGAGCCCTTTGCAGAAGTATTCATGGTAATTAATCAATTCAAAGTGCAATATTTTCCTTTCATTAATTTGGCAGAAAACAACTAAATATCTGCAGCAAGAATGTTTTTGACATTTTCATTTGCTGCTTGGAAAAAAATGGATACTTTGAATTGTGGTAGAAAAGAAAACCGCTTAGGATTTTGACATTTTCATTGTAACTTCCTAAGAAAAATTTGGATTCCTCATTTAGCAACAATTAAAAAAAAAAATTAAGTAGGAATAGTTGGCTGCAATCGTGACCAGAATTAATTAATATTTTGAGTGATTGGCTTGTAGGAGATTTTTAGGGAGTTTATTGGCTCAGACCCATTGCTTTTTACATCTCCTTCCCTGTATGTCTGAGAAATAGAATTCTAGTCGAGCATGATAGTTTCTTATCCTTCCTCTTTTCTCAGGTTCATTTCCACTCCAAGTTTGGCATAGAATTTTCTGTACTGTTTCTTTTGGTTTAAAGAAATATTTGATGTCTCAATCAACTTATTCCAATAATTGTTACATTTTTACTTTAAAAATTATAGTTAGGACCAGCCACCTGGAATGAAGTATTTTGAATAATTTTGGAACTGTGAATTCAGCAATGGTAAACCGTGGAAGAATTATAGAAGTAATTATTTATTTTAGCAACTGTTACTCTTCATATAAATACTCTTATCTATTGATAGTATTCATCCTGGCACTACAGATTTAGCCTGTTTAATAATGCTCATACCTTTGATTATTAAGCCCTGCTTATTGATAACTTAATGATTCCTCAATTTGACACTTTCCTTTCCTACACTGGTGACACATTGTGTGTGTATATTTTTGCTTCTGTATAGTCTCTGTGAATTAGAGGTATTTAATTAGAAAGTTAGTCTTATTTTTAATATTATTTTGGTTTTAAGTATCAGAAACCCAGCTCAATCTATCTAAAAACAGAAATGTGGAAGGATATTAGAATAATTCCAGAAATCCCCAAAAGCAGCTTGGCCTCATGAGGAACTGGAATTCTCCATCAGTAAAGCCGTTGGGAACTTAGTACCTCCTCATCTTTTACGTTTGCTTCTTTCTGCATATTCCTTGTTCCTTACACTATGAATTTACTTTCAGGTGTACATAACCAAACATAGTTACCTATCACCAGGCCTTAATTAACCAATCAAAGTAATCTGACTAGACAGAAACCCCACTTGCAATAAGTCCAAGAGAGAGAAGTTGTCCAGCCTGGGTCGGGTATCCACCCACCTTCGATCTAAATAGCTATTGCCGAGAGGGCAGCAGCATAAAGTACACATTTGGCTGCTACAGCCCTGTTCAAACAAATGGCAGTATATTTACCTAAGAAATGTCTGCATTATAAAAATAAGACAAGGAAAGAACTTTTCTATGAACATAAATAACCATCTATTTATAAATATTTTTGTACCTACATGTATCAGGAACTGTGTGAATTGATAGGGATTCAGTGTTATATGAGGTAAATGCACATTTTGACCTCGAGGAGCTTATATTCTAGTAGGAGAGATGGAATTTTAAAAAGTCAGCCTACAAGTAAATAATTATAAAATGTGATAAGTGCATTGGGAAGACACATAAAGCTGAGAGAGAGAAGCACATTTGAAGCAGGTGGGGAGATGGGAAACGGGGGGGACAGTAGGGACACTTAACTCTCTTTGCTGCTTTCCAAAGAGGTGACTTTTATGTTTCGACTTGAAGGACAAGTGGTGGATGTTTCTATCAGGAAAGTAGTATATACAAAGGCCTGTAAGTGTAAGAAAGATGGAATCCTCCAGGAAATAAAAGAAGATCATTGTGGATGGAACAAAGGAGAGGAGTTTGGAATGAATTTGTCAGTAACAAGTAGCTTTTGTACTGTCTACATGGACCAAGACCATGATTGAATTGAGTAATAATTATTAGAAACTCTACCATGTTAAACTGATGGCAAGATTTGGTAGGCTTAAATGCTAAGGTGAAAATAAAATAGAATGAGTCCTGTAAAGGATGTCATACATAACAGTGATACAAGGCAGAGCATGACATTCTTAGAAGCTTATTCTTTATTCATTAGTTCCTTAGATGTTTATTGATTGTTTTATTGTGTGTCAGGCACTGTTCTAGGCACTGAAGTTACACAGTAGGTAAGTAGCTCCCATGGAGCTTATCAGAACCTTGCTACTCAAAAATATTTCCCTCTGATGATCATCATAGTCAGTCAACTGGGAGAGTGTTCAGAATGCAGAATCTCAGACTTCGCCCAGACTTACAAAATCAAGAATCTGCATTAAGAACCCCATGTGGTTAGTAGGCACAGTAAAGATTGAGAAGCACAGTACTAGAGCAGGAATTGACAAATTATGGCCTTTGGGCCAAAACCAGTGGATAGCCTGTTTTTGTAAATAAAATTTTATTGGGACAGCCTTGTCCATTTGTTTACATGTTGTCTATGGCTGCTTTCATACTACAATGGCAACTTTGAGTAGTTGCAACAGAGACTCTATGAGCCCACAAAGCTTAAAATACCAACTCTTTGGCCCTTGACAGTATAAATATGCACTGCATTTTGACCTAGAGTATAAACATATTGCTTGGAGTTTACAATAGAGATTAAATTTTACTTGTTTGATTATGAAAAGTTTAGGGAATAGGTAGTGTTTGAAAAGCAGTGGTTTAACATATCTCAAGCCTATAATCTGTAATCCAAATGAAATATCTTAAAGTCTGATATTTAAAGTATTTAAAAATTCAAAAGAATGAGTCAGACTTTGTGTATGATACAATTATGGAAAATGGAGGACAGGCCTTAGGAGATTTAAGAATGTTGATATCATTATGGGAAAATATTAAGCATATAATAGTATAAAGTCATTTAGTCTTAAAAACTTTTTTTTTTTTTTTTTTTTACCAAGTGCTTTTGAGACATAGTTGTTCATTTAATGCTAACAGTATTTTGGAGCTTGTCTATGAAGATTTGAGACTTTAAAAAGTCAAGTCTTTTGTCAACGAATATAGCAGTAGTGGAGCTGGAACCAGGATCTAGGACTTCTCGTTAAAGCAATTAAACTTGATTCCATGGCTAGTTCTTAGCATGCTGTCCATTTTTCATGCAAAGTTTTAAGAGCACTCTGCTTTTATTATCCTAAGTATTAGATTTACTTGTAAGATTTCCTTTGAATGACATTGAAAATATTTTATTCTCTTAAATACTTCTTTCCTTTGTTGAAAAGTTTGGTTTTCACTCTGAACATACATAGTATTTCTGTTTTTAAAAGACAATGAAGAGGAAACTTTATACTGTTTTCCACAGTGGCTGCCCCCGTCTGCATTCCTACCAACAGTGCACTTTTCTCCATATCCTCCCCAGCACTTGTTGTTTGTTGACTTATTGATGATAGCCATTATAAGGTGTGAAGTGATATCTCATTGAGATTTTAATTTGCACTCAAAAGATTAAAAATGAGACTGATACTATTGTAATAAGTTAGTTATTAATAATAGGAAGAGAAGTAAAGGGAAGGCCAGACATTATAGGCATGTTGTTTGGGCAGCTTCCCAGGAAGATGCAATTTTGTACTTCCCAAGGAATCATAGGCGTATTCCCTGCAAAACACCAGGGAAGGGATTCAATAAAGGTAAGATAGACATATATCCAGTAAAGTTGGGATGACATAAGGAAGGTACTTGCCATTCAGTCACACTTGGAAAAATAAGTCATTGGCCAGAATGGGTGTGACCACTGTAGGCATGCAAAAATTTGGGGAATACATAATCTTCTAAACAAAGGAGTTCATTCCCTTTCCTATGTTCTTGCCTGGTTCTTGGGTTTTTGCATTTGCCTGCGTTTTCTCCATAGCCATGTGGACCCATGGATCCCATATATAATGGATTGATGGACTGCAGTGGGGAAACACAAATGAAGCCAGCCTGATGATTTTGCAGACATGGAAATGAATTTCTGGACACTGGCTCTGATTTTAGCCCTGCTAAAGGCAAATTGGGATTTCTTCTTTGGCAGGACTAAGGGAAATGAAACCTTGGAAATTCAGGGGTTTGATTCCACAGAAATCAAACTTGCTACACTATCACATTCTCCTGTGCAGGTTTATGAAAATTCATTTTCTTGGGAAATTGCTAGAAATAGACACTCAGTAGCAACAAGTGGAGATGTGGACCTCTCCCCTCCCATAACAGAAGTGCCTTTTGATCTAGCAGTCCCACTTCTGGGTATGTATCCTAAGGCACCCGAAACACTACTTGGAAAGAATATGTGCCCCACTATGTTCATTGCAGCAGTATTTACAATAGCTAAGATTTGGAAACAGCCCAAGTGTCCATCAGTAGATGAGTGGAAAAACAGCTGTGGTACAAGTACACAATGTAATACTACGTGGCTATAAAAATGAAGGAAATCTTACCTTTTGTAACAGCATGGATGGACCTGGAGATTATTATGCTAAACGAAATAAGTCAGTCAGAAAGACAAGTACCGTATGATCTCACTTACATGTGGAATCTGATGAACAAAATAAACTGAAAGACAAAATAGAAACAGAGGCCTGGATATAATGAACAGACTGACAGCTGTCAGAGGGGGTGGGGTTGGGGGACTGGATGAAAGAAGGTGAAGAGATAAGCTAAAGAACATATATGCATAACCCACAGATACAGACAACAGTGTGGTGTTGGCCAGAGGGGAGCGGGGGTAGAGATGGGCAAAGGGGAGAAAAATGGGAATGGAAAGAGCCTTTGCTTGGGGAGATGGGCGCACAGTGCAGTGTGCAGATGATGTTTTTATTGAGTTGTGCACTTGAAACTTGTATGATTTTGCAAACCAATAAATTCAATTTAAAAAAACACTAGAGAACCGTGGCCAGTGTGGCTCAGTTGGTTGATTGCCATCCCATGCACCCAGAGGTTGCAGGTTTGATTCCTGGTCAGGACACAGGCCAGGTTGTGGGCCCAAATTCTAATTGGGGGCATGCAGGAGGTAGCCAATTGATAGTTCTCTCTCATCGAAATTTCTATCTCTCCCTCTCCCTTCCTCTCTCTCTAAAATCAGTAAAATCATATTAAAACAAAAGAAATCACTAGTGAATTTACCCGAAGTGCTTCTCTTTTACTTTACTATTTTTCTTTGCCTTTTAAATTTATTTTTTAAAATAATATTTTCATTTTAGAATATCCAGAAAGCACGAAAATACATTAAATAAAAAGTAAAAGGCCTCAAAACAAACAAACAAAACCCTGATGATTTGAATACAGAAAATCACTTGCTTGAGAAGCCATGAGTGATAAAAGAACCTGGAGAAACATCTGTAACAAAAATAAATTAATTAATTTAAAAAACTGGGAAAATGAGTGACACTGGTAACAGATGTCAGCTAAGGATTGGGACTTAGTATGTTCTTAATGTGCTTATTATCTTGGCTCTGCAAATGGACTATGGGTTGGGAATGCTTAGAAAGGATTTGTGACTTTGTGGGTTGCTCCCAACAGATTGAGGGCTTTGAAACAGAAAGAGACACCAGTCCACTTCTCTGTTGTAGGAAGAAAAATGTAAAGCAGATGTGAAGCAGTCAAGAAGATAGTATCTACTACCTAGTAACTTTAAAAAGGCTGTGGAGATGTCAGTTATCCAGAATACTATCTGCCCAGTATCATCCAATTACTTTGTAAGTGAATGCAGTTCAGGCAAACCAAAAAGATCAGAAGGACATGGGTTAGGGAATGAGAATAGTACCCTGGAATATAAAGGGAATAATGCCTGGGGTCCTTACACTCTAGAATCAGACAGAGTCTCTCTCTTAGTGAGAGACTAAGGTTCCCAGCAAATATGAAAACAACTGCCAGTTTATGTGTTTTTTACACACACACATACATACACACACATTATTTTATAAATTATATTTTATGACTGGTGATGTTAATACACATATATTAAGAAATGTTAAGCATTTTTGTTTACCTAAAATTTTATTCAGATTAAAAAAAAACAAAACATTTTTATGACCCCCCTGAAAGTATTATGGGCCCTAGGCAATATGCCTAATGGGTAAGTTGGCCCTATCTATCCCTAAACATTTGTTTGAGTTAGCATTTCAAGTATCAAAATCAATTGAGAAACCCAAGCTTTGTAAAAATATGCTGCTTTTGTGGGATTATCCATTTTATAGGTGTTTTTTGTTTTTTATTTTAAAGCTTTATTATGCTTATTTTTATTTCTCCTTTAAATCTCTTGTTTATCCGGGGAACTGGTAGATATTTTCACAGTTTAAATTTGGCTAAGAAGACCTTTATACTTCTGAAAGTTGAGATCACACCGATTTCAGAAATTGGAAAGTGAGAACAATTCTGATGATTCAGGGTTTTCCTTTTTCTATTCTTTTCATTTTGACTTGATTATAAATAAGCAAAAGAATAAATAGCAAAGGCAGTTTGATACTAGAGTATTGCTGATGTTTTACTTATGCTATTATTCATAAAAAAGCAAAATAAGCATGAAAGGAAAGACTTAAAAATTATATTTAAAATATTTTTGCTTTATCTTCAGAAACTACAAAATTATTTATAATATTTTGAAAGTATTCCATCACCATTATAAGGTCTTAAAGGAATAAAATATTTCATCAAAATTATTTGGGACTTTATGTGCATTTAACTCATATAAATTATACAAATTGAGGGTAGGGAGAAAAGATTTAAGAGATTGAAAATAAAAGTAGTTTAATGTGGACAAAAGCTTTTGCTACTGGCTTTGATGGAGTGACTAGTACTGGTCTGACCCTCCTTCCATAACCAATAATGAAAATTAAGAAACTATTCTCAGGCATTGGACAACAGGCAGTACAAAATTGTATTGTTGAAAGGAGGCTGACTGATAAGAAGAGCACGCCCATGTGTGCCCTGGGTCTCATCTTAGAGACAATTTTCCTGACTGTGTCACAGGAAGCTGGAGTCCAAACAGAAGCAATAGTACCTCTGAGCTGAGAAGGCAGAAATTAGAGTTTAGGACTGTTGAAGTGTTACCATTGGGGAGAGGTCCTCATCCACACCTATTGCTCTTGGGAGTGGATTTCTTGTGATATCCCAAGAAGAAGAATTTTCTGAGACCAACAGGGGAGAACAAGTATGTTTTATTTGTGTGAAACTAAATTCTTGAATTTCTGAGGTCTCATCTCCCTTAGTCCATCCACAGAAGTGTAGCTGGGGCTTCAGCAGAGCTAAAATCAGGGCCAGTGTCCAGAGCTTCTGTTCCATGTTAGGGTATAGTCCAATCCAGCACCAGGCTAGTTTAGTTTTTGTTCCCAGTTGTAGTCCATCAGCCCATTGCGTGTGGGGTCTGCAGGGCCATGTGGCTATGAGGGAAATACAGTTAGGGGCAAAGACACAGGAACAAGAGAGCCCCACAAACCAAGAGCCAAGAGAGAGAGAGAGCGTTCCTTTGTCTAGGGATTATGTATTCCCAAATTTTCATAGGATTACATTGGCTCCACCCATTCTGGCCAATCCATGGTTCCTAGGCTTGACTGACAGGCAAGTGCCTTTCTTAGTCACCCCAACTTCACTGCACATGCATCTACCCTTTGTTGGACCCCTTTCCCCCACGATTCTGCAGAGAATGAGCCAGTGGTCCCCTGGGGAGTGTGAAATCACAGCTTCCTGCTGAAGCTGCCCAAATGGCATTACTATAATGTCTGGCCTTCCCTTTGCTTCTTTTCTATTATTAATAACTAGCTAATTACAGTGGTATCGGAAGCAGCTGGGATCTGGAGCCAGGGCACCAGAAAGGAGAAAGCTGTGTAGAAGTGGAAGTCCAGAATTCTGAATGTGGTTTTCTCATCAGTCATTGGCTGAGAGAAGCACTGTGTATGTGCCTAATGTGAGACTCTGTGAGCTTAACTAAGGATCTGAGAATGGAAGGACATATTAAAAGTTCTTGATAGCCCTGGCCAGTTTGGCTCAGCAGTTAGGGCGTCAGCCTGCGGACCAGAGAGTTCCGGGTTTGGCTCCTGCTAAGGGCACGTACTTTGGTTGCAGTTGTTTCCAGCCCTGGTTGTGTTGTGCGGGTGGCAGCCACTCGATGTGTCCCTTTCACATCTCTCTCTCTCTCTCCCTCCCTCCCACCCTCCCTCCCTCCCACTCTATCTGAACAAAAAATGGAAAAATCTCCTCAGGTGAGGATAAAAAAAAAAGTTTCTGATATACATTGGAGTTTTGCCTCAGGCAGAGTAGAGATACATTAGATACATTATTACTATCGTAGGCATCCAGCTGAGAACCACAAGTCCACACCTTACTACATCATAAGTAAGGCTTATTCTAAATCCACCCTAACAAGTTTAAAACCAGACCTCCATAAACTCTATAGGAAAGACAAAGAAGTTTGATCCTGCCGCAAACTAAAGGAGCTTGCTGAAGGCTTCAAGCTTCCTGAAAATCATCCCAGTAAGACATAAACTAATTCAAGATATTCAGCCACTCTTCAGAGGAACCACAGCAGAATCAGAACCCAGATTCTCCATACTCTATTACATTTCATTATCACAATCAATTTTTAGTACACGATAAAAAAAATTACTAGGCAAGGGAGAGAGAGAAAAAAAAAACATGGGAAAAATGGGACACCTAATCCAGAAAAATAAAATGTAGCTGGCCTAGATGTTGGATTTAGCCAACAAAGGCTTAACTATGCATATCTATATAAGGACTTAAAACCAACAACTATTATGTTGTTAATGAGTGTATAGATAAGAAATCTTGGCAGAGAAATGGAAGCTATAAAAAGAGCCAAATGGAAATTTTAAGACTGGAAAGAACAGTAACAGGATTTCAAAATTTATTGGTTGAGTTTAGCATATTGGAGATGGTATAATAGTGAACTTTGAAGACTATCAATAAAATTTACTCAATCTGAAGAACCTAGAAGAAAATGTTTGAGGATAAGTGAATAGAGACACAGGGACCTGGAGGACAACACCAGTGGTATGGTATATGTGCAGTTGGTGTTACAGAGGAGTAGAACATGAGAAGAGGCATAAAGTATTTAAGAAATAATGGTAGAAGAAATTTAATATTTAAGAAAATACCAATTTACACATCTGGGAAGCTTAGTTAACCCCAAGCAGAATAAGTAAAGTTTACTTACCATAGTTATACCACTGATGGTCATTAGGGTGGTGTTGAAGAGACTGTCAAGTGGCTCTAAGTATTCTCCACCATTCTGGAAGGAGCATATACTTTCCACGTGGCGAAGGATACGGAGCAGGGAAGGTAGAAGTTTTATACATTTAAAAATATGGAATCATGTCTTTCAAATGCCTGGGTTCATTTAAAAATAAAGAATTTTGTTTTCCATATTATTAAAGTTATTGAGCCCTGGCCGGTTTGGCCTAGTGGTTAGAGCGTCGGCCTGCGGACCAGAGAGTCCCGGGTTCGGTTCCCACTAAGGGCATGTACCTCGGTTGTAGTTTGTCCCTGGCCCTGGTTGGGGTTGTGTGGGTGGCAACCAGTTGATGTATCTCACTCACATCGATGTTCTCTCTCTGTCTCTTTCTCCCTCTCTCTGTCCTGCTCTATCTGATGATAAATGCAAAAATGTCCTCAGGTAAGGATAAAAAAAAAAGTAATCCATGCTCATTGGAGAAAATAGATGATATAGAAATGGAAAATAATTTGCCTGTGATCGCTTTTGACCCCTTTATTCTACCATGTTTCCTTTACTTTTTTTTTAATCAAGCAGTGGGGAATGATAAAATATATCTTAAATTAGGTCAGGGACCTATTTCCTTTCTGTGAGAAAAGCTCAGGAGGAATTCAGTCTTTTTCTCTCTGTACACACACACATACACACAAACAGAGTGGGAGAAATTAGGTTTATAGCTATGAATACGCGAAACAGTTTATTCTTTTTTTTTTTTCTTTTTATTGATTTTTCTTTTTTAGAGAGGAAGGGAGAGATAGATGTGAGAGAGAAACATTGATCCACTGCCTCCTGCACACCCCCCACTTGGGATTGAGCCTGAAACTTGGGCATGTGCCCTGATTGGGAGTCAAACTAGGACCTCTCAGTCCATGCAGTGGTTTTCAATCTTCCTAATGCCATGACCCTTTAATACAGTTCCTCATTTTGTGGTGACCCCCAACCATAAAATTATTTTTGTTACT
This sequence comes from Molossus molossus, assembly GCF_014108415.1. Classification (NCBI taxonomy): domain Eukaryota; kingdom Metazoa; phylum Chordata; class Mammalia; order Chiroptera; family Molossidae; genus Molossus; species Molossus molossus. The sequence continues at coordinate 55,385,411 of NW_023425349.1, read as the reverse complement.
ACTTTATAACTGTAATTTTGCTACTGTTATGTCTTAGGCAGCCCCTGTGAAAGGGTCGTTCGACCCCCAAAGGGGTCGCAACCCACAGGTTGAGAACTGCTGGTCCATAGGATGATGCTCAATCCAGTCAGCCACACCAGCCAGGTGAAACGGTTTATTCTTGTATTGATAATTATTGTATCATCTATATGAACCATTGTAAACCTACTTTTGTACTACTGTGTATGTGATTTTAAAGATAAATCAATTATGAGTGAAAAATTATTCATAGATATTCAGATCATGAAAATCATGATTTCTATTTCTGTATTAGGAAGCCTGAATACATAACTCCTTTTATTAGTAAATAAGATAGTTAACTCTGTGACTAAACTTAATATTTACTTTTTCTGTTCCCCCATTTCTGGGAAGATACTGTCCTTCTAAAAATTTTCTACAGACCTATGAATATTTAAAGATATTTTCTCAATCCAGTGATATATGGACAAAATGAAATTGAAGTGATTTTGTACCTGAAGGTCACCAAAGATAACCTCCAATTTTTAGTTTAATTCACATATTTTTATCAGAAGTACATTGACTGGAGTCTGTAGTAGTTCTTAAAATTCCAAAGTGGTGAGACCAATTTAGTGTTTTCTTCTCAATATTTATTTATTTTTCCTGTATAGTTCTTAACTAAAATGTTTAAAATGATGAATCACATTAATACTGGGGTTCATTGCTTTTAATAGCAATTTTCTTTTTAATAATTTTAACACCTGGTAGCTTTGTAGTGTGGTTGTTAGAAGTTCTATATTTGTATGCTCAGTGCTACAAATTCATATGAGACCCAAAACAGTTCAAGAATAATAGAAACTTAATGTAGTAGAGGCTACCATCATACTGTCTACATTTCCCTCAATCTTTTGCAGCTGAAATCCAGAAGTTAATGGTTCTTTGACCCAACTTCTAATTGATCATGGCAGCTTGAGAATATAGATGGAACCATCTGGTTTTCACCCCCCCCCCCCCATTCAGGAATTACAGCTCAGGCCCATTAAGTGTGGGCCTCATGTTGAGGAGATAGTGAAAATGGATCTAAAAACATTTACAGGTTTCTAAATAGTGCTCATATCCCTGCCAGTTTGGCTCAGCAGTTTGAGAATTGGCCTGTGGACCAATTAGTGGCAGGTTCAATTCCAGTCAAGGGCACATACCTCAGTTGCAGTCTGTCCCCAGCCCTGGTTTGGGTTGTGTGGAAGGCAGCCAAATGATGTGTCCCTCTCACAATCGATGTTTCTCTCTCCCTCTCTCCCACTCTATCTAAAGATAAATGGAAAAATATCCTTGGGTGAGGATTTAAAAATAATAATAATAAGAGATCATAAGAAATATACACTTAGGACAAAGAAAATATAATTAACGAATGGGAGGTTCATTAGATTATATCTGACATCAGAATTACTTTATTAATAACTTTGGCTATAAATTCCAAAACCAGTTTTTAAGTCTTAATTGACATCTGTACATTCTAGTCTATTTTTCTTTGCTTGGAATTCCTACCATCTCAGTTTTTGTTGCAAATAATAAGAACCATAGATTTAAAAAATGACTTAAATGGATTTAAGTCACTAGTGAAATACATTAGATCATGTTAACTCAAAAGTGCAAAGATAGGGTTACTTTGAGAATGATACAGTGGCTCAGTTTCAGTGACTTTATTTTTTTATTCTGCCTTCCTTGTGTTTGTTATATTCTGATACTCCTATCTCCATTCTGATATAGCTTCTAGTCACTTCTAAGTCTTACTGTTTCCGTATTTATCTACACTGGCAAAAAGAATTTTTTGTCTCAGTGTTTCTAACAAAAGTCCTGATGTTTTCACTCTGATTCAACCTGGCAAGATAGATCATATTTTCACCTTAGAACTAATCACTGTGGCCATAATGGTGGAAAGTCCTAACTGTTGTATTCTGGATTGAGTTTTATCCCTGGAGTGAAGGATGGTGTTAACTTCTTTGGAAAGGTTAGACCTCCCCCAAATGAAGTTCAAACTTCTGGAAAAGAAAAAGGAAGAATAAATGCGAAGGGAGGTGATTAATGTTCTTCACAAAAGCTATCTTCTTTTACATCCCTTGTAGCTTACCTTAGCTTTGAGATCTACTTTAACCCCAAACCTTCTCTTATTCCTACCATTAGGGAGCTCTTTTCCCCCTAAACAATAGGAGATGCACTATTTTCCTGGCCATTCATTTTACATATTTAAAGGACATACAGATAGTTGTTTTCTCTGTCAACAATTTTCTTTTTGGATTGTTAGGTAATACTTGAGATTTCATCAGAGAGTGAATCATTCTAAAGTGTATTTTATTTTCCCACTTGGTAGAATTATATTGTTATGTAGCTTATACCAAACAGGAACTCTGCATTGGCTGTGTTAGTAATAAACAGCAATATATTTGTAAAAGCAAAGCACTATTTAATTTAAAAAGATCTATTAAACACCAAGATATTAAAGGCACAGCATGCCTGGCCAGTTTGGTTCAGCGGTCAAGGGTACATACCTCGGTTGCAAGTTCGATTCCGGGGGGCGGGGCAACAAATCAATGTCTCTCTCTTACATTTATATTTCTCTCTCTCTCTCTCTCTCTCTATCTATCTATCTATCTATCTTTCTCTCTCTCTCTCTCTGCCCTCCCCCTGCCCCTCCAACAATCAATGGAAATATATCTTCAGGTGAAAATTAAAAAAAAAATAATAAAAGGCATGACACTAATAGCAACTATGAAGTTCAGTAATTTGAGATCATGAAATTTTATTTCAAGTTTTATAAAAGGAATAAAATACACTCTAAAAAGATTCTTGGAACGCATCTAATCCATCATCCTATCTAATATCCTCTCCAGTAAGCCTGACAGGAAGAGTTCAGCAATGAGAAATCAATAACTAAGTACTTTTCTTAGAAGGTTCCATTCCATTGTATTTGGGATATAGTGAATATTCAACAAGTGTGATTCGATTTTTCATTTCAGCTCTAATGTCTTCTATATGTTGAGGACAAAAATCTGTGTGTTTATAACTTCCACCTAGTAGGAATCTATTTTTTACCTTAGAGGGTAGAACTTTATACATATGAGGGTAATTATGTGTCCCTAATTCATCTTCTTGTTATAGACTTAACATTCAGTCATTTTGTTATATGATAACATTGCTACTCACCATTCAACTTGCCTTTCTTTTAAATTTCTGTAATTTCACTTTTCTTTCTTTTTTTTTTTTTTTCTGGTATGTGCCCTTAGTGGGAACCGAACTTGAGACTCTCTGGTCCGCAGGCCAACGCTCCAACCACTGAGCCAAACCAGCCAGGGCGAATTTCACTTTTCTTTCAAATGTTTATAGAATAGACACCATACCCTTAATATGATCTGAACAGTGTAGTTAGTATAGTGGGAATATTTCCTTGTTTTAAATGTGTTACTTTCAAAATTGTGTTGTTTTTTAATCACCTTAGTTGAAGTACCCATATTGTAAAGTACACAATACATACATTAAAATATATCCTTTAAAAGTGTTCTATTAAATTTTAAAAATTATATACATACTACCACCACTGCAATTAAGATGTAGAAGATTTCTATACCCCCTCCAAATCTTATTTGTGACCCTACTCAGTGTTAAGCTCACCTTTGATCCCTATCCCCACGCAAACACTCATCTGCTCTCTAGAATTACATGGAAATGGAATCATACAGTATGCACTCTTTTGTGTCTGGCTTATTTTGCTCAACATAATGTTGTGATTCATTCATATTATTGTGTGTATGAATTGTTCTGTTAAAATTTCTGATTAGAATTCCATTTTATAAGTAAACCACATTTGTCCTTTCACCTATTGATGGGCATTTGGTGGTTTTCAGATATTTGTGGCTCTGGAAAGGAAGCTGTGTACAAGTCTTTGCTCAGATAAATGTTTTCATTTTTCTTTGATAAATATCTTTGTGTGGAGTTGCTGGGTCACATGGTTAGTGTGTGTTTAACTTTAGAAGAGACTTCCGAAGGAGTTGGTGAAGTGGTTTTACCATTTTATATTCTCACCTCAGTGTATAATAGCTCCAGTTTATATACACCCACTCACTGTTTTAAAGTTAAATAGAATTCTTAGCATATGTCGGGACAGTGTTAAGAAGTTGGTGTTAGGAGAGTAGTCTCTAGTCATCCAGAGTCTCCGTTTAGTTTGACGAGGCCTACAATAAGAAGATAACTTTCATTTTCATCTTTTTTCCTCTTAGAGTTGTCAGTTTTCTGTCAGATTTTAGTTTTCTGACAAAAGTACTATTTCTAGAGCTTCTTTTTCTGTACGTTTGTTTTTTTAAATATAGCTTCATTGTGACAGTCCAGTCAGGCATCATACTGAAATCACACAGAAATCACATTTCTGAAATGCATTTCTCCTGCTGGAGCTATTTATTTTGATAAAAACCCCTTGCCCCTCAGTGTGCCATATATAGCAGGTACTCACCCAGAGCAGGTGCTCAGCCTATGTCTCCCTTTTACTTGAATTCCATATTTTTACTCCACAGTATATATTATTAGCTTTCTAAGCAAGTAGCTAAATTGGGCAGAACTGTATATTTACTGACTTATATGGAACCTTCTTAACTAGTATAATGAATGATTCAAATTGTTGAATTTGATCTGTGCATCACTTAGATCTTTTATTCCCATTAGCATCAAAGGGTAGAGAAGAGGTGCTTCTGACAAGGTAGTAGAAGGGTTTCTCCTACTCTTAACAATTCAAAATTCATTTATATGGTAAACTCAAAATTCTGTAAGGTTGGGCAGATCCACTCCATGCTAGGGAAGAAGAATCATAGTGCTTTGCCTTTGATTTTAGATCATTCCTTTTTAAAAAGACAAACACACCCGCATGCACCTCCACCACTACCACCACCACCACCACCACCATCATGATCAACAATAACTACCCACGTTTAATTTGGGATCAGTTCAGTGATGAAGGAAAAGCCTGTCTAAGGTGGGAGGTACATATGCCAGTATGGTTTAACTAAAGATTTTTCACTTGGACTAAGTCCCGTAGGTTGGCATTTGTCTTCAACCTCCTATTTTACTGGTCCTTTCTGTATTGGCTCCTGCCCTTCCCTAGGCATATTTTTTATTCTAAAGATGAAATCTCTTCTTATTCAAATGCCCCCCTTTTAATTTTTTCCCCCTCTTTCCATAAAATTCACTTATAAGAAAATACAATCATTTTGGATTTGGAAGTGAATAGTTCTCATCAACCGAACTATAGATTCTATTGATGAGTTCAAGTTACCTACTGCTGTTAATGTTGTGATTGGCTCTCCTGTGCATTTTGTTGAGAATACAAGATCAGAGAGCAGAGAAAGAGAAAATGTAGTAGAAGGAAATGTGAAAGACAGTTACTTCGTATATTTCATTTGTGTAACAGCACCTCTACAACTACAGTATACAAGTCTCATACCTTGATTTCCGTCTTGTAAAATTGGGATTATAGGACGGTCATTGGGTTTGTGGGATGATATAACGATTTCATATATGTAAAGGACTTGGAATGCTAGAATTTTAATCTGCTTTCTTGTACAATAAAAACACTAGATAGTATTTGTTTTTAAAATGCACATTCTGTCATATATTTTTATAAAATCAACTAGAGAATGTTAACAGTGATTATATCTGTGGAATTGGATGTCTGGTGATTTAAATGTTCCTTTTTTTTCTGTATTAAACTTTTAGTTAGATGAAAGGAAGATATTCAGATCTTTAGCAGAAGTAATACCGTATCAGCAATTACATTTAATCAATAGGGGTTTCTTCCCCATTGTTGTTGCTAGCATCTTCCACTTACCGTGGTTTTGACATACTACTCAAGGCATTGGAAGCTTTGAGTTTAGAACACACTGCGAACACTTAGCATGATGATCTGGGTAGTTCTTCAGAGATTCATTAATATCTTATTTTGCTGTTTATTGTAGCTTAGTTTATTATTCTCAGTGTTTATTCTAGCTCAGTCACTGCGTGCGGTCAGCCTGCAGGGGAGTGTCAGTCCAGATCCAGGAGATACCCTATTGATTATTCATTTCCTGCTTGCTTTTTATAGCACGCAGTAAAAATATTTACCTCTGAGATTTCTACAAATTTCATTACTCCTTAGGCCAGTTTCTGATATGCCCACACAACTTCATAGAAGAGAAGGATCTACATTTACTGGTTTCAGGTTTGACCTAGATTCAAATATCTTTGGTTGCACAGATTAGTATCTAAGGGATTTAAGTGTACAAAATGGTTTCTGATGTCTTTAGTCATCTGAAGAGAAGAATCAGAATAAAAGGAGGTATGAAGTAAAGGAAGGAATAGGACTGATGATTAAAGGCAAGGAAAAATACAGTGGTTTATAGGAATAATTGCTCACCTTGTCCATTGTGGAACCTACCTCCTTCAATTTGCCTGTCCTCATCTATATGGGATACAGTGAGGTAGCTGCAAGACTGAAATCTGCAGTTAGTTTTGGGGAAAATTTAGAAGTCAAGTTCCTGCTCGCTTATTGGTTAAAGTGATCTTAGACAACTCTCTCAAGTTCTTGCTTCAGTTCCTTCTGCAAAATATAGGTATTTATAAAAATATCTATATTATATTTTCATATCATAGGACTGTTGTAAGGACTAAATAAAATAACATATGTAAAAATATTTTGTAAGTGGTGAAGTTTGGCTAGTTATTTGGTGACGGTGATTGATGACCACACCCAGCCTTCAAAGCCATCTCAGTTTTCTTTGCTCTGGGCTTCTATTTTCAGGTTTCTGCTATCTCTCGGTAGGTGTAAGCTCAGTGAATCACAGAATGTCCCATTCATATTCTACTAGTACATGAGTGTTTTCCTGGATTTGGTCCTTCTCCCAGTGGTGAAAATTACAAAGAGCTCAAAGAAGGCCACACACATGCTGAGAGCTTTAATACACATCCGGCTGACTGAAGGGTGGAGTGGATGGAGTCCGACAGGCAGCTCAGAGGAACAAGTGGTGCTGTCTCCCAGGCAGTCTCACTCATTGCCTTTATGTGCCATCATGACAAGCTTCCTCCTAATCATGAGTGTGAGAAAACTGCTTGTAAGAGATGAGGAGAAGAGAAAGGTGGTTTTACAAATACTAAGGTGATGGGTGAAATTTTAATTATGTTATTAAAGGTAGAAAACCTATTCACCTACTTCCTAAAACAGAACAGTAAGTCACACTTTTTTGGTATTTGATTACCACTCTGATTCAGGTGCATGATCATTCAGCCCAGCTGAGGAGGCATGGCATCGTTGTCAGAAAGACAGCATACATTGCAAATAGTAGTTTTTATTAAAACATGAAATTTTGGAGAAACTTATTAAAAATATACTTACTCTACCTTTTTTGGTAGAACAGATGAGACACGTGAAATTATTTTAATTTTAAAAAACTTATCCTTTTGATATTCAGAAGAAATTATAAAGTATAATGATATCAATTTGGTATTCTTTACAATTTCATAGTACAGCATTTATTTTTGTGCTTTTAGTAATATATTCAGTGTTGAAAGCATTGAAGTTGCATAAAATAAAAAATGTGAAATGTGTTCCACATTTATTTTGTTGTTTTCTTATACCAAATGGAATTTGTTCAAGTGATATACTGCTAAATGCTGCCTTTTATTCATTTAAAAACAAATTTAGAAATAAATGTTTTAAGAATTACAATATTTTTAATCTTTTAAAAATTATAATACTATCTGGCGGGTGTGGCTCAGTGGATTGAGTGTTGTCCCATGAACTGAGAGGCCAGGGCACATGCCCAGGTTGGGGGCTCGATCCTCAGTAGGGGGAATGTAGGAGGCAGATAAACGATGTTTCTATCTCTCTCTCTCTCAAAAAAAATCAATGAAAACATATTAAAAAATTATAATACTTAAATCCATAAATTCTACTCCAAGGGAGCACATTAGAAGGAGTTGTTGAAGGCAAAAGGATAGCCCCAATGCATAACTTTAGTATCATCTCATATATGATCATATTAAATTTGTTGGTTGATCCCAAAACACTCCATGTAATAGACAATTTTTCATTGGAACATTGTCTCTTACTTTGAGAAGAAATCACCCCAGCTTTGTTTTGACATTGGCTTTCAAATAACTTCTAAGGCTTTTTTTAAACATATGAATTAGAAACAACATTTTTCTCTGAGCTGATATCCTATTTTAATTGATGTCACCTAATTAAAAAAAATTAAAGTTGCTTTATTGACTAATAAGCTTTCAAGTAATTATAAATCAATGCTATGTAAAAAATAGTTGACATTTATTGAGCATCAGGCACTGTTGTAAGCCCACAAAAGTCATTAATGTGTTTAATCCTTACGATCAATCTAGGAGATAGGAACTACTTATTCTCATTTTGCAGTTTATTGCTATTTTACAGTTGAAAAATAGAAGCATTGGTGGTTAAATAACTTGCCCAACATCATGGCTTCTAGTTGTGGCAAAGCCAGAGTATGACTTCAGGCAATGTGGATTGAGAATTGAGTACTGTTAATTATTATGCTATGTGTGTAAATATAGAAAACATACATATCAAGAACAAAATGCTCACATTAATCAGGCACAGGTCAACAAATGTGCACTTCCACTTTATAAAATCTTAATCTGCTTCTATTAGGTGAAAATAGGCATTTGAAGAACTCAGATGTTTGAATAATGTAGCTGCTATAAGAGACTGCTTATTCTTAAATATTTACTATTGTAAATCCTATTAAACAAATCATATGTTCTTCCTGCAGCTGTTTCCTTTGTAAATTTTGTGAGGTTACAAACTTGTATGTATTTAGGGGGCAAGACATCTCATGAATCATTTAATATGTTATATTTTCATTTTCATTCAGTTTAAAATGCTTTCTAATGTTCCTTTTTATTTCTTCTTGACCCATGGGTTTTAGAAGTATATTATTCAGTTTCCAAATATATGATGATTTTCCTGCTATTTTTCTTTTATTGGTTCTAATTTAATTCTGTTGTGATCATTCAACTTATTTTATAAGATTCGAATTCTTGAAATGTATTGAGATTTGTTTTGTGGTCAGAATATGGTCTGTCTTGGTAAATACTCTGTATGTACTTGAGAAGGATGTGTATTCTGTTGTTGGGGGACTGTTCTATAAATGCCAGTTAGCCAAACTGGTTGATGGTGTTGTTCACATTTTTTATATCCTTACTGGTTTTCTGTCTACTTGTTATACACATTATTGAAAGATGAGTGTTAAAATCTCCGTCTGCTAAAGTGCATTTTACTTTTTATCTTTTTTAGTCCAGTCAGGTTTTACTCTGTATACTTTAAAGTTCTGACACTAGATGCATAAATATTTAGAATTATATATTCTCTTGATGATTTTTATTATTTTAAAGTGCTTTTCTTTATTCCTGGTAATATTTTTTTCCATTTTATCTGGTATTAATAGAGCATGATATATCTCCTTCAGTCCTTTTACTTTTAATCTCTCCATGATATTTATTCTATAAACATTTAGCTTGGTCTTTGTTTTTTATATAATTTGACAATCTCTGCCTTTTCATTTGTGTGTTTAAACTACATTTTATGTGATTACTGATATGATTGAGTTTGAATCTACCATGTTGTGGTTTGTTTTCTTTTTTTCTTTTTATTGATTTTTTAGAGAGAGAGATATAAACATAGATGCGAGAGAGAAACATCAATTGGCTGCCTCTTGCATGCCCCCCACCAGGGACTGAGCCTGAAACCTAGGCATGTGCCCTGACCGAGAATCGAACCGGGACCTCTCAGTCCATGGGCTGGCCTTCAATCCACTGGGCCACAGTGTCCGGGCAGGGTGGTTTGTTTTCTGTTTGCCCTATCTGTGCTTTGGTTCCTTGTTCCTTTTTTCATGCCTTTCTTTTGAATGATTTGAATAATTTTATGATTCTGTCTTACCTCTTCTATTGCTGTGTTGCTGTATCTCTTTGTTTTAGTCTATCAGTGGTTACTATATTGCTTACAATATGCTTCTTTAAGTTATCACAGTATACCTTTATATAATATTATCATACCACTTCATGTATAGTTTAACAGCAGTTGGGACAAAGGGATGGAGGACCATACTGAATCATGTTGGGTTTGTGTGAAAATTTTGAAAAATACCTCACTTCAGATGCCTTCTTACTGGCCTCTTGTTCTCTGATAGGAATACTGAGGCTCTGGTTAAAGACTTCAGTAAATGGAAAACAGGCCTAACATAGCATAATGTGAGGAATGCTGGCCTTAAAGTCAGCTAGACTTAGATTCAAATTCTAGCACAATTGCTTGCTAGATATGTGACCCTGTACAAGTCATTTAACCACTCTAAATTTTATGCCTGAAATGTGGATAATAATCACCTCATCGGGTTGTTGTCCTATGTATTTATATAATATTTGTTTTCTATCTTGGTTGCCAAAGTTAAATGGAGTAATATTTAATATTTATAAAGTGCCTAGTTAAATTGCTTGGTATACTATGGAACTTCAAAAACTCTTGACATGTAAGGATTATAGAAGTTATTGCTTACATTTGGTTTACTTTCACAGTCAATATTTCTTCAAACTTCATTCTTTTATTTAGGCTTAGAAACAGGTGTGTATATCTCAAAGAAGAAATCATTAATGTAGATGAGATTGCTATGAGTGGGTATGATACCTAAACCAAATAAGTTCAGAGTTTGGGATAGAACTAGGCAGTGAGTAAAGCTCTTGGAAGACTAGAAGCTGGGACACTTTAGGGACATTATCCCCTTCAGCCTTTTGGAAATTGATAGAAAGAAAGGTTGAAGGGTCAATACTAATGTGGTATGAGGGAGAATATCATCTTGGATCTCAGTGTGTTGTATTTGCAAAGAGGCAGTTTGTTATTATGGGATTAAAATTTAGGTAAATGAGGAAGAGGAGCTGGGACAATAGATTTGAAAGTCGTCATACTATACATGTGAATTTTGAAGCAGCAAAATATTCGAGGGACAGTACGTACAGAGTAGAACACAGAGGGACAAAGATATGTCTTAGGGGGTAGTCCTTGTTAGGGGGAGAAAAAGAAGAGGCAGGTAGTGAAGTCAATGCTTTCCGCATCTTGCCAGCTTTTCCCAGCATCTAACAACAGAGGCCTGCATTCAGTGAGTGAATGTCCACTGGATTTATGGTGGATGTGGGTGATGAGTTTATTTTTAAATAGGTCAGAAATTGTTATTACAATGGTATCTAATACAATGTGCTATTTTGGTAAGACAGCAAAAATTTCTTTGAGTCTTTCAAACTAGTATGTAAAATGAACACTTAAGAAGTCTATGGTGTTTTTAAATTTCTCACTGACTTTGCAGGACCATGATTTTATTCCTCAGAGTGCCATTCTCATAAGAATTGAAAATTTCAAATTTTAAATCCAAACTCTGTTTGCATAAACTTGGAACTATGAAAAACCAGCGAAACAAAACAAAAACTCAGACTGGAGAATGGCAGGAACATAGATTTTATAGGTAGATGGAGTTCATTGTTGAAAATTTGGTAAAATATTTGGATCTTTGTAGACCTTAGTGTTCATTTGATAAAGTTGATAGAAACACATTTTACAAGTTTTTTTTCTGTGAGAATTAAAGTATTATGTTTAGTTGTAGGCATGCAAGAAATTGTAGCTTTTTTTCTTCTTGAATTGGATGTAACTGAGGAGCTGAAAATGGAGAACAACAATCCTTATTATTGGGAGAATCTTTTAAATACCAAACACCAGCCTTACCTTTGTTCGCGTTATCTAGGTGGAAGATTTTTTTTTTTCTTCCTGTTTCCTGATTTATTTCTTGGTATTCGTCCTCCCACACTGAGATACATGCAAAAAAAAAAAAAAAAAAAAAAAGCATAGAGTGATTTTCACTAGCAGCTCTACTTAAAGTTGCCAAGAGAACTGCTCTGCTATGGACGGAGCGTGTATTGCTCCAGCTAGCTTGACTTCGAGGCGTTAAGCAGTGAACTGTTAGATTAAACTCCACAGATTCAGGAAGCATTTTTTCTTGTCATCAAAGCAAGAAGAAAAGGAAGCAGAGATTAATTGTGCAGAGAAACTGTGTCTAGGATCTGCAGTTGTTTTAGATAATATTCTCTATTGAGGTGTTTTTTCCCCCCTCAAGTTAAATGTGCATAAAAAAGAGCAGAGTTAAATACTGAAGGTGGACCATTTAAAAATAAAATAAAGGGAAAAGAGGTCACACCTGAGCAACTCAACCAAATCATAAACTGTAATATGATATCCCTAAAATACTGATTAAAATCCCATGTAAAAAGTAATTTGAATATATACTTTTTGGAAAGAACATAAATCATTTAACTTAAATGATGATTTGTTAATTATTCATGAGTCTTCATAATATTTAATAAAATAATTTATTGGGTAAATAATTTATTTGTCAAGTAAAACATACACTTAGAAAGTTCTACTTGGTTTGTATTATGTTTTACTTTAACATATTTTAATACTGTTCTAAGGAGTAGTAGATGTTTCTGTTTTGGGCAAGTTTTCTTGAAGAGAAAAGATGATGACTGAGAAACTTTAGATGTTACTATAAAGTGGCAAATTTTATATATTTCCCAAGGAAAGGAATTGGGGGTTTTTCTTGTAAAACTGAAATAAATGTTTACGTACATAAAGCCTTTGCATTAAGAACCAACTTAAGTGCCATTTTTAGATTTATCAATACAAAACACGTCAGACTTTTTTTTTTAATCCTTGCCCAAGGACATTTTTGCATTTAAGTTGAGATAGAGCAGGAGGGAGACATGGAGAAAGAGAAAGAGAAACATAGATGTGAGAGAGACACATCGAGTGGCTCCACCCACATAACCCCAAACCAGGGCCAGGGACAAACTGCAACCAAGGTACGTGCCCCTAGAGGGAATCGAACCTGGCCTCTCTGGTCTGCGGACTAACAGTCTAACCACTGAGCCAAACCGGCCAGGGACGGAATTTTTTTTTTTTTTAATCCTCACCAGAGGACATTTTTCCATTCTTTGTTCAGATAGAGTGGGAGGGAGAGAGAGAAAGAGAGAGAGAGAGAAACATCAATGTGAAAGGGACACACCAAGTGGCTGCCACCCGCACGACCAACCAGTGCCGGGGACAAACTGCAACCCAGGCACATGCCCTTAGCTGGAACCGAACCCCCGGTCTCTCCGGACCGCAGGCTGACGCTCTAACCACTGAGCAAAACCGGCCAGGGCAGAATTTTTTTTTTTTAATGCCCTATTCTTTTTTTTTTTTTTTTTTTTTTTTTTTTAATCCTCACCCGAGGGTATTTTTCCATTTTTTTGTACAGATAGAATGGGAGGGAGAGAGAGGAAGGGAGAGAGAGAGAGAGAAACATCGACGTGAAGGGACACATCGAGTGGCTGCCACCCGCACGACCAACCAGGGCCGGGGACAAACTGCAACCGAGGTACATGCCCTTAGCAGGAACCGAACCCGGGTCTCTCCGGACCGCAGGTCGACACTCTAACCGCTGAGCCAAACTGGCCAGGGCTAATGCCCTATTCTCTATTGGTTTTTATTCAAGTCACATTTAACAATAAACACAGCTTTTCAGCTTTGATAGTAGCTTTATTAATATTCAATTTGGAAGAAAAATGAATTTAACAGTAAAATTGCCAGCAATAGTAATAAAAATGTAAGAAAATTTTAACTTTTTTCTGAAAGTTCAAAGGTACTCATACAATTTTTTCTTTCTAAAAATAACTTTTTAATCATGTTGGCATGTCTTTTGTGATGTTTTACCCAATATATTTACATTAGAGAAAAAGAAAAGATGGCAAAATGAATTAATAAATCTTTCCTTATAAAGTTGTTTGAAGCCTTTGCTTCTTTTACCTTTATATTCTAATTATGATGTATGCACTTACAAACAAAAATAAAGTGGAATTACCTTGGAGTCCTGGTAAGAGTTAAATTCTGTAACTTATAATATCCCTTATAAAGTGGTAGCTAGAATTTCTTTATGAGATTCAAACACATAGCTCTTGGCCCAAACCATGAGTCAGGGTCATTACCTTAAAGGTTCTGTCCAGACTTAGAGTCTTTCAGACTACATTCACATAGCCATGTAAAATGAAGTAATACAACATGACTAATGTTGACCTTTGTGGTCTTATTATAAAATGGGTCTACTGTAGTCTGGGAAGTATAAGCCAGGAATACTTAGCACTGGTTATCTGATTTCACTGTAAACTGTTTTAAGACATCAAATAATTTCATCATGTGGCTTATATAGAAGTATTGAAAAATAGTTTGACCGTTATTTTGATGTTTATAATGATTGGAGTGGTGTGACTGTAATTCAAGCTTATGGATTGTATTATGACAAAATTAGTTAAGATGTACAAAAATAATTTCAAAGAAAAATGATTAATATAATTAAGCTACATTACTAATTTAGTTTATATACTTATAGCAGTTTGAAGAGACTGTTGTGTGGCTACTGTTTAACTATGGGCCTTGACTATGTCCTTGTATTTGCAAGGGTTGGGGTAGGTAAAAGGCAGAAGACCAGGGAGAGAGGGCATAGAAAGGGACAGGAGAGGGAAAAGAAGAGAGGATGAGGAAGAATGATTGACTTTTTAGCCTGTATTATAAAAAATTTAGTGTTGTCTTAATTTAAAAGAATGTATTATTAAATGTTGAGTAAATGTTATAAAGAAAGGGAATATTTTTCATATATAAATAACCTTTCGGTTACATTTAACAAGCACCATTCTTATAAATCTGGTTTGTGTGAAAAATGACTCCATGGAACTATGAAAAGTAATAAGTCCATATTTGTATATGGCTTTGACTATAATATATAAATGTTAGCTTACTATTTTGTTACAACAAGAAAATCACGTATATTACTTCATAAGAAAGGTTATTTAAAAATACAATTTTTGCATAGGTTATATTGGGAGGTCTGTGTTGCTACATTGCTTTAATATCCTTCAATATTGCAGAAGTAGTACTATGTAAATTAGGGGTGGATAACTTGTGAGCTAATAAACACCAGCAGTATGCATCAGATAAGTTAACAAATCAAGCAATATGGTTGGTTTCAGAGTTACAGTGGTAGAAAACAATTTTTAAGACTTTTAAAAAGAAGGCATGAACATAATATGTAAGAGGTAATTGCAAAACATTTTAACATGGATAAATAGTACATGTGGAAAGCTTGTAAACCTGCCACCTAAAACTGATTACCCTTTTGAGCACATCATGCCTTTTGACAGTGCAAAGTACACTTTACAAAAGCTGTTATGCAAACCATTACATTTAAAAGGTTTCCGTCTCACACCCCCAAATTACACTTATTTGCTGCAAGTGAAAATTCAAAATTTGTTCCCTGTTTATTTTGGTGGCAATTACTATGGTGTTGAATTTTGCCTTTCCCCCTTCTTCCTGGCTAACTAGAAGTTAGTCTTTTTGGTTTCTTTATTTCACTGTAAAAATAGTCAGTTTGCTTATTATAGGGTACATACGGAGATGATGTAATGAAAAATTTCGGAGCCTTAATCACTCAGATACTCCATTTAATAACTAAATACTAAACCTAGAGCACCAAGATGCTTCATGTCTGAGAAATAAACAGTATTGCAAGATGATCCAGAATCCCCACAGAATATAAAATCCAGTGAACCATTTTAGTTATTTCAACACACACACACAAAGATTGCCTTACTTGTAATCTTGTTAAACACCCTGAAACAATGTCTTATTCACTTATGAGAGAAAGAAACTTGGAAACATGTAAGAGATCCTCTCATTTTAGGATTGCATTCTCCATGTTATGCGTATTTCTTTCCTTGTGTAGTAAGCACTTTGAGCTTCTGGCAGGCCTTCCTACTTCTTTTGAGTGCCTTCCTTCTTTCTTGTCTTATTTGTAAACCATAGTCTGTTAAGAGCCATTGGCGGGGAATTGGGAGTTCTGAGTTCTAATGCCAATAATGACACTAACTAATGGATCCATTTAGTTTATAGATCTCAGATTCCGTGAAATGAGGGCCTGAACTAGGTGATTTCCTGGTTACTTTTTAACTTTAAAATGCTGTGATATTAGGAAATAGACCAGTTATCTGAAAACCCATTGTACCTCACACCCCCTGCCAATTTTTTGAGTGGTTGACTTACTGAATTGATAGTTTGTCTAAAAACAGTCTGTTGAAATATAAATTCACTGAATGATTGTTTTGTTACATTAGCCAAGAACCAGGTTTTTAAATTATCAACCCCCCCCAAAATATGTTTCCATTAAGTACATATTAAGTTTATCACACTGCATAGGATAATTGCAGAAGCTTTTGAAAATTTGGGGGGAAAGTATTAATTAGTTTTTGTTATTCTATAGCAATTTCAATCTCAGACACATTCACAACAGAAATATTTGTCAGTACAACTCAGCTGAATGCCCAATTTGTCTTGATATGTCATATATTAATGGCCTTTCAGTTGCTTAGACAGAAGCAACACATCCATCTAGTTGACTCATTGACAAATTTGTGAATTAAGAGAAATATAGAATTCATTTAATGGATAAAATGTGGTGAAAGAAATAAAGCCTTCCCTATTAGCATTTATAAACTTCATGGCATTCAAGACATGACAGACCTTTGATTTAAAAGAAACAATTTCTCATTCTCAAAAATGATTGGCTCAGAAAAAAGCAAAATTTCAGAATATAGTTATATAACTATATAGTTATATAGTAGGCTACAGTGCTGACTTGCAGTAACATTTCAGGTCAATTAAAACCTTAAACTCATCAATATAAGTACCAAAGAATCTTCAAACACCCTTGAAAACATTCATTTAATACAAATTATACCATCAGTATATGTGATTAAAAAAAAAGTTTTCAGTGAATTGGTCTAATTGTCAAATTGGCCGGCCATATGGCAAAATGATCCTTAGCAAGTTGATTTTGGGGAAAGTAGACTTAGTGTTATTGTAACCTCATCCCCATCTGCAGGAGTGGGGAACAGTGAAGCTGTAATGGAAGAGTCCTGCCCTCTTTGGAATTAGAGTGTTTTTTCCTCAGCCACACCTTATAGCCACAGTTGGAACCATTTGGAGGGTCTTCTGCCTCTGTGTGTGTGTGTGTGTGTGTGTGTGTGTGTGTGTGTGTGAGAGAGAGAGAGAGAGAGAGAGAGAGAGAGAGAGAGAGAGATGGCTACCACAACACAGACTGAGATACTAAAAAAGTACAATAAAAAAATAAAAGGTCTGGGTAAGAATTTTTACTTTTTTCTGCTCTTCTGATCATAGTAACAAAGTATGTCTCATATGAGTATTTGACTGAAGGAACAAAATGAGTAGATCAAGGTATATGATGAATTACTTGGCATATATCAAAGAAAGATGGTTCTATGCTCAAGCCAGAATACATGTGGTAGTTGGACTAGAGTATTGCTGTGGAGATGATGTAAAAGTCAGGGAGCAGCAAGCACTGGCACCTGTGCCAAAGACCCCCAAACCCATTTTTTTGGGGGGGGGAATTAACTAGTTTAAATGGTCCCTTCTCTTGGCATCTCAGTAGCTGCAGCCAGTCATTCCTATTCCTTTGGAAATGGAATTGATGGTGGGCACCTGTGAGCTCAACTCCAATTTTTTAGAAAGAAAATATATTATACTTTTTAAACATTTCTGAGTTTTAAATTTCAACAAGCCTATGTTGATGCCTCTGCAAAGGTAGTATAGAACCCACAAGATTCAGAATTTTTATTAGTCTTTGCTGAGATCTGCAGAATATAATAGATAGCCTTCTTGTCAGGTACTCTGCATTGCTGGAAAGGAAATTAAGGTTTTTTTGAGAGGATAACTACATGTGGAAAATTAGTACCTCGGTTAAAAAATTACAGCATGTCTAGTTCCTATAACATAGATTTTAAAAACATAGAAAAGACTACTACTTTATACAGGCCTACATAATGTTTCATCTGTAAAACATTTAAATTGTCATATTATAAGATGAATACAGTCTGGCCGTTGTGGCTCGGTGGTTGAGCATCGACCCATGGCACGAAGAGGTTGCCAGTTTGATTCCCGATCAGGACACATGCCCAGGTTTTGGGCCCAATTCCCAGTGGGGGGTATGTAGGAGGCGGCCAATTGATATTCTCTCTCATTGATGTTTCTATCTCTCACTTCCTCTCTCTCTCAAATCAATAAAGGAAAAAATAATAATAATAAAAAAAGATGAATACAGCATATGGTTGGGTTGAAAAAGAGCCAAAGATTTGCTCCTGGAACCTAATAGGTGCTATAGTATATTATAGTGTATAGAGTATAGTTTAGTATACTATCGTATCGTATAGTATAGTATATATAGTATAGTATATTCAAGTCCTCACTTTGTCCATTTCGAGACGTGTGACCTTGGGGCTCATCATTATTTAAGCTTTGGGCCTAAGTTTTCTCACCCATATAAATGGGATAATTATAGTACCTACTTCACAGGATTTCTAGACAGATGAAATAATGCATATATAGTCCTTACATAAATGTGATAACTAATTTGTAACTGGAGGCTTCTACTTTGTGTGTGCGTGTGCATGCGTGTGTGTGTGTGTGTGTGTGTGAAAAGTTTCAGGAAGTGTTAAGAGAACATAGAAGAATGTCAGGTAAATGTGGCCAAGCTCAAATAAATTTCAAATGGTTAATTAATGATGAAGTTAGAACAAGTACTATTCAGCTAATGACTTGTTCTTAACCTTTCAGCTAGAAAAATTAATGATTGCTGAGTGCTTCTGTCTCATAAAAACAAAGGAAGCCTACTAGGCTACCTTTTCTAAGATGACATGATTAGAGCATTGGATCTGAATCCACAATTCAGTGAATCGGGTGTACTTATTAAAACAATAAATGATGTGTCAGGAGGTTAAGAGCAATAGCTGAAGACTTAATTTGCTCATTTGGGTTTATTTAATCCTTGTTTCTTTATAAAAAAATTATACACAAAATCTGTTTAGGCTTACATATCTTAGAATATGGGAGTTGTAAAATTCTGCCATAAAGGGAATTGAAAGTGAAGTTATATTAAAATTTTTAAAAAATTTATAATGAATAATTGATTGAAAATGGTTGTAAAATGGCTCTATATTTATATAGAATTTTAAAATGTTACATGCCTCTGATAATAGCATACTGTAATAATAATGTTTCAGCAAGGTCTTAAATTCATACCTTTGTAGATTCATTTATTCATACAACATATTGAAGGTCTTCTGTGTGTTAGGCACTATTGCATATTTGTTAATGAAAAAGATGGTGCATGTGCTCCTATTGTTTATAATCTGGCTGGAGAGACAATTTTACTACAGTATAATTATTGCTGTACACTGAATAAAGATAAGACACCAGACCCAGATTTGTTAAGAAAACAAGGGAAAAGTGGTGGTGGTTTTGGAAGCTATCTGGGGAAGTGGAATTTACCCTGAGAGCAGAAGGATAAAGCAAAGATTATGAGGAGGTGGGAAGAAAAAACTGTTTCAAAGGAAGGAACTCCTTATTCAAAGATCCCAACTTTGGAGAACATATGTCTAGGTTGTATATACCCTTTGGAAGATAGATGGTGGGTAGGAGCTATGTTCTCAAGAGCCTTAAAAGCTCTGTTAAGGGATTTGCAGTTTATCTTGAGGATATTGGGACCTAGTGAAAAGAAGTGGCCTGAGCTCTAGGGAGCTAGGAGATAAAGATATGGGAATCGATTTTTGAGAGATATTAAGGAGCAGAATCACTGAACTCAATGATTGATTAGATATGGGAGATGAAAGGGAAAAGTTAGGTGATAAAAGAAATGGTTGGGATAGGGCAGTCACTATTTATGTTTTTCAGGGGTCAAGGAAGAGTTCTGTCTCTTCTTTTAGTACCCTGGAAAGACCATCAAAATGTAAGAGGAGTGAGGGTGGAAAATAAAGTTAATTATGTGAAATTTTTCACTAATATAAAACATTACATGCTGACGATTGCTTTTAATCATAAAGAACTTATAGTTGATCTTTTTAAATTTAAATTAATTTATTTTTGTTACAGATGTTTCTCCTCCCCCCCCCCCGACTGATTCCTCCCTCTCCCTCCCTCTCCACCCTTTCCCCAGCTTTGTTGTCCATGTTCGTTGTTCATGCATACATACATATAAGTTCTGTGGTTTATCTTCCCCCCACCCCCTCTTCTGGGGGTAGTCAGTCTGTACCCCACTTCCACCTCTCTGGGGCTACCCAATTCCTCAGACTGTTCTGTTTATTATATTCCACAAATAAGTGAGATCATATGATACCTGTCTTTCTCTGTTTGGCTTGTTTCGCTTAGGATGACACTTTCCAGGTCCCTCCATGTCGTCTCAAAGGATAAAAGATCTTTCTTTTTTACAGCTGCACAGTACTCCATTGTGTATATGTACCGCTGCTTTTTCATCCATTCGTCTGCTGATGGACATTTGGGCTGTTTCCAGATCTTAGCTATTGTAAATAGTGCTGCTACAAACATGGGGGTACATATATTCTTTCCGATTGGTGTTTCAGGCTTCTTAGGGTATATTCCTAGAAGTGGAATCACTAGGTCAAATGGCAGTTCATTTTTAATTTTTTGAGGTAACGCCATATTGTTTTCCATAGTGGCTGCATCAGTCTGCGTTTCCACCAGCAGTGTACTAGAGTCCCCTTTTCTCCATAACCTCGCCAACACTTGTTGTTTGATGATTTGATGGCAGCCATTCTGACAGGTGTGAGGTGATACCTCATTGTTGTTTGGTACTGGCACAAGAAAAGGCATATAGACCAGTGGAACAGAACAGCAAACCCAGAAATGGACCCAAGCCAATATGCTCAATTAATATTTGACAAAGGTGGCAAGAGTATACAGTAAAGACAGCTTCTTTAACAAATGGTGTTGGGAAAATTGGACAGCTACATGCAAAAAAATGAAACTAGACCGTCAACTTACACCATACACAAGAATAAACTCAAAATGGATAAAAGACTTAAATGTGACTCATGAATCCATAAAAATCCTAGAAGAAACTGTGGGCAACAAAATTTCAGACATCATACGCAGCAGAATTTTCACTGACACATCACCTAGGGCAATAGAAACAAAGGAGAAAATGAACACATGGGACTACATCAAACTCAAAAGCTTCTGCACAGCAAAAGATACAGTCATGAAAATGGAAAGGCTACCCACTGTATGGGAGAGCACAATTGCCAATGATATATCAGATAAGGGGTTAATTTCCAATACATATAGAGTGCTCATACAACTCAACAAAAGGAAGACAAAGAACCCAATTAAAAAATGGGCATAGGAACTAAATAGATACCTCTCCAAACAGGACATACAGATGGCTAAGAGACATATGAAGAAATGCTCAACATCACTGATCATCAGAGAGATGCAAATTAAAACAACAATGAGGTATCACCATACAGTTGATTTTTAAGCATATTAATAACCCCAGTTTGGGGTATTATTAACCAGAGATTTATGAGATAACCTAAAATAATTCACTTTAGAAGGAAGCATTGATTGTGCAGCCAAGAAAATGCTTTAGACTGAGTTGGAAGGACAGCCATACATAGAGTGTACCACCAATTCCCATAAGTAAGCTCCAAAGCAGTGGTCTCAACCTTCTAATGCCGTGCGTGACCCTTTAATACAGTTCTTCATGTTGTGGTGACCCCCAACCATAAAATTATTTTCGTTGCTACTTCATAACTGTAATTTTGCTACTGTTATGTCTTAGGTGACCCCTGTGAAAGGGTCATTCGACCCCCAAAGCGGTCTCGACCCACCAGTTGAGAACCGCTGCTCCAAAGGACCGGTCCCTTTAATCCACTGTAATTGATTTATTTCATTATTGCTGATTTTTTAGAGAGAAATAACTTTTCCATTAAATTTGTGAGTGTACAAAATTGGCTAGAATTTTTAGTCTGTTTTAAGCATATTAATAACCCCAGTTTGGGGTATTGTTAACCAGAGGTTTATGAGATAACCTAAAATAACCCACTTTAGAAGGAACCATTGTCTGTTTTAATTTTCATTAAAATTAAAGTCATTATTCCAAATCTGTCTGTATGCATTTTAGAATGAAAGTCAGTGTAAAAATTTCATTTGATTAGTAGCATTATGTTTTACAGCAAGTGTCTCCAGAATTTATGTGTGTGAACATATATTTTTTTCAAGTTTATGCACACCCACCTTCACTACATTTGGCAAAAACATAATAATGGGAATTCAATTTTTTAAGTTACTATACATTTAAAGTGCAGTACATTCTTTCTATTATTAGTAATGTTATTATACAGTATTATTTTCCCTTTTTAGATGTTTTGATTTCCTTGAGCCTTTCATTAGAATAGTTTGGAACTGCAAAAGGCTCTATTCTCCACTTTTATAAAGAGAAAAACAAATGAGACATAGAGAAAAAATAGAAAAAATTATTTTGTGGGAAAGATAATGCACACTCATTTTACTGGGCTCTTGTTTGACTTTTATAAGACAAATTTAATTTTTTGAAAGTAAATGAGCCTATTATTTCCTCTTTTGTCTATAAAATATTTTGTGAGCATAAAGTTAGTACAGGTATCTTTTAATTCATGATATGCTCTTCCATACCATAAAAATTGTAGACTTGATGACTTCAAAAGAGTATATTGATCACATATTAGGTGTAGTACAGCACATGTGTGTATTTGCTCAAATTTAGAATTCTTTCTTAGTGCTCCAAGTCTCTATACACCACTTGAACTCCTTTAAAGTTGACTTAGCTAAAGTAGCCTCACTGCTGCTCTCTGTGTAGCCGATGAGGGTCCAATGACAGGGTGTCATTATTGGAGTTAGACCTAGACTTGAATCCTGGCTTTGTATCTTAATAGTTCTGTAATCCTGGGCAAGTTACTTAATCTCTAAACCTTACTTTTCTCTACTATAAAATGGGAATATCTACTTCATAGGTGAAATTCAAGTTAAATGCATGCAAAATATCTGTCACATTGTAAGTGCTCAACAGATTGTGGGCATTCTTATTAATATCTCTAGTGAAGATGATAGGTTTATGATAAAATGTCCATTGTTCATCATCTTTTGGTTGTAAGTGCTATTATCATTAAATGCGCCATCCAATAGTTTCTAATAACTCTCAGGAGTGGATTGACCAATAGGGAGAAACATTTATAGCTTGGTCTCATAGATTTTACTTAAGGATCTTTGTGATATCATATCATTTTGTTCCCAGACCATCCTTCCACTAGGATACTTACGAGTTTTGTTTGAAGCTGTTACCTGAGCACTGCCATTTTTTAGCATATGTCATCAAGGTTAAGACTGATTCGACTATTAATTCATGAACACGAGTGAGAGAAAATGCTGGATGGCACCAGCAGTATACTGGACAAACACTTGGTTCTCTTTTCCCCAAAGTTACCTCTGAGCCTGATAACGGCGTCTCTTGATAGGTAGAAATAAATAAATAAAATAATTCTTATATCACTTCAGCAGTTTCGTTTCAATAATATGTTAATAAGTAATTTTTTTTTTTAATTTTTCTTCTCCAAAGAAACAGATTTTTATACTATATTCTGAGTCAAGTTAAGAATTAGTTAAGGGAAAACCTTTGTTTGAAGAGTGAAAAAAGTTACCCAGGCAACTTGTAGATGTTTCCATTGTACTGATTAATCATCACCAGCATTAATCACTATCATCAGTTATCACAGGAAAATGACTGCTGAACAATCTACACTATTATCATTCCATCATTTTTCTACCATTCAATCTAGTACAAAAGAATAACTGTATACAGTTATGAGGATTACAATACCAGATCTAAATAAAGAGGCAGAACTTTTATAATATAGAAAATCACGGCTTTTCTTTTCATATCCTTCAATTACATGATTTATTGTCTTGATAAAGCCCTGTGTTTTCACAACGAATCAACTTTTCTCAGAGGTCTATTTTAAGTAAAAAAGTCTGACTACAATCTATAGCTTAATCATATTGTTTCATTTGTATGAGGTGAAGTGGGGGAAGAAAACAAGTCTTGGTCTTTTACATTTGTAGATAAATTAATCAGCTCAATATATTTTTGACAAAGTTTAACAAAATTAAATTTATCATACGATTATTTAACTATATATATGACATTTCTATAATACCCTATTATTTTATAGTATATTAACTTTTAAAGTTCCTTAATATTTTTAGTGTGTTTTTTTTTTTAAGAATTAGGATAATCTTAATATTTTGTTATCATCTACTCCAGAATAGTCAGAAATGTATACATTTTATATTAATTTTATGTTTAGGAAAGTGTATACTAGCAACTCCACCCCACCTGCCCAAATCATGGCTCATTTTAATTTTCAATTGCTTTAGGCATTATGTATATTAATATCATTTTCTAACATTTATTTAAGAATGCTGATGCTTAACCAGTTTTAATAAGAATTTTATGCTGCAAAACTTCAGTTATGATTTGGTATCTGCCTCTGTGTAAAAGCACATCAATGTTAAACTCCTTGTTCTATTTCAAAAATAGTAATTTTAAATTATATCAAATTTTTTTCTGTAAATCACATTCCTGTGTTCTTACGATGAAACAGGTTTCTAAGTAAATAATTTATTCTTGAATATTATGTTTTAGGTGTGATTTACTTTTACTACACCTACTAAATGACTATTATCATAATTTTGGTTAATGTGTTTCAAGAAGGAATTGGAATTAGTATAATTATTTTTCTGTACAAAGGAAAAAGAAAGGAAACTCTTTGTTGCGCTTAAAAATTAAATTACAAGTCTTTATTTTCTATACTGAATGAAAACCTGTTACATTCCTCAGTGCAAAAAATAAAATAAAAAAAGATAGTTGGTGTAGTAGAAACAGACTTTGCTTTTTTGGAGAGCAAATTATTTCAGGATGAAAACCCCCAATAAAAAATTAAGTGGATACTACTTATTTTTAAGCTAGCAGTATATAGTTAGTTCTGTTTGATAAGTAATTGATTAGGTCAGACTATTAAACCATTTAATCTGGCATGTACTTTGTGTGTGATAAAAGGAATCCAACTGTGAATTTGAGTGTATTAAATAATCTTCAGGAAGTTCCACAAAGAATATTTGAATGCCTTGAAACTTGCAATAATGCGTGTTTGTTCCAAACACATTTGCTTGGCCAAAGTTTGGCCCATCAGGTTGAAGAAATGCTAATCTTGTGGCATTCAGCAGCTGGGTTTTTTCAATATTCTTTTCCTTTTCCTAGGGGTTAATTAGCCTTCGTTCAAAATGTGGCCTATTTAGCTGTAGATTCACATGATTCAGCCAGAGCTAGCTGTACAAAGCAGAACCGTTAACAGGCGGGTGTGTCCAACTGCTTAATTAGCCAAAATAAAAAGGTCCTTTGTCAAACAAGCATCTGTTGCTCTTGACACACCTGACAGCCACATTAGGCAAGGATGACTAGACTGAAATTGTGCATGTCTCTCCTGCAAGAATATACAACTCATTTACATATGGGCTACATCATGGAGGAACTGCAGGGGTTTATTTAGCTTATCAAAATGGATTAATGTGACTGCATTTGTGGCTGATAAACAAATACCACTTGAAAGGAGGCTGTGAAGGAACTCAACTAACCAAATTACTCCCAAACATAAACAAAGCACCAGAAACCACTGCTAGATGAATGGGAACACCTCAGATGTACACACAAACCTTTATGCTGGGTCTAAAACAAAACCTACAAGAGAAGCCTGCTAAAACACTAACCTCATGTGATGATCCTTGCTCTGCAGAAATGTTGGAAAGCTACCAGAATACTCTGAATGTGTCATTGGGTTTAAATGATCTGTTGAGCAAAATTTGGCAGGAGGGTTATATTCCTCAAACATGCTTTAACATTCTAATTGATCTGCTGTTAAATTAGGTCTTCAAAATTAATCAGTTAAAATGCCTCTGGAAAAATACTTACTAGTTGAATTTTATTATGGCCTCAGTAAAAAAGATGGAGAATACTTCCCAATTTCAATGTCAGAGAGAGAAGGGATGTCTATCTGTTGTTATTGGAAATATAGATCAAATACAATTGATTGAAAATCCCAAACACTTTGCTGTTCAAACCAATAGTCTCTAGCTTTTCATTTGGAACCCCTGTCATCGTGATATTGCAAAATAAATATATGTAGTGGTGACATCATAGGCTTTGGAGTTCTATAAACCTAGGTTCGAATTCAGGTTCTTCCCCTGCTAAGATGTGTGGCTTTTAGCAAGTTATTGAATCCATTTGTGCCTCAGTTGTTCATATGTTAAGTGGAAATAATAACACTTACATTATTAGGGGTTTTCTGAGGATTAAATAGTATGAACTTCAAGCACTTAATAAATTGAGTGGTTACTGGAAAAGACTTGTTAAATGAGAGAACTAAATATGGATAGGGCATTTTGAGGCTATCTCTGGAAGGGATGTGAGTATGACCCTCTCAAGGCATGAGGCTTTGGCAAAAAGAGCCTCTTTCTTAAATTTTAGGAAGACAATGAAATTGGAGGAGAATGAAGTTGTGTTTATTAAGGAAAAATGGAGACAGAACTGAGAGACTTAAGTTCTTTTCAGTTGGCACGACCATATAATCTAGGAGTCAAAGAGATTAGATGATGAACAGTATCCTGAGAGTAAACAGAAGTTGTCCTGGGCCAATTATTCAGTTGTCCTGGATGGGCTTTATGTGCCAATTTTGATGTGGTATATACAAAGAGCCAGAGGATGGATGGAAAGTTCTCCATGACTGTTTAACTGTTAAATAACATAGGACATCATTTTCTATCCATCTTATTTTCCCACTCCATTCAGTACAGGTCGCTTCTATTGAATAGTTGCATCCTTATCTTTCTTTCTTATTCTAAAAGTTCACCAGTTTGCTTTTCTTTACTCACTTCACTTCTGTCTGTGCAATGTCTGTTGTAAAACTCTGGACTTCCAACTTGGTCTAGTAGTTTAGTGCATGAGCTTTAGTGTTTTGTCCTAAACTTCCTTTCCTACTTCCAGTTGTTTAACTTTGGTTAAGTGACTTGCCATCTCTGCAGCCTTAGTGGACTCATCTATAAAATGATGAAAATTGTAGTTCCTATCATCTAGTTACACATTTCTATTAGTAAAGTGGTCAAAGTTTGGGTATGTTTCTTCTGTATAAATGTTATCAATATTGTCTTAAACACAGAAAGTAATGTTCTATTTTCAGTCTGGATTTATAGGACTAAGTTTCTGTTGACCCCCAAAAGGTGTCATAAATTCAAATGCCTAGATAGGCCGGGCAGGTGAATGAGTCACACCATTTAAATAATTTGCATATAAAAAATAATATAGGTTCACCTATTTTACATTTCCAGATTTTTCAAGGGAATCTGGAAATTAGGTTTTTATCTATTTTTCTCTTTATTTTTTATTAATTTATTAATTTTTATTACAGATGTTTCTGCTTTTTCCCCCAGACTCCCTCCTCCTGATCCGCCCCCCACAGGTTTGTTGTCTATGTCCATTGGTTATTCATATTTGCATATCAGTTCTTTGGTTTATCTCATCCCTCCCCCTCGTCCCTCCTCCTGAGGCCTGTCAGTCCGGACTCCTTTCTATGTCTCTAGGTTTATTCTGTTCATCAGTTTATTTTGTTCATTATATTCCACAAAGTGAGATCATGTGATACTTGTCTTTCTCTCATTGGCTTATTTCGCTTAGCATAATACTCTCCAGTTCCCTCCATGTCGTCTCAAAAAATAAGAGATTTTTCTTTCTTGTTTTTTTTAATGCAAAGTTTTCTGATTTTTGAATGTTGGCAATTGAGAAATTTAACTTGTAGTAATTCTGAGTAAAACCCTACCTGTGGAGTCCAGTATAGTCCATAGGATGCCAATTTCCAAATCTATGCCCCTTCTGATAAGCTCTTTCGTGGGTAATTAAGAATTGGTAAGAATTGCTTTAAAAGTACATTTAATTTTAAAAAAGACCTCCATTCTTTATATTCTTAAAGACAGTGGATATGAAAGCATGGGTCATATGCCAGAAATGGTTGTGTAGAAGGAGGAGGGGGTTTTAGTGTTACTTGACTGCAAGGAACTCATCCATCCTTGATTGAACAGCTTACTGAAGAAGCCATAATGGACACCCCTGTCTTCTTCATGTGTATACTGCACTGACAAAGGCCACAGCCTATCTTGCAGTTGGGAAGATGGGCTAAGAAAGCCTCACTGAAGATGCTATCTAACATCTGGTTCATTCCTCATTCCCTACTATTCACTAATAGTTCCTCTGCTGTAGCACAGATTGCATCAGTAGTCTATAAGTATGTGATGAATCAAAGGATGCTGGCTTTTGATTTTTTGACGGGGTTATTTTTTCCACTGTGGTGGAATAAGAAGAAGCAGCACAGCCCTGGCCAGTTTGGCTCAGCAGTTAGAGCATCAGCCTGTGGACCAAAGAGTCGTGGGTGGGTTCAGCTCTGGTCAAGGGCACATACCTCGGTTGCAGTTTGGTCCCCAGCCCTGGTTGGGGTCCTGTGGGAGGCAGCCAGTCCGTGTGTCTCTCTCACATTGATGTTTTTCTTTCTCTTTTTTTCTCTCCCTCTCTCTCCTTCTCTCTCTTCCCCTCCCTCCCTCCAACTCTGACTGAAGATAATGGAAAAATATCTTCAGTGAGAATTAAAAAAAAAGCAGAGGTACAGAAAGGGCTCCTAATTTTTGTATCCGTTCCCCCAAATTTTGAGAACCATGGTCTTTCAGTAATCTTAATTGGGCAAGAGGTTTATGTAGTGAAACTGTCATTCTCAAATATTTACAGGCATATCCATGGTCTTAATGCTATACAAAGGTGTGTGTGCATGTATGCGTACACACACATTCATGTGTGTGCATGTGCATGGAGATCAATGCTACATTTTATTTTGTTAATGAGCCACCATTTGAAATATTTCATATAAAAATCTGAACTTTTAGCTTCTTTTGGAAAGTTGGAAGACCTAGCAGCTATAGTTTAGTCTTCCCACTAACTCATTTTTTTGGAGCTTAACATTAGCTGACCCAAATAAATGGGTGGTAGCCATAGTCTCCATCACATTCCTTCTGTTGAAACCCCTAGGGACATTCACTCCTTGAGCCTGAGGTTCCTCATCTGCAAGTGGAGATTATAATCATACCAGCAATATTAGATTGTTACATGGGTTAATTCGTTTATGAATTAACATGTAAAGTATTTAGAGGAGTCCGTCCTTAGCATATGTTAAACAATCAGTGTTAGCAGTTACTGCTTTATCTTTTGTATGTGCTAAGGTTTATTGTGCTGCTTAGGGTTTTGACCAACAAAAGAATAAGAATAATCACCTAAAGTGATGCCAATGTCAAGGTCTAGAAAGAAAAATAAGCGCAGATTCAAATTGAATAGGCCAAATCCCAAGTCTATTCCTGTCACCTTGAGCAAGTCTCTTAACTTCTTTGGGCTTTAGTTTCTTCATTTATAAAATAAGAAAAGTAGATTAGGTGTCCTCAGAGGTCCATTTGTAAAACTGAATGAGATGATAGAAAAGGTTTCGGGGGGAATTGCAAGAGGTCATGATGTAACAAAAGATGCTGAGAGGGGTTAATTTTCTACTTGAAAGAACTGAACATACTTTCAGAATTTTCTTAGGGAAAATTAATGTTCACCATTTTCACAGGTTTAAACCATAATGCGGTGCTTTTCTTAGGCTATCAATTAAATATTGTCCCCACCCCCCATGGAAAGAAAATTAAAATTCTTATCCCTGCTCAATAGCAAAGGATTTAATATTTATTCTGTTGAATATAAAGTAGCACAAGAGAATGTCAAGGCCAGGAGGTCTGAGAAACCACACTTGTTAGAGTACCTGCTGCAAAATTTAATCCTGTGTTAGTAGGTCAGGCACATGAGAACTGAAAAATGTGCTGTTTTGAATTGTGAATGACAAAAGGTAATATTTCATGTCTTTATTTACAAATCTCATTTATATAATAGTGGTCTTACCCATCTTTCAAAATATTAAACATTATTGATGTTTGGCTATCGTTGTGTAAGAATATAATTGAACTTTGATTTTAGTACCATGTCATATCACAGAGTGAACAATTAGTGAGCTTGATCCCTTGGCTGAGTTTAGGGTATATCAGTTGGTTTTTGGATACATACTAATTTTTTTAGAGCAGTAAATATAGCAAGTTGGAAAGTTGGAGGGGACCTTAGAAATGATTTTCCCTAAATTTTACACCTCTGGTGACATCCTAATAGTCTATAAAAGTATCTAGAAAGAATGGTTTATGCCATATTTGCATACAGTTAAGATTTGTATTCTGAGAATTGAGTATCTTGACATAATTTTGGGCTATAGTTTATAAATAGTTGAGACAATTCATAGCAGATGAGACCTAACTAAGGAAGGTAGATTTCCATGAAGTATAACCTTTATAACCTCAAGATAATAAGTGGTACTATTGGGGATTTTCAAAAATGTGGATTAGTAATTTTCTCTATTTATTTAAAAAGTGGTCAAAATACTTATAAATATGCATGGAATATCATGGCAGTATGTTGGGGTAAGAAGTATTCTGAGCGTTGCAAGTTAGTCTCTATATAGGATATTGAGAACAAATGTAATGGTGCCAGTCATGCAAGGGGAGCATTTTAAAGTCTATTTCTATTTTAATATATTTCAGAGACCATCATGCAGACATCAGAGACTGGGTCGGACACAGGTTCGACAGTGACTTTACAGACATCTGTGGCTAGTCAAGCAGCAGTGCCTACACAGGTGGTACAGCAAGTACCAGTACAACAACAGGTAAGGAGCTGCTGTTTTCAGAGAAGATACTGTGCCTTTCATTATGCAGACTCTTCAACACAGCTGTGTGCAAAGATGATTAGTGTTATACTTTCTGGCACGATGGGTGCTGAGATAGGCCTAGTTCATTTCATAGATTAACTCAGCAAATATTTCTTGAGCACTTTCTGGATATTCTTGGTTCTTTTTGTGCTGGACTGGATACAAAGGTAAATACTCAAACTAGTATTCCTATTCTGAAAGGGACTCTTAACTCTTAAAGAGAACATTTGTTTCTGACTTGACCATCCTAAGTAGGTTTTAACCTCCTCTTGTCTGCTCCCTGTTCTCTATCACAACTTCCTATTTTTTTCATATTGAAATGTCAGCAATCATATTTTTATATAATTGGCTCACAGCAGTACTTAATAAAGGAGAAGATGGATGTACCTTACAGGTAGAGATTTTTGCCTTTGCAATATTTTAGAAAGTGCCTGGGTGACTGATAAATACAGTTTGATGAAAATGAAATTATCTTAAAGATCTGGAGATCTGATTCATTCCATTTAAAAAACTGAGAATGAATTCCTCCTCACATGCTTACTACAGGGCTTATTCATACTCGACACTTGGCTTGTTTTGGAAAGATACTGACAAAATAGTGCTCTTCGTGCCAGCTAATAGTTCTGCATGTGGGTTGTGATTGGCCTGTCATTTCTTCTAAAGGGTGGCGAGAAAATAAGTGAGAAAGATCATGTCATAAAGTATTTTGAAATTTGAGATTTGCCTGTAATTTCTTAGTATCAAGGGGAATCTTTAGCACATGTTGCTCTTACAATTATAAATAAGTAGTTAGGGAGAGGGATTTCTTTTCCTAAATGATAGAGGGAGTCAAGGTTATATTCTTTTCAGGAGATAAAAGTGGGCTTGGCAGGGAGAGGGCTAGAATCACGAAGGGTCTTTGAGTCTCAGGGTAAATAGACATCTGAAGTCTTTTTTTTTTTAATTTTAGCACACTCCCCTTTCTGATCTTTGTACACTTACAGTGTATTGGTTGAACTATGTGTAATTGTGATCTATTAAAACAGCAGTTTCATATGTTTTGATCTATTAATTGTGTCTCTTATCCTTCTGTTCTTTATTTTTTTACCATTAAAAAAATTAGTCTGCCCTGGCTGTGTGGCTCAGTGATTGAGCGTAGATCCATGCAAAAAGAGGTCATCATTTCGATTCCTCATCAGGGCACATCCCCAGGTTGTGGGCCCATTCCCTAGTTGGGGGCATGTAGGAGGTGGCCAATCGATGTTCTCTCTCATCGATGTTTCTCTCTCTCTCCCCTTCTCCCTTCCTCTCTCTAAATTCAATAAAGAAAAAAATTAAACAAAAAAAGGAGTCTCTCTGCCCTTGCTGGTTTGGCTCAGCAGGTAGAGCGTTGGCCCGTGTACCATAGAGTTGTGGGTTCAATTTCTGGTCAAGGGCATGTACCTGGGTTGCAGGTTTGATCTCTGGCCCTGATCAGGGTCATGGGGGAGGCAACCAATTGATGTGTCTCATCTCACATTGATGTCTCTCTCTCTCTCTCTCTCTCTCCCTGCCTCCCTCCCTCCCTTCCTCCTCCTGTATGTAAAAATCAATGGAAAAATATCCCCAGTTGAGGATTAACAAAAAATTTTTAAAAATTAGTTTTCCCAAATGGTGTTTTAAAACCTGTGGTATTATTGATGTCATCACCAATTTCAAGACTGAACATTATTCAGAAAAGTGTAGCTTACGACATATCATACAAAGAGCAAGTGAAGAAAAATTAGGACAGTGTTTTTATATAATTTTAAAAAGATAATCTATCAATATTAAGCAAATGTTGAAAAATTACACTCACTTTGGTTGGGTTTTTGTCTCATTTGTGGGAGAAAAATAGCCTTAGAAATGCCTATCTCTAACAGTAATGTGGATGTCATGTTCCTAACTCCAGGAAGTGCCCTCATGACTCATTTCATTGTCTGTGGGACCTGTATCTGCCCCTCTCTCCTGGACTCATTTCTTTCTCCCTCTATATTTCCTCTTTTTTTAAAAATAATTTTTTGAATTTAGATATTATCAGACGATTATTACAGGTTTTATATAATAGTGTAAAGAGTCAAATAGTTCAGTAAGTTTGTTATTTAAAAAAAAGCAGTCCTCAACCTTCCTTTTATCCCATGAACCTCTCCTCAGAGGCAGCTACTTTTACCTCTTTCTACCTATTATTTTAATATTTATCTCCATGTTTTCAAAAATAGTACTTATTTTACTGTTCCATTTTCTTATGCTCCTATTATACTAGGTTAACAATATGCATTTTTTGATCTATGAAAACAACACACCATTTCATATGTTTCAACACAAGAGTAAATAATAATTCTGGTAGACAATTACTTAGTGCTTATATTCCCATGATATGTATGAATGCTATTTAAATCTAGCCATGTAGTCAGCTGTGTTCATCTTCCTTTCCTACAAATCTTACTTACTGGATTTAATGATCAGGGGTTTTTTGTTTTTCTCTCTGTTCTTTTCTTTTTAACATTCATTTTATTGTGTTTTATTTTTTCCATCACCATTTATCCCCTCTATGCCCTCTTCCACTTCCACCCCTGCAAGCAGGACTGCTGTCCATGTCAATGAGTTAACTCTTTTTAGCTCAATCCTTCCACCCCACCCCCACCCCACCCCCAGCACCAGAGCTCTCTGCCTTCTCTCTAAGAGTCTGTCTCTATTTTGGTTGGTACTTAAATTTCTTCATTAAATTCCACATATGAGTGAAATCACATGGTACTTGTCTTTCTCTGACTGGTTTATTTCACTTAGCATAATGTTCCCGAGGCCCATTCATGATGTCGCAAAGGGTAAAGTGTTCTTCCTTTTTATGGCAGAGTAGTATTCCCATTGTGTAAAAGTACCTTGATCAGATGTTTTCTTATAGAAGGCTGTAAGAGCATTCTGACCTGCTCCCGTCTAGATTCGATGCCCTTTGCTCAGCCCCCTTTCTGGGATTACCTTTAGCTACTATAATCCTGGGGTTTTCTTATGTTGGCTTTCCTGTTCCTTGGATCAGTGTCTTAAATTCTTTCTTGATTTGCTTGAGCACGACTTCCAGTAATTCCCTAAGGAATAGTAGATGGTTGAATCCTGTGTCTGAGGAAGAATTTATTTATCAGTTGTTTGGTAGTTGAATGGGTACAGAGTTTTGGTTTGGAAATAATTTTAGAATTTTTAAAGGATTGTTCCATTATCTTGTGGTTTGCAGTGTTGCTATGGGAAAGTCAAACACCATCTGACTTCTGATCTTTTGTGATTCATTTTTCTCTCTGAAAGTTTACAGAATGTTTTAAATTTCAGTTTCTTGAAATATATCATATTGTGTCTTGATGTGGGCCCATTTTCATACACTGTGCTGGAACCTTGGTGGTCCTTTTCAATCTGAACATGCATGCTCTTCAGTTCTGGAACTTTTTCTCCTATTTTTTTCATTTATGATTCCCTTCTCTCTTCTTTCTCCTTTTTCACATTTTGGACTTTCTTATTCTACTTTTCATTTTCATTTTCCAGCCTTTCTATTGCTTTTCATTTCTCCTATCATAGTTGCAATTTTCAAGAGCTTTTAAAAATTTCCTGTACCTTATCATAACATCATATTTTATTTCTTGATTATATCTTTTTATCTCTATGAAAATATTAATTTCTTAAGTTATTGATATTTTTCTCTGTTTATATAGCCAGTTTCTTTCAAGCTACAGTTTTTTTTTGGTCTTTGTCATTTATTTTAGAAGCTTTTCTCAGATGCTTGATAATCTTTGGATGTTTATTTATATTTAAAATTCTGAGGCTAAAAAGCTGGTTTGAATGCATGAGTAGATCTTGTTGACTTCATCTTCTGGGCTTTTTAACTGAGGACCCTCTGATGTTTAGTATCATTGTTTTTCCTCTTGGGCTGGTCATATTTTTAAAGACTTCTCTAGCTTCCTGCCTAGCGGATGAATACTTGGCTCCTAGGAGTTGAGTAGGGGAGGACAGTTGGGTATTTTTTGTATTAATTCACTTATTCCTTCTTTTTTGATATCAGCATCACTTGTGCTTGATCTTCCTCAGTGCAGAGATTAAATTAAAACATAAACCTCCAAACTTTCACCAAAATGGCATGGAGTTGATGAAGGGGATCTACTTGCTTCTTTAAATAGAATCACTTTTTATATTAGATACATATATTGTAAGCCAAAAATTAAATTGCTACCAGGAGATAAAAATCAATATCACTAGCTATAAATAGAAGATTATACAAACACACACACTTTATTCATATCCTCATAAAAAAAAATAATCTCATGTACACTGGATGACACTTTGGAAAACATTGTACTATACCATGTGGCTCATTCCCAAAGGCATGTTTTTCAGTTCCTCGATTTATCTCTTTCTTGGATATTCAAGGCAGATAATACCTTACATGCCCTTACACTACAAAGCAGAGAAGCTGATGACTTTCATTTTCTTTCTGTCAGTGAAGTGTTTTATTTCACACAATGGATTAGTGTGGTATTTGTCTGGAGATGCTCATTTAGGTGTCCTTCCAGGCCTAATTAGGATTGTTTTCTCCTCTGTAATTTTTTTTCACTAGAATAGTATTATATTCAAAGCTCCTGGTGCATTCTAATGGTGTCCCTGTGATTGTAAATTGTCTATAACTGATGAGATTAGTGCTATAGTAATTTCTTATTGTATTAACTGGTGTATAATCAGGTACATGCCCTTAGCAGGAACTGAACCTGGGTCTCTCTGGTCCACAGGCCGACACTCTAACCAGTGAGCCAAACCTGCCAGGGCGGCATCTTGAGTGTTTTTTGTTGTTGTTGTTCAGATAGAGTGGGAGGGAGAGAGGGAGGAGGCGAGAGAGAGAGAGAAAGGGAGAGGGAGAGGGAGAGGGAGAGGGAGAGGGAGAGGGAGAGAGAAACATCAATGTGAAAGGGACACACACCCGCACAACCCAACAAGGGCCGGGGACAAACTGCAACCGAGGTACGTGCCCTTAGCAGGAACCAAACCCGGGCTCTCTGGACCACAGGCTGACACTCTAACCGCTGAGCCAAACCGGCCAGGGCGGCATCTTGCGCTTTTAAACTGTAGTAGAATACCGCCTGGCCAGTGTGGCTCAGCAGATTGAGCATGGTCCCATGGACTGAGAGGTTCCGGTTCCATTCCAGAGCACATGCCTGGGTTGGGGCTCGATCCCCAGTAGGGGGCACACAGGAAGCAGCTGATTGATGTTTCTATCTCTCTGCCATCCTCTCACTTTAAAAAATCAATAAAAATATATTTTAAAAATAAATATATAAACAAACTGTAGTAGAATACTTTTAAAATCTACGTTTTGTCACTGACCCATGATGTATATTGAAATTATGGTATTGATATCAATGGTAGTTACTTCTATTGATTAAACTTTTCATTGGGTACTTGCTTTGACCACTTTGATGTAAAGAGAATGCCTATAGCTAATTTTTGTAAATGTTGAGATACGTAAATTTTATGTATTGGAATGTTGAGAAACTAGAAAATTTTAAGATTGTAATATGTAGTTTTTGTTTCTTCAAATTCTTAAGGATTCTTACTTTATAAGTACCAAATAAAATGTTGATTCTAAAATTACTCTATGGTTTTTCATTTATTCTTTATGATCTCAAGAACCAACCCAAATTCGCAAGATCTTAACAATACTTTATCAAAATTTCTATCTTTTGCAGTTTTTTATTATTTTGTAAAACACCATAGAATCTCAGCTTCCAAATATAGGCATTGTTGCTCAATCACTAAAATCTGTAGAAACATTCAAGTTTAGTATCTTGATTAGAAACTAAAATTTTGATATTACTTAACCTATCATCTTTATAAGAAGACTTTTTTTTTTTTTTTTTGCCTGATGGGTCTATTCTATAGATTATGACCAGAAATGAGTTATTCTTTCTTTCTTTTCCCTTCCCTTCATTAATTTGTTAGCGTTTGTTGCACATTCTTCTTCAAATTGGTCATATTATATGTAAATCTGAGAGGTCTTCTGATCCTGCTTGCTATAGAACTGAATTAAAAATCCAGAGGAGGGAAAAGGGGAAATGCGTTATTATTATTTCATTCTTTTCCATAGTTAGGCAGTTTAGATTCTTTGTAAAGTAGAATCTAGACAGAAGTCATAACTTTTGTTTTAATCTTGAGTTTCAGTTATTCCACAAATGCTGCTGATATTGAGAAAAAGTCCTAAACCACCTTTACCCAGGGCTCCAAGCCTTTTATCTCCCTTTCAAGTTTCTCAGTTTTGACTGCCCTCTCAATTATGGGTTCTCTTCTCTCTACATCTTTGCCTGTCTTCCCTTTTTCTTGGAAAGGGCACACATCTTTTCTTTTAAAGTGGGCAAGTGTGTTGTCTGTATACTGCTTCTTCTAAACATGAGGAGATTTTGAGTCCAAAGAAAAAATTTTTTCAATAGACTCTGCCAACCTTTTAAAAATTCTTTTATTATCAGACACTGTGGTGTTTACATTTTCCTTCGCAGGGACCCAGTCTGTTTCTAGAAGGTCTTTGGTATGTAACTGGGCCATTGAAATCTCTTTTAATGTGATAAAAGCTCATTTCAAGATTATATTTAGATGAAAACCTTTGTTTTTATATATGTAAATCCCCTATTTAGACAATGTCTCTGTCTATAACTTGAATTATAAGAATGAATGGAATAGCTATCTGGCTATATTATTTTATTTTTATTCTGTCAACCTATCAAACATTTAGCATTTCCACATAAGTTATGATATATCCTGGAGAGTGAGCCTACTGTGCTTGTGATCGAAAGGATAAGTGACATTTTGTTTGGAAACAGATCCAACCAAAATTGTCAATTAGGGTCTATGCAAAGGGAAGTCATCAAGAAGGATAAATTTTAAATGAATCTTCTCTAATTGATCATGGGGTATCTTTAAAATGATGCCACAACCTTTAGGAAATAGATTTTAGGAGTTAAAGATTTATATGAATACTCCTGAGATCCTCATGTTAGACCATAGCTTCAACAGTGGCTCATTTCTGTCCTCATTGCTTATTTGCCATATTCTTGTGATGTTGTAGATCATCATAACCAGAAGGAAACCGTGATATTTGCTAGTATAACCATGAAAAGTGCTTTTGGTGGAAGCAATGAATAGTTATTAAGGTACACACCGACAAAAAAAATGGTTGCCTATAGTGTGTTATATCCATAATAGAGTATTATTGGATCAAAATTTGATCAATAGTACCTTAAATGGGTCCCTTTGGTATTTTGGAGAGCGAAGCCTGAGGTAGTGCACTCTATCATTCTTGTATTTATTTTGCCTTTTTTGTTCAGGGTCAGGGGTTTTCTTTCTGAGCATCCTAGCTTTGGTAGACATGAATAAAATTCCTTTCATTTGAGACCATTATCTCATAATCAACATAAACAATGATATTTTTCTCTGGTTTGCTCTTCAGATTGATTTCCATTGGCTTGGTTCCCTAAGGGGACAGTGTTCTCATAATTAAGACTGTGGCAGATATCCTAAAAGATGGGGTCACATTTTTAAATGAATTCTAGTTGAGTGTCTTTTTGTAAAAAAAAAACAAAAACAAAAACAAAAGGCAATGATTTTAGCTCTTGAAGAGCATATTTATTTTTAGAGCCAAAACTGCAGTTTTTTGTATCCAGTGTCAAGTGTAAGGTATTTGGAAGGAACATGCTGATCTACAATTGAAATTAATTTTGTTGTACCAATCCAATAGGAAAGCCCTCTAATGAATATTTGTAAAAATAAGAGCTACACTATTTGAATAGTCATATTTTATTATTCTGTTGAGTGATTTAAAAAGTATTTTCTCATCCAGTGTTAGATAATTGTTCGGGATGCCATATTTTAAGAGGATATACCAGGCAATGTGATAAATGCTGGACTTTCAAAGGTAATGAGGTAATGTAACATGGTACTTGACTATAGGAAGCTGACTTTTGAGGGAAACCTTTTTTTTTTTTCGGTGTGTACCTTAATATTACAGAATTGGATACAAAGTGTCTCAGATAAAGATGGAAAATGTTCTTGGGAATAAGGGTCAGTAATATCTTTATCGAGGAATGACCTCTGAACTGTGTGCTGAAGGGAATTTGGGGTTGACAAGAAAAACAAACTGGACTAGGGTATTCCGATAGAGAAAAGCATGGAAGAGCTCAAGGAAAATCAGGGAATCTATACAGGGAGATGAGAGGTCTAGGAAGTGAGGGATGTAGAACAATGTTGCACAAGAACCTCTTGTGGGAGGTTGAGTCTTTACATCTGTGTTTTCCTTAGTATAGTCATTCTTTTCCTTCTTCAGTTTACACATTTCTTCATGTATTCCTCCACTGCCAATTTTCTTGATAGAGAAATCTATACTTGTCTATATTTCCCTTTTTATCTAACCACTTTTTAAATCCTATGACATTTGGATGCTACCTATACAGCTATGGATACTGTGCACTTTGGACAAGGCCAAATCCAAAAATATTCTCTAGGATCTTTCTGGATTTTTCTTTCACATTTGATATTGTGGACTTTCATATGGTTTTCTTCTTCCATGGCTTTTGGGCTTTCCCTTTTATTTTTTTTAGGGTTTCATCAAGAGAAGCAGGTTTTATGGAGGTTGGGAGTGATAATCGTAGTTAGAAGGTATGGGTTCAAATCCTGGCTCTAGCTGGTTCTACTTATATGACTTTAAACGAATTATTAACCTTTCTGAGACTCAATTCCTTCATATATAAAATAGGGATACTAGCCTTGCTAGTGTGGCTCAGTGGTTGAGTGTCAACCCATGCACCAAGAGGTTACCAGTTCAATTCTAGGTCTGGGCATATGCCCAGGTGGTGGGCCAAATCCCCAATGAGGGGCATGCCATTCTATGTTTTCTCTCATCAATGTTTCCATCTCTCTCTCCCTCTCCCTTGCTCTCTCTCTAAACAATAATTAAATAGGAATAATAATATATTGTTTATATTTAGCTACAAATACTAAATAATTTAATCCCTTCACATTTTTTACCCATCGCCCCCACCAAATCTACCCCCTGTGGTGACCATCAGTCTGTTCTCTATATCTATGAGTCTGTTTCTATTTTGTTTGTTCATTTATTTTGCTTTTTAGATTTCACATATTAGTGAAATAATATGGTATTTGTCTTTCTCTGTCTGACTTATTTCACTTAGCACAATATTCTCTGGGTCCATTCATGCTATCTCAAATGGTAAGATTTCATTCTTTTTTATGGCCAAGTAATATTCCATTGTATATTTGTAACACAACTTTTTTATACACTTATATATCGATAGGCACTTTATTGCTTCCATATATTAGCTATTATAAATAACACTGTAATGAACATAGGGAAGAATATCTTTTTTCAAATTATTGTTTTGGGTTTCTTTGTATATATACCCAGAAGAGGAATTTCTGGGTCATAACGCAATCCTATTATTCATTTTTTGAAGAACTCCCATACTGTTTTCCATCGTTGCTGCAGCAATCTGCATTCCCACCAACAGTGTACTAGGGTTCCTTTTCTCTGAATACTTGCCAGTACTTGTTGTTTATTGACTTATTGATGGTAGCCATTCTGACATGTGTGAGGTAATACCTTTTTTAAAAAATTTGCATTTATCTGATAATTAGTAACATTAAGCATCTTTTCATATACCTTATAGGAACGCTTTGTGCTATACATACACTCTTAATATAATAGATCTCAATTTTTAGCCAAGTCTTTTTTCCATCAATATCTGAAAGAAATAGAAACTCGAAGGTCCAAATAATTTATAGTCTGAGTTGGTCAGGGAAGTCTTTCTAGAGGAAATGATTCTTAAGCTAATATTTGAAGATTAGAGGTAACCAATGGGAGAATAAAAGGAAGTGTTTTCTGAGAGAAGTATGTGTGAAGACCTGTCATGATAGAGAATCTGGTTTGTGGAACTGAGAGTTGAAATGGCTGGAGGAGAGTGGGAGGCATGAAGGGTGAGAGGTAAGGTTCAGTATTATGTGGCTTCTGGTCAGGCAATGTAAGCTATGTAATTTTTCAGTAATAATTCTCATTTGAAGTTGTCCACTATTTTACTTTGTCAGAAATCCAGTTGAAGGAATGAATTATAATAATTGTAGCTGCTGCCCTGGCTGGTTTGGCTTAGTGGTTAGAGCATCAGCCTGTGGACCAGTCATGGGTTAAATTCCAGTCAAGGGTACCTACCTTGGTTGCGGTTCATCCCTGGCCCTGGTCAAGGTCGTGCGGGAGGCAACCAGTGGATGTATGTCTCTCACATCGATGTTTCCTTCTCTCCCTCACTCCCTCCTACTCTGTCTGAAGATGAATAGAAAAATGTCCTTGGGTGAAGATAATAACATAACATAACATAACATAACATAACATAAATAAAATAAAATTTAAAAAAATGAAATATAGTAGCTGCCATCTACTGAATACCTATTGTGTGCCATTCCCTATGTTGATGTTTGGCTCATTATTTCTAAAGCTTATAAGAACTTGCACAGTAGGT
The DNA here is from genome assembly GCF_014108415.1 of Molossus molossus. Lineage (NCBI taxonomy): Eukaryota > Metazoa > Chordata > Mammalia > Chiroptera > Molossidae > Molossus > Molossus molossus. The sequence continues at coordinate 55,343,925 of NW_023425349.1, read as the reverse complement.
GGTATTATCCCTCTTTTACAGGTGAGGAAACTGAGGCTCAAAGAATTTAAATTATGTGCTTTGGAAAATAGTCATTTGGCCTTGACAGCCTGTGTTTACAATTGAGAAGTATACTCTGAGGCAGTAATTACAAATGTATGTGCATGATGTTGATGTTGTATTTCTTTTGGGAGTGGGACTTATTTGTATTATTTGTTTAACAAATAATTCTTTTTTACAGTCTTCTTATATGAGACCAGTAAATGCTGGAAAAGTAGTAGGTGCTTCATATGTATTGAAGGAACATACTAACTAATACAAAAACTGAGTTCTTCTGAATGAATGAGTGTGTGTGTGGAGGGGAGAGGACACGGGTCTTGTCCCCTGACAGCAGCTCCTAAGATGTTCCTGTGGAACCTCTAGGGTTATGTGGAACACAGTTTGAGAATCATCTCTCCTGGACTCTTTTGTGGCAGAAAGAACTGTTAATCAAAATTCTTTAAGCTCAATACCTACATCAAACCTGTATATCAGAACATTAATCCCATGAACACCTAACATATATCTTTCCTTTCTGTGAAAAATGATCATTTTGCCTTTCCTTTTTTCTAGGGCTGGTTTTAGAAACATATACACATGTAATACCTGTTTATTTTCTTTAAAGACTTGTGTTAAAGTCAAAGACATTTCTGCAGAGACTTTGATGGTTCATTTTTCTTATATTTAGCCCTTATAAACTTTTATAGACTTCTATTTATTAGCTTATAGACTAGCAAATCAACACTACCCTCTTTCTCCTAGCTGACTAGTAGCTCAGTACCAAATCCTAAGCTTGATGATTAAACTAATGTACCTTCTTTCAGCCATGATTTTTTTTTTTTAGCCAAGTCAAACCCAAATCATCTGACTTCATAGCCTGAACCCTTAAGTTATACTCTACACAGATAAAATGGCCAGATGAATTATGACAAGGGAAATTGTTAAATGGTTTGAGTGCATTCACATAGTACTAAACATGGCAGTCCTATGACAAAGAACATAATATACTTTATGTCAAGAAGGATTAATTTTAGCTCTGTGAATCACAATGCATTTTTGAGAAATCCCACAAGCAAAAGTAGTGAAGCAAATGAGCATCTGGACTATCAAAAGGCCACTTGAGTGAAATAACTAGCAAATTAAAAAAATATATATGTGAACCTCAAACTTCCTAATGCCTTTTCTAAATGCATTCCTGAAGTATCAGCATCAGTAAATATAAAACCTTAAAAACTAAGAGGGAAAAAAATAATAAAATCACTGTAGTAAAATGTTATCATTCAGATAATCTGGGGAAAGGCTATCTGAGAATATTATTGTAATTTGTAACTTTTCTAGAAGTCTGAAATTATATAAAAAGAAAAATCTTTTTCCAATCTTAATGTGAGCTAATAACCTTAATATCATGTTCAATAGACATTGGGGTACTTATTTAGCATTATATATTTAAATAAATAAAACCTGAAAGTTGCCTTATATTTATATGCATGCTTGCTCAGCCACAGAGATCTTCAAAAAATTATCCCAAATTTAAACTTTTGTTTCACCTCAGAAAATAAAAGAAAAAAAATAGAGAAAAAATCTACAGAAAATCAGTTTTCAGATTTTCCCCCCAATTCTCTCACTATTCCCCATCAACTCTCCCATCTTGATAATTGTCAAGATAATAAATGAAATATAAATAATGCATAAAGCAAATAATAAAAAAATTGGTGATACTTTTAAGACTTAAATAACATAGATGTGTATAAACAATTGGTGGTAAAATTGAAGGCTACTTTAAAAACTTTGTTGCTAGAAATGCAAACTAAATTATTATTATTATTATGATTTTTAATCCTCACCACCCAAGGATGTTTTTCCATTGATTTTTGGAGGGAGGGAGGGAGGGAGAGAGAGAGAGAGATGTGAGAGAGACACGATTGGTTGCCTCCCACACAACCCCAACTAGGGCTGGGGATTGAATCTCATTGAGGTACATGCTCTAGACTGGAATTGAACCTGCGACTCTTTGGGCCAATGCTCTAATCTGAGCCAAACTGGCCAGGGCCAAACTATATTATTTTTAAGAAAAAAAGACAATAGTATTAGAAATTAGATACTAAACTCAAAATGATAATTGGTCAGTTTGTGGTTTTGATTTTTGTTTTAATTAATAGAAATATATATCCCAATAGCATGAAAGCCCAGGCAGCCTTTAAAAAGTTAAACTCACCCAAATTTATATTATACTTGACATATTAATTATTATTATTTTTAAAAACAAAACATGATTATATTTTATACCCAATCAAAAACTAAACCCAAAACTGAAACACCATTGTAAAATAATAACAAAATAATGGTATATTTATTGAATGGGAGAAGAGTTAGGATATAGATTTTTATTTAATAAAGAAGTATAATATTTTAAAGGTTGATTTAAAAGATAACCTTTTATTTCTGTAAGATATTTTAATGGGCAATAAAAAGGTAGGCCTCAGAACAGAAATTAATATACACAACTTTTTTTTTCTGTCTCCCTTTACTACTTGATGTTTTGGGGTTATTAAGATTGATAGCTTTCGATCCTATTAAATTTGTGCTTCTTTATTATTAGTAATTTCTATTTTTAAAAAATAGGATCAAAGAAGAGAAATGAAAATTTAAAATTATACATAAGAAAAGCATTTGAAATGTAAGGAGAAAGGTGATTCTTAAATAAAAATGCTTATTAATTAATTATGTTTAAGGAGGTACTTTCCCATTTGTGAATATCAGATTAACTTTGTATGTTATCACTAACTAAATTAAACTATAATATAAGCAAATATGAGTTTTTTTTCTAGTGAAACTATGTGTTGGTTTAAATAATCAAGCAAAATTATTTCTTAAATTTCTTGGAAAGTAATAGTAAATAAGTTCATTTTACTTTGAATGCACCTAATTTTAGTTCTTATATTAATAATTTTTCCGCATTTTTATGAGATTGACCAGACCATTGATTACAGTACTGTTTATGACCCTTGATAAAAATTCTTCTAAATAAAGTATTTTTACTAATAATTTTTCTTGTTATTGTGCTTCTTTTCAAGGTTTTGCCTTGACATTGAAGTTCTACTAAGGTGTTTGTTGCCTATGGTTCAATGATGTATTAGTTAAAAAATTTAAAGTCATCATTACAGTTAATTTTTCCCAAGCAATTTTATAAATACATTTCATAGGAACTGATTGTTTCTTTAGTTATTTATTTTAAATACATATTTTTAACATAACATTAAAGTAAAAGAATATCAGACAAGTTGAATAACTCTAAGAAAAAATATGATCTAGAGAAGCCAGTGTGATAAACAAAACCATACTCTAGACACAGACAATATTGTGGTGAAGCCCTGGGGTGGGGGCAAGAGTGGGTGGAGGAGATCAATGGGGGGGATAAGGGCACATCTGTAATACTTTTGACAATAAAGATAAATTTAAAAAAAACAGATTACTAACAATGCCAATAGATCTTAGATAATTTATTTCACTATGGAAAATGTTTTAATATTTATTTTAAATTTATACTTATATTTGGATGATGAGAACTTTAGTTTTAAAAGAATGTGGTTTTTAAGATGGTGGTGCAGGTAAACACAGTACTCAAATCCTCCCACAACCACATAAACAATACAACTAAAATATAGAACAACCATCATTCAGCATTGCCTGAAATCTAGCTGAGTGGAAATTCAATAACTAGAGATTTAAAGAAGAAGCCACATTGAAACTGGTAGGAGGGGAGGAGACATTGAATGAGCTGGTCCCTCACTCACATGTGGTGGTTTAAAATCAGGAGGGCTATCTTGGCTTCAGAGGTTCCCCCTAAGGAGCAAGGGGTCCCAGCCTCACACCAGACCCACCAGCCCAGGTTTGCAAGTGTAAGGAGGACAAATTCCCATAACTTTTGGCTGTAAAAACCAGCAGGGATTTTGGCTGAGTGAGCCAATGGCTTCTGGAGTCCCAAGCAATTCTTAAAGGACCTGCACAGGGACTTACTTGGACTCATTCTCTCTGAGCTCCAGTGCTAGGACAGCAGCTTGAAAGGAACCAGAAGCACACAGGGAGGAGCTAATTGTCTGTTATTAGGGTAGAGCTGTGGGGGACAACTTTCTGCCAGACAAAAGTGCTGGCAGAGGCCATTGTTCCTTTTTTAAGCTACCCCTCTACCCCAAAGAGCCAGGAGGCAGGCACCTTATCTGAGTCTCTGTAAACATGGCTTACACTTTTTGTCCTGCCCTGGTGATTCCCAGAGAACTCTGACCCACCCAGTTTTTGGGCCTATCCAAGCTGTTTCCAGTTGCTTTTTTTCATACAACTGGCATCTCTTGCCTCGTGCTTCAGACTTTCAAACAAGAAATCTCTCAAACAAGAAGCATCTGGCCTTTGTGTACCCCTTACCTCTTGCTTGCAGCTGCCAGCCTTGGTTCACAGCAGGGCCTCTCCTGGGCACTTTCAAGCCCAACACAAGTAGCAGCCATCTGCAGATTGCTCTGGAGGTCATGCTAGGTGGCCCCAGGCATGGCACAGGCCGTGGCTGACTTTATACCTCCTGGAATGCCCCACAGCCAGCACACCTGGTGGACAGCTTTAGACCACTCCAGATTACAACCCTACCACCTCCATGAGCAACACACTAAAGAAGCAGACTTTGTGAGAACCAAAGCCTCAATGAAGCAAGTCCTGCTCCATAGGGTTGACTCCTCCACTGCAGCTCCCCTGCTTTAGTTGCAGCCAGTCCTCACAGCCGATTGGCCTGGGGGTAAATAACTCCCAATGACACCAATAGCCATCAAGGCTCAACTATAACAGGATAGTGCACACAGCCCACACAGGAGTGCACCTAGAGAACCCAGCTTGGGTGAATGGGGAGGCTGCACCACTGGGCCCTACAGGACACCTATACCAAGTCCAGGAGACATAGTTGCTCTACCTAATACATAGAAACAAACATAGGGAAACAGCCAAAAGGTGGAGACAAAGCAACAGTTTTGAAAGAACATGAGAAATCTCCAGAAAAAGAACTAAATGAACTAGAGCAAGCTGCAAGCAAACTGCCAGATACAGAGATCAAAACAATGGTTATAAAGGTGCTTAAGGAACTCAGAACTTCAACCACATGAAAAAGGATATATAAACTATAAACAAGAACCAGTCAGAAATGAAGGATACACTAACTGAAATAAAGAATAATTTATAGGGAATCAACAGTAAAGTAGATGACACTGAGAATCAAATCAGCAACATAGAATACAAGGAAGCAGAAAACACCCAATCAGAACAGCAAAAAGAAAAAAGAATCCAAAAATATGAAGATAATGTAAGAAGCCTCTTAGATAGCTTCAAGTATACATGTGGGTGCTGAAATGAGGAGAGAGCAAGAAATTGAAAAATCTTAAGAAAAATGACAAACCTTCCCTAACCTTGTGAAGGAAATAGACAAGTCCAGGAAGCCCAGAGAGCCCCAAATAAGATGAACCTAAAGAGACCCAAGACACATCATAATTAAAATGCAAAAGGTTGCCCTGGTGGGTTAGGCTCAGCGGTTAGAGTGTCAGCCTGCGTACCAGAGAGACCCAGGTTCGGTTCCCACTAAGGGCACGTACCTTGGTTGTAGTTTGTGCCCCACCCTGGTTGGGGTCGTGTGGGTGGTGGCCAATCGATGTGTCTTTCTCACATCAGTGTTTCTCTCTCTCTCTTCCTCCCTCGTTCCCTCCCACTCTATCTGAAGATGAACGCAAAAATGTCCTTGGGTGAGGATAAAAAAAAAAAAATGCAAAGGGTTAAAGACAAAGAGAAAATCTTAAAAGCAGTTAGTTACCTACAAGGGAGCTCCCATAAGACTGTGAGCTGATTTCTCAACAAAACCTTTGCAGGCCAGAAGGGAGTGGCAAGAAATATTCAAAGTGATGAAAAGCAAGGATGTACAACCAAGATTATTCTATCCAGCAAAGCTATAATTTGGAATAGAAGGACAGATAAAAAGCTTTGCAGACAAGAAGAAGCTGAAGGAGTTCATCACCACCAAACCAGTATTACATGAAATGTTAAAGGGTTTTCTTTAAGAAGAAGAAAAAAAGATAAAAAATATGAACAATAAAATGACAGTAAATACATTACTAACAATTGAATCTAAAAATTAAAATAAATGAACAAGCAAAAACAGAAACAGACTCATAGATACAGAGAACATTTTGACAGTTGCCAGATGGAAAGGGAGTGGGGGGACTGGGTGAAAAAGGTAAAGAGATTTAGAAGTAAAAATTGGTAGTTACAGAATAGTCATGGGGATAAACAGTATAGCATAGAGAATATAGTCAATAATGTTCTAATAACAAGTATGGTGTCAGATGGGTATGAAATTTATCAGGATAGTAACTTAGTAAATTATATAGTATCTAATCACTGGGTTTTATACCTGATTTGTTTTATAATATAGTATTGTATGTCAACTGTAATTAAAATAAAAAATGATGAAATAAAACAAAACAAAAGAATATGTTTTTTGTTCTTGTGGTTCCTATGAAGTAGTGATAATATTTCCTGAAAATATTAGAGATGTGAGCTAAAGGAACAATGACTTGAATTTGATTTAAGGAGATGTGAGTTGGAATGCCAGGCCTTGCCCTTACAAGCTATGTGGTATTGAGTAGATAACTTTAACCTCCCTCTCTTTCAGTTGCCATAACTGCATTTTGGGAGCTAATTTGGCAAACACTGACCATTCATTATGTGCCAGGAACTGTGTTTGCTGCTATGATATAAAGAACTTTAGGTCAAAGAAACTAACAGGTAAATAGACTGACATGCCTGAAGTGTATGTATGTGAAGCTATAGGAGCAAAGAAGAACACGATATAATGTGTAGGTAAGTCAGTTGAAGGGAGGGAGGGGGTAATTGTGGGAAACTTTCTGAAGGGGTACCACCCAGCTGTAGTTTTCTTATCTCTGAAATAGATAATTTACCCACAATTGTCATTAATATCAAACGAGAAAATCTTGCTTGGTAGACTATAAAGCATTTTGCAAATATGAGGACACATTATTGATTTATATATCAGATACTCTGATTGGAACTGGAGGTAGGAAAATGATTGCAAAGAGTAGTGTTTCTCAAAGTGTGATATGTAGATGTTTTCTTAGGAATCCACTGTGTGTATCTTTAGATAACCTTTATATTGAAACTATAAACATATTCTAGATTATTTGAATTACTACATTATAACAGATTACCATTCAGTTTCAGTGTGTTTTCATAGGTGTTTGTGATCTTTTTGGTGCTATTGATTGAACCCAGGTATGTGCCCTTGACTGGAAATTGAACCCATGGCCCTTTGGTCAGTGAACCAATGCTCTAACTGCTTAGCTAAACTGGACAGGGCGGAATTATCAATGTTTTTAACGTTAGCCATGCTGGTGAGTTGTATAGTGGTATCTCATTGTGATTTTAATTCCCATTTCTCCGATGACTAATAATGTTGAGCATGTTCTTATGTGGTATTGGCCAACTATATTTTTGCCTACTAATAGTTCATTATTATTCTATTTATATATTTACTTAAACCAGTAAGTACCTAATTTGTATCTAATTAGATTTCTAACATATACTTAGATGAATTCAAGTAATTTTTTAAATTTAAAGTTAAAACCAAGGAGAATAAGAAAAAAAGAAAATTTAATACTGATAAATTAGCTTAGGTAAGGTTTTATGTTTTCAATAAGAAATACATAGAATTGCCCTGGCCGGTTTGGCTCAGTGGTTAGAGCGTCAGCCTGCAGTTCAGAGAGACCTGGGTTCAGTTCCCGCTAAGGGCGCATACCTCAGTTGCAGTTTGTCCCTGGACCTGGTTGGTCATGCAGGTGGCAGCCACTCCGTGTGTCTCTTTCACGTCGATGTTTCTCCCTCTCTCTCTCCCTCCCACTCTATCTGAACAAAAACATGGAAAAATGTCCTTAGGTGAGGATAAAAAAAAAAAACACAAAAACATAGAATTGTAAAATAAAATGACATGAGGTGACTTATTTAATTTCAGAAATTCTCCTTTCAGTTTATGTTGAGAAACCTGAGACTTTATGAGTAGATGATATGCTAGTTCAAATCAATTTAATAAGCACAGAGTGGTTGCAGCGTGTTACGAACAGAGCTGGATAAGACAAATAAGCTACAGCATGGGCAGCGTCTGCTCACTGGGACTCAGAATCAGGGTAGAGTGGCAGACATGTTCAGCTCATCCTTATACAGGCTTGACCATGAGAGTGTTACAATGTTATGCTCTGGAACACAGAATAAACGGCCCTTAATTCTGAAGATGAATCAATGGCCTTCGAGGTAGAGGCATGAGAGCTTTGTAGAGAGATTAGTAATAATCTTAAATCTGTAGAACTTTCTAGATGGTGGAGGGCAGGACTAGAGGGAGGGTGAGTGTTTGAGAGAGTGAGCTAGTGTGTGAGAGAGTGTGAGTGGAAGTGTAGGTGGATGACCAAACTCTTGCAGTGCAGAGAACTTAGCAGAAGGTTCCTGTGCTGTGGACTGGAACAGCCTACTACCTTGGTAAGCGGTTCTTCAGGGCACTTCTCCTTGTGCCGCGGGGAGGTCCCACCATTTTGGAAGATCCCCAGTCTTCCCTGGGAGGAGGCAGAGGGAGCGGCTAGGGCCCAGCAACCTGAGCCCACTAGCGCACCAGGCACCATCGGACCAGTGGACACCCTGTGTCAACACAGACCAGTGCAGAATAGTGGAGCTCCCAAGGTGCAGGTCACAGAAGCCATGGACAGCCGGAAACCCAGCACCATCCCCCATAGTAACAGCCCAATCAGAGTCGAGATATACCCCCAGCAACAGAGGCTGGGGAACAGACATCCATCCCCAGGCAACAGAAGCACAGACCAGCAGCTGAGACCCATCCCCAAAAACTACAGCAAAAACTGAGCAGGAGTTGAGCCCCACTGGGCAGCAGCACTTCCCAGGCACCAGCGGCGGGACCTGGGCCTCCACAGAGGCCTGTGCGGTCCAGCCGCTCACAAGATCATTGGGAAGCCAGAGCCCAAGAGGGACTGGTGCGATCCAGCTGCCTTCCCCGGACACCTGCAGGGTGCAGGGGCACCAGAGAGGCCTCTGCGACCCAATAGTCCACAAGAGTGGTGGGAAGCTGGATCCCGAGAGGGACTGGTGCGATCCAGCTGCCTGCCCATGAGACCTGCAGGATGCGGGGGCACCAGAGAGGTCTGTGTGACCTAGCAGGGACTGTAGTAACCTGTGGGACATGCGGGGTGCTGAAGCACCAGAGAGGCCTGTGCGACACAGCAGCCCATAACATAGGCATAGAGCCCGGTCCCTAAAGGGAATGTGCGATCCAGTTACCAATGGGACCTGCAAGGTGCAGGGGCACCAGAGAGGCCTGTGCAACCCAGCGGCGCACAAGATAACCTTAGAGGATGTGAAAATGGAGGCAGAGTGAATGGAACCTACACAGAAGATCTCCCAGGACCAAACAGGAATTACAGCTAAAATAAAGAGAGAACCTCAGAAAAAAGCAACAAAAGAGCAACAAGACAGCACCATATAACCAGGGACACTGAACGCCAGGGCTACATTCCAAGGCACTGAGTAACTGAGACTACTAGCCTCCAGGAAAAAGCTAGAGGATAACTGAACCTTTCCTGAGCTTACAAATCTACCCAGGAAAGTAAGACTTGACACCAGTGTTTAACGTGGCACCACCCAGGCTCATCCAAACCCAGAAGAGGGAGCCACAAACAGCAGAACACAAACAACCACAGGGAAAATTTGGCAGGATCCAAAACCCACTGAAATAGCCAAAATGGTGAAACAAAGAAACAAATCCCAAATGAAAGAACAAGAGAACTCTATCGAAGATGAGATAAATGAAATGCATTTAAGCAAATTATCAGAGGTAGAGTTCAGAGCCATGATCTTGAGAAAGGTCAACAGCATGAGTAAGGACATCAGCACCATGAGTAAAGATATAGAAACATTGAAAACCAACCAAGTGGAAATGACGAATGACATAGCAGAAATTAAGAACACATTGGAAGGACTACCCAGCAGAGTAGAGCAAGCTGAGGACCGGATCAGTGAATTAGAAGACAGGTTAGAAAAAATCAACCAATCAGAAAACAAAAAGGAAAAACCAATTAAAAAACAGAAAGATAGCTTAAGAGAATTGTGGGACAACTGGAAACGTATTAACATTTGCATCATAGGAGTCCCCGAAGAGGAAGAAAATGGGCAAGGGTTAGAGAATATATTTGAAGAAATACTGACAGAAAACTTTCCTAACATGGTGAAGGAAGAAGGCATTCAAGTTTAAAAAGCACAGAGAGGCCCAAGTAAGAAGAACTCAAACAGGCCCACACCAAGACACATAGTAATTAAAATGCCAAAAATTAAAGACAAAGAATTCTAAAGGCTGCAAGAGATACGGAACAGGTTACCTTCAAAGGTAACCCCATAAGGTTCTCAGCTGACTTCTCAGCAGAAACATTACAGGCCGGAAGGGAGTGGCAGGAAGTAATCAAGGTCATGAAGAAAAAGGATCTGAGTCCAAGACTACTCTATTCAGCAAGGCTATCATTCAAAATAGAAGGTCAAATGAAGAGCTTCCCAGGCAAAAAAAAAAAAGCTAAGGGAATATATTAACACCAAACCAGTACTGCAAGATATGCTAAAAGGACTGCTGTAATTAATAGAAGAAATAGGAAGAAAAATATAACCACACTAAACAAAAATGGCAATAAATAAGTACATATCAATTTTCACCTTAAATGTGAATGGTTTGAATGCTCCGATAAAAAGACACAGAGTAGATGACTGGATAAGAAAGCATGACTCACACATATGTTGTTTACAAGAAACCTACCTCACAACAAAAGACTCACAAAGGTTGAAAGTGAAGGGATGGAAAAAAATCTTTCAAGCAAATGGAAAGGAAGAAAAAGCTGAGGTAGCAATATTCAGATCTGATAAAGTAGATTTCAAAATGAAGGCCATAACTAGAGACAAAGAGGGCCAGTACATAATATTGAAAGGATCTATCCAATAGGAAGATATAACCTTGGTAAACGTATATGCACCTAAAATAGGAACACCAACATATATTAAAATTCTTTTGGAGGACTGCAAAAGAGAAATCAACAGCGATACAATCATAGCAGGGGACTTCAACACCCTGCTCACATCACTGGATAGATCTTCTAGACAAAAAATAAACAAGGAAACACCGACTCTAAATGAAGTGCTAGATCAAATGGATTCAAAAGATATCTACAGAAAATTACACCCCCCAAACTACAGAATACACATTCTTCTCAAGTGCACATTCAACATTGTCAAAGATAGACCACATGTTAGGGCACAAACTAAGTCTCTACAAGTTCAAGAAGATTAAAATCATATCAAGCATCCTCTCAGATCACAATGGCATGAAACTAGAAATCAATTGCAACAAGAACATGCAAAGGCATTTGAAAACATGGAGGCTAAATAGCATGTTATTCAACAGTAAATGGGTTACCATGGAGATCAAGGAAGAAATTAAAAACTTTCTGGAAACCAATGAAAATGAACACACAACAGCACAAAATCTATGGGATGCAGTGAAAGCAGTTTTGAGAGGGAAGTTCATAGTACTACAGGCCTACTTCAAGAAGCAAGAAAAATTTCTAATACACTATCAACTTCACAACTTAAAGAACTAGAAAGCAAACAAAAGTGAAACCCCAGACCAAGTAGAAGGAAGGAAATAGTAAATATCAGAGCAGAAATAAATGACATGGAGACCAAAAAGACAATTCAAAGGATCAATGAAACACAGCTGGTTCTTTGAAAAGATAAACAAGATTGATGGACCCTTAGCTATACTCACCAAGAAACAAAGAGAGAGATCCCAAATACACAAAATCAGAAATGAAACAGAAGAAATAATAACTGACACCACAGAAATACAAAGGATTGTTAACAAATATTATGAAGAATTATACGGCAACAAATTCAACAATCTAAGCGAAATAGAAAAATTTCTAGAAATACATAGTCTCCCAAAACTGAACCAGGAATAGAAAGAAAACTCGAACAGACCAATAACAACAAAAGAAATTGAATATGTAATTAAGACTCTTCCAGCAAACAAAAGCTTCACGGGGGAATTTTAACGAACATTCAAAGAAGAACTAACACCCATTCTCCACAAACTATTTCAAAAAATTCAAGAAGAAGGAAGACTTCCAAACTCGTTTTATGAGGCCAGCATAATTCTAATTCCAAAATTTGAAAAAGACACTACAAAGAAAGAAAACTACAGCCAATATCCCTGATGAACATAGATGCCAAAACTCTGAACAAAATACTAGCAAATCGAATCCAGCAATACATCAAAAAAATGATTCACCAGGACCAAGTGGGATTCATCCCAGTGATGCAAGGCTGGTATAATATTCACAAATCAATAAATGTGATACACCACATAAACAAAATGAAAGATAAAAATCATATAGTCATATCATCTGAAAAAGCATTTGACAAAATCTAGCACCCATTTCTGATAAAAATGCTCAGCAATCTGGGAATAGAGGGAACATATCTCGATATAATAAAGGCCATATATGAAAGATCTACAGCCAACATCATAGTCAATGGGCAAAAACTAAAAGCATTTCCCTCAAGAATAGGAACAAGGCAAGGATGCCCACTTTCAGCACTTTTATTTAACATAATCCAGGAAGTCTTAGCCACAGCAATCAGACAGGAAGGAAAAATAAAAGGTATCCATATTGGAAAGGAGGAAGTGAAACTCATTATTCACAGATGACATGATACTATATGTAGAAAAACCCAACGACTCCATCAAAATTTTACATGACTCAATAAATGAATTTGGCAAATTAGCAGGATACAAAATTAACATCAAGAAATCGATGGAATGTATATACACCAATGATTTACTCACAGAAAGAGATACTAAAAAAACAATCCTATTTACCATAGCAGCAAAAAAATTAAGATACCTAGGAATAAACTTAACCAAAGAAGTAAAGGACCTATTCACAGAAAACTACAAGTCATTGAAAAAAGAAATAGAGGAAGATATAAAAAAGTGTAAGTACATACCTTATTCGTGGATTGGAAGAATTAACATCATTAAAATGTCCATACTACCCAAAGCAATTTCTAGATTCAGTGCAATCCCCATCAAAATACTAACAACATATTTCACAGAATTAGAACAAATACTTCAAAAGTTCATATGGAACCAAAAAAGACCCCGAATAGCCACAGCAATCTTGAAAAAGAAGAACAAAGTTGGAGGGATCACATTACCAGGTTTCAGGTTATACTACAAAGACACTGTAATCTAAACAGCCTTGGTATTGGCACAAGAACAGGCATATTGACCAGTGGAACAGAATAGAGAACCAGAAATGGACCCATGACAATATGTTCAATTAATATTTGACAAAGGAGGCAAGAGCATACACTCGAGTAAAGACAGCCTCTTTAACAAATGTTGTTGGGAAAATTGGACAGCTACATGCAAAAAAATGAAACCAGACCATCATCTTACACCATACACAAGAATAAACTTGAATAAAAGACTTAAATGTGACTCATGAATCCATAAAAATCATAGAAGAAACTGTAGGCAACAAAATTTCAGACATTATATGCAGCAAAATTTTCACTCATACATCACCCAAGGCAACAGAAACAAAGGAGAAAATGAACACATGGGACTACATCAAACTCAAAAGCTTCTGCACAGCAAAAGGAACAATCACCAAAATGGAAAGGCAACCTCCTCTATGGGAGAGTATAATTGCCAATGATACATCAGATAAGGGGTTAATTTCCAATATATATAGAGTGCTCATACGGCTCAACAAAAGGAAGACAAAGAACCCAATTAAAAAATGGGCAGAGGAACTAAATAGACACCTCTCCAAACAGGACATACAAAGGGCTAAGAGACATATGAAGAAATGCTCATCATCACTAATCATCAGAGAGATGCAAATTAAAACAACAATGAGGTATCACCTCACACCTGTCAGAATGGCCGCCATCAACAAATCATCAAACAACAAGTGTTGGCGAGGGTGTGGAGAAAATAGGACTCTAGTACACTGCTGGTGGGAATGCAGACTGGTGCAGTCACTATGGAAAACAATATGGTGTTACCTCAAAAAATTAAAAATTTAACTGCCATTTGACCTAGTCATCTCACTTCTAGGAATATATCCTAAGACGCCTGAAACACCAATCAGAAAGAATATATGTACCCCCATGTTCATAGCAGCACTATTTACAATAGCTAAGATCTGGAAACAGCCCAAATACCCATCAGTAGATGAATGGATAAAACAGCTGTGGTACATATACACAATGGAGTACTGTGCAGCTGTAAGAAAGCAAGATCTCTTATCCTTTGAGATGACATGAAGGGACCTGGAGAGTATTATTATTATTATTTATTTTTTATTTTTTATTATTATTATTATTATTTTTTATCTCCACCTGAGGACATTTTTCCATTTTTTGTTCAGATAGAGTGGGAGGGAGAGAGAGGAACAGAGAGAGAGATAGAAACATTGATGTGAAAGGAACACATCGAGTGCCTGCCACCCGCACAACTGACCAGGGCTGGGGACAAACTGCAACCGAGGTATGCGCTCTTAGCGGGAACCGAACCTGGGTCTCTCAGGACCGCAGGCCGACGCTCTGACCGCTGAACCAAACAGTCCAGGGCTGGAGAGTATTATTTTAAGCGAAGCAAGCCAAGCAGAGAAAGACAAATATCACATGATCTCACTTATTTGTGGAATATAATGAACATAACAGTCTGAGGAACCGGGTAGTCCCAGAGATGTGGAAGTGGGGTACAGACTGACAGTCGCCAGAAGAGGGGGTGGTGGGGGGGAGAGATAAACCACCGAACTTATATGCATGTATGCATGAATAATGGACAATGACAACAAAGCAGGTGACCGGGCGGCGAGGGGTTGGGAGGGGGGTATCAGTGGGGGAAAAAGGAGAAACATCTGTAAGAAAAATTAATTAATTAATTAAAAAAAAATATGTAGAACTTTCTATGTGGCCATAAGCTTTCCAACATTTAGGTAATATTTTAGTGAATCTCTATAGACAACATGAATAAGTATTAGTCACTGAAGCTCATTCTTTGGATTAAAGATGTTAATGGTTAGTATAAATATTCTGCAAATACTGTGAACAATATTTATGGGATACTTAACTTTTTAGTTCTTTTTTTTTTCATGAACCTTGTAACACATGATACTTTATATAATTGTTGTCAATGCAGATTTAATGACTGTGAAACTGAAAGAATGTCATCTGATCCTATGTTTTTTAACCTTTATTTTTTACTTGAGTTGCCTTTACCTTTTGACTATTGTGAACAGTGCCGATGTGAACATGGGTGTACAAGTATCTCTTTGAGACCCTGTTTTAAATTATTTTGGGTATATGCCGAGAATTGGAATTGCTGGATGATATGATATGTTCTATTTTTAATTTTTTGAGGAACTGTCATACTGTTTTCCATAGTGACTGCACCATTTTACATTCCTACCAACAATGCACATCCTCATCGTCACTTGTTATTTAATATTTTTTTATAGTAGCCATCCTAGCAAGTTAATGGTGGTACCTGTATTTTTTAAAGTCAGTTTCTTTTTTTTCTCCTCCTATTCTTTTCTCTTCCCCTCTCTCTCCCACCTACTCCTTATTCCTCTCTCTCTCTCCTTCTCCTTTCCCCTCTCCCTCCTTCTGGTAAACAGGTTTATATATAAAACTGTTATTTCTAGAACTGCTTTAAAAGAATGGGACTGGGAAACCTATAGCTTCTCCTTTGCTCCTCTCCTTTATTCCTGAAGTGCTGAGGAGAACAGAGAGAAAGATGGATCTCTTTTGACTTTCTTATTTTAAGGCTGAGGAAACTGAGGTCAAGAAAAATGAAGTGAGTTGGCCACAGCCACACAGAAAATTAAGACTAGAATTCCTAAATTACTATTTAATATGGTGTCTAAAACCATATAGGGGGTAAAGAATCTTGAGAGATCTCTAAATTTTATTTTTTTCTGACAAAGATTATGGATTAGCTTTCTTAGAGTTATCTGTTTCATAGTTTAATAATTTCTGAAGTGTGGAATGTATATCCCATTGGGATGTGACATGATTTTAAGTGGTCTAACATGATAAGATGGACTCCAGGCGATTTGGGGAAAGAACTTTAAGAAAACATTAAATCACAGAGTGAGGAAATGATTCCCTCCTCCATTCTCTGTCACTCACAGGAAGTAGCTATGTGGGTTTGATGCAGAGTATCTCTAATGCCTCACAAATATTTGCTAATCTTACCCTACTCCCACATTCACACAAAAATCAAAAGAGCAGGATTCAGATTCAGAGATAACAGGCAGCAGTAGCTGGCTAGCATTAAATAACTGTTTTGATGTTATATATATTTTAGTGTATAATAATAATGATAGGTGGAAGATACTCATTTTCCATTTTTTGTGGTGTTATAAAATTTTTTCAAGAAATTAAAAAATTGGGAAGCCATTCAAAGAAATTATTGAGTATATTAAAAGGCAGGGGGTATGTTAAAATGACATATATGTGCCATAGTTCAGATACCAAAGAAGCAAACCCTTGTTACAAAGATTTTAGTGCAAGTAATTTATTTGGGAAACAACCTTTCTAAATGGCAATCAGATATTGGGAAGTGAGACAGGAAAAGGGTTTTTGTCCAATACATATTTTATTATTGTGAAAGCTACAACTGTGGATAATCGGAGGTGGATCACATTAGGGCAGTCTGGGAGCTAGTGTTATGCTGCATCTCAGAGTTATCCCACCTGTGGGGAGAGGAAGCCTGGAGTATTGTTATTGGCAGAGGGCTCCTCACATGGGAAGTAATTTCCTGTAGTTTCTGGCTGATGTGCAGGTGGGCAAATAGGGTGCTAAGCATCCGAGAAATCTCTTGGACCAAGCGGTGCTGTAGTTTTAAGCCAGACCAGTGTCCATTGAAGAGGTAAGAATGAGCATGTATGCCCTGGCAGGTTTGGCTCAGCAGTTAGTGTCGGCCAGCGGACCAAAGAGTCGCAGGTTTGATTCTGGTCAAGGGCACATGCCTCAGCTGAGGTTTGGTCCCCGGGCCTGGTTGGGATCATATGGAAGGCAACCAATGGATATTTCTCTCTCACATCAATGTTTCTCTCTCTTTTCCTCCCACTCTGTCTGAAAATAAATGAAAAAATATCCTCGGATGAGGATTAAAAAAAAAAATGAGCATGTATGGACATGGCATACACAATGTTTGCTACATGTGCTGCACATTTGTTAGATGAATGACTCCTTTTGGTTATTTCTACTGATTTTTTCAGAGATACGGGCTTAATAGTCATCATTGTTATTAGGCTCTAAAGCCTTGAAATAGCAAAGGGAATTTTTCTTGATACCTAAATACAGCTCTCCTATTTGCTACTTGAGTTTATCGTATTAGACCCTTTTCTCAATGGGCAGAGAGTACTGAAGTCTGTTTGCATACTCTTATTTCATCTAGTTGAATAAAGACTGTTATTAATTCTCACTCCAGCCTTCTATACCCTACTAACCCAAATTACTTTAAGCTTTCTTTATTAAGTAATTTCCCAGTCATTTAGTAATTTATATTACTCATTCCTGGACTTTCTCCAACTTCTCTTCATCTTACTTAAGTTGATGAGCCTATTTTCCATAACTGCTTTTTCAAGATAATACATTTATTGAATGCTTACATAATTTAAATTTCTGGCTACATGTAAAACTTTATTGTTTATTAATAATTTATCATCATTTGAATAGTAATTTAAAATATTTTAGTTATACAGATTACTGAATTTTCCCCCAAGTCACAGCATATCTGTATCAATTATTTTATAGTTATTATACTGTGTTTTAGAGCTGTATAAGTGGGAACACTGATTTAATCCTAAGTACTTTGCTCTGGTATAAACTTAAAATTAAACAATAGGAATTGCCCAGCTGATGTGGTTCAGTGGTTGAGTGTTGACCCATGCACCAAGACAAGATGTCACCGGTTTGATTCCCAGTAAGGGCACATGCTCAGGTTGTGGGCCAAATCCCCAGTGTGGGGCATGCAGGAGGTGGCCAGTCAGTGTTGTCTTTCATCGATATTTCTATCTCTCTCTTCTTCTCCCTTCCTCTTTGTCTAAAAATTAATAAAGAAAAAAAAATTAAAAATCGACCAAACAAAAAACATTAGGAATTAACTGTGCTGCTAAAGAAATTGAATTGGTTGTATTATTTTGTAAGTATTTAAATTCATTTGCTTTATCTTATTAACTCCATTGGCAAAAATTAAAAGTAGTGTATTGCTGGCATTGTAAAGAGGCAACTGGTGTTTAGATAACTCACCCTTGATAACTGATAATATCCCATTTCAGTGATACATATACAATTGCAAATACATTGAATGACTTTGCCTCAAACCAGTTTTTTCCTTAAGCAGATTAAAATAATTCAGTAACTATTTGGCTTCATTAAAAAGGGATTCATTTTGTTATTAAAACATAATAATTTAAAGACTCTTTGTTTAATTATGTTCTTGGCCATTATTCCTACAGCTGTTTTACCATACTATTGTGGCCACATATCATTATGAGAAACTTAATAAATTACTGCTTCACTTTTCTGAAAGAAAAATTTAACCCTCCTCCTAAAATACACACACACACTCATACACACACACACACACACACACACACACACCAGTTACTTATCTGAACATTGTAAAATAAAGCATCAGTTCTCAGTTTGTAGTTAATTGCATTCAAATGTGTATTTTATAGTTGTAGAAAAAAGATATTTTATATACTTGGTTTGCCTTTTAGTTTTTAGGAAGCTATAGCTTATTTACAGTGAGATATACAGATCTTAAGTGACACAATTAAGTGCCCTGTGAGAAGTGATTATATCCTTATAACCTATACTTTATTGAGATATAGGGCATTTTTATCACCCTAGAAAGTTTCCTGTGCCTCTTCCCAGTCTGTCTCTGCTCTCTTTTCTCCCTACCCCCATTCCTAGAAGGAAGCACTATTCTGACCCACAGATTACATATCAATAGATTTTGTTTCATTTATTAAAAAATTATGTACCTCATAGAAGAATTTGAAGTGAAAATGTTGCCAATTTATTGTAGACTGTTTTGGATAATTGATTAGGTAAAGACCGAATATTGAATCTATGATTCTAAAAAGCAGTGATTAAAAATATATAGTAAGTAGCTTTTTATTACTGTTACTTTTTGACTTTATAAATATTTTATAATTTGGATTAATATTGAATTGAACCCTACATATAGCCTAGACGGACTCATTGAATAACTTTCTAGAGAGCACTTAAAATGTTTTTGGTCATCTAAAAATAACTTGTCTGTAAACCTAATTGGTTATTAATTCAACCCCAGTTTAGTCATTAGCCATTTTTGTTATTTCTATCTTTAGTCATTTCTCTCTGGTTTGAATACATTTTTGCTTCTGCTAGTATAAAAGTATACTTTATCTAATAGTTATCTAGTGTATTAGTGCTTACAAGGCCCCATCTTGTAAGCAGCTTTTCACGGTAGAATTTTTAAAGAAATTTATTCTTTAAAATAGCATATGGGTAGAGATATTAAATAAGAAATTTATGAAGTAAAGAAAAATAAAACTACTTTATTTAGGAATAGTATGAGATCTGAATTTTCCCTGCTCCCTTCACTATCATTTTCTTCTCTTTTTGTTTTCCTCCCCTGCTGTGCCATTTGGCTGTGTGATTTTTTTGTTCATGTTGTTCCTTGGCAGCAGTGAACTATTTGTTGAATTTCAGTTAGTGCCTGCCTCCTTTCCTTCATCAAATCCTTTTTGAGGATTCACTATGTACCAGACATTGTGATAGGTGATAAAGCAGGAAACAGATGCTGTTCCTGCCTTCGGGGGGTTATTTATGAAACAAATTTTTTTCTTTCTCCTTACATCAGAAGTAGCATTTTTTCTGCAGGTAAGTTAATTACTTAAGATGTTAATGGATGACAAAGCATGAGATTTAAATTATAAACTATAGTGTTTAGGAAAGGGCAGAGGATTAGCTCACAGGAATCACTCTCCTTTGTGAGTTCCAGGAAGGTTGGCAGGCAGCCGGGAAATCGATTTGAGGGGGCTGAGCTCCCCAATAACTGTCAAACTGGTTACAAACCTGTTCCCCAACTTGCAGGGGCACCTTGATAGTTAGATAAATAATACCTTTTGTTTGTTTACTGAGTTGAAAACCAGGGAGAAAACAAAATAAAGAAATTAAGGAAATAAGATCCTGTCCATCATCCTGGCATGACCATCTGTCAGTGCGTCAAGAAAGATGCTGGTTCCTAAGGTTATCACTATAGTTCTCTTACTTAATTTCATAAACATTGGAGTTCTGAGAAGAGCCATATTGGACAGGTCAATAATTTTAGAAGTCAATTTTGACTTAGAGAATTAACTTCTAAAATTTATTTCAGTCAACGAGTGAATACTTTTTATATAACTTTCATTCCATTGTTTTAGTAGCTGATAATTATGCCATGTTACATTATTTTCTTATTTTTAATTATTTTTACTCTCTCTATTTTTACTTTTCTCTAATTTTTTCTTCAGATTCTAAAACTTGGTATGTTGCTCTCAATTCTGTACAAATTGAAATAATTATCTTCTGTATTCACTACTTAAATTTTTTTCTTTCTTTATCTTATTTATTCCTTTGCCTTAAAATTTTTACACAAGTGCCACTTGCAGCATATTTTATTAAAAGGATTATAATGGTATAGAAGCATGGAGACAAAAATAGTGCAGCTCATTTTATTGTCAGTTTTGTCATTGAGTACCATTGTACTTTCAGTGTATTTTTTAAAAAATTATATAATTAAGCTATATATCAGTTCATATTTCTCTAAACTGATTTCAGAGTATGAATAATTCAGTATTTCTTAGATTATGAAGCGTTTTAAAATTTTAGCATTTTATGTAATAAGTTGCATTTTCACTTAAAGGCAAAAGGTAGACAGTGGAGCAGTTTATATTAGTGGAATTGAGATTGTTGATTACTATTTTACCAAAATGATCCTCTTTAAACTTATACTCACTGCATATATGTAGATAAAATACTTAAGGAATCCTGATCATTGTATATATCTTGCGAAAGAGATTTTGTTTTGTAAGGTTGGATAATTATTATTATATATTATACTCTTAAGTTTTCATTAGGTGCTTTACCCAAGGACTTTGAAATTCCATTTTGTCCTTTGATATTTTTTATTTACTTTGTTCATTAAATAGTAAAAATTTTTGAAGAAGAATTAGCCTTTTATTTCCCTAAAAACTTAAAATGTAGCAGGAAATTAAATATTATATTGGTATATATGTCAGTCTTAATTATGGGATATCAGTGAGAGTATAAGCAAGGAAGAGAGAAGTGGTTCTGAGTATATTTCCTCCTCCTTCCTGGGAATCCTGAAATCTGTGGTGGTAGAGAATGATAGTAGCCATTGCTTTGGAGCCTATGTGGACTAGTTTTCTATTACTATGCAACAATTACAACAAATTTAGTGGCTTAAAACAATACCCATTTATTATCTCACAATTTCTGTAGGTCAGAAGCGTAAGTAGGCTCGACTAGGTTCTCTGTTTTAGGTCTCACAAGACTAAAATTAAAGTGTCTGCAGCACTGGGCTTTTACAAAACTAGAGGTCCTGGGCAGGAACTAATTTCTAATCTCATTCAGGTTGTGGTAGACTTCCTTTCCATCCTTCAGTTGCAGGACTTAAGATCTTTGTTTTCTTGCTGGCTGTCAGTTGGGGTCTACTCTCTGCACCGCGTTATTTCTCTCAGGTGCCCTCCATCTGTAAAACAGCAGTGACATGTTGAGGCCTTAGTCTCTCTGACTTCCTCTTCTGCCACCAGCCAGAGAAACATTCTACTTTCAAGGGCTCATGAGGCTAGATCACTCCTACTCTGTTTTGAACTCAACTGTGCCATATAACTGGACAGTCTCAGAAGAGAGAGCACAGTCAGATGTTACAGGGATGAGGGTTTGGAATCTGAGGGTGGGGGGAATTTTTGGAATTCTGCCTGCCACATCACTTTAATATCTGGCATACATCTTCATTAAACTTCAGTCATAGCCAGTGAAGTAGGGTGAAGCAAATAACTCACATATGAAAGACCACTAAGAAGGCCTAAATTTTAAAATGAGATTTTTGCTACAAAGAGTATATGGTAAGACTACTATGTTCATGGATGAGGAGACTCAGTATTATACATAATCCATTTCTTTTTCCTAAAAAAATGCATAATTTCAATATAATCTAAAATAATCCAGCAGGGTTTTCTTGAAAGTTGAAAAACTGATTCTAAAGTTCATAGAAAAGAATAGTCAAGAAAATTAGGCAAAATAGATTAGCAGTGGAGGAAGGAATTGTTCTGTCTAATCTCAGAAGATACTAGAAAACTATAGTAATAAACACTGAGTGATTACAGACCAAGAGTAAATAAGCAGATGCATGTATAAATGAGAATTTAGTTCATGATTAACATATCATTTCAAATAAAAAGATGGATAGTGTAATAAATGATGTTGAAGAAAATTGGATATCTGTTTAGAAAGAACTAAAGGTACATTTTTATATTACTACCCAAGATAGATTATAGAGTTAATCAGTCTTTAAACTACAAAACCAAAACAGGAGAATATTTTTTCATAACCCCAGAAAGGAGATCATCTTATGTAGACAATAAAACACCACAAGGCTTATAGGAAAAACACTGATATATTTTGCCAAGTAATAGTTAATAAACACAGGTAAAGGAAAAATACATGAAATGCATGGGAGTAAAACTTTTGTCATGTTTAACAAGATCCTGTAAATCATTAAGGGAAGGCAAACAACGTAATAGATAAAGGGGAAAAGGATAAGAATAGGCTATTCACAAAACATGAAAAACAAATGGCCAGTAAACATATGGAGAAGATCAATCCCATAGAATGGTTGATAAAAGCCAGCTGTATTCCTTCTTTATGGCACTTTTTTATAATAGAAAAAAAAAGTAACCTGAATGTTCATCAATAGTGGAATGGTTAAGTAAGTTTCATTTATACTATGACATAATGTGAAACCAATAAAAATCGTTGTGCAAACATGTATATGCAAATGGACGTACACACACTTGGAAAGAATTCCAAGATTTATTTATTGTTAAGTGAAATAAAGCAAGTAGTAGGAAAATACCTAATAGCTCACCTGGTTCATATATGTACTCTTCAACAAAAAGATATTGTAGCAGAAACATAAAATGTTCACCTATGTATTTTCCTCTATATTTAGGTTGGGCCCTGTGGCATATTTTCAGTAGTAGATTGTGGCAAAAGTGACATGTATTATTTGTGAGTCAAGGCTTTTAGGAGCTGTTATGCCACCTCTACAATCTCTCAGCTTCTACAAGGCTACATCAATGATGATACAAGTAGGAAATGGTAGAGCCTTTGTTACCCAGGTCACTAAGTGACCATGTGGAACAAGGCCTCCTGAAGCCCTGTTACATAGGTAATTTAGCAATTAAAGCACTGAGATTTAGAAGTTGTCTGTTGTTACAGTTACTGTTAACTCTGCTGGTTAGTACAGAGACATAAATACACATGAAGGTCAATTTCTTGCTAGGGGATTGAAGGAATGCATGCCATCCTCTGATTAGTCATTATCTCCTAGACGGAGAATAGCAGGAAGTGAGTGTGAATATAAAGCAGAGAGCAGTCACGTTTTATCCTGATTATTTCTTCATTGTTTGAATCTTATGAAAATGTATTTATGTGTAACTTATAAAAATATTGGGATAAAGTGTGATATTGCTAAAAAGTAGGTGATATACCACCAGTTTGTTTAAATTAACTTGACCCTTGCTATGGTAGTAGTATGAGTGCCTCTCGTGTTTTTCAAGGACTTAAGTGACAAATAAGTT
The DNA here is from genome assembly GCF_014108415.1 of Molossus molossus. Lineage (NCBI taxonomy): Eukaryota > Metazoa > Chordata > Mammalia > Chiroptera > Molossidae > Molossus > Molossus molossus. Next base: position 55,319,824 of record NW_023425349.1, on the reverse strand, counting down.
GATCTAAGTAACTATTTTTGTTTTAATTCATGTATGAAATATAAAGCTCTCTAAAGTGGAAAGTCTTTTGGTAAGAATTTGTCTTTATTAAAAGTATGATTCATAGTATATTACATGTAGCACAATATTTTCTAAACTGCCTCATTTTACTTCTAGTTATAAAATGACTTAAATGGCCCTGGCCGGTTTGGCTCAGCGGTTAGAGCATCGGCCTGCGGTCCAGAGAGACCCGGGTTCAGTTCCTGCTAAGGGACCTCGGTTGCAGTTTGTCCCCGGCCCTGGTCGGTTGTGTGGGTGGCAGCCACTCGATGTGTTCCTTTCACATCGATGTTTCTCTCTCTCTCTGTTCCTCTCTCTCCCTCCCACTCTACCTGAACAAAAAATGGAAAAACGTCCTCGGGTGAGGATAAAAAAAATAAAAAAAAAATAATAAAATGACTTAAATGAATTAATTTTAAAAAGAAAATATTAAATGTATCAACAATTAAAAACTAATATCCCTTGACATAAATAGAAGGGAAACATAAAACTAACTAAATAAAAATGAAATATTAAATGATTTGGCAAGCTGCTGTTGTTTGACAACACCTGAACCCGAGGACTACTTTCCTTTAAAAAGTGAGATGATTAAGTGTCACAGGTGGTAAAGACTGAGACCTTTTCCTTGACATAACAGAATGATTTAAAGATAATTGAAAATGGAATAATTTCAGAGCATATGGCTTATAATGATCTGCTCACTGCCTCTGTACCACCAATGTCAGGAATCCCACATTTGGGGAAACACTGGTATTGTGGAAAGAGTTCTAGGGTTGGAGTGAAAAGACCTGGGAATCACAACTACGTGTCACTTACCATGCATTTGGGTTGTCACTGTACTTATGTCAACATTTGTAAAATGGGGGTAAATTGTCCACCATCTCTGCTTCACCTCAGGATTTTTGTGAGGAACAAATGAAATAATATTGCATGTCACTATTAATAATAGTATTAGCACTAGTTTAATGATCATATATAATTAAAAAGTTTTGTTGTTTAGGTTATAGTGCTTGCCTACCAACACATAAGTGTAATCATTTATGCTCTTAATTTCTAGCACTCCCCACCAAGAGAGTCAACATCTCTGCTCTCTTCCTTCACTACCATAGACCCTGGGAGCAAGCATAAATCAGTATCAGTGTATTCTCACCAGGAAATATGTTTAGAGTCCACATTCTAATGGCCATTCTGGAGTTGCAAAACTTAATTTTATGCTGAGTTAGATTTTCTGATGTGCTGCTTACATTTACTGATATTTTATGTTTCTGTAGTTTCATTTATTACTAGAAAGACTGGAGGAGCCTCTTGGTTCAGAGACATCTCCTAATACTGTAGTAAGATTGTTACGCTCACTAGAGTGTTATTTAGTAAATTCCCTCCAGAAGTTATTACTTAGTTTAGTAGAATCTTAGTATTGGTTGGGCCTGCTGGGCCCCAAGGGAAATAATGTTTTAAGACAGTGTTGTAATCATGATTTAAAAAATGTTTTTCACTTGGAGGAGGTAGTTGTTACTTTGTTCCTTTTGATTTACTCACATAGGTTTATATATTTATGTCATATAAATCATTCTAAATTAAATCTGTTCTGAGTCACATCCCTGCTCCAAGAAAAATGTCCCCTCTTGCCTTTGGGAACATACTTTACCTCTTTCAAGTAGCTTCTGCTCCTTGATGCTATTCAGGTATTTTGGGAAAGATAGATAATAAGAAGTAAAGGATGATTTATTTATTGAACTATTTCACTCCCAACTGATTCCCTCATTTTCATATTGTCAGAAGTACAAGAGAATAAGCCAGGACCTTATTTTCCACTGCATCAGCCTTCATAGGATTCTACTTGAAGTCCAAGTGTAACAGTAATAGTTACACTTTCCTAACAATTTTCAGTTGCCCATAGCAATCACATAGTTTTAGTAAAAAATTCCTATAAAGGTTGTGTCGTTTTTAACTCTAGCCCTGTTGAGGAATCAGGCTTTGTGATGTTTATTGGATTTGAATGTGCTAGAAGCATCATTTATTTACTTAAAGTCTACTCTGAGAAAAGCATATCCAAAAATCTGAGTGTTTCTGAAAAACAGAAGAAACTGCATAGCTTATAAGTGAGAAAATCAACTAAGAGAGGGCCAGTGAATGAGTTTACAATGTAAGTGAACAAATTCCATTTTCTACATAAAATGGATTCTGTCATTTAGATGAACAATATCCTGTTTTCCAGCAGTTCACATTCATCACATTCTTTGAAGTGGAAGGACTACCATTCCTGTAAGATTAAACAGGAATTTTGTAGTTATTAAATATCCTAGAAAGAACTTTGTAAATTAATGTTAAAAATATAGGGAAATTCCTTGTTCTTTCCCAGCAAGCCAGAGGGAATTTAATGAACACTTTCTTCAACATGTCCTGTCACTTAACCATGTTCCTTGTTCACTGGAATTCTGTCATAATTAAGTATAAACATCCTTTATATGCAGATTGCTTTGAGCATTCAAAATATTTGTAGGATTCCTTCTTGGCAAGATTTATTAAATAGCCTGTGACATATAATCTGTTTTACTTTTAACCAAGACTAAAAAGCATGGTTTTATGTTTATGATTTCTATTTCCATAACCCATGCCTGTGAAGGAAATTAATTTTTCCTTTATGCTTTTTCTTTCCTTGCACCTTCCCTCTGGCGCACTCTCTCATCTTTTTATTTACCTTTCCTCAGTCCCTTCAACGCCCTGCAGTTGTGCTGGTTCAGAAATGCTGAATGAGTTGTTCCTCTGGACGTTTTACTTCCTGCTCCCTTTGAGGAACAGTGATTCCAGGGCCATCCCTCCCCGCCTGCTTCGGCTCTGGTCAGTCCTGTAGCAGCCGCTGACATTTCCCATGTCAGACGATATCCCAGTACCCTATCTTCGTAATCTGATGAGAGCTCTCCCCTATCTCCTGTGGATCTATTGAAACCATCTTGAAGCAATTTTTGACAATTCTTGGTACTAAGACTGGAAATGTTTGGTGCCAACCAAATGTGTAAGGAATGTTCTTATATGAGAAAGGCAACGAAGATCTTGACAGAATAAAGACGTTTTTACAAAGAGATTAGTACTGTTCTTAGCTGACTAATGAGCGTAACAATTATAAATGATTTCATTTACTATTGAAAAGGATTTCTATTTTGAAATGTGATTCATTTTATTTTTCTTGAAGCACATCCAAAACAGCATATTGCATAAATTTGTCCTCAAAATATACTAATTGATCCTGTTGAGCTAGCACATTTTCCTGTGGTATGTAATTTGTTTTGGTGTTCACTTCTTTTATAAATAATAATTATAAAAATGTACAAAAATAAGCAAATGTATTTGTAATACTACATTTGAATAGTAATAAGAGGTACTTTCATTGAAATCTGTAAAAAAAAGTGATGTTGCTTAATTCATCTAGTGCCGATGAATGTAAATACATTGTTGCATATATTTATATTTTGAGGATATTTTTCTCATTCAGTTGACAGAGAAAAGATAAAAGATAAATTTCTGGTACAGAATCTTATTATGGTTAGAGTTCATTACTCTAACATTCTGATATTCTAGGTAACCTTTTAGAAATTAGCCCAAGGTCATTTTTATTCATTGCAAAGTTAATTATAGAAGTTGTTGATTATTTCTGCTAATTTCATTTTTGTCCATCTCTTTTCATTTCACATTTTCACCTCTTTGTTTATTAAAATTCAAAACTGGTAAAAAATATTTGTTTATTCTCTTTGGAAGCACATCTGAGAATTTATTTAGGAAAGACAATGAAATTAAGAGAATTCATTTCCTGTAGAATTTATTTAATCATATTATTTCTCTCCCCCAAAGGGCTTGGAAGATGTGACAGTTTATACATTTCACAAAAATGGATTGAAAATATAGTCACTGGGAATGATAAAAAAATGTTTACAGAATGCTAGTTTCTCCTTTTTTTTTTTTTTTTAGCAAGGCTGACCTAAATAGTTCCTGTATTAAAATATGGCAAATGAAATAAAAATAAAATTATAATAATACTTTGCTAAATATTTGAACAGAAATTAATAACAGTATCAAATAATATCTGAAAAAATTTGAATCTCAATTATTTTAGGCAAGAAAATAGTATGCGACTTTATTTTAAATTTCACCTTTGGTCTTTAATGATACATTTAAATGGCATTAAAAGTGATCATATCAGTTCACTTTGGGATAATAAGCATTACATGATGGTTTTATATATTTTTGAAAGACTAATGCATTTATCCACGTTAAGAAGATACTGATAAATTTTGTAGATATTCACTGGGCATTCCTTTGCTAGGTACAGGCATTCTTTAATTATTGAATAATTATTAAGTATTTACAGCGTGTTTACACTGTATTGGGTCTTTGGGAATATGCCAACAATATAAATGCTGCTTCTCTATGTGTAAACTTGGGCCAAGGATAGGGGTAGGCTGAATTCTGTGATGCTCATTTTCTATCCTTTGACCGAGTTTGTAAGTCCTGATAGACTGGTTCTATAGACACAGATCTCTTCTTGGATCTGACTTTAATTTAAGACAGAAGGGAGCATGTCTGAGGCTCTCCAAGTCACTTTTACTGATAATACATCCCTGCTGTTCAAAAAGAAATGAAGGGAGGAAGGTAGTAAGGGAAAGAGGAAAAAAGGAAAGAAGAGAGGGAAGGAGGAAATCAAATAACAAACCCTCAACTAAAAACTAAAAGACTTTTTACCTGGCTGGTGTGGCTCGTGGTTGAGCATCAACCCATGCACCAAGAGGTCGCCAGTTCGATTCTTTGTAAGGCACATGCCCAGGTTGTGTGCTTGATTCCCAGTGAGGAACATGCAGGACGTGGCCAGTCGATGTTCTCTCTCATCGATGTTTCTATCTCTCTCTCCCTCTCCCTTCCTCTCTCTCTAAAATCAGTAAAGAAAAAATATTATGACAAAAAAACTAAAAATCTTTCTTTCCAAAGATCTTAACTTCTCATTGGTGAAATGAGGCAAATAAAATCAGGTAGTTTTTTTCCTTCTATGTTCTTTCTTCTATCTCTGTCCTTTTCACCCCCCTTTTTTTTATTTCCTCCATCATCAATATATCCTTGACAGAATACCTTCTCAAACTACAAGCACTATGTGCAATTCCATATCTTGTCATCACTGAATTGTTTCAATGGCATCTTCAGCCCGGTTTCTAGTAATTAGTAGAAAAACCACACACAATGAATAATAATGAAAATTTTATTACCTCCAGACAATGCTGTAATTAACTATTTTCACTATTTAGTTTGTCTTTTCATTTACTTTGTCAGTTCCTTATCTTGGTAAAGAAGCATCCCGTTTTTATTTTGTACTATAAAATGTCAGTGTGATCAAGGGGCATATGTATATATTGCCATTCTAGATGAATTAGCCAGCATCGATCCAGACTTGTTTTCCAAGATTCTTGACACTTTCTAGGTTTCATCTCTACTTTAATTATAGGAATTCATGATTTGAAGCAACCTTTGGTGGACATATGTTGTGTATATTTATGGCTCAAACCAACTGGGATATAAAGGTGAAATTTATACAGATATGAAAGACAAGACATTTAGTTTTGAAGTATTTAATAATTTCACTAACTTTCAAGATGTATTATAATTATCATATATGCCTGTACTATGTGCTTTGTATCTATATTTAATATTTTGGATCCTCACAAAAATCCTTTATGATAAAGTAGATATATTTTCTATTTTATACACAAGGCAATTGTTACTTAAAGAAATAAACCAGCTATTTCAATATACAAACCAAGTATCAGCACAAGGACTTAAAATCAGTTCTTCTGCTTACAAATTAAGTGATTTTTCAGCTCAACATATTGGCTACATCAAGTACCACCAATTGAGAACATAAGTTAGTGCTGAGCTATGTGCTACCACCTGTATTAATGAATCCTACGAAAGCAAAAAGAAGGGAATAGTCAGTCTCTCATGGGATGAATTAAGTTACAGGAGGCCTTTTTTTTTTTTAGATGAACTAAATTTTTAATCAGGCCTGGAAGGAAAATGGTGGGTTTCTGTTGTTTGACGAGATAGTCTATGTAGAAAAAACATGAGCTGTAAGAGGGTAGCAAGAATGTACAAACTTTTAATGTATAATTATAAAGGCACAGTCCAGCTGGTGTGGCTCAGTGGATTGAGTGCCCCATGGACTGAGAGGTCCCAGTTCCATTCCCGGTCAGGGCACATGCCTGGGTTGTGGGCTCGATCCCCAGTGCAGGGCATTACAGGAGGCAGCTGATCAATGTTTCTCTCTCACATCGATGTTTCTATCTCTCTCTCAAAAAAATCAATAAAAAAACACCCATCAAGGTTTAAATGGTATTAATAAGAATTTTGTATCTCAGTCGCAGTTTTGTTTTTGTTTCTTTTCATCCCAAGTGGGATAGGAAAGCACTGAAGAATTTAAACAGAGGAGTTACATGAAAAAAGGGTGAATATTGTTTAAGTGCTAAAGTTCTAACTTCCACCATTTGATTTGTATTATATTTGTATTTTTTCATAGATGCCTTTTGTTGGATTGAAAGTTTTCTTCTATGTTTAGCTTACTGAGAGAGAGTTTGTTGTTTTGTTTATCATGAATGGATTTTAATTTTGTCAGATGTTTTATAGCATATATTGAAGTGATTATATCATTTTTCTTAGTGTAAATTTGGTGGACTACATTTATAGGTTTTTAAATAGTAAACATGACACTGCAATCTTGGCTAAACCCCACCTGATTATGATGTATTGTTCTATAAATATATTGCTGGGATAGATATACAGTTGACTTTTGAATAGCACGGGTTTGAACTGCACAGGTCCACTTACACGAGGATATTTTCAATAAAAATACAGTCTTCATTCCTTATCCTTGGGTTTTGCAGCCATGGATTCCACCAACCACAGATCAAAAACAGTATTTTCCATCCATGGTTGGGAACTCTTGGATATAGAGGGTCAATTGTATGCATTGTTCTACTCCATTTTTTATAAGGGAGCATCCTTATATTTTGGCATCTGCAGGGGGTCCTGAAACCAATCCCTCTCTAATACCCAGAGGACATTGTATTTTGGTAATGATATTTGTGTTTATGCTCAGGAGAGAAATTATTCTGTAGTTGTTTTTTCTTGTAATGTCTGGTTTTGATCTCACGGTAAGCCTCATAAAATAGTTGGGAGATGTTCCCTTATTCTTTATTTTGTAAAACATTTATGTTAGGTTTTTTGTTTGTTTGTTTACTTCCTGAAATGTTTGATAGACTTCACCAGTGATCTAAAGTTTGTTTCCTCTGTGGGAAGGTATTCAATTTCATATATATATAAAAAAAACATATATATATGTGTGTGTATATATGTATATATATGTGTATATATATATATTTTTTTTTGGTAATTTGTATCCTTTAAGGACTTTATTCATTTAATATAAATAGTCGAATTTATTGGCATTAATTTGTCTTTATTATCCATTTTTTGTCTTTACAGTGTGTTTCACCTTTCATCCTTGCTTTTCAAAATTTTGTCTGTTTTTACTCCTAAGTTTACCTTAATGTTTATATTTTATTTTTCTATTGTTTTTTAGATGACTTTTTTTTTTTTTTTGGCTTTTCATTTACTTTTTCCTACTTTAGATTTAATTTATTCTTATTTTTTAGCCTCTTAAAGTTGAAATTCAGATATATTGTGTTGGTTTTTTTCTAATAAAAATATTTAAAACTATAAATTTATCTCTGTGCACAGCTCTAACTGTACTGTGCAAATTTTGATATATTGTATTTTTACTATCATTTAATATGAAATATTTTCTAATTTGCCTTGTGATTTCTTCTATGAATCATAGATTATATTAAAGTGTATTGTTCAGTATATAAATATTTGAGGCTTTTCCAGATATCTTTATGTTTGATATATTTTTTAATGTTTTTATTTGATATTTAGAGAGAGAGGAAGGGTGAGGGAGAGATAGATAGAAACATCAATGAGAAAGAAGAAACATTGATCTGCCTCCTGTACACTCGCCACTGGGGATCAAACCCGAAACCTGGGCATGCACCCTAACTGGAAATCAAACCAGCAGCCTCTCGGTGCATCATCACTGAGCCACACTGGCCAGGCTCTACGTTTGATTTTGATTTGATTTTTTTTGTGGTCAAAGAACATACTCTATATTGTTTTAATCTTTTTAAATTTGTTAAGACTTGTTTTATTGGTCAGCATTTGAGCTATCATGCTGAATGTTTAGGTCCATTAGAAAGCATGTACAGTATACTGTGCCATTGTTGTCATATGAACATCATTTAGATCAAGTTGGTGGATAATTTCTATATCCTTACTGATTTTCTCTCTTTTGTAAATTATTGAGAGAAAAATGTAAGTGTGGATTTGCTTGTCTTCTCTTTCAATCCTATTGGTTTTTGCTTCATGTTGTTGAAACACTGTTTCCTGCCAAGACTTGTAGGATTTATTATTCTTGAACATTTTCTTGATGAGCTATTCCTCTTTATTATGATGGATGTTTGCAAAGCTTTTCTGTATCATTTTATTTTTAATCTTTCTATCTGTGTATTTAAAGTATGTTCTTGTGGAGAGCATACAGTTGGAGCTCACATTTTTACCCATTCTAACAATAAATATTTAATATTGAATATAATTATCAATATTGCATTTAATTCTAGCACCTTGTTTTCTATTTTTCCCATTTTTTCCTTCTTTTATTTTCTCTGTTTTTGCCTTCCATTTGATTTATTGAGTATATTGTAGTATTATATTTTTTTTTCCATTGATTTTTAGATAGAGTGGAAAGGAGAGGGAGAGGGAGAGGGAGAGGGAGAGGGAGAGGGAGAGGGAGAGGGAGAGGGAGAGAGAAACATCAATGTGAAAGAGACATGTCAATTAGTTGCTTCCCACAGGACCCCAACCGGGGCCAGGGAAGCTGCAACCCCGGTATGTGCCCTTGGCCAGAATCAAACCTATGACCCTTCGGTCTGGGGGCCGACGCTCTAACTGCTGAGCCAAACTGGACAGGACTGTAGTATTACATTTTATTTTCACTGTTTTCTATTCTTTTCTATTTAGTGTCTGTACTAGGATTTTTAGTTTATATCTTTAATTCAACACAGCCTGTGTTCAAGTAATACTATACCACTTAACATATAAGAATATTACAAAATGTATTTTCATTTTCCTCTTCCTTTGTTTTGCTATTTTTGTCATACATACATTTCACATCTATAAATGCGGTAAACTCTGTTATATGTTGCTGTTATTTTTACTTTACTTGGTCAAATATCTATATAGAAATGATGAGAAAACAATGAAAAAAGTCCTTTAATTTTCTTACAAACTTATCATTTCTTGTGACCCTAATTTCTTTATATAGATCTCGGTTTTTATCTGGTATTATTTTTCTTCAGCCTGAGAAATGTATTTGTTGTTACCTTCATTGGAGGTCTGCTGGAGAAGAATTATCTAAGCTTTTGTTTGTCTGAGAAGGTCCCCTGGATTGTTGAAGGACATTTTACTGGTTATACAATTCTAGGTTGCCATTTTTTTTCTTTTCATGGCTATAAACATATTATTTGATTGTCTTGGGCTGATATTATTTGTGATGGGGAAGTTTGTAATCATTATAATAGTTGTTGCCCTGTATATAATGTGTCCCTTTTCTGTTTGCTTTAAAATTTTTCTCCTTATTCTTGGTTTGTAGCACTTCGATTATGATGCTCTTTGATGTGGTTGTGTCTATACATTTGTATACATTGCACTTAGATCTGTATGTTTATACTTTTAACCAAATTTGGAAAAGTTTTTAGTAAAACTCTTCAATGTTGTCTGATCTTTGTCGTGTCCTCTGGGACTTTACTTACAACATGTTTGACTTGATACTGTCCCATAATTCACTAATTCTCTATTCCTCATTTTTTGTTTTTGTTTGTTACTCGTGACAGATTGTTTTTATTGCTAGATTTTCAAAATGACTGGTCATTTTTTTCTGCATTAGGTAATTTGCTTTTAATCCCATTCAGTGAATTTTTCATTTCACATATTGTATTTTTCAACTCTACAAATTCTACTTAGTTCTTTATAATTTATTTTTTTCTCATCATATTTGTGTTTTCTTAGGTCTTAGGTCTATTTAAAATAGTTGTTTTAAAGTCTCTTGTCTACTACTTCATATATCTTTCATTTCTATATATGTATCCTGGTTATAGATCACAATTTTCTTCTTCTTCACTTGTCTAATAATGTTTATTGGGTAAGGGACATTATAATTCTTACATTTTTTTATGTCAGGGTTTTGCTATCTTTCTTTAAAAGTGTTAATTTTTTTTTTTTTTTTTTTTTTGATATAAGCTGTTAAGTTACTTGTAGATCACTTTGATCACTTTAAGGCTTATCTTTTAGCTTTATTAGGATGGACTTAAAATAGTCTTTTTTTTTTTTTTTTATCCTCACCCGAGGACATTTTTCCATTTTTTGTAGAGATAGAGTGGAAGGGAGAGAGAGTAAGAGAGAGAGAGAGAAACATCGACGTGAAAGGGACACATCGAGTGGCTGCCACCCGCACGACCAACCAGGGCCCGGGACAAACTGCAACTGAGGTACGCGCCCTTAGCCAGAATTAAATCCGGGTCTCTCTGGACCGCAGGCCGATGCTCTAACCGCTGAGCCAAACTGGCCAGGGCAAAATAGTCTTTACTCTAGAGCTAGTTGAGCCATAGTACTAATGCTTTATCGTTCTGATGTTTCTATAGAATGCTCAAGGGTATTCAATAAGGTCATATAATTGTGGTCAGAATTTGAATATCTCATGTGCGTATCTCACGCAGTACACCTGTGCAGCTTTGTATTCAGCATGGACTCAAGGAGATCTGTATGAATATTTCTAGATCTATTTCTAGGCTTAATGCCCTTTCTGATACTGCCCCCAATTTTCAGCTGCCTCAGCCTCCCAAATTTCAGGATCTGTCTCCTTACCTCAGACAGGTCATGATATTCCTCTTGGTGTCTCCCGTCCTGCTCTGTAGTCTGTAAAATGATTCCATGTCAAAAACCACTAATATTGTAGGGTTAGGTTACCTTGTTTGTTTTCCTTTTCTTAAGCACCACAATCTTATGATGCCTTTTGCTGAATGACTAAAAACATTATTTTTACATCTTTTGTCCACTTTTCTACTTGTTTAATGTATGGAGAGCATTTCCAGTAGTATTTACTCCATCATGGCCAGAAGTTGAAGTCCTTCCATTTGTTGATTTATATATTTTATATATCATGTACATAATATATGAATTTGTCTTCACTTTAAAAATACAGGAATGATGTATGTAGAATAAAAGATACTAGTCACCTCACCTCTTCTGTCTCACTTCATATCACTCAACAGAGTATTCATTTCAGAAGTTTGATGTACTTCCTTCTATTCTCCTTTTTATTTATATATAGTTATATGCACATATATGTACTATATACATAATTTTAAACAAAGCAAATCACACTATAAGTATTGTTCTGAAACCTTTTCACTTGATTATGTCTTAGAAATCTTGTTAAAGTATATACCATTTTACTTTTTTCTTTTAACATCAGCCACGTATTGTACAGAATAGTCTTCCTATAATTTATTTAGTTACTCTCTACTTTTAATAGTCATTAAGGTTTCCCCTTCTAACTATTTACTCTTATAAACTGCATTATTTGATAATATTTTACAACGACTCCTTGGATGTTAAATATTTCTGTAGAGGAAGTTACAAAGTGGTCAAATAGTATGCCTACTTATAAATTGCCTTCCTAAACAGTTTTCATATTTATATTACTCCTTACTAATAGGAGCCAGGCTCTTTGAAGAAATGGTTAATTCCAGATCTAGGACAAGAAATATAAGAGATATATCTGGAATATCTTATGTCAGAAAGCAGGGAAGCTAAAGATTACTGTGGTCATGTGAAAAGAAACAGTATTCAATTTGAAGGGATTACAATTTGTCAAAGATGAACAGTTTCAGAAGAAAAATTTTCTATGATTGAAAAACATCAAATATGTTCAAAAGCCAAGAATCATAAGGATACAAACCAACCCAAACAAACTAAAAACTACATTTTTAAATGATTTTAAAGGATTTTTAAATGTATAACAGAATTAGACTATTAGAGTTTGCAACCTTTATTAATTGAAATACTGTTTCTAAAAAATGATCTTCATTGGTCACTAACATCCTCAGGTAAAAAACATGGATAGGAAGCATCATAATAAATAGATCCAACTGACAACACCTGACCCCACTGATAACACTGCAGAAAGAGAGACAACTGGTCGCTACATGGCAACTGATATGATGTGATGGGAAGTATACAACTTTTCCAAATTTGATCTTGTTCAAGGCCTATGGTCTAACTACCAGATAATATGACATACAGGAGACACAGGAACATATATTCAAGTCGATCTCAAGGATGCTATCAGGCAAAGCTAGAATTTCAGAAATTCTACACGATAAATGATCCAGTTTCTTTAATAAATAATAGTCATGAAATAAAAAGAATGGAAAACTGTTAGAGATTAAAAGAAGAAAGGGAGAAAGGTAGAAAAAATACAAATGTAATAGTATGTAGACCTTGTTTGGATCCTTGTTTGAACAAACCATCTAAAAGTAGGAATAATCATAGAATTATTGAAATAATCATAGAATTTTGAACAATGACTGGATTTTAGATGACTTTAAGGAATTATTTATATTTTATATGTGATATTAATATTTTGTTCGTGTTAAAAATAGTTCTTATCTCTTAGAAACAAAATGAAATATTTACCAATGAAATGATATAATCTCTGCCCTTGCTTTTATTTTATTTTTTAAAGAATAGTTTATTGATTGTTGAAGAGAGGAGGAGACAGAAAAACATCCTTGTAAGAGTGTAAGATTGATCGCCTGCCTCTGGCATGCTCCCTACTGGAGATCAAGCCCATCACCCGGGCATGCGCCTTGACCAGGAATTGAACCACACTGGCTAGGGCTGCGCTTGCCTTTAAATAATACTGTGAAGGGTTGAAAGGGGAGGCTGTTTATCTTGGATGATGAATACATAAGGGTTATTATAGTATTTATTTAATATTTAAGTGTTTGAAATTTTCCATCATAAATTTTCAAATTAAAATATAAATAAATTTAGCTTTAACAGCCTAGAGGTAGAGAATATCATAAATTGTCAAAATAAGTGGCAAGCTTTCAGAATTTCCACCTTAAACATTTAAGTGTGTAATATATATGTGTGTGCGCACGCGCGCGCGTGTGTGTGTGTGTGTGTCAGCAGAAATGTTATAGAATTTATTCAGCCTAATTGCTGCAGTTGATTTGGACCCAACCAACATGCACTTATCTTGAAGGATCTTAAGGATCATATCATAAGCCTCTCTCACATGCATCAACACCCCAGAGAAATCTTTGAGGTAAATCTAATGCTATTTATTTTTTCATATCTACCTCTTACCAAGGTCCTACTATTTTATTTGTTTTGCAGGTACAGCAGGTACAGACTGTGCAACAGGTACAGCATGTCTATCCAGCTCAGGTGCAGTATGTGGAAGGAAGCGATACTGTCTATACCAATGGAGCAATGTAAGTTTATGTGTGGGAGTCTTTTTAATTCTCCCGCTTGAGGCCAGAGGTCTTCTACTGGAGCAATTTCCATGGTGTATCCAGTCCAGCTATGCTCCCTCTGCTATATGTCAGCTTGTAAGATTTTCTCCAATAAGGCTTGTTTTATATTTGCACCACATTACGCTAGTGATTTGCACAATGTAGAATGGGACTATATATAATATATGTATAGTATATGAATAATTGGACTGTGTATATAGGTATATACTAACAAAATCCAAATATAAAAAAATATGTGTGGAAATTCATGATTAATGTAAGAAGCACTTCACTTGTCTTTTGCATAGTTCAAAAGGGAATGCTTCCAGGAATTTTTTTCACTGCTTTTTTTTTGAAAGAGGAAAACATACATTTGAAATATGATTAATTTCTACAACACTGGACTACTAGGAGTAAGTTTTTTTTAATTACTGTTCTGTATAAACTATTTGAAATTTGAGTACAGAAAACATCTGAAATAAAAAAGCATTGTCTCTTGGCCTTGAGACAAGTGTACTGTGGTAGTGTCATTTGCTCAGGACCCAGCTGCAGCCCTTCTGTGTGTGCACCGCTCTGCGAGATTTTTTTGCCATGATTATACATACAGGCCTTCCGGTCTGGTCCTGAGGAAAACAGCTTCTAAAGCACTGCTGAATGCTGAGGACTCTGTTGTAAATGTGGATGTTTGCCTTGTATTTTAAATATCAAAGATTATTAAATAAAGATGATTGCTTTGTAGAAAGAAACCTTTTTTCACCTTTCCTCATCTTGCTTTCTAGAGTATGTATATATTATGTATAATATATATCACAAAAGATTATATATATCACATTATATATAACAATGTACATGTATATATACACATGATATATAAAAACATATATATTTACACACACACACACACACACAGAAAAAGACTTTCTCAGAAACTCCTAGCTCCCTTTTGCTTTTATTTCATTGGCCATAACTATGTCGCCTATTAATCATTAGTAGACTAATGGGAATCTGGGAATGAGAATTTGTAGCTTGCATGTCTATATGCTAGAAGGCAGCAAGGGAAAAGGATACTTGGAATGCATGTTTAGAGGGTTAACTCTACAGTATCTATCACAGTCATTTATCATTGGTCCAAGGCGGGATGGAGAGATTACTAGCATGTGACTTTGTGAAAGTTATACAACCTGGTTCCCTTTTTTTAAGCCTATGAAATGGATATAGTTAGCTTATCAAAAGTGCTTTGTAGAATATCTGAGAAATAGTAAAAATTGAATATTAGTTACTGCTGTAAAATTATGTCCTATAGTTATTTTTTTACATTTTTTCTCTCCTATTTAGACTCTGAATTCTGTATATTGCCTTGTGCATTTTTAAAATACCCCACCACTGGCCTTAAGGTCTTCCACATAATAGGTGAATGTGTGATCATTGAGTCAATTTATTTACAAAACCTTGGAAAAACAACATCTCTAAAGTTGACTCTAAAATTATATGGTCCATTTAAGCCCAGAAATGATTCAAAGTAAATACCTCGTGCCAGCATGTATTTTATATGGCCCATTAGCTCAGTTGGTTAGATCATGACTAATGAGGTCTAGGTCATGAGTTCATTTTCCACAGAGTCCAATTAGCTTTGATCTGGATCTGTACGGGCCCAGATTGTATCTCAACTCCAGCCAGTCATGTCATAAATGTGTACCCTTGGTCAAGAGAAAGAAGATGCATCTTTAAAAACCTTTCATTACTATCAAGTATAATTTTTGATTAAAGATTTATTATTTTCACATTTACTAAAGAAATATTGTGTTGCCATGAGTTACATTAAAAATTTTAGTAGCTAGAAGACTATGAATGTCTTTTCTCAAATATACAAAAAATATTTTTTCCAGCAAAAGCCATTCCAATTTTCTTTTTCATTTTTAGTGCTGACATTTTACTATATACAATTTTTGTCTCTAATGTTCATTTTAGGTTCTTTATACTCCCTCTTTTTATTTGATATACTTTCATGTGTGTTAGGAAAGATTATTTCATATTCTTCCACCACACTGAATTAATAGCCAGCTAGTGTTTGATCTCTGACTTGGGTCACAGTCAAATTCCAATTCTGTGTGATAATAAATGCTTTTTGCTGATGATACTCCCACAAGATGGGGATGCTGATCTTTATCATGAACTTTCAAGCACCCAGTACATGGCCCTACAGTCTGTGCATGCTTAGGCAGTACTGGCTCCCTGTCACCAGCATCCCCATGCCAAGTAGCCATAATGCACTGGTCTCACTCAAGAGGTGATGATAGCCCTCACAGAGATGTGTCATCACTTATGAAAATGTGTCATCATTATAATTTGTTGATACTAAAGTGTTTACCTGGTTCTCACTGTGAATATGGACATTTACTGCCAGCATGACAGCCTAAACAATGTGAGTTAGTGAGTGAGCATAAATTTAAATTGAACAATTGAGATTGCTTTACAGTGCTGGGAGTTGGAGTAGAATAACTCTGTACTCAAGGGAGAAGGTAACTTAATTCACTTTTGCTCCTGTTAATTTTATTATTGCCTCTGTAGTCACTCAGGTTACACCATCTGTATATTTTCTTATAATAGTTTTCCCAAGAGGATTTTTTCAAAGTCTCTATCAGTCTTGTATATTTCTATAGATTCTGCAATTTATAATCATTTAGAATACTGTAATTAAACCTGCTGAGAAACATTTCATAGCATGCAGAGAGAGTCCAATTCAATAGAAATTTCTTGATGTAGCTAAGAAATCAATTTTGTAAATGATTTTTTTCTTTCCTCCACTTCTTTTTGACTTATACTTCCCCCACTCACTCTTCTGCCGTGTTAGTCAAAGCAGAAATAAAGACAGTGTACTATATCATGGCCAAATTAAGAAATATTAAAAAAAAATTTTTTTTCATTTTAAAGGATTTTCTCATGTGAACCACTCTTTGAAGCTTATCCACTGTTTAGAGATGATCAATGTTTTAAAATGCTCAAGAGTTCATTGTATGGGGTGTCTGTTATAGTAAAACTTGACCCATTGAAAGCATCTCATGTCCTGTTTATATTATAGATTTCTCATCAACCTCGATACAGAATTCATCAAACTGTGTTCCATAAAATGTTAGTCCATTTGATGGTCACACAAGCAGGGAAATACTGAATAAAGTCCCATTTTTTGAGGTCTCTAAACTCCTATTATTAGTTTTTTAAAGGGTCTGAGTAATCCTATGGGAAAGAAATGTAGTGTTTTAAAACTGCCACAGAACTCTTTATCTGAATAACATCTAATAACATCACATGGCATACTTTGGATGGTGTTACATTATTAATATACTGACATTGAATAGATTTATTCAAAATCCATAATCAAGTGTACTGGAGTCACAATTTAAAATAGTCATTCCTTGAAAATCATGCAGTTAGTACATTTTAAAAAGCCATCCAATTTTTTTTTCTATACACTTTAAAAATTATTAGTAAGGAACCTTCAGAGAGATACTCCTCAAGTTAATTGTTTGTTTTTTTTTGTCTTTGAGTGCAGTAGTTAGTTTCAGGATTTGTGGGTAAATTTTGCTTTCTTTTAAAAAATAATTAGTATTTTTATTGTTCACAGTATTATACATGTTCCCCGTTTTCCCTCCCTTTGCTCCCCTCCACCCAGCCTTTGCCCCACCCCAGGCCTTCACCACACTATTGTCTGTGTCCATGAGCTATGTGTATATGCATAAAGTTCTTTGGTTAATCTCTTTCCATCTCCTCCACTCCTCTACCCTCTGAGATCTGTCAGTCTATTCCATGCATCCATGCCTCTGGGCCTGTTTGGTTCATCAGTTTATTTTGTTCATTATATTCCACATATAAGTGAGATCATGTGAGATTTGTCTTTCTCTTACTGGCTTATTTCACTTAACATAATAATATCCTGGTCCCTTCATGCTGCCTCAAAGGGTAATAAATCCTTTTTTATAGCCACATAGTATTCCACTGTGTAAATGTACCACAGCTTTTTTTATCCACTCATCTACTGATGGACACTTGGACTGTTTCCAGATCTTAGCTATTGTAGATAATGCTGCTGTGAACATAGGGGTGCAGGGTGCATTTATCCTTTCTGATTGGGATTCTTAGAATATGTTCCCAGGAGTGGAATCCCTGGGTCAAACAGCAGTTCCATTTTTAAATGTTTTGTGGAAACTCAACACTGTTTTCCATAGTGGCTACACCAGTCTGTCTCCCACCAGCAAAGAGTCCCCTTTTCTCCACATCCTCGCCAGCACTTGTTATTTGTTTATTTGTTGATGGTAACCATTCTGGCAGGTGTGAGGTGATGCCTCATTGTAGTTTTAATTTGCATCTCTCTGATGATTGGTGACATTGAACATTTTTTCATATGTCTGTTAGCCATCTGTGTGTCCTTTTTGGAGAAGTGTCTATTCAGGT
This sequence comes from Molossus molossus, assembly GCF_014108415.1. Classification (NCBI taxonomy): domain Eukaryota; kingdom Metazoa; phylum Chordata; class Mammalia; order Chiroptera; family Molossidae; genus Molossus; species Molossus molossus. Next base: position 55,301,666 of record NW_023425349.1, on the reverse strand, counting down.
CCTGTGTCCATTTAAAAAACAAAATGGTTTATTGCCCTGGCCAGTGGTTAGAGCGTCGGCCTGAGGACCGAAGGGTCTCGGCTTTGATTCTGGTCAAGGGCACCTACCTTGGGTGCAGGTTTGATCCCTAGTCTCGGTCAGGGTCATGTGGGAAGCAACCTATTGATGTCTCTCTCTCACATAGATGTTTCTCTCTCTCTCCCTCCTTTCTACTCTTTATCTAAAAATCAATGGAAAAGTATCCTTTGGTGAGGATCAATAAGAAATAAGTAAATAAATAAATAAATAGTTTATTGATTTTTAGAGAGAGAAAAAAATATGCACATGAGTGAAACATCAGTCAGCTGCCTCTTGCACACCCCCTACCAGAGATCAAGCCTGCAATTTGGGCATGAGTCCTAACTGGGAATCGAACTGGCAACTGTTTGGTGCTCGGGATGACACCGAACCAACTAAGCCAAACCAGTAAGGGCTGCCCATGTTTTAGTTGAATCAAAGCCAAACTCCTCAGTCTCTGCCAGAGTCCCTAACTCTAGTTCCCCCTAAGGGGGCTCATTTAGGTTCAGGTTCAGTACAGCCTGCAGTCTCCTCAGCAGGAGCAGGTTCAGTCACCCTAGGAGATAGACCAAAAGAGTCTTCCATGTAGGATGTTGCCTACTCATCCTGCAGGAGGGGGCTAAATTCTTCCTCCTGGTCAATAGCCTCTGAGGGTCTCACACTGTGAATGTCAATAAACATATCTTCAGGTAAGGATTTTTTCTAAAAAATGCATGAACTAATCTGCTTGAAAGCTAGAGTGAGAAGTCTTTGTGGTGGGGTATATGTTTGAAAAGGTTGGGAATCATAATATCGTGCCTCACAGAGACTAAAGTCTTTTAGGATAAGTATAATTCTTCAGCTATGTAAAGTCTAAGGCTGATTCTTGAAGGCTGAGTTTTGTAATTGCCAGAAGGTTCAAGAGAGAATGGTACCAACATATCTTAGTCTGGTCCTCAGAAACAGACTAATGAGTTGCCTCCCAGGGAATACTCTGAAACCCCAAACTGCTTTTAGTTCAGCAGTATTCCTGACTTTGGGTATTGGACATACCACCACTTGCCTGGGTTAGTGCTGCGTTTGGCCTCAACACATACATGCATACTTTAGCTGCATTCATTTTTTTCAAAGTCCTACTAGACAATATGTTCATCTCATTAACAAGAGCCTGATTTCTGAATTTCTCTTAATAGTAAAACCTCTCTGGATTGACCACATATTCTTCAGCCTCTTCCAAGCTGGCTTTCTTCTTCACAGTACAATGAAATTACTCATAAGGGTTATTGGTGACCACCAGTTGTTAAATATAATAGACGCTCTTCTAGAATAAATTTTTTAAATGCCTAAGAGTCAACTAGCCAGCTACTCTATATTTGAATCTCCATCTTCTTTTGTTTTTTTTCTGTCTATATTCTATTTTTTTCCTATCTTAGTGTATCATTCTCAGTTATATTATTGACTAAATAATGTTTCTGTGGTCTAAGCTTTGTGTACGTTCCTCTACTTTTCTGTAACAGAAACTACATTTCTTCCACAACAGGACTGTTATTCTTATAGCACTCTCTTTTAAACTTATCTAACATTTGTCTTTCCCCCACTGGAATGTAAGTTTCAAGTAGTCAGATGCCTTGTTTGTTTTCTCCCTGTTCTCTCTCAATGGTACATGATAAGTCCTCAGTTTACATCTGTTGAATGAGTTAAATGAAGAGGAGCATTTCATGACAGGTGAGACAGGAACAAGCTACTTGGTAGTTCTAAATACAAAGGAAAAAATTAATGGAACTGAGTTGAGATGCTGCTGACCCCAGTATTAACATCACTTTTCTTTTTTCAGTACAAAACATTATTGGGCTTATGTACATGTATAGGGTTGTTCAGTTCATCTTTTTCTTTTCTTATTTTCCAAGTTGACAGTATAGTACTATTAAATATAGTTACTGTGCTATCCATTATATCCCCAGAACTTATTCATCTTAAAATTATAAGTTTTATACCCTTTGCCAACATACCCCCATTATTCCCACCCCCTGGAAACCTCCATAGTACTCTGTTTCTATAAGTTTGATTTTTTTCATATATAACATATAGGTTCATACAGTACTTGTTTTTCTCTGTCTGACTTATTCCACTTTGCCCAGTTCCCTGAATCATCCATCTTGTTGCGAATGGTTGAATAATATTTCATTGTATATATATTCCACATTTTCTTTATCCATTCATCTTTTGATGGGCACTTAAGTTGTTTCCATGTCTTGGCTATTGTGACTAACTCTGCAATGAACATGGAAGTGAAGATATCTCTTTAAGATATTCATTTCATTTCCTTCAGATATACACTCAGAAGTGGGATTGCTGGATTACATGGTAGCTCTAAACCAGACACATAGACCAATACAGGATAGAGAGCCAGAAATAAACTCACGCATTTATGGTCAACTAATCTTTGACAAAGGCACCAAGAGAGCTTAGTCGGGAAAGGATAGTCTCTTCAATAAACGGTGATGGGAAAACTGGATATCGACATGCAAAAGAAGTAAATGGGACCCCTACCTCATACCACTCACCAGAAATAAAGTAAAAATAGATTAAGACTTAAATGTAAGACCTGAAGTTGTAAAACTCTTGGCAGAAAACATAGAGGGTAAGCTCCTTGACATCAGTCTTGGCAATGATTTTTTTTTTTTTTATATGACACCAAAAGTGCAGGCAACAAAAGCAAAAATAAATAAGTGGGACTACATGAAACTATAAAAGGCAACCTATGAAATGTAAGAAAATATTTCCAAAACATACATCTGATAAGGAGTCAATATCCAGAATATATAAGAAACTCATACAACTCAATAGCAGAAAAGCAAATAATCTGATTGAAAAGTGAGTAAAGGACCTGAATAGATATTTTTCTAAGAATACGTACAGATGGCCCACAGGTACATGTAAAGATGCTCAGCATCACTAATCATCAGGGAAATGCAAAACTAAACCACAATGAGACATTACATCACAGCTGTTAGTATGGTCATTATAGAAAGACAAGAGAAAAGAAGAGATAACAAATGTTGATGAGGTAGTGGAGAAAAAGGAACCCTTGTGCACTGCTGGTGGGAATGTAAATTGGTATGGCCCACATGGAAAACAGTATGGAAGTTCCTCAAAAAATTTAAAATAGAACCACTGTATGATCCAGCTGTTTTTCTTAATTGCAAATTTAGACCAGTGACTCTGGATCAAAAATTTTTATGAGCCACTTCTGCCAAAGTTGATTTAAGTTTATGAATCCACTTCCCTGGCTTCTGTTGTCTACAAATGACCTGTGTGTGTACTTATGTGCACCTTTTTGATGTGCTTCAAAAGCTCTTATAGCAATGGAAGTTTTGCCAATGTTCTCCTGGATGACTGCCCCAGAATATAAAAATCCTTTATTTCTATACATTTTGATTTTTTAAAATACTGAAACAGACTAAAAAACTAATAGTTGTGAAATGACACTTTTTTCCCTTCATACCTGTGAAACTTGAGCTTCACATTTTTGGTATCCTCCAGTGCAGTGGTTCGCAGTCAGTCAGACCAGCAGCATCGACATCACTGAGACCTTGTTAGAAATGCCCTCTTCTCGTCCCTGTCCCGGTTCTACTGAATCAGGAACTTGGGGATAAGGTCCAGAAATGTTTTAAAAAATCCTCCAGATAATTCTGTTGCACACTAAAGTGTGAGAACCACATTTCTTTATTAAAGAAATAAGGAATTCAAATAGAAAGTAAAGTGTAAATGTCTACATATCTTTTTGTAATGACAATAGCATATTATATTATATATTATGATTCCAGTACTCTGTACATTATCGACACATATAGTAATAAAATACTGTATATGATGACAAAGCTCGATTAGTTATCGCAAGAATTGACTTTTAACATTCATTCATTTCCTTTCTAGTTGTGGTAACAGCTCAATAAATGCTTTTATTTTTTACGAATTGTTAATAGCAGTTGAAATTAGCAGAAATAAGCATATCTCCTGAATTTAAATCAAGGAAAATATTTTATTAATCTTATTGAACAATATTTATTACTTTATATTTAAACTATTGTTTGTTATTTTTAGATAATAATGAGAGTTTAACTGTCAGGTCATTTGAATTCCTTTCTGAATTACTGTTCTTCCCTTTGGGACCTTCGCAAAATGCGCATGCCCTGTCTTTGGTATATCTTCTGCCTTCAGCCTGACTTGGATCATTCAAGAGCTCTATTTAGAGACTCAACTAAGTAATGCATGTTGTCCATGGTACATAAAATATCATGTACCATATGAATGCAGTTTGTTGAAGTTTCCAAATAATGCAGGGCTTTGGTAACTCACATGAACATTTCACAATGGGAAACTGTTTAAGGCAGGGTTCTTGGTTTCAAGCAGCAGAAACCAACTCTGGGTTTATTTAAGAGAAACAAAGAATTTATTGAAAGGTATTTGTGATTCAAAGAATTTCCAGTAAGTCTAGAGATGATAGGTAGAAGCAACATTGGCAGCCAGACCGTAGCCAAACCACACCTCAGAAATAGTCCAGTAAGGACACCACACCACTGCACCCACCCTATACACTGTCCACCATGGCTGCCACTGGATTCTCATCATAGTCTAAAAGAGGGGCAATAATTCCTAACCTGTGTGATTCCCTTAGTGTAAAGTAAGTGACAGAATACATCTCCCACTCTATAAACAATTCTTCCTAATTCCTCAGTTCTTCTAGGTCCCTCATGTGCTCTCAGACTTTTCAAAAATATTTTAAAAATTGTTCATTCTGGCTGCTTTCACTTATTTCCTCAATCTGTCCAATCAGATATATATTGCTATCACTAGAGGAGACACTTTCTGATAAGATCACCTCTTATCATCATAGCTAATGACCATGTTCCAGAATCATCTCACAGGACCCACCTGCAGTGTTGTACCGTTTGCCACTTCATTTCCCCTTGGTTTCCCATTACCGCTCTGGTCTTTGTGAAGGTTGTTTCTCTGACTAGAGCCTTCCCTTACCTACCCCGACCCATGCCTTACTCCTATCTCGATGTAAAGCAAAGTCCAAACCTCTCGCCCTATTCCATAACAATGTGCTCAAAGCTTTATACTCAGGTAAATATTTACATGCACATGCGAGTCCGTGCACATACGTACCATATATATATACATATATATATGATAGAAACAAAAGTTCCTCCAAGTAATACCTGTCTTCACTAAGTATAATATGCTCTGACCCCATCTAATCCCTTTCTGTTTTTAATGCTGTTGTGACCTGTTAAAATTATAGATCATGATTCACTGTTTAAAAATGTTTGTTTATGCCCTGGCTGGTTTGGCTCAGCGGTTAGAGCGTTGGCCTGAGGTCCAGAGAGACCCGGGCTCGGTTCCCACTAAGGGCATGTGCCTTGGTTACAGTTTGTCCCCGGCCCTGGTTGGGTTGTGTGGGTGGCAGCCACTGGATGTGTCCCTTCACGTCAATGTTTCTCTCTCTCTCTCTCTCTCTCTCTCTCTCTCTCTCCACCCCCCCCTTCCCTCCTCTCACTCTATCTGAACAAAATATGGAAAAATGTCCTCAGGTGAGGATAAAAAAAAATTTTTTGTTTATAATACTTAAATATTTTATTTTTAGCTACTTTTAAAACCTCCTTACTTTCTAATATCCTTCTCATTTGTTATAGACAGCTATTCCAAAATTCAGTTTCTTCCTGTGCTGTGGCTTTTGCACATGCTGTACTTTCTTCCTGATGTCTTTTCCCTCCTGTTTTCCGGAGGGCTGACTGCTACTTCTCATCGTTTAGTTTCAACCTAAATCTCTCTTCTTTAGGGAGCACGTTCTTGACTAACCTATCTAATATGCCCTTCCTATTTCTTATGCTTTAATCTATTTTTTCTCTTTCATAGCTTAAGGAACTTCCTAATTATCTTATTTCCGTTCCTTTCTTTTGACCACCAACTCCTTATATTATGTAGCCCTTATGACAGTGGAGGTTATGTCTGTTTTGTTCCTTTTATTCTAGGTTCCAGAATAAATGCTGAGTAAAATTTGTTAAAAGAATGAATACAAAGTAGCCTGAAGACATAAAACATTGTACCAATGTAAGATATTATAATAATCAACATTACTATATTCTACCTTCACAATAAACTTTATTAAATAAAATTTGAAAGATATTTTATTTCCTTAATTTGCCATTTTCATTTCATTGCTTGGCTTTATCATAGACAAGCTTATTGGTGGGAGAGGATTATCAAGACCTGGGTAAAATATAAAACACATAATTTAGAGATATTATATATCTGGAATTATGGATAAGACACGTGAAGTTAGAGAAAACAGAAAAATTGGTTATAGCTGAAGTATATTGACATAATAATCCCAGTGAATAGGCAAGCAGGGAATATTCAGAATCATGCTTAGCCAAAGTATATGCTGAGGCATGATGGGTTACAGACAGCAATGATTTCCTGAATTCAGTGGATCAGAGTCCTGACATTTACGTAGAACCTTATAGAGTCAGCTATGAAGAAGCTCCTGTCAGCAAGTATGCACATATCTGTGTGTTTTCATTCATCACTGGATTCACATGCAGAACAATGGGACGGTTTCTATTATAGAAATAATATGACATCATTTTCATAACAGTTTGTGGCAATCAATAAGTAGCAAACAAAAGAAACAGAGTAGCATCTTTTAAATGTGAACAGAACTGCTTAGCAATTTAGCTGTTTCCGGAATGTACAATCTAAAAATAGCTGCTTTCAGTCAGATATGCTAGATATTGAGTTATTTCCTCCAACATACACAGGGTAAACACAAAAGTAGATTTACAGTTGTGAGTATGCGGAACAGTTTATTCTTGTATTGTTATTTGTTCATTATTGTATTATTTTCCGTATGAACAACTGTAAAGCTACTTTGCCCCACCCTGTATTTTTGAAATTTCTGGGGGAGATAGTGTGCAGGTAATAACTTATATGTATTCATGATACAATATGAAAGATAAGCTAATCTGAGGTATCGGATTTAAATAATCATCTTTTCTAGTACCTAAGAAAGAACTGCTGTTTTTGCTGTTGGTACTTCTTTTTTTTACATAAATTCTTCAGTATTTATTCAGGAGTTTAGAGCATTTAGACCATGGAAAGACCTTTAGGAGTTACTTGTGCATAACTCTGGCTCAGGCTCCAGATAGTACTCCAACAAATAGGTTAATGCGTATCTTTTTACCTTTAAAGAACTATGACTAAGGATATTATGGTCTGCCTCTATTACCCAATCCAGTGTTTAAAAGCTCCTCTATTTCTCACTGCAAATGTACATTGTTTGTCAGAGATTTTGTTTCCTAATAAAATTGTCCTTTTTTCCTCCCCTAGAAATTGCCAGTCTTTACCCCAGGGCATGTTTATGCAGTAGCCAAGCCATCTCCGTCCCATGGGTCATGTTCAGTAACGAGGATAGTTTATGGATTAGACAGAAGTACTCTTTAGTGACTTTTACCCTTGTCTTGTTCTTTGCTCATTTTCTAGCTCTTGAATCATCTCCAACTAGAGAGAACTATGAAAATAAGAGCAGGTTGCATTTTATTTTGCTGCCATATTTTAACTGACTTCAGGACTATAGATATAGATTTTATATGCCAGTGATGCATTTGTTTGCATTACTGATGTGTTCACTGAGAACTAATTATATAAAGGAGGCATGACCCAATGATGGAGTATATAAATTCCTTGAAATGTTTCTCTTTGATAGAGTAGCAACTTCCATGATCATAGAACTTATAAATTCCAAGTGAGTGATGGTAAGTATCCTCTGAAAAATTTCTGCCTTTTCTTTTTCTTTAACACTGCAAGTACATCTATGAATCCTGTTCTGGGTAAGAGAGGAGAGTATGTGGGGCCAGTAAATAGTGAACTAAGGTGTAAGGAAATCTCGAACAGCAGCAGAAAATTCATAATGCCCTGTACCACCTAGTAAAGCTATTGCCCAGTAGTCATTCACAACTATCATTGACATACATAAAATAATGTTTTTTGTGTGTGTGTGAAAAAATGGTTGTGAGTATGAGCTCAGTGCAGACTCCAAATCCATTTTTTACCAGCTCTTTGCTTTGGACAAAGCTACTCAATCTATTCACCTTGTCTGTGAAATAGGAATTATAATAGTACCTATCTCATAGAGTTGAAATGAAGATTAAGTGAGCCAATACCTGAAGCAGGTAGAATAGTTCCTATTGCATAGTAAATGGTCAGTATTTTAGCTATCATTTGTGATTATTTGATGTTTTATTTGTGAAATCAACTTATTACTAGGGAGCACGCTTGAGCATTTTGCTGAGACTATGAAAATGAAAGCTGACACCATGTCTTGTATCTGTCAAAGTATTTATTGTCCTGTATCTGTTTGTATACCTCATTTGGCTATACTTAAATATCAACATCAGATTGTGTTATTTTAAGTAGTCAAATATGGTCAATGTCATGTGCAGTGGACATGAATTAAAATGACCTCATTTGTCTTTTTTCCTAAATTTGAAATCAGTATGACTGTTTTATTTTTAGTATGTAATATATAGATGAGACTTCCAATCAGAAAATAGAGCAATGATGGAGAAGAACAGCACACGTATTTTAAATGGCATTTTTCTCTATTTAAAAAATGTTCTCTATGTGGTTGTTTCTATCATCACCCCAAACTAAAATTTGTGCCCAGTTCTGCTATGGTGGCTGCTCTTGCAATGCATTAACTTGACTCATTGTGGAATACTTTCAGAACACTATTATTATTTTATAAATTATATTACAGTGTAATTTCTAATGAGGTCAGATGGCCTGTTTTAAATGCTAAAGACAAATCTTTAAATAGTTTAGCGTAATTTCTGTTTTAACAAAACAAAAAAGGATTTATGTTTCATTAATTTATGAAACTGCATCATGTTTTTATCTATTGATTAGTGTGCCCACAGTGTACCAGCAACTATGTTAAGTATTGACAGATGGGAATAAAACATAATTTCATGGGAGTATGAAGACATGAGGAATTTAATAATAAGTATATTGAGAGTTATATTTCAGGTATGCACAGGGTATGCAGTAGGAAAATACAGAGAACAGCCCTGTGAGGAGTGACCACAGAGGGCAAGGGGTACAGAAGAATAATTTGGAGATAAGGTGATGCTTCAGCTGAGAGTTTATGAATGATGAGGACAAAGGAAGGGCGTTAAAGGAAAACATAAAGGCCTTCCAGGCAGAGGCAATCATGTGCAACAAAGCAGGAAAGCAAGAGAAAGTGGCACTTTGGGGGACCAGCAAAGAGGCCGGTGTAGTGTGAGGGAAAAAAGCATTTGAGGGCACGGCTAGTACCAGACTGAAGATTATGTAGGCACCAGCCCTGCTCTCTTGTAAGGTCAGTCAAGGGTTCTGAATTCCTTTTGAAGAAAGAATCATGTAAAGGTTTTCAAGAAAAGTTTTATTTTTGTATTTGCCTTTTAGAAAAATTCCCCTGGCAGCACAGTTGAAGATATATTGGAAGAGAGCCCAATTAGAGGAAGGAAAACCTATTAGAAGGCAATTATAATGCAGACTATTATGAGTTAATGCATTGAGTACAAGAATGGAAAGGAGAATTGGAGAATTATTTAGAAGGTAAAATTTGTAGGCCTTAGTGACTGATGTCAGTCTGAGTGAGGAAAGAGCAGTAATTCTAAAACTGAGGATGGTGGTGCTGCACTCTGTTGAGAAGGAGAATATAGGAAAAAGAACGAGAGAGAGAAGGAATTTCTCTTGTATAGTATATGGTAAAGGCACGTGGTCTGAATAAAATGAGAAAAAATAAGAGCTAAACATGGAGACCTCAAGAAATATCGATGTTTAAAGTACTAAAAAAATGAAACTTTGAAATGTTCTTGAAAGGTAGTGGTAGAAAAGTAAAAAGTAGAAAAGAAATGACATAGAAACTAAGGAACCGGAGAGGTTAAGAGAGAACAAGACCTTGTGTATATTTTGAAAATGTACACATTAAATTGTCGGTAGTGGCTAGCTCTCAGATATGGGTTGAAGGAATGACAAAAATAAAAACATTAACCTTTAATTTAATATTTGAATTTTACTAAAAAGTATTTTATACTTCTCTGTACTAATATTTTGCAACTTCTTATGAGCAAATGAGCATATACTTATTTTAAAATAAAAAGTGAAAACAGCCCTGGCCAGTTTGGCTCAGTGGTTGGAGCGTTGGCCTGCGGTCCGGAGAGACCCGGGTTCGGTTCCCGCTAAGGGCACGTACTTCGGTTACAGTTTGTCCCCGGCCCTGGTTGGTCGTGCGGGTGGCAGCCACTCGATGTGTCCCTTCACGTCGATGATTCTCTCTCTCTCTCCCTTCCTCTCTCTCCCTCCCATTCTGTCTGTACAAAAAATGGAAAAATATCCTCGGGTGAGGATAAAAAAAAGAAAAAAAAAAGTGAAAACAAAAGTCATGTTAAAATATAATCAATTGAACATGAAAAATCAGTGAAGCAAGTGTAATCAGAACAGAAAGGAGGGGAAGGGCAGAAGGGAGTAGTCAACAATGTTGTATTGCAGTTAGGTCAAAAAAGATAAGAACTGACAGAAGCCTTATATCTTGGTATTTAGATTTGGTCACAAGTGACCTTATGAAAAGCAATTTCAATGAAAGACTATGGGCAGAAGCTTTATTCAGTTGTTGGGAAGTGGACAGTGGGGGAGGGCATGAAGAGCTGGCATAGTCATTCATCAAGGAGAATCTTGAGGATAGAGGAAGAGAGACATATAGATATGGATTTAGGATGCAAGGTGAGTAAACTGCTCAAGATCCAAGAAAGACATCCATGGCAGCTTCCTTAGTCATGGAGGATTTTACTGCAAGTCACTCAGGAATGTGAGTAGCATGGGGAGTTGACTTATCAGCCCCAAGTCATGCCAGATCCCAGCTTTTCTAAAACTGGGTTTTACAGGAAGTTTTATAAGGATTTGAAGAAGTCACTCAGCAAGACTTTTTGGAGGTAGACTGTATGTGTTGGAGGTAGACACCAATACAGGGCAAGAGCTCTAAAGTACAGAGAAGTGTTGAGGTACTTAATAAAGGAATGTACCTTTAAGTTGGAAGGTAAATACAACTACTTCTGGAAATGAAGTTTCATACAAAATATAAAACTTGCCTTGTTCCAAAGGCTAAGCTAACTGATATATTTTACACATAGATACACATTAGAAACAAATAAGATGATATAAATAAGCTAGTAAATTTCTTTTTTCTTCTTCTTCTAAAGCCGAACAACAACTTATCCTTACACAGAAACGCAGATGTACAGCCAAAACACCGGAGGGAGTTACTTTGACACTCAAGGGAGTTCTGCACAGGTGACTACCGTGGTCTCATCCCACAGTATGGTGGGCACTGGTGGGATTCAGATGGGCGTCACCGGAGGACAACTTATCAGCAGCTCTGGAGGAACCTATCTGATTGGCAATTCAATGGAGAATTCTAGTCACTCAGTGACACACACCACTCGGGCCTCTCCAGCGACAGTAAGTATTTGAGTTTTCATTTGTTTAATTTAGCTTCCTGGTGGCCACTACTGACATTTTCCAGTATAGGGGGTAGGTGGGGTCACAACACAGACTGGGTTGGGACAAGAAAGTGTTGAGTTTTAGTATTGCAATATTATCCAGAATGTAGTATGTGTAGCATTATGCAGAATGTTACTGGTACACACCCCACAATTATGTGAATTTGGAAGTTTTCATTAATAGTGGGAGATAAAAGAGGGAATTCTCACTCATCAGTGCTCATTTTAATAGGCTTTCTTCAATGACATTCAGTAAAATACTTTAAGTTTCTGCCAAAAGAACTTACTTTTATATTATGTTGATTGACACTGGCTTCTTTATGAGATAAAAACCAAGAAGTAGTATACAGAGTTAAATATAATTTAGTTTGGAAAGTTCACATCTTTCACCAGTAATATTTATACTAGTTCATTTCCAGAGACGTTACTTTGTGAAGGGCAGCATTTCCCAACCCTTAGACATTTAAATTTGGCCATATTCACATGTCACATCCACTACTATTTACTTAATATATTTTTTAGTTGATTCGCTTTTAAAGTAGAAAACTGCATGTATCTTTTTCTAAAGTATATTAAAATCCATTCTTTCAAAGTAAATTGAAGGTGTTCACCCATGTGCCATATGTAAAGCCATTTTACATTGAACCAGGGAGACCCATGTGGGAAGCAGTGATCTAGGTAATGCCAATGAAAAAGATCTCTTTGGCTCTGATCATTGCTACAAGCCAGCAGTTTCTTAGGAACATACATATTTGAGTTTTCAAGTTTTTAAAATGTAATAAATACATTTACTTTGACACATATTTTAAAGTAGTGAAATGATGTCACAGAATTTGTCATAGAAAACTGTAGAATTCAGTGTCATCAAGCTCTGTAACCTGAGCTTTCTATTTTCACCTCAACTACACATATAAAAGATTGTAAGCATTTAGAACTGCCTAGCTAAAGTATCAATGCAATTGATTTTCTAGATGTTTCATGTAAAGGGAACCTAGGGATTTGAAGTAAGCACAAGCACCCCCTTTTTTTTTATCAACTTACCAAATATTTTGTTCTTATAATGAAATAGAGGTAGAAACAAATTTGCTAGATAGTAATGTGAGAAACTTAACATTTTTCATTTTATGGATTTTCAAGATATATACTTGGAAAGTACTTACTTTGTGCATACTTTTTGTTTGTAATGATTACATGTATTTACATCTTCATCATTGAGTATCTTTTCCCTAATCCATTCCTTGAAGCTCTTCACTAATTCTTACTAACAACAAAACTGATCACTCGCTGTTCTCAGTGGAGAATTCCTGCTTTGTAACCTTTTCTTTGTGCTTTCGAATTATATCTTTGTGTATTTGTCTCTTGGTTTTCATAACAATAAGTACAGCATGTCTAAACCTTTTAGTCACAGTATATTTATGTAGATTATAAAGTAAGTAAAGTAAATCATACCCTCTTTGGACCTCAGTTCCCCTATCAATAAAATAAGTGGTTAGTTAGATTAAGTGATTTCCTAATTTCCTCCCAGTTTTACAAAGGAATTATAAAATGTTCTAGATGTAGAATTAACTGTATCTTTACCATAAAATAAAAAGCATTTTAATAGGCACCGGTACTTTATAATGCTCCTGAGAAAGGCCACCTAGTAAGTCATTTGCAGTGGAAAGGGAAGTACTTGCCACTTATCAGGGCCTTAGGAAAACTGAAAAATGGGGAGAAAGAGTATTTTCCCATGTTTGTTTCATCCACCCTCATGATAGCATACCACACCTCCAGCCTCCATCCTTCTACTTTATTTTCTCCAGGCATTTCTGTTTACCTTCACACTGATTTCTGGCTTATTTATGAGATAAAAACCAACTGGAAATGTGTTAACTAGATTTATTAGTGCTGTTACTGAGTTAACTGAATTGATTATTCCAGGTCATATAAATACAGGTGCAAACATTAACAGGGTAAATTTTATTGTTTTATTTTTTATTTTTTTTCTATATACAGTGTGAAGAAGTGGCATTACGCCTAAAGTTATCCATTATATAAATTTGACGCGTGATTTCCATTATATTAATTGGTAAATTAAACTAACAGTAAAAATAAAATAACTGAATTATAACAACTGGGAATAGTGGGAAACTACTGAAAACACCCCACCAGTTCATAGGATCAATTGTACATATTAATTTACACTTTTAAAAATGCATTAATATTTAAGATTTTATTGTTAAAGATGTTTTTTGTTTGTTTGTTGTTCTCTTTTATAAGAAAATTTCACTTTTAGCAGGAGGAGTGTAAAAGTTAAATTAAAAGGTAACTTTTGCCTGGAACAATCCTAGGTGCACTCAATCAAAGCTCATGTGATAGATTATATTACCTAATTACACATCTGCTAGTGTGACTTTGTATTTGTTACCAAAAAAAATTTTTTTTTTTTGGTACGTACCCCTAGCGGAAACTGAACCCGGAACTCTCTGGTCCGCAGGCTCCCACCACTGAACCAAACCAGCTAGGGCTGTTACCAAAATTTATATTCAATTTAGATTCCCCTCTCAATAGTGCTAGAGATCCTCATCGGCTTCATTCCCAGGGAGATGGTGATTCTGTTTACAATTTCACTTCTGCTACGATAGTGAAGTTAGCCAAGTTTATGTGCCATGAAACCTATTTAAGATTTTCTACCATCCTCCTTTTGCCAAATGTTAGAATATTTGTAGCTTTTTTCTTTGTTTAGACTGCTAAAACGCAGTGATTTTTTGGTAGGTGCCATGTTGTTAAAGGGAATTTACTTATTTTTAGGTATCTGGTTTATTCACTGTAGAACCATACAGAGAAGTTAGATGAGCACAATCTTTTTTTTTTTTAGCATTTTTACTGAATTTATTGGATTGACATTGGTTAATAAAATTATATAGGTTTCAGGTGTACAATTCTATAATACATCATCTATATATTGTATTGTTCACCACTCCAAGTCAAGTCTCTTTCCATCACCATTTATCCCCCCTTTACCCTTTTGTATCTCCCCCCAGCCGCCACCCCCTGTCCCTCTGGTAATCACCATAATGTTGTCTGTGTCGATGAGCACAATGTTCAACAACTTGTTGATCAAGACTCAAGCCATTTCTTTCCAGATGCTGAGCCAAATCGTGCCATATAAATTCAGTTTTTCTAGGTGTTTAATAGTCAGCCTATCACCTATAGCATGCCTGATGAGACTGGCTGTGTAGGAGTAGCCTATACTGTGGACAAAATTCCTGACTGGAATTAGGCTGTTTCTTAAGATTCTGTAATAAGTGAAATGTATAATCAGTTAAATTTAGTTGATGTAAAACTAGTTAAGTTTAAGCACTTGGAAATAACGAAACCTATCACCATTATTCAGTTCCTGGGTAGCAAGGTATCCTGCTCTGGTTCTCCAAATAATTACCTTGACTCTCTTACGTTTGACCTAGGTCTGTACTGAAGTACTTTCATTTAAATTTATTAGAAATAATTTCCTGCCACAAAGTTTAGTGTGCAAACAAGTGTTCTCAAGATATGCCAATGAAAAAAGATAATGATTTCATATTGAAGCCCTTGCTAAGAAAAATAAATGATTAGCATTTGAATATGTTCTTACCTTGTCTAATATTCAATATAATACCATCTTTCTCATTCTAGAAGGATCTCTGAATCATTTTTATTTGAGCATATGATTTACTTTAGTTTTATAACTTTAAGTGAAAAAAATATTTTACATAAACATGTTGCAGAATTTCATTTTTGCTTATGCATTGTAAAAATTGTCTGTATTAAAGGTACCTAGAAATGTCAGAATTTTGCAAAAGATTATGATGGTAACAAATTAAATTTTATTTGATGAATATGTTATGGTACAAATTACCAGTTCTTAACTACTATGTGTGTAAAAATGATATATATGTAATATATGTTTTATATGTATAAATATATACACACATTTCAAAGGCATTTTCTGTTAATAGTATTAAATAAGAATTTTTTAAAACATTGTCTAACATTTTTGTTGGAACATCTCTGGATATGAGTTCTGCTGAGTTACTACATGAATAAATGTTTTATGTTTCATTAAATTAATTCTAGGGATCTAATTATTGTTAATATTTTAGTAGCACATGGACATTAAGGTAGAAGAGTTGGCTGTAGTCATAATTTCGAATTCATTATACTTTGATCTTTCTTCTAACTACATCACCAAGTTTCCTTTACTTTTATTCATTTAAAACTCGAGTTTATTTTTCTTCATTATTTTTCTGTATAACCATATCATTTACAGGATTTTAGAATTTTGAAAACTGAAAACAATTTGCATTTGAGTATCAACATTTTATGATTGTAGTAGGTGATATTTTGTGCTCATCCAACACAGTTTATGTTACAGTATACCACACTATTCAATAATTAACAATTTGCTTTAAGAAACTTTATTTACTCACTACTCCATAAAAGAACTTTTGTATTCTTATAAATAGATGCTTATTTATGGAGGGTTTTTTGTGGGGGGTTTTGTTTTTTATCCTTGCCCGAGGACAATTTTGCATTTATCTTAGACAGAGCGGGAAGGAGAGAGGGCAGAAGAGAGAGAGAGAAACATCGACGTGAGAGACACACATCGACTGGTTGCCACCCGTACAACCCCAACTGGGGCTGGGGATGAACCGCAACCGAGGAACGTGCCTTTAGCGACATAACCCGGGACTCTCTGGTTTGCAGGCTGATGCTCTCACCACTGAGCAACTGGCCAGTGTAGGTATTTTTTTCTTAAAATAATTTTTTTTTCTTTATTGATTTTAGAGAGAGAGGGAGAGGAAGAGAGAGATAGAAACATTGATAAGAGAGAACATCGCTTGGCTGCCTCCAGCATGCCCCCCACTTGGGATTTGGCTCACAACCTGGGCATGTGCCCAAACTGGCGACCTCTTGGTGCATGGGGCGATGCTCAACCACTGAGCCACACTAGCCTGGCTAGGGTTTTTTTCCTTGTTAGCTAAATAAGATCACATTAATCACTGTTGAGACTCTGATATGAAAGCTAATTTTTACATCTTACTGTATATACATTTAGTATTTATATATGTTAAGTGATTTTTACTAAAATTAGATCCCACCAAAGGGCACAAGGAAAATGTGTTGAAACTAAAATTGTTCATATCTTTCCCTCTGTCGATTAATGTAAAATACTGTAATTTCTTTGAATTTCTTGAGGGGAAATTTGAATGTACATCTGTTGCTATATAAGTAAAAGTTTGGCCTACCTTTTACAATTTATAGAAAGTTAAAAATTCATTTAAGAATTATAGGTGTTTTTATTTCTTTATCCTTGGGTTTACATATTTATGGATTTGGTGTAGGGAATGGTCTTTTAATTTATTTATGTGAATTATACATTCTTAAATTGCACAATTCAAAAGATATGAGAAAGTACGTAATATACTCTCCTTCTCACCTCTGTTTTTCAGTCCTTCTCCTTAAAGTCAACCACTGGTATCAAGTTCTTTTTAGTGTCTTTCTAGGGACATTCTGCGAATATACAAGCAGAATGTCTTTCTCTTCCTCTCTCATTACCATTTTTTAAATCCAAATAATGATTAAAAAAAAAATACTGCATCTTGCTTTTTTTCTCACCTAGCAGTATATCTTAGAGATTTTTTCCAGATGAGTACTCGAAGGGCTTCTTTATATTTATGGAAAATGACTATATTAGAAGGAATTGAGCTGCCCATCTATCTTACCAAAAAAAAAAAAAAAAAAAAAGTTAAAATAATGTTGGATTATTGATTATGGCCATATAGATATAGAAAAGCAAAATAGTCACATGAGATAAAAACTTCTGTTTAATTATCATATACAGAGATATGCTTAGAAGAATTTTTTAATTTAGAAGAGTACATAAATTATGCATAAATCAGCTATATTTGACATAATACAGTGTAATTTCTATTTTAAATAATTGTCTTAGTCAGTTAGCCTCAATGATTAAAAAAATACTTCTCCACTTACTTTGGCAGAAGCATGTATGTCCATTATGAACTTAGCATTTTTTGTTTTCCTGTGTCCCATTTTCCTTAGGCCAGTGTGAGCCCTCAAATGAAATTCCTGAGAGAGAGTACCACGAATCTTCTGCTTCCTGCACTAAATCCTAAATTGACTGAAGGTTCTGGAACCTCATTTTCAAAGCACTTAATAAAATGGGGCTTTGAGTGACTCGTGTCTCAATCACTTCATCTGTATTCCATTTAGCTGTCAGTCAGTTCTACACTGCTCCGGCCTTGAAGGTGATAAGATCTAGAGGCAGTAATTTTACTGTTAAGGCTGTACAACATTCCACTCCTCATCATCTCGATAAACCAGGAGGTTAAGACAAACAGATTGAAAGGGGCCTCAGCCTCTCCTCAGCATAACTGATGGATTCCCCTGAATTTCTAAAGCAAAATATAATGAGTTATTTTAATTTTTAGCTATTTCCTACTGAAACAGCATTTCAGAACACAGGTGTGTTGTAACATGCCAGAAATGGCTAGATTCTATTTCATGTGAAATCTAGATTAGAAAAGTGTAATGATGTTTATAAATTCCACTTGTAAGTATGGAAGTAAGTTATGTTCCGATGACCTCTGGTGTAAGTTTTGTTTAATCCTTGTATTTATAAATGATATTTCTGATTAACTTACTAGTTTAAAATTAATACAGATCTTAAAGGAAAAGAATCACTAATGTTTCACTCATGAAGACCAGGTAATCCAGATAAAATATGAAATGTATTGTTAACAAATTAAAATGCACTGTAGTCTATGAAATACATGAGTCAATATTGGACCCATAAAATTTTAATACTGCCACTTCCACTGGCCATGTCTTTTAATTTAATGAGGGAAAGTACAACACAATGCCTGTGTCCAAGGATCACTTCTCAAATGAGAGGAATCTGTACATCCCCATGTTTACTAGTTCATACCCCAAAAGCATGTGATTTGATTTTCACTTTCTCAGCATGCATGACTGCAGTTGTGTTTATTGATCACATAATTATTTGGTTTCTTTTAAAATCCAGCTATTGTGTTTGATTATAACTGTTGGAGTCTGTAAATTTCATGGGCTAGGTGTTTTGTAATCTAACTTCAGACTATTAGGAATAATTTTACACATTTATTTTAAATATACTTACTATAAATTTTAGTAACTTTCCCATCTGCCTTGTAAGAAAGAAACTGTATTTTCAAATTATAAGAAATATGCATTTAATGAAACAAGAGAAGGAAATAAAATATAAAAATAGAAAGGAGGCAAAAAGTTCAGAATTTGCAGATGATATTATCATACACCTGATAAAAATCATGGAGAATCAAATAAAAAATGATAACAAATAATAAGAAAACTTAATAAAGTGACTGAGCATAAGATTAATGTACAAAGAAAGCAATAACTTCTCCTTATATAAACAACGGTAGTTAAAAAATATAATGGAAGCAAAGATCTCATTTATAAAAAAATTCAAAATATACCAGGCAATAAACTAACAATATATGTGTAAGATTCAGCTGCTGAATAAAACTTTTTAAAATTCCTAAGAGACACACAAAAATGTCTTTTATAATTGAAAGGGCAATCGAACATTTTGAATTTCCCTAAATTAACTTAAAATATGTCAGTCTGATCCTAATCAAAATACCAATAATATTTTTTAAAAGGAAAAGCTGTATATATAAGTAAGCATGCAAGAACCATGAAGAAAATTTTGTAAAAAGAAAAAGTAATGGAGAGTGGGGTAGAATGGAAACAGCCCTGCTAGTTATTCAAGCATAAAATTATAATAATTAAAACAGAATTGTATAGGCACAGGAATAGATCAGTATAGGCCAGTAATAAACTAAAAGGCCATAAATGGGCCAGGTGCATGTAGGAATATAGTATATGATAAAGGTGGCATTGCCTGTTAGTGGAGAGATAATGGATTATCAATAAATGATATTTGGGACAATAGCGCAACTATTTAGAAAAGAAAATTAGATTGGTTCTATACATTATTCTTTATATAAAAATTAATTTTACTTAGATGGAAAATGTATTTTATTATTCTCTTATCATGGGGAAGCATGATGTGAAATCCAAAAGCTACAAAGAATATATTGATATAATCAACTTAGTAAAGATTTTTAGAGCCATTCTTATTCAATATTTTGAAGTGAAAGTGAATGTTTTGTATATGTATTCATGTACTTACAGTCTGGGTTATTTTCTTTAGTTATTCACTCTCTCAAACATTTACCCAAACATTAATCAAACAATCACTACTGACCAGGCACTGTGCTTCTAAGATTATAAAGGTTTACGGTATGGGTAATGGAACTAATTTCAGCATCGAAAAGTACCTAATCCTTCAAGGCAAAAATGGAAATTCACAAGTAGCCCCCAAACTTCTTTTAAGTGATTAGTTTTATCCTCTCTCTCACCACATTATTTTTTTAAATCGCAAATGTTAATATGTTGTAAATTGATTAATTTTTGATTCACCAAAATTGTTCTTATATTCTTACTTTGTTGCTAAAATAAATTGGAAAATTGCCTTAAAGTTGGGTACGATTGAGTAGCAAGAGAATGAAAGAAAAGCAAAAATCTAAATAATACATAAACTTCAAAAATCACCCTTTACATAAAGTTAGCTAGCACCATTGTAGGGGTACCCATTAATCTCTCAATTAATTTTCCCTGAAGTAGTAATTGCAGTCTGACCATGGCAAAGAAAAATATTTTTATCATGTTTTAGTGCAGTGGTCCTCACATGAGTATGTATTCTCTGGAGCATCAGTTAAACATGTCCCTGGACCCCAACCGAGGGGGATTTTTTTTTTTTTTAAACGCAGTGTGGGGAAGAGTCCAAGATTTGCATTTCTTACAAATGCCCAAATTGTTCTGCTAATGCTGTTCCAGGATCACACTTTGTTAAAACCTGTTTTAGTGATTACATAGACTTAAGTACAGAGTGAAAATGTTCTTAGTATTCAGAATGATCTACAAAAGGCAGACAGTGTGATGAGCCTGGAAATTTTTATGCTACGTGAAATAAGCCAGTCAGAGAAAGACAAATACCATATGATCTCACTTATATGTGGACTCTAATGAACAAACTAAATTGATGAACAAAATAGAAACAGAGGCATGGATACATGGAACAGACTGACAGCTGTCAGTGGAGAGGGGAACGGGGAGGGGGAGCCGGATGAAAGAAGATGAAAGGATTAGCCACAGAACATACAAGCATAACCCATAGACACAGATAAGTATGGTGATGGCCAGAGGAAAGGGGGAGTGGGGACGAGGGGAGAAATGGGGACATATGTACTAGTGTCAAAAATAAAATAAAAAAGAAATCTTATATTTGAAAATGCAAACTTAACTTTGGATCCCATCACTTAATCCTAACCCAGCAGATTCTTGACGGTAATTCTAGCCCTGAGTGCTTATGCAGTTGATGTGTCAGAAAAAATAGTTTTATTGTCGCTCACAGATTAGGCCAGTCTCATGAGGTCCAGGTGAGGGTGGAGGGATCTGGGCTCTACAAAATGATCAGAGGAAGCCCAAAACAATGGTCTTGGTTTCAGTACACTAACTTAAACCAAATATTCTCAGAACACATTCAGTTTATGCTAGTTTCTTATCAAAATGTTTTTCCCATAAATATTTTAGGGTAGTTTCAGATGGCACAAAATTACCAAAACTTCAGATTGAAAGCACAATAATTCAATTTTTTTCTCTAGATGTCATAAAATAATCACTGAATAAAAAGGATCTAATATAGTTAAACAGTTGCAAGACCTAAAACTTCAAATGCTTAGTAAGATTAAGATTTTGTCTTTAGCTGATTTCTGATTCAAGCTGAGATGAAAAGCAAAGCTGTCTGGGTGTGTTTTCTCGGTATTTAAAAAAAATTTTTTAAGAGTTACAAAAGCAGCCTATCCTGAATCTCTCAGTTAAGCTTCTTTCAACATTACTGTGGAGTAATGAATTTATATGTAGATTTCTGTATTATTTGAATATACAAATTAAAGAATAGTATCATATTCAGAGCCTTAGCTTCAGAAGGGGCATTTCTATCTGCAGTACCGGGCCTCCTGTGCCCAAGAGACACCTGTAGGTCCTTAGAAGAAGGGTTTCAATGGCTAGACGGGAACTAATTTAGCTCATTAATTCAGAGCATTTAAAGTTTGGGGGCCATAACCTACAGTGAGAAATACCTTTATATTGTGGCCCAGTTCTCATATACATACATGCATGCAGTCATGAGTATATACACATATACATTCCTACATAGGTCACTGAAACCAAAGTTCCATGAAACAGTACTTTATCCATACTATGTAGGGACATCTGGGTATTTTCTTCTCTGTTTGACATCTTTAATTTTTAAAACCTGCTTGTCAGGACCCACATAATTGATTTCATAATTCACTGATGGGTTGCACCTTATATTCTGAAAAGGAATGCTTCGGGCAAATTGAAGAGATCAGAGCATTAGCAATACAAGTATGAGAGACCTGGATGTAGACTCTCCATTGTTTTGTTGTTGTTGCTACTGTTTTGAATTTATAACAAGTGCCCAGATGATTCTAACAACTTTCTAGGACTACACTTTGAAACAACCTGTGTTATAGTAATTATATAGACCAAATACATAGTGAAAGTGTTGTTTGCTGTGACGCTCCTGGTTGAAGTACTTCCTGTAGAAAGTCCCCACATACACATATGCATACACCAGGAGGCTGTTGTTTGAGATCTCTAATGCAAACTAAATGTAAAATCTTAGAGTTCAATCTTAAGTGTATTTTCTTCATTGGATTTCTCTAAAGTATTTACTGTTCTTTCACCAGGAAACAAAAATGCTATTTCTCTAAGAAAGTGGTGAATGGTAAGGTTAACAAAGTAACCTATATTAACAAGAAAATGCAACATTATATATTAAGGATAACTATTTTTATGATGATTAAAATCTAACTATCCATTCAAAACATTTTGTTGCCTCATAACTTCATCACTTTGAAATCATTTTCAAGTTATGCTTCAGTCATAGTTAAAACCCTTTTAGGAAGTAAATCTTGTTTGTTAACAGTAAATCATTTAGCGAATTTTAATTTTTCAAGCCACTCCTTGGAAGATAGTTTTATTAAACAATTTGGGATGTTTCCACTTGATGTATGTTCATGTTATATTTGTATAAAATGGAAATGATGCTGAATTTAGAGAAATAAATCTTGGA
This sequence comes from Molossus molossus, assembly GCF_014108415.1. NCBI lineage: Eukaryota > Metazoa > Chordata > Mammalia > Chiroptera > Molossidae > Molossus > Molossus molossus. The sequence continues at coordinate 55,278,761 of NW_023425349.1, read as the reverse complement.
TTCCAGTCTTACAGTTAATACCTATGTGATCTTAAGAAATTCCCTCAATCCTAGAGAGCCTCAATTTTCTAATCGAAAAGGAGATGATATTGCTTGCCTTTTCTATTTTACAAAGTTGCTGTGAAGATCAAATGACAAAGGTTTATAAAGCATATAGTATTATACTATTTTTCAATCACTTTAACAGTTCTAGAAAGGAAATTGTTTTTACCATGAGACCAATTTTAATTATAATAGTAGTTGAAAACATCAATCTTGACCTTTTGTCTAAAAAAAAAAAAGATTAAAAAGTCATTTCAGTCAAGAGAATATGCCTTGACCTATAAAGACAGTGAATAAGATGATATAATTGTTCTTTTTCCTTCTGTTTTATGAGTATCTGATGGAATGACTGGTCAAGATTTACATTAAGAAAAAGTCTTAATTGTCCACATATACGATATTCCGTTTGGGGCATTGCATAGATGTACATGAATGTGTTGCTAAGGATTTTCCTTTATCTTTCAGAAAAGACCTATTTTTCTTTTTTTAATCCTCACTCAAGGATATGTTTTTCATTGATTTTAGAGATACAGGAAGGTAGAGGGAAAGAGATAGAGAGAGAAACATTGATGTTAGAGAGAAATATCAATCAGTTGCCTCCTGCACATGCCCTGACTGTGGATTGAACCTGCAACCTGGATATGTGCCCTGACCAGGAATTGAACCTGTGACCCTTTGGTGCAACAAGCAACTCTCCAACCACGGAGTGACACCAGCCAGGGCAGCACCTATTTTTCTAAAAAGTCATGTGCCCATGGTGGCTGGGATGGATATCAGTTTCTTACCTGTTGTTTTACATAGGGAATTTCTAAGTCCTACCTGCTCCAGTAATCTCAATGCTCTGTAAGTTTGTCTTTCCAAGCTAAACATGATCTCAAATGGAGCATCCCACCATTTGATCTCAGAGAAGTTACCATAGTTTCTTTTCTGATTATGAGGCAATAGTCCAGGATCATCATGAACCAGTCTGAATCCCCAAGTGCTATGTATCCTAGCATTAGATAATTGTGGAGAGGATGTGTATTCTTTTGGCAACTCAGTTTTAGGATGAAATTTAGTAGAAGATATAGCTGGATGCTATACCTTAGTTCAGAGAATTGACTCTTTTTTTTTTTTTACAAAATAAGCTAAGGTATAATCATGGACTAAAGCTTTATTAGTTTAAGTAGAAAATGGAAAATGCTTATTTACCATACCAACTTTTTAATTGTAGAAAGCAACAACCATGAATCCTTTTGTCATTAGAAAAATTATTTGGCTCTGTACTATTAAATAGAAAAAGGCAAAAGGGCTTTAAAAAAAAATGGAAAAAAAAACTAAGGAAAAGATTAGATAGATAAATAGGTAGGTAGGTGGGTGGGTGGATGGATGGATGGATGATGGATGAATAGATAGATAGATAGATAGATAGATAGATAGATAGATAGATAGATAGATAGATAGATTGGAGCAAAACTCAAGAAGACAGATATCACTGAGGCTTGAAGTAGTCTTTCAGGTTGTCACAGGGCCTCCTTTTAATCTGATTGTAATAGCTTGCAGGAGGGTTGAAATTTCAATAACAGAATGATCAGTATTCTCAGAATAAAGATCATGCAGCAGAAAAATGAACAGGAAAACATTTTAGAAACTATTCATGTCAATGCGTTTGATATGTGTATTTGAAATGTTCTAATCGCACAGTGATGGAATAAAGACTCTTGTGTTCATTTGAAGTAAAAATGAGGCATTGCCAAGCTTTCTGCCTCAGATTTCCCACCTTTGGATCTGTAATTCAAAAGTATGTTCATATTAATTCCTTCTCATTCTCACTGCTACAATATTACCATAGCTTCCAAGGTGGTTTTCCTGTTTCTAGATTCTTTCGCTTCCTACATTATATCCTAGATTAATATATAATGATATCATATCAGTTCAATTCCCTTTCTAAAAGCTTTCCAACAATGTTTCATTCCCTTTTTAAAAAAACCATCTCTATTTTATTTTTAATTGAATTTATTGTTTTAATTGAAGAATCCCGCCAAGAAATTGCAGTCTGTCTAATTTAATTTACCTGTCCCTAAAGGAACTTTATCCTTCAGCCAATCTTACTCTTCTTTGGGTTTACATTCTGCCATCTTATTTCTGTGCCTTTATTCATTGTTTGCTCAGTCTAAAATCTTCACCAACCTGCCCCTATCGGAATGCCAGGCATTATTTGTCAACCCTCTACTAAAGAACCACTTTATCCATGCTCTCTCTCTCTAACCATACCGGCACGAAGTAATTCTCCTCTCCTTCCTTCCCTTTGTATTCTAGTAACACTTAATTATTTAAATTATTCTGTCTACCCTTAATCATGTAGAGGGAGAGAAAGAGAAAGTTAGAAGTTCCTTGTATACTAATAGATACACTGTGTCATTCTTACCACTTAGGCCGGGATGTATTGTGACTTTCTGGTTGGCAGAGCTATGTTTTAAATATCTTTGCAAAACATTTCTCCCTCCCTCCTTCTATTTCTTCATCTCTTGCTCTACCTCTTCAACTCTGTCTCCACATATACAGTCAAACACACACACAGCTAACACTGCACCTTGTATACAATGGGGTTTTATGTTCATTGAAATGGAATGAAACTTTACTAATCTGATGAAGTTCCCATTATCACAGCAAGCACCATAGTTGTTTTATACTGGGGGTGGAGGGGTATTTATTTATTTTATTAGAAAAGAAACTCCTGCCCTGGCCAGTTTGGCTCAGCGTTTGGAGCGTTGGCCTGTGGACCAGAGAGTCCCAGGTTCGGTTCCCACTAGGGGCACATACGAAAAAAGAAAAGAAAAGAAAAGAAACTCCTACATATTTCTTGAATTTGAATCACTTTTAAATTCTAACTAGCTGATAATCTAACAATTTAATCATTTTTATTGTCTGAAACTATAGTGATATAATATCTTTGTTGAGATGAGAAACATTTTCTTAGATATATGAGACAATCATGTTCACTATTTGGGCCAATAATCTTTTTTTTTTTTTTTTTTTGGCATTTATCTTCAGGTAGAGCAGGAGGGAGAAAGGGAGGGAGAGAGAGAGAGAAACATTGATGTGAGAGAGGCACATTGACTGGTTGTCACCTGCATGACCCCAACCAGGGTCAGGGACGAACTGCAACTCAAGTACATGCCCTTAGCGGGAACTGAACCTGGGACTCTCTGGCCCGCAGGCTGATACTCTAACTGCTGAGCCAAACCGGCCAGGGCTGGGCCAATAATCTTTTGAATCAATGAACCAACTTTTAAATATGTATGTGTGTATACACACATATATACACACATACATATATATTTTTTAATTGATTTTTAGAGAGAGAGGAAAGGAGAGAGAGAGAGAGAAACATTGATGTGAGAATGAAACATTAATTGGCTGCCTCCATCATACCCCCTACCAGGGATCAAGCCCATAATCCTGGTATGTTCCCCGACTTGGAATTGAAATGGCAACCTTTTGTTCGTAGGACAACACTCAACCAACTGAGCCATACTGGCTGGGGCTCAGTGAACCTACTTTTAAGCAAATTTCCCATTTATCTTACTGATCATCATTTCCTACCTTAAATATGACAGTATGGGTACTGTGGAATATAATTTAGTACTAAGCGTATTTCTAGCCAGGAGAATTCAAAACTTTTTTCTAAGGACTAAATTTAAGTTTTGAATGATCTACTGTAAACTGGAAGCATATGATCTTCCCAGTTCACTTTGGTCTCAGTATTTTGAGTATAAAATGCTATTCTGCCATGTTTTTCTTGAGCTTGGTTTAATTCCCAAAAGCTTGAACAAATATTTGCTCAAGTATCTAATCCATAATAATGGAAAAGTTAACAAATTAATTTAATCCTCAATGGGCTTAGTAGAATTTATCCTAATTAACTATCATATTTTATTTAGCTAATTTGCTGTCTCTCTATCCAACCCCTGCCCATATACATAGATACATATAGCCCTCCTGAAACTATGACAGGACCAAATCACAGGCTAATTGGTAGGAGTGACATCAGTAATTCGTTTGGAATATTAGAGCTGATTAACCTTCCATAGCTATAATATCAAACGTTGGCCTCACAGTTACTCTTCCCTGATTTTTCATGGTTCTTCTAATTCCTCCTTCACCCTCACTTTCCACAACACATTCCTGTAGGGGTTAATCTCTTCTCATACTTTGTCCCCTGAAAGCTTCTATTCAACAAACATTTACTGGGAACACTTCAGTCTTACATGTTTTAATCTTTTCAACTAGCAGGGCATGGTCTGTTATACCAAATAAAACCCTTCTGGCTTTATCTGAAAACGGACATTTTTTTCAAACATCCCACACTTCCCTCAAAACCTTAATGACATTTCTTCTTCCCTGACTCCCACACACCAGTAACGAATTCCAGCCTGTTACTTCAGCCTCACTGCATGCCACTCCCATATATCACACCCTATAAACTGGACTTCTTGACAATTCCCAACTATGGATACACACTGTGTTTTCCTTCCTCCCAGCTTTATTGAGTCCATTCTTCCTCCCTACAACACCCTGTCCCCCACTTCTACCTGCTGAAAACTCTCCATCGTATAGCATGGAGTTCTGAATTTGGGGAATCCATAAACTCTGAGAAAGTGAACGTAAAATTTTGTAGGAGTACTTAACTACATTTTTCTAAGTAAAAGTGTCATTGTTTTTATCACATCCTCAGAAGGGGACCAAGACTCCCCCCAAATTTAAAAAATAAAGAACTTTTCATTTTCTTCTATATGTCTGAACTACTCTTTTATTTGTGACGCATATTTAATTATATGCTACATACATACATATGCCATACCCTATCTCTCTTGCCAGATTATACTATCCTTGGGTTATAAATTTTTTTTTATCATGATTCCTTGTATACTACATTATATAGGATGGGTGCACAGTCACTGTAAAAACAAAACCTATCTTAAAAAATAAAGCAGGGCTGTGATCCTTTCATGAGATAAGAATTTCCTTCAATGTTTTCATTTAATAAATAGGATGAATATATGTTTAGTATTTTTGTATGCTTTTCAGAAATTCTTATCAACTAGGTGGTCACTAGATGTTCTTGCTTCTCACTGGACTAATTAATGAGCCTCAGAGAATCCATGGGTGTTTGGAACCCTGTGAGCTTCTAGAGGTTCCAGTGTGCTTGCTCAGAAGCTGGTCCTGTCTTTCCACGCTTCCTCCTGTTCCCTGGCCTCTGCAAACTCAGCACGGGCCGAAATCAATTAGAGCAGAACACTTCTACAGCCGAAGGAGCTAGTTCACTTTTAAAATCTGTATTACAAAGGGACACAAGAAACCCAAATTCTCAAAGTCCAAAGAATTCTAGAAAGTCAGCATATCTCTAGGGAGCCCAGTTTGAACCATGATATATTCTGGACACTGTGACTCCCCAAAGCACTTTGAAGCTGTCCACAAATGTTCATTTCCTAATAATCTGGCACCCTAGGGAGTTGTCTGGGAATCTGAGGCCACTGTGGAGTAGCAAGTTAGCAATAGAAGCAGATCATCTAACTTTTTCCCTTTTTTCCAAAAAATAAGTGCTGCTTTATCCAATTTTAAATGGCTGATTAACAAACCCAGACATGGATTTCTCCCTCAGTGTTGCTCAGCTATTATATTTCTGATAGTTTTGACCTTTCATCTCAATGTATAAAATGATAAGATACAGATATTTTATTTTTATTTTTATTTAGTAGATTGAAATCTAACCTCAAAATTGTCACCCTCGAACTTTGATGAAAATGTAGGCATTTTGGTAAATTAAAGTTTTGAGCAAATTTTTCCTGGAAGTGATTGAAACTTATTTCAGCTTTTTTTTTTTTTTTTTTTTTTTTTATGTTTTCTCTTTGAAAAGAAGAGCACTTATTATTGGTGCCCTTTTAAGAGATGTAATACTGAGGTCCTTTATAGTTTTACAGCTTAACATTTTTGGTAAAATGTTTGTTTACTCATTACATTTATTTACTCTTTCTGTAATGTATCTTGTTTCAAGTATAATGATAAACTTTATTAACATCTTGTTTGGCAGAGAAAATGATTTAGAAGTCAGTTTACTTAATTTGTGATCTAAAAAAAGGTTAATAGAATAAATTGTATTATAGCTTATGAATTAATTAATATCTATTTTAAGAATAATGTTTTATCATTTCTAATCAAACTTTCTTCTCAGTATTACATTTCATTAACTCCAGGGAGGAAGAACCAGTAGTTTCAGAAAATAATATAAAATTAAATTAAAACTTAATTCTCACATTGTTTAGAAGAAAATTATGTATAATTGAGACTGAATGTCTGTGTATAAATTATTCTACCACAAAGAAATTGGAAAGCTGATAGGGGAAAAAAAATAATTTTCTATGGATATTGCCATCCTTTCTTTTTGTGTGGTGGGAGGTGACAGTTTGTTAAAATTGTAAGGCATCATTACTTTCCATAGCCATTGTAAAATACAAGTAAGTTAACTATGCTTTAAAGCATTAAATATTTTTATAACTGTTTATTCTGAATTGTTGATTTGATCAGTTGGTAAAAATAAAAATAATGATATGGATTTTCTCTCTTAAATTATATAATGTGATTTTTATTTAACTTTAGTTAATATCGTTAATATAACCTAGTAGCCAAATACAGTGTTCAGAACTTGTTTTTATAGTACATGCTACATTAGGAGCTGATGGGTAGATATCTTTAAATATGAGGTTATCAAGAACACATCTCATATCTCATTGGCACCTGCTACTTAATTAAGGTGTTAGATTGCTCATGGTGTGCTGAGATCATGTAGAATCAAACTTTTCTGTGGTTCTCCCTTTTCTTTGTTGGCTCTGAATTGTTTTTCTCTTCTGTGTTCCATTTCTGCTGTCCTTTCTAATGGCTCTTCCCCACCACCATATCCTAAAACATAATGTAGGGGCCATGATTACATCTTAATGTTTGTTCATACTAATGATCCTCCACTTTCCAAATTTTAATACAGGGTTAAGAGAGGGGTGGATAGATTTAGTAGCTTTTGAACATTAATGAAGGTGTCTTTGCACATTTGCATTAAAATACTAATGCATGTTAAACAAAATCTTTCTTTTATGACAGAATAAAACAAATATTAAATAGTCTTTGAGGGGAGACTATTTAGAAAGAGTGGTTACTGTCCCTCATCTTGAACTATGAAAGTCAAGAATTTTTTTCTCATAACTAGAAAAATCCACTGGGGTTCCTGCTCCTCTGGTCTCCATTCTGATTAAAATTAGAGAATGTTAAAAAAAAAAAAAAAAGGTTTACTTTTGTGATTGGGCTTATTACTGGTGTGCATATATTTATTTTATTTTATTTTATTCTTTGGGGGTGGGGGAAGATGGTGGACATACACTTAGTGAGAGTTATTCAGTTGCCACCATTCAAGAAGAAATTGAACTTTAAAAATCTATCAAAAATTCTCTGGTGAGCCTTTTATTACTATCTTGTCTTGAGCCCTTTTTTTAATGACATCTATTATCAGATTGAAATGGCGATTGAGACGCTGCAAAAGTCTGACGGTCTGTCCACTCACAGAAGCTCTCTTCTCAACAGCCATGTAAGTTGCCTCTTTGTGTAAACTAATCTCTTGCTTGTTCTGCATGTGTTGCTGGCTTCTAAATGCTTGTTTTATTTATTTACTTATTTATTTTGCTTCTTAACCTTCCTTTCTCAGCCCCTATGATCTCTGTATCACTTACTGGCTATTTTGTACAGTGGAATATCTTAAAAATAGAGTCCTCAATGTATTGCTTTACTAAGTTTTTGTACTGTTTTGGTACAGAAATAACATTTCCAAGTTAATAACAAGCTGCTATTTTTACTTGTAAAATGTAATTCAAGACAATATTAAACATTTTAAGTTTTCTATTTCGATATTTATTTACTGTGAAGTAAATGCTTATTATCTGCCTCTCTATGTCTGTCTGAGACAGAGATATATTTATATCTACTTATATGTCCAGTAATATTCTTTAAGTAGAAAAAATATTATTAATGCCAAACCCAGTGCTAAAATGTTTGAAAATGATCTGTTTATCAGTAAGGCTATGTAAGATGGCAGGAAGCAGCTGCTTAGAGAAGCTCAGGGCCTAAGACCTGAAGAAAAATGACACTGGGCCTAAAGAAGTGAGGCTATAGATAAGCTATAAATTGCTAATACTTGAGACAAAACAGGAGTAGTGTTACTATTTCTTGAAGCTTTTAACTGTTATCCGATGCAGCATCACCACAACACTGGTAAGTGCAAGATGAGTGATGACAGTTTTCTGGAACTGTAAACATTTCCATCGAATGTCCAAATTTTGGGGAACCAGTAAAAATGCCAATTAAAATTATTTTGTTACCATGATTTCTGAATATATGGGGAAAGTACATAGACCTTTGAATCAAATGTTTTAGATAAATCTTCTGCTAAATTAATATCAGTAACAATATAGTAAGAATTAGTTTTCCATCCCCACTGACAATGTATTTATTCTTAAATTTAGAAATACATTATTATAATTTTTAAAAATTCTTCATATTTTGTGACTGAAAAGTCCAAATTTTATTTACCCAAATGAAATTTCAAAAATATTATTATTATTTCTGTAAACCTGAAGCCTTTGGCTCATAGAAAATGTTTTCTATATGCTTTTTAAAGATTTGAATTCTCAAACATTTAACTTCTATATTCCAACACAACACTAAATACTGTGTTCTTACACAGTTGTTTTTAGATGAAGTATTTTGTCTTGTTTCTTTCTCAAGAGGAAGTATGGTAAATAAAAACAGATTAACCAACTTGGAGAATGCCTGCAATTTTGGTGAAAATTATAGATATAAATTTTAAAATAATATATCTTAGCCTTTCTTTTTGAAACGAATATAATTTTTTCCCTTTTCTGAAAATTTGTATGCAGTATGCCACTCTTTTATATGTTCCATAAGTATATCCCTTTTGTGTTAGCATGAGTCTGTGGTTGTGGGTTAAGGCTGATTTACTGTATATTATTAGGTGTATATTTTGGGGAGGGCGTGATGATTAATTGGTGTTTGTATCTTGAAAATGGCAAGTGAAACTGTTGTTCATGTTCAGTCAAAATATCCAGGGACATCAGAAAACAAACCACTAGGAGTTTCCAGTTACCGTTTACGAATTTTCAGAAATTTAAGAAGTTGGGTTTTGATATTCAATTTCCATTTCAGAGACATAGTTTAGTAAATATATGTTTAATTTTAACTTGAATCATTCATCTTAGTATTTTCATGAACAATAATGTGGATATAAGAATTTTTGTATAGTTTTATTTGTTGATTGGTTTGAAACTTCTCAAATATGTTGGGTTTTAGGAAATTATTATTTTCTTCTAGAATTCATAAAGTAGTATTTAGTGTTAATGAATGTGTGAATTAAGCTGCATAAACAACAGTTAAATATTTGTCACTCCATGGCTTTATATTTTTTTATTACATAGCGTGACAGATCTTCCTTACTGTTTATAACTGCCAGAGACATTTCAATAGAAAGAGAGTGGGTGTAAATGTTGCCTGATGCAGTAATAATCTTTCTCTAGGTGACCTGTTTCTATTACACCTCTGAGGTACAGTTAAATTCATTTAAAAACACGTTTATAGTCAAGTCTTTAGAAATACAGATGATTCTACAGATGGTATGGAAAGAGTGGAGAAAAGTTCAGTGTTTCTGCTGACCAGTCAGGTTTCCTTTCTCCCTGAGCACAGAAGATCCTGTTGTCTTTCTGTTCTTGGAAAGTTAGTGATGCTCCTGGTTCTTGTGAGATTTATCTAAACAACCAGAGTAAACTACTGCATGCATTCTAGTCAAAAGCCACCTCCTAAGAGTATTTTAAATTCTGTTAACCTAATTGGTGAATTTCAGTTGTGCAGAAATACTTTAGTAGAGAGGTTATTTTTAAATGAAATACTGTTACTATTTTAAATGTCAGTAAACTATAAGTTGCCTTTATCTCTCACTGTATAGGACTGATATGAAATTATTTGAAGTTTGTGGGATTCTTTGAAGAGGACACAAATTCAACTTTATGATAATAGTTCTCTGATTTATCAGTTTCTACAAAGGGTCAATTTCATTAGACAAAAAATTAAGAGAAATTGTCGATAATTTGCATCCCATGTTTATCAGTTTCTAAAGAAGGACCTGAATCATGATTTCTTAACCCAAAATCTGTTGTCATTCTATTTTGTAGTATGGACTAGAACAGATTTTTATTTTCTGTTTATGCATTTGATTATTCATGGTAATTCAGAAAATTTTTGTTAGGGTTAAATCACAAAAATAATCCCCTCTCAGTAAAATCCAACTTGATTACTTTGTTTTTCATCTTTCTGCATACCAGATGATGGATGGGGGATTACATTTGGTATCCCTTTTCAGCATATTCTTAAGTATCTTTGGTACTGCTGCTCTGTTTTTATAATTATTATGTCGTTATTATCCAGGTTGAAATGCATGTCTAACTTGTTGGTTTTATATTCTTTGTAGTGTCCCACCTGTGACTGAGTACACTTAAACTGAATGCCATGTTTTAGTCTATTAACAATAACATAAATGGATTATTTCGGTAGTAGCATCTTGTAGGCAAACAAAAAGTATTCATTGAAAAGTGAAAGTTCAAGGAGTGTAGGGACTTTATGTTTGGTCCACTGATGCATCCTTGGTGTCTGAAATAGTGCCTGATGTATAGTAGATGCTCACTAAAGATTTGTTAAATGAATGGATGTAAGAAACAAGTAATAGAAGGGAACAGATCTTACCTTCAGTATTCTAAGTAATTTTACCAATCATGTGTATATTTATTTGGGACCTTATATATGCATTGTTTTGTTATCCAGAATGCTTCAGTGGGTGTATGTGTGAATATTGTTAGTAGAGAGTGGACTTCTCCCTGCTTACCATTGAGTGAAAGAATATTATGATAACTCTACCATTTACCCATGCACACCTGTCAGTTAAAAAATAGAGTGCTGTTTTTTCCTCCAAATAATTGAATCCTTCGGAAAATTGTGGCCTAGAGTGATAACATTAATCTCCATGTTTTTAGAATGGTACTTTTGATTTAACTTTACATCAGTCAGTTAGTTTAAATGTTTTTATTTCTACATTTTTTGTATGTGAAGATGCTGAAGGTAAAGGATATGTAGTCTACCTAAATCAAATTAGAATATTGTAATTCTCTTCATGGAAAACTTTATTTTATACTCCTTCTCTGATGTGATTAATATAAATCGGCATTTAATGATTTTGATTCTATTCTATTTGTGATATTTTAGATCATAAATTTGAATGTAGAAATGTTCTTAAGTTAATTGTTTCCAATTTTCACATCATGTTCTTCAGCTTGTGCATTTTTTTAAAATTCCATTTAAAGTACACAAAAAACTTTAAGCATTAATTTTATAGACTTTTCACAATTTAGCAAATAATTATTTCATGACTTTTTCTGGTTTTAGCTACTGAAATAAATATATTGAGCTCAAAGCAAAACCTTGTTTTATACTCACTCTTCCTTGACTTTGCTGTACTGTAAATATAAGTTATGACAGAAATAAGACATCAAAATGCATATCATCAGTGAACTGAACTTAAAATAAGTCCTAATGGATAATAATTCATTTGGGGAAAAATGCCCAAATGTTACATTTGGATGTTAATTGGAGAATGCAAGATGTATTTTGTTTTATTTGTCAATGACTATTTCCCTTTGGAAAAAAATAGGACCTATTCATCTTCCTTAATCTATACTGATTAATACAGGTTAAAGGCAAAGATCGAAAGATGCAATTATCTTAGTTTCCACCCTTATAGGAATTTATGTTCATTACTAGAGTAATCAGCTTTTAAAGATAAAGGTTAAAATTTCCTGTGGTATTTTCTGGGCTTTTAAAATCATAAGTGTAAACAAATATTTTATAAGACATAAAAGAATAAAAGGAATAGCAATAGTTTAGTTCTAAATTACTTAATGCTAGTGTTGAAATACATTTTATTAAACACAATACCCAAAGGAAAAAATATATCTTATAATAGGCATGCCTTGGGCAGTGCATAGAGTGTTTGCCTTTATGTTATACTTAACTGCCAAGTTTCTCTTACAGTAAAATTAATTCTTTCTTATACTGTATTCAGGCTCAAATGTCTGATTTACAATTTTATCACTGTCAAAACTTGAAGGTTAAATACAAGCATGCACAATGCAGATATAATTCCCAGCTAAATCTCAAAGTATTATCTGGTAGGTCTTAAACCAGTTTCCAGGTACCAGTGAGTCCCTGGGGGCACTGCCCCTAGATGGTGCAGTTGCGGGCAGGCTTCCTCACTAGCCGGTCCTGGCTGCAGCAGTGCCACGCCCTCTAGGGCTTTTACTTCTACCTGACTTCCTTCTGCTTTTCCAAAGTGATCTCCAGGCTTCTGGCAAGGAACACAAATTCCTCCTCCTGCAAACGAGGCAGGGAACAAAATGCAGCTTTGCTACTGTCAAAATTATTTACCAGAATACCTACTCTTGTGGAATTTTTCAACCAACTAATGACATACATACATACATACATACATATGTACATAAATCCATCCATCCTATGTAAATATATGTACACATGTTTATGTGTGTATACACACACTCACATATATATTACAAATAAACTTGGATTGTTTTAAAAACCTGGTTTAGAAATGAAGAATCTTTAAAAATGTAAACCCTTATAATAAGAACAATCAGTTTGCCAAACAGTCCAGATTATTTGACTTGCTCAGCCATCTCAGAGGACCATATAGCCAATCCAATAAAAGCTTTATTTTCCCTAAATTATTCATTAGATTTGACTAATATCATTTAGCTTCTGAGTATTTTAAAGCCAACTTTTGCTGCAATTATCTCTCTTTCTATGAAAAGATTTATTTAATTAAAAATGGTCTGATTAACTCATATGTATAAACATACCTTTGGACTAAAAATATTTCATATTAAACTTTAACATTTGCACTATTTTTCACTTTTATAGAAGACAATTTATGATAATACCCTTAAATATTTTATTGGATTTGAATTTTTCAAATTCTATTTAAAAATTTTTATTTTTATCTATAATTTTCTTGACCATGAGAGATTATTAAACTCATTTTTAGATATTTGTCTTTACTTTTATATAATTAAATGCTAAAAGAAAACTAGTAAATAGTTCGGGTAGTTTACAGAAATATTTCTTTGAATTGCATGTAAAATATCAACTCTTTATCATACTGCTACAGGGCATGAGAATTGTGTTGGGACAAGTATAGTGGAATATTTACTTGCTGCCTTTGTGGAAATAGCAGCTAGCATGTGCGGAATCAGGAGATGCGTTGGAAACCAGGCCAACCACTGAGATAATATGTGACCTTAAGAAAGTCATTTAAATCTATTTTAGTTCTCCTTTTGTAAATAAATAAATGAACAAAAAAATAATTTAATTTTAAATTTAATAATTTGCTAATATTAAAAGTCAATAATACATACCTAGGTTAGATTTTCTAAAAATTTCTTGCTCATTCTATACTTTAAATATTACTTTTTAAAAATACACCCAGAACATAAAATTTTAAAATGTGAACTATGACTGAGAAAATATTGCTTTACCAACTACAATTGTAGTGTGCCTTCCAAAATTATGGAAAAAACAAACAAACAAACAAAAACCAATAGTTTTGAGGTAGAAAAGTTTAAATGATTATAATAAATGATTCCTTTTCTTTACATATAATTTTTTTTTTTTTTTTTTTTTTTACCAATATCTAGTGAGTTTCTTTCTAGGGAAGAAATTACTAACTTTTTTTTTCTTTCTGCTTGCAACATTCTGTCTCAGTAGTTAAATACCATTATTGTATTATCTTGTGTAAGTAAATTACAATTTTATCAAATGAATAAAACCTTAATATAAAAAATCATACAGGGAAACCTGCTGTTCATGTCTTACAACAAGCTAGCTCTAAAGACACCTGTGTGTCATGCTGCTAGGTTTAGTAACATATTTTGTTCTGTAACAATTATAAATTATTTTTTATGACAATTTAATGGGATTATTTGAATTCCCTGAAGAGGTGTTTGTCTCCTAAAATAGCTACCAATACAGAAAAAATTATTTTCTCTCTACATGTGTTTGGAGTGGAGATGGTCTGAGGTCATAAGGGATGTATAGCTGTTTACATTTCTGAGAGTTTTCAAAGTCAGATTACACTGGCTTCTAAATGACAACAGTCTACCCTAGTACAAGGCTTGATGAAGATCTAAGTATCTCTGTACATTGTACTTGCAGACATTTCTGTAAATTGTGTGGTTTCTCTGTGTTGACTCTGTCTTGTTTACACTAGCTCCAGTGGCTGTTGGACAATTATGAGACAGCAGAAGGAGTGAGCCTTCCCAGAAGCACTCTATACAACCACTACCTGCGACACTGTCAGGAACACAAACTGGACCCAGTCAATGCTGCTTCTTTTGGAAAACTAATAAGGTCAATTTTTATGGGGCTACGAACCAGGAGATTGGGAACTAGGTTAGTATTGAAAAATAAGATAATAAATTACTCTCTTTTCTTCAAACTACAGCTGTTCAGTATATTGTTTGAGCGAAAGTACTTGATTACAGATAACATATAGATAAGAAGTACAGAATTACCTCAGTTTATAAATCCCCAAAAGAAAAGGAAAGTTTATTACTCAACAAATACTACCAAACCAGACTGATGCACTGTCCTAGACATCAGCTGAGCAAAGCTTTGAGAAGAGCTGTTCTCAAATCACACAAAAAGTAGCAGACCAGCTTGTTAGTGCAAGATTTACATATGATGCCTTAAAAGTTAATATATATCACTGTCTTCTCTTTTTGAAAATGGCCATACCAAAGATGATGAGTAAAGTAACATAGTAAGTGGAAAACTATGTATCTGTTGACTGTTGAAAAATAACATTGAAATGTCTATAAATAACTCTTCTATTTCAATAGAGTAAGAAATTAAAGCTGAATTTTTTCCTTTCATATCTGGAGACCAATTAAAAATCATTTGAACTTGAAAAATATGGATGTTTAAAACCCTCATTAATGACATGGTCCTATTTAACCTCTTTTTAGCCTTTTTTAAATTCTTGACTGTGAAACCATACATGATTGAAAGTAAAAATAGAGAATAGTTTTATTGAATGAAAGTCAATGAAGTGAAGAATACTTAGTTTTTCTGTTTCCTTCCTTGTCAAAATATGATAAAAATAATACTTAGAAATATGGAGATTTATTTTTACTTTTCTATAATTTTTACAAATTATCATAACACAAATATTTTAAGTAGCTGGGCAGAAAGATAGGGATTTTTTTATTTCCTAAATCTTACAGAAATCCATATTAAATAGTATAAAAATAAAGATGCTATACTTAATAACATTAGATGATCTACCTTTAATTAGTTACAAGTCATAGCTTCATAGTATTCTAATAAAGGATTTTAAAATAGTCTTAATAAAATAAATAGAATCTTACTAATTGACCATATAAATTTATACTGAAAAGAGGAGTGTGTCGGTTTTATGAGATTTATAAGGTCTGTATGTATTCAAAGTGAATTATTTCTTTCTGTTGCATTTCAAGTGATTATACAGCTTTCAGACTGCTAGAGGTTTAGTTTTCTCATAAGTCTATTTTCTTCCACCTATACTGGTTTTCAGTTCCTTGAAATAAAAGCTGTTTGTTTCTTGAGTATTTTCCCCCCACCCTGAACCTGGAAAATAATTGTTCGGTGAAAACCATTGTTTGGGACCTAACCTCCTATCTCCTTGCTGATGGCTCAGTAGTTATGCATACCATGCCAATATTTTGAAACTCTGGGCTTTATTCAACATTCTAATAGCTGTATTGTTGTGCTTCTTTTGTAACTGAAAGGGAATTTCAATAGATACTATTCTGAGGCTCCATTCAAATCTTGAAACACATCTTTAAAATAGAAAGTGACAAAATTAGCGTTGTTTGGGTTTATGAATGAGTAGAATCCATACTCTATCAGTACATATTGCAGTATTGCAGCATTTACTTTAGGGTGTTCTTTCCCCCATTTCTTACTGTGTAACAATTATGTCTCCTGTTCCTTTTAAAATTGTTATATAGTATTTATAATTAATGATAGAAAGCACAGCAGAGAAGAATAAGAAAAAAAAATAAGTACTATGGGGAATGTTTAAACAAATGTTGGGTTATAAAGAAAGCAGAACTCTCATATAGAAAAACTGACAATTGTAGGGGTCAAAGTACTATGTCTTTCTACCATGGAAACTGTATTAGCTCCACTGTCTACCTCTAAACCAAGGAACAGGAAGAAAATCAGTATCAATCATCAGCCACTTTAACTCAGATACTTTTCTTTTAAAGCAAAGTATATGCAGAACTTTTATTTATCCAGCAATAAGATTAACTAGTGAATTCATTAAATCCAGAACCAGACCTTTTCTCAAGTTTTGTAACTAAGTAAAAAGTAAATAAAATCACCATTTCTAAACAAAGACAAATGAAAAAGTACCTTTTGTAAATCCCATTTACAAATTAAGTTTATTCCAAGACTTTGGGACTTGCTGACCTCCCCCATCCATCACCAATGGGATAGAAAGAACGACCTTCCCTGCCCTAACCAAACAAATGCTGATTTGTAAGAAACTGAAAAGAAACTGGACACTTCATCTCTTTTGTGGTCTCACAAGAGAGACATCATTTCACTCCGTAGCCCTGTCATCTGCTTCCCACCCCTACCACTACTCCCTGTCACTCTCCACTGTGTACCATAGGACACTACTAATTGGGTTTGCTCTATTCTGTCGTGGATTTTGGAGACAAGATCTAATCTCTGCGAGTGGAAGTCCTTTCTTTAAAGGCATTAATTTTTCACACCCGTTTGTTTTGCTAAAACTGTGTAGGTACTCAGATGCCCTACATTTATTTTCTTTTTACATTTTTTTTTCTTTATTGATTTTAGAGAGGGAAAGAGAGATAGAAACATTGATGAGCCAGAACATTTGGCTGCCTCCTGCGTGCCCCTCACTGGGGATTGGGCCCACAACCTGGGCATGTGCCCTGACCAGGAATCAAACCGGCGACCTTTTGGTGCATGGGTCAGTGTTCAACCACTGAGCCACACTGGCTGGGTGTGGCTAACAATATTGCCGTGGCTGGTTTGGCTCAGCAGTTAGAGCATTAGCCTGTGGACCAAAGAGTCAGGTCTGATTCCCAGTCAAGGGCATATACCTGGGTTGCAGGTTCCAACCCTGGCCCTAGTCAGGGTCCGCAGGAGGCAACCAATCACTGTGTCTTTCTCACATCAATGTCTCTCTCTCTCTCCTCCTTCCTCCCTCCTTCCTTCTCTACCTAAAAGAATCAATGGAAATATATCCTTGGGTGAGGATTAAAATAAATAAATAAAACTAACAATATTATTTATATAACAGGATTAGCATGTGTTTTCATATATATAGGGTTCATCTAATATATGATTTTTAATCTTGGAAGTAAAATTTTACGCCTTTTGTTTTTGTTTTTATATATTATCATCATTGTTGAACTTAAGAAATTTAACCATAATTCAGTAATATCATTGCTATGGATATCTTATGTTGCAATTATCTCACAACATTTATTTTCCTATTTTATTTTAATTGGATTTATTGGTGTGGGGTTGGTTAATAAAATTATGTATGCTTCAAGTGTACAATTCTATAATACATCAACTGTATATTGTATTGTGTTGTATTTTATATAAAATATTTAATCTGCACTCCACTTGCATTTCTTGTAAATGGAAGAAAAAAATTGAAAAGAGCACTGAGCCCTGGCCGGTTTTGCTCGGTGGTTAGAGCGTCAACCTGCGGTCCAGAGAGACCCGGGTTCAGTTCCCGCCAAGGGCATATACTTCGGTTGCAATTTGTCCCCGACCCTGATTGGGTCATGTGGGTGGCAGCCACTTGATGTGTCCCTTTAATGTTGATGTTTCTCTCTCTCTCTCTCTTTCTCTCTTCCTCCCACTCTATCTGAACAAAAAGAAAAAAATGAAAAAATGTCCTCGGGTGAGGATAAAAAAAAAAAAAAAAGAAAAGAAAAGAGCACTGATATCTGGCTATATATAGGTTTGTGAAAAACTATTTTCTCTTTGTAAAAATTTACATATTTAATATGTTATTTTTGCAAGAATTTCAAATTTCATTCAGAGCTAAACTGTCATTTCTAATAAGAAACATGAATTTTCTCCTGAACATGGAGGAATTGTGGCGTTTTTATTCTAGGTGGAAATTTGCCATTTTCACAGAGAAATTACCCCATGTCTGTTGTGACATATCTAATTCAGCCTGCAAAACTAATATGAATCCATAAAAACAGAGACTAATAAAATATGTTTCAAAATGAATAAATGCATGCTTCTTTTTAGGTTTCAAAATATTAAATATAATAGACTTCACCACAACATCTTGCATCAGTGAAGTTATCTTCATCATCCCTGCAGTAATAGAACTTGAAAAATGTAGAACTTACCTAAGAAAGGTAGAATTAAGATTTTTTTCTGTTGGTTCTGTATAACCTCTTTATTATAAATTCTTCTTTAGTGTGCAACCCTTTATCCTGTTAATGAATTTTTGTTGGTCAGCAATTTTTTTTCTCACTATTACCCTTTCTAAATTAAATTTAAAATATAAATTTGAAAATAAAATGTAACTTAAATGGAATAAAGAGACTATTTGACAATATTTAAGTGAAAGTTTATAAGGAAAGACTTTTTTAGGGCCTTGAACCGATGGATTCAGCATCTTACTTTGATTCCTCAAAATGTAGCCACCATCAAAATATATAAGTATCCAGACACATCACAAATATATAACATGAATATGCTGCTTTTATATATTTTTCCAAACGTGAAGTTATATGGACATCCTATATGATTAATATTGGTTTGACTGACTTTTTGTGTCTCTAATGTTTGTTGTTCTTTTATGAAGAGGAAACTCCAAGTACCATTACTATGGGATTCGTGTCAAGCCAGATTCCCCTCTTAATCGTCTTCAAGAAGATATGCAGTATATGGCTATGAGGCAACAACCCATGCAACAGAAACAAAGGTAGCCTCTGCAGTTATCATTGACATGTCAAAGCTATGTATTTCTTTATATGTTCGGTTTCCGTTTTTTTCTGAACAAATAGAACAAACACCTAAGTGTGCAAGAATGTCACTATTGTTGGCGTGCTTTCACTACAGACAGTTCTCAAACATGATTTAGAATTTTATTCTTTCTGCCTATTTTTCAAATCTTTTAAAATTACTTACCAGTCAGCCTGTTTGGCCTCTTTAGGTTAATTGTGACATCCCAAGCTATTCAGGCAGGGAAACTAAATGCAAAACATACCCGAGCAAATACCAGCTGGAGAAATGTATTCTGTATTCATGAGTCTCTTTCCTGCTGTCCTGCACATCTCTCAAGACATTCTTTTTGACACAGTATAAATTCTTGCAGAATGTTTGGGACTTCTTATACTTTCTTTGAATCCAACTTTCCTAGATGTAGAATTGTAGGTATTAGAGCTGTAAGAGATCTCAAGCACTCATGGAGCGAGGGAGGGAGGGAGGGAGGGAGGGAGGGAGGGATAAAATCATAGATCTTAGAATTGAAAAATACCTCAATCTAGTCTGGCCCCACAGCCTTGTGACAATCAAAGCATTAATATACCTATTTTTCACTTAAGTCTCAGATAAAATGATTTACACAAGCCCATGATGCTGTTATATAGCCAAGGGCCTTCTAGTCTTATGTGACTTATATCATAGTTTGGAGTAAGTAAAATTAAAGATCTCTGTCTCTCTCTACCAGTATAGTTCAGCTCTGGCAGTAGTTATAATTTCCCTTTTAAATTGAGCGTGCTGAATTAGATAGCAGAAAGGAAGCCTACACATAGGTAATCAGATAATCTGCATCAGTCTGCCTAATCCATTGATCTGGGATGATTAGTCCCTTGGCCATCAGAAGTATTAGCCCTAAGTCATTGCTGGAAAAAGAATATCACATAGTAGTTCTTTTATTACTTAGTCAGCAAGTACTAATTGAGTCTCTGCTATGTGCTAGGCCCTGAGTTCAGAGAGAAGACACAGCCCCTACTTTTGAGGAATTAAGAAATTAGAAGGAGAGCCACACGGGTTTGTTGTGCTTTGTTTTGTTTTTAAGTAATGTGGTGTGAGAATTACTAAAATAAAGCTTTGATCAAGGACCTATTGGAATACAGAGGAATTTTTATCAAATTCTTGGGGAGAGAGGATTGGAACATTTCATAGAGAAAGTGCTATTTGAGTAGGGACTTGGAGGGATCAGAAAGAGAGGAACATTCAGGTAGAGGGACAAATGTAAACAAAAGCACAGAGGGATAAAGTTCACGATGTCTTTGGTAAATGCTCTGATTTGGTGAGATTGGCATTGCAAGAGAAGAATTGAGAAGGTTGAGTAGTTCAGTGGGCGATGAGATTTAAAAAGTAGTTTGGGTCATGGATTAATGGATTTAGTGGTACATGAAGTCAAGTTTGTTATTTGTGCAGAATATAGCTTTGAAGTTGTGTAAAGCTTTGAAGCTAAACAATGAAACTTTCAGATTTTTTTCTAAGAAATGATTTTTTTTTATTTTGGGCAAGACATATTTAATGGGAAGAGACTAGAGGTAAAGAAACAAGTTAAGTGGTTTTAACATAGTCATAATTTCTAGTGCAAATGTCCCAAACTGAAGAGTCAAAACAAGATTGGCTATTATATAGAGGTATCTCAAGTGTTCTAGATTTTTACTTCACAGATTCTCAACCTTATTATTATTATTTTTTTTTGAGGTATAGTTCATGAAAGATATTAAGAAAGGCTCTGAAAAAAATAATAAAATAAAGCATCAAACAGTCCCTAATATGTTTGGAAATAGAATTTGTGTGAGTTGCAATAAACTGATATTGTCATGGGTTATGGTTATTTCTTCACCTGTTATGGCAACACTTACAGTTTTTACTTTATTAGGTCTCTGCACTCGTGTATAGCAGCACTACACAGTGAAGGTGATGGTGAGATCAAGAAAAAAAAGTTTGATTCAAAAATAACACATAGTCAAACTTAAATATGAAAAAACTTGGTGAATTGCACCTAAGACAGCTGAAGCCTACTTCTTCCTCTGATATAATTACAAAGAATCCTACCCAGTAAGTTTTCATGAAAATGGAAGCCTTCAAGAGACATTCTTTATTTAAAAAGCCCGGGTTAGGTAAGCAAGACCTAGGATTTCACAAAAGAGTCTCCTAATTAAAAGATTTCAGAGCTGTGAAGGTTAACAAGCCATGAAAACCCTGCAATCTTAGTATAGTAGTAAATGCTTTTAGAATTAGATATAGTATGGATATATTTAAGAAGTGGTATAAAGTTCTCAGTAATATCAATACATTGTGCCAACTTCAGTATTTGCTTTCTCGTGAAATAATGTTAGAGAACCAAAGAAGTACTGAGATTCCTTTAATTTGTTTTTTTGTTGTTGTTTTTATTTTAATTACAGAAGTTTTGGATTATAGACAGTTGCTCTTAGAATGGTGTCTTGCTAACCAGTTACAGTGTTAGTGTTATCAAATTCACGGACTGCTCATTGGCCTTCTGTTGTCTCTGAAGGATTCTATCAATTGGCAACATCAGGAGGTCTAAAGTGAAGACCATTGTGCAGAAACACTTGGCTAGGAGAGGAAGTTTCTCTCCTCGAGTCTGAATGCAAGGCATACGAGTATTTGTTGAAAACAGTGAAAAAATAAATATATCATTTGTTTTGTGGCTTATATATAAGATGATTCCAAAACTCAAATGATTCCATTGAATATATAAAAATTCACATAAGAGATTGCTGTTCTCGCCCTGGCCGGTTTGGCTCAGCGGTTAGAGCGTCGGCCTGCGGTCTGGAGAGACCCGGGTTCGGTTCCCGCTAAGGGCACGTACTTCGGTTGCAGTTTGTCCCCGGCCCTGGTTGGTCGTGCGGGTGGCAGCCACTCGATGTGTCCCTTCACGTCGATGTTTCTCTCTCTCTCTCTCCCTTCCTCTCTCTCCCTCCCACTCTATCTGTACAAAATATGGAAAAATATCCTCAGGTGAGGATAAAAAAAAAAAAAAAAAAGGAGATTGCTGTTCTCCTGTTAAAATACAACTGACATGTGAAAGGGTTAAAATATTTCATAATAGGTACTAGTATTTAATATTTTAGAATATTCAAATTGTTTAACTGCCTCAAGGTTATTGTATTCATCTGTATGTGCACATCTTCCTGTAGAAATTTACATGTTTCACATATTCTTATAGTAAGGAAATTTGAGTATATGCAGTGATTATTTTGTCAAAAGTGAAGTTTTAGAGCTCAATTTGTACATTTTTCTGATAAGTTTGGAATCATAGTTGTAGGGGTAATGATGATTATTCTTTTGTACAGCTTTATAATTGTTAGAGCTCCTTTATATATAATATCTAACTTGAAGATTTGAAGGGAAAATTCTTCTTGTCTACAAATCAGCCTTCTAGCAACACCACCATATGGAACATATCCATGAGCCTGGAAATAAATGGAAATAGCTTCTGATTGTAAGACAGGTGTCATGAAACCTGTAGTTCAGCTTAATTGAAAAGATGAAGCCATTCTCAAGCCATTTACCTAAAATATAGGAGCATATTAGAGCTCACTTGGTTCACAGGAAATCATGAGATATAACAGGTAGCAAGAGGAAATATAAGGAGACAAGGTCTTCTGTTTGCTTTGGGTTATTCAGCACAGCAGTCTATGCACACTCAGTAGAGGAACACACAGATCTAGGCGTTCCTGTGGGCCCTTTGAGTATCACTCAAGTGACTGGAATCTAGTCTAACACAGTTTAATAACTGTTTGATTAATTGATGGAATTGAGAAGAGGTAAAGAACCCTGGGTAAGGAAGCAGGAGAATATGCAATTTATTTTTCTAATATCCTCTGTTGAAAATATTTTATATTAAAATTACTTATGCACTTACATGTGGTAATCTTTAGTTTTCAAGGAAATTCACTCATAAACTAATTTCTTTACCATAATTTAGACAATAAATAAATGAGGTTAATATAGAGCAAAATGGAGATCAGTAATTTTCAAATGTACAAACTAAGTAAAAACATTTGCTACAGTTTATTTTTAATATTTAAAAGAAGCACATAGAGTGTGTTGACACATACATTTTAGCTATTCTTCCAAATCCCAGTGGCAAAAGTGATGGAATATAGCCAAGTGCTTTTGACGATGTGCTTGGCTGCGTTTGATCCCAGTAGCCATTCTCAAAATATTTAAACTGCATTTATCATTCCTTCAGCAAATACTTCACAACCAACAGTGGCATACTGAATATGCCCATCTCACAGGATCATGGAATATTAGAGCTGGAGGGAAAAGATCACCTAGTCCAACTCATCCTCTTGATGAGAAAACTGAAGTCTACAAAGGGTAGATAACTTATCCAAGATCATAGAGCAGCCAGGTCTAGAACCCAGTCCTCTTGTCTTTACTCTTAGGAGATTTTTACCCTTAAAAATGTAAGCTAACCCAAACATAAATGTACACATGTAATAAAATAGTCACATATGTAATAAAGGAAAAAAGTCACACTTTAGTACATCCTACATAAGTGAGGAAATGTGCCACTTCCTGCCTCTTTAAATGGTTTCTACAGAAATTGGCTTCTGTGAAAAAAGAAACCTTTGTGGCACTGAGACAGGGAAACAGGCTAGTGAGAAAGACGGTACCACAAGGCTCCTTCTACTTTGGCTATAGACAGATGTGAAAGCGTGCCTGTTCCTCGGCAGTGAGGGAGGACTAGAACCTTTGTTCTGGGGAGACCTTCCTTGGTATAGGTTTCATAGACAAGTGAGAAGAACACTGCATTGGAAATTGGGAAGGACAGGCTGCTCTGGCACTTCTGCAGAGTGTTGACTGAACTTCACTGAACCTTGATTTCTTCGTCTGCTAAATGCAAATTAATAGACTACCTCACAGATGGCTTTGAAGTTCAAGTGGAAAAAAGTATATAAAGTTTTTTTTATAACTAGAAACATGGAAATGTTAGATGAGTAATAATTGTTATTGTCATTATTAAACTGGTGCACTAGAGAAAAATATTTCTTTAAGAATCAGGTTGTTTTGGATAAGAATGAAGCCTGGCAATCGGGCTCGTTTCACCTCCATTTCTTTATATCTCTAGGCCAGTGGTTTTCACCTTTGATTGATGTTAGTAGTTTACTATTCCTTTCTTAGACCAAGAGTCCCCTGGAGTCACTTCAGAGCTAAGCACCTAGTGCTGGGAAACTGGTCTGAGGCAGCTGAGGATGAGTGCCTGTGCATTTGGCTTTTGGAGATAAATAAGGAATCTTGCTCATAGGTAGTTAGTGTTCACTCTGCCACTGTAGCAGTTCCTGATGTAGATATTTTCTACTGACCCTGGCCAGGTGGCTCAGTTGGTCAAACGTCATGCTGTACACCAAAATGTTGCAGGTTCTATTCCCGGTCAGGACACATACCTAGGTTGAGTGTTTGATTACTGGTTGGGGCAGGTGAGAATTTTTAAAAAAATATATTTTCCATTGAAGATAGGGGAGTCACAATTCAGTAATTATTAACTATAGTAATTAGTGTGAAGTTTGATAATATTAAGAGTCACCACTCACTCCTTCTGATGAGTATTTATTGAACATTTAAAGTGTTCCTCACTATGCGTGGTTTCATTTGGAAATTATATTATTTACTGATAAGGAAACTGAGGCCCATTTAATTTTTCTACATGCAAGAATCTCACTGATTTTTGTTTCTAGATGGAGCCTCGGATACCCTTTTTTGTTTTTTGTTACTATCTTGGCATCAGGTGGAGTCAGGTTGTTTTTCTCCAAATAAAGGAGAGTGGAGGCATCCCTCTAGAATTCGTTTAACAGAGAGGCTGAGCTGTAGATGCAAGTGTCATGCATGTTTGTAACAAGACTTTATCAGTTCTATATAGTTAGCCCTAAGTTACCTGTGCTAGGAAGAGTCAGTGAAGAAATTCTTGAGATAAGGAAAGCCCTTCTGCCTCTTTCAACAGTGCATCCTCAGCACCTAGGAGAGCGCCAGGCACATTGTCAGTGCCTTCTAAATATGTGTTAAATGGATGAGTGATCTACAGTTTTTATTTCAGCCAGTAGCTTCAACCTGCTCCTGTCCCTACTCTTCCATTTTTTTTTTTTACTAAAGCTTCTGCAGTTAATACAATTACCCCATTTGAATTTAATGTTTCCTCTTTTCTTTGCCCAATTATAGATGTAGAACTAATGAAGAGACAAATACTCTTAAGAGCCACCAATAAGGATTGAAGAGATGGAATAGCTATCATTAACCAGCAGGGTGGATGTTAGAAGTCATTAAGATATAGACATAATCAATGTGACATCAAGAAGTCGGTTATTATTCTGAAAAAAAAAAAAATGTCGTGCTCTTAACATTCACTATTTTCACTGATCTGTTAAAGTTTATATCATTTGGTTTATTTCAGGCTTCAAGTCATAGAAAGACTTTCTGGGACAATTTTTTCAAAAAGAATCTCAAGATTCCAATAGAAATTTTTAGCCTCTTGCCCTGATTATGAGCTCAACATTTAGATTTGTTCCTGGAAATTAAATGATTACATAATATCTAGTTATACACATAATAATGACTCTTATGCCCTGGCCAGTTTGGCTCAGCGGTTAGAGCGTCGGCCTGCGGTCCAGAGAGACCCGGATTCGGTTCCCGCTAAGGGCATGTACCTCGGTTGCAGTTTGTCTCCGGCCCTGGTTGGGTCCTGTGGGTGGCAGCCACTCGATGTGTTCCTTTCACGTCGATGTCTCTCTCTCTCTCCCTCCTGCTCTATCTGAACAAAATATGGAAGAATATCCTTGGGTGAGGATAAAAACAAATAATGACTCTGTTTTCCTGTACAATTCAGATTTTGTATTTGCATTTTTCACTTACTTCAAAGGGGCTTTTCCAAATGTTCCATTTTAGTCTGTTGAAAGTCCTTCCACCTGGTACTCTCCATTGAATAGAATGGTAAATATACCATTTTTTGTCTTCCTTTGAACTCCTTCAGTGTCTGTACATGTGAGATTATTGACAGAATTAGATATTATTTTACAGTAGAATTACAGCTGTCCAAGTTCTAAATAACAGCTATGACTAACCCCATGGGGGAAGATTCCTAATAATTTTTCCCAGTTTTCTGTGTTAGTGACAGGTTTCATGCATACACTCAGCTATTAAAGCATTAGAGTTTCTTTGATTTCTTAATCATTAACAACTTTAGCTCTGATTGCCCATGGAGTTGCAAGCTGTTAAAATTATCATTTGCCTCTTAATAATTTTGAAACCAGGAACTGTTTCTTCATTAGATGCAACATAGGTCTTTCTCAGAGCACACAGGAGAGCTAAGAATCTGCTATAAGAAAGCCTGGTCTAAAAATAATACATTTGTAAAATAAATGGGGAATGGGAGCGAGTTCAATTTTTTAAAGGATTCAACAAAAAAATTTTCAGTAGAAAGTACTTCTGGTTTTAACAATTTAGTATTTAAATAGTGATTATTTTATGAAGAAGGTAGAAAGTCAGGAAATCTGAAAATGGTGTTTCAGTTCTAAGATGTTAATTGAAATTCAACCAGAGTTAAGAGAATGTTGGATTATCATGTAAATCAAAAGGATATAAAAACCCATGCTGGAAAAATCCTATTTATACACAGCCTTTTCAAATCTGTACCCCTAAGCACTGTGCTTATAGTAAATGCTCAATTTTTGTTTCATTAATTTGATATATGTTAAGATCAGTTAATACTATGATAAAGTGAAATGTTACTCTAAGCATTTATTCATTCACCCATCTATCATACATTCAGAGATATTTACTTACATTCCAAATGTAGTTTTTTTTTAAAAATTGAAAATTGATTACATTTATAAAAATGACTTGTGTTGTACTGGCCAGTGTGGTTCAGTGGTTGGAGCATCGACCAGTGCACCAAAGGGTCATGGGTTTGATTCCCAGTCAAGTGCACATGCAGAAGGGCAACCAATCGATGTGTCTCTCTCACATCAATGCTTCTGTCTCTCTCCAAAAAAAAAAAAAATCAATTTAAAAAATATCCTTGGGTAAGGATTAACAAAAATAACACACAGATAAAATATGGCTTGTCTCTAATGTTAGGGATTAACTTCAACAGTGGGCTGAAGGAATTTATATCAGGCCAAGATGATCCTATGGAGTAGTGTTGTGCAGGCTCCTTAAGAGATATCTCAGAACTTGTTAAAATAATCAATTTCTAAATCTCGTTCTCAAAGATTTTGTTGGGTAGACCTAGGGTGAGCCTTGCATTTGAAATTTATGGAACTCTACCCAGATAATGACATACCTAATATAATATCTATAGCTGTTTCTTCCAAGCAGAATCAGTTACCACAAATATTTATTTAGCCTATTTTTAATGTTCCAATTCCTGACTTCCTGTTATACTCCAACCTTCTCTGGGAAGACCCAACCCTCTGAGGTACTGGTAGGAATAGATGTTTTTCTTAGAGCATCTGGAAAATGAACATCTAGCTTTCCCCAGTTCAATATTTGTGATTTCTGGGGATTCCTTCTGAATACCAGTGCAATCAATGCCAGGCAATACATTGTACTACCTCATGATTTAGTAGGTCAAACAAAGCAGGAAAAGCGAAACTTAGCACTACTTGGAAGCTCTCTCATATTTAGCTCTCAATGATACTGCTCTTGTCCATGAGCCATATTCATGTGCTTCCTGATGTAATTCCTTATGCCGTAGACCCCTCCCAAACTTGTTCCCACACCTTTCTCTGAGGAGGAACAACTTAAGATTCTGATTGATAAAGGTCCTATTGACAGGACAACCAAGAATGGATACAAGTAGTGCATCTTTGCCTAATTCATTTAATTCACTCTTTACTTTGCTACCCTTAATTATACGGTTAGAATAAAAACACTCATTTCTCAGTTCTATTTTCTTTTTTTTTCTTTACCTCTCCTATATAAGATTTGTGTTTTAAGTACTAACCTGCACCCTTTCTCCAGAGTTTACCAACTGATTTTTTTTCACTACAAGCTAATATTGATACATTTTCCATCTGCTGTGTAATGTAGTGTACCTATAATCAGTACTTCTCACTCAATATCATTATCACTAAGCATAATCATACATTAATTATAATGTATTATGATTTTGAGTGCTTGTTACAAATATAATCTCTTTCTTTTAGGAACATTCACTGTCAACATTTTTCTAAGGAAGGAGATAATTTTGTTTGTAGACTGCAGCTTGCTAAGCACTGTGTGCAAGAAGGTTGTGACATGGCATCCATCCTCTTTGAAAGCTTACAGTCTGAGAGAAAGATGTCATTTCCTTTTATGGCGAAATTCCACTTGTCCTTGATATCTGTGCCCATTAAACATCTGTAGTATACTAGATATTGTGAAGGACAAAGGAAATTTGATAAAGTGTACCTTGGCAAAGTCTCATAATTGCTGTTTTCTCTTCTTCAGCACAAATAATTCAAATTCCTTTAACCACTTTTGTTTATTAACTCCATGAATGCCATATTTCATTAACTTAATTGAAGAAACATGGTCAAACAATTTTAGCCTATTTTATTGGTGGTATAAAATTTCATAGCTGGGAAAGGGAGGCTAAAATCAAGTGAAACCCGGAATGGATCAATAAGGACAAGAAACTTTGCTAAATGTGTTTACTAAAGATAAAATCATTCAAATTTTCTAGAGCAGAATGGTTAGTAACTCCCCCACACAAGTACTCAAAGTACTTGCCTCACAAAGTTTTTTTGCCTCACTAAGATGATTTTTAAGGAGAAAAATGAGAAAATACTCAATTTTTCATAAGCAGCATTTCTAGAACATCACAATACCAACCCTTCTGCCATCTCTTGGTATGACCCAATTGAAAAGTACTTTCAGCCCTGGCCAGTTTGGCTCAGCGGTTAGAGCGTCGGCCTGCGGTCCGGAGAGACCCGGGTTCGGTTCCCGCTAAGGGCACGTACTTCGGTTGCAGTTTGTCCCCGGCCCTGGTTGGTCGTGCGGGTGGCAGCCACTTGATGTGTCCCTTTCACATCGATGTTTCTCTCTCTCTCTCCCTTCCTCTCTCTCCCTCCCACTCTATCTGTACAAAAAATGGAAAAATATCCTCTGGTGAGGATAAAAAAAAAAAGAAAAGTACTTTCATGTGGTTTCTCCATTAAATGAAATAATACATTTGAGTTTCTTATATCATCAGAAAATAGCAGCCACCATTTCGGTGATGTGGGGTCCTCATTAAAGTGATAACAAGAATAAAGTGTGTTGGACCCTTTTTTCACTCTGTTCACCTTCTGATTTTTTTTTTTTTTTGTCGTACTAGAAATAAATGTAAATGTCATTATAAGTGATAGCAATTTTTTGGAAGTTTCATTTATCTGTTATAATTAATAACATTCAAGATCGAATCATTCCTTAAGTCAACCAGAGCATTAGTTTATACGATGTTTCACCAGGTCCATTCATTCTATATCTGCTATCAGGGTGCAGGCATCTTTGAGTATGTCCTGTTCATGTATTAGGGATATTGTTATTCACAGTAATTCATATTAATGATCCAGTGCCTTATGGTATTAATGTAAGAGTCAAGTGTCTGGATGGTGAGAATATTAGATGGTTTTATTTATAAATATAATTAGAAGTGTGGGGGGGATGGAAGGACAGACATCCTAAAGTGAATGACATAAGCTTACTGTAGATTTCAATTTTTTTCTAAATTTATAAAATGAAGGAAAATAAGTTAAATCTTAAGAAAAAGAAAAAAACCTTAGAAAAAGAAAAAATTATAGTTGCTGCTTATTTCTCATTTTATATTTGTTTATCCTAGGAGGGTTGCCCAAGTTTTTGTTTTATTTGGGTTTGTTTTCTGGATGTTGTATTTCTCTTCCAAGCAGGCTTCTTCCTGCGCATGCTGCTGGAACACATTTTTTCTTTCTTAGCAGTATGGGAAATTTATGAGTGTGTATGACTAGGACCTAAAGATAAATACATAACTGTAGCCCTGGCTGGTTTGGCTCCACGGTTAGAGTGTCGAGCTCGTGGACCAAAGAGTCACGAGTTCAATTTCTGTCAGGGGCACGTACCTCGGCTGTGGTTTGTCCCAGGCCGTGGTCGGGTGGGAGGCAGCCCGTCTCTCTCTCCCTCTCTCTCTTGCTCTCTTTCTCGTTCTGTCTGAAGATAAGTGGAAAAATATCCTCAGATGAGGATTTTAAAAAAATACATAACTGTAGTGACTTTGATTTTTTTTTAATTTGGTAAACTAGGTTTGTAGATGGATTCTTGCTACAGGCTGATGCTTAGGGTGTTTGTTTGCAGATGTGGAGAGGAGTGAAGGGAGATGAATGTGTTGAGATGCATGGGAGGTTTTAGGAGATATGAAAATGATATGGTAGAGTTTGTAGGCTGATTCATATTTTAGAGATATTAAGTGAAAGCCATTCATCAGCATTTCTCAGGCCCTAGCTCCTAGATCTTAGTTCAGATTAAAATCCCAATATATTTCAAGTATTTCTCCGTTGATCCATTGGCCATTAAAAGTTATGTTCAAACCATTAAAACTATAACCCTGAAGGTCTTTGCTGCTGGTGTCCAAGGAAATACCGCTTAACGCTTTCATTCTTAGGTAGATTTCTGAATATTCAAAAATGGGTCCTCTTCGTATCCCCTCCCCCTGTTTTCTTTTCACAATTGAGACATTTCTTCATTTTAGCTTTATGAAACTGTCAAGGGAAAAAAATCCTACAACTATCATGAGACATTAAATAAGATAGAATAAAATTGAATGCCTTGGGAGTTTTGTATAGTACAAAAAAGCAAGGAATAATTTGGTTTGTTTTTTCCCATCTAATATTTTTAGGTACAAGCCTATGCAGAAAGTGGATGGGGTTGCAGATGGTTTCACAGGAAGTGGTCAACAGACAGGCACATCTGTTGAGCAAACTGTAATTGCCCAAAGTCAACATCATCAACAGTTTTTAGGTATGTTAAGGTGTAATGCATATTAGTTGCTTTTAGGATTTTGAAAACGAGAACAATAGTAGTGTTTTGTCCAAGTGCAATTTCTATTATAGATGTTAATTACATAGAAAGACATTTTTTGTGCTGAAACTATGCACATCATGATATTTCTAGTTCGTTTATATTTCCTCATGTTCGCTATAGCTTATTTCTGAAACTCTTGACCTAGGTAGGACTTTTCAATGTATATAAATTAAGGCTATTTGCTGTGCAATTGTTTTTCAGAATTTGTATTAATTGGGCTTTTATGATCAAAATTGTGTTATGTTTACTTTCAGTAGTAACTTAAGTACTAAAAAGAATTATTTTCTATGTATAAAGTTACATATGCATACAGCCTCAGATTAGAAAAAGTTATACACTTTTTTAAAGTAATTTATTCTTTTAAGTTGATCACAGTACTTCCTTTAAAAAAAACTTTTTGTAGATGGTATGCATGTTTCTTTTTATTTAAAGAGTTAGGAAGTGGAACTTGGTCATTTTGCATATTCCTGTCATAGCCAAGGGTGCAAAAGTGGCACTTTAATTGCACCAACAGCTCTTTTAGAGATGGACATGCGTAGTTTCCTTACAATAGGCCAAACAGAAGTGGAAGCTGTCAGAGAGTGTGTGTGTGTGTGTGTGTCTGTGTGTGTATATGTGTCTATGTGCACGTCCTGAGCAAGCAAGTCTGAGAAGTAGAAATATTATGGCATCATTTCCCAAACTAAAGTCCTCAGGTATACTCTTGTGGACCTTTGAGCTCTCAAGAATATTTTTTTTTATTTCAATTATAATAATTTTTTTAAAAAGCACATTCTGGATAGAAGACTAGAAGGAATACTGTTCTGCAATTTTAGTTTCCACATTTGTATTTGAATTTATGAGGAGGCCGGTGCCAAAGTGTATTGCATTAATTGTCCAGAGCTAATGAGAAAAGAACAGAGAGAGACTTACTGTGTAAATTACACCTTCATCCCAAGGGAAGGCCAAACGCTGTCCTAGAGCTCTGTGAGGAGGGAAGTTTCACAGCTCATCTGAATGTAGAAGAGTAGTGGGAGATACTGCACTTGGAAGTAAAGGTTGGTATAGGCCTGTCAGCAGTCAGTACCGTATTCCTGTGGAGAGAGTGATTTACGTACAGGACAACAGCATCATCCATCCTATCAAGTTAATGTCATTAAGTTTAATGTTATTTTTGTAGCTTTTGTGTTTATTTTGTAGCTTTGTGGTTTATAATTATATAAGAAGTTTGAGCATAATGAGTTTAAAGCTAGCTTTATTTTTTACATACTTAAATAACATAATAGTAAAAAATAACCAAAACTGATACTGGCCAACTAGAGATCTACTTTTTAAAATAGGGGCCCTATATTAGAGACACTGTGATATGTTATTTCTAGTATAGTCATATTGAAAATTTAGTTTCTCCAAAGTTTTTATGTTCCCTCTACTTTTTTGTGCTGATGATATTGCTAAGTTTTGCTTGCAAATACTAATATCAACAATCTTTGCTGTTTGGACCTCTGGTCTTGACACCATCCACAAAGCTTTTTTTTTTTTCTATTGTGTTGTCATGGTAACAGATGCATCTCGAGCACTTCCAGAGTTTGGAGAAGTTGAAATCTCTTCTCTGCCAGATGGTACTACCTTTGAGGATATCAAGTCACTACAGAGTCTTTATAGAGAGCACTGTGAGGTAAGTCTTTTCAAACAGAGTACAACCACATACTAAGTTTTGCTAGATAATTTACTAAAACAAAATAATAACTTATGCCTAGCATACATATGAAGTTAGTTCACATTTCTTTGAGCACTAATAAGTTAATTTTTCTTCTTGTCTCAGAGTGGAGAAGTGATGAGGAATACAGTAAGGGAGAATAAATTTTATTGTACATTTTCTTGGCCCATCATAATATGAATGCTTTTTTTAAAAAAATGTTTTTTATTGATTTTATTAGAGAGAAAGTGAGAGAGTGATAGACACATCAGTGTGAGAGAGATACATCGATTGGTTGCCTCCTGCATGCCCCCTACTTGGGATTGAGCCCACAACCTGGGCATGTGCCCTGACCAGGAATTGAACCAGGACCTCTTAGTCCGTGGGTGACGCTTAATCCATTGAGCTACACCAGCCAGGCCTCATATGAATCCTTTGATGTAGCAATTCCCATTCTAGGTTTTTAAGCCTAGAAAATTGTTTACATATGGAAGAAGACATATACAAGGGAACTTGCTGCATTTTTGTTTGCAATGAAAAATATTGGTTATAACTTCAAAATATAGTAGGGAACTGAATAAGCAAAACATAGTGCACTCTATAAAGTAGAAATATTATACAGCCATTAAAAAGAACAGGCAACTCTAAATGTGCTGATATGGAATAAATGTAGGATTTATTTTCAAAGGGAAAAAGCAAGATGCAAAACAGTGTGTATAGCATACTATCATTTGAATGAAAAACACATGTATATATACTTCTCTCCTGAAGAACAAACATGAAAATGTTATTGGTGGTTGCCTTTATAAAAGAAACTGGGTGACTAGGAGACAAGAAGAAGAGCTCTAATTTTTCAATACACTTTATTTTACCCTTTGAATTTTATACCATAAGTATGTATTTCTATCAAAAATATTTCCTGGAAATGTTTAATAAAGTACTTTAGGTATTCCTTCTAGTTATCATTGAGGCTCCAGTTTTGTTTGTTTTTGTGGTAATTAAGGTTTCTCTTGGTATTTTCCATCCTTACTCCTACTTCTTTTTTGAGTATCCCACATCAGAATTGGCTGCATGGTCTCTAGGAGGTGAACTTTCTCCAAGCCAGCATGTTAATATACTTGTAGCTCACCTGGTACCAGGGGAATGATGGATTACAATAAGAATTTTCATACGTGCCTTTCCTTTTGAAAGAAGAGTCTGTGTAGAATTTAAGTAGATTTATTCCAGGGCTATTTGTGATTTACTTAGAAGTAAAAGATAATCCTTTGGATTCCACAGGCAGTCCTCCGGACTGCTGACAATGCAGTATAAAGTGAGAAGTCTCAGTCCACAGCATTCACGTATTTTTCCCACTGCAGAAATAAGAACTGCTTGAATAAATCCGAGTGCTTGTCAAGGATGCTAGATTATTAACAACCAAGGGCAGGCTCTCTCTTTATTAACAAATCTGTGCCACAGTGTTCTTCAACATATCTGCTAGGCTGTCCCCAACATTTCTTGGAATGATAAAAGACACTTAATATTTGTTTCTCTTTGACTACTGTTCTTTTCCCAATATTAGAGAATTTCTGGATGATACTTATGTATCTAGAAAAAGTTTCTTTCTTTTTACATGAATATCATATATGCAGGTATTCAATAAAGATTTATAGAAAGATTCTCTCCACAAATTCTTATTTCTCTGTGTTCTTTGAACCTTGCTTTAAGCAAACCAGTCTACACAAATACAATCTGGATTTCTTTAAGTTTCTCATACATATGCAAAATATAACTTGCAGCATGATTATATACATTACTAAAGAATGTACAGTAAGATTATTCTCCATGTAATACTCCCCCAATATGATGGAAATATTCTTTGGATTCCGAAATTTCATTAAAATTCCAATTTTCAGGATTACTCTATACGAAGAGAGATAGACATGAATGATAATTAACCTGTGTGGAAAATGGCAGTCCATAGAATGAGCCCTATTTATTTCAAAGTTACCAGAATTCAGGCCATCTCTCATAGGGTATAGGAGCAAATAGGAAAAAGAAGAATCCTTTTTTTTTTCTGTGACACTTCCAAACTTTTGAAGTACAGATACGTGAGTCATTTGCTCTAAGCCAATAGAATATGGATTATTTTAAAATATATTTGTGTATTAATATGAACATATTTGAAAGTGGGTGAATAGACAAAAGATAAATGTTCTATTCATTTGTAAAACTGCCTCAAGAGGCTGCTGCATAGTGTCCTTTTACTATTTTTATTTATTTATTTTTTTCTTTTTATCCTCATCCGAGGCCATTTTTCCATTTTTGTTTAGATAGAGTGGGAGGGAGAGAGAGGAAGACAGAGAGAGAGAGAAACATCAACGTGAAAGGGACACATCGAGTGGCTGCCTCCTACACAACCCAACCAGGGCCGGGGACAAACTGCAACCGAGGTACGTGCCCTTAGCGGGAACCGAACCCGGGTCTCTCTGGACCACAGGCCGACGCTCTAACCACTGAGCAAAACCAGCCAGGGCTAGAGTGTCCTTTTAGAAAGAATGAGAAGTTATTTAATTTGAAAAGTTACTAGATTTTAGATGCACTGAATTTCTTGCTTTATTTTATATCAGGTTTCCCACGGTTTGTTTTTTAAAGAAAGATTAATATACCTATTTTGCCTGTTATTTGAAATTCTCCAATTTGTTTAGCAAAGATATTTTGTATCACTGGTTTTAGGTAAGGAGCAAGTATAATTTTCTACACAGGATGCTGCAACACTAATTTTTTTCTTTTAACATACACATAATGTTCTTTTTTTTCTTCTTCTTTTATTGATTATTAGAGAGAGGAAGGGACAGGGAGAGAGAGATAGAAACATCCATGAGAGAGAACATCTGTTGGCTGCCTCCTGCATGCCCCCCACTGGGGATTGGGCCTACAACCTGGGCATGTGTCCTGACCGGGAATCGAACCAGTGACCTCTTGGTGCATGGGTTGACGCTCAACTACTGAGCCACACCAGCTGGACCACATAATGTTCTTATAGCAAGCAATCTCATAGGCAGAAATATGTAAGGTATCATGTAAGAGAGTAATAGTTGCTCCATTTATAGATGTCTCTTGGAATGTGCCTAAGCTACAGTTGAGAAAGCAGCTATAGTAACTTGCCTCTTGAGAAGGTTTTAGTTTT
This sequence comes from Molossus molossus, assembly GCF_014108415.1. Taxonomy (NCBI): domain Eukaryota; kingdom Metazoa; phylum Chordata; class Mammalia; order Chiroptera; family Molossidae; genus Molossus; species Molossus molossus. Next base: position 55,242,600 of record NW_023425349.1, on the reverse strand, counting down.
TGCCTGGAGGAGGGACATCTGTGTGCCCTTTACTTTCATGGCTTGCACTTGCATTTTTATTGTTGCTGATATAAAAGTGTGAAGAGTATGTTAATTAATTTGCCCCCTTCCCTCTATTTTTATTACAACTACTTGCAGTTTTTTCTACTAGTTCCCGAAATATGTCCCAAACAGATTTGGCTCAATATTTGAATTGTTCTCAGAGTTTCTGTGTAGATCATGCCTAAGGCCAGTCTACACAGGTAGCACAGACTCTAGAATGATGACAATTATGATGTTACGTTGTCCTCTTTTTACCTAAAATCCTCAGATTGACTCTCTCAGTGGTCCCCTGTTGTCGCTCTGCCTCTGTGAATTCCGTAGATCTTGCCTGGGATGTTTCACCTGTCCTCGTTCTCCATGCTGAGGGCCTCAAACACATTGTACTAACAACTTCTATCTTTTATGCTCAAAATAATTACAGAATCACATGTTCTTTGCACAAACAAGTTATTCTTTGGTTTTATGACTGCTATTATCTGAAGGTGAATTTATTAACTAATTGCAAGGGCAGTCTGAAACTAAATATGATGAAGACTCACAATAAAGTTTTTTTTAAAGTTGATGAACGTGGCAAATTTTAGCATCCTCCAAAGTCCTTGACGTAGCTGGATAATGGTTCTAGGAGAAACAATTAAGGAGCAGGAGAAAGTGAAGCCCTGGACCCAAGATTGGAAGAGGGGGTGTTCTTAAAGCTGATTTCTACAGGGCATGTGCAGAGACAGGGTTAAATGGGAGGCCCCGCAAGACCAAAGGGAGGTGCCTGCTGTGCTCTCACTCTGCCCAGACAGGTGCTGTCATCGGAGGCCTCCTGTCTCTGTAGTTTATGACTCCGCCTCTGCTTATCTGGGAACACTCTGGAACCCATGGCCAGCAGCCTTAGACAGAGCAAATCTAGCCTTAACTCTGTCTGCCACACACAAGCAGCCCTACACCCTTCACTTCTGGCCTCTTTGAGGGCCAGTGGACACACCTCGCTCAGTGAGGACTGATGAGAATGGAAGGCATGTTCTGTGCCCTCGGCTCTAGGGGTAGGAAGACTGGCAGCAACTCTGGAGGCAGAGTGAAGCAGTGGGAGAAAGAGTAGAAGAAAAAGCAAGAGAAGAAAATAGAGAAGAAGGGAAGCAAACATGATGATGTGGTGGGGTGGTAAGGGGCGGTGTTGAAAGTGAGGGTGAGGTATGAGACCATTACGGCAGGGATCCAAGGCATCCTGCCTAATCTATTGAGTTGTTTTTCCTTTTTTTTTTCCTAGCTGATCTCTTTTGTTCCCCTACTTCCATTGGCCCAATTTAGTCCAGTTTTACCATATTAACTTATGAACCCAAAGGTATCTTTACATTTAATTCCTGTTACATTGTGTGCTCTTCACACCTCCCCATAAGAACTATTGGAAAGTACACCAATAACCATTTTGTTTTTTAGGCAATATTGGACGTCGTTGTGAATCTTCAGTTTAGCCTGATAGAAAAATTGTGGCAAACATTCTGGCGCTATTCTCCCTCTACTCCAACCGACGGCACTACCATTACTGAATCAAGGTCAGAATCAATAAGCTTTCCCAATTCATTTTCATGGCTGAGTAGATGCCACAGCTAATAAATTAGAGCTATGTATACCAGTTGTGAACCCTACCTGATAACATTAAATGACTAGATTGAAATAAAGCACAAACTGCTCTCTTGAGGTTTCAGCGTGTATATTATAGCTCCCATTTTATTGAATCGGGGGACTGCGGTAGAGCTATTTCATCCTCATAGAATTAGTATCATATTTGCCTTTCATACCGTCAGAAAGTATTAACGTGCATAGGCAGCTCTGGGGGAATGTTATCTATATCCAGCCGTATGGCACCAGTGCAGTGGTGGTATAGTTCTAACCTCAGTAATATTTGATAAACTAAAACTATTTTTAAAGTCCATTTTCTTTTTTATCCTCATTTGCCATCTATTCATTTGCTACATTTATTCACACCAGCAATCTGAGTGAAATAGAAAGTCGACTTCCGAAAGCAAAGCTGATAACTCTGTGCAAACATGAGTCTATCCTGAAATGGATGTGTAACTGTGACCATGGGATGTACCAGGCTTTGGTGGAGATTCTCATCCCCGACGTCCTTAGACCTATTCCTAGTAAGTTAAATGCAGACAAATACGGATGCTTTTGTTCTCATACATTCCACCCAGGAAGTTTCGGGAAGTGACATTGCAATCTGGAGGGATTCTAATCTCATTTAGATTTGCCACACAGAAAACATGCAACAGAGTATTGCCTGAAAGCAGCCTAGAGCAGAACTCTAGTAAAAGGGGAACAATGATCTGTTTTTCAATCTTTGGTAGTTTTCTTTCTGAAAGAAAAGCTCACCTATGGATGTGACAGCCTAATGACTGACTGATCGCAAGAACACTCCCAGGCCTGTCAAAGGGTAAAAATCACCCTACCCAAGGACACAGTTTCCTTCCTAAAGCCAAATTGTTTTCAAATCTATAATTGCTAGGCCAGCCTCTTTCATAGTTGCTTTTGATTTGAAATGAATTTTTCTTGGTTTCCACTGAAGTTGAATTCCTTTCTAAAGGCATTTACTTTGTCGCCTACATCATGTTCAGAACTACAAATGCCGTTTCCATTTAACAGAAATAGTTAACTGGCATTTTAAGAGAAAAATTTATGTAACTACACAAGCATTTTATTCCCACCATGAAGCAAACAGGAATTACATGGATAAGTTAGCTTACTTTGTTAAGTGGTGATTGCTTTTTAATACTATCTTGTAGCAAACAAAGCTATTTTCTGCAAGTGTCCATACAAATGCCACTATGGATACTTGTGTTAGAGGCAGTTGGAATGATTTTGTGCTTATATCTTTATGAGCACATACTGGTGACCTTAATTTTAAAAACTGGGGACAGAATTTCCACTCTAAAGTGACATTAATAAGGTAAAATCAGTCTCGTAGCTTATGAAATTGGCAACCATGTACTTCAGGTACACCATTCACAGGTGATTTATGTTAAATTATTCCAGACAATATTTAAGTAGGGATTTAGTAGAACAAAAGGTGAAGAAATTAACATTTGTATGTTTATACTTACTTTTTTCTAAATATGATAGATAACAGTGGAAGATATGAGTTATTTCATATGTTCCTCGCCACCTTAAAAGGTATGCTTAGATACACGCTCACATGTAATATCAATGAATACACGTACATCTGTATAGAAATTCATTTTTTGAAGATCCAGCTGCCACTGTCTCACATTTTTATTAACTGCTAATGTTTTCTACTCTATCTGCACCATGTTCCTGAGTAAGGATTGATTAAAAGTGATGTTGTCATGGAAAATTTCAGCATGTAAATTCTCTACTGACTTATGTTTCAGAATCTGATTTTTCTTGTTTTCATCTTGCTCCCTGTGCTCTAAGTTATCATCTCTAGAGATGTTTAGGAGAAGTTGCATAGGGTAGCTTATTAGCCTGTGACACCTTCCCACACATGTATAATTTCTCTCATGAGACATAAGAAGAGATGTCGGTGAGCACTTTCTTTTTTGAGGCAAATTAACAACATCAGTATTCATTAAATAACTCTAAAATCTTGAGCTTCCATGTTAGCCGCACAAGACTTTAACTTATAAATTCAGCAGTTTCCTAACTTAAATCATGTATCAATTCTAGTTAACTTTAACTCCACCATTTAAATACACAGTGCATTTGACCTTTGTTTTTTATAAATCGGGATTTTAAAACCAGTTTATTCTGTCAAGTACTTTGTCTCTACATTCAGCAGACAACTCAACTTCAGGACTTTTTACATAAGTATAGTTTTATGGTTTCTCTGAAGTTATAAGATACAATAAATTTGGACGTTTAATTTCCACTCTACAACAAGACATAACAAAGCAAAACTTAAAATACAGCCTAGATAGCTATCTTCTGATTGTATGCATTTTAATATTGATCATGAGCAGGTTGAAACAAGTTAGCTTTGCAAGAGATTTTAAATTTCAAACATCCATTCATGAGAACAGTTGTCAAAGTTAATTGTGCACAATTTGATGTAACATGAACCCACAGAGACAGCAAACATAACTTTATCTTTTAAATTGGTATTTTGTGGCTACTAGTACTTCTTCACTCTACCATTTACTGTCCAGATGGGATTCCTTTTTTTAGCCAGAAAAAAAGTCTACATCTCACACAATTTAAAGTCAGCTTGAAGCCACTATATTCTAAAATACATTTATCTGAAAACAAAAAAAAAGTGAAGTGCAAAGAATTGTATAAGAACTCAACTGGTAACACTTAATGTACAAGTATAAGGTATACTTAAAGCTGGCCTAAAATGCCATTTAGTACAAAAAACTAAAACCCTTTAAGATCATTTTACATATAAAACATATCTTTTTATTTTTTAATCTCCCTAGCATGAAATTTGTCTAGATAAAACAAGACTCATTAGTTTTTTTAAAGTAACTTTTTCTGGTCTTGGCTTGTTTTGTTTTAGATTAAATAGTTATTACATGTTAATTTTAGAAAAATGCAAAATACAGATAGCTAAATTGAATCTTGCAAAAAATGTTTACTGAGTTACAAAAAGCGTTGTTAATTTTTTTTCACTCCTTTTCATTTTCATTCATGCCTGCCCTCCATGATTCTAGTACATAATACAGCAGGAAAATATTTTTCTTTCTTTTTTCTGTTTTGGCTAAAGTGGGAAGCTTTGGAAATTTCAGAAGTTTAGTTCTCAAGAAATTTCCAACTCGGTGTTTCCAATAGATGATTCTTATGGTTAATAGTCTGCACTTCTCAAGTGTTTGTCCTAATCAAAATTTAGCCATTTCAGTTTCTCTTTTGTCATTGGACCAGTTAAATAAATCATTGTTTAAAAATAGTTGTTTTATTATTGGATTAATAATATGTGTATCGTTTGCAAAAAACTTGAGTAAACTAAATTGTCTAACTATGCTTTAACAAGAGTAATAGAGAAGCATGTTAGATTCATTTGAGCACAGAAAGATAACCCAAGAAATTTAATCTCATCATTAACATTAATATTCTTGGGAACCTTGGACAAAAATGTAACTTCTCTGTTTTTAATAGTAGACTACCAGTTGTAATACCTACCCATATAGTAGGGAACCCACACAAATTTATTTTGTGAAGGCCTCAAATATTTATTAAGTGTCTAAAACTGCTCCCTACACTTTGGGCACAGATGAAGTAAAATGCTCTTGATTGAATTACTTGTTGAACAAGAGAAGAATTTATACAACAATCTCAGTTAACAGATCCCTTCCTGTAAAATAGTCAATCATCCCTGAAAATTGAAGATGCTTCCAATCATTTTATGACCACCATAAAAAGCTACTCTCATGGAACCCATCTCTACTTCAGATTGTAACAGACACATGAAGTATATGGAATGGACCATTTTAGGAATATCTTAGGAGTATCGGTCTTTGTGACACCAGTGATATCACACATTGATCTTTTACCTGCCAAGTGGAATGGAGGATAGTTATCCCAAATTTCAAGTTAGGACATTTTAATTTTTACCAAACCTTTCAACAAGAGTGAGAGAAAACTATTCTGACAGATTCTAATGTAAATAGAGGCTCAGAGAAAGAGAGGAAGCTTTGCATTATTCTCTTTTTAACTAAAAATGAGGAAAATAGATTAAGAACTTGAAAAATCAAGATGAAGAACTTATAAGGAAAATAGCCTTTGAGCACAGAGCTGTAAATAAAAAGTGTTTTGTCTAAGATAGAAAATTCCACAAGTATATTCACAACTGGTATATGTTGTTATAAGCAGAAATGTCTGAATGTTTTCATTTCCCAACCACGTATCGTTAGTGTCTGGGAACAAAATAGCTTTAAAGGGAGCGGGGTGGGCAGAGTATGATTCTTGAATGCTTTCAAGGTTAGGAATAATGTTAAGTAAAGTCTCATCAGTGAGGACAGTGTAAGTCTTTGCTATTTCATATGTCATGCACACATGTTTTCCCTTATTCTAGCCTAAAGATTAATGTTCTTTGGTATCTTTTTCGTTCTGCTTTTATTCTTTACCATTTAGGTGCCTTGACCCAAGCCATTCGAAATTTTGCAAAAAGCCTTGAAGGTTGGCTTTCTAATGCCATGAACAATATTCCACAGAGAATGATACAAACCAAGGTACGCTTTTATATCTTTGCTTTTTCTTTTGTGTTTAGGAAATTACTCTGGACTATGAATTTTATGTGTGTTCTATGAAACGGCATTATGTAAAATGTTGATTTTATAAAATATTCAACTTTTAAAACTGATTTTTTGTTTGTATTCTATAACCATGTAATACAGAACTTGCACAAGAGATGTCTGATAATACTCCTTTCAGAAAGACTAGAGAAGCATTTTAAATGTGGTGTATTTATAGGCCCTTTTCTAAAGGATATGTTTCAGATTGTGCTTAGTTTCAAATGTTAAAAAGAATAGCCTAGAATGTTCAAATAGTTCCCATTCAAAGGAGTTTTAGAATTTTTAAGTCCCCAGATATGCTCATGGTATTGTGAAAGTTCATGTAAATTAATATTCTTGTTAGGGTGTTTTGTTTTTTAATACTGGAAAATGTTTTTACGAGTCAAGTAATTATTTCTTGAAGTGAACAGTATTCTCATAATTTATCAGTATATATCAGGAATGTGAATTTTTTTTTTTTTTTTTTTTTTTATCCTCACCCGAGGACATTTTTCCATTTTTTACTCAGATAGAGTGGGAAGGAGAGAGAGGAAGAGAGAGAAACATCGATGTGAAAGGGACACATCGAGTGGCCGCCACCCACACGACCCAACCAGGGGTACAAACTGCAGCCAAGGTACATGCCCTTAGCGGGAACCGAACCCGGGTCTCTGTGGACCGCAGGCTGACGCTCTAACCGCTGAGCCAAACCGGCCAGGGCAGGAATGTGAATTTTTTATGTAGAAATATGAATTCTAGTCTCCACTTTGTCCCAGACTAACCATGTCACTTTAGGTTAATCTGTGAATATGCCCCATGACAGAATCAAACTCATTTTGTCTAAACTTTGGTACCAAAAATTACATTTGCAGGTTTTTGTCAATGACTATATTCACCATCACACTCCAACAACATACATTATCTTTGAATTTGGGGGTATAGTTGATAGCTTGATGTTCTTGTAGCCGAGAAGTCTGGAAACACAAGTAGCTCCAAGTTCTTTCTGCTTTGACTAAAGTTTAACAATAACACTTTCCATTTCTAAGCATACAGAAAAAACATTTCATTAATAGTTCACCTTATATTTTTGCTCTAGAGCAGCGGTTCTCAACCCGTGGGTCGCGACCCCTTTGGGGGTCGAATGACCCTTTCCCAGGGGTCGTCTAAGACGTAACAGTAGCAAAGTTACAATTATGAAGTAGCAACGAAAATCATTTTATGGCTGGGGGTCACCACAACATGAGGAACTGTGTCAAAGGGTCGCGGCATCAGGAAGGCTGAGAACCACTGCTCTATGGCTACGCTGTCAATACAGTAGGGGTAGCCACATGCCTATTTAAATTTGATTTTTACATTACATTAAAACTTAGTTTCTCAGTCACACTAACTACATTTCTTTTTTTAAAAATTATTATTACTCTAATAGACTTTATTTGTAGAGCAGTTTTAAGTTCACAGCAAAATGTAGTAGAAGGGTTAGACTTACCGGATACCCCCGCCCCCACACATGCGCAGCCTCCCACCCTAACTGCACTCGGGTCTCCGTAGCACCCTGTGGATGTGGGCACCGAATGAGGCAGCACCTGTGCGCAGCACTTTCATCATTGTAGGAAGTTCTTCATGGCAGTGCTGTTCTGGGGTGCCACACTGAGGGGGGCGAGTAAGGGAGGTGCTCTTTGATTATGGTGGCCTGAGGGACGCTTTCCAACTGGCAGAGTCAGTCACATTCCTAACAGTACGTCAGACAGCTGACAGCAGCTCCTTTCTCCGTGTCACCCGAGTGGATGCAGCAGAAATCCAGCCGCAGCATTGGTCACCTCACTGATCTCCAGGTTTGGTTGATGCACCTCAGTGGAGGGCACCTTCTGCTACTTCTCTCTCCCTGGAGTGCAGCACTTTTTCAGCTGAATACTCAATTAATGAAGACAGTCTACCCTGACAGAGGGAACAGAATAGTGAGATTATAACTGGCCATTGTTATTAAAATACTCGGGTTCATACATATCCCATCACTGTAATATAGTTTCTGTGTGACCTTGAGCAAACTGCTTAATCTCTTTAAGTCATAACATGCGTCTTGTAGGATGGTTATGAGAAGCAAACAAGGTAATATATCTGAGGCACTTAAACCAGTGCCTGGCACATAGTACACAGTTGATTAATATAAGCCACAGTTATGGGGGAAAAATGTAAGACAAAAAGTGTAAGACTTTTTTGAGGGTATGCGAACTTCCCCCAAGATCCACATAGTCCTAAAACATCTCAGTATCAAAATAGAGCATCCTTAGACCAGTGAACACCTTCTACCACTCAGCCAACTGACTGTTTCATCAGTTGCTTCTTCTCTATCCATAGTGATTTAATGCCCTACCGTACTTTCCTATAAATATGTTTAAATGCTCATTAGATCTACTGTGCATGTAACAAGTTTCCATAAGATCATGAGACTTAGGTGTTTACCTAGACTTTTTTTTGGCATTGATCTTTGCTATCTTTCCTTGTAACCTGGTTCATTCACTGTTGCAGCAGGAAACAAATGGTATATCTAAAGGGGAAAATAAGTAAAGAGGGTTTAAGAAGAGTTTATTTCCAAAGGTGTGAATAGAGTTAAGAAAAGGAAGAGTAAGGCATCTTGGTACTGGACACAGAAGTCCTGAGCATCCCTAGGTCTGAAGGGGAAAGAGGTGGGAGCCATGGCATCGATAGAGCCTCTTCTTGCCACAGGGCCGTGGTCTTAGAGACGGAAACCAGTCTCCGTCACAGAGGGAGAGAGCAGACAGAGTGGGGATAAGTACTTGACGACTCTATTCCCATCCTTCAGTCTTCTGCCAGTGCCGAGCATTGGAAGCCAACCAGAAGCCAAAGTGTAAGGGAGGCGGTTCCTGGAATACATTCAGGCCTGTCTTCCTGGGCACAGAGCAGACTAGATCAGGACGGAAAGCAGATTTTGAAGGGCAAATGGAGATTTCCTGACTAGCCCTTTTATAGAAATTTACATTCTGAAAAAAGAGTTCTTGTTGCTTATATCTGATAAGTTTATTAGCTGTATAGTTGCTAATAAAGGCTATGAACACTTTTGTCCCACCTCAGAATTACCGAAGTTTCTATAAAATAAAGGTAATAAGAATGAATCTGAATGACAGTGCTCTGAAAAAAAATATATTTTTATTCATTTTAAAAAGTAGGACTCCAAGTAGGACTCATAGTTTGGATTTCCAAGTAAATGGAAGAAAAAATTTTATGTGCCAAGTTTGTAGTTGACTGTCCTATACAGCATGGGTAAAAAAAGAAAATCAACATTTTCCTGCTTCCCTAGAGAAAGTCATGTCTTGCTGTGGATGAGTTGTTACTTGTAAGACTGGTTTAATTAATGCTGCACTCAGATGTCGAAGAATGTGGGAGTTTGTTTTAGTCTTGACCTCAGCCCACTCAAAAGGAAAATAATACTTGGTTTAGAGATTTAAATGCTATAATTTACAAGTAAGCTCTTTCACCAAATGAATTTGAACTAAGTATCAGAGGGAGGCATTTAAAATTTGGCAAGGGAATAAAGATTTGAACATTTGCAGTTGTTTCTTTTACTGGAGGGGGAAAACAATCCCATTTTAATTGGGTTTCTTTACAGGTTGCCGCTGTAAGTGCCTTTGCCCAGACTCTGCGAAGATACACGTCGCTCAATCACCTGGCCCAGGCCGCCCGCGCAGTGCTCCAGAACACCTCCCAGATCAACCAGATGCTCAACGACCTCAACCGTGTCGACTTCGCCAATGTCCAGGTACTCTGCTCGCTCTCTCACAACGTGTCTTCGAGCGGAAGACACTGCATGTTTTCTTCTTAATTAGCATCCTCGTATTTCTTTTCAAAGTTTTGTTCGTACACAGGCAGCATCTCTATTCTCAAGACCCTGAAAGAGGCTAGTTTTACTCATTATGACTTGACTGCTCCTCTGTTTTGTGCTTGAATCCTGCTGAGATTTATAGTACTGGGTGGCCACCTGTGTCACCAGGGTTTGCCGAAGGATGATCACAGTCATTGAAGTTAATTGGCAGGAGGTTAAATTCTTCCCTCTCCCACCTGTGGCATCTTGGGCAAGTTACTTAATGGTTCTGGGCTTACTTTCCCCACTTTATAACACCTATTTTAGGTGACTGTTTATATGTTTAGTAATACATAGAGCCCTTTCCATCATAACACACAAGAGGTATTTGTTCTTAATAGTGCCCTATCTTGAAAGAGCTAAGAATGCCTCTATTTCAGAGTTTACTCTGGGTGCATGATAAATATGTGTTTGTTTGAAAAGAATTAGCAATTTGTTTGGCTGTTGTGATCATCCAAATGAAAAATATATATTTCAAACTTGTGATCAAACTACTCACTTTCACTTTAAAGTACACTTTAAAAAAGAGCTAATTTAAGAATATTATCGTGGAATCCCAACAGATAGTTCATTTCAGATACTAAAAATCCCAACAAATATTTCATTTCAGATACCAAAGTAATAAAGCTAATTGTTACCATATAAACACAGTACTACTGTTTACTAAAAATACAAATAATAAGAGAAAAAATACACAAACTAAGTTACAGTTTAAAAACTTTTGTGCTTCAAAAGAGACCAAGAAAATGAAATGGCAACTCAGAACTGAAGCTATTTTTATAAATCATATATCTAATTTAAAAAATTGTTTCTAGAATCATGTAAAGAACTATTTCAACCCAATAATAAAAAGACAACTTAGTTTAAAAATGAGCAAAGATCTGAATAGACATTTCTCCAAAAAGAATATGCAAATAGCCTGGCCAGTGTGGCTCAGCTGTTGAGCATCATCAACCCAGGCACCAACAGGTCACCGGTTTGATTTCCGGTCAGGGCACATGCCCAGGTTGTGGGCCCGATCCCCAGTGCGGGGCATGCAGGAGGCAGCCAGATGATGTTCTCTCTCATTAATGTTTCTATTTCTCTCTCCCTCTCTAAAATCAATAAAGAAAAAAAAAGGATATGCAAATGGTCAATAAGCCCCTGGAAAGATACTCAACATTACTACCTACCAGAAAAATGAAAATTAAAACCACAGTGAGATACTGCTTCACACACACTAAAATAGGTATAATGAAAAAGACAGATAATAACAGGTGTTGGTGAGAATGTGGAGAAATTGTAACCCTTATACACTATTGATTAGAATGTAAAATTAAAATGCTATAGCCACTTTGGAAAACAGCCTGGCAGTTCAAATGTTTAAACACAGAGTTTACTGTATAACTCACCAGTTATTTCTATGTATATACAAAAAGATATTAAAACATGTTCACATAAAAACTTGTACATGAATGTTCATATCAGCATTATTCATATTAGCTACATAGAAGTATAAACAACACAAATGTCCATTAACTGATTAATGTGTAAACAAAATGTGGTATATTTATACATGGAATATTATTGGGCAGTAAGACAAAATGAAGGTCTGATACATGCCTCAACATAGATGAACCTTAAAAACACTGTGCTAAGTGAAAGAAGTCAGACACAAAGGACCAATATGGTATGGTGCCATTTATATGAAATGTGCAAAATAGGTTAAATCTATAGAGACATAAAGTAGATTAATAGTGGCCTAGGTCCTGGTGACTGGGGCATTGGAAGGTGACAGGTAAGTGGTGTGGGGTTTCTTTTTGGGGAAATGAAAACATTGTGGCGATGGATGCACAACTCTGTGCATATAGTAGAAGCTATTAAACTGCATACTTTAAATGAGTGACATTATATGATGTGTAAATTGTGTATCAATAAAACTGTTCAAAATGACATTGCTTAAAAACAAACTATTAATTATTCAATTTCCTAGAAATTTTAATATGCAATTCTAGTCTAGTTTTATCACTTAAAATATATCAAAAAGTAATATGTGGGCTTCGTTCATTTTAGGGTATAGCAATGTAGTTCTTTCTGACTTTCATGAATCGGATTCAAACTTATGATATATATAAAGCTTTTTAAAACTTTTTTTAATTGACTTTAGAGAGAGAGAGAGAGGAACATTGACGTGCCAGAGAAACACTGATAAAGTGCCTCTCATGTGCAATCCCTCCCCCTACCCAGGATCAAACCTGCAACCTAGCTAGGTATGTGCCCTGACCCAGAATCAAATCTGCCACCTCTTGGTATATGGGACAACGCTCCAACCAACTGAGCCTCACTGGCCAGGGCTCTACATATAAAGCTTTTTAAAAAATTTACTTTCTAGCCCTGGCCAGTTTGGCTCAGCGGTTAGAGCGTTGGCCTGCGGTCTGGAGAGACCCGGGTTCGGTTCCCGCTAAGGGCATGTACCTCGGTTGCAGTTTGTCCCCGGCCCTGGTTGGTCGTGCGGGTGGCAGCCACTCGATGTGTCCCTTTCACATCGATGTTTCTCTCTCTCCCTCCCTCTCTATCTGAACAAAATATCAAAAAATGTCCTCAGGTGAGGATAAAAAAAAAAAAAATTTACTTTCTATATATTTATCAATTTCTCTGTATACAAACACATATACATGCACACATGCAAATGCATAACCTTTACAAAATCAATCTGTCTGGTTTGAAAATCCATTTGCATTATATATTGCAGTAGGATTTATATTAACTAATTTTAGCAAGAACATTAAAAGTTCATATTGCCTTAATACTTATACTGTAATGTTTATTTCAAATCTTCATTCAGAAAAAAAAAAAAAATGTTTAAAAGTACCTTAAGAAAAGTTGAAGTAGTGAGGCAACTTCTGGTTCAAAAAAGTAATTTAAGTTCACACAAAATAAATGAGTGATTCCTAACAATATGAGATTTTAAATTTTCTATTAACATCATTTTTATTTGTATATTTGTATGTCTGCAATCCCATGAAGTGGGTACAAAGAGTCTTACCTCTGTCAGACTGACAGATAGGCTGAGGCTCTGCCACTCACACTGCGCTCACCACCTCTGAGGCTGCCTTTTCAAACCTTCTCTGTGCTCAACCACCAGGTGTCCCGGGGTCCACGTGACCATCACCCAGTTGTTCTTACTGAAACCTGTATGATAAGGCCCTTCCCCTCCAGTCCTCTTGCCTTTCCTCAGAAGACCATGGACACAGCAGTGTACCCTTCCTTTGCCCTACATTGTATTCTTCACACTTCTTTTCATTTTAATGAGTAATCTCTGTCTTAGGGTAGTGTATTCCATCTTTAATTCCTTTCGTTCTTTCTTTTTCTGTTCCAACTTCTGTCTGATTTTCTCAGTCATCTGGTTTTCTAAGTCTGCTGCCTAGTGTTCGACCCCTGTCACCTCCTCCCATGCGTGGAAGCTGCTCCGCCCCCACCCTACAAGATCAACCTCTGTAAGGCTGATACCAAGGCGATGCTCTTAATACAGAAACTTTCATTTAAAACACGTACAGGTCAATATTATTATATCCGAAGAGCTTGAATGTACTAAGAAGTTTCTTTCTGGATATTCATGTATCTTTCACCACTTCATTCTTCTCTAATTAAATCTTCTTTTTCTATTGTAGTATAATTTATTTAATTGATAGCATTACAGTGGTATTATTTTCTAATTTTTGTATGTATAAATGGATAGGTTTTTATTTACATTATGGGCTAAATAAGTTTCAGTGGATTGACCTGATAACCTAACAATTGCATATACTTTTGTTTCTAGTTTTAAAGCTATCGACTCTATCATCTGAATATAATTTATTTGTAAGTTAAGAACATCTTTAATGTTCATCCTTAGCTTTTTCCATTATGGAACTGAAATATCCAAATTCCTTTCAGAAGGAAATATTTACAATATACTCTATTGTTAGTATATTTTCAGCCTTGAGAGTAGCAAAATGAAGTATAATATTGTTTGAAAAGTCACAGTAATGTCCTGTGACTTTATTTCTCTAAGTTTTGTTTTAGATTATCATTTTTCTTGGCAGAAAATAACTTCTAAAGAAAATCATGAGTTTGAATTTATAGTAAGATATTAAATTAAATTATTCTGGGATACCAGTAAGTTCCTCCTCCCAATTATCAATGCAAAAGCAAACAAAAATAATGTCCCCTATAATGGGTATAAGGTTTTGTTTTTGCAAAATGTAAACATTTTAGAGGTCTATTTCACAATAAGTAAAGATTCCTATACAGTACACTTAAAAAATGTTAAGATGATAAATTTTGTTTTTCTTTGTACCACAATAAAAAATGGCTAGACATCATTGAAAAAAACAAAAGCAACCTCCTCTATCCTTTTCTTAAGGCCTGAATTCTTCCCTGAATATTCTCCTGGACTCAAATTGATATAAAATTTCTGGGAGTTACTTGACAGTGGATTTTGAAAGATCATAAGTATTCTTCTTCTATTGTTCTGTCATAAAGAAAAAAGTGCAAAAGAAACCCAAGATATAGTTACAAGATTGCTAATTCTGGCATTATTTCTAGTAGTAAAAAATTGGAATGAACAGAAATATCTAATTGTATGGAATTGGTTATGTAAATAATGCTATAGTTATACATTGAAGCAAATTTAATCATTGGACATTAAATATAGCTCTATATTTGCTGAAATAGAAAGATAGTTATCATATATAGTCAAGTGAAACTAAGCAGAATATCTAGCAGGATGTAACATATAATGTTTTATTTTAAATATTCATATATGCATATTATACATGCATATTCATATTCCATGTGAAAAGATTGAAAAATATAAACAGTAACATGTTGTAGTTATCTCTTTATGTTGGCATTCAGATATTCTTAATATTTTGTTCCTGTTTGATTATTTGTATTTTCGATTGTCACATTTTAATGTATTTAAAATATTTTAAAGTGATATTTAGGAGATAAAATCTGAAAGTGTGTATGGTATCATCAGCTGGGAATATAGAAGAAACTATAGTTTACCTGGGGAAATAAATTGAATGAAATTTGGCATTTTGTATTTGAAGTGCCTCCCTGTTGAAATATCTCTTGAATAGGTAAAGTTTATATGATCAGGAGAGATGGTGGATCCCGAGAATGTAGATTAGGGATTTATTCATTTGGAATTGTTGGTTTGAATGAACTTATTCTTTGAGAATAGATATAATGAAAGATATAGATGCTCTTTACAGAAGAATAAGCACATATTCTGAATGGTTTAGGTATAGAATTAGGACCTTCACAGACACCCCTCCACAGAAACCTATCTTAAAATATCATCTGGATACAATGAACCCGGCTTAAAAATTATTGTCACTTTTCATTTCTCTAATTTATGTTTATGGAAAATGAGACCACCGAAATTAAATTAATTTCTTGAGGTCAGTTTAGTTGATTCAGACCCTATATTAAAAGCCATGTTATCTTACTACTCTCAGTCAAATATTATATTATGAAATAATTATATTCTGACCTTGAGAGTATAGGTTTTTTTTTTTCAATCTTAAAAAGACACTGTAGCACGGGAAACATTATAAAATGTATGGAAACCACTGACAAGTAGCCTTCAAAGTTCCTGTTTTCATTGCTACCACCAACTAAGTTTCCTGGTAGTTAGCATATCTACATTTTCTCAAAATTATTTTTGTTGTTGTTATTGTTGTTTTCAGTTCTGTAAATTCACTCGCATTCATAGCCTCACCTTGACAGCCCTGGAGATTTGTTTCCTACTTATAAAACTCATACAGCATAGCTTCTACCTAGTACTGTTCAGTGTTTGTTTCTGTTTTAATCCTGAGGGACCACTTTTAGCCAATCGAATCTATTTATTCATTTGATTTACCCTAAACCTTCTCAAAAGGATTGGCTTTCAATTTGTATCTAATTGGGAAGGGGAAAAGCGGGGGAACTTTTGAAGGCAGCATTAAAACTGAATAGAGTGAAAGACCTTCCATCCTGTAGTTCAGGCTTTATTTTTCTTCAGTAATGAATGTTTTAGTCTTCCACACATGCTTTTGGGTCCCATAGTCACTCGTCCACACACAAAGGTGACGGTAGTTTCCTTAACAACTGACAAGTAAGTAGTCATTCATTTTCTTCATTCATTTAAAGAGTTTCAGGCTTCCATTATAGTGTCCCGTTCACGCATATGGTTTGTGTGCTGCCATTCACCGAAAAGATGTCAAGTTGAACTTTTCCTTTGCTTTCTGTGTACTGTCCCAGGAGCAGGCTTCCTGGGTGTGCCAGTGTGATGACAACATGGTTCAGAGACTAGAAACAGACTTCAAGATGACCCTGCAGCAGCAGAGCACCCTGGAGCAGTGGGCTGCCTGGCTGGACAACGTGATGATGCAAGCCCTGAAGCCCTACGAAGGAAGGCCCAGTTTTCCGAAAGCTGCCCGGCAATTTCTGCTAAAATGGTCTTTCTACAGGTATCCTCTCAGTTTTCACTAAGCTTTCTTTTTCATAGTCTGCGAACGTGTGTGTAGGTACACACTTCTCAGACAAAAGAAAATAAGAAGCGAAGACATTAGCTTGCAGAAACTTCCTGTTGCGATTATCTTCAACCCAACTCATTGAATACAACATTGGGGAATTCTGCCCGGAGGCTTACGAAAATCAGCTTTCTGCTAGGAAAAGAACGCCTCTCACTCCAAGCCCTAGACTTCTCAGAGAGGAACAGCCAAGATTCCAGTCTAGGTAACGTGTTCAGTAGCAGTAAGAAAAGGGCTACCGTTCTCCCTCTGGCCTTCGCCCACCCCACTTTTTATTCTCTGGTTCAGTGATTCTCAGAGACCAGTAGCATCACTATGGCTTGAAAACATGTTGTAAATACAAATTATCAGGTTCCTCCCCCAAGTCTGTTTAAATCAGAAACTGCAGAGGTAAGGCTCAAGAATCCAAGCTTTTTAAAATGTTGTCCAGGTGATTCTGATGCATGCTCAAAACCATCTAGTTAATTTCTTAATCTGATCTATTATAACAGTTTTCAAACCTAGCTGCACATCAGAATTAGTGTAAAAAAAAAAATCCTAAGTACCTCCCCAAACCTACTGTATCAAAATCTTGATGTTTAGGAAGTAATGATTAGGAATAAATCACAAATTCTGTCTTCAAAAACTTATTTCTGTCCCTGGCCAGGTGGCTCAGTTGGTTGGAGAGTCGTTCCACATGCCAAAAAAAGTTGTGGGTCCAATTCCAGGTCAGAAACCTAGGTTGCGGGTTCCATCTCTTGTGGGGGTGTGTACGGGAGGCAACCGATTGATGTTTTTCTCACATCGATGTTTCTCTCTCTAAGATCAATAAAACATATCCTCTGGTGAGGATTGAAACAAAAAACTTACTTCTGGCAGACAGTACAAAATGAATAAATTTTTTGACTAAAATAATATAGATATGAATGTATATTTTTGCAGACGTAGAAGAACCCTGGAAGAGAAAGGCTTTCAGATGACTCGATATATGATATCAAGTGTTGGGATAAGCTGTTGACCATAGGTCTGCCCCAAGGGTTTGAAGCAGAGCCTAAGATGGCAAGGCTACCGTCTATACTTGGGACGGGCTGACAGATGGAGTTCCATTTCATAAGTAGGATATGCTACATTTTTGACCCTGGCATTTATTCTTGTGGTGAGAGTTCATGTCTTTGCTTCTTTAGATAAAGGTGGCCCCGTTGGCTTGGGCTTCAAAGTCATATCTACTTTGAGGTTTGGGCAAGTCCCTAATTCTGATCCTCTGTGGCCGTGTGCACATCAGAAAGTCATGACCACAGGACACACCACTGCCTGTGGCCATGGGTGCACCATGAGTATCATCGGGGCATCAGCAGTGAGTCCAAAGCTAGTTGTGAGGAAAGAAGGTATATAAAGATGTTAGAGAGTTTAGGAACTAGTAGAGCTCATGAACCCAGTAAGCCCCGACTAGGATTTCATCTTGTTTTGACCACCTTTATAAAATGGACCCAGGGATTTTAAAATTATGATGGTAGTTGCTTTGGTTTTTATTGTAAGTGATTTGTTTCTTTCTTTACCGGTTTGGTCCAATTCTTATTTCTTAAACTGAAGCAGAGCTGAAGCTCTACTATATATGTTTAATTAAGAGTTAAATTATCCTTACATCCTGAAAATAGTTTTCTGGTGTCTAGCAAAGTTCCAGATGCAGTGAAAGAAAAAGCCTGTCGGTTTTATGTTGTTGTTTTTTGTTTTTGTTTTTGGAATGAAATAATTCCACAGTTCTTTCTCACATGTATTTAATACCTGTAGCCCACGCGATCTGAGAAGCACCTTATGAAGGTGCTGTCTGACTCTGTGACCCAGTGGTTTCTGGGTGTTAATGAGAAATGTAAGCTTTTCCTGGGGAAGATTTAGAAAACATTATCACAGTGATCTCAAAGTAGTAGTAATAGAAGTCAAACTTTTATTTTGGGTATATTTCTTAAGAAGGTTTTATGTATTTTCCCATTTGCTTGCAAGTTGATTTTTTTTTTTATTCATCCATTTCTTTTCCCAGAAAATTATTATATAGATAGTATATGTACTTCATGAATGATCGATGAAACAAAAGTTATACTACCTGGTTGTTCCAAAATCCAAATGACCAAAAGCAGAATGCATCCTCTATCTCAGAAAAAGCAAGGTTACCCCCTTCTCCATGCTTTCTTAGGTTGTTATGTCAGATCTGCCCTTACTTCTTCCTGTAGGTTTTTATTTTTACTATATTTAGTTGCTAGCATTTTAGAAATATACCCCTGGAGCCTTTGTCTCCACAGAGATCTATTGCAGGTATGTTGAAAAGAGAAAATTACTTGTGTTTTTTGTTCTCGCAGATATACAAACCCAGATCATCACTCTCCTGCCCTCTGTCCTCCCTGAGTTAGGGATAATTGGCTTGTTATTATTAGACACTACTATGGTTATTATTTTCATTTCAAAAAGACTTGAGGGCGTACAGTTCAGGGCCACAGAGCGAAAGCCAGATTCAGACAGATGCATACCTCCTGCTGGTAGGCAAAGTCAATAGCTTAAAAACATAAGAGCCTTTAAAATCGGAACGTTTTTTTTACTGAGGCATAAGAACATATTGAGTAATGAAAGCAGCATTCATAAACTATCAGGGAAGCAGCGTTGCAGGTATTTTTTAAATGTTTTTGGCATTGTAATAAGAATTTGGCAGTTACTTATACAGACTCTTCATTTCTGAAGTCAGTTAATCTCATAATTTCTGAAAATTCTTTGTGTCTATTTACATGCACACAAATATAGAAATGAACTGGCAGAGAATCATGATATCAACTGGCAGTCGATGAATTGCTGCAAACACTCTCTTTTCCAAATGGAGGGTCTCTTCTTGCCTAACCTGGCTTTGAATGGCTCCTGTTAGCTCCCTGGGAGGTGGGGAAAAAATAATCACCGTCTTTCTTGGGCAGACATGGAGAAGTTATGTGGGCCATTTCTCAGCTTGTGCGTTTTGTGGATAACAGAACACAGCATCACTCAGGGCCACCCTGAGGCTCAACCAAATATCCCATTTTTAAGGGATGAAATTTATAGCTTTTATAGTGATTTAAAAGGGGGCACAGGGAATCTAG
Source organism: Molossus molossus (assembly GCF_014108415.1). Classification (NCBI taxonomy): domain Eukaryota; kingdom Metazoa; phylum Chordata; class Mammalia; order Chiroptera; family Molossidae; genus Molossus; species Molossus molossus. The sequence continues at coordinate 55,222,835 of NW_023425349.1, read as the reverse complement.
TTTTCTTACAATTGGACAATATCTAAATCTTTCAAAAAATAATACTCTTTTGGAATCAACTGTAAGCACTGTTTGCAAAGAGAATTCAGGCCCTGTCCAGGGAACTCATTTGGTTAGAGCATCATCCCAATATGCCAAGGTTGCGGGTTTGTTCTCCAGTCAAGGCACATACAAGAAGCAACGAATGAATTCATAAATAAGTGGAACAGCAAATCGACCTTTCCTTCCTTCCTTCCTTCCTTCCTTCCTTCCTTCCTTCCTTCCTTCCTTCCTTCCTTCCTTCCTTCCTTCCTTCCTTCCTTCCTTCTCTCTCTCTCTCTCTCTCTCTCTCTCTCTATATATATATATATATATATATATATATATATCTCCCTTTCTCTCCCTCTCTCACCCTCCCTCCCTTCCTCCCTTCCTCTCTGGCTATAAAATCAATAAAAATAAAATTTAAAGAAAAGAGAGTTCACAGTGGGGGGTCAGAGGTGTGATGTTCTTACCTTTATTCTTAGGAATGGTGTGATATATCCCCAAATACACAAAGAGGTGGATTGAGTATCATGTGTTAGAGAAAATGTTTCAGTTTCCACACCATGAATTATAAAGATAAATACACAAGGGTATTTCTCATCCATTATAAAATAATTAGCATTTATTACTGATTTTAAAAGGAGTTGAATTTGTGGTAACTTAGCAACATGAAAGTCGATGGAATTAATTTTGCAACATATCTTACAGAAGTCTGAATCAGACAATAGGTTTCTAATTAAACTGTTAATTGTGTTATTTAATACTTGGCTTGTAGGGCAGAGGCCCAACACAGAAAAGAATAAAGTAGATATAGCATTAATAGTATAATTCAACTGATTCTTTTCTAAACATGTGACAATAATTTCATGGCATGCTTATCAGTATTTTTAAAGGATAACTAGGTATTGTCCTAGCCAGGTGGCTCAGATGATTGGAGCATCGTCCTATCTACCAAAAGTTTGCGGGTTCAATTCTGGTCAGGGCGCATACCTGGGTTGCGAGTTTGATCCCTGGTTGGGCACCTTCAAGAGGCAACCAGTCGATGCTTCTCTCTCATTGATATTTCTTCTCTCTTTCCCTTACTCTCTCTAAAATCAATAAAAATATAACCTTGGGTGATGATTTTAAAAAATAGTGTTTAAAAGATAACTAGGTATTATAACTGACTGGGAGCAGATTTTGTTTGTTTGTTTGTTTTTTCATTTCCAACAGAAGTTGATGTTACTGAGAACTACTAGTGACCTGCAGACACGCGTGTGTCCTTGTCCTCCTCTTTGTCCTCCGGCAGCACTAGCCTCTCCTGGCTGTTCCTTGAACACATCAAACACAGTTTTGCCCCAAAGTCTTTGCATTTGCTCTCTGTTCCTCTAGGTCTAGGAAAGCTCGCCTATTCACATGCTCAATCCCTCACGTCAGTCCAGTGTCTGCCTAAATATCACCTCCTCAGAAAGAATTGCCCTGCCTCCCTGACTGAAAACGCCTGCCCCCTTGCCTCTCCAACCTATTACACTGATTGAATGTTTTCATAGGATCGTCAGTACAGTACCTAACTTTATATTTTATATCTACTTGTGTTTTCATTGACCTTCTCTCCTACCCGAATGTGAGCTCTGTTAAAATGAATTTTTTTTCTATCTTGTTCTAGAACAGGGCCCTGGCACAGAGTAGAAACAAGTAAATATGTATTGAATGAATATGAATTTTCCTGGAAAAATAATTGACTTTGCATTTCTTTTAATATTAGAGAGCTAATCAATATGAATATTCTCCTCAGTCATTTACATGATTTCAGGGTTATTATATTTTAAGGCAGCGGTTCTCAAACTGTGGGCCGCGGCCCCTTTGGGGGTCGAACAACCCTTTCACAGGGGTCGCCTAAGACATAGCAGTAGCAAAATTACAGTTATGAAGTAGCAACGAAAATAACTTTATGGTTGGGGGTCACCACAACATGAGGAACTGTATTAAAGGGTCGCGGCATTAGGAAGGTTGAGAACCACTAGATTAAGGGAACTATAAAGGCCTAAAATGACTTTAAATCATTCATAACTTTACCACCCAGAAGTAACCGCTGGTAAAATGTTTTATTTTAGTGTTATATAAAATTGGAATCCAGTTGTTTATCACAGTTTATTACCTGTATGTTTTCCTTAACATTTTTCATTTAACATTATATCTTCAGCATTTCTTGTCACTAATATCTTTAGAAACATAATTTTAATGTTCTAATAGTATTCCATTATGTATATGTCTTATAAATTATTTAAATATTCCCTTTTCTTTTATTCTTGAACATTTAAGTAGTTTTTGGTGTTGTGATACAATTATGAAAATACTGTAATGAATATGTTTGTATAAAATTATATACATATCCTCAGATAAATTCTGGTAGGAGGGTTTGAACTTTTTAAAGTGACTAATACTGTTTTAATGAATTGTCCTATCCCAACACTAATAAAGTATTAAACATTCCTTTTTGTTTAGGAGTAAGATTTAAAAACACTGTATGTATAGGTTTATATTGTTAAATGGGCTCATACATTTTACTTCTTTAACTTGCTATTATATTATAGACATCTTTACATGTGGCTACCTTTATGTTTACCTAACTCATTTCCTTAAACTATTGCATACAAGTCCATATGTGAATGAACCATAATTTGTTTAAACAGCAACCTACTAATGGATATTTAGTTTTTCACAATGGTCTTTCTCAAGTATAAATACTGCATGCAGTTAAAAACTATCTTTGCTCATTTGTGTAAATTTCTAGAATATGAATTGCTATGTCAAAGGATTTATGCATTTAAAATTTCCGTTTATTGTCATAAACGTTTCATGAATTTATACTTGTAGAAATAGTTCATAGGAGTTATTTTGCCATACCCTCTGCAATACTGAATCTTTTACAGTAAAATAGCTGATATAAATAATAATAGATGATTACTTTAATTTGCATTTCTTTTAATTATGAATAAGATTAGTCATATTTTTAAAATGTATTTATTGGGGTGACATTGGTTAATAAAACTTATAGGTTTTGGGTGTACAATTCTATAATACATCATCTGTGTGTTGTATTGTGTGTTTACTACCCCAAGTCAAGTGTCCTTCCATCACCATTTATCCCCCCTTTACCCTCTTCCACCTCCCCTCACACCCCCCTCTTTCCCTCTGGTAACCACCATACTGTTGTCTGTGTCTATGAGTTTTTTTGGGGGGGTTGCTTAATCCCTTCATCTTTTTCATCCAGACCACAACACCCCTCCCGTCTGACATCTGTCACTCTGTTCTCTGTATCCATGAGTTTGTTTCTATTTTGTTTGTTTGTTTATTTTGTTCATTATATTCCACATATATAAGTGAAATCATATGGTACTTGTCTTTCTCTGACTGGTTTATTTCACTTAGCATAATACTCCAGGTCCCTCCATACTGTTGCAATGGGTAAGAGTTCCTTCTTTTTACTTTCAAGTAGTATTCCATTGTATAAATGTACCTCAGCTTTTTTATCCACTCACCTACTGACAGACATTTGAGCTGCTTCCAATCTTGGCTATTGTAAATAACGCTGCAATGAGCATAGGGGTGCATGTATTCTCTTGAATTAGTGTTTCGGGTTTATTTGGATATATTGCCAGAAGTGGAATCACTGGGTCATAAGGCAAGTTCCATTTTTAATTGTTTGAGGTAACTCCATACTGCTTTCTACAGTGACCGCACCAATCTGCATTCCCAGCAACAGTGCACAAGGGTTTCCTTTTCTCCACGTCCTCACCAGCATTTGTTTGTTAATTTATTGGCGGTAGCCATTCTGACAGATGTGAGATAATATCTCATTGTGATTTTATTTTGCATTTCTCTGGTGGTTAATGACGTTGAGCATCTTATTTTGTATGTTTCTTAGGTATTTGTCTTCTCTAGGCTGTATTTAAAATATTTGATGTCTTTCTTCAGCAAAAAAGATGCACTCAAGTGTGAATAAGATGTTCCTGCATTATTTAATTTTTTAAATTATTTACTTCATATCAGGATATTTTTCTGTTTAACATCAGATAGAGTGGGAGGGAGGGAGAGAGAGGAAGAGAGAGAGAAGCAGAGAGAGAGACATTGATGTGAGAGAGATGCATCAACTAGTTGCCTCCCAAACAACCCGACCAGGGCTGGGGATAAACTGCAACCGAGGTACGTGCCCTTGACTGGACTCGAACCCACAGCTCATTGGTCTGCGGGCCGATGCTCTAACCACTGAGCCAAACTGGCCAGGGCTGTCACTGAATTTTAAGAAAGGTATGCATATAAACAGAATGTTGTCATATATCTTTGGCATATAAATGAAAGTCTTAATCTATTTTTAGTTATTTACTTATAGAGTTCTAAACTTAAGGCATTAACTAAGGTATTTGAGTCTAATGTATCATTCACTAGAACTACTGTCTATGATAATATTAACTCTGATATATGTAGTAGTGTAGTAATGGGTAGTTTGCTTAAGATCTCACACACATTATCTCATTTGACCCTCAGGCTAACCTTGAACCTTAAAATGTTGAATGACATGCTCACAATCAAGATCACATCATGGTTAACAAGGGTCTAACTCCAACCCCAGCTTTTCTTTTTATTAAATAGATTTACCAATGAGAGGTCCTCTGTCATCATATAGTAACCCCCTGTTCTTGCGGCCATAACCAAATGAGAATGAGAAGCTCAGCTTCTCATGTTCTGAATATTATAATCACAATCACTTATGTTTAAATAGTGTTCTACTTATTCATAAGTGTATTTCACATCCTTGAAGTAATCATAAGTTAGGTAAGACCCAAAAATGTTGCTTTCATTTTCACCCAACAGTATAAACAGTCTCAGGGAAATGATTTATTTGACATCTGTGGGGTGATGAGGCAGAATCAGAATCCAGGGCTTCAGAGTTTAAGATAGACAATGATGATTTGACATTTTCCAAGTTGAATATATGGAATTTGATATATTAGTAGCATCTATATAAATAATATTGACATTGAAACAGAAAACAGAAGTATAGTCTTCTGTTCTTTCATCTGCTTGACAGTTTATAATTCCTCACTGCAAACTGAGGCTTAGGAATATCAGCCTAAACTTTATGACATTCTATCGCTTCCTCCTATCTGAGAATATAATGGCTGTTTAGTTTTCCCAGGCCAAAAATCTCCAGGGAAGACCACTAAATAAAAGGGATTAAACACACACACACACACACACACACACACACACACACTGAGGCACCCCACACATGCCCACTCTGATTCTAAGTTAAAAATATGAAAGAGGTTTGACAGGGTAATGATTGGCTTATTCTCAGTGAAGCCAAAATTTTATTTTGGACTTATTTACATTTTAAATATAGTGGAGTTTATTATTAGTATGTTGTTAATATTGTTCATATTTTGGTATTTAAAAATTAAACATTCACATTTTTCAATGACATACATCTCTTTATTGATTTTATTACACTTCTCATGGAAAATCTCCTTAATTTAAGAAATCAGTAAGGAACTGGAGTCACAGTAAATTTGCCTTCAAACCCAACTCGCACAGATCCCTGTACAGGTCACCTACATTCTACAGTGCCGCATCTGAGAACATTGCTTAGTATATTTTGTAAGCTTTGTATGGCACAAATACATCTTTTCCCAAAGTGTGCATCAAAGTCACTGTCATTGAGAAGTGGAAACACAATGTTTACCCCTCAACAAGATTTTCACTTTGAGAGGCTTTTCCTTATGGTGGTGATGAATTGTCAACCTTTCAAAAATATTTTATATTCAATTCTCACACATATGGGAGTTTAGTGGAATCAGCAGACTTGCCTATGATAGTAAAATGGCTTCTTCCATAAAGACCTGTTGAGCTCTAATAAAGATCTAAACAAGTGTCAGTAAGGACTACCTCTTTCACCACCCAGTTTCAAAGAGTTGAGCCAACTGCTTTCAATCATGAAGTTATCGCATGGTCACTTGCATGCCATACCAGCCTTTCAGACCTCCAGCTTGACTTCCTTTAAGAGGAAAAGGAGGTTGAACTCTAATCCTGGTCACTAACATCAGCTGCATCTCTCTTTTCTCTTGGAACAGCTCAATGGTTATTCGGGACTTAACCTTACGCAGTGCTGCTAGCTTTGGCTCCTTCCACCTGATCCGTCTACTCTACGACGAGTATATGTTCTACTTAGTAGAACATCGTGTTGCTCAGGCAACAGGAGAAACACCCATAGCAGTCATGGGCGAGGTAAGAGAAGCTAAAAGAGCTATGACCCACGAGGTTTTTTTTTAAAAAAAGAACCTGAATTAGATTTCATCTAAATATATTAATTATTGATTAAAGCTATGGTTCCTAACCAATAAGCCTTAGACCCTGGAGGGGCTATGGACTTATTTCAGTGGGGTCCGTAAATCCCTCTGCTTATATGTATTTTCTTAATCAAAGGATTCTAAAATTATATATTATATCATATAGAAGTTCATGGAATGTTTGAATACATTATAAAGGTACCTATGTAAAAGAAAAGTTTGAGAATCACAGGACTAAAAAAAACTAATTGAATGGAAAATAAGAAAGATTGATGCTTCTGATAAAACTAAGGTCTAAGAATACAGAGGAAAAAGTTAAATATGTATTTTGTAGACTCTTTTTCCCAGTGTCCAAAACTCAAAATGAATGATTCTATTTTAGAAGGTGATGATAATCATGATAGCTTACATTTTGGGGGAACTTATATGTGCCAGACACAGTTCTGAGTCCTTTACATGTAATGAGGCATTTAACACAAGTCTTTGAGGTAGGTGCTACGTTGTCCTGTTTGATGGATGAGCATCTGAGATTCATGTTGAAAGCTAAGACACAGACAGATTAGATGGTTACATAGCTAGTAAGTGGTGGAGATCTGGTTTGAATACTCAGATTTTCAGAGCCATGCTTCTGATCACTAACAATGTGAAGACAAAAATTTTCCTCTTCAGAATTTTTAGATAGTAAGCAAAATGTCTGATTTTCAACAAGTGTCATAAAGCTAAAACTCTGAAGTTACTTCAAAGAAGGGCTTGTTACTATAATTAGGAGTGGATGCAAATGCTCAGGTGACTGCACTGGCTTGTTTCACTGTATGGAATTGGGGCACTTGAGATCTTGCTGGAGTATACCAGGTTAGGCAGGATTACCAATTACCCACAGCAGTAAAGAAGGCATGCTCATTTTAAAGCTCTGTGTATGTGCTTATTTAAATTTAAAAAGTGAAAATAAATGTGAGATGCTTTGCTTAGTTTAATAAATATGATAGTAAAGGTATAAGTTTAAAAATATATTAAAATACCTCAAGAACCTCTATAAGTATTCTAATATAAATGAAATACATGTTAAATTTATTCAGAATGTAGGTTAAAATATCCCTCTTTCTTCTTTAACATCTCTTTGTATGCTGATAATGTGTGTTTGTACGGCATTCCTTAATCGCGAGTGTGTTTAAATGATGCCCATTATCTGTGTGTGAGGTCTGCCTGCCCTTGGTGCCTCTCTTTCATAGATGTCTGGCTGTAAAACACCCACTTGGCATGTAGATTCAGTACTGTAAAATTCCTCAACTCAGGGCTCACAGCTTCTGACGTAAACATGCTTTTTGGTATATTAGATACATTTGCCGTCCACCTCATATGCTTCAGCACTTCTTCACTAGAATGATCAGGACAGTGATAGCAAGGGTTCTCATCGACATCATGTGGCTAACCCTGATGTGTGGTCTTTGCTTCCCTGGCATCTCTAGGGGACAGAGGCGTTTGTCTTGAGCCACAGGGCGAAGGCTTAGCAACCTTCTCATATGCTGTACTGCTGGCTCCTGGAAGGGAAATGAAATGGCCTTGCATAGGCAATACTGACAGCTAATTCTTCTTTCTTTCTTTCTTTCTTTCTTTCTTTCTTTCTTTCTTTCTTTCTTTCTTTCTTTCTTTCTTCCTTCCTTCCTTCCTTCCTTCCTTCCTTCCTTCCTTCCTTCCTTCCTTCCTTCCTTTCTTTTTTGTGTGTTAATGCTCATCTGAGAATATTTTTCCATTGATTTTTTTTTTCAGATAGAGTAGAAGGGAGGGAGGGAAGGAGGGAGAGAAAGAGAGAAATAAATATCAATGTGAGAGAGACACATCAATTGGTTACCTTCCACACAACCCTGACCAGGCTGGAGATTGAACCCACAACCCAGGTACGTGCCCTTGACTGGGAATCACACCCCACAGGCTGACCTCTAACTGCTGAGTCAAACCAGCCAGGGCTGGTTTGTTTGTTTTTTTCACTATGTGTAAACAGTATATATAAATATAACAGATTGTTAAATGGGGCAAAATAAGATATAAATAGAATCTAAATCATAAAATAAGGTATGAAATACTTTTTGCAAGATCAAAGATTTAAGCACACTTCTTGATATCTTTGCTTACGATCCCCTTACCCAATTTCTAGGAAAATCCTTTGAGCTGTCTATGCTCATCCATTATTTAGCCCGGGCCAACAACGGCTAATTCTATAGGTTTGATCTCCACATAGAGCATTGATGTCTCCTATTAGTCATGACAGACCGGTTGGCCATGGTCGTATTATCATAGCTAAACTTTATTGATTCATGGGAAAAGAAGAAGGAAATTAAAGAAAAATGAATGGTATTTATTCACGTGTCCCTCACATGTTATATTAAGCCTACCATAGAAATCAAATTGAAGTTAGAAAGGGCTTTTTCATGTTGAGGCTCAGTTGCATTCTTAGTCCCTTAGGTGACTTCTCTTTCCAAACCTCAAGTCTGGAAGTACTTGTGCACACAGTGGGAGCAACACCTAAAAATCACCATCACCCTTAATCGCAGCAAGTGGTTTTCAGTCATCAGTAAAAACAACTGCAAAAACAATAATTATCACTATTTATTGAGAGCTATTACACACATAAAATTAAACTCTTGGTCTATCTACTAATGGCCTTTTCCCTGTAAATGATACTACAATCCTCCCTGGTAATCACACCAGATACCTGAGTGTCATCTATCACATTTCTTTCTGGACCCTCAGATCCAACTCATTGCTAAGGCTGCTCTTTACCACCATCCCGCATAGAGCAGTGACTGTGTTATCCCCACTTAAACCCTTCAGTGGCTTTTTCTTCTCTTAGTTAAGAAATAAAATTCTTTCCTTGGTACAGTAGGTTTGGCCCTGCCTCTGATTAAACCTCAGCCTCCCTCTTACGAGTCCTGTTTGCACTAGTTGCAGTCACAGTGGTCTGGTCACATTCACCGAGCTTTTCTCATCATTGGACCACTGTCTAAATGGTTCTTTCTACCTGGCACTCTGCCCAACTCTTTCTTGACCCCAGCCTAACTCCTACTTCATATTGTAAAAGTCTGTTGCTTAGGGATGTCCAATTCCCCCAGACTACCAGTACTTTCTGATTTCTACTTTTATTCTAGAACCTACACAATAGAAACTGCATGATAATTTGTATTTGTGTAATTGAAGATTTAATTACAGAAATAATGGGGGACTTTGAGTCAGAAGAACTGAATTCTACTTACAATTCTGATATTTATAGTGGTATAAGCTTGGGCAAATCATGTTTATTTATGTTGAACCCTAGGACTTATCTCTGGAAATAATTTATTCATTTCTTTTTTTTTCTTTATTGATTTTAGAGAGAGATGAAGGTAGAGAGAGTTAGAAACATCAAAGAACGAGAACATCAATTGGCTGCCTCCTGCATGCCCCCACTGGGGATTTGGCCCACAACCTGGGCATGTGTCCTGACTGAGAATTGAACCAGCGGCCTCTTGGTGCATGGGTTGCTGCTCAAACACTGAGCCACACTGGCCAGGCAATTTATTCATTTCTTTAACAAGTATTTTATACATACTTTAGGCAAAACACTATAGTGATTAGGATATAATGATGAACAAAATGTATTTTGACCCTGTATTCAAGGAGCTGACATTTTAGTAGAGGATACATACTTATTCAATGTTCATGTAACTACATAGCTATAAAGTCTGATGAGTGCTATAAAGGAAAATTAAAGGGATATAGGACTACATAAATCATGAGGCACTTATTCAAGCCAGTGAGGGCCAGGGAAGTCTTCCCCCAAAGCACAATTGTTTGAAGTGAGATATAAAAGGCAAAAGGTGTTAACTATGTGAAGACTGGGCATTCGGGGAGGTAAGGGGTGGAGAGGACTACACAGGGACATGTATGCACAGGTCCTGCCTGAAATGGCAGGAAGCACGGCCAAGAGGGAGTTTTCATGGGAAATCTGAGGTTCAAGCACCAGAGAAACCAAGTGTACCCCATCAAAATCAGCATAAAACAGGAGAATTGGATTACGATGGAAAGCCAAAAGTTCAAGTGACGCTAACATCCACATAGCACTTGGTGCCAGGCACTGTTCTAAGTGCTTTATGTGCATTAACTTAACACACAACCCTATGAGAGAATAGTATTATTAACCTATTTACAGCTCATGAAATGAGCCACTGAGGCGTCAAGTAACTTCCCCAAAATCACACAGCTACTAAGTTATGAAATCAGGTTAATAAAAGCAAGCAGTTTGGTTGTCCTTGCTGTTAATTACCAGCTACAAGATGGGGTGAAATTGGAGCAAGAACAGTTAGAAATCAGCGTAGGGATAACTGGAAAATAGTCACAAGCTTTGCTGGACTTCATTTTGCCTTTGTGGGTGCTTTATTTGGGAGAGGTGTGAGATAGCTAAATACATCCAGAAGCAAGGTAAAAGATTTTCCCTTTAAAGTAGCTTAAGGACAATTAATGTATTTTTTCATTAATATGAATTCAATAAATAAGTTTTAAAATTAACATTATTTATATTAGTTGAACAGATAGAACAGACCAATACATGTTTTACATATAAATACATTAATCATATAAAATACTACTTTTGCATTCACTATAACACCGTCATTTCAATTTTTGAAATGAAGACTACTAGATAATGGAGCCCCAAACAAAACAGCATCACAGCTCCAAGTTTTTTTGTTTTTTGTTAATCCTCACCCGAGGACATTTTTCCATTTTTTGTTCAGACAGAGTGGGAGGGAGAGAGAGAAAGAAACATCGACGTGAAGGGACACATCGAGTGGCTGCCACCCACATGACCAACCAGGGTCGGGGACAAACTGCAAACGAGGTACGTGCCCCTAGTGGGAACCGAAGCCAGGTGTCTCTGGACCGCAGTCCGATGCTCTAACCGCTGAGCCAAACCGGCCAGGGCCCAAGATTTATTTTAAATGTCAGTCTGCTACTATGTTAGTACTGACTGGTAAGTTATGTAAAGCGTTGCCATTCCAGAGTTTCATTATTATTAGTTTTGCCTAGATGATTAAAGGAAACAATTTATTTACTGCTAAAACTTATGCAATTTTTGAATTTTTATTTAAACATTATAAATGTGCCCATAGGCTTTCAGGCAGTGGTGAAATGTTAAGAGCAGGTATAAAATAAACAAATTGCGTCTGTTTGTACACCTGTTAAAAATAATTTTAAAATGGGCTTTCTATGTAGCTCTAAGAAAAATTGAGCAGAAAAGTATCTTTTCATTTGAATTTTATGGCTGTTTGGAATCTATTATGTAATATGTGCTTTATTATTTTTAATATACGTAGTCCATTAATACATTTACTGAATCTATAAAGTGTGATTGTTCCTGAAAGGATTTTCTGACAAACATTTTTATATTTAATCTATTATATTTAAATTCTCCTTCGTAATTTAATTATACTAATTGACTATTATCACTAAGAGGTTTAATTGTAAGTATAAATATAAAAGTAATATTTTAATAACCTTTTTTTAGGGAAAACGTTGAAGAACCCTTAAAGATTTACCATCAAAAGAAAAATCTTAGATTCATCCAAATTGATGTACTCAAAATAAAAGGGAGAAAAGTCTTCAAAACCTAAAAACTGGCCCTGGCTGGTTTGGCGCAGCGGTTGGAGCGGCGGCCTGCGGACCAGAGAGTCCCAGGTTGGGTTCCCACTAGGGGCACGTACCAAAAAACAAAAACAAAAAAACCCTAAAAACTGGAAAAGAGCAATGATAATTCAACAAGCAAGCTTTTAGGATAAAATTTGAGTGAAAAAGTCCACTTTTATACAAGTACAATCATAGTTAATAAGCAAGGATGCTTAAAGTAAAATCAAATTAATGAAAATTAATTTCAGTAAACATTATTCTAGTACAACGAGGAAAAACACATGTGATATACCTGTGGAATAGTACACTTACTGTAGACTATTTTGAAAGGAATGGATCATAGTGCAAGTTAAAATTAATTGCAGAAAAGAAAACTATCTTGGAATAGTAGTAGCTTGGAAAATAAAACACATACTTGTCGAAAGTTACATTTCTTATTTATAATATTGTTTATTAATATTTTTCATTGAGGACTGGCCTTGTGATAGTCACTGTGTTAGGTGTTTTAAATTCTTATTTAATAGTCACCATAACCTTGTAAGAGATGTGTTATTGTCCCCATTTCACCCGTGAGGAAAACGGGGGGAAAGCTGCCCAAAATCAGAGCGAGCAAATGGTCGAGCTAACTAGAGAAAGTAGGACTGTCTCACTCCAAATAGTCAAAGGAGCTCAATCCACATTTTAATTTTTCACCATGTAAATTGTTTGGAGACAGTTTCAGAATAGGGACTAATTTATTTTTATCCATACAGTACAGCTCCTCCCCAAACACCCACGCTCACAATTATACACAAGCCAGATGCCTAGCCTGTAAGCTTTCGTATTGCGCCGGGCTTCTCTCCTCTGCATTGCAGGGTGCATCTTGATAGTCCTGCCTCCCTTCCCCTTTCTACTTTTTGTTAGTAGACGTTCAGAATACGCTAATTGTAAAGGTTTCCTTTTTACAAAGAGAACACGTTTTCACGCTCCAACCCCCATTGTCTCTTCAGTTAATGATTTCCAAAAATAGAGGTGGTATAGTCAAAATTAAAGATTACCTGTGTGATGTAATAAACTAAGACCGTGGTTTCCTGTTGAAGGTGGCTTCAGGGGAGGCCGTCTTAGGTTAGGAGCACCAAGGTTCTTTATTTTCAATTCAGTTTTATTTACATAAAGGATTTACTGTCAGGCCCAACCCTGACATTTGCAGGGCCTAGGGACCCCTATGTTTAAATATTTTTAAAGTTATCAATGAAGCTGTAAGTAAAATTTATTCTATCCACCTAGGTTGATAAATATACCTCGATAACAGCATAACAACTTGGAAGGCTGGGTTTAAATGTAAAATTCTCAGGTTTCTCCTAGTTCCAAGCCAGAAAACGGTGACATAGACATAGCCTGCCCCTGGCCCAGCCTCTGGCCCCTCGACCACTATCTTCTTTTACTGTATATTTCTCCATCCTGTCCTATGAATAACCTTGTGCTCAAACTTGTGGACTCTTCAGTCCAGTGTTCGGATTTGGTCCACCCTTTGCAGACAGCTGCCCCTCGCGGCCATTCCTTCTTTCTTCTGAAGGGTGGACTTGGAGCAGAGACCTACACAGGCATAGAAAGAGACTCAGGGTCATTGGGCAGGGAACTCAGGGGTCTCGGGTAACAGGATTATGGTCTAGGGGGTGGGAGGGCCCCAGGCCCCAGGAGGGTACATCTACTTGGCCCAGTTGACTTTTTACACTGTAGGGAGGGCATGGCCCAGGGAAGCCAGAGCAGGGATCTCTATAGTGCGGGACTTAGGACAGAGGACCCTCTTGGTTTGACCTAATGATAGTGTTAAATGTTTTACTTTTGAGATGACTTTTCTCCTCAGAAGCAACTAATGCCTGTATTTCTATACTTCACTACTTGCATGCTCACTCGTGAGTGCTCTTATATTTTTTTATTTTTTTTTTAATCTTTTTTTTTTTTCGGTACGTGCCCCTGCGGGATCCAAACCCGGGACTCTCTGGACCGCAGGCCAATGCTCCAACTGCTGAGCCAAACCGGCCAGGGCTCGTGAGTGCTCTTAGAGAGTTGAAACCATATAAAGCTATATTCATTGCTGTGTCCTCAGGAGACCGAGGGGTACAAAAAGCCTCAACAGTTAGAATCATGATGAAAATATGCTACCTATGTACAGAGTGGCCAACACAAGGCTGCTGGGATAGCTGGCGAGCCCAGAGTGCAGGACAACAGGGTGCAGGGCAGAATTTGCCTTGGTGTGAAGCAAAGTGGCAGAAATTGTGGCCACCTTAGCAGTCTCCAGTAAACTATTTGGAAATACATAGAAAAGTACACTCACAAGGGGAAAGTAACCGAGGAGCATAAGACTTTACCAAATGGAACATGAACATTCTTTGAAAGTTTTATAAAATTGGAAATCACTTTAAAGTCTGCAACTCTTTTTTCCTCAGTTGTAAAACACTGTACCGAAGCTAAATGTGAAACGCTTTGATTAATTTGGTTCTCATTTGGAAGACATTTAAAGAAAATGATAATGCTCTGGAATCCCTTACAACTGAAATTTCAAGATGTTTCTCTTCACCATCAAAACATCCAAAACAGTTGCTGTTACACAATTCTTTTGTCATCGGTTCTACCAACTTTGGTTAATAGAACTGAAATTATAGGAGACTGCTCAGCTATATAAGATTTGTAAAATTCAGAACATTACAAAATTCAAGCTAAGTGTAGAATGTTCAGAGATTAGAATTTTGTCAGGAAGTTCAAAATCTGCATGGGAAGAGTCTTTGTGCTGCTGTAGGGGAAGCTTTCAAGGGCCTTATTCCTTCATTGACTTCTCAGAAGAGCAGAGAGAGCAGCAGTTGGTTAGGCCAGGGTTTGCATTCATCGGAACTCATCAGCTGTTCCTGGTTGTGTGGCATCTCCGTCCCATCACACACACACACACACACCCTGTCCCTGTCATATATGGCTTGGCCAGTACATATAAACTGACTTCAACTTCAGCCCCAGATTGAGTTTATGGTGTCAACAACCTTAAGTCAGAGCCTAGGAAATAGTTCCATTTTCAGGCAGATCTCCACGTGGCCCTACTCAGCTAGAGGCATTTCATTTGGAAAGTCACCATCTTATAGCCTTACAGCTGAATGGAATTCTGGGACTTTATAAATAGTGTTTGACCATTGGGTTTTGAAGACAACAGACTATGCCTGTTTCATATATTACAAAACTAAGACTCAAAGGGTAACTTGTCTGGGATCACATAACTGATACTGGTAGAGCTGTGATTCAAACCCAGGTCAGGCTGGCTCCACATCCTATGTTGTTCCTCCTGTCTGTGCACCACAGCCAAATTTAAATTTCATATTTCCCACTTAATACCTTTTAACCTGGGAAAGTCATATATATCCTCACTTGAGTCTTAATTTTTCTCATCAACAAAATAAGCATAAGGACCATTGCTTCACACGGCTATTGTGAGGATTAAATTAAGTAGATGGGTAGATAAGTAGGTATAGGTAGGTAGATGGGGTGGATAGGCAGGCAGTCAGACAGGCACGTAGTAGGTCCCCGATTTTGTTATCTGCATTTCCTTTTCCTTTCTTTTCCACAGGTATATAAATATCCAAAGCTATATATTACTCAGGAGGGACTATGTTTGATTGCCTTTGACTTAAGATTAGATTTTTTTTTTTTTTTTATCCTCACCCGAGGATATTTTTCCATTTTTTGTACAGATAGAGTGGGAGGGAGAGAGAGGAAGGGAGAGAGAGACAGAAACATCGACGTGAAGGGACACATCGAGTGGCTGCTACCCGCACGACCAACCAGGGCCGGGGACAAACCGCAACCGAAGTATGTGCCCTCAGCGGGAACCGAACCCGGGTTCCTCCAGACCGCAGGCCGACGCTCTAACTGCTGAGCCAAACTGACCAGGGCAAGATTAGATTTTTTAATATTGATTCTGCATTGACAATCCAAGTAATGTGTACAATTAAACCATCATTTTTTGCACAAAGATAAGTTTAGAAGTTAAAATTAATAAAGCAGGTAACATAAAGGCATAGGAAAGCTTTAATATTATATTGCAAGGGGCAAAATAGCCTGTAGAGATTTTTTTAAAATTCATCTTTATTGTTGAAAGTATTACAGATTTCCCCCCTTTTATCCCTCACTGACCCCTTCCACCCCACTCCTCCCTCACCCCCAGCCTTCTCCACACTATTTTCTGTGTCCATGGGTTATGCATACATGCATATAAGTTCTTTGGCCTGTAGAGAATTTTTGAATGTTGAGTCAAATGATTCATAGAATTACAAAGAGTCCAACAACATTCTTTGGAATGTAGCCAAAGTGGTAATCAGAAGCAAATTAATTCAGTGCTTTGTAGAACTCAGCCAACAAAATACAATGGGAAAATAGTCAATTACAAAAGAAAATGGCAACATTAGGGAAGAAACATAAACATAATTAGTTCTAACTAGATGGTCATAGCTAGACTTGTATTAAATACTAACTAGTAGGAATGAGTGATCCACCTTATAAGTACTTGTGAAAGGGGGAGAAAGGATTATATACAAGGGTGGGCTAAAGTAGTTTTACATTTGTCAGAATGCAAAACAGTTTATTATTATATTATGATTTATTAATTATATCATTTTGTTGATTTTAGAGAGAGAGGAAGGGAGAAGGGAGAGAGAGATAAAAACATTAATGAGGGAGGACATCGATTGGCCGCCTCCTGCGTGCCTCCCACTGGGGATCTGGCCCACAACCTGGGCATGTGCCCTGACCAGGAATTGAACTGGCAACCTCTTAGTGCATGGATTGATGCTCAACCACTGAGCCACACCAGCCAGGCTATATTATTTTCCATACAAACAACTGTAAACCTACTTTTGTCAACCCTGTATATAATTATAATACATATAATTATATAATATATAAATAAAAGTTATACTCATTAAAGTATATAAATAAAATTTATGCAAGTTAAATTAAGTTAAAAGTAAGCCCCAAAGAGACATCTTAGTCCAGCTGTGAGATAGAAGCCACTTCAGACAATTTTGTAGTTTTTGGTTATCAGTGTCTATAGCAGCTGGAAGTTCTTCCCTGGAGCAAATGATTCATTGGCAGAAACTGGAAAGATGTACACACAGACATGTACATATGTTTCCCCCACTATGTACTTATATTTAAAGGGACCACTGCTGGCAGGACTAGTCTTCTATATCAGACCAGAGCATGACTTTGTTCCGAATCTAGGTAAAGCCCCCAAAATGACTAGTCCTTTCCAGTTCAAGCTTTCAACTGTTTAGCCTACCTGCTGTTGCTCTTGGTCCCCAGGTCAGCAGGAATGCCTAGGGTCACATGGTGCAGTGTGCTTTGTGGATTCTGCTGCAAGTCTCCTGTGGTCGCTTCCTTCAGCCTGTCACCTTGAGCCCCTTGGCATCTGGCTGCTGGCTTCTGTGAAGCAGGGGTCCTCACAGATCCACTGAGCTCATGCAGGAGGGCTTCCTGAGCTCTTTGAGGCTGCTGTGGTGTGATTTGTTATGGGCTGACCCTCATAAAACTGTCCAAAGACCAGAAGGTGTCTCGTTCCTTAGTGTATAATTTCAACATTAGAGTTACTCCACAGGCCTCTGTTAAGATGTGAAGCTTAGGAATGTTTTGATCCCACTACCCAATAGCTTTTGGTTTCTTTACTTTGAGTTCTACTTCTTTGTCTAGAATGACTTCCTTTATGTATCGTTAACAACTTTTAGCTCTGTGATATGGTAAACGTTATGGATATATGTTTGGTTTCAGCAAACCCAGACCTTGAAAGATATGGTGTAAAAACCTTTCAGACTAGTAGGTAGGAAGTTCTACATAACATTTTAAGTCTGTAAATAAACATAAAGTACAAAGGCCCTTAGTGAATTTATGCCTATGTAGTACTCCACCCTGACCCCAGTGAAAAACACAAAACAAACAAAATAGAGGTCAAAAATTACTATTGTCTAAACACCTTAATCTGGAGTGTGTTTCCTTTCAATACTAGAAAAAAAAGTGACAAATGGTTTTACTTGGGCAAATATCTTTTCTTTCTTTTTTTGTTTAACCCTTCTACTTTTCACTTTAGGAAAATGGTTTCCTTTTTTTTTTTTTAATGCTTTTTTATTCCATTATAGTTTACATTCACTATTTTTTTTTTTTGTATTAGTTTCAGGTGAATAGCATAGCAGTTAGACATTCATAAACTTCACAAAGTGTTCTCCCTGGTATTCCCATACCCACTGGGCACCCTACATAGTTATTACAATATTATTGACTATATTCCCTATGCTGTACTTTACACCCACATGACTGTTTTGTTAACTACTTATCTATACTTCTCCGTCCCTTCATCCTTATCAGCCAGTCTCATAACCCCCTCCCTCTGGCAACCGTCAGTCTGTACTCTGTATCTATGAGTCTGTTTCTGTTTTATTTGCCCATTCATATTGTTCATTATATTTCACTTAGCATAATACCCTCTCGGTCCATCCATGCTGTCACAAATGGTAAGATTTTATTCTTTTTATGGCCAAGTTATATTCCATTTTTATATGTACCACAGCTTTTTATCCACTTTTATATTGATGGGCACTTGGATTGCTTCCATATCTTAGATTCAAGAAAATGTTTTTTTTGTTTGTTTGTTTTTAAAGAGCCCTGGCCAGTTTGGCTCAGCAGTTAGAGCATCGGCCTGTGGACCGGAGAGTCCTGGGTTCGGTTCCCGCTAGGGGCACATACCTTGGTTGCAGTTTGTCCCTCACCCGGTTGGGGTCGTGTGGGTGACAGCCAGTCAATGTGTCTTTCTCACATTGATGTTTCGCTCTCTCTCTTCCCCCTCTCTCTCTTGCTCTATCTGAAGATAAATGCAAAAATGTCCTCGGGTGAGGATTAAATAAATAAATTAATAAATAATAAAAAAATAAAAATAAAAAAGATTGGTGTGCCCAGCCAGTATGACTCAGTGGGTTGAGCATCGTCCTATGGACTAAGAGGTCCCAGTTTGATTCACAGTGTCAGGGCACATGCCCAGGCTGTGGGCTTGATTCCCAGTAGGGATGTGCAGCAGTTAGCAATCAGTGTTTTACTCTCACTGGATGTTTCTCTCTCTCTCTCCCTTCCTCTCTCTCTAAAATGTCAAAAAAAAAAAAACAAACATTAAAAAAATAGATAGGTGTGGTAAACAGTATAATGGGCCCCCAAAGAAGTCTGCATCCTAATTCCAAAGATCTGTGACTATGATGGGTCACAAATGGAATTAAGTTTACTGATTAATAGGCCTTAAAATAAAGACATTAGCCTAGATTATGTGGATGAACCCAATGTGATCACAGGATTTTTTAAAAGTGCAAGAGAGGACCTGGATGGTTTTGCTTAGTGGTTAGAGTGTCAGCCCTTGGACCAAAGAGTCGTGCGTTCGATTCTGGTCAAGGGCACGTACCTCGGTTGCAGTTCGTTCCCCGGGCATGGTCGGGTCTTGCGGGAGGCAAGCAGTCAATGCGTCTCTCTCATATCCACCTCTCTCTCTCTTTCTCCCTCACTCCCTTGCTCCCACTCTCTCTGAACATAAATGGAAAAATATCCTCGGATGAGATTTTTTTAAAAATAAAATAAAAAGTTGACTCTTGTTTCTTTATGACCTTCATCAGTTGCTGCCCCTGTGCCTGAGTTCTGCTATCTTTTATTTATTTATTTTTATTTAATTAATTTTTGTTACTGATGTTTATTTTTCCCCCCATCAACACCGTCCTCTGTTCCTGCCCCTGCCCCCAGCATTATTGTCTTATGTCCATTGGTTATGCTTATATGCATAAGTTCTTTGATTTATCTCTCCTCTCTCCACTACCCCTCCTCTGAAGTTTGTCAGTCTGAAACCTTCTTCTGTGTGTCTGGGTCTGTTTTGTTTATCACTTTATTTTGTTCATTATATTCCACAAATAAGTGAGATCATGGGATACTTGTCTTTCTCTGACTGGCTTATTTTGTTTAACATCATACTCTCCAGGTCCCTCCATGTCATCCCAAAGGGTAAGAGATCTTTCTTACAGCTGCATAGTATTCCATTGTGTACATGTACCACAGCTTTTTTTATCCACTCATTTATTGATGGACACTTGGTCTGTTTCCAGATCTTAGCTATTGTAAATATCTCTGCTATGAACATAAGGGTACATATATTCTTTCTGATTGGTGTTTCAGGCTTCTTAGGATATAGTCCGAGAAGTGGGGTCACTGGGTCAAATGGCAGTTCCATGTTTAATTTTTTGAGGAAACACCATATTGTTTTCCATAGTGGCTGCACAGTCTGCATTCCCACCAGCAGTGTACCAGAGTCCCCTTTTCTCCACACCCTCGCCAGCACTTGTTGTTTGATGATTTGTTGATGGCAGCCATTCTGACAGGTGTGAGGTGATACCTCATAGTTGTTTTAATTTGCATTTCTCTGATGATTAGTGATGGTGAGCATTATTTCATATGTCTCTTAGCCATTTGTATGTCCTGTTTGGAGAGTTGTCTGTTTAGGTCCTCTGCTCATTTCTTAATTGGATTCTTTGTCTTCCTTTTATATTTCGGAAATTAACCCCTTATCTGATATATCGTTGGCAATTATGTTCTCTCATATAGTGGGTTCCCTTTCCATTCTGATGGTTGTTTCTTTTGCTGTGCAGAAGCTTTTTAGCTTGATGTCGTCCCATGTATTGATTTTTTCCTTTTGTTTCTGTTGCCTTAGGTGTTGTATCAGTGAAAATTCTGCTGCATGCAATGTCTGGAATTTCGTTGCCTACATTTTCTTCTAGGATGTGTATAAATTTATGAGTCACATTTAAGTCTTTTTTCATTTTGAGTTTATTCTTGTATATGATGTAAGTTGGTGGTCTAGTTTCATTTTTTTGCATGTAGCTGTCCAATTTTCCCAACACCATTTATTAAAGAGGCTGTTTTTACTCTGTTGCATACTCTTGCCACCTTTGTCAAATATTAATTGAGCATAATGTCTTGGGTAAATTTCCAGGTTCTCTGTGCTGTTCCATTGATATATATAACTGTTCTTGTGCCAGTACCAGCCTGTTTTGATTACAGTGGCTTTGTAGTATAACCTGATATCCGGTATTGTGATCCCTGCTACTTTGTTCTTCTTTTTCAAGATTGTGTGGCTATTTGAGGTCTTTTTTGGTTCCATATAAACATTTGGAGTATTTATTCTAGTTATGTGAAATATGTCATTGGTATTTTGATGGGGATTGCATTGAATCTATGGAATCCTTTGGGTAGTGTGGATATTTTAATGATGTTAATTCTTCCAATTCATGAACAAGGTATGTGCTTCTACTTTTTTGTATCTTCCTCTATTTCTTTTTTCAATGACACCACACACACACACACTGGCTGACTTGACCATAGACTTTTTAATCTGCTGTTGTGCAGCAGGGTGTTCATTAGTATAATTCCTTGTCAGGAACTGGTGGAGATGGTTTCTAGGATAGGAGGTCTTTTTCCTGAAAACAGTGGATATGCTTTCTCTTTGTTCCATTCCATTTCTACTTTTATACATTCCCAAATTTTCTATCTAGCTTACAGAATTTTAATTCCTACATACATCAAAGGCCATATGGTTTCTAACCCCAGAGCATATTTTGAATCCCTTAATTTATATTCCTTCCTCTATGTATGGAATACCCCCCACCCACCCCAGTTTCTAAACCAAGGATCAGAATATCTGGTTTCAAATCTAACATCACTGTGTTTGCTATATAATGTTAGACAAATCAATTCATTGTTTCCCGTAGCTGGAAGATTAAACCTAAGCTCTCCACCTTGCCAAATTTTGAGGATTTTTTGGTTTGTTTGTTTTTTGTTTTTGTAAGGCTGAAATGAGGACACAAATTCTTTCTTTTGGTATTTATTTCAGCCTTTACTTCTGTCAGGTAATGTTAACCACACCCTGGGGGACATTTGTGAAGAGGGCACTGGCATTTGCGCTGGGAAGGCAGCTAGTGGGTGAGGGAGCTAGTAAGTGCTGGCGTGGCGGTAGGCGCTGAAGGAAGCGCTGGGCAGGGAAGGCCTCTGAGGAGGTGATACTGAGAAGGTGGTTCCTAGGTCACACTGTCTGAGAGAAACCAGCCTACCAGGTACTGCACCCTGCAGGTACTTTTCAAGCTGCAGCATGTCACCTCAGTGAGGAGCAGCCCCCTCCCCTGCCCTGTGCAGCAGGGAAGTCAGAAAGCAGTAAGTTTGTCCTGTTTCTGGAGCCTCCGTTTTTTCATCTAAATAGTTCATGTCTTCCTCCTCTCCTGTTTCTGGTTTGCGCCAGCCTAACCCAGGCATTCAGCAGCTGTTCCCTGGCTGTGACATGACTTCCTAGGCCCGCTCTCCGCCTCCCTGCCCCTTCCTCCTGCCGCTTGTCCCCAAACCCCTGCAGCTGACTTTTCTTTCTAATGACCCTGTACTTCCTAACCCTTCTCGAAGCTTTCCTAGGCTGCCTCACTTTCGGCAAACTACCCGTCCTTCGTAATATAGGCAACTTCTGACACCCAGCTCTAGAAAGAGGGAGTGTTTTCAGATCGATCCGACTGGCACTGGCTGGCACAGGGCCTAGCACACATTAAGTTCTGAATAAATATTTATTGCATAATGAGTGAACAAACAGATTCTCCTTATCTTACTTAGTCTACCTATAGGATTAAAGTGTTATTTTTCTAATTACATGTATGTTCTTTCCTCACATGTAAAATACATATAAAAACCTTTATCTTCACCTATATAGAATATCAAAATCTTACCCCTTACTCACAAGATATTTTAACTTTAAATCTATGCTCTCTATTTGCTATAAAGGTGGGATTTTGTCATTGACCCTAGAGATACCTAGAGGCGTTGACAGTGTCCCTAAGAATTTTTTTGTCGTGTGCAACACAGTGTGTGGCCAGAGCACACAGCATTTAGTAAGCAAATGTATTTTGCTAATGATAAGGGCAGTCACCGAGATTTCACTTGTTTTGGCTTTTAGCATCCTGAATAATCAGATATATCCACTTAGATCAAACAGAACCTTCCTAAGGAAAATCTTTGTATTGAGCAAGTTGTCATATTTTCAGCAGCAACTAAAAGCAGTGTTTCTTTTAAAGAAAATTTTCAGAGTTTTGTTTTCACTTTGTCTGATGCTATTGTCCATTAATGCCAATAATAACGTAGTCTCAACAACTTTTAGAGATTTTTTTTCAAAAACAAATGGAAGACACACTTTTTATAGGTATAGAGATAGGTTTAGAATCATCACCACCAAACTGTTTCCAGAATTGGATCTAAATGTTAAGTGCTTATTTAAAAGAAATAAAAATCTTATTGCATTGCGTTCATTAGAAATAACTTATGAATAAATGGTCCTTTAACTTTAGACATTCTTTGCTTATAGTTCTAAAATATTTAAATAATACCAGAAATAAATAGAGTCACGTTGATTTTGTTGTTGTTGCTTGTATTCTTTAATCCAAGAAATTTTATATTACTTCCACTCTGATTTTTTTATTTTGGCTAATATAAGGTTCTGACCTATGTGATTAGGACCAACTTTAAAACAACAGTTCAGTGTTTATGCTGTCTGTTTGTTTCCCTGTGGGATGTACCTATAAAGTAATGGGGCAGTCTTCCAAACAAACATGCCAGGAGTTATGTATCAGGGAGGCTTCTGTCTCCTTCACAGTAGTCACCTAGGAAGGCTACACATTTGTTCCAGTAATGTTATTATGGCTTAAAATGTAGTTGAATGCCTCTTTTTAAACTGCCTCTCAACTGCTAAGAAATAATAAGAGTAAAATGACATTATTTTGAATATCCTAAATTGTGACAGATGAATTTGATCTTGGTGAGTAATCAGAACTCATCCCAGGATCAACTACAGTGAATAAAATTTGGAGTGTTGTTTGGAGTCACAATGGGTTGTAAAATAATAAGATGGTCTTTCTTGAATAATACATAAACCATGACTCTTGAAATTGTCAAAGAGGAATTCCAGAACCTTGGACCTTAGAATAAATGTTTAAGCTCCCAGGGTAGCTACTACGAAGAACAGTACATGTTGAGGTTTAAAAAAAAAAAAAAAATGTGTGTGTTTGCAAAATAAGATCAGTTTTATTACTTTATAGACATACCTTGTAGATGAAAAAAATGCTCCTATCATGGAACTCTTTATAAGCAAACTTCCGAATGTAAGTAGCATTTCTGTCTCACCCTATCTAAGTCTATTGAGAAACCTGAATTTCTAATGACTTATTCTGAATCTTCAGCTTTAAAAAAATGTAATGTTTGCCGTTTAAAAAGTAGTTCAGGTTTTACTTCATCATTTCCCAATTAGCTTTGTTACTTCTGCTCTTCAATTTTTTATTTAGTGTATTCATCTTTGTTCACCTTAAGACTCTCAAATGTGTTTTCTCATTGTAAAGTTATCATCAAGTTCTTGAGCCAAGGTAGAAAGGAAAATCTAAGCTGAAAATTATGAATTGTTCGATATTATTTCAAGCTCTTTTTTGTTTGCATCAGTAATGATCAGATGCATTTCTCTGTTAAAAGTGGAACCCTATTATCTTATTAAATAAGAACGTCAAATTATAAAAAGAAAAATCTTTTTATAAAAGTGAATACTCTCAACTTTGGAGTTTCTATTATGTTTTTCATTTCAACTAACAAAAGCTTGAAAAAAAGAATTCAACCAAGAGGCTGGACCATGTTTTGCTAGAGTAGATCCGGGGGGCTCACGGGCTGCGCATGGCAGGGAGCCCCCCTCAAGGGCTTTCCACGTCTATTCCGCCTCGCGTGCTCGTCCGGCTGCCTGGCCCCCCTTCTTCACTGAGAAGTTGAAATAATATGAGGAAAATGGAGTGTGGAAGGCAGAGAAAATTGTTATCCTTTTGCAAAGAGGCTAAGACAGCTAAATTGTGACACAATTTAAACTGTTCAAATTAGACAATTTTGATTGAAAAATGACATGACCTGTGTAGTTAGAGAGCAAAATGGTCACTACGGTATAGTTTTAAAGAGCCAAAGTGTGGTGTTTTTACTGCAGACTGAGAATATTATTGCATTCTGCCTGGTAGTAACTGTTGCACAAATGACTATTGTTTTGCAGTTTGGTGATTTAAATGCTGTGTCTCCTGGAAATCTGGATAAAGGTAAGAAATGAAAATTGTACATTTTTAAGGACTTAGTTTTACTGGGAAATTCTGGTAGAGGAAAATGTAGTGTATGTCTCTAGCACTCTTACTCTTTGGAAATGGCATACAATCCTAGATGAATATGACAGTTATATCTCTGGAATCCTTCATTGTTTCTCCATTTCTCTGCTTTCTTTATGTGAGGTACTTTAAATACAAGAATTAAATTTAAATGCAGTTACAAGCTCATTTTGACTTTTTGTCTGAAGTTCATTACAAGCTTATTGTTTCTGACCATCTCCAGAGTCCTAGAGAAAAGTGATAAAATTGGTCCAAATATTTGTATTCAAGGCCTACCGGGCAAGAAAAGAAGGTTCCTCAGCCGACCTGTCACCACTGCACACTTTTCAGTGGGACGGGAACTGAGAGAGCAGTGATGCTTACCGCGAAAGCAGGATCAGTAGTGGAGCGAAGGAAAGATCACTTCGTCCTTACACGTTCCTACCAACCCCGCACTCTGCTGTGACAGTAGGACATTTAGTCCTGGAGAACGTCTCGCTCTTCCAAACCGGAGCGAAAGCTTAGGGATTGGGGGAAATGAGACTGGACTAGAGCACACACAAGCAAAAACTGTCCTATAAAAATACCAGTCCGGTTTTCATAAAAATGTAAAATTTCTACTATACAAACACTGTAGAAAATGTAGGCCTTTCTTCAAAAATCAAAAAAGTCAAGGTATCTTGAGGTTTTTAAGGAACTGAGTTCTAGAGTCAGGGACGAAATGCACCAAGACCGGTGAGAACAGCACCATTAGCTTTTCCAAGAAGCAGCCAGAACCGGTGGGAACACTGAGGCAAGAGGAAGGACGAGGGCAGTGCTGTTCCCGGAGGGGCCTGTCCTCGGTGCTCAGCGCCCAGCTCGTGTCCCCCCCCCCCCCCCCCCCCGGGCAGTGGAAAACACTAGTGTGCCCGGGAAAGACCCGTATGAGTCCAGACCACTCCCATGTAGAACCCCTGTACGCCTCCACCGATTGTGGACGCGCTCATTCCTGTTAGAGGAGCACACAGCAGCACAGCAGGAGACGCAGAAAACGATGGCCCCAAACACCATGGCTGCCAGCGTCCTCTATAGGGTTAACCAGATAGCCCTCAGGAAAGTCAGTCAATTATGAGATGCTACTGATCTGTAATTGCACAGCCAGAATGGCGGCAGTTGAAACCCATGTCCAGCATTGGACCACCCTGGTGATGCACTGACACCAAAGCTACAACCCAAATTTGGGGTTTTCATCCCTGGGTGCCCAGAGGTGCAGTAGGAGTGTGGCTACTTGGCCAAACACTGAATGGCCGCCAATCTTTGTAAAGGGCTGAACCAAACAAAGTCTTGCGTATACTCCAGTAGCACCTAGTCTTAATTCTTGTGTACCACACGTCCATCATCGTGAGTAGGTTTTTGGGAATGTCTTGCAGTCTATCGGAGTATAAGATGCCTGTGGAATTGTATTATTTACCCTTAGGAACTGGAGAAAGGGCTTGCTTTTGTGGGTTGCTTTGTAGCCTCTCCAAAGGAACCCTGTCACCCCACAAGTGGACCTACACAGAAGTGGCCTGGAGCCCTGAAGTTTGTTCAGTCACCACCACTGCCACCACTTCCGTCCACAGTGGGTAGAGGACAGGACTCTCTTCGCTCTCTCTTCACTTGCCTACCCGCTTGAAAAATTTTTTTCCTTTCAGTGCTGTTTTTTGTTTGTTTTTACTATTATTATTTTGACACTTTTTCAGGCACAGGAAAGAAAGTAGAGAAGGAGCTGAGAAGCAGTGTGATTTTACCTCACATTCTTGGTGTGGCCCTGCTGGTCCCATTCAGCCCAGACCCAGTGCTTCTTGAGACAGAGCCAGACCGGCATAATCAGAGCCTAAGGCTTGAATGTGACAACTTCAAGACTTTTTGTGGGCTCTTCCCACAAAATGAGAATGCTAATGTTTTTCCTGATAATAAAATATTAGCTCTATATAAAAATTTCAAGTAGCCCTGGCCGGTTTTGCTCAGTGGTTAGAGCATTAGCCTGCGGACCAGAGAGTCCGGGGTTCGGTTCCCACTAAGGGCACGTACCTCAGTTGTGGTTTGTCCCCGGCCCCAATTGGGGTCATGTGGGTGATGACCACTTGGTGTGTCTCTCTCACATCGATGTTTCTCTCTCTCTCTTTTCCTTCCTCTCTCCTTCCCATTCTATCTGAAGATAAATGCAAAAATGTCCATGGGTGAGAATAAAAAATATATATATTTCAAGTAATACAGAGAATTATAAACTATTGAAAGTGAAATTTCATAGTCGCGACCCTAAGAGACTACCGCCATTAAGAATTTTGTGTGAGAATCCTTCTCGTTTTGTTTATATATAAACAAATGCATTAACAAAATGTAATGTTTTGATCATACCCTCTTGATGGAGCAAATGTCTACCAAATGCATCCTTCTCCCCAAATCCCACCAGCCCCTCAAATGTGTTTGTTCTAGCAAATCTAATATTATCATCAGGTCTGTTTTCCAGAGGCAAAAAGGTAACCATGTAAAATAGATGGGCCAAGATGTCTTTTGCCTCATCTAAGAGTTCTTCTGTGTTTATCACTTAATGATGCATTATGGACATCATTTCTAGTCAAGATATCCAAATTCAACCTTCTTAATTGCACACCATTTCTCAGGAGATGTTGCTCCTGGCAACTGTGCACTGCACAGCTACACACGGAGGTCCCTGTTACTCCTAATCAGTTTTCTCTGGACCCATCTTTGCCCCAGTTGATAATAAAAAAAGACAAGGCAAGGGGCCCATTTATACCAAGAGCTGCATTAGCAGGGACTTGTGTGGTAGGTGTGCCCCACATGGTAGTACTCAGCTCAACCTTGGAAAGAGTCTACTGTAATCCGGCTGAAGAACTACTTGTACAGTGATAGGAGAGAATATCATGGAGATTTGATTCTGTTTCTACAAGTCACTAGAAGTTAAAAATATAATAATACATGTATGTATATATATGTGTGTGTGTGTGTGTATTTTTAATCCTTACTCGAGAATATTTTTCTATTTATCTTCAGATAGAGTGGGAGGGAGGGAGAGAGAGGGAGAAAGAAACATTGATGTGAAAGGGACACATCGACTGGTTGCCTCTGCACAACCCCGACCAGGGCAGGGGACAAACCACAACCGAGGTACATGCCCTCGACCAGAATCGAACCCTCTACTCATCGGCTGTGGGCCAATACTCTAACTGAGCCAAATCGGCCAGGGCAGTGTAGATATATTTTAATGATAGATGAGGTATTTAATGTGATTATATGTTTATCTTTTTTTTTTTTTTTTTGGTAAACAGTAAAACATGTTGAAGGTGAAGCAAAGATGTTTTTAAGGCAGAAATATGTTCTGCGCTATTTAGAAATAATCACTCATGAAACGATATTCTCTACACTCTTCAGAAGGAAATCTTAGTAATAAAGCAGTGTGAGCATTTTCTCTCTACTTTTGAATTTTAACTGTGCTGCTGGAAAAAATTAAATGGGATTCGATTATAATGATGTTTTAGTTCATATAAAATATTAAAATTGGAGGTAACAGTGACTATTTAATACATTTAATTTCCAGAAATGAATACCAGCTATTAACAGTGAGTATCAGTGTTACCAGGAATGGAAATCCATTGTGCATTTTTAATCTGATACTACTGCCTCTGTCTTTATAATTTTTTGTAATAAAAAACAAGGGCCTATTTAACATTGTGATCTACAACATTTGGAGAGAGTCTTTACAGCAACCTATGCTTATACCTGATGTCTATCATCATCATTGGTCTCACCTACATTAATATCAACACAGATAAAATTTACATCTAGTTAGATTTTTGAAGGAAACTGAAATTTTTCTTCCTCCATCCCTCCTTTTTTATTTAACATTTTCCACCTCAATATATTCCCCAAAAGGCAACATGGTGTATCAAAGTGACTACTTCATGATGACACAAATTATGCCACTATTTAATACAAAAACTCTAGGAAATTCCAAAGGTCTACTTAAAAGAGCTATTAAAGGTATTACTCACAAACTAACCAAAACTAAATTACCTTTACTATGTGTAAAAAGAATTATAGATTCATTAACAGAGCACTGATGCAAGTAGAATCCATTGAAAGGAAAACCTACAAGCTTTGACCCCTGAGAAGAGCTAGAAGTTGCTTTCTTGTTTTGTTTTGTTTTCATCCTCACCCGAGGACATTTTTCGATATTTTGTTCAGATAGAGTGAGAGGGAGAGAGAGAGAGAAACATTGACGTGAGAGCGACACATCAAGTGGTTGCCACCCACACGACCTGACCAGGGCTGGGGACAAACTGCAACCAAGGTACGTGCCCTTAGCAGGAACCGAACCCGGGTCTCTCCGGACCACAGGCCTACGCTCTAACCGCTGAGCCAAAACGGCCAGGGCTAGAAGTTGCTTTCTTAATGTACTATGTTAAAGTGTTTCTAAAGCACGTGTTGATTGCTGTTTTTCCAATTCATCTTTTGGTAATAGTCTCAATATTATTTGTTGGTGCAGATGAAGGCAGTGAAGTGGAAAGTGAAATGGATGAAGAACTAGATGACTCTTCAGAACCTCAAGCCAAAAGAGAGAAAACCGAGCTGAACCAGGCATTTCCGGTGGGCTGTCTGCAGCCTGTTCTTGAGAGCAGCGTGCAGCCAAGCCTCCTGAATCCAATCCACAGCGAGCACATTGTCACGAGTACTCAGACTATCAGACA
Organism: Molossus molossus; assembly: GCF_014108415.1. Taxonomy (NCBI): domain Eukaryota; kingdom Metazoa; phylum Chordata; class Mammalia; order Chiroptera; family Molossidae; genus Molossus; species Molossus molossus. The sequence goes on along the minus strand of NW_023425349.1, from coordinate 55,192,874 downwards.
GTGCAGCGCCACAGGAAATACTTATACTGCAGTCTAAAGAATATTAAAGTGTATTTTTCCAGCTAACATAAACCCTGTTGATATTGGGCTTAAGTTGAAAATTTAATAAGCCTGAAGGTCGACTGTTGTCAAATTCTATCTGTGCTGAACATTACCTTTTTGGAGTTGTGAAATGGAATGGGTGTATGTATTTTGCCAGGTCTTTTTTTTTTTTTAACGTAAACAAATTATTTGCCTCTTAATAATAAGAGTTTTTTTTTTCTCTTAGTTTCAGGTGTCAAGAAGGATTTTTACAACACTTAATATTTTTGTTTTCTTATAATTAAAAGTAATTTACATTTTTGTAGCTTAAAATATTTTATTGTTGATTGTTAGTCTTGGTGTATGATTTCATGTGTGAGTTTCAATTAGATGCACTTCTGTGAAATATCAAAAGAAATGAATTTCTTTGATTTACACTGGAGGCATGCCCATTTGGCAGCAGATGCATCAAATTTGCTTTTGAAAGGTGCTTTTCATTGGGCAGAACCACAAGACACTATTTTGATAACATTTTGGAGTATGGAGAAAGAATACAGAGCATTTTTATTATAGTGCTAGAGGGTTGGGAAGGTCATCTATTTTTCTGGGAAGAAAAATTGAGCTGTGCATTTATCAGTTCAAAGTAAATGACAGAATTTGCAAGAGATTATGCTAATATGTACATAATTTGTGTACATAATTATTAAATCATGTTAATGCAAGCTTCCGTTAAACATTGAATTTTAACTGTTATTTGCATACCAATTCCTCTGTTTAATGACTACTGATTCTGTATCTGGGACCACTGCACAGGTGCATTCTGCTGTTGGGTGGGGCTGTTAGAGTTAGAGACTGATGCTGAAAAAAAATGACTTGACTTTTTTTTTTTAAGTGTACATGCTACTTATGCTGAGCTGGACATACAGGAAACCATTCCATTTGGATGACTTTCTTTTATTCCAGGTCTTTTTTCCTAATAGTAGTTCAATATGCTGCTATTATAAAAGAAAATTTATAGAATGCAAGGAATGTAGCAACCTGCATATCGTTATTTCCTTCAAAAATATTTCCTGGTTTCTAAAGTATGTGGATTTAAATTTTAAACAGAACCTGAAGGCAGTGTAACTGGCACACCATACTGTTGCTTATCCCCAGTTCTGTAGGATTTGGATAGGTGGCTGGATGGAGCAGTGCCGTTGAAGAATGTACATCAGGGATCATCGTACCTCGGCTACAACATGGTGCCTTAAAACAGAACTGAAGCTAAGGTTTAGTAAGGCTTGTTTTGTTCATGTGAATTCCTCTTCAATCCATTTGACAAGTTGTGCCTGTCATTGTCAGATTCCCGAAGTAAGGACAGGTTACATGTTCTTCAAAGGAAATTTAGGGCAAACAAAGCAAAACAAAATGACAAAAACTCAATTTCCCTCTTTGAGTGACTGCGAACCTATTTTTTGTTCTTAGGGCTGAATATTACTTGATTATAAGTCAGATTGCTTAAGAGTGTGGAATAGCAGGCTAGTTTTAAATACCAGCTTGTTACATAAAATCATATATATGTTAGACCGTTCTTATCTAGTTATAATTTAAGAAAGATAAAATAAGTAGGTACTTATCGAAGTGCATCTTTTCAGTCTAAATGTCTGTCTGTGTCTTGGTGTCTGTGTCCACATGCACACACGAGTGTCCGGGCAGGAGTCAGCTGTGAAGTCAGAGGTGTGATCCTAGAGCGGATACACCCATCCCATTTTAATTTACACGAAAAGCCAAGGTTCTTTTAAGCACTCAAATTATTAACAACAACAAAAACAGGCACATCCATTTATTTAAATAGTTCTTAAAAGCTAATCAGCAAAAATAAATACATAAAGCCAAAAAAAAAGGGGGGGGAGCACAAAATGATTTACAGATTATTAATGAGGCCTATATTGAACTCAAGAGGTTTATCTTTCCAGTTTTATTGGGTGGGGACGGGGTGGAAAGAAGAGGGTGAGCCCATCTGTAAAGTTCAAATACCAAATGGCTTATCGGGTACTACGCAGTATATAGTTGCTCGATTGCCTTAGACTACTCAAACAACTAAGATCAACAAGTTTCTTAAGTAAATGTTAAATGTTTTAGATGTAATTGTTTAAATTGATTCAAATTTTGTATTATACAACTCATATATTCGAAAGTCTTTACTAGCTCATCACCTTTATCTAAATATCATTTAAATGATCATCCCCCTTTTTTCTCCCAAAAAGGCAACGAATTTGTACCATCACACATACAAAAAAAGGCAAACAAGACACCTTGAGCTGCAAAGACCGTGTATCTACTTCATTGTGCATTAGGATACGCTTACCGGTAAATTTAAGTCAAAAAATGAAAAAAACAAAAAACAAAAAAAAAACACTCTTCTTTTTGACTCTCCTTTCTTCATTTTTTCACTTTCCTAATCTTATCCACTACCCCCAGAACTATATTATATCTGTATTGGACCAAATGTATTTACTGGTATCCATTTCGTTTATTGAACATTTTTAAATGTATTTATTATCATTGTTTCCTTTAAATTAATGTTGGATATATTTGTCTTGTTAGAGGAATCTGATAATAATGGGCAGGTTTAGATTAATGAAAGTTTAGGGATTGGGGATCCTCCAAGATTCAACATTTCTTCCAATTGTTCATGGTTTGTTCTAAATTTAGACAGATCAGGAATTAATAAATATTACATTTCAACTTGACTCACTAAAAATATTCTGATCTCCTTTATAAATACAGTTAGCAATGTTAATTCTTTGTGACCAGTGTAGGTAGTTCTGACCAAAAGACAAATAATATCTATGATCTATGCTACATCCTATTATTTATAGTCCACAGTAAGACATACACATATACAATCACAAAAAATTTTGAACTTGAATTGTGAAATATATTAGAAAATAAAAAACGTAATTTATGCAGTTGAGCAAATTGGAGCAACTACATTTATTAAACATTTTATATTTCCATTTTTTATTCATTGAAACTGGCTTTTCTAAATAATATTAGACACTAATACTCTCAGAGGTTTATTGACAAGTGACAAGGATGTATTTTAAGAACTTCTTAATGTTTCTTGGCCTTGTAATCAAACACTAGTCCTGAAAAATATCTTCATAGACCAAGTGGTACACTTTCAGTGAGGAAAAATATAAAGAAGATATGTTGACTATTTTTAAGTTTCAGAAAAGGTATTTATACATAATAAGATCAAGTGACATGAGTATAGTTTGATCTTCACATGTATGTTGAGAATCATCCCTAAAAGACTTTCATTCATAAAGTCCGTGAACAAATGGGGTGAAATGGGTGAACCATCACTTTGGAACACAGGACCCAGATTAAAAAATTTTGCGGGGGATTTTAAGTGGCTGGTCACTTTTTCAGGATTTTCATCCAAACTATGTTTGGACTGACTGTGTAAGTCTTACTGCCTTTTCAGAAATCTGCTTTCCTTTTTGTGCTTTTTCTTGTACTGTATAGCACGGTTCACGCACCTCTCTTTAGATGGTGTACTTTAAAAACAAAAGTAAATGTTAGAAAATGGTCTTAACACTGCATAACGAAAATTAGTAGTGTGCAACGTTGGCTGCCTTTGATTTGTCGTAGACGAGTGAGAATGAACATGTCTCTGTAGAGTGCTGTCAGAATCATTCAGGAATGAGCACGGTTTCATTACTGTAATTATGAACCTTTTTACATGAATGCACTCTCTAGAAGTGCTAAATGTGATGCATTTTCAAATTTTAAAAAATTCTTCAGATGATATATTTGAGATGTCTAAAATAATGCTGTGCTTGAAACATTAGTTTAAAAGGAAAAAAAAACAAACAAAAAAAAACGTGTGTCACTGTGACGCTGGTCCTCCCTGTGTGGACACAAGTAGAAAGTAAAAAGACTTTGGCAAGTCACCTTTGTGTACAATTTGAGGCAGTGGTTATATAAAACAAATTGACCTTTGTTTTAACCTCCCCTCCCCAAATTCTTGGTGAGACGATAACAACCACCAAAAAATCAAAACCAGACCTTGGATTTGCATGAATCCTACCAGCACATGGGGGAGAGGCCGAGATGCAGTGCTATTGGAAATTGGGCTTGTCGCTAGATCAGAGCAACCTCCATGTATATGGTTAGAACAAATCAATTAATGGAATCCTAGTATTTCTGCAAGTTTGATGATTAAAAAAAAAACTGGAATAGAAGCATTAATTCAGTGCTTAGTTCTAGTGTTAGAAAACCCCTTTGATGTAATGCCTTGTATTAACCCTTTGAGCATTGTAAGATATACAATGGGGGACAAAAGCCTTTCAGATCCTTTATTTAGACTTAGACCGGTAAAATATACTCTATATCCAAATGTCTAATTATGCTGTTTTTTTAAGGGGGGGTAGGAAGAGAAAGTGTTTTCACGCTGAACACTTGCATTTTATATACAACTCTTAATTTTCTTCAAGAGGGCTTGATATATTTATTCCCAAATATTCACTGCCATCTAAGTAAGTGTACTGTTTACAGAAAAAAAAAAAAAGAATCAACTTTTCTAGCATCACAGCATGACTCTAGAAAAGGAGGACAATACATGGGCCTGTAGACCTATGTCATAACCGATTTCTGCACATTGAAAGTACCTAGATTGCCTTTAAAAGGTATGATAAAGAAAGGGTTACATTTTTTTCCCAAAACAAAACAAAACAAAAGATCTCATTTATTTAGCTTTAGAAAGTGAAGCCTTAGGAAGAAATGAGTTCGAGTGGCTAAAAAAAAGCTGAACTCTCTGGGGGCAGGTAAGCTGTTTGGAGTTAGATCTCTCATACCCTATTGTTTGGGAATTTCATACAGGGCATAATTTTATCTATGCTCCAAAACTTTAATACTTTGTCAAAAAAATTATATATAGATAGAATGGAGAGCAAAGCACTTGATTTAAGCTCATCTGTCAGGAGATGCTATGACTACTGCTTCTGATATCTGTACATGCCAGTCTGCTTACACACTTGCTGACTCGGTCAAGGGACGCAGCGTGCCCTGGCCTCCTCTGTGCCCTCGTGACGGACAGAGAGCAGTGTCGCCCGCCGATGTGCTTGCGCTGCCCCAGCCGGGCGCAGATATGAGTGCAACCTATTCTGCTGTCTGGAGAAAGGACATCCACCGCCTAGTGCAAGTTCGCCGTAAACATTGCTTCATAGGCAGTGTAGGAAGTCAGACCATGCAAATTACTCATGTGTTAACATGCAATACTCAAAGGGTTTTAATTTAACTCTCTTCTTTTGAATTTTTCATGATGATTTACTGTAAATGCTTCTCAGTTTGCATGCTCTGATCATTGCTGCTAGTGATTTTATGTGCCAGTAGACCTGAGTTTAGTTTACCAATTTTACTTAAATAGTAAAAGCCACTTACAAAGTGACTGCCTAGGATTTTTTTTTTTTTTCCTTTTGTGTGAAGTAATTGGTACATGCCATTTTAAAAAATGTGTTATGTCTCTTCTTTTATTGGTTCTGGCATTTGATTCTTTTTTCCCCCACTCTTTCCTTTGTTTTTAAAATAAATTATGATGTTGGGATTGGAAGCCCTGAGTAATGAAATCTTTGGTAAGAATTGTTTATGTAGCTCAATAATGAGGACAACCAGTCTTTGAAGAATTATGATTCTGGGGAGGAAAGAAAAAATAAAAACTCCCATTGACTGTTGATGACCACGTAAATTTTTTCTTCAATGAATTAACAGTTTTGAACAAGTGATCGCCTTGTTTTAACCTGCTAAATACAATTATAAATGACCCAGTAAAGGAAGTATTGAATTTTATTCGTTTAAAAAGCATCTTTTGTACCAAAGCAAATTTTTTTCTTGACTCATCTCCATCATCAATTGGGACCTATGGTGGTGACCAGTGCGCTGGCCACAGAAACTTTGAGTGCCTTGAGAAAACTTGGAAATTTGTGCCTGGGGTGGTAAACTTTTAATTAGGTTAATTGTAGTGCTTACCAATCAGTAATTCTACTATCACTCAGGGCTTTCGTACCTTCTAGGTAAAACTTCTTTCATTGTGTTTTTTTTAAAATACTGTATTTTTTTTTTAAGTGCCATCGTTTAAATTTCACTTAGTAAGTGGCAGATTTCATTATTCAGTCCCACAAGCACAGAAACATAGTAACACTAGGAGATATTTGAACATTTATTTTGCAATCGACTGAATATATTATGTAAATGAGGTAAGCAACTTTTGTAGAGATTGTATGTGTGAGATAATGTAATGTTCTTTTCCAGTTTTTGGACTACAGTTGAAGAAACTTTTTAATTATTTAAAAACATCTTTACCGAATAACATGTGATGGTTTTTTGTATAATGTATTTGATTTTGTAAATACGTATTTCCTGATGTGATTTTTGTGAGAAATGCTAAATCTTTTAGTATATCATGTCCTCTCAAAATTGGCAGGAGCTAAATAATAGTTTGTGGGCAATTTGTATTGTGTACTGTACAATAACTGGGGAACTTTTATAATTATAAAAATATATATTAACTTTTAGTGTGTTGTTTAAACAAATGACTGGAACATACTAAAGATATTAGTAGGATTTTTCTGAATATTTCAGACTTGAACTCAGGCTAGCTTTCTTGTGTTTTTCAAAACAAAATGGTGTCTTGTCTTTTAAAATCAATAAATTTGTTTCCTTGTTACAAACACATTTGAAATGGTTCGATTTTTTCCCCCTCAAATCATTGCCAGGAAGCTTATATTGCACTGCCTCACGTAGAGAGGGTAGTCTCTGTGCCATTCACCAGTTTAGAAACAAAATTAAGTTGTTTTCCTGTTTTGTGTCAAATGAAATTGGCAATATTTACACATGAACAGCACAAAAAGAGAAAACAAAATTATAAGCCCAGCAGGGTACTAATCTTACCCTCAAAGAAAATTAGTGATTGAGTGCTGTTTAATTTCAGAAGCTGTCATCATTTCCATTGTAAATCCAGATTTTTGGATGTTCATAATGTGTTTGTTTTATGTCATTTCACGTTGATATTTGGCACCCAAGTTGGTTGCTTAGGGTGCAGTAGCTTATTAAAATCCACTCTAATGCATTTAAGATTCCCTGCCCCAATTTTTTTCCTTCTTTGAATTATATAGTTACATACAGGAAAATTCACCACTGTTAGTGTGCATTTCTGTGATTTTTGACACACACACAGTATATAAGTCCTCCTCCTAGAATATGGAATAGCCAGTTCATTTGGGGTTTCTTTAAAAGATAGAAATTCAAGACAGGAAATATCCTTAAAAGGAATATAGACCGCCCACTGGTGTGGCTCAGTGGCTGAGCGTCGACCCATGCACCAACAGGTCGCTGGTTCAGTTCCCAGTCAGGGCACGTGCCCAGGTTGTGGGCCTGATTCCCAGTGCGGGGCATGTGGGAGGCAGCCAATCGATGTTCTCTCTCATCAATGTCTCTATCTCTCTTCCTCTCCCTTCCTCTCTCTCTCAAATCAATAAAGAAAAATTATTTTTTTAAAAGCATATAGACAGAAGTGTAGCCAATGTTAAAGACATACTATGCTAGAGAGGAAATAAATGACCAATTTCAGCACTTATTTTTTTTTAATCCTCACCTGAGGACATTTTTTGATTTTTCAGGTAGAGTGGGAGGGGGAGAGAGGAAGAGAGAGAGAGAGAAACATCAACGTGAAAGGGACACATCGAGTGGCTGCCACCTGCACAACCAACCAGGGCCGGGGACAAACTGCAACCAAGGTACGTGCCCTTAGCAAGTACCGAACCCGGGTCTCTCTGGACCGCAGGCCGATGCTCCAACCGCTAAACCAAACCGGCCAGGGCTCTTTCCGCACTTTTATGTTTAGTTATTGTCACTTGTGAGATATTTGGAACTTTTTTTTTTATCTTCACCAGAGGATATTTTTTTATTTATCTTCAGATAGAGTGGGGCAGGGGGGTGGGGAAGGGACAGAGACAGAAACATCCACGTGAGAGGGACATATCAACTAGTTGCCTCCCGCACCATCCCGACTAGGGCCAGGGACGAACCGCAACCAGGTATGTGCCTTTGACCAGAATTGAACCCGTGACTCATTGGTCCGCAGGCCAACACACTAACCACTGAGCCAAACTGACCAGGGCTTTGGAACATTTTGTACCAAAAATAATAATAATAATAAGTCCCTGGCTCAGGTTGGGTGGCTCAGTTGGTTGGAGCGTGTCTCATGCACCAAAATGTTACAGGTTCGATCCCTGGTTGAGGCCCTTACAGGAAGCAACCAATCTGTTTGTCTCTCACATCCATGTTTCTCTCTTTCTTCCCCTCCCTCCCTTCCTCTCTCTAAACATATCCTTAGGTCAGTATTTAAAAAAATAGATTTTCTGATTTCTAACCTTATTTTTATACTTGGTTTCTCTTGGAAACCTGAGGTATTTTAAATATATCTTATACTTAGTGTGTTTACTTCTTGGTTACAATAGTCTTCCTATTACGATTCTTGGTATTCGTTTCTTCTCCCTTGGAACTGCGACATTTCAAGACTTGAACTCAGCCTGGGGAATGTAGCTGGTTTTCATTAACTGATTCAATTCAATCCACCAAATACTTTTTCTTCATTATAGTCTAAAAGTAATGCATGTAGAAATCTGTCATTTGGCAGAGGCACTGATTTTGTGTGGGCGGGGGGGGGGGCACGATAATAAGGAGTGTGGCTGCTGTACCGCAGAAGGTAATGTCCTTTAAGATCAGGGAAAGGGAACAGGGGCTCTCTGGTCTGACGCTGGTCTTCTGTTCTTTGGAACAACGCCTGGCCCCGAGAGAGGGGTCTGCCTGGCAAGCAGGGCTGGTGGCAAGCAGAGTATTTGGGCTGCTCCAGGCTGCTGAGACCTGTCTTCCACCTGTTTATCGCTGGCTCGAAGACTGGAAAGTATCCAAAGCATAACTGGCTACATGGGAAGTTGTGTCTGAACACATATGTGTCAGTAATTAACACAAATATAAATGTATGTGTCAAATTCGAGTTGTGCCCCTCAGGCCAACGCTTTAATATAAGCAAATAAGCAGAGCCCGGCACAGCCTGCTGCCCCGGGCTGAGCCAAGTCGGCTGTTGAGCCCTAGCTGGGCCTTTCCGGCCGTTTCTGTTTCCCTGCAGCCTTGTGGGTCTCGGGGATGGGAGCCCAGTTCGTTTTCAAATGTCTTCGAGGTTTCGGAAGCTCATTCCTTAAATACCGGGGGCTTGAAGTGAGACGCAGGCCTCCTTCCTGGGAGCAGCTCCAGGTTTTACGTCCCCTCCGCACAGCGGGTTGCAGCCCCAGGGGGGAGTTTATGGTGAGACTGCCCGGCCCCTCCTGCCCGCCTAGGTGTGGGTTTTGTCTTGTTTGCCCGATGTGTTGGTGCTCAGCCAGCCTTTAGTTTGTTTTTTTCAGAGGAAATTGCTCCTCCTGTAGCTGTAGATCTGAGCGTGTAGGAGGAGAGTTGGGATCTTCCTGGCGGCCATCGGAACCCACCCAGCTCTGTCTGGGTCACCCAGTGTGTAGCCGGGTACTCGGCGCATCGCTCAGTCGACGAGTTCGTGTTGTGTGACTGCGGAACCAGTTCTCTTCCGGTTATACCAAGAGGTTATACTACTTAAAGTTGATCGTTTCTGCTGTTACTAACAGTTCTTAATGACCCTTCTTGGGCATTTTATCTGTGCATTTTTCCTATTTTTTGCACACACGTATATTCTCTACACACGTTTCTGGAAGCCAAATTAGGGGGCCAATACATTGCAAAAAATTTTTTGGAATATCTTGCTGAACTCTACTGTGAAATCTTGAAACAACTTGTAAATTCCTTCAATAGCTCTAATCAAGTCATTAGAAGCCAATTAACTGGGGGGAAAAGATGTTGAAAAAATAGCATATATTTGATCTAGGACTGTTTGTCATTTTACAGCAGAGAAAGCAACATTTCAAAAAATCCTAAATAATCTGGCACATTGATTAAGAAAAATGATATTTGATTATTTAGAAACCCTCCCTCAGCAATTGCCATATTCATTATAGATGCACGTTGGGCAAATAAATATTTTATACCATACCAAGTGATCATCCTGAAGTTAAAAGTGGAATATGAATTACAAACACAACATTAAGCAGTTATGTTAATATATCATTACATGTCTGTCATTTTAATTGCAGGTCATTAAGTATATCTACTTATTCTGAGAATACTTTATTATGTGTATTAAATAAGGAAACAATTCTTTAAATTATGAAAAAAAAATTTAAGATCATTGTGATCTAAAGATGACTCATAATCCCACCAAACTGAAGACAACCCATTTCCTTCTAATGTAGAATGAATCAAGAAATTATGGGCTATTTGTATAATGAAATACTTCACACTAGTGAATCACCAAGTACAAGTAACAACACGATAAATCTCACAAACATTACCTGGAAGAGAGAAAACAAACATGAAGGAATATAGGTTGCATTATTCCATTTATAAAGTTTCAAAACAGGAAGCAGCATACTGTAGTAGATTGTTTACCTTTGGAAGGAGAGACCTTTGCAGTTAGGGACGTGCTGGAGGCTTTGGGGTGCTAGCCTCTTTGGGGTGCTAGCAACATTCTGTTTCTTGATCTGTGTCGTGGTTATCTGTGTATTTGCTTTGAGATAATTTATCATGCCGATGAAATAAAGTTAAAACCAGTCAGAACGTAATGGCTTAACATCCCCAATCTGGCCGACAGTTTTCTGAAGCAGGGGCAGTGTGACATGATGCGTTTCTACGGAAAGGTGTCCCACACACTGCATCCCAGCTTTACTTTTAGCGTGTGAACGAATGGTGTTATGAACCAGAAATAGCCATGAAATGTTTATGTTTCAGTAACCACACTTGAATACTAGCTATCCAATTTCTTATATCATATTACAAAAGGGTGTATTTGGTGAAGTTGATTTGAGTTAACAAATAAATACTAAGAATTTTTTTTTAATCTCTGGGTGCTTGATAAAAGTAAAGGAACTTTTAGGAAGTCTCCCAAATTTACAAATTGTGTCTGTTTTTCAGAAATACTTCTCAGTGGTCCACAGTGCCCGGTGTTTTGTTTTGTTTTGTTTTGTTGCCTTGCCCAAATGGCTATTCAAATGATTGATGTCAGCGGACCCTGTGCATTAGGAGGCATAGTCCTGTGATCCTTAAAATACAGGGGCCTCAGTGTGACACTCGGCAGCAAACCAAGACCACGGAACGTATCTAAGGGGAAACCCTAAGGAACAGCCGAGACTATGGGCAGGAAATCACACTGTTTGTATTGCAGAACTAGGATGGTTTATTTGCTTGATAGGTGTGATATCACTGCAATAAGCCATTCAATGCCAGGCAATTAAACTGAGGATGCCATATGGCAAGTCTGAATGATTTGCAGAATCCAAAATGCCACCCACCTTAGGACCAGTTAAACAGCAAGTCACACCTTGCATAGACACGCTTTGGCTACGCAGTGCCACGCAAATTAAGGAGCCAGAGAGGGGACACTCCCAGCGCGTCCACCCTCCTCCTCTAGCTACCCCCATCCTTGCTGGGCCTTGATTCTGAGCCAGTGGAGATGCCCACACTGTCTGCCCTCCTCTCCATCACTACTGAAGCTTGTATTGAATTCTGTTTTCTGGCACTAGGACATTTCTATATCTTATTAGAGGCCCAGTTTCTTCACCGTTGTCTGTAGATGCTTGAGTCCTAACATCTGATTTTACAAGGTGGCTTCTAGGGGGGAACATATCTGTATTGCCATGTTCTGCTGGGAGAACCTAGAATATTCTGAAGCATCATCATCAACCAGCTGCTTTGCCATAAAAAACAGTTTATCTGGATCTGGTCCGAAGAGGATCCATTAGGAGTTAAAGAGACCGAACCCTTATTCATAAAATAATAAAGTAAAATCGTACAGACGTATATGAAGTAAAAATACAAGTTTCTCCTCCCAATCCAATTCTATTTTACACAGGTAACGGCTATTCAGTTTTCTGCTAACTAGCAGAATGAGAGTGGAAATAGAGATTTAGAAAACACTTTTGTAACAGAGTTGAGTTTATGGGTTGTGAAATTTGTGCCCAGTAGACTAAAATTGCTGGGTCAGAGTAATGACTCAATGTTTCTGTAAATGGCCCAGACTCTCTAAAATTCAACACATTTCAAAGTTTTTCTTTTTTGTTTATATTTGGAAGTCAGTTTTATTAAGAAGCATGAATGCATTCCATTATTTTGCCTGTGGTGTCGAGACAGTACATGTTGGGGACACTGGTCGCTGGTCTTCTTGCTCAGGACTACAGAAGAAGCAGCAGAAGCTGACGGCAAAGTGGCCACCACTCTGCTGTCCCAGTGACCTGCTGAGGGGCTCCGCTCTGCTCACCACGAGCAACTGCTTAGTCAAGGGTTTGCGAAGTCTGCTCTTCCTCTTCCAACCTATCAATTTGAATACAAAATTCAAGAAGACCAGTATCTGTTTTAGAAACCCACAACACACTACCAAACAAAGATAAAATTAGGACATGAACATAATGCATGACTCATGATTCCTCCGACTTGGTGTTACACTCTGGATTGATTCATGTAACAAAAGCTCTGAGATATTAAAGTCCTTGAACCTGATGCAGTTATGGGAGAGAGCAATGGGTCTACATGGAAAATGTATCCCGGAATGGAGATAGCAACTCATCTCACGACGATGAGGCCAAGAGCACTGGGTAAGAGGTAGACTCAGTAATTGAATTGATGTGATCAACCTCCAACACTCCTTCAGAATCAGGATATTTCTTCTCTGAGAGGAACAGAAGTCTTGAAATGTGGGTGTTCTCTGATCATGGATGCTCATCAGAATGGAATACAGTTGGGGCTGGTTGAACATGAATCTAAAAGAAGAAATAGGGTGTAGTTGGCCAAGGAAGTTGAAAGTTGTTTCGTGGTGATGTCTTCTGACTGCTGGCTTGTCTTTTTTTTTTTTTTTTTTTTTTTATTTATTTCTTATTTTTTTTTGTTAATCCTCACCCAATGATATTTTTCCATTAACTTTTTAAAAAGGAGGGAAGGGGAGAGAAAGAGAGAGAAACATCGATGTGAGCGAGACACATTGATTGGTTGCCTCCTGCACGACCCCAACAGGGGCCAGAAATTGAACCTGGAACCCAGGTACTTGCCAATGACCGGAACTTGAACCGGAGACCCTTCAGTCTGTGGGCTGACACTCTAACCACTGAGCCAAACCCCCCAGAGCTGACATCTGGCTTCTTGATAGGTGACATAAAGAACTTACATATTAACTCACTTAATTCTCCCTGCAATTCAATGGGATAGTTTCTACTATTAATCCCTGTTTTATGGTGATAATAAATATTTGTCAAGTGCTATTTTAAACACCTGTTGTGGGTAACAGCTGACTGCTTGATGTCACACAATGGCACAAACTTCATAATGTCGGCATTCTGTAAACAGCTCTCCAAAGGTCAGTCCTTGGCACCATGTGCTTCTCTGAAATAGTCAGCCCTGGTGCGCCTTTGCCAAGGAGGAGGGTGTTGTGAAAGCAAATGTTCCTGATTGAGAGGCTCGGTGGCGCCTCTTACGATGTGGTTATAGAGCAGAGGGGAAAGGCGTGAGTTCCCAGTCAGTTAGCCAACCCACCTGCTAAGTATGTGGCCGTGAAAATCACTTTCCTGAAGTTCAGTTCCATTATCTGTAAAGACAAGGTGAGAATAGAACCCATAACATAGGGATGGTGGCCCTGGCCGGTTTGGCTCAGCAGTTAGAGCGTCAGCCTGCGGTCCAGAGAGACCCGGGTTCGGTTCCCGCTAAGGGCATGTACCTCAGTTTCAGTTTGTCTTGGTCATGTGGGTGGCAGCCACTCGATGTGTTCCTTTCACGTCGATGTTTCTTTCTCTCTCTCTTCCTCTCTCTTCCTCCCACTCTACCTGAACAAAAAATGGAAAAATGTCCTCGGGTGAGAGTAAAAAAAAAAACAAAACAAAAACGTAGGGATAGTGTGATGATTAAATGAGAGAACACATAAGTTGAACCAGGGACCAGATGAGCTCTGTGGGAGGGGGAGGGTCAAGGGGGGTGCTTGTGGGAGGATCTGCAGCCCCCACCCACGTTCCCCTGGGCGGTGCAGGGGGCAGGGCTTAGTTGGTCATTGCTACTATTATGCTAGAGGGGAGTGATATTTTTCTGGTATTTTAGTCTTTCCTTTTGACTACTAGTAAAGCTGATAACCAGTTCTTTTGGAGTGCTTATTAGGTGCAGTAACAAAGACTTACATATTAACTTATATCTCTTCTTCTGGATATTTCTCTGATATACTTTCTTTTAATAATGCTTCTCTTCCATGGTCTCTGTCTCTTATTTTTATTTTATTTGTTACTTGAATATTTGGTGGACTTCATCAGTGAAGCCAGTTGGATGTAGGGTTGCCTTTTGGGGAACATTTTAGATGACTGGTTCAATTTTTTTAATGGTTATATTATGATACAGGTTTTAAATAAGTCAGTTTGGGTACGTTATACTTTTTAGAAAATTTTCCATTTTCTCTAAGTGAATCTATTGGCATAAAGATGTTCAGGGACATTTTGATATTTGTTTGTAGTCACTACTTTCTAAACATTGTTTGATTTTCATTTCCTGTTTAACCCATGGAAAACTTAGAAGTCTGTGTCTTACTTTTCTGACTATGAGAATTTTCTAGTTTTCTTGTTGTGATTTGTCACTTAATTACATTGCTGTCAGAGAATACATTTGTGTGATTTCAGTCTTTTGAGATTTGTGTGGGTTTTTACTTTATGTCTTTGTGTACAGTCTGTTTGCTTGAATATTGTACCATGAGAGATGTGTATTATCCAGTACTGTGTGCAGATGTGTATGTATATCCATTTGTTTGAGTTTGTAATTACGTTGTTCATAGTTTCAGTATTCATAGTAGTAGATTTTGTCTGCCTGTTCTATAATTTACTCAGAGAGGTGAGTTTTAATTACTCACTCTGATTGTGGATTTGTCTATTTCTTTTTGTAATTCTATGATTATTTATTTATTTATTTATTTATTTATTGGTGGTCATGTTAGGAGTACAGCAACTTAAAATTATTTTATCTTTCTGGGAAACTGAGTCTTTTACCACCACCACCAACAACAACAACGATGACAAACCTGCATCACTGGGCACCCTACCACAGAAAACGGGTATAATGAGATAGCTACCAGGTTGCTACTTACAGTGGTAGGAAATGGTGAAGAGTGAAAGTTGATAAACCAGATGTCCAACATCCATACAATGGAGAACACTTTGCTATGACTTAAGAACAAAGTTATGAAATAAATGTAATATTCATAATCTAGTATTGAATTCCAAGGAAGATTTAAAAACCATTTGAAACATCTATGTATAGGGAAAGGTATCTGAAGGATCTGCATAAAAATGTTGTCACTGGATGCACAAAATATAATTGGTCTTTGCTTCATTTTACTTGTATGTAGTTTCTACTTTTCACAGTGCCTGTGGAGTACCAGTGTCATTGTTGAAAGTTAAGTAAAAATGAATAAATCCACCTACTTAGTTCACCCTACTGCGCGGAAGAGAACACACACACAGTAGCGTGAATCCGCTCGGCCCTCTGACGCGGGCCTCGGTCATGTTCACAGTGTTCTGCTGGCGGTTTGCATGCGCTCCCCGCTCCTCCTGCCCCCACTCCCCGTGTAGAGCCGGCTGAGCAGCCCTGGAAATCTCAGGCACTGTGACAGGACTTTGTTCCTGCTCCACTTTATTCTGCATTAATGAGTCCTCTGCTCACTGTAGTAGTAATTGCTGCGGAGGTCTCTGGAGACCACACCGCGGGCTGTTTCGCTCCCAGCCGCTCAGTGGCATGCAGAAGGCAGGGTGGATTTGAGAGATTGGTGCAAGTCCTTGGGGGGCCCTGGAGGCACTGATTTAGGAGGCGGTTGAAAGACACACATGCGAATATGTCAACTCTGCACTGACTAAATAGGGAATGTGGAGCAAACAGGCTGGGGTCCAGGAAGAAGGTAAACCCCAGGAGCACTCCGTAGGGCGAGGAAGGGAGCCCCCTGGGGGGCGCAGAGCGGGGCTGGGCTGGGCAAGGGTAGGGCACAGAGCTCCCGGGCCGGACAGTCTGCTCCGGAGAATCTCTAAGAAGGATGTTCGCCCCAAGTTTGCCAAATTTTGAGAAAACATTCAACAAAGCAAATGGGGTGAAAAAGAAGAGATTTTAGCTAATAACAAGAAGATTCAAAGACCATTTTATGGAGTCTGTTGGGGGTACTCTATGTACAGCTGTCTGGAACATCAACCTGAAAAATCACATAAAAGGCATTGGCAGGACAGTATGCACAGACAGTGGGACTCGGAGTCCAAGAGTTCTGGCTTTTAAATGCTGACCTGATGAAAGGGTCTTCTCCACTCTCCCCACCAAAAGGCCCCCAGTTCTTCTCTCTTGAGGTAAATACCTTTTATCAGTTCCTTTTCTATTCTTCCAGAAAGTTCTATTATAGATAAGAATTTGTCCTGTAGCTTGGTTTCTTCAGTCACCATCACATAATGAAAACTGTTCCACATCAATACATCTAGTTTCCTTCCTTAAAAAAAAAAAAAAAAAGTTTTATTGTATCCCATAGTATGAAGTTACTGAATTATTTCAACACCTTATTTTTTAAATTCTTTGCAGTCTCTTTAGGTAGTGGACTTCCTTGTCTACACAGCTGCACTTGTGTGATTATGAAGTGGAGTTGCATCAAAAGAACTTAGAGTGACCTCAACTAGTAAGAATGAAAAAATTCCCACAAATTTCTGAAATGATGGCTTTTTCTGTAGCCATGAAAATAAGGAGTCACCAGCATTCCTTATAACTGATCAACAACTTACACAGGCTTTTTACCAGCCAATCAATTAATGTCAATCCCACCCTTCTGAAAACCAGCCAATCAGGAATGGAACTCACTCCAATGAACAGGGGTTAAATTCCAACCAATCAACAGTCTCACCCAAGTAACCAGGCTTCTACAGATGATGTCAATCTACTTACACCTCTGAAAAGCTGCAACCTCCTGATTTCATGCTTTAAATAAACAGAGCAGCCCTGGCCCCTGGCCAGGGTGGCTCAGTTGGTTGGGCATCCTCCTGGGCACCTCAGGGTTGCAGGTCAGGGCACATGCCTGAGTTGTGGCTTGATTCCCTGGCTGGGGGGCATGCAGGAGGCAGGCAGTGGGTGTGGTGTTCAGACTGATGTTGCCCTCTCACATCGATGTTTCTCTCTTGCTCTCTCTCCCTTTCTCCTCTCTCTCAAAATCAATTTTAAAGTCTTAAGAAAAAAAAAAAAAAAGACACAAAACAAGCCCATAGAAGCTCAGCAGTCTGCTCTGTACATAGACAAGGTACCTGAGCAGAACTCCCCTTTACTATAATCATCAATAAATTTAGCATTGTCTTTTTATTTCAGATACTGAGAGATGGTCTCATCATCCTTTGTTGCTAGAAATACTGTAAAGTTATATTTTGCATGTGTGTGTCTATACATTTTTTTTTCTTTTTTATCCTCACCTGAGGACTTTTTTTTTTTTTTTTTTTTTTTATAGAGCGAGAGGGAGAGAGAGAGGAAGAGAGAGAGAGAGAAACATTGATGTGAGAGAGACACATTGACTGGTTCCCACCCATACAACCCCAACAGGGGCAGGGACAAGGTGTAACCGAGGAACACGCCCTTAGCGGAAACCAAACCCGGGTCTCTGTGGTCCACGGGCTCACACTCTAACCACTGAGCCAAACTGGCCAGGGCTGTATCTATACATTTATACATCTCTTACATGTAGACTACATTATAACTCTGTAGGCTATATTGGACTTTGAGGTGAATTGAAGGGATTTCAGGGTAAATTTGTAAGTTTGCTTAGATTTTGACCTTAAAATCTGGCCTATTCATAGGCTTTGACTCTAGTCCACTTGTGGTCCATTTTTAGAAGTGGAATTGCTGAGTAATAAGAGATGGGTATTTTGATATTTGATAGATACTATCCTGCAGAGAGATTTACCAATTTATATAACCACCATCAATGAGCAAGATGCTTATTTGTCTCTTAACCAATACAATTTTTAAATCTTTTGTGTCTCCACAAAGTAAAAAAAAACAAACAAACAAAAAAAATACTTTCTTTAGATTGTTATTTCACATTCTCCAAATTAAATGATCCTTCTATACAGAAAACATCGTCTTTCCTTTTTCGTGTGGTGGTTTATAGTCTGTGGACTAACTGATTTTTGAAAATTACCCTCAAGGCAGATTGCTTCAGTTATGGTGATATGTATGCATAAAGAAACTAGGGAAGCGATAGTCATTTACTATTGTGTATAGTTGGTTAACCAGTAAGTGCCCTATTTGACCAATTCATTTCTAGTTTTTAGAAAAACAATTCATCATTTGAAGACAAACAGAGTGTTCTTAAGATACAAGGAGGAGGAACTTTGGAGGAACTCAGGTTGAGGTAGTTCTCTGGCCGCACTTGTTAAGCTTGCACAGGTCAAAGTGGTTCGTATTCATAAAGAGCAGAGATTGCAGCTGTTGTAGCGTGCAGCCTTTCTTAGCAGGTACCTGGGGAAGATAATTGGCAGGTAGCGCTGCAGGTTGATGCAAAGTGCCAGGCGCTGCCCACTCTGAAAGGCCCAGGGAGGGGTGGGCTCAGCCACTCTGCAGAGGCTCAGCTCCCCGCTGACCGCTGCGCCTGTTTCTACCAATGGCCAGCAGCTGCGCTCCTTTCTTATCTGGGAAGGAATGTAAAATAACATTAATAACATTCTTTGTGTGGGTCTTAGAATTGCTAAGCACTTTTGCATGTATTATTCCTATTGCCATACTTTATGCCTGTTTGGGGAATGGAAACAACTTTTTAAGTAGCCCAAATAAATAAAAATTAAGAAGGTAATCCTGGCAATCCAGTGAGTTAGCTTTATTATTAACCCCATCTTATAAGTGGGGGAACACTTGAGACCCAGCTGTGAGAGATGGAGGCACAGATCTGCTTATTTGGAAACCTGTCTCTGCACCATAATAAACTGAAAACTACATACGTAAATACCCCAAAATATTATCTCTTCAGCATGTGCATAATAGGAATCCTTTTTTATTTTTTAAATGTTTCTATTGATTTTAGCGAGGAAGGGAGAGGGAGAGAGAAACATCGATGAGAGAAAGAAGCATCGATGAGGAAGAGAAACATTCATCAGCTGCCTCCTGCACGCCCCCTAGTGGGGATTGAGACAGAAACCCCGCATGTGCACTGATGGGGAATAGAGCTGGCGACCTCTCGGTACATGGGAGGATGCTCAACTGATGAAGCCACACCAGCCAGGGCACTAGGAATCCTTTTTATAACATCAACCTAATTTCCCAAATGTGAAAATCAGTGGAGGAAGAAAATCATGTGGAACCACAGA
This sequence comes from Molossus molossus, assembly GCF_014108415.1. Lineage (NCBI taxonomy): Eukaryota > Metazoa > Chordata > Mammalia > Chiroptera > Molossidae > Molossus > Molossus molossus. The sequence continues at coordinate 55,173,357 of NW_023425349.1, read as the reverse complement.
AGATGTGAGTTTATGTGGAAATCTTTCCAAACAAAGGCTGTATTTGACAAACAGCACAAGTACTGCAGTGTTAGGTCTGATGTCAGTTGCTTGCTATGAGCCAGGAACCGGGGCAAGTGTTGTGGATTTGACAATGAGCAAAACAGATGCTCATGGGATTTACGGCAGTGTGAGAGAGAGCTTCATTAAATCATATCGCACACACCCTCCACATATAGTTATAATCTATGACGAGTGCTCTGAAGGAAAAGAACGAGGTGCCCTGAGAGAACGGGGAGTCATGGACCTTTTCCCTGGTCAGTGTCGTTGCTTTCGCATGCGTTATTCATTTAATCTTCATATCAACTCTTTGATGTAGAAGTTACCATCCTCACTTTGCAGTTGAGGACCTGAAAACACCAAAGAGGTAAGTACTCACTGTACTGCACCTCGGCTGCTCTTGGAGCCATTAAACACAAATGAAAGGGAAGTGCTGATTGGTTGGTTTCTGAGCTCTTTAAAACCATCCTACTGTCCTTTATTTTCCCCTTCTGGAAATTTTGTGTCAACATGTCCCTGAAAAGATAAACACACTATTATCATAGCTTTGAAATGATGTGGAAATAGTTCAAAATGTCTGTGGCAAATACTGCACACTTGTAATTGAATGATACAGTTAGCCTCCATTATCTATATGCAATTCATCAGCTTCCCAGACTAGCTGCTGTGTGTGTTAACAGCAAGCCTGACTTCGGATGCAACTCCTCCCAAGGTCTGAAGAAAGCTGCTTTAAATGTGGTCCACAGGAGGCCGACCAATAGCACTGTTAGAAATGGAATTAGAAATAACAGTTCTTGAGCATGAACTAGGTCTGCTAAGTCAGACTGGCTCGGGGCGGGGCTCAGCAATCTGCATTTTAACCATCTGTTCAGGTGATTCTTATGCATGACAAAATTTGACCTGTGCTGCCCTTTAAAATGTGGACTAGTACTAATACTTGCCTAAAGGTAAATCTGCAACCATATGATACCTACAAATGACAACGCATGTAGACCAATGCATAAATATCAGCTATTGCTCTACATATATAGAATATTAAAATGGGCAGGGGGCATTAACTGGCAAAGCAACTTTGATTTTTGAAGAAATTGAAAAGGGTATGGATGCATTAGTAAAATATATACTGATGAATATTTTTGGTATCATCTATTGTCTTCTTTCTACTATGTTCTCTAATAAATCTGATGATCAAGTGTATTCTGGTTTGTGTTGAGTTGCTGAGAGTGATCGAGGTGGGTCAGTCAGCTTGCTAGGTCAGTCCTGAACTCCTGCTTGGAGATCAAGAAGAGAACCTCGGAGAACTCATGCATAGATCTCATCCAAACACATCGTCGCTCTAGGAAACGCTCCAGGCAGATGATCAGCAAAGTCATGTCTTTGTAACTGACTATTACAAGGGGGCAGACGAATAATAATCACGTTAGTTTTCAAAGCGCCCCTCCTACCCTCCAAACGTTTTCTCAGTTTTCCCCAATCTATTTTTTATGTTGGCTCACACCTTCATACAAATGGATCTGAAAACATACCTGCTGTTTATTTATTTGGTAGTTTGCAAAACATGCCAACGTGCCTGTGGGCATGAGTACAATATAAATCATAAGCCAAAAGAACTGACAGAAGCACAAAAAATAAAAGTAAAAGCTGAAACTCACATGCCTTTGTAAAGTGATGTCTTTTTCCTCTTTTCGGGGGAAGATGGAGTCAATTCTATGTTACATCTCTCATACCTGTGAGGATTCTCTTTCAATAAAGAAGCTGACTCAGTGCCGAGATTAGCTGGCTAAAGGGAAAATGTTAGAAATAACTCTTCTAAAATAATTCTAATAGTTGCCTTCTGGTAAGGAAATACGGTTGATTTAAGCTTTTGCCTTTTTACTTTTCCATATTTTCTTCAGTGAGTAATGATACTAATGATAGCAACTATATAATGAGTGCTTGCTAAACAGTGTCATTTAATTTTCACAATAAGCTCACAGGATCTTCGTGGGTTTACTGTAAAAGCTTTCATACATTCAAAGCATCTGAGTAATCTACCTGGGACACTGGCACCCAACTCCGCCTCCTCCCAGGCCTCTTAGTATACCCTCAGCGTGGCTTACTCCTTCCTTGCAGGCCCCACCGTCGGTTCCCTGTCACTTCTGGCTGGTTAAAGACCCGTCAACAGAAGGGCTGAGTCTGGAAGATGGAGGAGCATCGTCTTGTTCGGCCGTGGCTAGGAATGTGCACATCCAGTGACTTGTTCTTTCCAGAGAAACGAAAGAGGAAGAACCTGGAGCACGGCTTGCTTTCCCTAGTTGGATCCCCTGACTCAGCCTCTGCAGACAGCTGAAAAGCGCAGCCTCTCGGGGCACCTGCCTCGGCTGGCGGGCCAGGGCGGAGCTCGGCGGATAAGCCGGCCCACATGCTCTCCATCAACATTCCGGGGGCAGGTGCTCCTCCGCCTTCTCAGTAACCCCTGAGCTGCTTGGAAAACATTTGGTCTCCCTGACCATGGACACAGGCAACAGGGTGGTGAAGGCCTGGGGTGGGGTGGGAACTGGATACAGTGGGGCAATGGGGGGGAAAAACGGGGACATCTGTAACCCTTTCAACAATAAAGATACAAATAAATAAAAGATATGGCGTCAAGGGATGTCAGGGATAACAGACTGAACAAAATCAAGAAGGTGAGACTGAACTTAAAATGCAGCCCAGGCCTAGAGCCCACCAAGAATAAAGTAGCAGGCACCTGGAAATAACCAGACGGCTGCTCTTCACCGTCCGCCCATCCTGTAGCAGAACTCCAAGGGAAAAGTAAGGAAAACACCAACTACAAGACACGTTTGGTAGCCCTGAAAAGAAAGTGCTGATGACAGGAATGAAGAGTTGGAGGAGAGCGATGGCTGTCAGAAAACAGAAGTTTGGGAAAAATTAAAGATACAGGGTGAAATTCAGTGGCGGTTCATAGATGATGGGATTGAATCCGCCTGGCCACTCAGTACAGTAAGAAAACAGATTCCCGGAGCTTCCTGCTGCCTGTGCTGAGCTGGGATGAAGACTCTGCGGGTGGAAAACACTCCTGGGAGGGAAGCACTTGGGGGAGCCTCTAAGCAAGTCTGAGCCTTCTGTGTGAGGGTGGGAGGATGCAAGGGGAGGGCGTGGGAACCTTTACACTTTCTGTGCTCACAGTTCTGGGGACTCAGTGGTCTTGACCTGCATTCATTTGGAATACATACTAAGAATTTCGCCTACCAGCTTCAAACGTTGAGAAGTAGTAGGAAGGGCTATTTATAGACTGACTTTTGTGTCTGTGTATTGGAGAGGACTTATGCCACTTCTAAACTGTGACTTGGGGAAAGTTATTCTCTGTGCCTTAGTTTCCTCCTCAGTGAAAATGAGGGTAATAATTGCCCTCGCTGGGTGGCTCAGTTAATTGTGGGTTTGATTCCTAGTCAGGGCACATACCTGGGTTTTGGATTTAATCCCGTTGGGACACGTGCCTGAGGCAGTAGCTCAATGTTCCTCTCTCACATCAATATTTTTTCTCTCTCTCCCCCTAAAATCAATAAAAACATAGTTGGGTGAGGATTTTTTTTTTTAAATGAAGGTAATAACTATCTTTCTCATAGGGAGTGGGGAGCAGTTTAAATGAATGAATGTATGTAATGTGCTTAGAAGAGTGCCGGGCACGGAGTAAGCACTGTGTTAGGTATCACGATTATTACATGCTCTGACATCCCAGCGGCCTCTGCCCTGTGCTGATCTGCGCATCCGTCATTCACAGAGAGTTTGGTAAGGCTTCCAGGCTCCTGCTCCAAGTCACAAGTAGGGTCAACCTGTCACAGCAAGCCAGTCATTTCCAAGTGACCCCAGCTGCTTTGGAGTTAGAGAAGACGGAGCCTTGCCTTTGGGAAAGGTTGCAAATCAGGGACTGCTTCCAGCATGTAACTAAGGCCTCTCTGTAGGATGGAGACCAGAACATCTGGTCAACCTTAATTGAGTTTCTGAATCTAGGCATGATCAGAGTTTAGACATCCCAACTTTTTAGTGAATCATGATATTTTGATTTTTTTTGCTCAAGTTAGCCTAAGTTGAGTTTCTGTTTATGCATTAATGTGTGTGTGTGTGTGTGTGTGTGTGTGTGTGCCATTAAGTGTTTTAAGTAATAGAACTCCAGGTTTCTTGGAAGTATGGTGGAAATTCTACCAAGGTCAAGATATTGCCCTTTTTCTACATATATACAATGGAATATTACTCAGCCATAAAAAGAATGAAATCATACCATTTGCAACAACTTGGATGGACCCAGAGAGTATTATGTTCAATGAAATAAGTCAGACAGAGAAAGACAAATACCACATGGTTTCACTTATATGTGGAATCTAAGGAACACAATAAACAAGACAAAAACAGACTCATAAATACAGAGAACAAACTGATGGTTGCCAGATGGGAAAGGGGTTGGGGGGCTGGGTAAAAAGGTGCAAGGATTAAGACTACAAATTGGTAGTTACAATTTGTACTTTACATCATGGGGATGTAAAGTACAGCATAGGGAACGCAGTCAATAATATTGTAATAACTACGTATGTATAGTACCAGGTGGGTATTAGACTTATGGGGGATCACTTCATAAACTATATGTATCTAACCACTATGCTGTACACCTGAAACTAATATTAAATGTCAACTGTCATTGAAAAATAATAAAATAAAATAAAAATAAAGCAAAAACAAAACAAAAAAAAGTTATTGCCCTTTTAGAGGTGCTTTATGAATGATTTTCATCCATCATTCACATTTTAGTATAAAGCAGTCCCCCTCCCCAGATTTACTTTCAAAGTTAACAGCTGACAACATGTGGCGGATGAACAAGCTTTCTGGACAGGAAGATAAAGAGGTCCAAGAGCTATTCTGGAGGATTTTGGATAGCATAAAAGTCCTTAGTGGCATCAAGGCAGGGCTTGAGAAGGAATGGGGAAGGCTGGGAAATGTTTTGAGGAGGCTGGAAGCAGGAGAGGCGGAATGACACAGTGAGGGCTTAGATGGGCAGGATGCAGTTCTTCGGTCCTTCACACTAGAACTCTTCGCTCTAAAGAATATCTGCTTCCCAGAGTCTTCCAGGGCACAAGTCAAAGCCAAGGGGCAGGGGAAGTGGGGATGAGATAAGAATGAAGAGCAGGGTACTGAGAAGATGGAGAAGAGACAGAGAAGGAGGGGTGAGAAAGCCCCTTGAGGGAGGAAGGGGAGGGGCCAGAAAGGCCACATCAGGAACAAGGACACAGGGGAGGGAGGAGATAAAGGAGGTTTCATAAAGCCTGATTGGGTTTGAACAGTCCTGTTGGAAACTCTGAAGTTACAGACCCCAGGGCCTCTAGGGAAGCTCATTCTTGCCAAGTCAGCCTACTTAGTTCAAGACATTGTCTTCATGGAATCCCGATGGATTTGAGTGCTTGTTTGCTTCGTGCAATCCACTTTGCCAGGAGGTCACAGATGGAGGGCATAGAGAAGTTGGTCCAGAATTTGAAGAAAAGTTCCCTGTGCGCTACACGAGTCTATGCTATGACTGGGGAGGACTCCTGTCAAAAAGACTGCTTCCTTTCCTTAAGCCCCTGCAGTAGGATTTCCCTGCACAGAAGACCAACAGCATGCGACTTGGTTCCCTGGGGTTTGCAGCCTTTGAGACTGGAGCCAACTGCCTAGGGTAGGTAGCTGCTGGAGTGAGGTGTCAACTTGAGAACAAGAGTCCCTGGCCCTTCAACCCGCGTCTAGGGAAATGCTCACAGTCTAGCAGCGATTTGTTTCCAATTTCGAGTTAAGTGAGGGGAGAAGAAAGCGATCATTTGACATTCGTGCCCAGAGAGTTGCATGAACCCCTGGGCTTCTCCACCGCCTCCCTGCTGCTGCCGGGACCCTGACAATGAGGAACGAGCTTGGCACTTGAACCGTCGCTCCCGAGTGAGCGCCAGTAGCCCCCAAACCTCCCTGAGAGCGAGGTCCCGCCAGAGAGCCCGGGCCAAAGCGACGCCCAGGCCCGCTGAGCCGTCCCGGCGAACAGCAGGTGTCACCCTTCTGCTTCCAAACCCCAACCGCCTCCAGGTGCGTCGCGCGCTCTCCAAACTTGAGTGTTTCCAGCTGCGGCGCGGCCGAGCGGCGCGCGCGCCCGCCGCGCGCTCCCGCGCCCGGGGTGGGGGTGGAGTGCGGCAGGTGTCCGGGAAGCCCGCGGCGCCTCCGAGGGCGCACTGGCCGCGGAGGTGAGGAAGGTGGTTCCGCGGCTAAGTCCCTCCCCTTCCCTGGCAGTCGCTCCCGGCGCCGGGAGGAGGCGTCGCCAGGGCTCCGGGCCGAGGCGCTCGCACCATGGCCGCCGCCCCCGCTCCGGCCCGGGTCCCCGCGCGCCGGCACTACCGCGTGCAGCTGCGCTTCGTGACGGAGGAGCAGCTCTTCGCGCCCGGGCCGCTGTCGGCCGCCCACCCGAGATCTCTGCGTCTGGAGGTGCACCCGGCAGGGGAGGAGGCGGACGCCACGGTGACTGACGGTGAAGTACTGGGCACCACCCACCCGCGCGAGTCTCGCGCGCAAGTTGCGGCCAGTTGGGTGCGCGTGTACTGGGTGCGGCGGCGTGGAAGGACGTGCCAGGGAGGGTGCGGGCGCCCCGGGCGCGGGGCGCACGCGGGCGGCGCAGGGGTGCACCCCGACGGGTTCTGCCCTGAGGACCCGGGCCCGAAAAGGCCCAGTTGGTCCAGTTGGGTCTTTATTGCTCCCAGAGAACTTGGACGCCGCGGGCAGAGTGGCCCTGGGAACTAGGCTTGGACATAAAAGTTCGAGATGTCAGAGAGGTCCTAGATGGGAGGCCGGAGTTGTCCTTGCTGGGAACCTCTTGGCAGGCAGAGCAGGACAGGAACCAAGTCCGCTTACTTCCAGGCCTGCTGAAGTTAGAAATGTAGGGAGGGCTGAGTGGGGTGTGTACCTGTCGGAGCGGCTGTCCCAGCCAGGGTGGCGTCTGCTAGGCATTACTTTGTGGTTCAAAAAATGACCTTTACCAAAGACAACAAGTGCATTCTCCTGGGTTCCTCCAGCTGTGGGTTTGTTAAGGGGATGTTTCTAATTTTTGTGGGACCTCAGACCTTTTTGAGAATTCAAGGAAATTTATAGAACCGGGCCCCAGAAAGTGTGCTGACTTGTACACTAACTGCCTGTAAATATGAGGGGCTCACACCTCCTCCCCGGCAGCTTTAACCCCTTTGTAGTAAGTGTAGGCAACAGAGCCCTCTTCCCATCCTAACTTGGAAGATTTCAAGTCAAGTTCAAAGTGTTCTGCACTGTGGTGTGGTTCCAGTGGGAATTTCAAATAACTCCCAGGAACTGTCTAAGGCTCCTCAGTGATCAGTAGAATGCAAGTTCACCGCTGTATCTCCCAGGCCTGAGAACAAACTCAGGCACTTAGTAGGCAGGCAGTAAATGCTTGTGAAATGGAAGAAAGCCTGGCAATGCGTCTTCTCCTCCGCACCAGTCGGGCGTGGGGGAGGTTTGGGTATTTCAAGAGAAGTATTAAATGCCATTTCACTAATGTCTTGGGAAGCTCGAGGCTTGGCAAGGGATCAAAAGCCTTACTCAGCAACTCATTGATTTCTCTTTTAGATGCAAGAAGGAAAAAGGAGTAGCATTCAGTGTTTCTCCTGGGGATTCTGAAACACAAGCTGCCAGAAAAGAGTTCAGTTTGCCTATTATGGTAATTTTGTTTAATCTGTAGCCAGACACAGAGAGAAACAAAAGAGCAGATTTGAGATTTACATATTACTGGGTGTCCTACGAATTTCTTTCCCACAAATGTGCGTGAAGAAATGTCCTGGGTTCAAAGTAACTTAGGATGTGGACTCCCCAATGCGTTACCCCATGGCAGGCCTATGAGGATAGAGTTATCTCGGAGGAATAAACTTTCCCTCAGTGCTGTAAGTAGAGTCTAGAGATGACCTCTGTGGTATGTATTAAGCCAAACTAATGGAAATGGAAAAAACAAATTAAAGCTAAGGCAGCCAGTCACTGTCACCAGATTATAATAAATTCTTTGGGAAAGATTCACTAACAAGGAAGCAGAGAACTCACTCTCTTAACAACTTGAGTCCTAAAATGTGTTCTATATATGATCACAGTTATTAAAGCTTGCTACTCTTCTATGCAGAGATACCATTCTGGAGTTTTTTGTTGGTTTGTTTTGTGGGTTTTGGTTATTTATTTATTTATTTTTCATTTTTATTTTTTTAGTAGCTCATTTTATTCTATGACCATCTAGACCCCTGTGGATTGTGGCCAGGTAGAGCAAACTTAAAAACAAATTCAAATAAACTATTAGCAGAAGGATTCAGATATACACAAATATCATAGATTTAGTAGCAAAATTTTTAGTGGGTAGGATATCTCCTGGGATGAAGATTGGCCCAAATTCTTTAGTGGACTTTAAGAATGGACCTAAGCACTGTATCTTTAGAAAATTGTAGTTTCTGAGCTCACATCTAGAATTAGTTGATAAACAAGTATACTGTGCAGTAACACTGCCTGGATTCAAATCCTGGTGCCACTTTTTATTAGCTGTGCTGCATCTAGCAAATTATTCACCCTATTTAAGCTTTGGTTTTTTGATCTGTAAAATAAAGATGATAATACATGTCATGTTATTAAACCAAATAATGCACATACCATGCCTGAAACAGTATCGGGTGTATATTAAGAGCCCAATAACTGTTCAGTATTATTATTAATATTACATTTATGTTCTGTCCCCCAAAATCAGTTTCATCAGGCTGTTCTGAGGGATAGTGAGGCTATATTTCTGTGAAGATATTCCAAAGAAGACTTAAATTATATCTTAGAAAAATTGGATAATCTTTCAGATTCCCAATCTCAATAGCTTGTGTAAAGAATGGAACAGAACAAGTCATTTTATTCTCTTTCAAGCCCTCCAATGTTGACAATGATTTTATGAATGGAACACACCAGGCCACTCAGCAAGTAATACACTCCAGCTTGTGAACTCTGGGAAGTCATTCATTCATTTCTTCTTTCCTTAAATATTTTTTGAGTTCTTATCCTACCAGGAGCCTACTTGAGAGCATGTTTAACCCACACTCCTGTCCCCAGAGCTTTGAGTGCAGAATCTCGGTTGCCCCCGAGTGATCGAGACACTGACTTTACTTACAATCTAGAGGGATGTTTTAAAATATAGTCTATTGATTGAAAATTTGGGGTATAGTATGGTCAACAGATGAGGAGATGACTGCCACTGCAAGTTTGTGACTCGCAGTCTCCAAGAGGAAGGGGCACCACACCGTGGGCGGGGGCACATGGAGATGCATCAGAGATGGTGAGGAGGCAGAGGGAGAGAGGGGAGCTGCGGGCAGGAGCCTTCGCTGTGGTTTCTGTGGGAAGGAATGGGTGAGGCGGGGTCAGCAGCTTTGGATTGGCTGGTTTGAGTCATTTCAGTGGGCTCGGGGGTAAAGGGGCCGCCCCTGGTTGTCTGGTACCTGGCCATGTGCTGATTAGGGCTATGGACTGTGGCCCTGGAGTATGAGATCCCAGTCAAGTTGGTGGCTGAGTGTGAGCTCTGGGTTGGTTGGCCTTTGAAAAGTGTGCTTGCAGGTGAGTTGTTTACTGTCTCTAGGAATCGGCTGACCTGGAAGGGACAATCTCTCCAGGGGCAGCAAGGCCCCTCAATAGCAAAGCATCAGAATACAGAAAATGAAATGTCCATCATACGAGGGAATCAGAATCCAAGGGGATTAGTAGCACGTAGGCGGGCGTGGGTGTCTCCGAGGCTCCGAGAGTGGCCGCAGGTGGGGAGGGCCTGCAGCTCGGGACCTGCGGCAGGTGGTGGGGAAAGTATACCCAGTGCTGTCACACCTCAGGTGTCTGAACGAACTGGAGAACGAGGGGAAACAAAAACGTGGGTGGGGGGTGGGCTTTCTTTTTGCCTCTTTCTTCATGCTTTCCGAAAGCCCTGTGCTGCAGGGTGGGAAGAGAAAGAAATCAGAGCCGAGACTGTACCCGCCAAGGCGAAGGGTAGAGCGGATCTCCAGGAGAGAGGAGAGAATGTTTTTACCTTTCTCAGTTTAGAATTGTCTTTTAATCAGTCAGGAAGAGTTAGGAAAATATATAAATAAGCCACATAAGTAATCAAGTATAAAAATGCAGTTGTTTCAGATATTGTAAAAGGATTCCAGGTTTTTTGTTCCCTAGTAGCCGTTCATCTTATAGGAGGAGGAAAAAAAGAGAGAGGAAAAGTCAGAGAAAAACATACTTTGTATCACTTGAGAGTTTTAATCTTCCTTCATTCAATTCTGTGAAAACAGTACGTTGAGGTCCGTGGACAGAATCCTGAAGTCAGTACCTACATACGACATCAGCATTCATTACTTTTCACTCAACAAACAGTTACTGAATATATATTCTGTGCTAATCACTGTGCAAGCAATAAATTAGCTGGATAAAGACCCATCTCTATAGAGCTAATATTTTAATTGGGGAAGACAATAGCCAAAGACACAGCAAGATAATTTTAAATGGAGATAAATGTTTTGAAGAAAGTGAACAGAATGAGAAAACAATTGAGACAGAGAGAGGGAAGCCAGTTTAGATAGCGTGGTCAGCGAAGGTCCCTTGTCGGAAGTAATAATTGATCTGAGGCAGGAAGGATGAAAGGAGCCAGCTAAGCAGAGAGCTGGAGAAAAAGTGTTACAGGCAGAAGGAATGGCAGTAAAAAGGCTCTGAGGCTAGGCATTGGTGTGTTTGAGATGGCCACTGTAGTTGACGCTTGTTAAGAAAGATGGGGAGAGCCGGCTGGTGTGGCTCAGTGGTTGAGCATCAACCCAGGCACCAAGAGGTCGCCAGTTCGATTCCCGGTCAGGGCACATGCCCAGGTTGTGGGCCCGATCCCCAGTGGGGGGCAGGCAGGAGGCAGCCATTCAGTGTTCTCTCTCATAGATGTTTCTTTCTCTCTCCTTCTCCCTTTCTCTCTCTCTGAACATCAAAAAAGAAAAAGAGAAAAAGAGAGAGGTGGGGAGTAATGTGAGTTAGAGTTAGCATCCCAATTATTGGAACATAACAAGCTACTTGTGAACTCGGTGACTTAAGATAACTGTTTTGTAATGTTCCCAGGCTCTGTGGGTGGGAACCAGGCAGGGCTTGGCTAGGTGAGTCTTTTTGCTCCTTGCGGCATTGACTGAGGGCTCTCACCGGCACTCAGCTGCTGGCCAGCTTGGTCTGGGAGAGACAGGAAGGCTTCATTCACCTGAGCTGGTATCTGGGCAGGTGTGACGGCTCATTTTGTGTGTGTCAATTTCGGGTGGGCCATGGGCCCAGACTCTTATTCAAACATTATTGTGGAGGTTTCTGTGAGGGTGTTTTTGGATGAGATTATTTAAATTGATGGCTTTGAGTAAAGCAGATTACCCTCCAGAATGTGAGTGGGCCTCATCTAACTGGTTGAAGGTGTGAATAAAACAAAAACGAATCTTCCCTGAGCAAGAAAGAATTCTGCCAGCAGGACGTCAAGGGCAGCACTGTCTCTTCCCTAGATTTCTGCCCCGCCAGCCTACCCTGCAGATTTTGAACTTGCCAGCTTCCGTAAACGGGGGTCCATTCCTTGAAATACATCACTTTCTACATGCACACAGCTAATGGGTTCTGTCTCTGGGGAGAGCTGCAACCAGTACAGCGGAGATGACCCAGACTAGGACTCTCAACGGGGAGCCTGCGCAGCCTTTCCGTGGGCTTGGCTCCCTCCTGCGTGGTTCCCTCTCTACACAGACTTCTTGGGTCCCAAGTGGGAGTTTTCTAGCAGATAAAACAGAGGCTGCATTACTTTTGTGACCCATCGTGGAAATCAGTTGATGTCACCTGTGTCATACTCTTTTGGTCAAAGCAGTTATAAGCCTGCCCAAGTTCAGGGAGAGGGTGCAGACTTCACTGAATTCTTTATAGGAGGAGTGTCAAAGAAGTTGAGGACAAAGTTGCACAATTGCCAGTTAGACCAATCAGGTCACGTGGAATGTAATTCATTCTCTCTCTCTCTCTCTCTCTCTCTCTCTCTCTCTCGTAGGAGGGAGGCTGTAATAACAGCCCTCTTCATCACAGTCACTGACAAAGCTGATAGAGAGCATGAGTTTTGATGTGTACGACAATAAACTTCCTAATTCTTCCCTCTTAAATTGAACTTGTCCTCTACCCTTAAAGGAAAAAAACATGTAGGCCTACCACTTTGGCAGAACAGCCCAGAATACATCTTCTCTGTAGGCAGACAGACCAGGACGCAAGAGAAGAGGTGGCTGGGCTGGGCAAGTCTGGTCCTTCTCCCAAAAGTACCCATCACAGTGGGGTGGGGAAAGAGGCCAGAATTGTTACTAGGACACAGTATTTCTCAGTGCAGCATGAATAGCATCTGTGCCTGGACATTTTTCATTGTGAGAGACATTGCAGAGTGGTTAGCACCCTGATCCCTTCCCAGTAAATGCTGGCAACCCCCACTCTCGTGCCCCAGTTACTGTGACAACGAAGGGCTATCTTCATGCATGCTAGCAAAACTCATTTCACATGGACACCGGACGGAGGAAAAGTACAGAATCCCGTCCCCTCCCCAACCCCTCCCAATAACCAAAACCTTGGAATGCTGTCACACATCTCCATCTAAACTCTCGGAACACCACTGCGTAGATCTCTGGCACAGTGGTCCCTCCCCAAACAGCAGACCACTGCTTATATTCACAGTCAAAGCTCACCTTGCAACCATTTAATCCTAGCAACTATTTAGATATTATTGTTGCACTGAAGAGTTGTTAAAGCATGTGAAATAGAATCCTGCCAAGTAACTGCTTTCTTTTATTGTTATTTTACCCAGAGCAACGTTTTCATGATTTTGTTATAGCTTTCCAAGAAATATATTTAATGCAACTAAACTGAGACTTTCAGCTAGACCTGATTTTGCGTCACATCTATAAGCAGAAAGCAGTTCCTTCATCTGTCAGGCAGTAATGGTACCTCGAATGGATGACAAATGGAAAACCGTCCACGGTCCTTGTGTATCTGAGTCCAAAGACATCAGAAGTGAAACAGATGAAAAGACTTGTTTTCATGGTCAAATAAAGGCCCTTTAAGATCCCTTTCTTCCCCTGTTTTCAATAGTGGTACTAAGATGTGGTCTGTATTCAGCTGAAGAATAAATCAGTTCAAAGACAGGCTGTTCGCTGATTAATACTTAGAGTCAGTCCCACCGGGAAGAGAAGAGAGGCCTGCAGAGCTTGTGAGTAAATTGGAGATAGCACCGTTATCTCCAGCTTAAGAGAACTTGAAACAGAGATCATTGAGCAAGAAAAGGAAATATCACTGACATCATATTTGTGCTTAGTGTTGTGACTGGCCACTGGACATTTGACATAATTACTTTAAAAGATGAGGCTTCGCTCTGGCCCGTGTGGCTCAGTTTCTTGGGCATCGTCCTGGGCACTGCAAAGTTGCTGGTTCAGTTCTCGGTCAGAGCACATGCCTGGGTTTGGGGCTCGATCCCTGTTAGGGGGCGTGCAGGAGACAGCCAGTCGATGATGTTCTGCTCGCACATCGATGTTTCTCTTTCTCGCTCCCTTTTCCTTCCTCTCTCTCTACAAGAATCAGTAAAAATATTTTAAATCAATAAATCAATAAATAATAAATGATGAGGCTTATAACCATGTACCAGAGTGGAACTGTCCTGATGATGAAAACTCCTCTTCACTCCTTCCTCCCTCTCCTTGGGTCACAGACAGTGAGCACTCTTACCCGAGCAGTTAGAAATGGAGTTGAGGAGTACATGCACTCTGTGGTCAGTGTCCCATCCTCCCAGGAGCGTCCTCCCTTATAAACTCCGAGTGCCTGGGGCCTTTCCCCACACCCCAGAATTATTTTTCTTTCTAGCAAGGGTTTCAAGCCCTGCCTTGGAGGAACAATTTTAGATTCCGTAATAAGGTCTTTTTTTTCCAGGTCTGAGAGATCACAGAATATCCCAGATCACTGTATTTACCCCCCTTTTTCTTTAGCCAAGCTACTCCTTCACTGTAGGTGCTAGACACTTTATCTCTAGCCTCATAATCACCGGGAGGGTAGAAATAGCCAGGTTATTCTATTGGTTCATTCTGTGTCAGACATACTGTCCTCAAAACCCAACTACTCCCCATGTTTCATGATAGCCATCTAGTATCCTGTTACCCATCTTCAACCCATGGGAAAGCTGGACTTCTGGCCACAGATCCAAAGTTGCATTTGCCCAGAGAATAAGGAGATATTTGCTCGTTGCTTGAGGAGCTGGTTGAGAAGGATCTGTGAGCTTAGAGACCCTAGTAAGAGGGTGGAGTGACCAACAGTATCACTTTGGGCATATTTTAAACAGAATTGAGGTTTTCTAAACTCCACACTGGCCATCTGTATAAAATTGTGTGACTTTTTTAAAAAAATTCTCACCCAAGGATATTTTTTAGAGAGATGAAGAGAGAGAGAGAGAGAGAGAGAGAGAGAGAGAGAGAGAGAGAGAGAAATATCAGTGTGAGAGATTAACTGTTATCAGAGAAAAACGTGCCTCTTCTTTCCCCATTGCTAGTGGGAGTGGTGCTCTTGGGGTATCGCTGAATAAGTATTTCTGGAGCCCCCGAGGGGGGTGAGATATGGCAGAAAGCTTTGTTTCCATGGAATCACACCCCCGGGCTTCCAAAGTCCCATTTCCCTTAGTCCGGTCATAGAAGAAGTGCAGCTGGGGCTTCAGTAGAGCTTCAGTCAGAGCCAGTGTCCAGAGTTTCCGTTCCATGTTGGAACAGGGTCCATTTCAGCATCAGGTTAGCTACAGCCCTTCAGTTCATTGTGTAGGGTGTCCACGTGGTCATGGGTCATTTAGGCAAATTCAGGGAAGCAGGAACAAAGGGCCCCACAAGCCCAGAGTCACGCGAGTCCCCGGAGAGCCAAGGGCACAAGAGAGCCTAAGAGAGTGAGCTTCTTTGTTCAGGGAATTGAGTATCCCAAATCTCCATGGGCTTGCAGTGGCCACGCCCATTCTGGCCAGTGACCCTGTTCCCAGGTGTGAGTGACAGCAAGCACATTCGCCAGTCCCCCCAACTTCACTAGGGGGGCATCTGTCTTCTTTTTGTTGGATCCCTGCGGAGTGTAAAGTAGCTTCCTGGTGAAGCTGCCCAAGGGACATGTCCATGGTATCATAATATCAGGCCTTCCCTCTGCTCCTTTCCTATCATTAATAACTAGCTAATTACAGCCGTATCATAACATTGATCAGTTGCCTCCCAACTGGGGATCCAACCCACAACCTAGGTAGGTGCCCTGACCAGCAGTCAAACCCATAACCTTTTGTTTCCTGGGACGACGCTCCAACTGTCTGAGCATGTGGCCAGGGCGTGTATGATTTTTTTGTTGTTATTTGCTTCTCATCATTTTAATCTGTTTTATGATTAGGTTGGCAAAGTAACTGGATCGACCCGATCAGTCACTCCTCCTTCCTGACCGGGAATCGAACCGGGACCTCTCGGTCCATGGGAGGATGCTCAATCCACTGAGCCACGCCGGCCGGGCTCTTGGGGCTGTTTTAATGTGCTGTTTCTTCTGTTTGAAATGCTATTCCATGCCCACATCTTCATCCCAGGCTTTTGTATATTTGGGTCCTCCGCATCCCCTATAGAGTGCAAAGTTTGAACGTCACGTTTTCAGAAAGGACTTTTCCTCGGCTCAGAACGCGCTGTGCCCACTGCGTCCGCTGCCGCTCACCGAAGCCTCCGGCTCTCGCGGCGATCACACCTTGTCAGGAGAATTTAAAAAGTTGTTCACTCCTGGTTAAAGTTGTAGTTGGACTCAGGCTATAATCACAAGAGTATTTCATGAGAAACCTTCAGAGAAAGGAAAGAGGTTGCCCCTAATGCTTTTGAGAACACGAGTGAGAAGATCTAAGTGTGTTTTCCAATTTGGAACCGTAAAGGCATAAAGGGTCAAGGGCACTGGCCAGGTCGGGTGCAAGGACAGTTCGAGCTGTGTGTATTCTAATTGTTGTCATCACAAAATTGAGTTCACTCTGCTCAGACGGGTAAAAAGATCTCCAGTGACATTTCGTTTAGCTATAGAAAACTTATTGTTATCTCCTGGGAAATAAAAGGCAACCTTGGGGCCATCATGATGACTGCAACACTTGCTTAACATGTTTGTTTTCGGAAATTGTATTTACTTAGGATATGTTTATTTTAGAACATTGCAGTTGTTAGCACGTTTGTTGTAGAAAATTGAATGCATTCACCTCACTGTGTTGTGCTCGGCAGCACGGGGATGTGTTGCTCTCTGACTTTCCTCACCAGCTCTGCCGTGTCAGGGGCAGGAACTCATTTCATGTACTGAGTCATGCGGTTCGTATGTATCGCCCACCTCGCGGGGCCAGGCACGGTTGGAGGCACCGGGGAACTGCAGTGTGTTAGTTAGATAACTAACTGTTATCTGTTGCTCAGAGGAACAAGTAACCACCTACTCAGTGGCTTCAAGAGCACACACTGGTCATCTCCCTGCTTCTCGGTCAGAGTCTGGGCACCACTCAGGTGGCCCTCTGCTCGGGGTCTCAGAGGCGTCCGCCGGGGCTCGGCTGGTGCTGAGGTTTCATTAAAGCTGTGACTGGGCCAAGGGCCCTCCGACAGGCCCACCGCGTGGTTGTTGGCCCGGTTCAGCTCATCGAGGGTTGTTCACTGAGGGCTTCAGCTCCTGGCTGCCTGTTCATCGGAGGGTCGGGTCCTCGGCACATAGGCCTGCCCAGCGTGGCGACTTGTTTCATGAACAGCAGTGCGGCGAGTCTGACAGCAAGAGGAGAGTCTCAGCTTACGTGGCCTGATCTTGGAAGTGACATCCATGACTTTTGTGGTGGTTATTGGTCGCTAGGCCAGTCCACACTCGAGGGCAGAGGATCACACAGTGGCGTGAATACTTGGGGACAGGGCTCACTGAAGGCCATCCGAGAGCGGGCCTGCCGCAGGGAATGGGCCAGACCACGGTGCCGCCGTCACAGAGCGCGAGAACGCACCCGGGTTTGTGTCTGTGCTGGACTTCCTAGCGGCCTGTTTGAGAAAAAGATATGTGTGCTTCTAACACAAATTGCTAAACACCACACGAAGAATTTTTCTTTTTGAAATTAGTTATCAGATGTAGTCCTGTCCTGAAACTCTCAGGGAGTCGCAGTTCAATTGCAGAACTGAAGCGTGTGGAAAAGTCCATGCGCCTCTCGGCAGAGCTGCACTGACCAGTGCAGCAGGAAATAAACTCCCGGGTGCTTTGGGCTGCTAGATCCTTTGCTGCACTTTGGAGAGCTCGAGAGAAGGGGCCCCTGTTCATGGAGCAGACAAATCCCACAGTGGGAACGTCTGTTTCATTTTTAGGGAGCTTTACTTAGCCCTGACTTCATTCCTTTGTCTGTAGGGCTTAACTAGCTTTTCTTCTTTGCAGGGAAGGGGATGTATTGAAGATAAATTTCGTCTTGTGTTTATGTTCTTACACGGACTTAGTACTTTTATTAAGTCACTAACAGGGGAGCCAGAGTGAGCTGCTGTTTCCAACACTGGAAATTAAAGTGGCGTTTTATAGAGTGAAACAACGAAGTTAGTACAAGATGGGGAATGAAGGAAAGAGAGGAGAAGGAAGGAAGGAAAGGGGGAGGGAGGAAGAAAGGAAGGAGGAAGGGAAGAGGGAAAGAAGAAAGAACGGAAGGGAAGAGGAGAGGAAGGAAGGGAAGAAGAAAGGAAGGACAGGACGAGGAAAGGAAGCTGGACCCTTACTGGGGACTGGTTGCATCTCACCAGAGAAACAGCTGTTGCATTCCATGGACACTGCTGCTTCCCGCACTAGCCATGTTTCGGGCTTTACGTCATCATCTAAAACACGTCTCACCAACCTTGACGATTACCCAGTCATGAGTGTAGAACTTATTTTTTAAAAGGCATGGAGGTAGACTTTTGACAGGCTAGAGAGAACAGCGGTGCCTTGGATTTCGGGTATCAGAAACATCAGAGGTGAATGAGGATCCGTAGGTCAGGAAGGGAAGAAGAAAGTGAACCTGAATTGTGTGTATTGCTCCCAGCCCCCCCCCCCCCCCCGACTCTGGCTAATGACACTGCAGACGGATGTGAGACCCCTGCAGGTACTTGGGAAAGACTGAGGCCCAGTCCAGGAACTGGCCTGAGACATGGGGAGGAAAGAGCCGAGCTGAGCTGCCCACTCACTGGGCTCGAGTCCGAGCCTTCCAAACGCTCCTCTGTGCCTGGGAACGGAAGGTCCGTGTGACTGCTCCATGCGGTTCCTTTGGATAAAGCCTGTATTTTTCCTTATCGGGAGACTCATTTCTGATTTCATATTTTTTTTCTTCCTCAGAGAAGGAAGTTTTTTATCCTCTTTTTACAGATAACAAGGCCTGCAGAATATGAATTCTGTTTTCTTAGATTTTTTTAGGAATATCAGATCAGAAAAACAGAGACCATGCAACTATAGGCAATGGATATTAATTTGATGATGGATAGAATAATACGAGCATTGAAAGAGACTGCACTCAGAGCAGTGGAATGAATCTGCAGGCTTACCTAGCTGGAACTTGCTAAAGCCTGGGCTGAGCTCCGCTTGCCGATACCCAGTCTCCCCAGAGAAATTCAGAATGCACCCTCGTAGCCAACTCACATGATTTTTATCTCTTGACTCCCAGAAATAGTTGTGATTTTTCTTTTGCCTTTACGAGAGGGCCTTGTCTGTCTGTTTCATAAAGCATGTGACTCCTTGATGTTCTGGTGAGAATGGAAGCAGGTTACCCGGTGTGGAAGCATTTCAGTACTCCGACTTTCTTCGCATTTCCCCGGGCTGTGACGTAGCCTGTACGTTCAGCTCCGTGAGTCAGGGCCCGTGTCTTAACCATGTCGGCATGTTGGGAGATGTACAGGAGGCCTGGTTGTAGCGGGTGTAGTTATGCAGCTCCCAGGTCAGAAAGAAGACTTCTTCCTCGGAAAATAGGGACCTAGAACTCACATCAGCTTTGCTCGGCCATTATTACGGCGAAAGAATTTTTCTGCAACCTTTCTTGAAAATTAATCAAGTTTCTCCTTGCTTCTATTAGTTAATGTGGTGCTACTTGGAGCAAATTCTTCCTAATCAGATTGTGTGTCTGAACTTTAATAATATGACAAGTGAAGGGAGGTAGTTGAGCTAATTTGCAATGCCTGCCTCAATAAAGCATCATTTAATGTAATCATCTCTGAGTTTTCACACTTTTCCCCCCGTCTCTTTCTTGAATGTGTTGTTATGCTTTTAGTTGGTGTGGTTCACACGGGGCCACACATATTTGCAGTCTTGAGATAGCACCCCCGTTTCCAAACAGTCCTGGAATTTCTAACAAGTTCTTAGAAAGCTAGAGAAGAACGTTTTCTCCATGTAGCTTAGGTCCCAGTAAATACGAACTTCATGTCATTTGAAGCAGAATAATAACCTTTTCCAAAGCAGCATATTCTGTCATTGGCAAGTAACAAGATTATGACATGTCATGGTCATTTTCATTTTTTCTGATAGTTTTTCATTCGCTTATGAGTACCTTTCTGTGCCTGTACCACCTTAAATATAAGGTAATATTGAAATGACCAGCTATTTTATATGATTCCTGTTCTTGAGATCGCAGTCAAGTTGGTGGCTGAGTGTGAGCGCTGGGTTGCTTGGCCTTTGAAAAGTGCTGTCAGCCCACCTGTTTGGACACACCTGCAGGTCATGTCAGCCTCCTGTGCCCTCGGGCTTCCCGTGTCGCGTCGGGTGCAGCAGGGCACGTCCCATGGGCTGGAGAACTAGTCAGCGTGTGTCGAGGTCAGTGTGACGAGGGTGGAAACCTAGGGCTCTCACAGCTGACTGTCGTGAGACACGTTTTATGTGGTGGCACAATATTATTAAATATTTAATTTGCTGGGTAGTCGAGGTCATGGTGATTATTTAAACTGTACTCTTCCCAAATATCCCCCTTCCCAAACACAAATAACAAGAAGAACTAAAACTCATGTTTTCAGCATAGAAAGAAGGCAGATCCTGTCTAAACTTCAAAATACCTGCAGCTATAAAAATAAACACGAAATCCCCGTGAGTTGTCTCCATTCTCCTGCTGTATATACCCTTGTGGGTTAGGAGGGCAGTCCCTGAACATTTGTATAAAAAAGAGAAAGAAGAATTAGCAGCAGACCTGATATGGATCTGAAACTATGCCGTACAGAGAAAGTTCACCCTAAGAGTGAAAATACTGGGGGGGTGGGGGGGGGAGTGATCCTGTAGATCATAACACTGAAAACTGGGAAGAAACTTACAACTGCAAACAGTGTGTCAAGAGGCAGTTTTGGAAAGGTAACAACACTTCATGAGACAAGATGCTGAAAATGGAAAGGCACCCTTTGCAACTACCTGTTGAAGATAAAAAATTTAGAAGCACATTTGTAATCTTACAAGGCAAGAAAAAAAAAAAAAAAAGCAAAGAACAAATAGTCCCCACCCCTAGAGCCCTGATTCCATCGAAAGGAGCCATCCAGTAAATCAGTCACGTTTCAGGACTCTGCGGGAAGAGCGGACTCTGGAACTAGGCATTTCTCAACGGCTCCAAACCCAGGCCTATACACAGAAATGCAGAGGCACAGTTTTCATTTGTAAATCACTGCTGTAAAAATGTAGCAGGAAATGAGAATCCAGTTCAGCTGATGAAAATTCCATTCACTAAATGAAAAGGAATGAAATATTTTCAAGTAAGCTTTAGGGGATTTGAAAAGCAAATTTAAAACCAGGAACAGACGTGGACACAAAATAAAAAAAAAACAAGGATTAATTACATTTAGGAAAAACATAGAAGAAATAGTCTAAACTATATAAGAAATGAAGAGCCATTTAAGAATTCCCTAAGGAATAAAATAGTCAAACAAAAACTTAAAAGCATTGAAGAAAATCAGGAGAATACCAAGAGAATGAAAATGAGATTAAAAGAGTAAAAAGAAGAAAAGAGAAAGTGTTTGAAATGAAATGTATGCAAAGATGATCCAATTAGATGTAATTAGAGTCCCTGAAAGAAGATACAAAACAGTGGAACAGAATTAATATTTAAAATTATGATTTTAAAAAACCTTCATTGAAATAGAAGAGTAAATGGACCAATTTTCATCAAAGAAATAGAGGTTATAAGGGAGCTACTCCACAATGAAGCCCCAGACCGGGATGGTTCGCAGGGGAATTCTATTAAACATTCAAAGACCAGATAGACCCAGTGCCCTATAGCTTATTCCAGAGTATCAAATTTTTTTAAGGAAGTAAGTAAGCTAATGACCTCAGAATTAGAAAAGTATTACCAATCTGAATATTGATGCAAAGGTACTTAATAAAACATTAGTAAACAAAATCCAATGTCTCAGTAAAACCTGATAAACCATAATTAAGCAATATTTTTTTCAGGAGTACAAGCTTGGTTCCCTACTTGGAAATCCAGGAAAATAATATGCTATATTAGCAGACCTAAAGAGAAAAAAGATATGAATATCTTCAGAGGTGCTAAAAAAAAAAAACTTTGGACAAAATTCAACTTAATAAAAAAAAAAAATCTCATTCTTAAAGCAAGCATCCTACTTAATCAGGAAAAACTAGAGGCTCTTCCACTAAGATTAAGAATAAAGAAAATATGCCTTCCATCTCCATAACTATTTAACCTTGTCCTGGAAGTAATAGCCAAGACAATTAAAGAATTAGAAAAAGCAATTTCTTTTTGCAGATAATATGGTCATGTATCTGGAAAACCCAATAATAAGAATTCAGTAAAGTAGCAGAATATAAAGCTAACATAAGAAAATTGAAATTGCTAGTGATCAGATACAGAAACAATGACCAATTTGTGGATATAATGAGAGAGAAACCTCATTTAAACAGCAGCAAAAGAGATTAGGCACTTAGAGTTAATTCAACAATAAATTGGTAAAAACGAAATAAGGCAATCTTTGAAACTCCTTAAAGACACAAAAGTATGTGAATAAATTAAAGACTGCCTCCTCTGTTCTTGGAAAGGATGACTCACATCATAAAGATGTCACTCTCCCTAAATTAACTTAAAATTTAACACAATCCCCCAGTAAAATATCAACACGCTTTTTGTTTAAGTAGAATCTGATGACTTGATATGAAAGTCTGCAAGGGAACAATACATAATGAGAACAACACTAAAAAGAAAAGCTGCCCTGGCCGGTGTGGCTCAGCGGTTAGAGCGTCGGCCTGCGGTCCAGAGAGACCCGGGTTCGGTTCCTGCTAAGGGCACGTACCTCAGTTGCAGTTTGTCCCCAGCCTGGTTGGGTTGTGCGGGTGGCAGCCACTCGATGTGTCCCTTTCACGTCGATGTTTCTCTCTCTCTCCCCCTCCCACTCTATCTGAACAAAAATTGAAAAAATGTCTTTGGGTGAGGATAAAAAAAAAAACCCATAATTGACAAACTGAGAAAAGTTTGCAGTATATATCACAAATTGTTAATATCCTTAATATATAAGGGAATCTTAAAAATGAGGAGAAAAGACTAAAATTCAATAATAATATGCAAAAGACATTAACAGACACTTCATAGAAAAAGATATAAAGTGGTCAAGACATAGGGTGGCTGAATGGATGGGAAAATGAGACCCATATATATGCTGTGTAAAAGAGACCCACCTCAGAATAAAAGATACACACAAACTGAAAGTAAAGAGATGGTAAAAGATATTTCATGCAAATGGAAATTTTAAAAAGCTGGGATAGCAATACTTATATCAGACAAAATAGACTTTAAAGCAAAGGTTATAATAAGAGACAAAGAAGGCTCGACCAGTGTGCCTCAGTGGATTGAGCATCGTCCCATGGACTAAGAGGACCTGGTTTGATTCCCCGTTACGGCACATGCCCGGGTTGTGTGCTCTATCCCCATTAGGGGGTATACAGGAGACAGACAGTTGATGCTTCTCTTGCACATCAATATTTCTATCCCTTTCTCTAAAAAAAATCAATAAAAACATATTTTAAAAAAGAAGAGAGACAAAGAAGGATATTGAACAAAGATAAAGGGATCAATCCAACAAGAGGATATAACACTTGTAAACATTTATGCACCCAACAGAGGAGCAGATAAATATATAAAATAAATATTGATGGATATAAAAGGTGAGAACAAAACTAATCTAGTTTCATGCCATTGTGATTGGAGAAGATGCTGGATATTTCAGTCTCTTTAAATATATTGAGACTTGTTCTATGGCTTAACATGTGGTCTATACTGGAAAATGTTGCATGTGCACTGGAAAAGAATGTATATATGCTGCTCTGGAGTACAAGGAAAAAACATCTGAAAAACACAGACACATGGAAGCTAAATAACATGTTACTAAACAACAAATGAGTTAACAAGATAAAAAAATATAGTGAGACATCAAAAGTTATATGAGAAATCAAAATATATACTGAGACAAATGAAAATAAAACCACAACAACCCCAAATCTGTGGAACATAGCAAAAGCAGTCCTGAGAGGGAAATTCATAACAATACAGGCCTACCTCAAGAAACAAGAAAAAATTTCAAATAAACAATCTAACCTTATACCTAAAAAACTACAAAAGGAAAATCAAAGCCCAAAGTGAGTAGAAGAAGGAAATAATAATGATCAGAGCGGAAATAAACAAAATAGAGTTTAAAAAATGCAAAAGATCAACAAAACCAAGAACTGGTTCTTCAAAAAGATAAGCACACTTAATTAACATTTAACCAGGCTCACCAAGAAAAAAAAGAGAGAGGACTCAAATAAAATCAGAAATGAAACAAGAGAATTGACATCTGACATCACAGAAATAGAAAGGATTATAAAAAAAATGCTGTGAACAAATATATACCAACAAATTGGACAGTCTGGACAAAATGGTATTTTTAGAAACATACAACCTTCCAAACTGAATCAAGAAGAAACAAAACCTGAACAGACTGATTACAAACAATTAAAGCAGTAATCAGAAACTCCCAACAAACAAAAGTCCTGGACAAGATGGCTTCACAGGTGAATTTTACCAAACATTTAAAGAAGAACTAATACTTATCTTTTCAAACTATTGCAAAAAATTCAAGGTTAGGGAAGACTCTCATGCTCATTTTATGAGGCTAGCATTATCCTGATTTCAAAATCAGATAAAGACATTTCAAAGAAAGAAAATTATAGCCAAGTATACCTGATAAGCATAGAATCAAAAATCCTCAACAAGCCCTGGCCAGTTTGGCTCAGCGGTTAGAGCGTCGGCCTGCGGTCCAGAGAGACCCGGGTTCGGTTCCCGCTAAGGGCATGTACCTCGGTTGCAGTGTGTCCCGTGCCCTGGTTGGTCATGTGGGTGGCAGCCACTCGATGTGTCCCTTTCGCATCGGTGTTTCTCTCTCTCTCTCTCTCTCTCTTCCTCCCACTGTATCTGAACAAAAAGTGGAAAAGTGTCCTCAGGTGAGGATAAAAAAAAAAAAAAAAGCCCTGGCCGGTTTGGCTCAGCGGTTAGAGCGTCGGCCTACGGTCCTGAGAGACCTGGGCTCAGTTCCCGCTAAGGGCATGTACCTCGGTTGCAGTTTGTCCCCGACCCTGGTTGGGTCGTGTGAGTGGCAACCACTCGACGTGTCCCTTTCACGTCGATGTTTCTCTCTCTCTCTCCCTCCCACACTCTATCTGAACCAAAAAAAAAATCCTCAACAAAACATTAGCAAACTGAATTCAGCAATACATTAAAAAGATCATATACCATGATCAAGTGGAATTTATTCTTGGGATACAAGGTGGGTTCAGTATCTGCAAGTCAATTATTGTGTTATAGCACATAAACAACATGAAGGATAAAAATCATATGATCATAACAATAGATACACAGTAAGCTTTTGACCAAATCTAGCTCCCATTTATTATAAAGACTCTCAGGAAAGTGGGAATAGAGGGAACATACCTCAGTACAATACATCCCACATATGACAAATGTACAAGTAACATCATAGTCAATGGAGAAAAACTACTTTTCTCAAGATGAGAAACAAGACAGGGATATCCACTTTTACCAGTATTAGTCAACATAGTACTGGAAGTCCTAGCCAAAGCAATCAGACAAGAAAAACAAAAGCTATCCAAATTGGAAAAATTACATGACTCTATATGTAGTGAGCCCCAAAGATTCCACCAGATAACTACTAGAACTGATAAATGAATTCAGCAGAGTAGCAGGACACAAAATAACTATTCAGAAATTGGTTGCATTTTTTTTTATCCTCACTCGAGGACATTTTTTCATTTTTTTGTTCAGATAGAGTGGGAAGGAGAGAGAGGAAGAGAAACATTGACGTGAAAGGGACACATCAAGTGGCTGCCCCCTGCACGACCCAACCAGGGCTGGGGACAAACTGTAACTGAGGTACATGCCCGGGAACCAAACCCGGGTCTCTCTGGACCACAGGCCAACGCTCTAACAGCTGAGCCAAACCAACCAGGGCTCAGTTGCATTTTTATACACCAATAATTAACTATCAAAAAGAGAAATTAAGAAAACAATTGCATTAAAAAGAAAACCTAAGAATCAATTTAACAAAGTAGGTAAAAAACCTATACTTGGAAAATTATAAGACACTGAAGCAAGAAATTAAAGAAGATACAGATAAATAGAAGCATAAACTGTGCTCATGGATAAGAAATAGTAACATCACTAAAATGTCCATACTACCCAAAGCAATCTATAGATTCATCAAAATTCCTATAAAAATACCAATGGCATTTCCAGAAATTTTTATAAAACCACAAAAGACCTGGAGTAGGCACAACAATCTTGAGAAAGATGAACAAAGTTGTAGGTATCATGCTACCTGACATCGAACTATATTACAAGGGTATAGTAATCCAAACAGAATGGTACTGGCATAAAAACAGACACATATATCAATGGAATGGAATACGGAGCCCAGAAATAAACCCATACCTATATGGTAAATTAACATATGACAGAGAAGGCAAGAGCATACAATAGGGTAAGGACAGTGTATTCGGTAAATGGTGCTGGGAAAATTGGATAAATACAGGCAAAAGAATGAAACTGGACAACCTTCCTAAACCATATATATGAATAAACTTAGCCCAGCCAGAGTAGCTCAATTGGTTGAGCGACGTCCTGTGCACCAAAGGGTTACCAGTTCAATTCCCGGTCAGGACACATCCTGGGTTATGGGTTCAACTTCTGGTTGGGGGCATATGGAAAGCAACCAATTGATGTTTTTTTCTCACATAGATGTTTCTCTCCTTTCCTTTCTCTAAGTATGTCCTCAGGTGAGAATTAAAAAAAAAAAACACAACAACTTAGGATGGGTTAAAGACTTAAATGTTAGGCCTGAAACCATACAACTCCTAGAAGAAAATATAGGCAGTAAACTCAGATATTTCTCTTAAAAATATTTTAATAATATTTTTTTCTGAAATATATCCTTGGGCAAAGGAAACAAAAGAAAAAATAAATGAGACTACATCAAACTAAAAAGCATTTGCACAGCAAAGGAAACCATCAGGAAAATGAAAAGACACCCAGCTGAGTGGAAAAATATACTTATCAATGATAGATCTGGTAAGGGATTAATATCCAGCATTTATGAAGAACTTATACTACTTAACACTAAAAACATCACAAACAATTCTGTTAAAAATGGGCAAAGGACCTGAATAGACGCTTCTCCAAACAGGACATACAGATGACTGATAGACGTGAAAAATTGCTCAGTGTCACTAATCATCAGAGAAGTGCAACTTAAAACCACAATGAGATCTACCTCACACCAATCAGAATGGCTGCCATAAATAACAGGTATTGAGGAGGATGTGGAGTAAAGGGAACTCCCATGCACTACTGTTGAGAATGTAAATTGGTGCAGCAATTATAGAAACAGTATGAGGGTTCCTCAAAATATTAAAAATAGAACTACAATTTTTAACGACCAGCAATTCCACTTCTGGGTATATATCCAAAGAAATCCAAAACACTAGTTTAAAAGAATATATGCACCCCTACATTTATTGCAGTGTTATTTACAATGTTCAAGATATGGAAGCGACCCATATGCCCATCAATAAGACGAGTGGATCAAAAACTGTGGTACAGATATATAATGGAGTAATACTTGGCCATTAAAATGAATGAAATCTTACCATTTGTGACAGCATGAATAGACTTAGGGAATATTATGCTAAGTGAAATAAGTTAGAGAAAGACAAATATCATATGATTTCACTTATATAAGGAATCTAAAGAATAAAACAAATGAAGAAACAAAATAGAAATAGACTCATAGATACAGAGAACAAACTGATTATTGCCAGATGGGTGAGGGGTTGGGGGACCAGGTGAAAAGCTGAAGGAATTAAATACAAATTGACAGTTATAAAATAGTCCCGGGGATGTTAAGTACATCATAAGGAATATAGTCAGTAATATTGCAATAACAATGTATGGTGCACGTGAGTATTAGACTTATTGGGGCTATCACTTCATAAATTATATAAATGTCTAACCATTATACTGTACACCTGAAACTAATATAGGATAATATTGAATGTCATCTATAATTTTAAAATTAAAAAAGAAAATTATTTAAAAAATCATGACTGCTTCATATTAGTCTATGAAAAAAACAGAACGAGTAAATACTATGAATAATTTCTTTTTAAATGTCACTTACAAAATTGACCCTATTAGAAGCAGAAGCTCAATACAGAACAATTATCACAGAAGAAAATGGAGGAAATATTTAAAGGGTTCCCCCAATAAAAGCACCCGCCCTAACTTGTATCATGGGAAGTCTGCCAAAATTTTTATAGGTCAAAATATAACGGATATTTAAACTATTCCAAAGCAGATCAAATGACAGCTTTCAGATTTGTTTTATGGAACATTTCTCATTGATCCCCAAACTGATGAAGATTTCATTAAAATGTATTAGTTATCCAATTTATATTCAATCTCAGTTATGACTATTGATGCAAACATTTTAAATAAGAGTCAATTAACAGATTCTAATGGAATATTTTAAAAATAACCAATAAGGTTTCATTCTTAGAGTACTGAGAAACTTTTTTTTTTTTTTTTAAATCCTCACCCGAGGACATTTTTGCATTCATCTTCAGATAGAGCTGGAGGGAGACAGGGAGGAAGAGAGAGAGATAAACATCGATGTGAGAGAGACACATCGAGTGGCTGCCACCCACATGACCCCAACTGGGGCTGGGGACAAACTGCAATCGAGGTACATGCCCTTAGCGGGAACTGAACCTGGGACTCCCTGGTCCGCGGGCCGACGTTCTAACCACTGAGCCAAACTGGCCAGGGCGAGAAACTATTAATTTATTATTTTAATTGATCTATGGAGCAAAATAACTGTACGATTTCCATAGATGTGGTAAAGACACCTGACTGCTCCACTCTCCTGCGTCGTCAGGCTCTGCGCCCTGTGCCACCAGACATAAGCTGGCCCTCTCAGGTCTCCTGCCCTGCCTTCACCCTTTCAAATATCACCCAGTGGAGGCCCATAGAAAAGAGTGGGCGAGCCCTGGCCGGCTTTGCTCAGTGGTTAGAGCATCGGCCCATGGACCAAGGAGTCCTGGGTTCAATTCCAGCCAAGGGCACATACCTCGGTTGTGATTTGTCCCTGGTCCCGGTTGTGGTCGTGCAGGTGGCAACCCATCGATGTGTCTCTTTCACATCGATGTTTCTCTGTCTCTCTCCTTCCCTCCCACTCTGTCTGACAACAAGTTAAAAAAAAATCCTCAGGTGAGGATTAAAGAGTTGGTGAGTGAGTAGGGAATCCACTTGTGTCCGGGACTCCCAGGGATTCTAAACTGTCATGTTAGTCTACCTTTCATCTTTAAAAATTCATTAATCTCTCAGTTGATTTTTGTTTTAGTTTTAATTTTCTCCTAGTCTGTCAGGAGTGAAACAATGTGTCTCCCACCTCTCCTCAGAGGGATTTGTCAATCTTTTGAATTCAGGTTGCCTGGCTGCTTTGTAACCTCAATTTAGGTTTAGAGAAACAGTGTGTGTGTGTGTGTTTGAATGAATGAAGACTTTATATATAAATGAAGACTTTATTATAAGGAATTGGCTCATGCATTTATGGAGGCAGAGAAACCCCATCTTCTCTCTGCAAGCTGGGGGCCCAGGAGAGCCCATGTTGTAATTCAGTCCAAATTTGAAGGTCTTAGAACCAGGTGTGCGAAGTGCGGAAGGCAGGAGATCAGTGTCCCAGCTCAAGTAACCAAGTAGGAAGGGCTGAATTCTTCCCGCCTCTGCCTCTTTGTTTTATTCAGGTCCTCCAAGGATTGGACGATGCCCACCCACATTGGGGAGGGCAAACTGCATCACTGATTCTACCAATTCAAATGCTAATTTCATCCATTCACACTCAGAAATAATGTTTAGCCAAGTATCGGAATACTCCACAATTCAGTCAAGTCAACACATAACTTAAACATTACACACACACACACACAGATACTTAGGATTAGAGTGATGTTCTTTATCCTAAACTTAGGAGTTGTGGCTTATTCATCAGTGTCACCCAATAGCTAATCACATATACCTCTCTTATTAACAACCTTATTATTAGCTTAAACTAGACATGTTAAGTTACATTAGTTGGAAGATTTTCTTTTCTTTTTTTTTTGTCTTCTGTGTATAAAGAATTTCAATATTTACTCTTGATTACTCCCTAGTGGCAGCATTTTAAAAACAACTGACAGTATTTATTAGAAAATTATCTGCCTGTATTTCAGGAATGAAAGAGGAGCTGTAACTAACAAGCCAGTACACAGAAGACAGAAACAGATCCTGTAGGGACAAATACATATTGCTGTATTAAAGAAAGATGAAGGAATAACCACCAAGCTTTTTGTAAACAGTACATTTCTGAGAACAGTTACTAACCCCATATATTTACTCAGAGACTGTCTAAGGACAACCAGGGCTTTATTTTGTGTTGTCCGAGTTCCTGCCTCGCGTGAATAGTGGGTTTAGGGAGAAGAACACAACCACAAACCAAATCGTTGCAAAATTAAATGCATAGCTGGGCAATCCTTTAAAACAGCACCCAGCCGGCAAGACTGTTGGAATGAATGGGCATTTTCTTTACTCTCTTAGCCTCTATTCTATGATTTGTTTCTCTTGGTTTCTGATTTTTGTCATTTATTTATTTATTCATTTTATTATTTTTTTAAAAAAACCTTGCTTCTGAATTTGGGTCCTCTCAGCCATCATTCTCATGTCCAATTTTGGCCTCAGCTCCACTACTTACCCCAGGTCTTGTTTCTCTGAGAGGTTTCATCAGTCACGTGTTTCTGTAGGTACACACCACTGCTGAAATCAACCCCATTCCATGGCCAACGTTCCAAATGAGATGAGGACCTCTACACTTCCACCTTGACCTCTGATATCTCACAGCTCTCTCATGGGTTTTTTCCCTCACTGAATTCTTTTTTAAAAAAGAGTGGAAAGGAGTGGGGGTGGAGAAGGAGAGGAGAGAGAGAGAGACAGACAGACAGACAGACAGACAGACATCGATGTGAGAGAAACACATCGATTGGTGCCTCCCACACACACTTTGACAAGGGCCAGGGATTGAATCTGCAACCCAGGTAGGAGCCTTTGACCAAGAATCCAACCCATGATCCTTTGGTCCTTGGACCAATGCTCTAACCACTGAGTGACACGGGCCAGGGTGTGTGCATACATTTTAATATCTCCCTGTGTAGTGTAATCTGTGTATGTCTCTGATGAGTCATTAGCAGATTATTTGTGGTATCTGTCCATTCCATTCCTCAGCATATTATAAACTCAGCAGAGGTAAGATTGAAACTTAGCCCATGGCTTAACTTTAGAACAAAGCTCAATTTCATGCTTCTTGGGAGGATGTAATAAAGCCTTTTATGATTCTGGTGCCCTCATTGTGTCCTGTAATTAATGTATACCCTTTAGCAGTTGTTTGGAAATGCTTGAGTCTAGACATGCTAGGGATGGTAATGAGTTATATAAAAAGTGACTTCACAGAGTTTTTGGGAGACAGTGCACAGCACAAACATCCATATGAACTATTCTTACTATCTTTTGTACCATTTTCTTTTAGGACTGAAAAAAAGCATATTCATAATTATTTAACCACTGAGGACTCTTCGATCATCTACATTTATCACTGACAAGTATAGGTGACCAATTCTTTTTTAAGTAGAACGAATTAATTGTGACACTTGACAGACTTTCTAAAATGCTGCCTCCTTCACTACTCTCAAATCTGTTGGTTCAAGCAGACTGTCTTCTGAGTGGGTAAGATCTAATTGAACATATACCACCTCTATTTTTCTTCTTCCTCTCTTTCTTTCCAAGTTAACTCTGCCCACCACCTTGAGGTTTTACAAATTTTCTCTTTTCCTCAACGTTCTTGCATGACAAGTGTCTTAGTTTGAGCTACTATAACAAAATGCCATAGACGGGGTGTCTAATGAACAACGAAAATTTATTTCCCGCAGTTGCAGAGGCGGGAAGGAGATGAGGGTCCCAGCCTGGCCAGGTTCTGCTGACAGCCTCTTCACATTGCAGATGGCTGACTTCTCACTGTGGAAAGGAGGAGAGAGAGCTCTCGGGGGTCTCAGTTAGGAGCCACCCATCCCATCTTCGAGAGCTCCACCTCATATCCTAGGCATCTCCCAAGGACTGTACCTTCTCATTCCATCATTTGGGGGTTAGGATTTCAACATATGGATTTGGGGGAGACACAAACATTTATGAATGGTGATGTTATATTGTGAAACAACTAGATCTTAGGTTATGTGAAATTTTTGGCTGTATATAACACATTAAACTTCAAATATCTTTGAAAAAATTTTACCTTAAAAATTAGTTTTGGCCCAGCCAGTGTGGCTCAGTGGTTGAGTGTAGCCCCATGGACCAAGAGGTCACCAGTTCTATTCCTGGTCAGGGCACATGCCTGGGTTGTGGACTTGACCCCCAGTAGGGGGCGTGCAGGAGGCAGCCGTGGATGTTTCTCTTTCATATCAATGTTTCTATCTCTCTCTCTCTCCCTCTCCCTTTCTCTCTCTAAAATCAATAAAAACGTATTTATAAAAAAATTAGTGATGATCAACACCACCAGGTGAATTTTTGCTGTTGTAATCTAATTTTGAAAATCCTGGTGTTTTGTTTCTCTCAATCATGTCATGCCAATTTATACTTTAAAAAGTTTGCTGTGTGGATTAAAAACAGTGTTATTTAGCAAAGGCAATTATTTGATTACCTCCCCGGTGCTAGTCACAGCTTGGCATTTAATCTGGCTGAGGCCCACAGACCGCAATTTGAACAATCAGGGTAGTTTTCCATAATTGCAATAAATCATATCATTAACCGTGGCAGACTTTTCCTCCCACAGATTTTTTTTTTTTTCAGTAATAGTTAACTCCTGAACTCCTCGTGAAAGCCAGATTTCACTGTAGTCAAGTGAATTTCATAGTCAGCTGGCAGAATATAAAGACAGAGTCTGTGTTGGAAAAACACTGATGTCCCAAGAGCGGAGCCTAAAGAGGTCGCTCTAACTTTAAGAGATGTAAGGCTCAATGAATATGCCACACACAGAGGCCATCTGAAAGAATAATTTGTGAAAGAATGATCTGCTACAAGGCTGTTTAATTTTCTAACAGGGAAACAGATGGAGATGGAGATGTAAGGCATACTTACATTGTTACATTTTGGTCATTTATATAAAATACACCTGCTACTGCATTGAGGCTGCCGGTGATGAAAAATATGAAAAGAGAAAATATTTTAAAAGGAACATTTATTATCACCTTATGTAAGCTCATTTTACAATATGTTCCTTTTATATAGGCATTTAAAAAGTTAAAAATGTTCACCCTGTCCAGTGCCTGATAGGTCTCTATGCTTCACAGTTTATGTTTTCAAATGATATGTTTTTCTTTGTTACACAGCTGGTGTTCAAATTGTTAACCTTTTGTGATGGGAGATGAGAAATTTAGTGCATTTTTACTCTAAACTTTGATCTTGTTCAACATGTATTTTTTTCTCATTATTGAAGTTTTGGCCATTTATACTTTGTTCCATATCTCTAAGTCTCCTTTGCTTTGTCTTTAAATTCAGTAAAACAGCACAGTATTTGATTATCTAAATTTTACTTAAAATACTACCAAATACTGATTAGAACTTACAGAGAAAGAAATTAATTACATGTCTCTAAACCCTTGATAGTCAAAGAAGAATCCCAATATCAAGGACTCATTGCTTCTTTTAAATTTCTTTTGGGCTTGCTTTCTATTTTCAAGTTTTTCTTGGCTAATTGTGTGCTGTATTGGGTGCATGGGAGGTAAATTCTCTGAGTCTTGCATGACTCAAACTGTATTTTGTCCTCAAATTAATTTCTGTCTACTGGCTATACAACCCTAGGTTCAAATGTGTCTCTCACACATTTGAATGCATTTCCACAGGCTTCTAGTATTTAGTATTGTATTGAGAAGTCTGTTCTCAATTTCATCTAATTGTGTATAGGTAATCTATTTTTTTTTCTTGGTAGTAAGTAGTTTTATTTTTCTCTCTATACTTGGTATTCTGAAATATTATGAATCTTTAAAAACATTTTTTTCTTTTAAAATATATCTTTCTTACCATTTGGTAGCCTGTCAGCTTTTTGGGTTTTAGACCTGTTCATTCTAATGATCACCCCATTCCATTTGAGAAATATTTTTTTATTTTTCATTCCTCAATTATTGTCCTTGTTATATAGATATAATAACTTTTTTTAAATTGTTCTGAATACAAAGATATATTGAAAAGTGGGTTTAATGAATAACTAATACCATTCAACTAGAATCAGCAATTGCTAACATTTTATACAATATCTTTGGAATCTCCTTGTTGATATCAAACCTCCTAAAATATCCTGTTTTTTTTAATTTATTTTTTTATTAATCCTCATATGAGGATACTTTCCCCACCAAGTTTCAGAAAGAGAGGAACGGGGGGTGGGGGAGGGAGAAGGGGAAAGGGAGAGAAAGAGAAAGAGAAACATCCATGTTAGAGAGACACATCCATTGGTTGCCTTCCACACTACCTGGACCAGAGCTGGGGCTCGAATCTGCAACCCAGGTACGTGCTCTTAACCAGAAATCGAACCCATAACCCTTCATTGTGTGGGCCGATGCTGTAACCACTGCACACACCAGCCAGGGCTCCTCTTCTTCTTCTTTTTTTAAGGTGTTTTTTCTTTATTGATTTTAGACAGAGAGGAAGGGAGAGGGAGAGAGAGAAACATCGATGAGAGAGAACATCGATTGGCCACCTCCTGCATGCCCCCCACTGGGGATCGGGCCCACAACTGGGCATGTGCCCTGACCGGGAATTGAACAGTTGATCTCTTGGCGCATGGGTCGATGCTCAACCACTGAGCCTCACTGGCCGGGCTCCTCTTAGTAAATTATTTCTCTTTTTTTCTAGTGTCAATTGTTCTGATTATTTCTCTTGATTATTCTCTTTTGTGCCAGTGGTTTTCCTTAGTTGTTTATATTTTATATTAGTTGTTTATATTAGCTTAATTAAAAAAATAAACTAGATTGATTGGCAGGAGTTTCCCATGCAGTTGTGTTTTGATTGTTCTGTAAGCTGGCATGAGTCAGCTGGCATGCATTTGGAGCGTTTATTTCTCTGTTTCCCATTTTGCTCTTTTTTTTTTAATCCTCGAGGATATTCTTTTTCATTTATCTTCAGATAGAGTGGGAGGGAGCGAGAGAAGACAAACATTGACGTGAGAGAGGCACATCAACTGGTCGCCTCCCATACGACCCCGACCAGGGCCGGAGACGGAATGCAACCAAGGCACGTGCCTTTAGCCAGAATCAAACCCATGTCTCTTTGGTCTACAGGCTGATGCTCTAACTGCTGAGCCGAACTGGCCAGGGCTCCCATTTTGCCCTTCAGTGGGAAGCCTGATAACAGGCCCTGTGTGAGAGGGGCAGAGTATGTCGGGGGCAGGCCTCACTGTCAGTGCCAACTGCTGACGGTACAGATGACTTCAGGACTTCAGCGTATTTGTTACTGGGAAGAGTGGTCTTCTTTTCCCTCCTACGTATCTGCTGTGCGATTCCGGAATTATACTCAACTTTGCTTGTCAGATAGATTGCTACCCATAGGGCCATTGTTGAGTTAAAAGAAGGCACCTCACTCTGCACGGACACGAAGATAGGGTTACCAAGAGCGTGGCCTGGAGCCAGTGTGCCGCAGACTGTCCCCGGGCTGTGGTGGCCTTACCCACACGAGACCTGAGAGCCCCCCCGCATGTGGCTCACTCTTCAAGGCTCTGTGAGGGTGCAGGGAGACAGGTGGAAGGTAAGTAGCCATTCTCGTGCCCACCCCAGTCCCCACCTGCATACAGTTTCTTTTTTTGTTGTTGTTGTTTTTTTGTTTGTTTGTTTTTGTTTTTTTATCCTCACCCGAGGACATTTTTCCATTTTTTGTTTAGGTAGAGTGGGAGGGAGAGAGAGGAACAGAGAGAGAGAGAGAAACATCGATGTGAAAGGAACACATCGAGTGGCTGCCACCCGCACAACCGACCAGGGCCGGGGACAAACTGCAACCGAGGTACGCGCCCTTAGCGGGAACCGAACCCGGGTCTCTCAGGACCGCAGGCCGACGCTCTAACCGCTGAGCCAAACCGGCCAGGGCGACCTGCATACAGTTTCTGCATTGCTACCAGCACGATTTTTCTGACATTCATAAACATGACGTTTTCACTTGTCCCACCCCCGAGGGAGATGTGAATGTGAGGTATTAATCCTGTGTGAAATTATATTAACAGGTCATGGGGGCTCATGATGGGGAGCCACTGGAGGGTTGTGACAAGGGACGGCTGAAACAGAGACGAAATGCCACGTGCGAGGAAAGAGATGCGAGAGGGAGACCCGGGAAAGGTGCGGGGTCAGAGAGGGTGTCCGGAGAACCTCCTCAAGGGAGCTGATCCCTGAAGCCATGAGCTCAAGGGGTTTGCGCTTGGGGTGCTCTTCAAGAAGCAGATGTGGTCATCCTTAGGTAGTTTCATGGACTTGGGGCAAGTAAAAAAGACAGGGTGTTCACATCCCAAGTTCCCAGAAGTGAGGCTCAGCCATTGCCTACATACACTATTTGGTCAATTACGTGCTGATTTCTTCTTTGGCTATACTTTTCCGGTTGGGTTTCCGTCAAGCTCATCTTGTTTACAGCCGCATCTGCAAAATAGTGTGCTAAGTTTTAACATTTAGCAAGAATCGCATTTAGTAAGGACTGACCAGACCGTGGGGCCCTTGTCCTGTCCAACAGCGAGGGTGACAGAAACTGAGGGGCCGAGTGCAGGGAGTACACAGAGTTGACAAACACATCGAGGGTGGGAAAGGCAAGAGAAATGTATGAAGTTAAGAGAAGAAGAAAAGATTTTAGGCATGTAACAGCAATCTATGCCACTTTATATCATGTTAGGCCTCCATTTGTAGCTTCAAGGTTTCTTCATTGACCATAGGACAGTCAGAACTTTTGCGTAGGACATACGTGTGCCTCCGGGGACTGGGACTGCGCAGCCTCCACCGCTCCCAGCAGCCCCTGGCGTCGCTGTGCACACCTGAATCCTCTGTGGC
Organism: Molossus molossus; assembly: GCF_014108415.1. Taxonomy (NCBI): domain Eukaryota; kingdom Metazoa; phylum Chordata; class Mammalia; order Chiroptera; family Molossidae; genus Molossus; species Molossus molossus. The sequence goes on along the minus strand of NW_023425349.1, from coordinate 55,136,595 downwards.
ACCTTGAACACTGTTTTCTCTCACATCCCTACGAACGTAAGATTTATCTCACTGTTTTTCATCAACCTGAAAAATACATTTGCCTCCTCCTACCCTTAGCTAGAAATCTCTTTGCCACTAAAACCATTCCCATGTTGAGTTGACTTGTTCCCATCCTCCTCCATCTGTATGTTGCCCTTAAGTTACATTGTATTTGTTTAATTACTCATAGAGCTATTTCCTTCCAGAGTTGTCCTTATCATGGCATCCATATTACTTGATACTTAGCAGGGAGGTGCTTAGTGATTGTCAGCTAAGTGGATAAATGAGGTCCATGCCCACCCCTCTCTAACCCTTCATTCTCTGACACACCTTCTCTCTTTTGGGCCTGCTTTTGTAATTAACAACTTTAATTCTTCAAATTGAGAAACACCCATCTGAAAGACTTATCTTCTCAGAGGATACAATGGCGGTCTTATTTATTCCTCCAACCATTCAGTACACACAGTGTTCCAGGTACTGGCAGAAACACTGGAGATGAACAAAAACGGACTTAGTTTCCATCCTCTTAGAGGTGACTGTGTAGTGGGAGAAGCTGATGTCAGTCACCTGATTGTACAGACAAGTGTCATCTTGCTCTGCAAAGGGAAAATCCATGGTGCCACGTGAACCTCTCACGGGGCAGTGGGTAGTTAGGAAAGTCATGGAAGGCTGCTTCTGGGAAAGTAACTCATGAGCTGAGATGGAAAACGAGGGAGAAGAGTGATGCACAAGAGGGAACAGTCCATGCAAAGACCCCGTGGCCGGCACGGGGAATAGAATGCACTACGAGAGGCCAGCACGGCTGAGCGGGAGGCGCCAGGGTGAGCAGACGAAGAAGCCGGGGAGCAGTAGGATCAGCACATGGTGTCCTCTGGGTCTGCTCAGGAGCTTTGGCCTGGGACCAGGCTGCCTGAGTTTGTACCCTGACTCTAGCACTTCCTTCCTGTGTGACTGCAGAAAGTCTCTGTGTCTCATTTTCTATCTGTAACATGAAGATTATATTAGTATCTGTCTTGTGAGGATTAAATGAGTTAGTATGAAAAGCATTAGAACAGTGCCTAGCACATAGCACTATGACAATTATCAGCTACCATTATCTCTTTCCCAGGCGTATTACCAAGATTAGATGCATTGAAGTATTTACACTAAGTCATGAAGTCAGGGAAACCATATATAGAGATATGAAATATATACTTCTGATTATATAGATATATATAAATATACATATATAAAATAGATACAGATGGTATAGATATATATATGCATATATTTCACATGTGTGTATATGAATATATGTATATCCACAGCATCATCAGTATATTTTTATATACGTGTGTGTGTGTGTGTGTGTGTGTGTGTGTGTGTATAATCATTGGTGTATATTTTATTTACATGCATATATATTTATCATTGTAGGTACACACACACCCACACACACATATGATTTCCATGACTTTGTGCAAATACTTCCCTGTATCTAATCATGCCCATTTTTATTTTGGTAATATACCTGGGAAAGACATTTTATACTGGAAACTAGAGAGAGAAGGGAAATTAAGGGATTGTTTTTTTCTAATTTTCCCTTTCAAAACTGAAATTGTGAGACTTATGAAGACTTTGATACAGTTAAAAACTTCTGTGCATAAAAGATTATTTTTTTCTTTCCATTTCTCTCCCCTATTAAGAGCAGGGAGACCCTGCAGGTAGCATTTTTCTGTAAGCTAAGAAACAGCATGCCTCAAGCACCTAAGTACATTGATCCAGCACCTCTTGACCCCGTAAGTCGAGGTAAACGTGCAGTAGCAGAAATCTTGCTGATAAAAACTCTCTTTTTTCAAGTCAGTAACTACTACTAAGACACACTTGCATAAAGGGTATAAAGGGATTTCATTTCAAGCATCATTGAGTTGTGAAGGTAAGAATTACACATAATTTGATTCATTGGAACTGTTATTCAAGTGGCCTTATTGATTTTCATTGGTGACCACATATAACTTGTAGCATTACTTTCAATGATCATTTTGATTGTAATTGCGTTAAAATAGCATCCAAAGCACAAATAGGAGAAAAAGAGAGATTTTATTTTGAAGTCCTTTTTTATTGAGTGCCTGCTTTGTGCTATTTGGTGAGAGTGGAGCCGTGTGTGTGTGTGTGTGTGTGTGTGTGCGTGTGTGCGCACATGCACATGCTACAACAATCACCAAGTATAGTGCCTCTTAGAAGATATTAGCTTCTGAATACATTTGGACGCTGAAACAATATTTCTCTCTGTCTCCCTTTGTCATTGTTAATTAGGAAAAATTGCCAGACTCCCCAGCAGTAGCATGTCTAATTTAATAACCTGAGAATCTGATGCTTGAAAATATAATGAAATGTACTAAATACCATGGCCATTTTATAATCACTGATACAAACGTATTGTAACTAATCTTTACTGATTAAAAAGGGCTTTTATAAAGCACAAAATATAGTCAAATGAGATCTACAGCTCTGTCTGCATAATTTAATATAATTATCAATCAGGAAATTGTTTTTGAGCATGGGTTAACAGGCCAGAATTGGAAGATGAAGAATATCAGTCAACAATCCCCTGCTAGATTTTTCTTAATTCTGGAAAAAAAAAAAAAAATCACTCAAATAAATTGAATGCAAGTCTCTTTTTCCTTGGAAACATTTATACCATTCGGTTTTCATCAGCAGCCTAAATGATCATTCTAACAGAACTGACAATTTTGTTTAGGTTTTTGTATCTTGTACATGCTGCCTGAGCCAATATTTCTACTCACGTTAGAAAACCTAGTCTCTTCAGATATTTTCTTCATTTTAAAATATTATATAGGTGACATTGTGGAGTTCGAGTCTGCTCTAGTTATGTGACCTCAGAGAAGGATAAAATTTGGCAGGTGACTTGACCTTGGAATCTGAATTTTCTTATCTGAAGACACAGGTACATTGATTATGGGGGTTAAATGAGATTTCACTACAACACATAGTACCTGACACATCACAGGTGATGTGCAAACGTTCTTTCGCTTCTACCTCGCCTCCCGAGAGAGCGGCCATGCGATGGGAGCAGTGGCACGTGAAGACTGAAACCCGTGACTCGGAAGCAAAGACACGATATTTCTGTTCAGGTGCCTTTAATTTTGGGGGAAGAGTTTAGCCGTATGCGCATGGAGATGGTTGAGCGTGGTGGTTCAGAGTTTGGAGGTAGATGAAGTCACGCTTGGATGAGCTTCAATCCTGGCTCTGTTACTTAGGAGTTTTGTGATTCTGGGGAGTTTACTTAATCTTGGGGAACTTTATTTTCCTCATCTGTAAAATGGGGACAGTAATGGTACTGCTTCCTAAGGGGTTAAATAATGAAAGTTAAATCAAATGAAGAATATAGAAAACTCATACAAATGGGGACACATGGATGGTTTCCTGTGTCCTTGAATTTCATGGGTTTCTCTTACAATTTACATATCCTGATGTTGGTATCATCTGAAGTGCCCTTAAGGTAAAACAGGTGTTTTTATTCCCCATTTAGCAACTAATTTGAGTATGCACATATTACAAGGATAGTTTAGCTAGTTTGTATGGATTTGTGATTGGTAGTGGAATCAGATTTTATTTCTGTTAATAGTAAAGGGCTTTGAGAGCAGGCAGAAGCTGATACCACAGGTTATTCCAAAGAATAAAAATGTGTCTGCATAGTCTCTCCAACGTCACACATTTTAGGGTAGTTTCAGGGAATTGAAAAGGTAGAAGCTCCCACATTTTGCCTATTTCAAAACATGTTCACATTTTTTCCCTTAGCATAGACCAAATTCTCTGCATATGTCATTTGTCTGATTTATACACTTTTTCCAGTGAGCACTTACTGAGCACTTACTAGGGCGCAGAGGTTTGGGTATGATCCCCTCCCCCAGTGTGCTCACAGTTGGGGGTGGAGAGCAGTTGGGAAAAGCACAGATGGGTAACGCTGTAATACCTGTGTTCAGACACGGTTAGAGAGGTGCAGAGGTGTTATGGGGACAGGAAAAGGGGCCCCTGACCTAGCCTGGGGAAGAGCAGGAAGGGAAAGAGAGAGAAGATGGTGAATAGGGATTGGTTCTCAATGAGAGGTGGTTCTACACTCCCAGGATGTGTTTAGAACATGCAGGGGCATTTTTGGTTGTCACAATGAACAGGGGTGGCACTGTCGGCCTTGGGTGAGTGAGGGCAGTAATGCTAAATGTCCTTCGAAACGCAGGACAATCCCCCACCGCAGGAATGGTCCTTTCCCCATATCGGTGCTATACTGGTTGAAAGGTACTGACGGGTCAGGGGAAATAATGGCCTTATAGCCTATGTACACTATAGGGTGAGGAAAAGATTTGCTTTAAGCTTGTAATTTGGGAAAATAAAGGCAGTAAGAAAGTGAACATAATGTTTTTCTGTCTATTGCTTCTGTTGGAATGCCTTGAATTGGTTTTTCAATCCCATGATTTTCCCCGAACCTAATAATGTAATGATGCATGTTAGCTTGTCTATGCTACTGGAGAGGCTGGGACTGGGCCCCTGGAGTCCACTCAGATCACTCTCAGAATAATGGAAACCCCAGGAAATAACATTTCCAGTTTGTTTTTGTTTTTTTTCGCTCTTCTTTCCACAGGCTGCCAAGTTAAGAAGGGGCCAACTATAAAACAGTAGTGACATTCTGAACCAGAAAATCTGTTTTTCTTTGCTTTCATACATTTTAAAGTAAAATGTATGAAAGCAAAGACATTTAGAGCATTTAATAGAGTTGTCCATGGATGTGTCCTAAAGGAGAGAAGACACCAGAGAAATCATGGAGTTGTGTACATGCAGGAGCCAGGAGGAAAGGAAGAGGAACAGGGGACAGGTGTCTAGGAGCCTCTGGCCCTGGGGTACAGCTCGTACTCACAGAAGGTGTAGCCCGATAGTGCAGGGGCAGACAAGGAGCCACAGTATTTCAGCAGAAACAGATGTCCCATGATGTATATGCAGAGATTCAGACTCTGCTCCATCAACTCCCAGGGGTCTGCTGAGGTGTTGCGCAGGCCAGAGATGGGCATAGGGTGGAGGAGGTAAGACAGATGGGAAGTAGGGTAAGGAGAGGCCTGGTCAGCTGCTTCCGGCCCTGGCCTGTCTTCAGCAGGCGTCTCTATTATATATATATTGGAGTTATGCATAAGATTTTATTTTAAAATAATGAGAAGAGTTATCCTTTGAAAACCATGACTATTAAAAAGAACACTGGAGTGCTCATTTCCATGTCAGCAAATCATTGAGAAATTAGCCTGCTGTGCAACTTTGGTCAAGTGACTGGGCCTCTCTGTGCTTCTGTTTTTTTCTCATCTGGGTATTGAGGCATTCAGACTAAATGTCTAAGTTTCTTTCAACTTTAACAGTCTGTGAATTTTTAAATGTATTAATCAGTGTACTGCACTGTTCTGAAAGAGAATGATTTGGTAGCCTAAGTAAGGCTTGATTCAAAGCAACTAACAGATGAACCACTCGGAAGACCTAGGGGAGTCTAGGTGTTTGATCTGAAAGTTATAAGAGGTGTGAAATGAAAATGAGGCTATTTATGGAAATTCACAGTTTCCTGAGTTCACAGTTGCTAGTGGTTTCATTAAGGCAGAACATCTTGACAAAAAGAACAGGAGCCTTAATTCATCAATTTACCCAGTGTTCTAGTTCTGGTCTTTAACTGGGACAATTAGTGGGCCAGCCTTCCACTGGGTAGATGTGTTGGTTTTTATGGAGTAACTAAAGTTTTTACTGCGGGATGGTCAGAAAGAGAGTCCTATCAATTAATGATAAATGCTTTCAGTTTGTTATATACAGGTGCATGAGGTATAAATTTACTTTTTTTTTTTATCCTCACCTGAGGACATTTTTCCGTTTTTTGTTCAGATAGAGTGGGAGGGAGAGAGAGAGCCAGAAACATCGACGTGAAAGGGACACATTGAGTGACTGCCACCCGCACGACCAACCAGGGCCGGGGATAAACTGCAACCAAAGTACATGCCCTTAGCGGGAACCGAACCCGGGTCTCTCTGTACCGCAGGCCGATGCTCCAACCGCTGAGCCAAACTGGCCAGGGCTAACTTTACTTTTTAAAGAACCCTTTGATTAAGCAATGCTCTCTTCATGGCTGTGCTTCCAATGCAAGCAAGGACTTGGAAACATTGTTCAGCCTGTCTGTTCCGACAGTTCCTTCCATGCATTTGCTTTCCATTTTTCTATTAGCATTTTAAAAATTGTGTTACTTATTTGACCTCCATTCGTTTTAAGCGTATTATCCAGGCTGCAGGTTCAAGCTGCTCGTTAAGGAGCAGCGCTTCTGGGTTCTGTTATCACCTCCATTTGCCTGGTTGGTCCCTTGGCCATTGCCCAGTAATTTAAAATGGTGTGCAAGATTGCTGAATTTTGGCTTGCTTTCTGCTTGTTTTGAAATATACTGGCTGGCATTGTAGAAGTTTGTTCAGGATGATCTTGGCATTAAACAGAAAAATGAAATGCCCAACGAGAAAAGCAATGCCTAGCTCATCTTTATGCAGCGATTACAGACCCACACTTTGGTATTTGAGGTAAGCTTCACAACAACCCCACAAGGAAGGTGGTCTTCTTATTATCATCACCACCATCATCATTATGTCATAATTATAGTTGAGGAAATTGAGGCTTAGAGAGCTGAAAGAGCTTAGCCCAAATCTTATAAGCCAATTTCTATTCTTAGCTAAATTCTACTTGGTGGTTGTTTGTAGACATTATAAAGGTATATGGCAATATATCATTCAGTCACACATACACTTCTGTAGTCTAATATCCCAGAGTTCGGTACCAATTTAAATTGCAAGGAGAGCACATCATTTTTATTAGATTAATTCACACTCAGGTCTGATGAAATGTCTTGGGCACCAGGGGAAACTTGATTATTGTTGTGTAAGAGCTTTTGCTTTGGGTTGGTGTTTTCATAGGTTATTGCTAGTGCATCCATCCTCATACAGTGACAGAGTCAAGTGCAGCCTGGCCCATAGCCCCTTAACTACTGAACGCATGGCCACAGATGCCTCTCAGTCATGTTTTGTGATTCTGCAGTAGAGACGTCTCCATCCAGTTCCTTTCTTTTGTTACACCCCCAAAACAACTCAGAAACCTGAGTGCTTTCAGTGAGTGCTTGCAGGCCAACGGTGAGAGAAAAGGGTTCGTTGTTTTTCAGCATTTCTACCAAGGGAATAAGCAGATAGGTGGGTTCAAGTGATGTCAAGTATCAATGCTGGTTTGTTTTGCTGGCCCAGCCCAATTACTCCCTTTAGAATATTGTCTGTATCTGATGTTGCCTTGACTCAGGACTTGGCAGTTCTCAGAGTTGGCACTGTTCACAGGGACACAGTAAAATAAATAGCACATCGTGAAAACACGGTGGCCGTGGCGTGCCACGTTTGCCTGGACTCTTCACGGAGGTTTGTCACAGGTTTTTCCGACTTTTGACCTCATCAAATATTATAAACAGCCTACATCCTTATCAGCAGTAGGTAAGGATGTAAATCATAAAAGGATAATTTCCACAAACTGCACTGGGCCCAATTCCTCCCTCTTGCATCATGTCTCTACTTCAATTTATGCTAATTTCTTACACTTTTGAAAAAACATGTTTCTCAGTTATTATTTTAATTTAATTTCATGTGTGTGCAAATTGTCTCTTATAGTTTTTGAGAGCACTAATTTTATTCATTTTTCAAAACAAAGATTTGATTTCTTTTTCTCAGTGTTGAAGTACTACAAACTCATTATGTAAAGAAAAAAGGAAACCATAAAAAGGTGGAAGGCAGACAAAATCAAAATAATTCCAGAAGACAATCATCACTAATACTTTGTGTTTCTATGTCTCTTTGTTTGAAGTATTTTTTTTTTTTACATATTTGTTTCTACAATGTACGTAAAATTGGTGCTCTGGTTTTTCGTTGATCTTAACTGTAGGTTTCTCTGCTAAAAAAGAAAAACCTCCCTAAATTTCATTCTAATTAAATCTGTGGTTTTGTATTTAGAACTATCCAACATAATTTTCTGTTATTAAACTAAGGGAGAAAAGAGTTAAATAGTTTCAAGGCTGTAGAGTTCTGCCCAGCAGCCTGTTTCATAAGGACGAGATATGCGAAGCTAAGGCACGGGCAGGCACGGGCAGGTGCCAGCAGCGGGCTGGCCGGAGCCCCTGGGCTGTGCCAGAGCCCTTGAGGTGCCTGGTGTGAGGCCCTGACCTTTCTCAGGAGGAGGCTGCGAGCTTCCTGTGGTGTCAGGACAGCTGCCCTTTACCAGCCCCTAGGTCATCCCAGTAGACAGCCTTTTCTTTCTGAGTCAGGGCCAGGACAAGGGCACCTGTGATAACAATGATTATTCTGGAAAAGTCTAACAAATTTAATAAGTGTCAAAAGGAAGAAAAAAAAAGAAATAAAATTTATAGATGATTTGTATCTAGCTAGAAAATCTAAGGAGAATCAACAGAAAAACATAGAGTTATGAAGAGTTACATGACCAGATTAAAAAGTGAATATGAAAAAATAATTAATATTTCCACAGAGTAGCAAAAACGTAATAAAGCCTGTAATGGAATAAATTCTGTATAGAGAGTTTTCCTAGCTATAAAATCCCTAGGAGTAGCCTTAACAAATTCTAGAGATCTGTTTATGGAGATCTTTACTGAGAGTCATGAAAAACTTGGGTAAATGAAGAAACATACTGTGTTCCACATTGGAAAGATTCATTATTATTAATGCTGATATTAAAATTTACTCCAATCTATAACCAATAGATTGATCAATGGGAGAGAGTTGCTATCCCAGAAACAGGCCTAAGTGTCCAATTCACAGACCAGATATTATTGTGGGATATTATGGGATGTCATTGTGGGATAGAGTATATATGGAAGTTAAGGTAATACATACTGTGGAATTAGACAGGCATGTATTGAAATTTCAAATATGCTAATTTTTGTGGTTTTCTGTTGTTTTCCACTGTTTTAATGTGGGGATAATAATTCCTATTATTGAGGATTAAATGGTACAGGGTATGTAGTCAATAAATAGTAAAGTTAATTAATACCATTTCATCTTCAAATATTTGAAAAATTAGGCAGCCTGATTTTTTTCCTTATATATTATCCTTACAATTTAAAAATATATTCTTACATCTGTATTTGTGTAGTGACTATTAGAGATACAGACAATATAATAACATTTGATTTCTGTGGAGCATAAGGAAATTCATATAATATTCTCCCTATCCTCACAGTTCAGCCCATAATTATCCTGAACTCTATAATTTTTACCTGGGTTCTAGAAACATCCTAGAAATCATGTATTTCTATGATTAAATTATTTGCAATGTCAAGTCTATGATATACTATAGTGTTATGTGTAAGTGATCCTTGGTTATAACTGTGAGAATTGTGGGAGAAAGTTTGAAAAACTCAAAAAGGTCGAAGAACAAATTTGAATTACTCATAATTCTATCACTTGAAGATAATCATCATTAATATTCTTATGTCTTTCCTTCTGGATTCTCTTTCTGCTTAGGCATGCGTTTCAATTTCAGAATTAATAAATACATTTAATCCAATTTCAATAAAAATCTCAATTGAATTTGCTGGAAGTTCAGTTTAACATAACACAATGATTTCAAAATTTGTATGGGAGAATGAATAGTAAGAACAGTTTGAAAAAAATGTTTTGAAAAGAAAAGTATTTAGGGGAGACTCTTCCCCTATCAGATACAAAACTGTCTTGTGAAACTCCCTAAATTAAAATTGTGTTGCAGTTTTGCAAGGTTGACAGTATATTTGTGGTATCATAGAAATCCTGGAGACAGAATTTAGTGTTCAGAAGTATTTAGTATAAGATAAGAATTGCTATCATTATCAGTGAGAGTGAACACAAACCAATCTTGCTGAGATGGTAAATTAGATCATTACCTCCTACCACAAAGCAAAATAAATTTCAAGCGAACCTAAGGTCAAATCCATTATAGATTTTAAGGCAGGTACCATGTTTGTAATTTTAATACAGGCTTTCTCTATCTCAGCCTGTACCGGTCTGGTAATCGTCTCTTTTATTTTAAAAAAGACATTTTCATCTTTTATCTTACTGAGAACTTGGAATATACAATTAAAATTATTTCTTGCAGTGAATCTGTTTTATAAAGGTGACTGTTGTTTGAAAGCATTACCGTTATTTACCGTGTCTTTTTGTGTTTCAGAATAATTTCGTAGGCTTAGGCCAGATTTTCTCTCTTCACTTATCCATACAGAGAGTATTAATTATTTCCTTGTAGCAGAGTGTTTCATGCTTTGTAGATGGCTTCTAGGATCTTTTAAGGAGAATTCAGAAGGCACTTTTCATGGCACACCCTCAAGTGCTCATTCTGACTTATGTCTGATTTATTTTTGTTTCGTTCCTCTGACTTTGCATGTTGTATATGCACCCTGAGTTCCTCCTGCTCCGTGCTTCAGTCTGACAGGGAGAGAATTCTACTTACCTGGATTTCTATAAAGCAAAATTAGGATTTGTACGGCTTATATCTTTGCTTCACCAAATAACGACTGAAAATTTGCATGCACAGGCTGCTGAGACCTCCAGCATTTTCACTGCTGAAGGCAGGAGGATTATTCCAAGATGACCTAAGGATTTTGTGGCTGAATAATTGGCTCCTCTAGCAGGCTGTATGCACTTTGTACCATGGAGCTTGCCCAGGATAGAGTCGATCCGTCTTTCACCGTGACATTTGTCTGAGCACTTAATGATATTTATTTTTGGTTTGTGATATGCTAAGTATGTTCAGTGATTTTAGCAGTGTTAGAAAATTCTAGAAGCAATTCTCAAGCTTAAAATTAATTGTGACTTACTATGAGCAAGAATCTCAGATGGCTTCCAGGAAAATGATAGAGGAGTTTGATGTGATTAGTATTACAAAATAATAAATGAGCCCAGCTGGTGTGGCTCAGCGGTTGAGTGTCGACCCATGCACCAAGAGGTTGCCAGTTCGATTCCCAGTCAGGACACATACCCAGGTTGTGGGCCCGATCCCCATTGCGGGGGCATGCAGGGGGCAGCCAATCGATGTTCTCACTCATTAATGTTTTTATCTCTCTTTCCCTCTCCTCTCTCTCTAAAAATCAATAAAGAAAAAATAATAAATGAGTGATTGGATAATAAATGCTACTAATGAAGTCCAAAGCACTGGCATTTCAAGTCTTCCCTGTTGTGTGAACCCTTTTTGTTCAAAATAAAGCTTGCAATAAAGTTATTGTTTGCTGTTTCTCTTCCTGCAGTTGCTGAGAGGGTTCAGTTGCTAGAGAAAAGGCCTTTGTCTGTTCTCTGACTGTGTTAGAATGTGCTTGGAAGAGATGAATACTTGTTTTCTTCTTCTAGAACTGTTGTAATAATCTTTATTGATGTTCTAATGTTCTTTTTGTCTGGATTTCTAATATGTTTTAAGAAGTGTTATGTTATAAAAATGTTCAGCATTATACCATAGGCAAAAAGAGTTACACCATGTCCCTTAATGTTTTTTTTTTTTAATCCTCACCCGAGGACATTTTTCCATTTTTTGTTCAGATAGAGTAGAAGGGAGAGAGAAAGAGAGGGAGAGAGAGAAACATCGATGTGAAAGGGACGCATCAAGTGGCTGCCACCCGCACGACCAACCAGGGCTGGGGACAAACTGCAACCGAGGTACGTGCCCTTAGCAGGAACCGAACCTGGGTCTCTCTGGACTGCAGGCTGACGCTCAAACCGGCCAGGGCCCCTTAATGTTTTTTAATTAACTTTTGGTGAGAAAGTTTAGTGATTATATTTGACTTAATATACTTAGTATATTTATTTGAATGGTGATTTCTAAGGGAATAAAACACATCAGAGCATTGTATCACCATTGTGCACACCTGACAGTTTTTTAAGGTAAAGCTTTTAATTCATTCATTAACAAAGATCTGACCTCAGAATTCCATAGTCTAAAGATTTATTTAGCTTGTAAAACCTACAGCAGATTATAAATATATTATGCGATGGAAAATAGGCCAAGGAAATTTTCGTCATATGATCTCTAATAAAAAAGAATTGATTGAAGTAGCCGTTAATTTGTTAACCTGCAAGAATGTCCGATTTTCCATGTTTTATGTTTCCAATTCTAAATCGGGGTGGATGGGACTGAAATGATTTTAGTAAGTTTTCTCTTGAAACGAGAAGGAATTATTCAGTGTGGCTCTCCAATTTCAGTAAGCACATTGTGGCTACTCAATATCTGAGATGACCCATAAATTTATATTGGAAATACTGCCACCAGGCAGAGTTTTCGGAAGTGTTTGATTTTATGCAACAGTGTTGTTAGACTCTGTGCAGTTTACGCCAGAGCCCATAAGGGGAGAAAACGTATGCTATGTCCTTGTTTTACAGAGGACTGCCTTGCCCAGCGTTACTCCTCCGAGTGGCACAGCTAGAAGTAGAATCTGTATATACAGTTACATGACACAAGCCATCCTCTGTTTCCTCTCCTACCTTCTGTCCCGACCAGTTAGCTCCTCTCTGCAGTCAGTGCCATGTGGTTGACATGGCTAAAAATCAAAGCCTGACCATTTGGGTGTTCTGAGCTCTTTTGGTCCATGAACAAGATATTACAAAAGGCCTATGTTACAAATGTCACATATTGTGTCAAATGTCACCACCTCCACGCCATATATAGAACCACCGACAACACTCCACATATATCCTCAGAAAATTTCGAATTACAGATTTTCCATGAAAAAACAAATCATAGCCAAAGAGGGTGGGGTCACACAGCCAGAGGTTTGTATGGTTTGAGCTGGCCGCAGTGGGTTGGAGAACCTGGGATTCAGAGAACAAGTCTACTGACTGTGCTTGCCTCCTGCATAGCCCCCTGCCCAGAAAACCTCTGTTCTACTTTCTGTCTCTGCATTCGCCTCTTCTAGGTGTCTGATAAGTGGAATCCTACAATATTGGTGCCTTTGCATCTGGCTTATTTCACTTAGCTTGATGTTTTCAGGTTTCATCCATGTAGTAGCATGTGTCAGAATTTTTCCCTGCCCCCTGGCCCCACCCCTCTTTCCACTCTTCTGGTCTAACCCCTCTGCATTAATCAGAAGCCGATTCCCTTTGAGTCCCTGCTTTAAATTGTTTTCAGCACATTGAAAATTCTTTTGCTTGGTCATATTGTAATTCAGTGTTTAACTTGAGGAACCACAAAACTGTTTTCACAGTGACTGTGCCATTGTACATTTCATCAGCAATGCGCAGGGTTCCAATCTCTTCACATCCTCACCAACATTTTCGTTTGTTCGTTTTCACAGTAGCCATCCTCATGGGTGTGTTGGGGGGTATTTCACTAGTTTTGATGTGCGTTTCCCCTGATGGCTAGTGATGTTGAACATCTTTTTATGTCCTTCTTGATCATTTGTATATACTCTTTGGATAAATGTCTGTTTAAGTCCTCTGCCCATTTTTGAATTATGTAGTTTGTTTTTTTGTTGATGAGTTGTAGTTCTTTATATATTCTGGAGATTAATCCTTTATCATATTTATGCTTTGCAAATATTTTTTACTCATTCTTTGGATTGTCTTTTCACTCTCTTAATATTGTCCTTTGATGCCCAAAAGTTTTAAATTTTGGTGGTCTAATTTATTTATATTTTCTTTTGTTGCTGATGCTTTTGGTGTTACCTGTTCTTTTTTATTTAAAGGTCAGTCTTATATAACCATCCCCTCCCCAAATTATAGATCTACTAATTTATTTGCCATCCCATCCAAAATATAATCTAAGCCTTCTAGCTAAAAGAGATTTGTGCTTTATGAGCCAAAATAACATTGTACAGTGATTAGAGCATGACTCTGAAGGTAAACTGTCTGAATTTGAAGTTTGTTCAGCTACCGTCTAGCAGTGTGACTTTGGGCAGATTAATGTGCCTAAGTTTCATCATCTGTAAATTTGAGTTATAATAGTACCTAATTTATAGGGTTTTTGTGAGGATTAAATGGGGCTACAGCTGGCAGTACCTAGAACATTGCCTATCAAATTGTATGAGTCAGTATATTTTGGTGGTTGTTATTATACCGTAGAAGGCAAGTGGATTTAGGTAGAAGTCGTGTAAACTAGACCACTCATGTATTCTTTATAACCATGTGAAGATATCTGTCAGGAACTATGTAATATTTTCCAGATCTTGTATTGCTCTTTCCTCTGTCTTTGACCCTGTGTACAGAACTAGCTAACTTGTTTAACCTCAATAAAAACTGCCTGCAGATGTTTACATAGACCTTAAAACTTAATACCCCTAAAAAAAATCAAAATGAGCAGGCAAGGATCTCCTGACACAGAAAATAGTGATTCCTCATGCTGTGAATCTTAGAAAAGTGTGGCCAGTTCTTCTCTTATTCTGAACTTGATCTTAAAGATGTCAAACAATTTTTGAATCACATTTCTAATGTAGAGAAGGAAAATGAAAATATAAGGGATATGATTTTATTACTACAAATTAGGATTGAACTCAACTGACAGCTGGTCCTACTCGATATCTCATTACTGTCGGAACACACTGTGGCCCAAATCAACTACTTCTCAACCAAAATAATTATTCTTAACAGATGCTGTATGATGTTTAATTGGTTTATATCTAGTTACTCTATGAAAGATCAATTCAGGGTGTTGCTTAGGAGTTAATTTTGCAAGTTAATTCATCTTAGAGGGTTCACTAAGAGGTTGTATTGCTTACAAGTGATAATGACAATTTTGAAAAGTTTTCAGGAAAAAACGATCATAGCCATGCTGTCTCTGAATGAGGCATGGGACAGCCATTCCTACTCCCTGCTTTGGGTGAGAACAGATCTAGAGCTGTTTCGTCAGCATACGTGGCTCTGTCCACCTGTCCTCCTTCAGTTCCTCTGGCCCATTTCCTGTGAAGGTGAGGATCTCATTCTTTGGACAGTGATCTTGTTTAGGCTTCTCACTTATTAATATCAAAATATATGACTTCTGTTTTTTTGTTTTTTGGAAACAGAGAACATGGGAATTCTAGTCTCTTAAGAGAGACTGTAACACAACCATCTGCTACCCAGAGTTTGCAAAAGTCAACAATATTAAATAATACTTATGGAGTTATGTGTCCAAACCAATTAAGTGCATCTGTTCCTCTAGATCAGTGGTCCTCAACTTTCCTAATGCCGCGACCCTTTAATACAGTTCCTCATGTTGTATGTGGGCGGATCTGCATGTGGGCAGACCCGCCTGGGGACGGACAGAGGAGTGGTGTCTTGGTTCCTAAGACCATGAGAAATGTGTGTCTTAGGGGACCCCTGTGAAAGGGTCGTTCGACCCCCAAAGGGGTCACGACCCACAGGTTGAGAACCACTGCTCTAGATAGTCTATACTTTTTCTTTGATTAAAAAAAAACAACTTGGCTGTTTATTACTGGAGAACATTATTTTGATCTCTAGTAGAATAGTTTTTAATGTAATATAGCCTAAAATTCTCAACTTGAATCAAATGATGCTACGTAGGAGCTGTGTGAAACTTAACTCTGGTATATCTTATTGGTATGTTGAGACTGTTTTCCACCACATCACTCTATGTTCTTATGAAAATTCAGAGGAGGAATTTCTTTAGGTGTCTCTGATTTCCATGAGTAGTTGATACATATTTGTATTCTGGATACTGTGGGCCACTATCTGATGGTGTTCATCCCTTTGTGTAACCGACCTATTAACCACATAGGAAGGTTTGAGACAAATAAGTAGCCCATTTATAGCAAATGTGTAAGACTGGGATGCATGTCCATGTTCTTATTGTACTTGAAGCAGAGAAGTGGAATAGCCTATTGATTAAGGGGGTGGTCTGAAGCTGAACTCCTGTTCCCATTTACTAACTTTGTGATTTGGGGTAAGTTCCTTCCTCAATTTTTTTTGTTTCAATTTTTGTATCTGTACAGGGAAGATAATAGTATCTTTCTCATTGATTTGTTGTGGGAATTAAATGAGTACCACATATAAAGCAATTAGAAGAGTTTATGATACATGTAATTCTCCATATATGTTACATCTTATTTTTGCTTTCCCACCATCGTTCTCATTTTTCTTATTTTATCAAGTTATCTATCTATCAAGAAAATAATCTAATTCTGGAGACTCTAGAGATTCTGGATTGTAGGTGTCAGAATTGTGTCTTAAACTGCAATAAGTAAAAATGACTAATGTAAAAAAATTTTAAGAATGGATCTACTTCAGGCATAGCAAGATCCAGGAGCTCATATGACATCATTCTTTCTCACATTTGATTAGTTGATTCTATATTAAATATAGTCATAGATTATTTCTTGCTTTTTTATCACAGTTACTTCATCCTGTGTGATTAGTTATTATCTAGCCTATATAAATCAAATCTGAAAAAACGAGCTGTTGTTCTCTTATTTCAAGGCATTGATAAAAAAAGCATTATCAGCCCTGGCCAGTTTGGCTCAGCGGTTAGAGCGTCGGCCTGCGGTCCGGAGAGACCCGGGTTCGGTTCCCGCTAAGGGCACGTACTTCAGTTGCAGTTTGTCCCCGGCCCTGGTTGGTCGTGCGGGTGGCAGCCACTCGATGTGTCCCTTCCACGTCGATGTTTCTCTCTCTCTCTCCCTTCCTCTCTCTCCCTCCCATTCTATCTGTACAAAAAATGGAAAAATATCCTCGGGTGAGGATTAAAAAAAAAAAAAAAAGCATTATCAAATCACAGTGCTCTGTCTTCAAGCACTGTTCTCAATAAATTCTGGTGACCACACGTGCAGTATCCAGCTGGTGGTCATTGGCACATACCACTGAGCATCAAGAAACACAGTGCTCAGACTTCAGGACAGCCCTGCTGAGTCTTTAGATGATAACTAGTTGTCCATCCATTGAGTGGACTCTATCAGGAGACAGTAGCTGGCTGTTTGTTATGTGATCATACACATCGAATGCCTGACACTCTCTGTGTGGAGCCTGTGATCGAGTTTACAGAGGGAAGAATGAAAGACCTTGCTAGTGAGTACTACGCTGTCTGTGTCTGTCTGCTTGGCACACATATTTAAGACCATTTACTGCAAATACACCAACCTTCATTTCTGCTGGCAAGTGTGGGATATTTTTGTATGACAGTATTGATGAGTCTCCACTTTGAGGAAGAGCTGCTCCTTACAGACATGAACTCCTTCACTCTCCTAACCTGCTCTGAGCATGACCTGAGCCACACACTTTCAGGTCAAGAGACACAGAAGCTCATTGTGAAAAGTCATTGGCATGAAGGGGAAGTATTCTCCCAGCTGCAGGTGATCGCTGTACCTATTGGTAGGGACTGACAGCATGTAGTATGGAATGTAGTTGATGGACATATCCATCTAGTAAAGGTATCTTATCCGGAATATGTAAAGAACTACAAATCAGTAAGAAAAAAGCAGGTCTATCAATAGACAAATGGACAACTCTTAAATAGGTTTTTCACATAAGAGGATATCCAAATGACTAATAAACATAAGAAAAAGCCCTCAGTCTCACTAGTTATTAGGGGAATTAAAAATAAAACCTTAGTCATATATCATTGTGCACACACCAAAATGGATAAAATTTAAAAGGCTGATGATACAAAGTATTGGCAAGAATTTGAAGCAACTGAACTTCTCATACATTCCTGGTGTGAGTGTAAATTGTTACAACCCCTTTGGAAAACTGTTTGGCAGTACTTACTAAACTTAAACAGACTCATACCCTAATACCCAACAAGTTTGCCTGCCAGGTATTTATAGAAATTCTACCACCCAGGTGTATTACAGAAATGCTCATAACTGTGTACGAAAGACACACAGAAAGATGTAGCAGCACTGTTTGTAATAGCTCCAAACTGGAAACAACCCAAATGTCCATCAGCAGAATGGATAACTTAATTATGAACTTTTCATAAAAGGGAATATTTTACAGCAATAAGATGGAATTAAGTATTGTTACATATAATATGAAAGAATCTCAATATTTAGTTTAAGAAAAAAAGACATACAAAAGAGACTCACAGTGTGATTTTAAGCAGGCGATACTAACTTATGGTGACAACAGTCAGGATAACAATAAGAGAAGCGGCTGAGAACGGGCACAAGTGAGTGTCGGGATGTTCCATTTCTGCATAGTGATGCTGGGCACATGTTGAACTTATGAAAATTCACTGAGCTGTACACTTGGGATTTTAAAATATTTTTTCACGTTTCTTTTGTATAGTTTGTATTTACTTAGGACACTGATCTAAGATGAAAAACTATATATTCGGGGAACTCTCCCTTCATAGTAAAATAGAGAGAGTACTTTCTGGTTGTGGAAAAGTATTCTACTCTTCCTCAGCAAACTTGCATGCATCAGCCCAGAAGAACCAAAGAAATAAACACGTGTGTAATGAAAGTCTGATTAAATTTATTTCACATTGTGATAACCAGTAATCTTTTAAGTGATTTGGACATTCATTTTATTTTAACCTAGTTCTTTAAAATCTAGAAACTCAGACAGACAATTTGATCCAGCCAAAAAATGAATATAGCCTTCTGATCCAATTTCTCACTCTCCTCTCCCTTTCCCTCTCTTCCCTCCCTCCCTCCCCCTTCCCTCATCGTCTTTCTTTCCTGTGCTTTTGGGAGACTTCTGTTTTTTAAATGGAATAGGTAAAGCTTTTTTGACATATTTTGCAGTGGCTCTGTTGAAAGAAATTTTATGAAAATCATTGGTTAGACTGTGTTTCTGAAGAGGTCATGACTATGTATCCCCGGATGGGACAATGATCTTGATGGGTCCTAGACCATAGTTAACATTTGTAGCTTCAAGTAAGTCCTTTAAAGGTGCATTAACCTTGAGACAAATGAGGGGAAAGGATAGATAGGCCTCAGGGTAACTCCAGGGCAACTGTATCACACCGAGGACTGCAATAATATCAGTCTTCTGTGAAGAAGGGTTCATTTTATATAATTAACCATAAAAATTCCCCATGAGAATATTTCCTCACCTTTTTGAATATACAGTTTTGAGTAGCTTTAAAGGGACTAACATTACTAGTATAGGCAGAGCTCATAGAATGTGTACAGTCTATAGAGATGCAAATTCAATTGCTTAGGAGCAGACCCTTATCCAGGTTGGGCACTTCCCCGTTTAGAACTACATTGTCATCCATTTGGTCTTAATAAATCTCAGTGTATTCTGTATTACTTACATAAGGTGCTTTTTGTCCTCCCTCAACCATTAATCCCCTTTATTCTTTAATTGAATTCTTTCTTTCGTTATATTATTTATATCTAGCAGATAACCATAATTCATTCAATCATTTATTCATTAGCTCATTTATTTATTCCTTGACTTATTCATAGCTTTTCAGCTATTTACTGAGAGCTTACTTGGTGCTAGTCACAGCACAGGCTTCTAGGGATGGAACTGTATTAGGTCACAGTCTTGGACCTTCCAGAGCTCCCTATCCAGTAAGAGAGGCCAAGAGTCAAATACATATTTGAAATGCAGTGAGTTAAGTACTACATGACAAAAGGGCTCCACAAAGTATAGTGGAAGAGAGGGTTGTTCAGTTTTGCTCCCAGTCCAGGAGGATTGGGTGGGGTGGAGGGACTGGGAAGAACCTGTCTGTCTGATCGATCTATCTATCTATCTATCTATCTATCTATCTATCTATCTATTATCTCCAGAGTTTAGATACTTGGATTGGGTCTAGCAAAAGAGAAGTTCACCTGCTAGAATAGGTGGGTGAAGGATGGGGACATAACATGGAATGTTGTGGGAATTATTTAATGCAGAGGGAACTGTAACTAACTCTAAGTAGTCTGTTATGAACAGAACAAATCACAGTTAATGAAGAAGGAGGTAAAGACTAATAATAATAGCTAATATGATTTAAGCACTAAGTCTCAGAAACAGTTCCTAATGTTTTATATATAACAACTCTTATCACCTTCCCAACAACCTATATGGTAGTTACTCTATCACCTTTACATGGATGAGGGAAGTGAGGCCAGAGGGGTTAATTAATTTGTCCAGCTACGAGTATATGGTAATTGATAAATCCAGGATATGAACTCTTAACTCCTATGCCTCTTAAATAAGAAATAAGAGTTTGGAGAAGGAAATCTGGGAAGCACCATACAAATTAATTTGAATTCAGTTCTGTATACAGGATGGGGCAAAAGTAGGTTTACATTTGTTTGTATGGACAATAATCAATGATTTAATAAATAACAATACAAGAATAAACTGTGTTTTGTGTACTCACAACTTTAAACCTACTTTTGCCCAAGCCTGTATTATGGAAACCCTTCAGAAAGTTTCAAGGGGGGTAGTGGGATGATAAAAAGTGTATGTTAGAAAATTCACTCAATATCCATGGGGAGAATAAATATTACCAAAGCAATTTCAGAGGCAGGAATATCAGCTATTTATCTGTTCCCTTTTTTAATCCAAAATTAAATTAAGGAGACTACTTACAGTAAGAAAACTAAATTACAAGCAGGAAAGAAAGATAAAGAGAAAAGGGAGTCAGAATATTTAATTGCCAGGATTAAGGCAAGGGCAGCAAACATAGGTGCTGGGCTACGTACCTGCTAAGGCGGTGCCACAGTTTAGTTCTAAGCCACCAACATGAATCTGAAAACAGAATTAGTTCACTGTCTCCATAAAACATTTGGGGAAATGGTACGAAGAAGAGGAGAGGTATAGAAGGAAGGATGGGTATGTGCTACACATCTTTCTGATGATTTGGCTTAATATAGAGAGGTAGACATTAGAATGTCAAGGTTGGAAGGTAATATATATATATTTTTTATCCTCACCCGAAGACATTTTTCCATTTTTTGTTCAGATAGAGCAGGAGGGAGAGAGAGGAAGAGAGAGAGAGAGAGAGAAACATCCACATGAAAGGGACACATCGAGTGGCTGCCACCCGCACGACCCAACCAGGGACAGGGACAAACTGCAGCCGAGGTATGTGCCCTTAGCGGGAACCGAACCCGGGTCTCTTCGGACCAAAGGCGGACACTCTAACCACGGAGCCAAACCGGTCAGGGCTGGAAGGTAATATTTTATACATATTATTACTGTTAGCCACATTTTCATAGATATTGGGTAATAGAGAGTTCAGAATTGTTTCTGAATGATCTCCTTTTGTGCTGCCATTGAAGGAGCCAGCTGAGTGAAGAGTCAGTCATACGCCTTACCTATCAACGAGCTAGGCATGCACTTGATGTTCTCTCGAAGTCTGGCATGCCCGAGTGGAACTCGTCTGTGCGCCTTGCTCTGTTCCACTGCTTGCCCATGTGGTCATGCACGCACATTCTGCTTGGAAGTGAACTGCAAGGCAAGGGTTGAAAGTAGACACCGAAAGGCAGGATCAATATTATTACAAGGAAAAAACTCCCATCTGTGCTAACATAGAGTCGATAAGTACAGACCAAGAGGTCTACTCCATGTAGCATGACCATGTAAAGTTTAGTCTGGAAAAATTGTTAAAGCAGGTGCAACCAAATAGCCACCACAGTCATAACTCATTAAAACATCCAAAAGGCTAGGTTTGAGCGGGACAACCTCCTGGTGTGTTTTCCAAGATTAATTATTTGTGAAATGTAAACCAAAGTGCCTGAAGTAATGTGCTATATGGAATTATTTGACAAAAATCAATTCATAGTTTCCCTGAAGCTCTTCATGGTGGCACTATTTAAACAGTGGGATCCATTTCTTCTGGAGGCTCACCTGGCTCATAATTAGAAAAGAAACCATAAAATAATGCATCTATCTATTTCAAAAGAAGAGTTTAAAAGAGCATGATATAAAAATTTAAAATGAAATAGGTTAAAAGAAACATTTTGATTTGTGAGAAAGTATTAATGCAGATAATTCCTCAGATCCCTTATTCTCTCAGTGGCTAAATGATAGGAATTTGACTAACTTTAGAAACCAAGGGTCTACACTGACACTAAGTAACTTTGAAGCCATAACAATCCCTGTTAACAGCAAAAGTCACAATCTTGCATTTATCCTTTTAGACTTCTCCAGACGTAATTAAGAGTATAATATAGTTTGAAGTGATCTTGTTTTTGAGTAAATTGACCTAAGAAACCTTGGTCTGTGATTTTACCAAGCAAGAAGCTAACATGTGGCTTGGAAAGCATTTCTAAAAGGTAAGAAAGGGTATCATTCTGGAGAAACTTGTTTTTTAAATACCATTTTTGGGAGGACCAGACTCATTTAATTGGGACACTTTTATCAAATCCTTAATAAATAGATAATTCCAATGTTATTAAACTGATTCAGAGTTAGAGTACTTTGGTCAATTTCCTAAGGTACTGTATTCCTTTTCATGAGGTTAGTGTGGCACTGGTAGCCAAATATGGCAAAGAGGCAAAGCAATCATAGATTAATCTTCTATAAGAGTCAAGATGTGAGAATATACTAAATTCTTAACAAATTAAGTGCAGTAGCTTATCAGAACAATAATTAACAATATCTAAGTCAGTTCATTAATGAAATAACAGGGATAGTTTAACATAGAATACATATGAATAAAATTAGTTCTTTAGTAGAATAAAGGAGAATAAAATATAAATGGATGCTAAAAATTAATTTAATAAAGTTAAGCTTCATTTGTGATAAAAATATTAGTAAATTTAATAATAGTAGTAAAAATATTAGTAAGTGTTAAAAAACTTTCTTAATATGGTGAAGAATTTGTATCATACGTCTATATAACAAACATCAGACCAAATATACTATAGAGGTATTAATCTAATATTTAAAAATATGACATAGATGCTTCCTCTTACTGCTGTTTAGTCCATGGTATCATTCATTGTAGTTTTAGGCAATAAAATAAGGACTTTTTTTAAAGAGTATCAGACAGGAAATCACAAAGTTATCATTGTTTTGAAATGCTAGATTATTTACCTAGAATCACCTGAAAACACTATTAGGTATAATAATAAAGTTTGGTCAAGTTACTAGATATAGTGAGAAAATGCTCCAAGTAAATATTTTAATGGAGAGCTTATAGTATACTAAGACATAAATAATAAAATCATCAGTTAATCAACTTATGTGGAGAATTAACATAGGGCTATATGATGGGGAATCGTCGAAAGACTAAGGATGAATGGTGGGGAGGTGTTACTGGAGGTGCTTTATTAGGAGGTGATGTTTAAACTGATACTTGAATGAGCAAACGGAGCCAGTGATGAAGAAAAGGATTTCTCACCTACAGAACTGGAAGCTAATGAGTTTGTGTTGATTTAAACTGCTAAGGCTGCGGTAATTTGTTACCGGTGGCAGATAAGTAATACATAAGGGGTGTCAGGAAAAAAAAAGCCTTGAGTTGAGAGGCCTGCAAGAAAAGTGGGGTCATTAAGGGTCTGCCAGTTTTCTATTAGAAAAAATGAGGGAACTTCAGCTACAAGATTAAGGTTATGGAGGAAAAGACCAGGGGTCCAGGAGAGGGGTTTTAGATGCCAAGGAATAATGAGATACTGGGCCAGATAAATGAATGACTTCAGAGGCTTAAGATTCTAGTATTGTATGAGGTTAATAAAAGTGTGAGGCATAATGCATAAGTCCTGGATGTGAGGGAAGGGGGTTAGCCAGGACACGAGGGCCATCGTGTCCTCCTCCTCTGCGGTCGCTGTCATAGGGCAGCAAAGGGTAAGTTTTCTTGCAGAACTGTTCTCTTAGGGACTGGAACTAGGAGGTAGTGACTTAGTCTTTCCGTAGAGTTTGGTGTAGGGGTTTGGGAGAGAAGTGATCTCATTGGGAACAGGAGGCTAGGAACTGCCTCTGACTTGTAGAGTAGAGAGTATGGAGACACACCACATACTGAAAAAGTTAGCCGACAGTAAATATAATGATAATGTAACTGGCCTTCGTTTATAAAGCAGAGAAAGTAAGTCTCTCAGGTATTAACCTGCACCTCTATGCTTTCAATGTTGTAACTCTTCAATCTACTGCTTAAAATCCTTCGTGCCCATAGCTAACATTACACGTAATTGTAAAATACTGAAAATTTTGTTCTGAGATCAAGAACAAGACAGGGATGTTCAGTCTCACCAGTTGTGTACGACACTGTACTAGAGGTTCTATCCAGGGAATTTAGATAAGAAAATGAAATCAAAGGCATCCAGATTGACAAGGAAGAGGTAGAAATATTTCTATTTGTATATAAAAAATACCAACGAACCCACACACATTAAAAAACCGTTAGAGCTAATAAGTAGTTCAGCAAGGTTATAGTGTACAAAATCACACATGTCAGGTGTATTTCTATATACTAAACAGTCTGAAACTAATATTTAAAACTTCCAATTTGTTTGAATAAAATACTTAGGAATAAATTTAACAAAAGAAATGTGAGACTTGTACACTGAAAACTACAAAACATTGTTGCAAGAAATTAAATGAAACAAACGGAGAGCTATCCTGTGTTCATAGTTAGTAAGACAATGTTATTAAGATGATATGGGAAGACTAAATTATTAAGATGACAACACTCGCCAATTTAATCTTCAGATTCAGCGCACTCTCTATCAAAAATCCAACTACCTCTATCACAGACCTGGACAAGCTGATCCTAGAATTTATATGGACATGTAGCCTAGACAACACAGTCTTGCAGAAGAAGAACAAAGTTGGAGGACTCATACTTCTCAATTTCAAAACTTAGTACAAATATGTAGTGATCAAGACAGTATGGTACTGGCATAAAAACAGACTTTTAGATCAATGGACCTAGAATTGAGAGTTCAGAAATAAACCCACACATCTATGATGGATTGATCTTTGACAAGGGTGTCAAGTCAATTAAATGAGGAAAAAATATATTTTTTTCAACAAATAATATTAGGACAATGTCTACATGCAAAGAAAAAAACCAAGAATTTGGACTCCTTCACCATATACAAAAATGAACTCAAGATGAATACTAGTGTAAGATTGAAAGCTATAAAACTCTTAGAAGAAAACATAGTCTTCTATGCCTGTGGGGGTGGGGGAGAGGGGTGGGTGGAGGTAGAAGAAGGCATAGAGAGGATAAATGGTGATGGAAAATATAAAATAAAATTAAATTTAAAAACAAAACAACAAAAAAGAAAACATAGATTTAAATTTTATGACCTTGGATTAGGCAGTGGTTTCTTATATATGATATTTTAAAGTACAAGCCACTAAAGAAAAACACAAATAAATTGGACTGATCAAAAATTTTAAAACTACTTTTATGTATCATAGAATATTATTTTTAAAAGTGAAAAGAATATGGAGAGGGAGAGAAAATATGGAGAAAAGATTTGCATGGGCATTTCTCCAAAGAAGATATAAAATGGCCAATAAGCATGTGAAAAGATATTAACCTGCCCTGGCCAGTTTGGCTCAGCAGTTAGAGTGTTGGCCTGTGGTCTGGAGAGACCCAGGTTCCCTTCCGCTAAGGGCGTGTACCTTGGTTGCAGTTTGTCCCCGGCCCCGGTTGGGTTGTATGGGTGGCAGCCACTTGTGTTTCTTTCACGTTGATGTTTCTCTCTCTCTCTTCCTCTCTCTCCCTCCTGCTCTATCTGAACAAAAAGGAAAAATGTCCTTGGGTGAGGATAAAAAATAAATAAATAAAATAAAATGTAAAAAAAAAGAAAAGATATTAACCCTCCTTTGTCATTAGGGAAATACAAATCAAAACCACAACAATATACCACTTCCCACCATTAGGATGGCAACATAAATAATAATAATAATACTACAATAAAACAGATAATAACTAGTGTTGCTAGTGTTGAAGAAGATGTGGAGAAATTGGAAGCCTCATACACTGCTGGTGGGAATGTAACATGGAGCATCTGTGGTGGACAACAGTTTGACAGTTCCTCAAAAAGTTGAACATAGAGTTACCACATGACCTAACAATTCTACTCCTTGGTATATACCCAAGAAAATTAAGAGCATATATTAAAACCAAAACTTGTACAAGAATGCTCATAGCAGCATAATTCATGACCGCAAAAAAGAAAAAGAAAACAACCCAACTGATGAACGGATACATAAATAGTGGTATATCCACACATTGGAATATTATTCCATCATAAAAAGGAAGTATTAATACATACTATAAGGGATGACCCTTGAACATACGCTAAGTGAAAAAAAAGCCAGGCACAAAGATCACATATTACATGATTCCATTTATTTGAAATGTCCAAAACAGGCAAATACAGAGACAAAGTAGATCAGTGGTTAGCAGAGGCTAGAGGGAAGGAGGATTGGGGAGTGACTGACAATAGGTATAGGCTTTCTTTTTAGAGTGGTAAAATGATCTGGAATTATATAGTGATAATGATTGTTCAACCTTATGAATTAAAAATGCCACTGAATTACACATTCTAAAATGGTGACTTTTGTGGCATGTTAATTGAATCTCAAAAGAAACCCAGGCTTGTTATCACGGTGTGAAGATCATAGCTTTGATGACTGGAATCCGTTTCAACTCCCTTGTAGCAAGCTTGAATGCACGCTAGGGACTGGAGAGGTTTTACCAAGCAGGTGGACCTGGGAGCATTTTTGAAAGCCAGAAATGATGCAGGGGCATCACTTCTGATCATTCTACCATGAACACATTTGGATTTTTAAATGTATTATGTGTTTTATTGGCAGAGGTAGCAGAGTTCGCAGAGTCTGTTCCTTAGTTTCATGGGTGTTGAGAGCCAGTCCTAAAATACCCATTTGCAAACCTGATTGTAGCTGAAGGTGTGTGTCCCTCAAACCAGCAGCTGCAGCAGTAGCTTCTAGAGTCCCTGATTTCTGATCATGGCAGAACTGGCGGCTTGGAAGATCATTTGGGAGGGGTTGTTGTGGGGATCACTCCTTAAAGGTCAGCCGAGAAGCTTCTTACAAAGCCCTTCCAATGATTTTCTAAACCCCTGTTTCTCTGAATCAGTGTCTTTTTGCTTAGTCTAGCTAGAATGATTTGTGTTCCTTTAATTAAAGGATGATGAGTGAACATGGTATATGAGGCTCCTGCCAACCACTTACCCTGCTTTTTCATGCCTCTGTGCCTTTGTACCTGCTGTTACTTATGCCTGGATTATTTCCTTCTCGCTCTCTGCCTAGTCATTTTTAAAGCCTCAGTCGTCACCTGGAAGTGTTATCTCCTGGAAAAATCATCTCCTGGAGGTCTCTAGTAACACCTCCCCTCCCCTCCAGTCTGGGCAGGTGCTCTTTTTCTGTACACAGCCACCCTACACCATGGTATATTGCAACATTCTACTTATAAATTGAGACTGTGAGCACCTGGAGGGCAGACCCTTGTCACACTTGGCTCGTCTATCCTACTTACTTAGCAGAGGCTGGACCATCATAGCACCCATCAGTGCTGGCTTTTCAGAATTAAATTTATGCCTTTGAACATTTCTATCTGCGTGTGTGTGTGTGTGTGTATAACATCACATAAGAACTAAAGACCAGGTTGAGAAAGTAAATTAAAATGCCTTAATTATACATAAAGGAAAAGATAATAAAATAAATTAGGGCTCTATTTGTAGGTCCATGGTGGAGTACAGTTATTTCTTCATTTAAGTTGCTTCTTATCAAGGTGATAAGAAGTATTTTCCACAGAACTGTGAATATGATGAAATTAGGGCATACTTTAATCTCCTTATACAAATGGTAGTGTCAAATACCTAAGTTAAAAATTTTATGTGATATGATCGTTGAATGGTAAACACATTCCAAACTACCATTAATTTTTTTCTCTTTATTGTCAACAACTACTTACAATTTTTAAAATTTATTTTAGAGAGAGGAAGGGGGAGAGAGTGAGAGAGAGAGAGACATCAGTTGGTTGCCTCCCACACACACCCAGACCAGGGATTGAACCTGAAACACAGGCATGTGCCCTGACCTCTGGAAATTGAACCCGACACTTTTCAGTGTATGGGATGATACTCCAATGAGCTGAGCCACACAGGCGAGGGCTCAACAACTACTTTAAACCTACAAATACATATTGTGTATTTTTATGAACATAAATGCTTGTGTGCATACATGTGTCTTGGGGAAAGTATTTTCAGTGTTGCAGATCTGCAGCCTGAAGACAGTCCTCATCAATGTCACAATGATGGACACTTTAGATGAGAAATAAGGCAGAGGAGAGAAAGTAGGAGAGGGAAATACAATGGTAGTTTTTCAGAGCTTGGCCTTAGTCTGTGAGTGGCTGGACACAGGTATCCAGTTCTAGATTTATCAGAAAGAATTAAAGATTGAGTTTTTGTTTCTAAAGGCAGACGGTCAAGTCAGGAAAGCTCACTGAATATATAGTGTAGTATCGCTAAATAATAGTGCGTTGGGAAGATATGCATAAATACCACACTAGTTATGAAATTATACTAATTTCTTTAGAAACCCATGTGAGAAGACAGCACACTCCTCATTCTTTGTGCTGCATTTACACAGTCCATTGTCACGTGCCTTCCAATAACCCACTAGACTGTACTTCCAGTGTAGTTTTACACATACATACACTTCATTTTCTGTGCCTTTCAGTTCAATAAAATACTAAGTGATTATTACCACTTCAAGGCATGTGAGATACAGGCTATGTTTCTTTCTCTGGTTTTTTTTTTTTTGGTAAAAATAACTTTTACTTGCTTTTATTATTTAAAAAATGCTATGCATATTAATTACTGGGAAATGAAAAAAAGGAGATAAGGAAGATGATAATTTGTAATTCTGCCTACCAGAAAAATATAGTTAAAGCTCCAGGGCCTATGCTTCCAGACACTTTTCTAAGTGTATAATTTTTCTTATAAAATTAGAATTATACAAAACATTTTATTCTCTTAGAATACAGGAGGAATAGCTCTGTGTTAACATTATTTTTGGCAGTTTCATGGTGTCCCTTTATGTGAGTTACCATGATCTACTTAATTAATCCCCTATTGCTTGACATTTAGAATTTTCCAATTTTTCAGAAGTACGAGCAGCACTGTGATGAATAGAAATGTAATTAAATCTTTTCACACCACCTTTATTATATTCTAAGGATAAACTCACCAAACTGAAATTATTACTGGGTCAGAGGGCATGATTATTTTAAAAGGTTTTGATATATTTTACCAAATTGCCCTTCAAATATATTCTATCATTTACATTTCCATCCTATGATAGTGTTCTCTGTATTTTAACTTAGATTCACGAAAAACATTGAAAATATCTTCACAAATTTGGTAGACAAAAATATGCTTAGCTTGTTGTGCGTTCTTAAAGATGATCCATTTTTATATATTATAGCATATTTCCAGTGGAATTGTCTTAATTTGTGAGCTTTACAGAATAGATTGTCAAATGGATTTTTTTTCCCTTCATGACTGCTGTCTTTGGTATCATGTTTGGAAAATGTATACACATATTCTGCAGGCCACGTTTACATAGCAATTTACCTATATTTTATTTCATTACTTTATGGTTTAATTTATTTAAACAAAAATGTTTGGTTTTTTTTTTGGTTAATGAGGATTTTTTTTTTCAATGATTTTTTGAGAGGGAAGAAGAGGGGGAATGAGAGAGAGAGAAACACTGATGTGAGAGAGACTCATTAATTGGTTGCCTCCCACACGAGCCCCAACAGGGCCTGCATCCAACCTGCAAGCCAGGTATGTACCCTTGACCAGGAATGAAACCCGAGACTCTTCTGTTCGTGGGTCAATGCTGTAACCACTGAGCAAAATTGGCTAGGTCTAAACAAAAATTCTTTAACCCACTAATCATTTTTGAGAGGGAATAATAAGAGGTAAATATGTAACTATTTTTATTCCTCAAGTGCTCATCCAGTGATCTCAACACATTCATTGAGCAAACTATTCTGTCTCCACTTATTTGTGCTATCTAACGTTAAAAAGTAATTCAGTAGTTTAAAAATTTGCATTGTGTTCTATAAAAACATGCTGATCTAAACATTTAAGAATATGCTTCTGTGACCAGTAAAAATGCCAGTGCTGTATCAGATGGAGTCTTTTAATGCCTTTTATAAAGGAATTTCTGATTCCTTTGTGAACTGAAGGCGTGGGGCAGTATTATTGTTTGACTGCCAGTGAGGACCTTCTTGGTTATCTTGTCACCCTTCTTTAAACCTAAAATTTAAACCTAATTCCAAGGCAAGGTCTGGTGCATTGAGCAGCATTAGACACGATGTCCTAGTTGCTCCCTACTTTGTAAAAGAATATTTAAACTATTCTACCTTTTGAAATTCTATGTGGCTTATCTATTTAGTAATAACTTTGAAAAGTAGAATACTAAGTACTTTTGTGAACTTCTTAAAACAATTAATACCATTAAGGAAAACTGGAAATGTTTCCTAAAATCATTGATTATTATGAAAACCCGTGTAACACAGTGCTGAATTCACTCAGTAACTGATTAGATTTTTTTTTTCTCATTTTTACCTTTGCAATGTGATTTGTAAGAAATCCGTATTTGGTCATTCAGAAGACCAAAATATATTTCTCATATATAGATTTGGTCTTTATCCACAGTTCCTGGCTCACAGCTCCCAAACCCTTAGAATATCCTATATATTGAGAGTGAAAACGTTTCTTTTGTTATGTTAATTAGGTTGGTTTGGAATGCATTTAAGGATGGAGGCTGGTTGCCAATTAGCCTCACTCTTAAGGCAGGCGCTGGAGGTTGGATTAATCACCAATGGCCAAGGGTAATCAATCATGCCTATGTGGTAAAGCCTCCATAAAAACCCAAAAGGATGGGATTGCGGGAGCTTCTGGTTTCGTGAACGTGTGAAGGTGTTGGGAGGCTGGCCTGCCTGGGGAGGGCATGGAAGCTTCTTGCTCTTTTCTCATACCCTACTGTTGTATCTCTTCCATCTGGCTGTTTCTGAGTCATAGCCTTTTATAATAAACTAGTACTCTAGGAAGTCAGATGCTTCTCTGAGTTCTGTGAGCTGCTCTAGCAAATTAATTGAACCCAAGAAAAGGGTCCTGGGAACCCTGATCTGTAGCCAGAACAACCTGGACTTGTTGCTGGCATCTGGAGTGGGGGTGGGGCCGTCTTGTGGGACTGCACCCTCAACATGTGGAATCTAATGCTCTCTCTGGGTAGATAGTTTTAAAATTGAGTTGAATTCCCGGACAACCTGCCGATAGCTGGCGAATTGTTGGTTGATATGGGCACCCCCCCATACATTGGACTTGGTACCAGAAACATACTTTAACCTTTATGTGCACCAAAGAGTAAACATGTTAAATTATCTATTTTTCAAGGATAACTGAAGCAATCATTGAATAAAGCTTCATTTAGTGGTGTTAGAAATTACTTTTGAATGGGACAGAGATTTAGACAAAAAGTCTAATGGTTCTAATAGTATTTTGAGGTCTAGCATTCAGTTTTAGGGGTTTTTCAGGTAGCAGAGGTGCTGAAAATACAGGCACAGGTGCTGTGAGGGGATGAGTGCACAGAAAGAAACGTGAGAAGGAAATCTGTGGTATGGCACAGAACATAAGATGCACAGCCCCGCTTTGGGGTGGTCAGACCAGTCCTTCTCAAACTTTCTTTATCTGAGTCCTCCTCGGATCTTGAAAGAGATTATATATATATATATATATATATATATTCTGATTCAGAACCAGGTAGGTCCCAGTCAACACTTCTAACAAGCCTCAGGTGATGCCAAAGCTGCCGGTCCCTGGAGCACCCTCTGAGCAGCAACAATTTGGAGGAATTTGACTTCTTTTCAGCTCTGTAATTCTGGCTCAATGAACAGTAAGAGATTCTACATGTACTTGGTAAAGAGACACCTTGGGTTTAATTTTTTCAAGTGTATTTCTGTTTCAATATGCAAATCTTCCACCCTAATATCTAGAATCTTGACTCTTGAGTAAATTACTTACCCCCTGAAGGTGATAAGGAAGGTGATGGCATATTCTTAGATTTCTCCACGCAGAAGTAGAACAACAACATAGCCAACAGGACTTCAGTAGTGCTGGACAATGAAGGTGTTATCACGGGGCGTGCAAGAGAGACTTGTGTAATCTCTTACACTGGGGAGCGAAGACCGGTCACCAGGGAGCGTGTCTGCAGTAAACTATCCAAACCACACAAGAGCTGCTCTGGTTTGCCAGGAGGCTCTGGTTTGCCTGACCATCCTTCGGTCTGTTCTCTAATCTATGGTAATCATTATTAGTGGGCACAAGAAGCTGTATAAATGTGAGTGTGTGTGTGTGTGTGTGTATAAAATGGCAGATTATTTCAGGTTTTTGAATAAGTGTTTTAAGGCAAATGTAACTAGCTACAAAGAACATGCCAATTTTGTCAATTTCTACTTGCAAAGAGGATAATGGAAGATGTTAGAGGTCTAGTCCCAGACCTGCTGTTCACTGACTATATGGTCTTGAACAAATCACTTTACAGCCTGGGCTTCGGGTCCCCACTTATTAATGAGTGAGCTGGGTCAGATGACCCCTAGAATTATTCAAATCAGTAATGTCATAAAAGAGGTTGATATAAAACCTAAACTTGGGCTTTGAGCCCTGTATTTTCATAAAGAGTTAATACATTTCGTGTGTTAGGCCCAGAGGGTCAGCTTTATAAATCAAAACACGCTTTCTTAGTCTCTGATTTTGAAAATGGTTTATAACAGGAACAGCATCCTTTCTTTTGGCAAATGTCAGTGGAGTTGTTGGTTTTTAACTCTATGCCTCTTTGATTTGGAATACTGAAACATCACCACAATATATCTAAATATGGAATCTCTTTTTCTTTGTTCTCCTGGGAACTCATGCCTCTAGTATATGAGGATTCATATTTTCCCTAAGTTTCACATATTCTCACCCATTGTATTTTCAAGTATTATTCCTTCACTCTTCTCTGTACTCTCAAAGAACCTTTATTAGTTCTCCTTGTTATGTTCTTAGTCTCTTAACTGATTGATTTCATGTTTTCTGTCTCTGTGTCTTTCCCTGGAGCACTCTATAAAATTGCAGAGAGGTGTTTTCTGTTCATTAAATCTTTACCCAACTATTTTTAAACTCATCTGTTATTTTAGTTTTTTTTTTATTTCTAAAATTTCTCCTTGGTACTATTTTAAATCTGCCCATGCTTTCTTCATCGTTCTTGTTATTTCCTTATTGTGTTACTTTTTCATGTACCTCTTTCATCATTTAGGGACACATTGTACTAGCAACAAATGATCTGAATGGGAAATAAAAGATCCCATTTAAAAACACTTAATTCGCCCTGGCCAGTTTGGCTCAGCAGTTAGAGTGTAGGCCTGTGGTCCAGAGAGACCCGGGTTTGGTTCCCACTAGGGGCATGTACCTCGGTTGCAGTTTGTCCCCGGCCCTGGTTGGGTCGTGTGGGAGGCAGACACTCGATGTGTCCCTTTCACGTCAATGTTTCTCTCTCTCTCTCCCTCCCACTCTATCTGAACAAAAAATGGAAAAATGTCCTTGGGTGAGGATTTAAATAAATAAATAAATAAGTAAGTAAAAAATAACAATTCTTACACAGTGTTTCTTTGCATGTACACTTAAGCCTTCTCTATTCTAATATTTGAGAAATACTTTTCTATAATCTGGATTATTTTGAAAGTTGCTATTTATTCTTATTATTTTTATTTGAGTACCAAATGTTAGGTAGGGATCTGTGTTAGTTAGGATTCAATTCAGCTGTACACAACAGGAAACTCCCAAATCACAGTGTTCTTAAGAAAATAGAAGTACGCTTTGTCTCACTTAAAGAAATCCAGTAGTTACCAGACCAGAGTTGGGTCCAGGACATTTTCAGGAACCTCGCCTCCTCTCAGCTCACTCTGCGACCTAATGCTGCTCGTGTCAATTGTCACAAAGTGGCTAACAGAGCTCCAGGCATCACATCTGCTTTCCAGCCAGCAGAATAAAGGGAGAAGCACGGTAAACTTCCTCTCACTTAAGAAAGCTTCTCCCCAGTCATGAAACTAAAAATTTTCAACTGTTTTTTGGTATTACTCATTTAAAAAACAATCCTTTATGCCCTGGCCGGTTTTGCTCAGTGGTTAGAGCGTCGGCCTGCGGTCCTGAGAGACCCGGGTTCGGTTCCCGCTGAGGGCACGTTCCTCGGTTGCAGTTTGTCCCCGGCCCTGGTCGGTCGTGCGGGTGGCAGCCACTCGATGTGTCCCTTTCACATCGATGTTTCTCTCTCTCTCTGTTCCTCTCTCCCCCCCCCCCCACTCTACCTGAACAAAAGGTGGAAAAATGTCCTCGGGTGAGGATGAAAAAAAAAAAAAAACAATCCTTTATACCTTGCCACCTTTATCAAATACTAAATTCTTAGGTAGCTGTATTTCTGACATTTTTCCAGTTCTGTTAATATGATCTAGTCTTTCACACTTCTTACTCAATTTATTTCTAATTGTTCTTATAATTTTGTTACTATTTAAAATAGAATTATGTGCCTGCCGGTGTGGCTCTGTCGTTGAGCATCAACCCATGCACCAAGAGGTCACTGGTTCGATTCTCGGTCAGGGCACATGCCCAGGTTGTGGGCCCAGTGGGGGACATGCAGGAGGTGTCCAGTCGAGGTTCTCTCTCATCGATGTTTCTGTCTCTCCCTCTCACTTCCTCTCTCTGTAAAAATCAATAAAGGGAAAAAATAAATAAATAAAATAAAATGATATATTTAACAGTATTTTGGGAGGGCTGATATACAGAATAATACTTAGTAATTTTATTTTGTAACCAGTTTTCTTTCTCAACTCTCTAGTGTAAGTTTTAAGTTAATGCTCTTGGTTCTTTCAGATCTGCAGTCAAACCGCCTCCTTTCTAATATTTAAACCTCTTGTTTATTTTCATTCTTCACTACGTTGGTTAGAACTCTGAAAACGGTGTCAATTAATAGAGATCTGTGCAAACTCTTTGGTTGGTCTTATTTGTGACTTTAAATTAATTTCACACTTAAGCCCAATATTGACTTTTTGTTCAATACAAATATTTCTTATTGTAATAAAGATTTACCCCAGATTGCTACCTGGAGAGTATTATGCTAAGCGAATTTAGCCAGTCAGAGAAAGACAAGTATCACACGATCTCATTTATCTGTGGAATTTAATGAACAAAATAAGCTGACGAACAAAATAGATCCATAGACATGAAAGTAGGGAACAGACTGATAAACCTCAGAGGGAAGGGGGAGGGGGCAGGAAGAGATAAAGCTAAGAACTTAGATGCATAACCAGTGGACACGGACACAGTGAGGTGGTGTCAGGGGTTGGGGGTTGGGGAGGAGTGTGTCAGTAGGGAAAACAGGAGGGACATCTGTAATACTTCCAACAATAAAGATCTCTTTTTTAAGTTGTAGTTTAGTAAAAAGCTTTTGTTTTTTGGCTCTTGCTCTTTATTTTCTGTATTGATAAAATGTAGAATATATTTTTCTTCAACATGCTAATGTGATATTAATATTAATGACTAGAGGAGATGCCAATTGTGTGGGACCTAATGCCAGACCGCCTGGTTCCAAATCCTGCCTCTACCATCTAAAAGCTTTGTAACTGGTATTTTTCTGCTTTCTGTCTTAATTACTCACTTGTGAAAATGAGGATTAAAGTAATACCTCAGGGTTGTTGCGAAGATTAGATGTTAATGCATATACAGTTATTAGAACACTGCCAGGTAAATGGTAAATGTGAGCATCATCATTTTTGTTGAGTTAGGACTAACCTTATATTGTCATATTATGCTATTATTTTACTATATCGTGAATAAAAAGCATAGTTATAGAAAGGTTAAATCATGTTTCTAGGGAGATAAAACTAGTAAGTGTTCTAGCCAAGATTTAAACCCAGGTCATTTCTATCTTCCATACTCATGATGGAATTTAATATTTATTTTGGGAGAATTGTTGTCAAGTTTATTATTGTCTTATATTGGCCTTGTAAATGATTGAGGTAGTATTCCATCTTTTCCTCTGTTCTGGACCAGTTTAAGTAGCATAGAAACTACCTCTTCCTCAAATGTTTGATGAAATATTGCTTGCAGACCATCTGGGTTCCATAATTCATTTGGAGGAAATTCTACAGTGCTTCAAAATTTTTCTCAGAGCTAAGTCAAAGAGTCTTGATCTACACCTAGGGAACCAACATTTAGTGACGGTGTGTGTGTATAAGGGGTTGTGCTAGGGATTGTTGGGTCAAAAGACATGAATAAAGCATAGGAAGCAGTCTACCAATTAAGAGGTAGATAGGACTGATTGAGAAAGAGCAGGTAAACAATGCATGGCAAGACATTTAGATAATGAAAACAGTTTAAAAAATGAGAAATAAAAAAAGAAATTAAGATAATGAAGGAAACTATGCTTAATCTATTCTTGGAAAGGGTGACTCTTGTGGGCTAGAGTGATCCCATATCCCTCATGGAGCAGGTGGGTAGAAGCAGGCTTTTAAGAAGAGCTGAGATGAAGTAGTAAGAGAAGGGGATATGTACCCTGATTGCCTTGAAAGCAGGATTTGAGAGCCCATATTTTGAGAAATTTTGAAATGCCTATGTCCTTTTCCCCTTCCCTTTTACTTGTCATAGGGAGCAACCTAATGCATGACAATGAAAATAGTCTTTGAAGCAATCCAGATGGAAGTAAGCTCAAGCAAATCCCCCTGAAACTCTGAGCCTCCAGTGTCCTGTTTATAGAATGAGCATAAGGAACCCCCTCCCCCATCATGCCATAGCAGTGTGGAACAGATAAGGTAAAAGATGTGAAAATGCTCAACCAAGTCAGCTACCTGCTCAGCTGCCCCATTTCTCTTTGTGTTACAGGCAACTGTTTTCAGTCAAAGAGAGAACATGAATTGCAGCACATCAAAAACTTTTACCTATGCAGATTGATGAATTAACACTCATTACTCCACCTGCAAACCACGTGGGACTTCTTACTCCTCATTTCCAAATCCGCCATATTCATTCATGACATGTTCATTCACTAGCCTTTTACATAGGCTGTTCCCTTTGCTTGGAATGACCTCTTTCTCTTCTTCCCTTTCTAGGTGGGAAGCTGTTGTTTTTCTTCCAAGGGTCACATCCCGTGTAATGTCTCCTATGAGGGATCTCCCAGACAAAATGAGTTGCTTGTTCTCTAGGGTACCACAGCATTCAAACAGACCTCCTCTGCGTGTACTGCAAGCTCTTGCGAGGCTGTGTCTACAGTTTATTTATCTTTACATCTTCCCCTATTGCCAGTCAACAGTGACTGGCTTACAGCAGATGCTGCTAAGTGTTAGCTGCATGTGCATGTATGAATGAATTCCCAAACCAAGGCTTGCAGACATCTGGTTCTACCATACCAGCTGCAGGGCAAAAACAAAATGAATCTCTAGAACAGCTCTTGACAGCCAAGTCATTATTTTACACTCTTTCATTGGAAGCTCCCACTTTTTTGTTGTTATAACTGGTGAAACCACATTGGAGCAATTATCCCCGACTGAGTGAATTCGAGAGGATAGTATATGATCTCTAGAAACCACAAGGAGAAAGCTGATGATCTGAGAAAACTCTACCCAGAAAGAATTTAGTTGCCAAAATATTTAGTTTCCCTAAAGAGACATTCACAAGGAAATTAAATTTAAATCTGAGAATCAGCGTATTCAGGGACAGTAGGAAGTATTTTACATTCTTATGGAAAAGTGAGGAAGTGAACTTTTTCTTGACCTCATATCATAATTGGAAAAACATTTTATAAACCAGTAGATCTAAACCACTTGTCAGAGTTGAAAAAAAAGAAAAAAGGCAGCTAAAAATACCAAGTGTTTGATTGTCACTTTGGCATTTGTAGCGCTCTGAAATTTCATTCTTTTTGTTTTATGTGACTTAGGAAGTGACCAAGATTTTATGACTGTATTGATTCAGTTGTTTAATTCAATAAGCATTATCAATCATAATCTATATGCTGAGTGCTATGCTGGAAACAGTGGACATGAATTTGGTAGGAAAGAGTTGAAATTTTGAAAGAACAGATCTAATTCTTTTCCTAGAACTCCTAGTAACCGTGGGTTCTCTGGCTGGTAGTCACCATCCTGCCTTGAGAAATCCCTGGGACAGCTGAAGGATTGCTCGTGCAAGTGTGGCAGATAAATTTGAGGGAATGATAGGTTTCTAGAGAAGCTGTTAGGGAAGTGACATACTCTTTCATTAAAGGCAGAATGAAATGTTCCTTCCTCTGGTTTGAGACTGTTGGTCATAGAGGTGTTTAAAATTTCATTATGGAGTTGGTTTCATTGTTTATTTGTTCTTTCTACTGTGATCACGTGTGGGGAAAAAGGTGTGGAAGATAAGAGGGAATTGTTTAAAAATTTTTAAGCTGATTTAGAGGCTAGAAAGATGAGCTAAGCTGGTCCTTTTATGTTGTTTTTAACAGTGGATATGGCGAATAGGCCATGTGTGTCTGGACTAGAATGATGCTGCTGATGGTCCCAGTCAAACTGACTCTTCACGATCCCTGCTGTGCACCTGGTCTTCCAGGAGAATCAGATAAGGAGGATACACTTCCCATGGACAGTCTGACATCTTGCCAAATGGATAGGAATGGGCTACAAATGAGAAAACAAGCCACGTCCTGTAAGAGTGGTGCGAAGCGCTTTGGGTTAGTGAGGTGAGGGAAATAACGTACACCAGTTGTGGGGTGATCAGGAACGGTGCCACTGGAAATGAACATTAATGAATTAGGTAATATGTTTGGTGGCAGAAGGGGATCTTTATCACTTCAAAAGTCCTGATCTTTTATTTCCCATTTCTTCTGATACCATAATCATAAGCCCTTTTTGGAGAGCAGCTGTAGTTGATTTGACTGGAGTGTGGTATAGGTTTAGAGAGCTAGGGGTTAGGTGGGTGGAAGCAGGAATGTGCCTGAGGGACTATGGCTTCAAGCCGGAGAGTCTGCACTTTAATATTCAGTGGGGGGATCTTTGAAGGTTTGAGCAGAGCATTGCAATGACTGCACGTGCTCTTCATTAATGTAAGCTGGCAGCTTGGAGGAGTGCAAACTCATTTTCAATTGCAGGAGCAGACAGCAGTGGAGAGACTGTCACAGTTGTCTAGTTAAGATGTAATGAGACCATGGAATGAGCAAGGTCAAGGGACTCAGGTGAAGGGTTCTGAGACTCCACAACAAAAGATGATGCATAAAAAGAAAAATTGATACATTGGATGTCATCAAAATTTAAAACTTTTGCTCTGTGAAATTCCGTTAAGAGAAAGAAAAGACGAACTACAGAACGGGAGAAAATATTTGCAAAGCACATATCTGACAGTACCTGGACTATATGAAGAACCAAAGAACTTATGTGCACATATGCATAACCTATGGGCACAGACAATAGTATGGTGAAGGCAGGGGGCAGGGAGGAGGGGGTTAATGGGGGAGTAGGGGAAATCTATAATACTTTCAACAGTAAAGATAAATTTAAAAAAATAACCCAATAGTGAAAAACAAAAACAATCTAAGTTGAAAATGAGTAAAAGACATAAACAGATATTCACTGAAGAGGATATACAGATGGTAAATAAGCACATGAAAAGATGTGCAGCTTCATCAGGAAAGTACAAATTAAACCCACAATGAGCTATCACTACACAACTATAGAATATCTAAAGGAGAAAATGATGACAACCCAAATGTTTTCGAGGATGTAGAAAGAAAATGACTCATTTGTCTATTGCTGATGGGAATGTTAAATGGAACAGAATTTAATAGTTTCTTATAAAACTATATGTGTAATTTGCCATCCTTCTAAAAGTTCAGGAAATTATATCCACATACAGATGATCAACAGGAAAGTATTGAGGTCAAATCCCAACAGTTACTGTAAGAAAAATAGGCAGGAAGGGGCAGAATAACATTTCTGCCAACAATGCAAGTGTGCTAGAAAGACGTGCTCCAAACATCTTTCTGTAAGGTTAATTTGCAAAACAAATGAAGAGACATTAAGAAAATTATACAGGACTTTAGAGAATAACATCCATCAGGAGAACTCAATAGCAAAATGACAAAATTCAAGAAATAATTAGAAATAAAATACATAGTGAAAAATAAAATAATTTTAGAAATGAAAGCTAAACTAGAAGAAATAAGAATGTATATCAAATAAAGGAGAAAAAAATAGAAAAGTTTTCAAATGTAAAAAGAAAAAAAGGATTCAAAAGAAGGTTACAAATGAAGAAAAAGAAAGTTCCAACACACATAAGAGTCTCTGAAGCAGATGTCAGAGCAAAAACACACACACACACACACACAACAGAAAACCACACAAATAAATAAAACAAATACTAAACTAATAATTGAGAAAATTTCGCTGAGATAAATTGAAAACATATATTGAAAAACTATACTTTATACCAGCATGAGACACATTCTGGTAAAAATTACCTTTAAAGAAAGGGAAACAACTCTTTTGAATATCTAGACACTGTATGTTATTGTAAGAGAGAAGATTAGATTATCATTAGACTTTTCATGCTGTGTTTGAGAAGAGCATGGAATAATATATTCCATTGGAAAAACATAAGGCCCCTAAAGAAAGAAAATGTGAACCAAGGTTTTCTATCCAGAAAAACTGACTTTCTAAATTAAAAAGGCAGTGCGGCCAGTGTGGCTCAGTGGTTCAGCGTTGACCCATGCACCAAAAGGTTGCTGGTTCGATTCCCGGTCAGGGCACATGCCCAGGTTGTGGGCCCAATCCCCAGTGGGGGGCAGGCAGGAGGCAGCCAGTCGATGTTCTCTCTCATTGATGTTTCTATCTCTCTCTCCCTCTCACTTTCTCTCTAGAAAATCAATAAAGGAAAAAAAGAAAGAGAAAAAGGCCGATGACAACTATTTATATGCAAGAATTCAGGGAATATTGTTCCCATGACCCTTCCTAAGGACTCTTCTAGAGAATTTGTTTCAGTGAGCCCTTTCTAAGATTCTACCAGAGAATGACTTTGGACAACCAAAGTGACTAGAGAGACATGTACATAAGACTGTCGGTGAGCACTAAACTGTTATTAAATGAGGGCCCAAAAGGGAGAGTAATATATGTAATGGCTGTAGGATTTGGCAGTGTAGACTTAGTAAAATTGCAAATCAAAATGTAGAGGAAGAGAATAACATTTGCAAAACAAAACAAAAAACTCCCAACAAACTGAAAACCAGAACCAAATAACCAGACAACTATGTTATTCTGAGACGAATGTCCTAAAAGTCCCTTTTCCACCTGTCTGTCGTCTCTCACACAGACATATGGCAGCTACCCCAGTTTTCAACTCTGAAGTCTCCAAGTCCCTTTCTTCCTTTTTCTGCTTATCTCCACATTCTCTTCATTTCTCTTCTGATGTGGACATTTGGCAACCTGAATCAATCAATCAATCCATGCATGTTCAGTTTTTCTTCACTATCATTACTCTAGCAAGCAAAATCACCAAACCTAATCTTGAAAATAGAAAATTCTCCTTAATGAGGAGAGGAGGAGAAGAAACTGTGAATATAGCATTTGTTACTATTTTGTCATATCTCATAGGAGATGGTGTTATTGAATATGATCAGTATCGATGCCTAATTTTTATATTAGATATCTTGGAGTTCCATAATCCTGTTCTTTTTTTTTTTAATCCTCAACCGAGGACATTTTTGCATTTATCTTCAGATAGAGTAGGAGGGAGAGGGGGGAAGAGAGAGAGAGAGAGAGAGAGAGAGAGAGAGAGAGAGAGAGAGAGAGAAACATCGATGTCAGAGAGAAACATCCAAGTGAGAGAGACATCGACTGGCTGCCACTCACATGACCCCAACTGGGGCCGGGGACAAACTGCAACCGAGGTATATACCCCTAGCAGGAACCGAACTTGGGACTCTCTGGTCTGCAGGCCAGCGCTCTAACCACTTAGCAAACCGGCCAGGGCATCTTGTTTTTTTTTTTGTTTGGTTTTTTTATTCTCGTTTTCTGTGGTTAAAATTGTTAAAAATAGTAACTACACAGTTGTCTATAGCTTCACTCCAGCTATTTATGTGCTGTCTATACCATGAAATTTTTGTTATCTATTTCTATTTGTTAACACATTCCTTAGGTAGGCTAACTTCTTATTTCTAGATAGGAAAATATTAAAAGCAAAGATTAAATATCACTTAGCAAAGATTTGGCATAAATAATAATAAAATTTAAATATTAAATATCACTTAGTAAAGATTTGGCATAAATGCCATATTAT
Source organism: Molossus molossus (assembly GCF_014108415.1). NCBI lineage: Eukaryota > Metazoa > Chordata > Mammalia > Chiroptera > Molossidae > Molossus > Molossus molossus. The sequence continues at coordinate 55,094,318 of NW_023425349.1, read as the reverse complement.
TAGATCATGAGTACTTTTCTGTCCAGGAATTTACATATGAAAATATTTTTATAACCTCTGTTCCTCTGTTCTAGACCATGCCTGATATATAATATTGTTGGTCAATGTGTGTTGTAGTGTTCTCGTGGAGATTGAATTTCTGCATCTACATAGGCTGAAAGGAGAAGGGGGTGCATATACATATACATATATGGAGAACCAGGGAATTTGGGGTTAATAAAGATAAAGCCTAGGACAGTTCTCTCGACCTCACGCTGGCCTTTTCCATGTTTACCGTCTGCTCATGTACAGTGGTAGATCTGGATTTCCCTGCGTGCCTTTGGAAGTGCTGTCAGAGGCTGAGGTGGAGGATGGAGTAAGGCATCTGGGTTCGCCATGGTGGGGATTTCCACTGAGCCCTGCCAGAGCGAGTGGCTTTTCCTCGAGGAGGGGATGCCATGGCTCTAGGTTTCTCTAGAGCGGACTAGACTGTGTGCACAGAAACGTCCTCTGCGTGGGGCTTTGCTGCCTCCAGCAGACCAGGCCTGGCCCTTTGAGGAAGCACAAAGAGCGTCACTGATGAGAGCCACGTTCAGAAGCACGGGGACCGTAAACATGCAGAAGCACCAGGCTTCTGTGCCACTGGAGAGGTGGGCCGAGACGTCCGGCAAGGGAGTCAGAGTGTGTAGTTGCTATTGTTATTACTAGTACTAAAAACTTGATAGAAAGATAGATGCCCTGTGCCTTAGTACAGTGTGCATGGAAAATGGCCTGCACACCATCCCTCTTTTTGTCAGTGTAGTAGTATCTCCTGGTCTTGAATTTGTATGTTCGTAACAATTTTTTATTGTATTCCTTCATTTTTCTAATACACATTCTTTAAATTTAAGATGTATTTCTAGATTAATATGGCATTCTCTTCTAAAATAACTACACTTTTTTTTGAAGTTGTTCTGTACTTTTTTATGTGCTTTCATTCATTTTTTTAATTTTATTTTTGTTACAGATGTTTCTCCTTTTTTTCCCCATTGACACCCTCTTCCCCATCCCCACCACCCCATCCCCGGCTTTGTTGTCCATGTCCATCGGTTATGTGTATATGCATATAAGTTCTGTGGTTTATCTCATCTCTCCCTCCACCACCCCCTATTCTGAGGGTTGTACCCTACTTCCACGTCTCTGGATCTACCTTATTCCTCAGACTGTTATGTTCATTATATTCCACAAATAAGTGAGATCATATGATACTTGTCTTTTTCTGTTTGGCTTGTTTCACTTAGGATAATACTTTCCAGGTCCCTCCATGTCGTCTCAAAGGATAAGAGATCTTTCTTTCTTACAGCTGCATAATACTCCATTGTGTATATGTACCACTGCTTTTTTATCCATTCGTCTACTGATGGACACTTGGGCTGTCTCCAGATCTTAGCTATTGTAAATAGTGCTGCTATGAACATGGGAGTACATATATTCTTCCTGATTGGTGTCTCAGGCTTCTTAGGGTATATTCCTAGAAGTGGGATCACTGGATCAAATGGCAATTCAATTTTTAATTGTTTGAGGTAACACCATATTAAACAAACATTCTGAGTATTACACTTTCTTCTTGCTCACATTTGTTGACAGAAATTATTTAGAGTGTTTGTTTAATGTACTAAATGTCAAAGGACAGGAAATGAGAAAATCAACACAACTTTTTACATGAGCAAACAAAAACATAAGAAAGCATTCATTTCCATGATGATTCAGAAATTGAGAATGAAAGTAATGATTATATTGGATTATATTGGATGCAGTGATTCCTAAATAAATGTTTTTGAATGAATGAAGTACTGATTAATATCTAGTAAATGAAAAACAAAACAAACATAAAGAATAGTAATACTCACCAAGAATGAAAATGTGGTAAAATATATTAGTGATGGTAGTTTGTCTTTTGTTTGATTTTTTTTTTTTACCAAGTGAATAGCTTTCTTGTTTTTTTCCGATTATAAAAATAAATGTTATAGTGAAGATTCAAACACGGGAAAAATAAAAAGAACCCCAAATCTCTATATCCAGAAGGAATCGCTGATAACATTTTGGTATATATCTTTCTAAATAGCTTCCTATGAAGATAAACACAGTGTTAAATTGCTACAATAATATTATGCATGCTGTTCTGCAATCTGAACACAGAGGTATCATGTTTAACCAACCATGGAAGCGATGGACTCTTAGCTTTACATTTTCTAGCTGTAGTAGACACCTCTAAGAGGCATCCTTGAATATACATCCATTCTTACTTGATAAAGGATGAAGTGCATCCTGGAAGAAATTGTTATGAGGAGACTGTCCAGCAAAGAGTACATAGGTTTTAAATTTTCAACCACATGGGCAGAATTTAGAAATTTACATTCCCAGTGATGATATTCATAGTTTTCTCACAGCCTTCCCAGTAATTGATACTGTCAGCATATATTTTTAAAATTGTGCTGTTGGCATTTTACAGTTGTCAGTGCCTACTGACCCCTCTTACTAACTTTTTAATAGGGGTGTTTGTTTCTTTTTATCTTTTACAGCTAATTGTATATTGGGAATATAAGTCATTGTTATGTATGTTGAAAACATATTCATAGCTTATCATTGTTTTTTAATTTTGTTTTAAAGTATTAAAAAATATATTGCCATAGGTATAATTTAAAATTTGAAGTAGTTACCACTACTTTCTGGAAATTATGGCATACTTAAAAAGACTTCCCCCACCATATTTAAACAGAAGATAGGGAGGGGATTAAAACATGAGGAAGTGCCCTGGCTGGTTTGTTCAGTGGTTAGAGTGTCGGCCTGTGGACCAGAGAGTCCTGGGTTCAGTCCCCCCCAAGGCAGCGGTTCTCGACCTGTGGGTCATAACCCCTTTGGGGGTCGAACGACCCTTTCACAGAGGTCACCTAAGATATAACAGTAGCAAAATTACAGTTATGAAGTAGCAACGAAAATAATTTTATGGTTGGGGGTCACCACAACATGAGGAACTGTATTAAAGGGTCGCTGCATTGGGAAGGTTTAGAACCCCTGGAAGGGCATGTACCTCGGTTGCAGTTTGTCCCCAGCCCCGGTTGAGGTTGTGTGGGTGGCAAACAGTCCATGTGTCTCTCTCACATCGATGTTTCTCTCTCTCTCTCCCTCCCTCTCTCCCCACCGCTCTGTCTGAAGATACATGCAAAAATGTCCTCAGGTGAAGATTAAAAAAAAAAACAAAAGAAAGAAAAGAGGATGTGTGGGTGGTAGGCATTTTGCAATTTATGGAAATAGGAAAAAACAGTAACTCAGTTTATATCCTAATTAAATCACAAACAAACAACACAAAAGAAAAATCTAAGCCTATCTGGTTAAGGAGGATTGAGTCATATACATTTTGAAACTTTTATCTATTCTGGAGTAGGAGGCAGTCAAAACATGGAGAAATGCTTTCACTAATTCAAAAAATATTTGTTAAGTATTATGTACTGTACTGGGTTTCGATTCAGAAAAAAAAAAAAGATAACGAACCCCAAAATAAAGTAAAATTGCACTTGTTCATAGAGAGCTCAGGCTGCAACAGTCATGTATGTACAAGGAATGGAAGCCTAGGGGCCTCTTTCCTTCTTCATTCTGTCTTTTCCTACTTCAAGATCATAAGAAAAACAATTGATAAAAATCCTGATTTCTTGAAAAATGATTTCTTGTGCTTTTAAGAAAATATATTTAAAAGAGCCCCAAACTCCCTTCTGTGTCTATATTCATGGCTGCCTCCCTGCAAGGAGACATTGATGCCTTTGAGACACTGCCTGGGCTGTAATAACAACCTGTAATCATGTTTTATGCCAGGAAAATGTTTTCTAAACATCTGCACTATTTAACGAGCCAAGATGTTTTGTGAAAAATATCTGTGAATGCCTCTATCAGGAGGTACTCATTCATTTAATGTAATGGTTGAAAATATTTGAAAACATTTGATCATCTTCACTCTGTGTGTGTGTGTGTGTTTTGAATTTGTGTGCATGAATGTGCATATGCTCATGTGTAACACTAGAATTTTATATACGATTATGTTTTTAATTATAATGTAATTTAATACACATACTGTAACTGATTCTGTAAGGGAGAATGGAAGACATTAATGATAAGAGCTAAGATCTACTTTATAATGAGAGAAATAACAGTCTCTTATTGTTTTAATGGGATTTTAGAAATTATTTAAACTTCATTATTCAGTCTTAACAAAAAGCCTGTGAAATAAGCATCAGTATTTTCATTGTATGTAGTGAAAAAATGTGACTCCGTGTGATTAGGTGATGAAAGCTCCTGGGTTAGTGAATAGCAAACGTGAAAGCAAAAACCAAGGTCGCTGTTTTTTCTACCCCACCGCAGCTGCCCCAGTGCTATCGGCATTAGTGAGTTTAGTACCCAGTTATCTGTGAATGGATCTAATGAGATCCTAACCACTTACCATGGGCCCTTCTTGCAGAAACTAAGCTCCCTTTTTAATTCCACTTGCCCCAGCTTAATGAGGTAGGAGCAACATGGGCTCTGGAGTCAGATTCAGCCCTGGGTTTGCATTCCAGCTCTGCTACGTATTAGCTGCGTGTATTTGGAACTAAACTCTGCCTTGTGTTCACCTGGGAACATTGGCAGTGATGGTACTGACAGTGAGATTTTTGTGGTATCTCTGGCACACAGTCCACAGCAACATTTCCTGGACTCTCCTAAGATGGCATCAAGAGATACAATACAAAATGAGTTGGGGAATGCAGGGTTATGGATAGTGGAGCCCTGGGTGTAAAGGAAAGAGCCAATATGAGTCAATGTGCCGCCGTGTTAACCCACCTGCAAAGAATTGATATTGGCCATAGTTTGAGTCATCTCTTTTATCTCTGCTCCTCATATTCTCATACATCCCAGGAGAAATTGTATTAAGAAGAAAGAAATGGAGAGCCTTGAGAACATGAGAGAAATGTAGGAATGGCATTGATGACTCTTTTTGCAATGCTCAAAATAGATGTACCTAATCCTTTTTATTTTGTTTTTTTCACCCTTTATAGCTGACGGTGTCTGCGTCTTTAAATGCTTACTCAACCGAGACACCGAATGTTGCCGTGTGGGGAAGGAGTCCATCCTGATCACCCTGGGGTACAGCAGTGCTCTGCTGAAGTTTGAGTCTCAGGCCGGTAAGTTTTGTGCTTGTTGACCTCTGTCTTTCCTGGAAATGAATCTCCCGATTGGTTGACTTTCGCTGTCATTGATTGGTTGGCTTTCAGCAGCATGTTTCCTGATGTGAGTTGTCATAGATTAAAATAATGATTTAAAATGGGTTCTGGGGCTTACTTGATACTACTGTTTTAATCCCCTCCCACCCCCCATGGACCAGCTTCGTCTTTTCTAGAACTTAATATAAATGAAATAATTTAGTTTATACTCTATTTAATCTGTGTTGCTACAGGTAGTCGTAGTTTATTTATTTATTTTGTTGCTAAGTAATAGTCACAGTTTGTTTATCCATTCTCATTTTGATAGACATTGAAACTCCACATTTGGGCTGTGAGCAATAAAGTTGCTATAAATATTCTTGTACCGACCTTTTTTTATACTTTTTTTTTTTTTTTCCCATTTTTCTTGGATCAATACCTAGGAGTAAAATTGCTGGGTCATAAGTTTTTTCCAAAGTGATCATACCATTTTACATTTCTGTCGATAGTGGACAAGAACTCTGGTCATACCATATCTTTGCCAACATTTGGTCTTTTAGTCTTTTCAGTTTCTTCCATTTTGGTGGTTTCATCGTATCTCATAGTGGTTTTAATTTATATTTTTCTGATGACTGATTATGTTAAGTACTTTTCATGTGCTTATGAAATAAAATTGTTTGCCAGATACTAATTGGTTATCTGTGGAGCTGTTACTCTTTATATATGATACCAGGCATGTGTCAGGTAAATAATTTATGGATGTTTTCATCTAGTTTGTAGCTTCCTTATTCATTCCCATAATAAAATCTTATGTTAAGCAATTATAAAATTTGATAAAGTCTAGTTTATCATTTTTTCTTTTCTCTATATTGCATTCTGTGTCCTAAGAACTCTCTGCCTACCTTCAAATAGCAAATGATTTTTTTTCTATATTTCCTTCTAGAAATATTATAGCTTAATATTTTTGGTATACATTCCATCTTATTTTGTATATGGTATGAGGTATGGGGACAAAGATTATTTTTAGACCCTGTGGATAAACAGTTTTCTAGCATTATTTATTGAACAGACTTTTGCAAGTGAAATGGCTGTCTGTAGACTTGGTCTATTTTGGAGTTCTCTATTCTGTTCATTGATTATCCTATGCCAGTAGTTATCACATTGTCTTAATTAACTTTAAAGTAATGCTTGAAGTCTGATAGTTTGTCTTCTAACTTTGTTCTTCTTTGTTAAGATTGTTCTGGATATTTTTTGATACTTTGCATTTTTATACACTTTTATAATTAAGTTATAAATTGCTACAAAAGTGCTTAGTCTAATCATGCTTGAGGTTGATCAGTTTGGTGAGAATTGTCATTTTGGCAATATTAAGACTTTCAATCATTGATGAGCTGAAGACAGCTCATACTAAATCACAAGAGACTATTATTAAAATTTCAGGAATTTGATAGCTTGAAATTAGTGAGAGAATTTACACCACAGAAATTGGCAAACTCCATAAATGGGGACCTCCTTTTTTTGTGTGTGGAGAGAATCAGTTGTTAAATGTTTACCAATATGCCATGGCTTCCAGTCCAGGAACAGGGTATTTCTCCATTTATTTAGGTCTTTAACTTTTCCCCAGAAATGTTTTATAATTTTCAATGTGAAAGTCATACACAACCTTTGACAAATGTATCCCTATTTAGTTTTTAAACCTATTATAAATAAAAATTTGAAAACACACCATTGTCTGCTGCGAGTATATAAGTGAATTAATATTTAGTATTCATCTTGGATACTATAATCTTTTAAATTCACCCACAAGTTCTAGTAGTTATAGAGTTTTCTTTAGCATTTTATCCCTTTAAAAAACTTATAACCTGCAAATAGAGATAGCTTTCATTCTTATCTTTATACCTTTTATGTTGTTTTTTTTTTGGCCTTTTGAAATTCTTATGACCTTAAATACAGTGTTGAATAGAACTGAGAGAGCAGTTGTCCTTGACTGTCTCTCTTAATTAGGAGGAAAGTCAGCATTAAGTGTAATGTTTGTTGTGAATTATTTTGTGGATGCCCTTGATCAGATCAGGGGAGTTCTCTTCTTCCCTTAGGATGCTGGATATTTTTATCATAATGGGGGGTTAGATTTTGTTAAATATTTTCTGGATCTACTGAGATAACCTATTCTATGAATTTAGTGAATTGCTTACTATAAAATAGTTTGTATAGAATTGGTATTATATTTCTCCATGAATTGTTTGATAGAAATCACCCATATACCATTAAGGCTTGAAGTTTTATCAACTGGAATAAAATAGATATAGAAATCTTCAGATTTTCCTTCTTGTGGCAATCTCATATTTTTTATTTCATGAATTTTTCCATCTCATCTAAAATGTCAGGTTTACTGGCAAATTTGCTCATACTTTGCATGTTACCTTTTTAAATCAGTACTATCTGCAATAATATCTTCCATTTCGTTTCTAATGTTGGTTTTAAGTGTCCTCTTCTTTTTTTTTCTCTTGATCAGCCTAGTTAGAGGTTTATCAGTCTTATCAGTCTTCTTAACAAACCAGCTTTTGGTTGCACTGTTTTCTCTAATGTTTATCTATTTTCTATTTCACTGATTTCTTTAAGAAATGGAAATTTGGTGGGGGATATATAATGGGACATAACTAAACTAAGAGCAAAATGTCATTTTTACTTTTTATTATAATCCTTTAACCTGTTATCTAAAACACCATCCCCTTGAGGAAGAATTTAATTAGATCATCTTACTGATGAGGAGACTGAGATTCCAAGGAAATCAGTCACTTTCTCAGGGTCATATGACCCATATTAACCGACCAAGGATTCACATCCACAGCTGACTGAGTCTTCCCGCACCAGCACACATCTGCCCTGATGAGACACATTTCCTCCGAAGAAAGAAATAGCCAGTGAAAAACCAGGGATCAAGTGTGCATTATGAAGACTGAATGGAAAACCTTTCTTTTACTGTGTTCACACTTAGACACTAGATGCTCAAGGAAGGCATACCGGTTAACTCTACATAGAGTGCACCTTTTCACAATGTCCATGTTTCAAGTATAGGGTACTGTTCAGAGTCGGTACCTAGAGTCTAAACTGGCCTGGGAATTTTATTTTTTAGGGGCCCTCAAATTGAACTGCCTTCACTTTCTGGACAAAAACTTTTCTTTGAGTTTCCAAAATGCAGTGAAATAGAAAATTTGAGATTCCAGTAGACAGAGTCCAAAGATATTGGGGTACATTCCACTCCCTGTCACATCCAGTGACCAGACAGTGTTTATGTCCCTCCTGCTCTGCTTCCAGCCCTCTACTTAGGAGCATCTTAAAGAGCCAGGACAGTCATGGGGCCCAGAACCAATGTGGCTCACTCAGTGACAGGAGTCTGTTGATCCTACACAAAGGCCCCTGTAAGTAATATCTCCTTATCTTCCAAGGAGAGAGAGTGAACTGATCCTTTTTGTTACAGTCTTTGATACAGAGATTTTGGACTCAGTAATGAAATCCAAATTCAATTTGTTTTTGCCTGTTTCAGAATATAAATGACTAAGGTTCTGTGTAATTTGTTTATACCAATAAAAAAAAACAACAATAAGTAAACTTTTTTAAAATTTATTTTTGTTACAGATGTTTCTCCTTTTTCCCCCCATTGACACCCTCCTCCCTGTTCCTCCCCACCCAGTCCCCAGCTTTGTTGTCCATGTTCATGGGTTATACATATAAGTTCTGTGGTTTATCCCTTTCCTCCCTCCCCTCCCCCTCTTCTGAGGATTGTCAGTCTGTACCCTGCTTCCATGACTCTGGGTCTATTTTGTTCATCAGTTTGTTTAGTTCATTATGTCCCAGCAATAAGTGAGATCATGTGTTATTTGTCCTTCTCTGCTTGGCTTGTTTTGCTTAGGATAATAAGGAAGTAAAATTTTTAAGTAGGGAGCTCATAGGTGGGACTAATTCTGATATCATGAATTCTTTTTTTTTTTAAATTTCTCACCCAAGGATACTTTTCCATTTATTATCAGATAGAGTGGGAGGAAGGGAGAAAGAGAAAGACAGAGAGAAACACTGATGTGATAGAGCCTCATCAACTGGTTGCCTCCTGCATGACCCGACCAGGGCTGGGGACACTGCAAACGAGGTATGTGCTCTTGGCCGAAATCGAACCCAAGACTCATTGGACTGCGGGCCAAACATGATATCATGAATTCTTTATTGGTTCAGTGTGTAACCTATATTTCAGGAATGAGCACAAAGACCTTGGACCACCTTCCTTTTGAAACTGGTTATAAAGTCTCATTTGTTCTATAAGAAGGAAAAATAATTGATACCAAGAATTTCAGACTCTATTTGAGAATTTTCCCAGGGGTGCCTTATAACACCTTCCTATTCTGGAGTTTGTGTGTTTCTTGATTTCTGCTAAGAGTGAATCCCTGTATCAAGTGGATTGCAAGTACAGATGTTTGCAAATTAATGGTCCTTCTTAGTTTAATTTAATCATAGTTTTCAAAAAGTAATGAGTGCCCCTGGGGAGTTGGTTGCCAGTCTGATTTTCCTGGCCTTAGGGATGGAATAAGCCAGGCAGCTGACCCCTCATTCTGGATCGGTCAGCGCAGGCTGTGATTCGAAGGGCCCGAGCCACAGCTGCAGGCAGGTAGTGTGGCAACCGAGGAGCAAGCTGGCTGTGACTCGGAGGGTCCCAGATGGCCCAGACCCCAGGTGGCAGTGGGATCCTGACTGTTGGTTGTCAGCTGGGTGTTGACAGAAAACTGTCTCATGGTGTCATTGTCCATCAGACACGATGGCTACATTTCTGAGATGTGCTCTGCTTTTCTGGGGTAAGAGGATGTGGCATTTGAAATGTGGACACTGTTTTATGTTTAGAAGTGAACAGCTGCCAAGTATCTGTGACTTGGGTAAGAAGGAAAATCCAACTTTATTGGGAAGTTGACCTGTAGTGATAATTAGGCATCACTAGGAAAGGAATGATCAAATATCCAAATATACCTCTGAGGAATATTTCTTTCCTTCTTCAGAATTGTGACTCATTGCTCTTCAAGCCTAAATTGGTCACCTGTCAAATAATCTCCAGCAATCTCAAAGACCACTGTGAAATCTGGCACATGAAAACTCTTTGTATTTTAGCGCTGGCCAGTTTGACTCAGTGGTTAGAGTGTCGGCCCTCGGACCAGAAAGTCCTGGGTTCAGTTCCTGCTGAGGGCACCTACCTCGGTTGCAGTTTATCCCCCACCCAGTTCGAGTCGTGTGGGTGGCAACCACTCTATATGTCTCTCTCACATAGATGTTTTTCTCTCTCCCACTCTATCTGAAGATAAATGCAAAAATGTTCTCGGATGAGGATAAAAAAACCTCTTTGAGTTTTAGAAGCAGAGGGGGTATTTAATAATGATGGATGTCAACAAAGAAAGAAATTTTTATTAAATGGACTTAATTCATGATAAAAAAAAAAAGACTATGATAAACAGACTATAAATGTACTAGATATGTGCAAGGTTTCGTTCCTGTTCATTCATTCATTCAACAAATATTTATTGAGAGCCTATTATGTGCCAAGCACTTGTTTATGTGGTGAAGATACAGTACTGGATAAATAGAAGCCCTTACAAATATGTAGCTAACATTTTAAGAGGATACAGACAATTAATGAATAAAATTATATAGTGGTTTGGCTCAGCGGTTAGAGCGTCGGCCTGCGGTCCAGAGAGACCCGGGTTCGGTTCCCGCTAAGGGCATGTACCTCGGTTGCAGTTTGTCCCCGGCCCTGGTTGGGTCGTGTGGGTGGCAGCCACTCGATGTGTCCCTTTCACGTTGATGTTTCTCTCTCTCTCCCTCCCTCCCTCCCTCCCTCCCACAAAAAATGGGAAAATGTCCTCAGGGGAGGATAAAAAATATATATGTGTAGTGAAAATAAACCAGAGAAAGAAGCAGAGAATGACTGGGGATTAAGTGTATACTCTCTGTAGATGCTTTCGAGGAAAGCCGTACTGACTGGGTGATTTGAGTACAGAGCCGCAGGAAGGAGGGAAGGAGCCACGTGCGTGTCAGGGCTGAGGGAGGTCCAGTCAGTGGAACAGAAGTACAGAGACCCTAAGACAGGATGTGTTTGAAGAACGGCACCAAGAGCAGAGGGCCTGGATGAAATGAGGGAGGGGGAGGAGGATGAGATCAGAGCACTGGAGGCCAGATTAGGTGAGACACTGGAGACCACGGTGAGCATCCAGCTGTTATTCTGGGGGAGAGCGAAAGCATCTGAGGGCTTGAAGCAGAGGCCTAGCATTGCCTGAGCCTGACTTAAAGTTTCTGTACTTTTTAAGGGTGTGTACCTCTCATCCCTCTCACAGCAGCCCTGTGACTTTGGCATATGATTAATTTTTATTCCCATTTTTAAGCAAAGAAATGAAGGCTCGTGGGTTGGAAGGAAATTGCCCAACTGAGAAAAAGAAAAAGTAAGGCCAGTGTCCTTTCAACAGCTCCCAGACTGCCCCTTCACTCTTCACTGGTTGACATTTAGTCTAGAAAACTCCTACCTTTAAATGGGATGATAACACAACCATGGGAAAGCCGACTTTTGTCAACATTTTACTAATGGAGAAAAGCAAAGAAACTGGTGGACCTTATTCTATGTGTTCATGAATCATGGGAAAATGTCTTTATCTTTTTTTTTCTTTTATTGATTTTAGAGAGAGAGGAAGGGAGAGGGAGAGAAAGATAGAAACATCGATGAGAGAGAACATCGATTGGCCGCCTCCTGCATGCCCCCCAATGGGGATCGGGCCCCCAACCTGGGCATGTGCCCTGACCAGATTTGAACTGACGACCTCTTGGTGCATGGGTTGATGCTCAACCACTGAGCCACACCAATCGGGCTATCTTTTTATATTTTTTAAAAGAAACTACACCTTATAAGTTTTATAAATATAACTGAGAACTTCCGGATACCCTTTAGACAGATTCATTAATTTACAGTACTTTGTCACATTTGATTTATCCATCTGTATATGTGTGTACATATGTAAATGCATTCTACCATTCGATCTATGAAAACAGTTGGGAGCAATTTGCCTATGTCATACTTCTTTACTCCTTCTTCCCAGGTAAAGCCTGTGAACAAGCATACTCTCTTTTGTAACCGCAGTAGAGGTACCAAATTCAGGAACTTAACATCAATATCATATTTATATTTAATCTCCAGTTCATAGTCCCATTTCATAAACTGTCCCAATCATGTCTTTTATAGCACCTTTTCCTCTCTAGCACTACCTCTGGTCTAGGAGCATGCACTGTGTTTAGTTGTCATGTCTCTTTAGAGTCCTTTAATTTAGACGAGTTCCTCACCCCTTTTCTTTCTTTGATGACATGGAGATATTTGGAGAAAAGGGATCATTTATTTTATAGATTATTCCCCAACTGGGGTTTTTCTAATGTTTCTTCATGAAAAGATTCCGAGTATGCATCACCAGTTAGATAGTGTGTCCTTCTCGGGCTATCACGACAGGAAGCGCTGAGGTCTGTCTACCCCTTGTTGGTAATATGGACTTTGGTGACCAGATCCAAGCACTTTCTGTTTTCTCCTCTATGAAGTTACTGTGTTTTCCCTGTTAGATGTAAATAGTAAGGAATCTGGGCGAAGGCACGTTAGCACCATGCAAATACCCTGTTCCTCATCCAATAACCCAAATTTAGTATATATTTATTATCCATTGCTTTGGGTATAAAGTTGATTGGGGGGTGGGAGGTATGTTAACCTTGCGTTCTGCAGTCTTGCTAAATCACTTAGTTCTTGTATGTTTCTTTCATAGACTCCCTAGGATTTTATACATAAGTGATTATATGATCTGTGATTAGAGACAGTTTGAGTTTTTCCTTTCCTACCTGCGTTTTAATTTTATCTATTGATTTTAGAGCAGGGGTTGTGGGGAGAGGGAGAGGCAGACATGAATTTGTTATTCCACGTATTTATGCGCTCGTTGGTCGCTTCTTGTATGTGCCCTGACCGGAGATCCAGCACTCAACCTTGGCATATTGGGGCGATGCCCTAACCAGCTGAACTGCCCAGGGCATGTTTCACTTGATTTGTTTCTTGCTTATTGCACCAGCTAGGCCCTCAAGTGCAGTGTTGCAGAGAAGAAATTAGAGTGGGCATCCTTATCTCGTTTGTGATCTCAGGAAAACCGTTCAGTTTTCACCATTAGTTGTGGGGGATTTTGTTCATGTCCTTTATCAGGTTAAGGAAGGTTCATTATGTTCCCAAGTTACTAACAGTTTCTATCTCGAATTGAAACACAATTATCTGAATCTGTGAAGATGATTGCATTATTTTTACTTTCAGCCTGTTAATATGATGAATTAAATTGATTGATTTTTGAATGTTCAAATGACCTTGAACTTCTGAGTTAAACTTCTTTGCCATAATGTATGATCCTTTTTATATAGCGCTAAATTCAATTTGCTAAAATTTTATAATTTTTGTGCCTGTGTTTCTTAGGTATTGCTTTGTAGTTTCCTTATTGCCCATATATGATTTGGGTATCAGTGTAATAATACTGGTCTTATAAAATAGGAGCATGTTCCCTAACCTTTGATTTTTGTGAATTCTTTGTATAGAATTTGGCATCATTTCTTCTTCAAATGTTTGTTAAAATTAAGAACCAAATACAAATGAACCCTGAGTTTTCTTTGTGAGATTTTAACTACAAAGTCAATTTATTTAATATATATATATATTTAATGTATCTACTGTTTACTGAATGAGCTTTAATTGTTTGTCTTTCATGAAATTTGCCCATTTTATCTAGGTTGTCAAATTAGTTGCTAAGTCATTCATAATACTCCTTTATGTCAGTATGATCTGTAATAATGCTCTTTCTCTCATTTCTTATATTGATAATATGCATTTTTATTACTCCACCTAGAGGCTTATCAACCTTATTGATCCTTTCAATGAAACAGCTTTTCAGTTAATTCATTTTTCTTTATTTATCATCCATTTTCTGTTTTATTGATTCTTGCTCTTTATTTTTTTTCTTCTCATTACTTCAACCCTCTGATTACTCTTTTCTCTCTACCTTTTTAAGGCAGATGCTTAAATCATCATTAATTAAGTCCTTTTTTCTAATATGTGCATTTATTGCTATACATTTTTTTCTCTACAGTGTTCTAGCTGCATCTCATACATGTGGTATGTTGTGTTTTCTTTGCTGCAATTCAAAATAATTATATTGTTATTTGTTCTTTGGTCCATGAATTTTTTTGATCCATGGATTATTTAGAATCATATTGTTTAATTTCCAAACATTTGGATATTTTCCAGATCATCCTTTGTATTTTTGTTGAACTCTTTTGTGATGTAAATGAAAATGTGATTTGCATGATATCAGTGGTTTCAGATTTGTTGGAGTTTGTTTTACGGCTTGCAGTGTGGTATCTCCAGGTGTATGTCCCATGTGCACTAGAAAAGAACATGTGTTGCGTTATTATTGGGTAGACTGTTCTATAAACATTGGTAGGTCAGGTTGATTAATTTTTAATGATTCTTGGTCTACTTGTTTATCATTATTGAGAGAAGAGATTTGGAATTACTATAACTTGTTTTGTCTGTTATAGCTATTTATGACCCTTTGCTGTATGAAATTGATATTTTATTGAGTATATGTGAGGTTATGCTTCAGATAATGACTCAAGAAAGCAAACACTAAAGATCCAAGTTTCTAGTGGACGTGTTTCCATTTTTTTCTTTTACGAGGAAAACTCATACTTCAGTGGAACCCGGCTGGGGCACGCCTGCTCCGTGCCTCCCTGCTCTCGGCACTTCTTACAGTCACCGTCTTCCCGGTCCCTGCCTCCTGCTGAACATGTGCACAGTATGTCTGCGGCGGCTGAAACATTTATGGGCGAAATGAACTTATGTCTGGGATTCGCTTTAGAATGTCCAGCCAAGGGAACAAAAAATGCCTGGCAGTAGAAATGAATTAAGGTGGATGAAAATCTTAGTAAGATTTTAATCTTGATGACAGAAATAGTTACATTAATCTATGTGCTTTGTGTACATTTGAAAATCTTCATAATAGATGTGAAAAATTCATAAGTAGCTAAGTCCATACAAATAGAATTCGGGGTTTCAAGCGCTACAAACATTTCTCCAAGAAACAAGTCCCATTTACCTGTGAGTGAATGGAGCTGCTGGTCACCTGAGGCACATTGATCAGGAGTTTCGCTGCATTGAAATGCCCTCTTACCATACAAAAGCAATGGTAGGAAGCTGAGGTGACTGAGCAATAGAAATTAAGAATCTTTATAATTTGGGTTTTACTGAATTTGACTAATAGCTTCTGGAAACGCAGAACAAGGTTATTTAATATAGGACCGTCAGAGTTCAACATTATTATTTGCTTTCTCCCCTTTATTTCCCTATTCTTTGTTTTTTAATCCTCACCCAAAGATACGTTTATTGGTTTTAGAGAGAGAGCAAGGGAGATAGAGAGAAACATGGATGTGAGAGAGAAACATTGATAAGTTGCCTCCCATTTGTGCCCCGACCGGTACCCCCAAACCAATTTGGTTCATGTCATCTTAGAATATTTTAGTGTTTGCTTATGGGGGCATGGACCCTATAGGAAGAGGCAATATGCTGTATTAAACCCATCTCAGGGAAGGGAACTCTTTATAAAGAATTTATGGAAGAGAACATGTTGGTTTGCCATTTGAAGAAATGCCAGATCTTCTGGGATGTGTAGTCAGTGATGTAGTCTTATATCACAACTGAGTTAAAATCTGCCTCTAGTGGCGTGGAACTCAGAAACCGTTCCTCTGTGGAGTGACTTGCAGGAGGCATATGTCCAGGCCAGTTTGAGAACGTCACAGTAGACCCACAGCATAATTCTCAACCTCTTTATACGCAAGCAGGGTTATAGAGCGTAACATCCATGTGCAGCGGCAAGAGGAGTAACGGGGTAAAGGTTTCTCTGAGGAAAAGATTTAGGTGCCAAACATCTCATCAGTGGTTTGTGTGTGAACGAAACGTATTTCCAGCCACTCACAGGCATGGCAATGGTCCCCGCAGTCTGCGTGATGCTGCCACACAGCGGAGGGGTGGGGGGCAAAGTGGTGCTTTCTGGAGACCCCAGAAGGACAAACTGAAACCAGATTTGCCTGAACTCCTTCTAATATTTTGGTCACCTCCTTTTACTGTGCTGGGTCCAGAAATTGGTTGACCCTTTTTCATTTCTACTAGCCACACTTGTAGAGAGATGCTGCTTAGGGTTTACAGATTCCCTTCACGTAGAGCTAAAAGTCTCCTTTCTGTTTTCTCTGGCTTCGAAATTCTCACACAATGGCTGTTGACATTTCGGGCGGGGTGATTCTTTGTGGTGGGGGCTGGCCTTCCCCGAAGGTGCTCAGCAGCCTCCTGCCTCCACTGGGTAGACGCCAACAGCACTCCCCGCCCCGGCTGTGACCACCAAATGTCTTCAACGAAATCACCCCTGGTTTAAAACACCTTTGAGGTTTCTGTGGGTTTCACTGTTGGAGATAAGGAGGGACTGAAAAATTAAGGTTCCACAAATAAGCCGCATTCCGTTCTTTTTTCTTTTATTTCCAACACATATTTGATCAAGGACCACAGTTTGCAAACTGGTGACCAGAGGGATGAGTTTACGAGAAAGTGAATTACATTTAGCCTGCAGGGTGATTGGTGTTTTTGTTTTTTAACCCTCACCCAAGGATATGGATATTTTTCCATTTATCTTCAGATAGAGTGAGAGGGGGAGAGAGAGAGAGAGAGAGAAAGAGGAAAGGAGAGGAGAGGGGAGGGGAGGGGAAGGGAGGGGAGGGGAGGGGGAAAGAGAAATATTGATGTGAGAGAAACACACTGACTGGTTGCCTCCCGCATGACCCCGACCAGAGCTGGGGACAAACTGTGACCAAGGCATGTGCCCCTGACCAGAACAGACGCTGCATTTCCCAGGTTCCTGGGGCAACACTCTAACCACTGAGCAAAACCCACCAGGGCTCCACTCTAGTTTCCTAACCGATCCCTCTACTTTCTAAATGCGCACACTTGGCTTGCTTCCCCTGTTTACATAACCTGTGTGACCGTGAAGGATTTGAATGTGCCACCTCTTTCTCGAGTGTACCCTGGAAGAAAAGGCAAGGACTAATGTGTGTGTTCATGTAGCCTGCTTCAGAGCCACCAAAGGCCACATAACACTGTTCAAACTGGGAAAAACAAAGGCTAAAACCTTCCTTAAGACAGTTTTCTTTCATCTGCCACAAAGTTATCATGATATACTGATTCTGTTAGAAAACAAGTCAACTTACTGCCATGTGCTAAGGAATTTTAACAGACAAGTCTGTGGATATTTTTGGTAGCTCCTGCACCCCAGGGTTGTGCAGTGCACATCTGGTATACCCATGTGGCAGTCTTAACGTATTTAAACTAAGTAAGGTCTGTATTCCATAGGAAAACCTAGACTTAGACTTCTCTGGGATTTCACCCAATTATCAGAGTTCAGAGAGATGAATAAGAGAACAGGGAAGATCAGGGTGACAGTAAACCACCATCACCTGTGTTCCCTGTAGTCGAAGGAGTGCCCTTTCTAATGGCAGGTGTTCCGACTCAGACTCTGTCCTGAACCAGTCTTGGGGGCAGGAAGGGTAAAACTCAAGGAGGGGTGGGTGAGCGGGAGAAGGAAATAAAAGCAGACGGGACTCTTATGTGGAGGTGACATCAAGGAAGAGAGGAGAGTTTCTGTGGCTGCCAGAACCTTCTTGCTCACACAGAACTGATCCTCAGAGACTGTTATTTTTTTTTTTTATCCTCAACTAAGGACATTTTTCCACTTTATGTTCAATTTTTTTGTTCAGATAGAGCGGGAGAGAGAGAGAGAGAAAGAAAGAGAGAAACATCGACGTGAGAGGGACACATCGAGTGGCTGCCTCCTGCACAGCCCAACCACGGCCGGGGACAAACTGCAACCAAGGTACATGCCCTTAGTGGGAACCGAACCTGGGTCTCTCTGGGCCGCAGGCTGATGCTCTAACCGCTGAGCCAAACTGGCCAGGGCTTGGAGACTGTTCTTTGTAGGCCTGAAAACTTTCTCTGGATACTGATTAACATCATCTAGCCAGGGTTCTTACGAGAGATGATCTCTTCATTTTTATGTTCCTAATTCAATATTCCTTTATTGCTATTTATCTTTTCTTCATCTTTTTAAATTTATTTACACGGTAAATGATTTTGAGCACTATTAAAATGTTAATGAGCTTGCGCTATGAAAAATCCCTCTTCTCATGGAGAGACTGTCTTCTAAATGTAATCACTACATATGGTGCCTGATGGGCACTCAGCTTATCATGGTGATCACTTAATAAGGTTTATAAACTTTGAGTCACTGTGTTCTGATTTCTGATGACTCCAGCAGTGTTGAGTACATTGTTTCACCGAAACCTTAACACAATTGGATATTGTAGGTTTTATTAATTCAGTTGTTCTAACTAAAATAGTACATCATTTCAGTTTGCATTTCATTACTTTCTGTGGTTTTGAAATGGAGGAGGATTTTTTTAGTGTCCCAGAATTTGATCTTGGGACACGGGGTGGCATCGTATCTCTGTCCCTGTGAGACCATCTGCGTTGGCAGCGGCCATCTTCAGGGCTGTTCACGGATATTCCTTCTGTTTCCTTCCAGCCATGTGGTAGGAGTCCACTCCCCGACCCTGTGGAACTTAGGCGTGGACACAAGGCTTGCTTTGGGCAATGAGTGAGAATGATGTGCCGTTTCGGCCTGAAGGTTTCACAAGCCTGCGTGGGCCTCACCGTGCTCCTGTTTTCTTGCATCCACAGCCCTGGGCACTTTCTAGCAGGGGTCCTTTGGTGAGAATAACAGAGAGCAAAGCCCTGTGCTGAGCTATGGTGGACTTGTAGCATAATTGAGAAGCAAATGTTCTAAACTACCGAAATTTGGGGATTGTGTGTTAGGCACGCGACCTGTCTGTCCCATCTGACTCGGCCGTGGGCCCGTCTGCCCTCCTGCCCTGCTGTGTCCTCGCGCCAGCGTCCAGGGCCCTCGGCACCACAGAGCATGCAGCAGACCTGACACCCAGGTGCTTTGCTGAACAAGGAAAGAGTGTGCTGGTATTTCTGTATAATCCATTCAGTTCCAAGCCACAAAGTGGGTGACAACACTGTGCCATCTGCTAGCTCAAATTATTTTTGTCATCTCAGATTAAAAATTGTTCTAATATTCAGCAGGGAGATGACTTAATGTGGGTTGGCTTCAGGCAACTTTTTAAAAATTGCCTTTCCTTCATGACAGGCCCATAAAAGCTAATAAAAAAAACCAAGCTAACATGTATTGATCGTTCATTATGCTTCAGGGACTGCACCAACAGAATCTCCTTTATTTTGCCTTGTGACATGATGAGGTCGGCGCAGCAATCATCTTTGGTTTACAGATGAAGAAACCGAGGCCCAGGGTGAATGTCACTTGTCAAGGCCATTCACTGCCAACAGGGGCCACATTGTTTCCTCCAAGACTCTCTCAAGGCCCCAGACTGGATACACTTTGATTCTGCCAGGCCCTCATCCTTTATGTTATCATCTTTCCCTCTCAGTTGCTTTTGCTATGTGATCAAAGATGTTATCCTGTGTGTGACTTTGTCCAGCCAACACTTAGCAAACAGGCGCTGTGCAGGCCGAGACACGAAAATCAGCGAGACGTCGTTGCTTCCCTCCAGGAGCGTATCCTCTAGAGCAGTGTCCACCTAGAGAAATGCAATGTGAGCCACATGTAGTAATTAAAAAATACTTTTTCCTTTATTGATTTTAGAGAGAGAGGAAGGGAGGGGGAGAGAGAGATAGAAACATCGATGAGAGAGATCACTGATTGGCTGCCTCCTGCATGCCCCCCACTGGGGATTGGGCCCACAACCTGGGCATGTGTCCTGACTGGGAATCGAACCGGTGACCTCTTGGTGCATGGGTCAGTGCTCAACCACGGAGCCACACTGGCCGGACTATAGTAATTTTTAAAATATATCTGTTCTTCCACTTTTTAAGTTAAAAATATACATAATATAAAATTCATCATCTTCACCATTTTTTCAGTTTCCAGTTTGGTGGTATTAAGTACATTCATATTTATTGTTCAACCATCACCAAAGTCTGTCTCCAGAATCCTTTCCACATATGGAATTTTAAGTTTTCTGGTAAACACATTTTTTAAAGCCAAAATAAACAGATTAAATTAATTTTAATAATATAGTTTAACCCAGTACATCCAAAATTTCATAATTTAAACATGAAACAAATATAGGAAACTATTAATGAGCTATTTTACATTTTTTGTACTCTTGTTTTTGAAACATCTGAATATGGTCTAACTACATGTTGAGGACAACATTGCCACGTGTGGCTGTCGTATCGCCCAGAGCAGGTCTCTGGGAAATGAGAAAGGCTTAGACTGATTCCTTCAAGGTAATAAGGAGAATGATGGGATGAGATGTCCACAGGACACTGTGGGAACACAGCCAAGGGAAGATACCTGGGTTGGGCAGAGCGGAGTGGACAAGACTGGAGCCCAGGTACGGAGGCAGGCCCTGCAAGGAACCACCAGCGTTCTCTCTGCTGAGCACAGAGTGCAAGGCAGTGGGGAGTGGGGGAGATGGGGCTTATCAGGCCCAGTGGGCCCAGTCATGAAGGGTCTTAACGGGAAGCCACAGAGTGTGTGTGGGTTTTATTTGCATGGCCCTCTGCAGCTTTACAAAATCCTTTCATATACATTAGGTCATTTGGGAATAACAGCATCAGCCCTTGATGTAAGCATTTGTGTCCAAGACTGTTACTTGTCTCCTCACTCTATTCTCTCCTTCTTCTACATTATCAAAAGTCCTATATTACTAGGTGGCAATAAATGTAGCTAAAATGTGCACTTCCCAACCAGTTTTGCAAATAAAGATGACAGCTGACATTGTTGGATAGGGTATCTGAGAAATCTCCTTAACAGGGGCTGATTCAGATAAGAAGTATTTCATTTATCCATTGCCCCTTTCAGTTGCTTTCTGCCTGGAGTGTAGACATGATCGCTGGAGCTGCTGCAGTCACTTTGTGACTCTAAGGTACCCTGAGTATGGCAAGATGCTCTAAGCACATCAGAGGAGAAGGATACGTGATTCCTGTGTCCATATAACTATGGAACTGCTGGAAAAACCCTAATCTGCCTAATTTAGGACTTGTCTTATGTGAGAGAAAATAAATCACTCTCCTTTAAGTCACTATTATTTGTGGGGTTTTTTTATTATATGTGAAGAAACCTAATTTTGAGTCATAAAGGACACATAACCCATAAATTAACTTTTTTTTTTTTTTAGTCCTCACCCGAGGATATAAAGAGACACATCAATTGGTTGCCTCCCGCAAGACCCCAACCAGGGCTGGGGACCAAACTGCAACCGAGGTACCTGCCCTTGACAGCAGTCGAACCCGCGACTCTTTGTTCTGCAGGCCAGTGCTCTCACTACTGAGCCAAACAGACCAGAGCCGTAAATTAACTCTTTAAGTTCATTTGGCAAAGGAGTTTACCAAGGATCTGAAAAAGTAAGTGACCTGATAAGGATCATGCAGGGAGTAGTAGTTTCAGAGGCAAAACTCAAGCCTGGGGATTCTGGCACCTGTGCGTTATTTATTGTATCATTTTGTTATTCAAGAATATGGTTTCTGCTACCTTCTCCTTTCTGTTGCTCATACAGGACAGTGACTGTAGAATACCTGGTTACAGTTAGTGACAACCTGTATGAAATATGTAGTAATAACTGATGTTGTGACCACTTTGTCCCAGTCTCTACTTGGGCATTAGTGTCCTTTGCCCCGAACATCTAGCAGGAGGCCCATGAGACATAGGGGCAAGCAGCGGCCATCTTCTCCCCTCTTCTGAGCACCCCCCGCCCCCATCCCAGGCTAGTTTCTTGCCTTTAGGGCTCCCTCTGGCTTCTCCCACTGGGTTCTCCTCACTGCGCTAAGAGAAGGCTCAGCCAGGCCCTTCTCAGCCTGCATGTCCAGGACTGTGCAGGCATCTGGCCTGCCCCCCCCCCCTGCTGTGCCCCTCCTGGCTATGTCACTGCTCAATTAGCATCCCGAGCACAGGGTGGAGACACGCAGATCTGTCAGATCTGCAACTTGTTGGCATCTCTGCAGAGAGCTCAGCAGGAAAGGAGGTTGCTGACTCAAGGCTAAATGGGATTTTCATATCATCTGCAGGGCTCAGCCATCCGCGAGATCCTTACTGCTTGCAAGTGGGCCAAATCAATCACTGGTTTATTGAGCATCCTCATTGACCTTCAGAACTGCTATCAGCAGTACCTCCTCTGCCAGCAAATGGGCCTGAGCCAAGCGCCTTGCGCCCGCCTCACTGGTTCCAGGTGTGGCCGTGTTGCAGCCAGGGCCTTCAGATGGGGGTGCTGGTACCTCCTCACCCCATGATCTCCCGGACCTTGTGTGCCAGCCTGCTGCACAGCTGGGCACAGAAGTGTGTCTGCTTCTCAGCTGTGGATCTAGACATGGGGTGAATAGACTTTTCCCATGGAGGGTCAGCTAGTAAATAGAGTAGGTTTCATGAGCCAGGCGGCCTCTGTCGTATCTACTCAACTCTCCGTCATCGCCCGGCAGCAGCGTAGACACTGTGTAAGGGAATGAGTGGCTGCACGCCAGCGGAATCTTGGACACTGACATTTGAATCTTATATAAATTTCATTTGTTGTAAAATATTATTCTTGCTTTGATTAAAAAAAAAAAAAAAACTATGTGAAAATGGAAAACTATTCTTAGCTTGTAGGCTGTACAAAAACAGGTCAGAGGCTGGGTTTGGCCGGTGGGTCCCGGTCTGCCAACCCCCAATCTAGAGGCAGGATTATGTGGTAGTTAAAAACATGAGGTTTTTGTCTTCTGGGCTGTGTGTGTGTGTGTGTGCGTGTACATCCTGGTGCTGTCACCAGTCAGCTGTGGAACGTAGCAACAGCTCTTTTGTGTTCTAAGCTTCAGTTTCGTCATTGTGAAATGGAGATCATTCCAGTACCTATTACAGAGACTGCTGGTTGACTCAATGAGATAATGGATGAGCTGCAGGTAGCCCAGGACACTCCTAAGTGTCCTGATGGGCCTGGTGCTGGGCCAGTCACTACGGGAGATCCACAGACGGCCCAGACACAGATGCACTCCCCAGGAGCATGGAGTCTGGCGGGGAGATGGCCATGTGCCCTAGTAGCTGTCACACACAGCGCAGTGATCACCACTGTAAGAGACGCCCAGCAGGGACAGTCTGCCATCTTGATGTTTACAGTGGTGCTGTTTCTGGGGTTGTGAAATGCTCAGGGTGTTCGTTCAAAGGAAGAGCAGCCTACCTGGGTCTTCCAGGCCGAGGCCAGCCTGTGTACCTCTGCGAGCCCCCTGCCACCCACAGTGGCTCTGTGGCATTGGAAGTCTCCCTTCCTTGTCACCTCTGCCCCTCCCTCTGCTCACATGCCGCAGCAGCCACAGGGGTGGGCCTTCCACTTGCCACCTTTGATGTACCCCAGTTGAGCCAGGGCCAGTACCACCTTGTCATGGGTGCATTTCTACTAAATGGAAGTCATTCTGATAAAATGTGCACAGTTTTTTTTTTTTTTTATCCTCACCCGAGGATATTTTTCCATTTTTTGTACAGATAGAGTGGGAGGGAGAGAGAGAGGAAGGGAGAGAGAGAGAGAAACATCGACGTGAAGGGACACATCGAGTGGCTGCCACCCGCACGACCAACCAGGGCCGGGGACAAACTGCAACCGAAGTACGTGCCCTTAGCGGAACCGAACCCGGGTCTCTCCGGACCGCAGGCCGACACTCTAACCGCTGAGCCAAACTGGCCAGGGCAAAATGTGCACAGTTTTTCAAGTCATTCACAAGTAAGATATGGTGTCTGGTGATTGATGCTTCCTTGTGTTTGTGTTATTTTAACTTCCACTTAAAAACCCATCTTACCCTGACCTCCTTGTAAGATTACTTGTTCTGCCCAATCTGGCCACCGAGGAGAATCTTAACTGGGCTTATCACTGGGGGGCCCCCCTAGGCTATATTCCTATCCTTAGTTATGGGATTTCTGTAACTTAGCTCTTAAAGACAGAAGATAACAAAGCAACTCATTGTGAATAGTTGGAACTTGCCTGGCTGGTGTGGCTCAGTGGTTGAGTGTCGACCCATGTACCAAGAGGTCGCCAGTTCGATTCCTGGTCAGGGCACATGCCCAGGTTGTGGGCTAATTGATGTTCTCTCTCATCAGTTTCTAACTCTCTCTCCCTCTCCCTTCCTCTCTCTCTAAAATCAATAAGGAAAAATAAATAAGTAAATAAATAGCTGGAACCTCCATATGGTTTTAATGGCATACAGTTTTCTAAATTGTTTTCTTTTATATAATGTAGAAATCACAGACACACATCTGAGACTGCAGTAACAAATGGTGATATTCAGCCAGTCTCACCTCCTGAAAGAATGGCTAATTCCTTAGCAACAGTCCTGATCCTTTTCAGTTTGTTTCCTGAACTTTTTCTGAGTGTCCATTGCTGTAAAGCTTCATGTGCCATGCTGCCCACAGCCCGTGCTGCCCCATGCCCACAGCCCGTGCTGCCCCATGTCCACAGCCCGTGCTGCCCCATGCCCACAGCCCGTGCTGCCCCATGCCCACAGCCCATGCTGTCCCATGCCCACAGCCCGTGCTGTCCCATGCTGCCCACAGCCTGTGCTGTCCCATGCCCACAGCCCGTGCTGTCCCATGCCCACAGCCCGTGCTGCCCCATGCCCACAGCCCGTGCTGCCCCATGCCCACAGCCCGTGCTGTCCCATGCCCACAGCCCGTGCTGTCCCATGCCCACAGCCCGTGCTGTCCCATGCCCACAGCCTGTGCTGTCCCATGCCCAGTTGATCTCTTATGCTCTTGAATCAGACCTTTATCCCAATTGCAGAGCTTTCTTTGAGTCTTTGACTGTAGTTACTCAAGTTCAAGCTTTTAAAGTAGTGATCTTCCCATTCTTCCTTTTTGCAAACCCTTTAGGAGGATCCTTTTCTTCCAATACACTTGGAAACACCTGCTGCAGCTGCCAGTTGCTTTGGGAATTACTTCTCTCCTTTTTGCATTGTTGCCGTTTCTTTCTGCTCTGTCCACTCTTTGATGTGCCTTCTGCTCTGACAGCAGGAAGGGTTTTTGAGGTGATTCTAGAATTTCGAAGTATGAAAGGAGCTTGCAGGTTGGGTGTGACATGGAAAGCTGGCCTGCGTAGGGCCACTGTGCAAGGCAGTTCCAGACGACACGTCTCTGCATCGCTCTGTGAAGGTTTTGTGCCGTGCACGACCGGCATGGTGGCGCGCAGTAACCTGCTCGATGGGCAGGACTCCCTGAACTGTGATCACACTGTCTGGCACTGCCCTTTTCGGGGGAGGAGGGGTGATGGCGGTGGGGTTGGAGGAGGAAGAGAGAATAGCAGTACTTTCATAGAGCTGCTTTTGTGCTAGGTGCTCTTCTCAGCACTTTACATACATTAGCATTTAATTACTAAGTAGGAGATGTTTGCCTATTCATTGCGGTAGAGATTGGATCCTACAGAATCCAGCCCCTGCCCTGGACAGTGCAGAACAGGTCAGAGACAGACCTCCTTCCCTCATACAGGTTGCAACCTGATGCATTGGGATGGAGCTTGTGAAAAAGTCAACTGTGGTACCCATGGCAGGACCAAAGAAAATTGCTAAAATTGTCATCAGACCCTCCTCAAAAAACCACACAGACTACCTGTTGCATAAGATGACAAGTCCAACCTTGCACTTAACATTACATCACCAAGTAAGGGCCTTTCTGTTCAGTGTTCATATTTTCTCTGGAACTCCTTATTTCTGCCCCTTTGCACGGAAAAGAGGCAGACAGCTGTGGTTGGAGGTGGGGGTTGGGGGCAGGATTGAGCAAAAGGGAAAATGGAGAGACCTCATGGACATGGACAACAGTGTGGTGATTGCTGGGGGTGAGGAGGTGGAAGAGGGCACAGAGGGGACAAATGGTGATGGAAAAAATAAAAGGAAAGAAGAAAAGAAAACCAAGCCACTTCCTGGCAGCCTGCACAGAGACCCAAAAATCTCCCCGCCGCGAGCTGTTTCAAGCCATTACTCCCTTCCTTCCTCTCCGGCTGTCTGTCTGTCCAAATTCCTTCGTCCTCAGGCCCAACGAGTCTCACCTCTTCTATCCACAGGCTTCCCTGGTGGAGTGACTGCGCAGCACTCTGTGTCCTTGGGTTTTAAATGCAAATCATCCCACGTTGCTTTATACACAGCAGTGCATTGCTTTGTACGGGTGTGTGAGGTCACATAGTCCTGGAGGGTGGGCGCCTTATTTCTAACTCTGTCTGTGACGCCCTCCACAGCCCTGTTCTGTGCTTAGCACACCAAGGTGATCAATAAATGCTCTTTCAGAAGGAGCTGACCCCTGCCAGCACTAGGCCCCTCTGCTCCGGCTGTTCTGAGGCATGCAGCCTTCCAGGGAGGGGGGCGTTCCAGCCTTCCTCCCATAGTACTGGTGTCAGCTTCCGTGCTGGGCCTTCAAAGGTAAGACTCAGAAAGTCCATTCTACCCTTCTGCATTGTGAAAGAGACAGATCCCCTGTGGAGGAGCCCTGGGGGCCCCCTGGATAAATTCACACCTGTGTCTACTTTTCTTGTAGCAAAATCATTTCCAACCTGAGCTAACACTGAGTACTTCCTAATTTATATATATATATATATATATTTTTTTTTTATTCATTCAACAGCAACCCTAGGGGGTAGGTATTATCATTTTCATTTTACAAAGGACGAAATGGAGGCACAGAGAGGTGAAGTAACCTGTCCAAGGACCCAGTAGACAATGGTAGAGCTGGAACTGAAAGCCAGATAGGCTAGTTTGAGTCTGAACTTGGCCTCTGCACTATACATGTACTTCTACACCATGCTTCTTGGGATTCATTAGAGTGGGGTGTGTGTGTGTATACATACATGTGTGTGTGTATGTGTGTCTGTCTGTGTAGACAGGACAAGAAAAATGTTAAGTGCAATATTTTATAAACTTGATATTTCTTTCATTTTGTCTTTTTGTTCCAGCTTTATCAAGATGTAATTGACATTGTGTAAGTTTAAGGTGTACAATGTGTTGATTTAATATACTTAAATATTATGAAATGATTACCTCAGTAGGTTTAATCTATCACCTCATATATTTACCATTTTTTCCCGGTGAAAACATCTACACTCTTAGCAATGTCTAGGATATAATACAGTGTAGTTCACTGTAATTACCATATTGTACATTACACCCCAAATACTTATTTATCTTACAGCTGGCAGTTTGTACCCTTTACCGACACCTCCCCATTTCCTCCCCTAGCCCCTGGAAACCGCCATTCTACTCGCTGTTTCTGTAAGTTCAGGGTTTTTGTAAGATTCCACACATGAATGATATACAGTATTTGTCATCTCTGACTTATTTCACTTAGCACAATGCCCTCAAGTTACATCCATGCTGCT
Organism: Molossus molossus; assembly: GCF_014108415.1. Taxonomy (NCBI): domain Eukaryota; kingdom Metazoa; phylum Chordata; class Mammalia; order Chiroptera; family Molossidae; genus Molossus; species Molossus molossus. Next base: position 55,066,551 of record NW_023425349.1, on the reverse strand, counting down.
GCAAAGGACAGAATTTCCTTTTTTACAGCTGCGTACTATTCTGTTGTACACATGCATCACCTTTTCTTTATCCGTCCACCCACTGAGGGACACTGAGGCTGTGTTATTATCTTGGCTATTGTGAATAATGCTGTAATCAACACCCGAGTACAGATGACATTTTTAGGTAATGATTTTGTTGGAATTCTGGATCATATGGTAATTATATTTTTAATGTTTTGAGGAATTTCCATACTGTTTTCCATTGTGCCTGTGCCAATTTACATTTTCATCAATAACGAACAAGAGTTCCCATTTCTTTGCATCCTTTCCAACCCTTATTATCTTTTGTGTATTTGATAATAGTCATTATAACAGTGTGAGGTGATATCTCATTAAGGTTGTTTTTTTTTAACATTTTATCATCTTTAATTTTCAGTTACTACATTGTATACTTAATTACTATATTCATATTAAATTAGTTTCAGGTATACACCCTAGTGATTAGACATTATGTAACTAGGTGATAATCTGAATAAATTTTGCACCCATCTGGCTCATAGTTATTAGAATGTTACTGACTATAATCCCTATGCTGCAGTTTACATCCCCATGACTATTCTGTAACAAACAATTTGTATTTCTTTTTGTAAAATATATTTTAATTGATTTTTTTAGAGAAAGAGGAAGGGAGAGAGAGATAGAAACATCAATGTGAGAGAGAAACATCAATTGTCTGCCTCCTGCACGCCTCCCACTGGGGATCAAGCCTGCAACTCGGGCTTGTGCCCTAACCGCAAATTGAACTGGGACCTCTCAGTCCACGGGGTGATGTTCAATCCACTGAGCCACACTGGCCAGGCAAATTTGTACTTCTTAATTCCTTCTTTTTTTATCCTCACCTGAGGACATTTTTCCATTTTTTGTTCAGGTAGAGTGGGAGGAACAGAGAGAGAGAGAGAAACATCGATGTGAAAGGAACACATCGAGTGGCTGCCACCCGCACAACCGACCAGGGCCGGGGACAAACTGCAACTGAGGTACGTGCCCTTAGGGGGAACCGAACCCAGGTCTCTCAGGACCGCAGAACCAAACCGGCCAGGGCTTAATTCCTTCATTTTTTTTCACCCATTACCCCAACCTTCCTGGAAACTGTCAAAATGACATACAACTTCCATAACTGTCAAAATGTTCTTTGTATCTGAGTCTGTTTCTGTTCTGTTTGTTCATTTGTTTCTTAGATTCAATTGTTGAGAGATATGTATTTATTGCAATTTTATTCATATCTTTTATTTTATTTTATTTATTTTTATTTTATTAATTAATTTATTTTTGTTACAGATATTTCTCCTTTTCCCCCACTGATTCCCACCTCCCGCTCCCTCCTTGCCCTGTCCCTAGCTTTGTTGTCCATGTCCATTGTTCATGCATACATGCATATAAGTTCTGTGGTTTATCTCTCCCCCACCACCCCCTCTTCTGGGGATTCTCAGTCTGTACCCCACTTCCACGTCTCTGGGACTACCCCATTCCTCAGACTGTTATGTTCATTATATTCCACCAATAAGTGAGATCATATGATACTTGTCTTTCTCTGTTTGGCTTGTTTCGCTTAGGATAACACTTTCCAGGTCCCTCCATGTTGTCTCAAAGGATAAGAGATCTTTCTTTCTTACAGCTGCATAGTACTCCATTGTGTATATGTACCACAGCTTTTATATCCATTCGTCTACTGATGGACACTTGGGCTGTTTCCAGATCTTAGCTATTGTAAATGGTGCTGCTACAAACATGGGGGTACATATATTTTTTTCTGATTGGTGTTTTAGGCTTCTTAGGGTGTACTCCTAGAAGTGGGATCACTGGGGCAAATGGCAGTTTAATTTTTAATTTTTCCAGGTAACACCATATTGTTTTCCACAGTGGCTTCACCAGTCTGCATTCCCACCGGCAGTGTACTAGAGTCCCCTTTCCTCCACACCCTCGCCAACACTTGGTGTTTGATGATCTGTGGATGGCGGCCATTCTGACAGGTGTGAGGTGATACCTTATTGTTGTTTTAATTTGCATCTCTCTGATGATTAGTGATGTTGAGCATTTCTTCATATGTCTCTTAGCCATTTGTATGTCCTGTTTGGAGAGGTGTCTATTTAGTTCCTCTGCCCATTTTTTAATTGGGTTCTTTGTCTTCCTTTTGTTGAGCTGTATGAGCACACTATATATATTGGAAATTAACCCCTTATCTGATATATCATTTGGAATTATGCTCTCCCATACAGTGGGTAGCCTTTCCATGTTGATGATTGTATCTTTCGCTGTACAGAAGCTTTTGAGTTTGATGTAGTACCATGTGTTCACTTTCTTAGTTGTTTCTGTTGCCTTAGGTGATGTGACAATTCTGCTGCGTATGATGTCTGAAATTTTTGTTTCCTACAGATTCTTCTAGGATTTTTATGGATTCATGAGTCACATTTAAGTCTTTTATCCATTTTGAGTTTATTTTTGTGTATGGTGTAAGTTGATGGTCTACTTTCATTTTTCTGCATGTAGCTGTCCAATTTTCTCAGCACCATTTATTAAAGAGGCTGTCCTTACTCCACTGTATGCTCTTGCCACCTTTGTCAAATATTAATTGAGCATATTGCCTTGGGTCCACCTCTGGGTTCGCTGTTCTGTTCCACTGGTCTATATGCCTGTTCTTGTGCCAGTACCAGGCTGTTTTGATTACAGTGGCTTTGTAGTATAACCTGAAATCTGGTAATGTGATCCCTCCAACTTTGTCCTTCTTTTTCAAGATTGCTGTGGCTATTCAGGATCTTTTTTGGTTCCATATGAACTTTTGAAGTATTTGTTCTAATTCTGTGAAGTATGCCATTGGTATTTTGATGGGGATTGCATTGAATCTATAGATTGCTTTAGGTAGTATGGACATTTTAATGATGTTAATTCTTCCAATCCATGAACAGGGTATGTGCTTCCACTTTTTTATATCTTCCTCTATTTCTTTTTTCAATGACAAGTAGTTTTCTGCGATAGGTCCTTTATTTCTTTGGTTAAGTTTATTCCTAGGTATCTTAATTTTTTTTCGGCAATGGTAAATGGGATTGTTTTCTTAGTTTCTCTTTCTGTGAGTTCATCATTGGTGTATAAGAATACCATCGATTTCTTGACGTTAATTCTGTATCCTGCTACTTTGCCAAATTCATTTATTAAGTCTAGTAAATTTTTGATGGAGTCTTTGGGGTTTTCTACATATAGTATCATGTCATCTGCAAATAATTACAATTTCACTTCCTCCTTTCCAATTTGGATCCCTTTTATTTTTTCTTCCTGTCTGATTGCTGTGGTTAAGACTTCCAGTACTATGTTAAATAAGAGTGGCGAAAGTGGGCATCCTTGTCTTGTTCCTGCCTTTATTATGTCTAGATATGATCCCTCTAGTCCCACATTGCTGAGCGTTTTTATCAGAAATGGATGCTGGATTTTGTTGAAGGCTTTTTCGGCATCTATTGATATGATCATGTGGTTTTTATTCTTCATTTTATTTATGTGGAGTATCACGTTTATTGATTTGTGAATATTGTACCAGCCTTGCAACCCTGGGATGAATTCCATTGGTCATGGTGAATAATTTTTTTGGTGTATTGCTGAATCCAATTTGCTAGTATTTTGTTCAGGATTTTGGCATCTATGTTCATCAGGGATATTGGCCTGTCGTTTTCTTTCTTTGTAGTGTCTTTTTCTGGTTTTGGAATTAGAATTATGCTGGCTTCATAAAACGAGTTGGAAGTCTTCCTTCTTCTTGAATTTTTTGAAATATTTTGAGGAGAATGGGTGTTAGTTCTTCTTTGAATGTTCGGTAAAACTCCCCCGTGAAGCCATCCGGGCCTGGGCTTTTGTTTGCCAGGAGAGTCTTGATTACATCTTCAGTTTCTTCTGTTGTTATTGGTCTGTTCAAGTTTTCTATCTCTTTCTGGCCCAGTTGTTGGAGACTATGTGTTTCTAGAAATTTGTCCATTTCGCTTAGATTGTCGAAAATTTGTTGCCATATAATTGTTCATAGTATTAGTTAACGATCTTTTGTATTTCTGTGGTGTCAGTTGTTGCTTCTCCTCTTTCATTTCTGATTTTGTGTATTTGGGTTCTCTCTCTTTGTTTCTTGGTGAGTCTAGCTAAGGGTCCATCAATCTTGTTATCTTTTTGAAAAACCAGCTCTTTGTTTCATTGATTCTTTGAATTGTTTTTTTGGACTCTATGTTGTTTATTTCTGCTCTGATCTTTACTATTTCCTTCCTTCTAATTCCTCTGGGTTTTTTGTTTGTTTGTTTGTTTGTTTGTTTTTTCTCTCTCTCTAGTTCTTTAAGTTGTGATGTTAGATAGCCTATCAGAGATTTTTCTTGTTTTTTTGAGGTAGGCCTGTAGTGCTATGAACTTCCCTCTCAGAAATGCTTTCGCTGCATTCCATAGATTTTGTGTTGGTGTTCAAGAAGTTTTTTATTTCTTCCTTGATCTCCTCGGTAACCCATTCATTGTTTAATAACATGCTATTTAGCTTCCATGTGTTCAAATGTCTTTGCATGTTCTTGTTGCAGTTGATTTCTAGTTTCATGCCATTGTGATCTGAGAAGATGCTTGACATGATTTCAGTCTTCTTGAACTTGTAGAGACTTAGTTTGTGTCCTAACATGTGGTCTATTTTTGAGAATATCCCATGTGCACTTGAGAAGAATGTGTATTCTGTAGTTTTGGGGTATAATTCTCTGTAGATATCTATTAAATCCATTTGGTCTAGTGCTTCATTTAGAGTCTCTGTTTCCTTGATAATTTTTTGTCTAGAGGATCTATCCAGTGATGTCAGTGGGGTGTTGAAGTCCCCTGCTATGATTGTATTGTTATCGATTTCTCATTTAAAGTCCTCCAGAAGATTTTTAATATATTTTGGTGCTCCCATATGGGGTGCATATATGTTTATCAAGGTTATATCTTCCTGTTGGATAGATCCTTTCAATATTATGTAGTGGCCTTCTTTGTCTCTAGTTATGGCCTTCATTTTGAAATCTATTTTATCAGATATGAGTATTGCTACCCCAGCTTTTTTTTCTTTTTGTTTGCTTGGGAGATTTTTTTTCCATCCCTTCACTTTCAACCTATGTGAGTCTTTTGTTGTGAGGTGGGTCTCTTGTGAACAACATATAGATGAGTCATGCTTTCTTATCCAATCAGCTACTCTGTGTCTGTTGTTTTTTTTTTTTTATCCTCACCCGAGGACATTTTTTGTTCAGGTAGAGTGGGAGGGAGAGAGAGGAACAGAGAGAGAGAGAGAAACATCGATGTGAAAGGGACACACCGAATGGCTGCCACCCACACGACCAACCAGGGCCAGGGACAAACTGCACCCAAGGCATGCGCCCTTAGCGGGAACCGAACCCAGGTCTCTCTGGACCGCAGGCCAACGCTCTAACTGCTGAGCCAAACCGGCCAGTGCTACTCTGTGTCTTTTTATGGGAACATTCAATCCATTTACATTTAAGGCGATTATTGATATGTACTTATTTATTGATATTTTGTTTAGTGTGGTTCTTTTTTCTTCCTATTTCTCTCACTAATTACAGCAGTCCTTTTAACATTTCTTGCAGTCCTGGTTTGGTGCTAATGTATGACCTTCTATTTTCAATGATAGCCTTGCTAGGTAGAGTAGTCTTGGATTCAGATCCTTTTTTTTCATGACCTTGATTACCTCATTCCATTTCCTTCTGGCCCGTAGTGTTTCTTGTGAGAAGTCAGCTGAGAGCCTTATGGGGTTTCCTTTGTAGGTAACTTGTTGCTTCTCTCTTGGTGCTTTTAGGATTCTCTCTTTGTCTTTAATTTTTGGCCGTTTGATTACTATGTTTCTTGGTGTGGGCCTGTTTGGGTTCTTCTTACTTGGGGCTCTCTGAGCTTCTTGAACTTGAATGCCTTCTTCCCTCACCAAATTAGGGAAGTTTCCTGTCACTATTTCTTCAAATATATTCTCTAACCCTTGCTCATTTCCTTCTTCTTTGGGGATTCCTATGATGCGAATGTTATTATGTTTCCAGTTGTCCCACAGTTCTCTTAAGCTGTTTTTGGTTTTTTAATTATTTTTTCTTTTTGGTTTTCTGATTGGTTGATTTTTTCTACCCTATCTTCTAATTCACTTATCCAGTCCTCAGCTTCCTCTACTCTGCTATTTAGACTTTCCAATGTGTTTTTTTATTTCTGATATATCATTCTTCATTTCTTCTTGGTGGTTTTTAATTTCCATCTTATTGATTTTCAACATTTCTATGTCTTTACTCATGGTGCTCATGTCCTTACACATGTTGTTGAGCTTCCTCAAGATCATGGCTCTGAATTCTAGTTCTGTTAACTTGCTTAACTGCACCTCATTTATCTCATCTTCTATAGAGGTCTCTTGTTCTTTCATTTGGCTTTTGTTTCTGTGTTTTATCATTTTGGCTATCACAGTGGGCTTTGGAGCCTCCCAAATTTTCCCTGTGGGTGTTGGTGTTCTCCTGTTTGTGGCTCCCTCTCCTAGGTTTGGATGAGGCAGGGAGGACCAACGTTAAACACCGCTGTCAAGTCTTAACTTTCCTGGTTAGAGTTGCTAGCCCAGGGAATGATAGTTGTCCTCTGAGTTTTTTGCCTGGAGGCTATTAGTAGCAGTCACCTGAAGAACCTTGATTTCTGAGTTGAATGAACAATTCCCTCAGGTGCTCAGGATGAGAGGATTTTCTGAGGGTGGGGCAGATGCTGGTTGGTAATGGGCCTCAATTAGCATTTCAATGTCCACCGGGTAGGGTTGAATCTCTGAGGGAGGGGCTGTCCTCTCTCCCCAGGGCTCTGGGAAGGAGTAAGATGACCACAGTCCTGAGTGGCTGCACTCAGCAAAAGCTCTGAGTGCCCTCCAAATCCTGAGTGTCCCCACACAGTTCCAGTCCAGTCTGCCCTCCCTCTGCTGGAGCCCAAGGTGAGTGGCTGCTGCCAATTTAGCCTCTGTCTGGGCTCTGCACTGTGGAGATGCCTGGGACTTGAATCCGAGGGCAGCTAAGGGTGGCCGAGGCTATGGCAGCTCCCAGCCGAGGTCGCAGGACCCAGCTGGGGCCGCCGCACATCCCAGCCCAGGCTGCTGCAGACCATGGGCTCCTGGCCCCTTCTCGGGTCCTCGCAAGCCTACCAGGATTGAGTCAGTGTCCCTGGTTATGTGGTCCTCCAGGCTGCCTTTCGGTTGCCCCTTCCTGACGATCTGTCTTTATTTTCGTTGTAATTCCAGTTTGGTCCTGGGAGATGGTCTGTGTAGCTCCATTCACTCCGCCGTGATTTTTTTTTTTTTTCTATCTTCTTTTCCAAGGTCCAGTGGTAGTCCCGACAGAGATCGGACTCTCAAGGTTGAATTAGACATGCCACATTAATAACACAAAGCCTTGAAAGAAGCAACAAAGGTCCTTGTACCCTAAATCTGCTAGTGGTTCTCCATATCTTTGATCTTTTTAAACAATTCTTCTTAATGAAGACCTTTTAAGATTTTTTTCTTTTTATTTATTTATTAGTATTATTATTCAAATAGAGTGGGAGGGAGGTAGAGAGAGGGAGAGAAAGAGAGGTAGGAAGAGAGAGAAACATCAATATGAGAGGGACACATACACTGGTTGCCTCCTGCACAACCCTGACTAGGGCTAGGGACAAACCACAACTGAGGTATGTGCCCTTGACTGGGATCAAACCCACAATTCTTTGGTCCATGGGACAATGCTCTAACCACTGAGCAAACCATCTAGGGCCCTTTTAACATTTTATACAGTACTGTTTTGGTAGTGATGAAATCCTTCAGCTTTTTGTTGTCTTGGAAATTCTTAATCTGTCCTTTGATTCTACATGATAGCTTTGCTGGGTAACCTTGGTTGTAGATCCTTGCTTTTCATCACTTTGAATATTTCTTGCCAGTCACTTTCAGCCTACAAAGTTTATGCTGAGAAATCAGCTGACAGTCTTATGGGAGCTTCCTTGTAGGTAACTAACTGCTTTTCTCTTGCTGTTTTTAAAAAATGTATGTATTTAATCCTCACGTGAGGATTTTTTTAAAACTAATTTTTAGAGAAAGAGGAAGGGAGAGAGAGAGAGAAACATCGATGTGAGTCAGAAACATCGAGCAGTTGTCTCCCATACATGCCCAACAGGGTATCCAGTCTTCAATGTAGGTATGTGCCCTCACCGGGAATTGAATCCACAACTTTTGGTGTATGGGATGATGCTCCAGTCAACTGAGCCACCCATTCAGGGCTCTCTTGCTGCCTTTAAGCTTCTCTCTTTGTCTTTAACCTTTTGCATTTTAATTATGTTGTGTCTTGGTGTGGGCCTTTTTGGGTTCATCTTGTTTGGGACTTTCTATACTCCCTAGACTTGTATGTCTATTTCCTTCACCAAGTTATGGAAGTTTTATGTCATTTATTTTTAATAGGTTTTCAATTTCTTGCTCTCTCTTCTTCTTCCATCACCCCTGTGATGCAATTGTTGGTACGCTTGAAGTTGTCCCAGAGGCTTCTTACACTATCCTAATTTTGGGGATTTTTTTTTCTTTTTGCAGTTCTGAATGGGTGTTTTTTGCTTCCTTATATTTCAAATCACTGATTTGATTCTCAGTTTCATCTACTGTACTGTGGCTTCCCTGTCAATATTTTCTATTTCTTTATTCTATATTCTTCCCTGTCAATATAAGTGAGTTTATCCTTTATTTCTGATTGGTCATTTTTTATACTTTTGAGGTTCTCACTAAGTTCATTGAGCATCCTTATAACCAGTGTTTTGAACTCTGCATCTAGTAAAATTGCTTGCCTTCCTTTTGTTTAGTTTCTTTTCTGGAGTTTTGTTCTGTTCTTTCATTTGGGACATGTTTCTTTGTCTCCTCATTTAACAGCCTTTCTGTGCATGTTTCTGTGTATTAGGTAGAGCTCCTATGTCTCCCAGGCTTGGTAGAGTAGCCTAATGTAGTAGGTGCTCCGTAGGCACAGACTCCCCAATCACCCGAGCTGGTTACTCAATTTGTGCCCCCTGTTTGGGCTGTGTCATCCTCCTATTGTATTTGAGCCTTGATTGCTGTTGGCACATCAATGGGAGGGATTTACCCACAGGCCAGTCAGCTGCAAGGACCAGCCACATCCACTCACCATTGACCACTAACCTCTGATCACTATGCAGTGGTTCTCAACCTTCCTAATGCTGCAAACTTTAACACAGTTCCTCAGGTTGTGGTGACCCCCAACCATAAAATTATTTTTGTTGCTACTTTATAACTGTAATTTTGCTACTGTTATGTCTAAGGCAACCCCTGTGAAAGGGTTGTTCAACCCCCAAAGGGGTCGCGACCCACAGGTTGAGAACTGCTATAGAGGATCAGCTGTGCAGGGGCCCACCCCACAGAGCGGGGCTTACTTCAGCAGGGCTCTGGTGCCTGTTGAGTCTGCCCCTTGTGTGCATCGCTTGTGATGCTTGGGCATGGTCTGAAGCTGTCCAGTGGGGTGCTAGCTCTGGGGCCTCCCAGGAGGTGCAGGCCAAGGTCAGCTATCACCTGTGTTCTGCCGGGGGCCACCAGGCATAATTACAAAGCAATATGCAGATGGCTGCTACTTGTGCTGGGCTTGAAGGTCCCCTGGCAAGGCCAAGTTTTGAACCAAGGCTGGCTGCTGCTAGTGCCAGGCCTGGGGCCATTTAGAGAGTGTGTGGGGTGCACTGAGGCCAGATACTGCTTGTTTAAGAGGTTTTAGAAAAATCTGAAGAATTAACCAAGACAGGCTACTGGAAACACCTTGGTGGGCCGAAAAGTTGGGTGGAGTGGGGCCTTGGAATCACCAATGTGGGGTGAACAGTGTTTGGAGACTCAGTGCCCATCTGCCAACTCTGTGCAGGGAGAGCTCATCAAAGGAGCAGTGGCCTCTGCCAGCACTTCTGTCTGGGAGAAAACTGGCCCCAGCTCTCACCCTGATGCTGGACATTTCCCTTCCTCCCTGTTTGTCTCATGCCCTTCAAGCTGCTGCCCCCACGCTGAAGCGCAGCAGGAGTGATACTGAGTACGTCCATTCACGAGCTCTTTAAGAGGAACTGCCTAGGACTCCAGGGGCTTATGTCTCTTTCAGCCTCAATCTCCACTGGTTTTTACAGACAGAAGTTATGGGGACTTTTCTTCTTGGCACTGGAACCCTGGGCTGGGGGGTCTGGTGTGGGGGTGGGACCCCTTGCACCTCTGTGGGGACCTTCACAGCTGAGGTATCCCTCCTGATTGTATCCACCACACGTGGTATGGGACCAGCCCATTTCACATATCCACCCCTCCTACCACTCTGATGTAGCTTCATCTTTAAATCCCTAGTTATAGGACTTCCATTCAGATCGATTTCAGGTGGTTTTGAATGATCATTGTTCTGTAGTTTAGCTGTAATTTTAGTGTTCACTGAGGTTTGGTTTGCCTTTTCCCTATGATTAGTGATGTCAAGCACCTTTTTATGTACCTGTTGACCATCTGTATGTCCTCTTTGGAAAAATGTTTATTCAGGACTTCCAGTCAAGATGGCTGTGTAGGTAAATGCGGAATCGCGTCCTCCCACAACCACATCAAAGTTACAACTAAACTACAAAACAACCATTGTTCAAAACCGCCTGAAATCAAGCTGAATGGAAGTCCTACAACTACGGAATTAAAGCAGCAGCCACATTGAGACTGGTAGGAGGGGTGGAGGTGGACTGGCTGGTCCCACAGCCACGTGTGGCAGATAAAAATCAGGAGGACACCTCCGCTGGGCAGGTCCTCCCTAAGAACTGAGGGGTCCCTGTCTCACACCAGGCACCCCGTTCAGGTTCCAGTGCCAGGAAGAGAATCCCCATAACTTCTGGCTGGAAAAACCAGCAGGAACTGAGGCTCAGGGAGGCTGATGCGGCTGGATCCCCAGGCAGCTCCTTAAAGGGCCCGCGCACAGACTTATCGGACTCTCTGCCTCTAAGCTCGGAGGGGAGGCAGCTCCAGGGGCGCCAGAGACATACAGGGAAGAACTGAGCTGTTTGGCACTGGAGCGAGGGCTCAAGAGGGGGCTTTCTCCTGGACAAATGTGCTGTCAGAGGCCTTTGTTCCTTTGGTGAGCCCTGTCGTGGGGCAGCAGACAGCAGCCATATCTGGGACTCCAGCAACTTGGCTCACACTGTTTGCCCCACCCCACCCAACTTTCAGGCCCACCCAAGCTGTTGCCACTTGCTTAACCGTAGGATTGGCCTGTCTTGGATACTGCTTCAGGTTTTTCCTAAATTCTTTCAAACGAGCAGCATCTGGTCTCAGCGAGCCCCATACCTCTCATTAAGTAATACACAGAAACAAACACAGGGAGGCAGCCAAAATGAGGAGACAAAGAAACAGGTCCCAAATGAAAGAACATGTCCCAAAGGAAAAGAACTAAGTGAAATGGAGATAAGCAACCTAACAGATGCTGAATTCAAAACACTACTTATAAGGATGCTCAATGAACTTAGTGAGAACCTCAGTGAACTTAGTGAGGGCCTCAAGAGCATAAAAAGGGACCAGTCAGAAATGAAGGAGGCACTAACTGAAATAAAGAATAATTTACACAGATTTAATAGTAAAGCAGGTAAAGACAAGGAGCAAACCATCGATTTGGAATATAAAGAAGCAAAAAACACCCAATCAGAAGAGCAAAAAGAAAAAAGAATCCAAAGAAAATGAGGATAATGTAAGGAGCCTCTGGGACAACTTCAAGTGTGCCAACATTCACATCATAGGGGTGCCAGAAGAGAAGAGAGCGAACAAGAAATCGAAAACCTATTTGAAACAATAATGACAGAAAACTTCCCTAACTTGGTGAAGGAAACAGACATACAAGTCCAGGAAGCACAGAGAGTCCCAAACAAGATAAACCCCAAGAGGCCCACACCAAGACACATCATCATCAAAATGCAAAAGGTTCAAGACAAAGAGAGAATCTGAAAAGCAACAAGAGCAAAGCAGTTAGTTACCTACAAGGGAGTTCCCATAAGATTGTCAGCTGATTTCTCAAAAGAAACTTTGCAGGCCAGAAGAGAGTGGCAAAAAATATTCATAGTGATGAAAAGCAAGAACCTACAACCAAGATTACTTTATCCTGCAAAGCTGTCATTTAGAATTGATGGCCATATAAAGAGTTTCTCAGACAAGAAAAAGTTAAAGGAGTTCATCACTACCAAACCATTATTATATGAAATGTTGAAGGGTCTTTTTGAAGAAAAAGATAAAATATATAAACAAACAACTTGGCAATAATACATATCTATTGACAATTCAATCTACAAACAAAATGAACAGGTACAACAGAAACATTCTAATGGATACAGAGGACATTTTGTTGGTTGCCAGATGGGAGGCAGGTTGGGGGAATGGGTGAAAAAGGTGAAGGGATTAAGAAGTACAAATTGGTTGCTAGACTGACAAACCTCAAAGGGAAGGGGGGTTACGGGGGGGGGGGGAGAAATAAACCAAAGAACTTAAATGCATAACCAATGGACACAGACAACAGTGTGGGAAAAGGCAGGAGGAGGGTGGGAGTGGGGAGGAGGGGGTCAGTGGGGGAAAAATGAGTAATATCTGTAATACATTCAACAATAAAGATAAAAAAATAAAGAAAAATATTTATTCAGGCCCTCTGCTCATTTTATAATCAGATTATTTGTTTTTTGTTTTGTTTTTACTGTTGAGTTTTATACGTTTCTTATGTATTTTGGATATTAAAGCCTTATAAGGTATAAGATTTGCAAGTGTTTTCTTCTCTACCTTAGGTTGCCTTTTGCTTGTTTCTTTTTCAGTCCAGAAGCTTTTGATGTAGACCTACTTGTTTGTTTTTGCCTTTATTCCCTTTGATTTTGGTGTCCTAGCCAAAAAAGTATTTGTAAGACTAATGTGAAGAGCTATTTTTCTATTTTCTCCTAGGAGTTTTATAGTTTTGGATTTTATATCTAAGTATGTAATCTATTTTGAGTTTATTTCTGTACGTGGTGTAAGATAGGGGTCCAGTTACATTCTTCTGCATGTAGTTATTCAGTTTCCTCACCACCCTTTATGAAAGAGTTTATTCTCCTTTTCCCATTGAGTGTTCTCGACTCCCAAGCCAATCTGCTTGTGATTCCATGCTCTGGATGTGGTGACAGAGAAATGAGCCTCGTGGCAGTGTCCTGTACACCTGGGGAAGCCAGGTGCTCACTTCCATGCGCTCACGTTTTTCCACATTAGAAATCACAGACTGAAGAGGTCTCTCTGTTCCCTAAGCTGTGTTGGCTTAGGGCAGGAGTGTTGCAGGTGAAGTCAAACTGTTCTTATCCTTTCTAATGCACCCAGCCGTGTGCTGGCCCTCTGTGTGGGAGACCTGGGCTTTCACAAGGCTCTCATCCATGGGTGATTTCTCAGTCATGTTTTCCAGGGTCTCCTGGACCATGGCTAAGAGGGCCTGGAGCGGTTCGTGGGCCACTGCAGAGTCCACAGCTGTGACCGAGATCTGTATGTCTGTTACCCTCCTGGGTCCCTTGATATATGGTGCTGGATCCCACAGCCCTCACAAAGGCACTTTTGTCCGTGGGTGGATACAAAATTGTTATCGTTGGGGGTGGAGGGGACATACCTGAGGGATGTCTTATTCAGCTATGATGATGACATCACTCTAAACTTGATGTTCTTGTTGTTTTATGGTGATAAATCATACACTGTAAAATTGACAGTTACTTGGTTTATAAGGGCAGTGAGGGATAAACTAGAGTAATTTTTAAAAATAAATTTGGCTACATTGTGGCAACCTAGAATAATAGATAACTAATCTTCAAAGAAACATCTCCAAAGAAGGAAATTCTGTTGTAACACCCAGAGAACCCATTGCTGTCATAATTTTGTAACATTTGGAATCAAAATCATTTCCCTGTCTTGCCAGTCTTCCTGGCTGCTGCAAAAGTCATTTTTCTGTTACTTATGTTACACTGACACGTAACAGGTTAATTTTATCTTGGCTCCTTTTCTTCCTAGCCATTCTCGATTAATACATAGACAGCGTCTTCTGATGTAAAACATGCCAGTCAAGGATGTCCTATGTTTTAGAATTTCCCACTTTCTGGAATGCAGATACTAGTATTGCAATGAACGTTGGCCTTGCTAATTTGACTCGGAGGAAACTGTGTCTGTATCTCTTCTTCATCTGTATGGTGGAGATCATCATGCCTCTTGGCAGTGGGGATTGAATTTAGTGATGCCATAATTGCGAAAGCATGATCAAATGGAGCAGTTTGTGTGCTTGCTTTGTAACCATGGCTGAGACTGGTAGCAAGAAGTAGCTCTCTCTCTGCTCCTGATTGCTCTTCTGTGTTTCTCTCCCCTCATGCTCTGTCCCCCAGCCTCCTCCTCTTCACGTTGGTTCCTGGGCAGCTGCTACTGTGAAGACAGTGCAGCTCCCATCTGCTTTCAGCATATGGGACCCACACAGTTGCTTCCAAAGTTCTTGTATTTGCTGTTCAGAGCAGGGTGGGTTATTGTGTAAAAAGTGAGGCAGAAAATTGCAGAATGATTTAACCAATGTTTGTCAAATCTTCCTGTAGGCATGATGGAATTAATAGATCAATCTTTTTATCTATCATTCATCCATGCATGCATCTACCCACATTTTTCACTGAGAAGCTGAGTTTCCACACACACTTATACAAGTCCAGGGAAAACACAGAAAACAGGCCAAGAGGAAATTGAAACACAATCTGCATATTAAAATGCCCACAAATATGACTCCCAAGCCATGATTTTGGCTCCGAGAATCCTGGCACCCAGGCAAAAGAGGAAAGACTTGATTAATAAAGTTCCCAGTGTCCATAAGGGGACAGTGGCAAGTAAGCAGAATAAGTCAAGCAAAGCTTCTCTTGGCATTTAGATCTAAAGAAAAATTTTCAAGTGGGTTCCCAATAAAGATTTGGAATATTTTCATACTAGAGTATCGGAGTTCTATACTCCACGCATTCTAGAGCTGGGTGTCACATATAATAAGAGCCACTGGCGTAGTCATGAAAACATCGAATGATAACCAGTATCCCTGGATTTAATTCTCCTGACTTTAGGTCCATGTTTTCCACCATCCCCTGTGGGGATAGTTCCAATGGATGTCAACCAAGAAGTGTTCATTCAGCCTTGCTAACTGCATTGCTTGTAATAGAAGTAGATGGTTGGGCCGGTTTGTTAGGGGTGATGATGCAGTGCAGGGTATGGGCATGCTTCCGGAGGGGAATTGGTCTTCACCTGTAGATGTCACACTCCTGAGTCCTCTAGATCATCCATAATTATAGCGGAGGGTTAGGGAAGGTGGGTGGTCTTATAAAAACTCATCTTCACAGCTGAAATCACACTGTATGTGGGTCAGTCACCATATCCTCATGAAAATAGGTTGTTTGAGGGGATGACAGTGACTAATTCATTGGATTTTGTCTAATAGCTCTAGACTTTGAACCTGCCCTATTGAGTATCTGCACAAAAGAGGCAAATGATGCAATTGCCATAGAATCCAACAACTTTACTCCTGGCAGCTTAACATGAAACCATTGATTAAAAGATAGCATAATAAAGTGTGTTTGACTGTCATTTTTCTTAGCTTTCATGATTTCATGGTGCTTAGAAATTGAAGGGAAGTAATTGATATTTTAAGTTGCAGATTTGCTTCCATTGTCTTGTCATGGATCCTTGGGGATATGGGGACAAGGACTGAAACGTCTCCAATGTCCAGGCAGGTCATGAAAATTCATCGGGGGGCTGGTTGCAAATAAAAGAATGAAGGCAGCTGTGGAGAAGGGCGTATCTCATTCATTGAGAAGGTGGCAGCAGCCATGCCCTCCGGTGATTGCCACTGAGGATCAGACCCAGGGAGACCAGGCTGCACAAGCTGAGCCAGAAATTCACATTTCCTGTGAGTTGATTCTGATTTTTAAGACACATGGTGGTCAAATGCCTGTGGGCTGGATTTAGTCTCTCCTCGGTCATTTGGCACTAGTGGACCAGCTGTGTAAATGGGAAAGGGGAAACAAGAGAAGGACAAAAAGACCCAGCTAAGGAGACACACGCACATCCATGTTCTTGGACAATTGTAGATTCACGCTGAGCAAACTACAATGGGTGCACTTTGATTTCGTAGAACTTAAGGCAAGATTGCCCTGGCCGGTTACAGTGTTGGCCTGTGGACCAAAGAGTTGTAAGTTCAATTCCTGGGTTGTAGGTTTGATCCCAGGCCCAGTTGGGCTCACAAGGAGGCAACCAATGTCTCTCTCTCTCTCTCTCTCTCTCTCTCTCTCTCTCTCCCCCCCCGCCCCCTCTCTTTCCTCCTCCCTCACTCCCCCCTCCTCCTTCTCCCCACCCCTTTTCTCACCCTCCCTCCCACTCTATCTGGAAATCAATGGAAAAATATCCTCGGGTGAATATTTTATAAAATGAAAATAAATAAATAAAATAATTAAGACAAGATTAATTTCTGGTAAGGCAGCACAAGTATGTAGTTATTACTGTAAATCCATGTTTGAGTGGATGAGAGCTAGATCTTAAAAGCGTACTGCAACACCAAAAGATGCTCGCTACTCATCCTCTGAACTGATCTTTTTATGTGACTTGACATCTCAGGTCTGCCAACTATGAAGTACTGTCTTTCTTTTGCCTTGCAACGGGGACAGAGTTTCTCAACTGAGTTTATGGGTATTTTTGTCCTACTCACGTTCAGTTATATAAGAAGGAAAGCCCAGAGAGATTTCTGTGTCTGCCTATTATGCTAAATTTTCATTTGGCAAAATGAAGTGCCCACACATTACATTTTGTGTTAGGTTGTATTAATGCTTACCCAAAGTTAGGGTATGTTTTGGGAATGTAGGGAGTAGGACATAGCCATAAAAATGTCAATTTAAGTTGTTAAACATCACTTTTAAAACTGTAAATCTAATCAGATTGGAAGTGTGCCACCTGCTTGGTGTTCGCTTGTGCCGCTTTGCTAGCTGGGAGGCACGTGGAGGCCTTGGGAGGCCATGAGAACCAACTGAATAATGGCTTATGCTGCCACCGAAATAAATTAATCCCTTTGTGAATATATGTTAAATGCTCCAGAAGGTGCATTCTGCCCTCACTTAGTGAACTGAAGTACCATTTGTCTTTCTACAAATCTAGTGACCTTTAAGTGAGCAGGTGGCTTTGTGGAATTCAGTCTTGGTCTTAAGTAATGTAAATATGGGAGGGGCTTCGCCGAAACAGGTGTAAGACATAATTGTAGAAATGAGCCCAGTTGCAATGGACTGATTCACCTCTAGAGTAAGGTATGGTGTTGATTAAATAAATAAATACATGAATAACCACTTAAAGTAATTGTTAGTAAGGCCAAAAATCAAACCAAATCAAAACAACAGTAAACTAGCAGTGAGTCAGGAAAAGAAATGTGGTCAAGTGGGAGGATTTTCTTCGACTCTAGGCTACCTGTACAAAGTAGCTCAAGTTCAAAAGGGGAGGTTACTGTCGGGAACTGTCTCATGGCATTTCAGGAGCAGAGTCCTAAGGAAGCAGGTACCCCTGGCGTGGTCTCCCCCATCTGCATCTTTCTGTCTCATCTCTCAGGTGCCTCATTCTCTTGTACTGAACTCAGCATGGCCACCTCCCCCAAGACTGCATTTCCTTCTAGCTAGGATGACTCAGTTATTTATCATCCAAAACAGGACTCTTGAGTGTGAAAGGAACTCAGTCAATAATTTCTCCAGGGTAACAGGCATACATTGGGCAAAATAAGACGTAATTCACATCCACCCCCCTTTTGAGCCCTAGAGCTTGTCTCTGTTTATTATAGTGTCTGTTTCCTGTTCGGGCGAAGCTGCCCTGTTAGTTAAGGTTCATCCTTAACTAACCAACTGGGTGGAATATGGGATCCAGCACTGTAAACAAGCATTAGGAGCCGTGAACAGAGCCAATGCTCTTGGGGAGCGTGGACAGGAAAATAAAGCTGGTAACTGGCAGTGTCATAGATTCAACATGTTATAGAAGCAGAAGTGTTAGATCAATTGCTTTGTAGTGATCTTTCACAATAATAGCCTGCTGCTGGGAGCACAACCTGGGTTTAGGCTGGCCAAGCTCAGAGATTTCAGAAGCCAAGAATCGGAATGTTTTCTGTGGCTCACTGTCCCCCGAAGCACAGACTGCCTGACCTCTTCCTTCCTCCCCTGTTTCACCTTTGTAGTGTTTCTACCTCTCTTTCAGTGGTGGTCAGCTGTGCTTTGGCCTGTCTTTCATCTACTCGCCTGCAGATAAAAGCAGCTCAATTTTCCTTTGGGTTTAGAGAGGGCTGACTCAGGTCTCTTCCATTGGCATTGATCCCCGGCTATAGCAATTGGTTCGGAGATGGGTCTTTAACGTGGTTCAATGAGACTCAATCTGGGGCTTTCGCTGGGACATTTTGGAAGGACTGAGCTTGCTGAGCTGTAGCAGTGTAGTTCTGGAGATGCTGATAGTCATCTTGTCCTGTGGGAGTGGGGGAAGGGGGAGCCTGCCTGAGCACGAAGCTAGAACAGAGAAATAAAGAGTAAGAAATACAGAGAGAGAAGTAGTAATAGTGAGGAGGGGAGGGGAGGGGAGGGGAGGGGAGGATCATTTGAAATCCTGGATTTTTCACTTTTGTGAGCCTTAAAGTTCCTATAAGTTAAATTTAGTTGAGTTTTTCCCATTTGCAAACAGTAACTTTCACTGATGTCCTTTCCTTGGAATCTCGTTCCTGCTCCGGCCAAGGCTGGCCCCTGATGCTTCTGCTTATTGGAGGCTGCACAGTTCTTGGATCTTGCACTTTCCTTGTTGATGGGGGAAGTGTCAGGGCAAGTGCACTAGGAGCCCACAGGGATCAGAGACCTGGCTCAATATTCAGATACATGAACAGTCTGTTCTTACTTTCATGAATGGTGATTTATTCATGTTTAGGTCACTGCTGGTCATCTCAATAAGTATTTAATTGGTTTTTATGACATACATAAAAATTACCATTGAAATTCAACAAGATCCATGGCCCAAATGTTTTACATAAAATTCATGACATTTAGAGATGTGGCAAATACACAGAATACTTCCCAATAGTCTTTCCAGGGCTTTGTACTAATGCCGCGATTTTCAACCAGTGCGCCGCAAGGACTTTTAAAACGCAAGAAATGCCTGACTACTTAGTCAGGGGCACTGACCTCTTTTCCCTTAGACTGTCAAATAAAAAATATTAAAAAAGTGACAACAGCCAACACAACAATAGCCGTCTGGTGTGAATGAATAAAAATTATATCTACTTTTATGGTCAGATCAGCAAAAAATATCTTTTTTAGTGTGCCGAAGAATTTTCATAGTTTATGTGTGCCTCGAGATGACAGAGGTTGACAATCGCTGTACTAATGTTTTACAAAAATAGTGTTCGGTAGGTGTTAATATAGATTACAAATTATAGTTTTGGTTCTAATCATAAGGCTTCGAGAGAAGAGAAAAGCCAAAGAATGTATTCAGTTTCCTAGAGCTTGTAAGTACCTTTGTTTTAAGAAGTTGATTTGGCAATTGCTTTCAAAGAATGAGGACAAAATGTTTTTTTAAAGGGAGATAAAAGCAATAAAAGAGAAGTTAGTTTGAAGTTTGGAGAAGCAGTCCATTTTTCTAGTTTTCTCATGTATGCAATAGAGACAGAGTGTCTTTTAATTATGCTATCTGTCTGTGCTTGTTTCTAAATCCTTCTGCTACTTTACCAAGTAAACCTGCTTATATGAGGCACTTCTTAGGGCCTCTTATGTTGGATTTTACTCAACAGCCGAGTCCCCTGCAAGTATTGATAGTTAGAACGTATTCATTTTTCTGACCTGCTTCACCTCCCACCCTGAGACTGCGGTGCCTTTCTCTGGAAATATGCACTTGTACACACACACACACAATATCTGTACAGAACATTCCCTAAAATTCAGTTTGTTTTTACCCAACTTGGGGAGTTGGGATGAAGAAGGTATGGAAACTTTCTTGTGCAAATACTATATTCCTCTTCATTAAGAGAGAGAAACATAGTCATATTGCAGTTTAGGAGTTCCGATGGTGAATAGGTTTTGACTTAACATGCATTATAAAACAAAGATCATTTGGTTCTGCCAGTGATACCTAACTAAAAGAAATTTTTGATTAATTAAACATCTCTAACAGATAGAGCAACCGAGCCCAAATAGTTAAGTTCACCTCTGATTAGGGAATAAATGAGTCAGTGAGAACAGTAAATCCTCGATTCTAAGGTAATCGCTTTGGGAGAACTGGACCAGTCAGGAGATGAGAGTGGAAAGGGATACCAAACAACAACAACAACAACAACAACAACAACAACAACAACAAAAGGAAGACAGGAAAGGGGGAAAACAATAAAGAAAGATGATTTTTATCCACTCTTCCATTCCGTGATATTTACTGAGCACTTAACTGTATGCCTGCTGTCATATAAAGTACTAAGATTTAACGGTGAATGATTTTTTTTACCTTCTTAGAGTCTACATTTTATTGGGTAAGACAGAAAAAAAGCATCTAGACAAATACTGTCGTCGTTATTATGCCATATGTTGTGCAGAGAACTAATGAGGGGCTGATGGAGACAAGACCAGCGCAGCTGCTGGCATCGCAGTCAGCCTTCCGAACGATGCCCTGCGATACCATCCTCTTCCTCCAGCTCTGACCTCGGAGGAGATGTGGGGGGTCAGTGCAGTCAGTCCTAAGCCAGATCCGTTCCAAGAGGAAAGCACCCAGACGGTGAAGCCAAGGGAAGGGGAGCTGAATGGGGGCATGTGGTCAAGACTGTTCTCCCTTTTGTATACTAACTACAGGAAGATAAACAGCTTCCGTAGGTGCCCGGTAAAAAGAGCTTAATTTGGCAAACTTGAGCTGAGGGACCAGAGAGAATGAAAATGGGCTGTCTGTAAATTATTGAAGTAGTTCTGCAGCTATGTATAGAGTTTGATGCATTGTTATTTTTTAAAAGTCTACACCGTGATTATTATATTGTCAATTGTGGATTTTCTGGTATAATTTTGGGATATGTGGCCAGAACAGCTGAGGCAGTCAAACAGGTATTACCCTTTCTTGGCACAGAAAGATGCAAGTATCTAGGTAAATAAACTTTTTATATAAAGCACCACAGACAGTATCACTTGTAAATTGCATCTATTTAAGAGAAGCAAGCAAACAAAAACAGATCCCTTCAATATGGTCTTTTAGGAGTAACAGAGCAGAAGGGAAATGGTGTGCCTCAGTAGTCTTTATTGGTCCCCGAATATAACTACAGGCTAAAATAGGAAAGTAATGGTTTGTCAAGAAGAAACCTAAGTCAAGACTGAGAATCGAAAGGAAAACAATCATCCTTGGCATGGACCTGCCATGAGCTTGGTTAATATCTGTATGATAGAGAAGATTGTATCTATATATTTGTGGTGAAAAATGACAAAACATGATGGTCTACAGCCAGCGTGGTTACAGTGGCAGTTACACCAGGTCATCCCCTTCAGAAACAGTGTGGATAACTGTGTCCTTTGAAAGGAGTTTCCTTTTTACTCATAACCCATGCTGTGGCAGAGAGACTTGGCTTTTACTAGTAATTAAGGGTGGTTCCCATCCTCATAGACTCTGCCCTCAGACTTCTGGGAAATACCCCACAGGGATCTCATTATTCCAGAGCAGTGGTTCTGACCCATATCCTCCCAACTTTTCTGCCCTGAGCAGCTGAAGCAGCCAATATGCAAATGTGAGCATTCATTTAGACTTGTTTGTGTTCTAAACAGCTGTCCTTTCTTTTCTTTCTGAGAGCCATCCTGGCTCTACAGAATTAATGGCATCTTTCAAACAAATAATGCCTTTAGATCAAAAGGCTCCTCCATCCAAAACACTGTACTCCTTGCCAAATTGTTCTCCAAAGGCAGAATTACCTGCTGGAGTTAAAGATCCCTTCACTCCTCTTACCAGAAGCCCCTCCCCCTGGCTGGGAGAGCTGAGAAGAGACGGTGATGAGTGCTGCATCTCATTTTGGATTCTTCAGCGAGTAGTGCCATAGCCCGAATGCTTGTGTCTGCCACGTGAGGACGCAGTCGGAAGTCGGCAGTCTGCAATTGGAAGAGAGTTCTCACTAGAACCCAACCGTGCTGGCACCCTGACCTCAGACTTCCAGCCCGCAAACTGTGAGAAATACGTTTCTGTCATGTATAAGTCACACCATCTATGATACGACGTGTGGCCGCCCAGCCGACTTAGCAGTACCTGTAGTGGCTATGGGAGTCTGTCCTGGAGGCTGAGGGAGGGGAGAGATCAGTAGTTAAATGTCTTTTCCTTTTAGAGTGTGTGGTGTTCTTTGTGTCTTTATATATCACGTGGAAACATACACTTCCTTTCCTTACAGACATTTGTTTAATCATTACATGGACGGGTAACATGTGGAGAACACATTCTTCTGACGGTCAGTGCCACAGAACCGCCAGCGACAGGAGTTCATGATGCTGACTCCCAGACTTGTCCGGACGCTCCAGATTTCCCAATCCCATGAACGCATCCTAAACTCAGGACTGACATTTGGTTAGTCAAATATGGTCCTTGTGCCAGGATTATAGAGTTGTGACTATAGTTTGTATAATATAGTAATATTGGCTTTTTTTTTTTTAAACAGATCTTTTATTTATTTATTTATTTTATCCTCACCCGAGGACATTTTTCCATATTTTGTTCAGATAGAGGGGTGGGGGGGAGAAACATCGATGCGAAAGGGACACATCGAGTGGTTGCCACCCGCACAACCCAACCAGGGCCGGGGACAAACTGCAACCAAGGTACATGCCCTTAGCGGGAACCGAACCTGGGTCTCTTTGGACCACAGGTTGACGCTCTAACCACTGAGCAAAACCAGCCAGGGCAATATTGGCTTTTTTATTTTTTTATTTTTTATTTTTTTATCCTCACCCGAGGACATTTTTCCATTTTTTGATCAGATAGAGCAGGAGGGAGAGAGAGGAAGAGAGAGAGAAACATCGATGTGAAGGGACACATCGAGTGGCTGCCATCCGCACGACCAACCAGGGCCGGGGACAAACTGCAACCGAGGTACATGCCCTTAGCAGGAACCGAACCTGGGTCTCTCTGGACCACAGGTCGACGCTCTAACCGCTGAGCCAAACCGGCCAGGGCAATATTGGCTTTTTTTTAAAAAAAAATAGAAAATATAGTAGAGCTAATATATCCACATTAGTATTTATTATGGAATGCTATTTATATATTGCATGGATGCTGGTATAACACACAACTTTGTTGGAGCCTCACTTTTACACTTCCCTTTGGAGACAGTTGGTGACCCACACAAGAAGACTCACTGTTACTTTATAGTCAAAATCTTGCTTTTTAACAATAATAGATGATACATTTCAACTTGCCACACATCCTAATCACTAAATTAGGCAGCCATTATTTTTGATGGTACTAAAGCTAAAAATTTCCCCAAGGGATAAAGACTTGATACAGTGGAAAATATTCAAAAGTCTATTTTTCTTCTAGGATTGTTATGGTTTTGTCTTACATTTAAGTCTTGAATCCATTTTGAGTTTATTCTTGTGTATAGTATAAGAAGGTGGTCTAGTTTTATTTTTTTGCACTTGTCTGTCCATTTTTCCCAACACCATTTATTGAGTAGACTATCTTTATTCCATTGCATGTTTTGCCTCATTTGTCAAATATTAATCATAAAAATCCTGGAAGAAAACATAGACAGTAAAAGCTCAAACATTTCTTGTAGCGATATTTTTTTCTGATATATATTCTTGGGCAAGGAAAACCAAAGGAAAAATAAATAAATGGGACTACATCAAACTAAAAAGTTTTTGCACAGCAAAGGAAACCATCAACAAAATGAAAAGACAACCCACTGACTGGGAGAACATATTCACCAATGATATATCTGATAAGAGGTTAATACCCAAAATTTATAAAGAACTTATAAAACTCAACACCAAAAAACAAACAAACAATTCAATTAAAAAATAGACAAAGGACCTGAATAGACACTTCTCCAAAGAAAGCATACAGATGGCCAATAGACACATATGGAAAGATGTTCAGTGTCACTAATCATCAGAGAAATGCAAATTAAAACCAAAATGAGATGTCATATTTCACACCTGTTTAAATGGCTATCATCAGTATATCTACAAACAACAAGTGTTGGTGAGGATGTGGAGAAAAGGTAACCCTAGAGTACTGTTGGTGGGAATGAAGATTGCTCTAGCCACTGTGGAAAGCAGTATGGAGTTACCTCAAAACACTAAAAATGAAACTGCCTTATAACCCAGCAATTCTACTTCTCCCTATTTCCCACTTCTCCCTTTACCACTGTCTCCCTGTTTCCCCCAGACCCCAGCTTCTGACAACTACTTTTGTACTCTCTGTTTCTATGAGTTTGGCATTTATTTATTTATTTAAAAAATTTTTTTTTCTTTATTGATTTTAGAGAGGAAGGGAGAGGGAGAGAGAGATACAAACATCGATGAGAGAGAGCATTGATTGGCTGCCTCCTGCATGCCCCCCACTGGGGATTGGGCCCACAACCTGGGCATGTGCCTTGACTAGGAATTGAACCAGCGACCTCTTGGTGCATGGATTGATGCTCAACCACTGAGCCACACAGGCCTGGCGAGGTTGGCATTAAAAAAAATCCACATATAAGTGATTTTCTACTGTATTTGTCTTTGTCTGGTTCATTTCACTTAGCATAATACCCTCAATATCTACTCAATATCTAATCCTGGTGTAATAGCAGGATTTCCTTCTTTCTCATAGCTGAATAATATTCCACAGGGGGAAATGTGCATATGTGTGCAAGCACACGCACGTGTGTGTGTGTGTGTGTGTGTGTGTGTGACATCTTCTTTATCCATTCATCCATTGACAGACACTTAGGTTGTTTCCACATCTTGACTGTTGTGAATAACGCTGCCATCAACATGGGAGTGCAGAGCGCTCTTCGTGATAGTGATCTCATTTCCTTTATATATACCCAAAGTGGATTGCTGGATCATATGGTAATTCTATGTTTAATTGTTTTGAGTAGCTACCATGCTGGTTTTCATAGTGACTGTACCAATTTAAATTCCCAATATTCAAAAGACTATTGCACAAGGTTTCCTTTTCTCCTTGCCAACACTCGTTATCTCTGGTCTTCTTGATGATAGCCATTCTACCAGATGCGAAGGGATATGTCATTGTAGTTTTGATTTGCCTTTTCCTAATGATTAGTGATCTCGAGCATCATTTACCTTTTGGCCATCTGTATGTCTTCTTTGGAAAAATATTTATTCAGGTCCTCTGCTCATTTTTAAATTGGACTGTTGGTTTATTTTGCTATTGAGTTGTGTGAATTCTTTATATTTTGGGTGTTAACCCCTGACAAGATCTATTATTTGCAAATATTTTTTCCCATTTAGTAGATTGCTGTTTCATTTTGTTGATGGTTTCCTTTGCTGAGCATAATGTTTTTAGTTTGGTGTAGTTCCACTTGTTTATTTTTGCTTCGGTTGCAAAATAAAAAAAAAAAAATTCATTGCCAAGACCAAAATTAAGGTTCTTACCTGCTGTGTTTTCTTCTAGGAATTTTACAACTTTAGGTCTTATGTCCAAGTATGTAATCAATTTTTAGTTGATTTTTGTGTATGGTGTAAGGTAGGAGTTCAATTATATTCATTAGCATGTAGTTGGTTCATTTTATTGAAGAAACTATCCTTTTCCCATAGTATATCCTTAGCTCCTTTATTGTAAATTGATTGGCCATATGTGCATAAGTTTATTTCTGGGCTCTCTATTCTGTTCCATTGATCTATGTGTCTGTTTTTTATGCCAATGCCATACTGTTGTGACGACTGTAGCTTTGTAGTACTGTTTGAAATCAGGAAGTGTGATGCCTCTAGGTTTGTTCTTTCTCAAGATTGTTTTGACTAGTTTGTGTTGTACTGCCTTGGGTCTTTTATGTTTCCATGTAGATTTTCGGATTGTTTTTTTCTAGTTCTGTGAAATGCCATTGGAATTTTGATAGGAATTGTATTGAATCTACAGATCGCTTTGGGTAGTATGGACATTTTAACAACATTAATTATTTTAAACGATGAACATTTCCATTTATTTGTATCATACTCAATTTCTTTCATCAATGTCATACAGTTTTCTGTGTATAGATCTTTTGCCTCCTGGTTCAATTTATTCCCAAGTATTTTATTCCTTTTATGCAATTATAAATGGGATTGTTTTCTTAATTTCTCTTTCTACTAGTTCAATTGTTACCATTTAGAAATGCAGCTGAGCCCTGGCCGGTTTGGCTCAGCGGTTAGAGCGTCGGCCTGCGGTCCGGAGAGACCCGGGTTCGGTTCCCGCTAAGGGCACGTACCTCGGTTGCAGTTTGTCCCCGGCCCTGGTTGGTCGTGCGGGTGGCAGCCACTCGATGTGTTCCTTTCACGTCGATGTTACTCTCTTTCTCTCTCTTCCTCTCTCCCTCCCACTCTACCTGAACAAAAAATGGAAAAAATGTCCTCGGGTGAGGATAAAAAAATAAATAGAAATGCAGCTGATTTTTGTATATTGTTTTTTGTATGCTGCAATTTTACTGAATTTGTTGATTCATTCTAATAGTATTTTGGTGGAGTTTTATGTATATAATATCAGGTCATCTGCAAATTGAGACAGTTTTACTTCTTTCTTTCTATTTGGATGCCTTTTATTTCTTTTTATTGTGTAATTGATTTGGCTAGGCATTCCAGTACTGTGTTGGATAGAAGTGGTAACAGCATCCTTGTCTCGTTCCTGGGCCTAGGGGAAAAGCTTTCAACTTTTTATCGTTGAGTCTGAGGTTAGCTGCGGACTTGCCATACAGTCTTTATTATGTTGAGGAGGTTCCCTTTATATACAGTTTGTTGAGATATTTTGTCAACAATGTTTTAAAACATTTAACATTTTTAAGTATCATCCAATATCCTTTTAAAGGAGTAAAACTCAAATTAGAAAAGTTTAGTTTAACAGACATGGTTAATTTTGATTCCACAGTAGAATTTGATAAGAAAATATCAAGGTCCAGAATTTGACGGAACATGGTTGAAAACCTCATTGAAGTTAAGATCTACTAAGCCTCTGACGTGGACTCTGAGAAAAACTGGAGAAACAGGAGCCCACAGAAAAAGCCAACAACACATTATATTGTTCAATGGAAAGAAGGTGGTAAACAGTGAAATGACCACACTGCTATTGTAAATGAAGAGATAGATAAAAATATACAAAGAAAAATGACTGGGAGATTCTATCTTAAAATATTATTAATGGTTATATCAGAGAATTATTTTTCTTCCTGGCATTCTTGTCTGCATTTCTAAATTTTATGATTAAGTTACATACAACTTTTTAATTGCAAAAGAAAATAGTCAAAAGAAAAAAGTCATAAGAGACTAGAAATGTTGATTAATCTATTGATTTCATGTGTGGGATGATGTTGTGACTGAAGGATGTCTCTTACTGTAATATAGATGTTGCCATATTTTATTAACTGGAGTTTTCAAAGATGTCTTGTCACCAGCATCACTAGAGACACTGCTAAAAATAGGAACTGGGCTCTACTATTCTGATATGATAGACTGGGTTGGGGCTTGGGAATCTAACCATAAGGGATTCGTTAAATTATAGCACTGCCATAAAAGTCTAAAACATATATCCGTGACCAGTGAGGTCAAAGAGAGACTATTTAATGACTTGGAAAGTTATTCATAGAATTTTAAACAAACAAAATATATGGTTACAAAATATATGATGACATTTTGTAAAGAAGAGGAGTTTTTGTGTGTGCGCACATGCACGCGTGCACACACACACACACACCCCACATAGACACAAAAGGACATACCAAAATATTAATAATAATTAGTTGCTTGTATAATGGAATTTTATTTTCTTCTTTTTGATTTGTTGCATTTTTTAATGTTGAAATATTTTTCATGTATTGGTTTTATAATTATTTTAAGGTCATTATTTGCATTCTTTCCTTTATAAGGGCGTAATTGCAAAAGATAAATAATTGATGGAAATTTTCAGAAAGAGATATATTTTTAACCAAAGAACCATTCTGTTTTCATAAAAGAGAGATCTACCCACTTGGGAACACTAGCTGAATGAGGGGTTATAAATTGTAGCATGTGTAAGATAGTGAAACATTGATTGTTCAGATACATTGTATCTAACTTGATTTCTGTTTCTACCAAGAATCCTCCCTTTATTCATCTTCAAGTTTCTTTAGAGTAGATGGCATTTTTTTGAGCAGAAGGGGCTGTGTTAGGTATATTTACATATTTATTCTCCAAAAAGATGTTTTTTCAATTGCCCCCACGTGGAATAACCCCAGGGCTTCACACGGCTGCCTCACCTATTGAAAATAGATTCACCAAATTCATTAGTCATTTCCCCAAGTTGACATTTTAGAACTATTGATTGAGTGGCTGCTATGTTAGCACCATGCTTTAAAGAGAAAAATAAGATACATAAGGCTGGAATCCCTAAGTCATGCCCTAAAAGAGTTTGGTACAGATGGAGAGCTGGGTATTTTAAAAAACGGATAAATTCAGTAAAATATGAAATACAATGGTACGCTGGGAGAATGAGGTTAGAGCAAAGGTTCTCTTCCCTAGCTACACATGGAAACACTCTGGAGGCTTTCGATAAAACAGAGATGCTTCGTCCCCACCACACAGCATTGAATTAGCAGATCAGGATGAGGGGTCAGCATCCAGAGTTAGGCAGTTCTTCCCAGGTGATTCTAATCTGTGGCCAGGTGTCTGTGTCACAGCAGCTAATTGTGCTGATGGGTGTTCCAGAGCACAGCGCTGAGGGAGTGCTGGTTGAACTGCGTCCTGGAGGAAGGGTCGGAGATTTTGATGTCAAAAGTCAGTCTAAACAGAAGGAACAGGGGTTCAAAGTCAAGCAGTCAGACCAGGACCAGGTTGCTGTGGGGATGTGTTAAGTGCTTCTGCGTGACAGAGCGCGGGGGACGTAGTGAGGGGTGTGTGTGAAAGAAGAGAGGGCGTGGGTGCCCACTCGGCAGAGGGAACCCGAGGGCTGCCACTCATGGTGAGGGAGAGCGGGGCACCGGGACCCACGGGGGCTGGGAGGGAAAGGCCTGGTCACAGCGCCAGGAGGAGACGGGAGAGGTCACAGGCCGTGGGACCCCAGGGCAGGATTTAGAGACGTTTTTAAGGCAGAAGTCACCAAATTTGACAACACATGCTGTGTTAGTAACATCATTTCTGAGATTTTTTTTGAGCCTTCACTTTTGTATTTTTTTCCTCAAATAATAGAACGCCTTCCCTTGTGTTCACATACCCCCAGCTATTTTACCTTTTCTCTGTATGCCCCGAGAATTCCAGCTGTGAGAAACAGCAACCCTGTCACCGTGTAATAGAATGAGGGTTTACATACACACTAATTTACATGCACACATATTTTGTATTCACATGTACATGTTTTTCTTTATACTGTCAACAGTCACCTCCCCCAGAGCGCACACCGAGAACACGCCCGGGAGCTCAGGGAGCACGGGAGCTGGAGGACTCGACAAGCCCAGTCGTTTCTGTTCCCCTCTGCTCTCTCTCGTGATGTTCGCGAATGCAGATATGTCTGACAAGTGTAAATAAGGGTGTCACACCTCGGAGTGGTACCCATTTCCACCTTGCCATTCCTCATCTTGTGGGTGTTCAGCGACGAACGTGCTGTTACAATCTTCCAGTATTTTCTCAGTTGGAATTTTGTAGAGTGCAATGGTGAATTGTATGGTTTCCAAGATATAGACACATATTTGCTTCTTTCTCCTTGCAGAATTCAGCACATTTTCAAATACCTTGAAAAGATGCCGGAATGAGAAAAAGGAAAACTCAGTCTTTAGCCAGCGGACAGAAGAGGCGTCTGCCACCCAGTACTTCCAGGTCAGGGAAGTTGCCCAAGTGGAAATGAATTGTTTCAAGGTGACACACACCTGTGAATACACCTGAGCAGGGTGGTGGGTGGAGAGGAGACAGTTGATGCTGTGTTGCATGGTTCTGAGAGTGTGGTCCCCTAGCAGCAACAGGAGCATCACCTGG
Source organism: Molossus molossus (assembly GCF_014108415.1). Taxonomy (NCBI): domain Eukaryota; kingdom Metazoa; phylum Chordata; class Mammalia; order Chiroptera; family Molossidae; genus Molossus; species Molossus molossus. The sequence goes on along the minus strand of NW_023425349.1, from coordinate 55,036,374 downwards.
ACTGGAATCCCTGCTCTGTCACTTATCATATTGTCAGGACTTGTGCAAGTTTCCGTATCTTTCTGAGCCTCAGTTTCCTTGGCTGGAGAATATAATTCATCTGATTGTTGTGATGATTACATTTGATATTAGAATGTATGTGAAGCACTTAGAATGGTGCCTGGCGATAGAACACTACCAGATGATGGCAGGTCCAATGAAGACCCTTATTGCTCATGGATTTGTATGCATCACTTCCCCCAACTGGCTCGCCTCATCAGGTTATTATCACTATCACCCCCTCCCTTAACCAGGAGTCCTGCCCAAGAACTATGTGCTCTCTGGGCTGATGGGACTCTTGGGCCTGGCCAATCACTCTTATTTCTCATATTTTTGATCTGTGCTCTCTCATAGTTCTGCTTTGGGAAGGACCCTGGGCACTTACCTGGCCATGATCTCGGCCTGAAACTATTGTACAGAGTAGCAGTCAGAAGTCTTGGGACTACTTCAGAGCTAAGCCTCACAAACAGGGCCAGAGTGGACCAGTCACTGGGCCTGTCAGAACCTCCGCTGGCCTGTGTGTTAGTCTAAGGCTGTAGGACCAGATGCTCATGCAGGGGCTGCCTCATGGGTGGTTAACGCTCCCTTATTTCTCTTTTCCTTGCAGTTCTATGGCTGCATTTCCCAGCAGCAGAACATGATGCAAGACTTTGTGAGGACAGCCACTTACCACAGGGCCATCCTCCAGAACCACATTGACTTTAGAGACAAGGTAATGCTGGCAGCCGGCCATTCATCTCTTATTAATGCTAGTAACCATGGTTAGAAGTCTTGTCAAAAACTAGAAACAAAGTTAAGCTTTGATGGAATTACCATAGGACCCAAAATTCCACTCCTAACTATGTACCCCTCCAGACTGAAAGTAGGTACTGTTTGTACATGACTGTGAAGCAGCACTACTCACAATAGCCCCAGAGTGGAAACAGTTCAAAAGCGCATCAATTTATGTGTAGATAGACAAACTGTGGTATAGCCATGCACTAGAGTACTAGGAATATTACTTCTATTTCTGTCATCCATGAAAAGGAATGTAAAGCCAATGTGCACTTCAGTGTGGGTGAACCATGAGAGCTCGCTAAGTGAAAGAAGCCCATGGCAGATGCTCCTATGATTCTATTTATAGGAAACACCCAGAATAAGCAAATCCATAGAGAGAAAGAAACTGGAAGTTCCCAGGGGCTCGGGGATGGGGAAGTTGGGAGTGGCTGCTTAGTGGGTACAGGGTTGCCTTTGGGGGTGATGAAAATGTCTTGGAACTTGATAGAGGTGATGGTTTCACAACATAGTGAATGTAGCAAATACCACTTAACTATACCCTTTAAAATGGTTAATTTTATGTTATATGAATTTTATCTCAATGAAGACATTATGCCCTGAGTGCCGGGAACTCAGGAGGCTGTGTGTGCTGTGTTTTGGTGCAGAGAAGGGTTCGGAGCTTGATTGCTACCTAAGGACTAACTCTCATTGTGCCACTTTACTTACTTTTTTTTTCATAGACTCCACAGGTGCCTGCGTTTTTTCCTTCACAAAATGGATCTGAATGATGAAGTGTTGTGAACACATTATATAAGTGCCATTCATTGTTCTCCTCCCTGTTAAACACACAAAGTGTTCAAAATACTATCCAGCTCATCTCAAAGATAAAAGTACTGCTCAGTGGCATCAGCAGTCATAGGATCTGGTTTCATATTTTCCCCATGTGTGATCTTAGGCAAAACACTACATTTCTCTGAGCCTCATGATCTGTCCCACTTCCACAGTAATTGTAGGTCTATGGCCTTTGAGATTGCAGTGTGAATTCCCCAGGAAGGGGGTGGTAGGACATTGAAATAATGATCCAAATGACTCATGCCTCCCTCTGTTCACATCCATTTGCAAAGTTATGTAGCTGCTGCTTTTATCAAGAAATAGTCCAATTTTTTTTTACTCCCTATTTCTGTGCTGTCCTTGTGATGTACTTTGATCAGTAGAATGACAGAGATGATGTTGGGTGAGTCTCAGAGCCTCGGCCTTAATGAGCCTGTGGCTTCTGGTCTCACCCTCTTGAAACCCTGAGACCACCATGCTGTGAGGAAGCCCGGGTTAGCGTACTGGAGGTTGAGGGGTCACGTAGAGGAGAACAGGGGCTATCCAGACAATAGGCAGCGCCAAGTGCCAGACCTACGAGTGAGGCCAAGCAAGACCAGCAGAGAAACTGCCCTGCCCTCCCTCCGACTTGGGAGAAAGAATAAATTGCTTCCCATTGAAGCCACTACATTGTGAGGTGGTTTGTTATGCAGCAAAAGCTCATTAAAACAGAGAGGTGATGAATAACATAGTTGAGATAAATAGGCCTCCAGTTAGAAGTTGATTTGCCCGTGGTTTGCTTTCTTCTATCATCTCCATTCTGCTGTTAAGCCCATCAAAAATTTTTTATTTTGCTTATTGTATTTTTCGATTCCAAGTTTCCATTTGGCTATTCTTCATATCATCTGTTTTTTGACTGAAACTTTCTACTTTTCCATTGATTTCAGCGGTGTTCACATTACTAATTAGAGCTTTTTTTTTTTTTTTATAATAGCTGCTTGAAAGTTTTGTCAGATGATTCTAACATCTATGTCACTGTTTTGTTAGTTTCAGGTGATTACCTTTTCCTAGGGAATTGAGATTTTCCTGATTCTTAACATGCCAAGAAATCTGGGGTTGTATTTTGTGCATTTTCGATATTATATTCTGAGACTCTAGGACTTGTTTAAAGCCTATGGATAATGTATTTTTGTTTTAGCATTTATTCAGCCTGGTTAGGTTCAGACTGTGAGGTCCACACCACGAGTTGATCTTCTGAGGGCTCTGGTTCCTACATCAGTTCAGTTTTCAAAGCTCTAGCAGTGCCATTTGGATCTGTCCCAGGTGCATGTCACCCGTGGCCAGTCACTGTGGCACCTAGGTAGAGTTCTCCGTTTGGATTTGCTAATTAAGAGCAATTCCATGCTTGTACAGGTTGAGGATAAACCAAGGAATTTATATATATAACAACAAAACCCAGACCGAGCCAGGTGGCTCAGTTGGTTGGAGCCTCATCCCTACACCAAAAGGCTGCAGGTTCGATTTCTGGTCAGAGCACCTACCTAGGTTGCAGGTTTGATCCCTGGTCGGGGCATATATGGGAAGCAACTGATTGATGTTTTTCTCACAACAATGTTTTTTTTTTTTCTCTTGCTCCTTTCTTCTCTCTCTCTAAAATCAGTAAACATAGCCTCAGGTGATGATTTAAAAGAAAAAGAGAACACCTTAATGGTTTGCTTTGCCAAGTTTCTTCTTCTCCACGATCTCCCTGGTACTTTTTGATCTCTAGGCCAAAAAGCTCGTTCAGCTGTGCACGTCTCTGACTTTGCTTACGTATTGGCCAGACAGAAAGAGAGGACAAAGGAAGAAAAAAAGCAATGGGGTTGGTCCCAGCCTGTGGGAGTGAGGGCACCATTGAAGGCGGACGAAGATTTCCTTCTCTCATAGTTCTCATAGTTTTGGGCTCCTGAAGGCTGACATGATTACCACAGAATGGCTGGGGACTAGAGCATGGAAGAAGGGCAGAAGGGGGATGGGGGGGGGAGGAAAAGAAAAGAGAAAGGAAAAAACAGAGGGTCTCCACACTGCCTCTGAGCATTAGGAGTTCCCCTTCTGGATGTTGGAGCCAGAACTAGAGGCATCTCGGGGAGCTCTCTTGTCTGCACACTGGTGCCCATTTTTGGTGTGTTGAGTTGAGTTCAGGCCATGAGTTGGGGATCAGGGGATATGGTTCAGTAGTATTTCAAATTCTGGTCTTCTTTCCCAATCTACTGCTACTGTTTACTTTTCAGTCCTCAAGTAACTGCTCTGTGCATTCTGTCCAGGTTTCACAGCTATACTCAGTGAGCGACAGGGTGACGTGGCTTTCTCCAGCTTACCCAGGACAGGACATTTTCTGAAAGCCAAACCTAGGTTCTCAGGTGGGGTGGGGATGACGGTAAGAGACAAAAGTAAGACCAGAAATGGCCATGCTTGGCTAAAGGGCCTCGTGTCTGGTCATAGGCCTTGAGGTGCCAGGACCCTTGGCATGCCTGGTTACAGTTATACAGCTAACATTCCTAATGAGGAGGACCCGTTAGGATGGGGGGTAGGCCGAGGACAGGGGAGAAAACCTTGTTTCTTTTGACACCTTATCTGGTATTCAAGATTGTGGGGAAGCAGTCTTATTGACTTAAGGTAGGTTTCTTGCAAAAAAAATATATATATATATAATAATAATAATTATTATTATTCAACTCTCAACTATTGATTCATAGCTTGAAGATGTTTTCAGGAGGTAATACTTTTATTTGGGGAAAATTCTCTCTCTCTAAATTTGTTTAGTTTGAATCTGTACTCTATTTTGTGTTTTCTATAATGTATTTTCTATGTATCTATAATCTGATTTTAATGTTGGTGACAGCTTCTAAAGACCACTCCCCAAACTACTTATCATTACTAATATTTGCATTAGATAACCCTGTCTCAGAATTCACATGGATTATGTCACTTGAACACTTTATTGATATATCTTTTCATCTGTAAAAATGAAGATAGTGGATCAGGTCTTCTTTATGGTCATTTTCAGCTCTAACCTCATCTGATTCTACAGAATACCCTCTCCCTGCCCATCCGAAATGGAATAAAACAGGCGTCCGTCTGCTGGGGTTTGTAAAGGTGATAATTCATCACATGGTTGATAATCAATTATATCCCTTTCCCCCTCTGAGTTGTGAACTGATTTAGAGGTAGACACCGATATCAGGTAGAAATCATATTAGTTTTATTGTTGGAATGCTGTTTGGAGTACAGGGCTTGAGCCTGTGGCCAAACAGATTCCTACTTTGTTTTTCCTCCAAACCAAACTTTTCTGCCCACTAAGCAGCTGGTCTCCCCAGACACATCAGAGCCCGCCCAGCAGGCTTCCACGTGCGGGGCTTGAGCACACGCTTGAGCAGGGAGTGGGCGGCTGGCCCCTTCCAAGCCCCGGGGCCAGGCCTGGTCCGTCCTGTGTCCCAGTCAGATGGTCACTTCCGTTAGGAGGAAAGAAGGAAGAGAGATGACCATTCTTACTTCCAGTGCTGCCCACTCCTGGGAGCCAATGTCCCTTCCCCTCTGAAGCTGGCAGAGCAAATTGTCCCAGTTTCAGTGTCCCAGGAACCCCCTCAGTCCCAGACAAACTACGATGGTTGGTCACCGTAACTCTACATCTGCCCCAAATCTGGATCTTTTAAAATCCTTTTTAGTGCCCAGGCCGGGTTGGCTCAGCAGTTGGAGCATCGGCCTGCAGACCAAAGAGTCTCGGGTTCGATTCTGGTCAAGGGCATGTACCTCAGTTGCGGTTCATCCCCGGCCCTGGTTGGGTTGTGAGGCAACCAGTCGATGTGGGTGAGGATTTAAAAAAAATAATAATGCTATTTAAAAAAAAAAGATAAAATTCTTTTTTTTTTTTTTTTTTTTGCTTTAACATACTGAAGACCTCTTTGAGTAACCCATGTGTTCATGGAGGATGCTACCTTTTCACTAAACCATTGTGTTCTTATCCATGGACACTGATTACCTAATGGCCAATACCAATGACTGTTATTTACCAATGGCTGTTATGTACTGAGGAACCCAGTGTATGCCAGCCCCATGCTAAGAGCTTTCCATGCGTTGTTTCTGTCTTAGTCTGCTTAGGCTGATGTAACAAAAACACCATGGAGTAGGTGGCTTAAACTGCAAACATTTACTTCTCATAGTCCAAGGTCAGTGTGTCTGTAGAGCTGGTGTCTGGTGAGGGCTTATTTGCTGGCTTGTAGACAGCAGCCTTCTTACCCTCACACGGCTAAAGGGGGAGAGGAAGCGAGCTCTCTCTTGTCTTTTGTTTAGAAGGGGCACTAATCCCATCACGAGGTCTCTACTCTTGTGACCTAAGTACCTCCCAAAGGCCACATCTTCAAATACCATCACACGGGGGGTTAGAATTTTGGAGGGCACACACAGTCAATCTATAGCAGTTTCTTCGGATTGTCATTATAGTTTTATTACTAGTATGTTTACCATTTTAGAGATGAGAGAACTGAGGCCTGGGAATGTTAGTAGTTTACCTGATTTAGTGCAGTGGGTAAATGAAAAGGCCAGGATTGGAATCCAGTTAGTCTTACTTAGAGCCCACGCACATAACCTCTGAAAAGTGCTGCCTGTTGGAAAACTGGCTGAAATTGCCAAGGGGATGCTTTTGTTTCTTTGAATGTAAGGATGGGGTGGGAACATGTGTGCACGCAGCAGCATTGCACAACGGTTATGTTCATCTGTTCCGGACCAGAATGCTGAGCTGGAGCTCCAGCGTGGCCCCTCACCATGCACCTGCCATAGACCGTTATGCTGTTTGCCTTGAGATCTTGCCCAGATGATCTGCCATCTCCGGGCTTCGATTTCCTTATCATAAGAGCCGTAGCTACTTCCTAGACTCTTTCAAGGTCAGGATGATACAGTGCATATGAAGCGCTCAGTCCATGGGTCACAGGTGAACTCAGTACATAGTAGCAACCATTAGTATTATTGATGGTTTGGGCACGGTGCTGCAGTTCCCACCTCTGCTATAATTTTAAATCTTTCAAATTCTGATTTTTCATTCTGCCTCCTCCATGCAGTTTTCATGAAAATCCTTTCTTGGCCAGAGCACTGCTGGCTGAGAACTCCATTTGGAATCCGTTCAGGAAACTGACCCTGCTGGAACCCACCCGTTCTTCTCCTCAGAGTTTCTGTTAATTGCCATCTGCCTATTTTTAGTTTCTTCAAGTGTGTGCTGGGTACAAGCAGGGAGAGTCCAGCCTGCTGAGGGTGTGGGGCTGTGTGAGCTGTAGGGTTTTAATTTGGAAATGTTTTGACACTTCATTCGTCAGGGCACCAGTTGCTGGAAACTTGTGAAAATAAGCAGGAGCCAAGAGCTTATTATTATTTTTTTTAATCAGCGTTTTCAGAGGAGAGATCCCCAGTTGCAACAGCTGCTCAGTGCATTCCAATGTGAGGTTGGCTCAGGCAGGAGGGGGTCAGGGATTTGAAATCTTCAAAATAAAACATAAATAACAACAACAAACATGCAAAGCAACCTGTTCAGATTGTCAGCTTATATTCAGATTTGCAGAGAGCCTGGGCTTAAGGCTCTTTCCACGTGAGCTTTCCTCGGGCTTGTCATCAGTTGGGTCAGAGGCTCCTGAGTTCATCTCTAATCCTGCTGTGAAATTCTCCTCCCACTTTAAACCACTGCACACTTTTGGTTACCCTGGCACACGGATGTGGCCTGACCTTACTCATCAGCGGGAATGAAGGCTGCAGCACAGGCCTTCCAAAGAGTCCTGTCTACAAGTGATGAAGTAGCTCTTGCTTCCTTACATTTTTTTAAAACCTCTTTAATGAGGTATGAATCACATTCAGAAAGCTGCACGTATTTAATGTATACAACTTGATGAGCTTGGAGATAAGTATACGTCTGTGGAATCATCGCCACAATCTATGCTATTAATGTATGCATCACTTCCAAAAGATTACTCCTGCCATCATCATCATCATCATCATTTGATAAGAACTTAACATAAGATCTACCTTTTCAGGAAATGTTTATGTATCTGATACAGAGTATTGTTAACTCTAGGCACTACGCTTTGCTGTAAATCTCTAGGAATTAAGACTTATCTTGCATAACTGAAACGTTGTACCCTATGACTAATACTTTCCTGTTTCCCCCTTTCTCCAGTCCCTAGAAACCACCATTCTATTCTCTGCTTCTATGCATTTGACTATTTTAAATACTTCATGTAAGTGGACACATGCAGTATTTGTCCTTCTGTGCCTTACTTCACTTTGAGTAATGTCCTCCAGGTTCATCCATGTTGTCAAAATGGCAGGGTCTCCTTTTTAAAGGCAGAATAATATTCCATTGTGAGTATAGACCACATTTTCTTTACCCAGTCTTCAAATTCTCTACTTCTCATCCCTGAGCATCATTATTAACCTGATGACAGAACCCTTGTTCAGAGCTGTGTAGGGAAGTGGGAAGAAAGGAAATAACTCATCACACCTGCTTAGGTCCTTTGCATTTCCTATCTCACGGAATCGCATTTCACGCTTGCGTGTTTGCCCGTTGGTTTAGAAACCAGCTCTTCTAATTTAATTTTTTCAAAGTTAAAAAAGGGAAAAGAATCTCCCCAAAGCACATAGGAACATTGAGGAACTGGGCTGAGAGGCTACATAACCAGGAATGATTTTCACAGTCATGCTGCAGAATTGACCTCAGGAAGATGGCAGTGCCGGCAGACATGGGCACTGCCACCTGCACAGCCTTCACCCTGTGCTGCGCTGGGTGATGTCCTAGCACCTCCCCCTGGTGTGCTGAGCCCGGAGGTAGCTGATACCTCGCCCGAGTGGATTCTGTGCCATCGAGTCTTCCCACTCTGAGCTTCTCATGCAAAGTGCATCGTATTGGCAGAGCGCAGTCATGCCTGTGCTATAGCTGTGAGCGTGCTGGACAGGAGCATCAGGCCCTCAGCTCCCCAGCCGGAGGCTGCCGCTGCCTCATAGTGGGGCATTTCCCACGCTTAGGAAGGGGTCAGATGCTGAGAGGAAAAAAAGTCAAATGCCCACTACACCATACAGAAAACATATATATTGTTAGTCTAATAGGATAGATAAAGGGACCAGATATACATCAATTTAACTTGCTTTTCTGTTCACATCCACTGAATGATAGAGCTGTATGCAAACTCAGGTCTGTCTGTATCCAAAGCCTGTACTGCAGGATGGTTTGGGGAGCAAAGCCATTCTTTATATGATAATCAGACTGATATTTTATTTATATGTGTGAGTTTTGGGTGTGTATGGGGGTGGGATATGATAGTGAAATACAATTATAGATAGATAGATAGATAGTTGACTCTTGAACAACACGGTTTGGATTTCACAAGCTCCCTTACACGCAGATATTTATCAGTACACACACAGTCAACCACCTGTATCCCTGGGTTTTACATCCATAGCTGGGACTCCTTATATGCAGAGGGTCAATCGTATGCATTGTTCTACATCATTTTATAGAAGGGATTTGAACCTTCATGGGCTTTGGTTTCCGCAGGGAATTCTAGAACCAATCCTCCAGAAATACTGAGGGACAACTGTATATTTATTGAAAAACAACAAGTGTGTGTGTGTGTGTGTGTGTGTGTGTGTGTGTGGTTTTATTTTTCACGTGGCTTGGGCTTTGGAAGCTGCTTTGGTTTCCTAGGGCTGCCATAACAAATTACCACAAACTGGGTAGCTTAGAACAGAAATGTATTGCCTGTCAGGTCTGGGGCCAGAAGTTAGAAATGAAGGTGTCAGCGGGGCCGTGCTCTTCGGAAGGCTCTAGGGAAGGACCCTCCTCTGACTGCCGGGAGTCCTTGGTGTCCCTGGACTTGTAGATGCATCACTTCAATCTCTGCCCCCGTTCTCACATGGCTTTCTTCCCAAGAGCCTGTGTCCCTGTGTGTCCATTTCTCCATCCCTATGACGACACCAGTCATGCTGGATTTAGGGCCCACCATAATCCAGTGTGATATCTTAGCTTGATATTTCTGTAAAAGACCCTTTTTCCAAATAAGGTCACATTCACAGGTTCTGGGTAGACATGAATTTGGGGGGACACTGTCAAACCCAGTGCAGAGGCCAAGGCTCATGTTAGGTCCTATAGCATAAGAACTCACCCCTGGAATTATTCTCTGCAATAGGGATTGAAATGAGGGGGGTAGAACATGGACTTCAGTTTTAACTGACCTCTTGGGCTTCCTAGCCCTAAGAAGGGGCCCCTCCATGGATTTCCTGACTGTGACTGTGAAGCAGATGGCGTGTTTTGCCAGGGCTCTCCTGAACTCGAACGGAATCTGCTCCCGAAAGGGCTCTGGAGAAAGACGCCAGAGTCGGCAGAGGAAAATGCTTCCATCTGGCGTGAACGCGCAGTGTGGCTCTCACGGAGCGCCAAGGAGACGGAACGAACAGTGGCCGCAGACTGCTCTTAGGGTATTGGAGAAAGAGGGAGCTGGGCTTCAATGCAATCGATGATGACTTGTGACCTTAATCTTTTTAAGGATATTTTTTTAATTGGGATAAAAACACTTAACACGTGGTTGCTGGAAGAATTCAGCGAGCTACCCCACGTGGAGGCTCAGCACAGCATCAGGATGCTGTGGGCATGACTGGGGAGCCAGACTCAGAAATCACTGCCGCTGCAAGGGTACGGCTGGCCTCGGCTTGTTAGGATCGACTGGGCTACGCTGCTGTAACAGTCGACCCCCAGGCCTCGGTGATTTAAACCAACAGATCTTTACTTCTTGCTCATGGTCCATGTCCGTTATGGGTTAGTGAAAGGCTGTGCTCTCTTCTCATTGCAGGACCCAGGCTGAAGGAACAGCCTCCTTGTGACATGTACTAGTTCCCATCCCAGAGGGAAGGAGAGAGGAGCACATCACACCCCTAGTTCTCAAATCTTCCTCCTGAAAATGACCTGTGTCACTAACGGCCACGTTACATGGGCCGAAGCCAGACATGTGGCCATTGCTAATTTCAAAAGGGCAAGAGAGTGCAGTTCTACTGTGTGCCCATAAGGAGAACCAGACGTCTTTGGTAAATGGCACTAATGACTATCATAACAGATGGCACTTTTGCAAAATCATTAAAGAAGGGACAGATTGCTAAGGTGATATTCTCAGCGCATCATCTGTGCATGGGAGGAAACTAGGAATGCGAGAGGGGGTTTGAAGGATTAATATTTTACTGATATGGTTTACTGGTTAACTTACTAGTCACTTCTGCCGGGTGGACTGCGTGCCCACTGAATGCAAGGCCTTTTAGAAAGTTCCCAGGACTGAATTTCTAACCCTTTACATTGCCTGTAAGACAACATCGCGAAGGGCCAGTTGGGAGCAACCACTGACTTTGCAAAGGCTTGCATAGAAGACTCCATGCCATAGTAACTTCTAAAGTAAAGGACTTTGCTTTAATGTCTGCTTTCCAGGATGAGCATGTAAGTAGATAAAGAGGATAAAGTCAGTGAGAACAGTTAAATTGGACAAAACAGTCAAAGAATGAGCAGATCAATGTGCTGTGCCAGCACCTACTCTTTTCTGGCAGTGAACCAGGAATTGGGCTTCAGTGAACTCAGAGCTTGTGCCTACATCCTTTTTTCTTCAGTTTCCTAAATCTGTGGAATTGACACCATCACTCAGCTTCAGAGTGGTGGCTTAGGTTTAGAAGTTAGAAGTTCCAGAAATCCAGAAAAGACAGACTCACCGAAAGCTGCCCATAATCGTGATGAATTTCATAGAACTACCACCACTCCTAGGTTCCCTGAGTCACAGGCCATGAGGCCAAGGCTTACCAGCTAGCACCCTCTCGGGGAGGGCCATCTCTCGGGAAAGCAGGAGGGAGGGAAAGTGCAGGCGTGTCTGTCCCTGAGCTGGCCACGTGTGGAAAACTGGCTGTTCCACGTCTCGGGGCATCTACAAAGAAGCCGCAGGAAGCCACTCCATCTTCCAGTAGGTCGTCCAGGGGAAGAAAAGGAGAATGCTTTATCCATGGGCTGCCATCTCCTATTGGTCAAAGTATGCCCCACAGGGTACTAACGCCCTTGCCCCGCAAGGTGCCCATGCGTGAGTGCCTAGTGGGCACTGGGGTGCTTGCCTCACGCCGCATAGCACAAGGCCGTCTGTGGTGGGAGGCAGGGGACGACACCACGTGGCGTGAGTGGGGTGAGCACTGTTTGCCGTGGCCCGAGGAGCAAGGAGAAGCCCCGGCAGCGGACTCCCTGGGCAGGAGAGGTTGTAGCGGCAGCAGTGAGACTCAGCTCCAGTTTTCAAAGATTAGCACAAGCAATTTCGAGAGCCACTCCGGCCAGAGAGCAAGGCGGGTGTTCCGTCCCGGCACCTTACGGAATGTGTGCGCGCGGCGGCCGCCCCGTCCGTGGTCACGCTTTCTGTGGTTCAGCTGCCCGCCGTCAATCACGGTTCGAAAACGTTAAACGGAAAAATTCCAGAAATAAACAATTCATACATTTTACATCGCACTCTGTTCTGAATAGCATGATAACATCTCACACCGTCCTGCTCTGTCCCTGTGTGGGAGGGATTGGAATCATCCCTTTGTCCAGCATATCCAGGCTGGATGTCTCCCCGCCTGTCAGTCATTTAGTAGTATCTTGGTCATCAGATTGACTGTCATAGTATCACAGTGCTTGTGTTCAAGTAACCCTTCTGTTACTTAATAATGGTCCCGAATTAATTCATATATTTTATTACAGCATAGTGTTAGAATTGTTCTTTTGTTTTTGTATATGCCCCTAGCAGGAACCGAACCCGGGACTCCCTGGTTCGCAGGCTGATGCTCCAATCACTGAGCCAAACCAGCCAGGGCTATAATTGTTCTATTTTGTTAGTTGTTGTTGTCAATCTGTTACTTTGCCTAATATATAAATTAAATTTTATCATAGGTATGTATGTATGTATAGGAGAAAACACACACACACACACACACAGAGTTCAGTATTATTTGAGGTATTTCCAGAGGGTCTGAGAATGTATTTACTGCAGATAAGGGGGGACATCACCCAAGCCAGGAACCTGGAGGGGGTCAATCAGACTTTGTTTTTCCTTTCCAGTCTCCAGATTCTTTGGTGTCTAACTCAACATTTTCGCAACTTTTTTATTCCTCTCCTCTCTGTCCCATGCTAATTCTTAGTTCTCATTTCTTTTGTATCTTTCCTGGAATATTGCAAACTAATTTCCAATTAGTTTCTCTACTTGTACCAGTTATCTTTGGCTTCAAGTAGGAGAAAAGTCCCACTCAAACTGGCTAACACAGTTGGAGGCAGTGTGACAAGGCGTTTTAATCCAATTATGCTGAGCACCACATCTGACTTTAACAGCGCTCAGGAAAGAAGAGGCATCTTCTCTGTGTGTCTGTATCGGAAGGGAGGAAATCTTTGCCAGTAGCCCACCAGCAGACTTCCCTTCAGATCTCATTAACAACGTTGTGTCCCATACCTAAGCCTAAAGCCATCACTGGCAAGGAGAAGGGAACCATGGATGATTGCCATCCACCAGTTGGATCCCCCCTCTGGGACCAGGGATGTATAGCCACGTGCATGAGGGTAAATACTCAATACAACTGAGGTTCTGAGGGGAAGGAGGGGGGACTAGTGTTGGTTAGGGACCACCCATGTCATTTCTGCTGCCTCTCCTCTTGTGCCCTCTGACCCAGGTCACCAGAATGCTGCTGCTGAAGGGCGAGTGTGCAGTAATTCTGCTGCTGAAAACATTTTCATGATCCCTCTTTGCTCAAGGATCAGGTCTAAGTTCCTCGTCTCGTATAGAAGACCATCTGTGATCAGGCATCTGCCAGTTTCTCCAGCTTTGCCCTTGCCATGTTCATGTCTCAGCCACACCTACTCGCACCTGCAAGAACACGTCGGGGTCCTGAGGAAATGGGCTGTCTTCCCACTGTGCCTGGCTCTGTCCTTCTCGGGCTCTTTTTCACGTGGATCCGTATTCCCCAAGCTCCTGCCCCTCCCCCCATTCCAGTGGCACCACATTGGCTCACTTTCAGTGTCCACTACCCGGGCCACCTCAGATCTTTCCAGGCCTCTTGGTGGAGTAGACTGTATTCCTCCTCCATACTTTGTGCCCTTCATATAACTCGAACATCACCACTGTCACACACTGTTGAACGACAGTCTCGTATATGTCTGTCTTCTTACCAGACAGTCATGCTGTATGCATCTTGGCATTCCCAGCACCTGGCAGTGCTCGGCAGTGGGTAACAGGAGAAACTTAGTAGATGTCTGATGAGGGATTGAGAGCCTAAGGCTTTAGAGCTGAGTGAGCCAGTCCTAGTCCATCAACATCATAGGAAGGGGCTTAGTCGAGGGACATAAGCTAAGAGAGAGAAACACATGTTGTATTTCCCATAATGCTAGAGGGAAATGGTTGGCAGACTGGTAAGAGGGTGGCTCAAAGCCTGGTGCCGGGTTCGCTGTGCCGTGCCAGGAGGCCAGGCGGAGTGCAGCGGGTGCTCGTCGGCGTGGGGTCCGCCTCCTGACCGGCGGGCAGCCCTGCAGCGGAAGGAGGTCTGACTGCACAGAAGGTGGGCAGTCCGTCTTCGGTGCCGCTGTCGAACTGCTCAGCCCTCGTTAAAGTGCTAATTCTCTGAACAAGATTCAACTCTAAGCTGCAAAAGCCACGAAGGGGTCTCTTCTGCAGCTCTTGAGATGATTTGGGATCTTTCTTCTCTGACCAAGCCCAGGGTAGGAGGTGTGATGGACTGCATTGGGCTGTGTGCCCGCGCTCATTCCCTTACTGCGGCGAACTTGTGCAGCCAAGAGTTTGGAGATTGGAAGAGTTGGGCGCAGTCTGTGGAGATGGGCAGCCCCTGGCAGGTAACGGTGATGATAAAAGTACCTGGCCCTGCGCAAGAGCACGGGGCACGTGGAACTTCTCGTGGTCCGTGGAGGCGTCTGCAGGTGTAATAACATAATGGCTGGCGGAAGCAGTCATGGCAGTGGCCGTGCCCGGGTGGGTAGGACCCAGAACGTAGGCGTGTAAGGCCCACAGAAACGGCAGCTGTGGAATTGGAATTCAGAGCAGCCATTGATATGCTCAAGAAAATAAAGGAAAATAAAATGAATGAATAAAAACTGGCATAACTTGAGGAATTCATTGTGGGATAATCAGGACCTCAGTTGGAAGACAGTTATAAAAATGCTGGGGTGAAAAAGAAAGCTGGTGTGACCGGTATTACTATAGCCTGAGTGCAAAGAATAACTTAGAATTGGAGATGAGGGGAGTGGCTAAGAGCATTGGGTTTGCATTAGATACATTTGTTTCTATCTCATCTCTGCAGTGTACTAAGCACATGACTTTAACTCCATCTTATTCTCAGCCTCTTTATCTACAACATGGAGAAAATGATTGTATCTTCATTTCAGAGCTATCACAAATAAATAAGTTAGTGCCTACAAAGTACTGAACAGGCCTAGCCCATAACTATAAAACAAATGGTACATATTTACTTTATTTTTCACTCTGTTGTGCAAGGGCAGTTTTATTTCACTTTCATAAGGACCTGGATATGCCTTGTTACTTTTAAGCTAGTAAATCCAGTTCAGTAGCTCTGAACCCACTTGGAGCCTTTTCAGCCCTGTCCAAACATTCTGCGGGGTTTCTTTGCTCAGGAAACCACAAGAGCATGTAAATTATCTGTACAAGAAAAATGATGATCCTAACATTTAAATATATATTTTTTAACTTACTTTACTTACAAATAAATTCATAGAACTTTGGTCACTGTTACACAGACCAATTGTTGACTTTTCCCTATTAGTCCTGGCAGGGATTTCACACCATTTTCTGGTGTTCCCCGAATTAATCATGTGTGCAGTTACTGCCTGTGTGTCCAGGGGCAGCCGGGATGAATTCTCTCCAGAGCAACATGGTAGTATCATGATAAATGGCAATGTCAGAAGTAAGTTATCCTTCGAAGGATGCTTGAGGTCTCTACGTTGGAGTGGATGCGCTATGCTCATAGCAGGTGCTTTCTCAAGGAGGTGACAGATTTGCACGCTATCTTCTAGAGTGTGACTCTGCCCCCTGTTTGTGGTCCTGAGACGCATTATAATTTATTCACTTTGTTCCACGGCTTTTAGTGAGTATCTCTACGGTGTGCCAGACTGCATGTTATATCAGAGATTCAATAGTGAGAAGCAGATGGCAGTTTTCCCCCTAGTAAAGCGTACATCCAGGGGAAGGAGCAGGTGACTTGTGATGAGTGTCGAGAAGGAAGGGTCTGAGGCTGTGGCGATGACGGAGCATCAGCAGGAGGACTTGACTGGGCCTGGGAGAGGAGCAAGGGTTAGGGAAGGTGGGGAGCTGTGTGGGATCTGAAGGAGGAGTTGGTAGACCAGCGGGGGGCCTGCAGGAGAGAGATGGCATCCTGACAGGGGGTTTAGGAGTTAAACAGTGGGCCTGTTATGAAGGTGTGGGTAGAGGTATGGGAACCAGCACGGGATGGGAAGCACCCTGGCACTAGCCAGAGTGGGGGTTTTACCACCACTAGGCCTAAAGGGCAAAGGGCAGGGCGGAAACCCGAGAGAACGGGCATATCTGTGAGAGATGGAAGGCCCACCAGAGCTGTGGCTTTTGGGGGCCACAACCAACTTGTTTCTTCCAGGAAGGAAGAAGCCAGGAGCAGAAATCCTCTGACCTCACTGTTCTCACCTCCCAAACTCCTGTTGTCTCTTCTCGTGACTGATCCCAACTGGAGTCCAATGGCAAGGACGCCCGTTGGTGTCGTCTGCGTAGGTCCACCTCCTGACAAAGAGCAGGATGGAGAAGAGCGGAGAATAGATCTGGAGGAACAAACTGAAAATATTTATCAAAATGGGCATTGAATAGGTAAAATAAAAACATTACTGTAGACTGATACCATCAAGTGTAGCGGGGAGCACCCCAGGCAAAGGGCACAGGTGCCAGGGCCGTGGGGAGGAAGGAGTGCCCCACCTTCCAGGGAGGCCTGTGTCAGGGCAAAGGCTGCTCGGTGATCAAAGGAGGGACCCAAGGGACGTGCTTGGATCAGAGACCATGAAGAAAGACAGGGTGAAGGTGTCAGGTCTGTGACGTGACTTGGAGGCCAGGCAGTAAGAAAGAGCTCAGGAAGCAGAGGACGAGCTTGGGTGAAGCAGTTGAGGACACAAGGCAGGGGCAGCCTGAGCTCATCCCTTTGAGTGCGAATTTTGGGGTGCAGGGGCACTCCCGGAGTACAAGGGCTGGCAGCGGTCATAAGCCTTTTCCAGAGCTATTTCAAGGTGAGGTTGGAATCAGGACACTCATTTAGTCAACAAATACTTATTAGTAGTTGTTATGTTTCCCAGTGTGCTAGGTGTTAAGAGATAAATGATGTGATTCTTGTCCTCGGAGAGCTCAGAGGCAGGGAAGATACACCTGTAAAGAAATATTTTTAATATCCTGTAGTAAGTGCTGTTGGACAGCCACGTCCCGGGTGCCAGCGAGCCCAGCCTACACTGACTGCGGACATGAGGTAATACACCCCTGAGGTGTGATATCTGAGCTGGGTCTGGAGTTCCCCAGGTAGCAAAATGAGAGGAGGTATTCACCTCAGGGAAATGTATTGGTCAGTATATGCCAGCTACTAAAACAAATGATCCCTAAATATCAGGGGTCTCACATAATAAAATTTATTTCTTGTTCATGCCATGCCCAGTGTGTTCTGAGTAGCTTTTCCCAAAGTGGTGACCCAGGGATTCAGGCTTTTTTCAACCCAACAGGTGGTTGCCAAGGGCCCTGTAGAGAGTGTGGGGAAGGCCCCCTAGACCCTTAACCACTGTGGCCCAGAAGTGACACTCATCAGTTCCCCTCACGTCCATTGGCCAGAGCTAGTCACATGACCACATGAAGCTGCAGGAGGGTGGGGCTGGTAGTCCTGCTGGGCAGCTGCTCCTCAGCAGCTCTTCTCTGAGAGCCTGAACCTTTGGTAGGCTGTCTCTCCCCAGGGGATTGCACCCTAGGGAGCCCAGAATCTGGGAAAGGGACACAGTTGCTGAACCCAGGGTGTGTGGGGAGGGAGGAAGAAGAGAATTAGGAAAAGGAGACCAGAAAAGTCAGTCATTGCTGGATTGCTCAGCCCTGAGGACGACACACCATAGAAACCGGACCTTCCTCTCTGGCAGCCTGGAAGATCAGCGGTGTTTCTTCGGGACGTGACGTGATCAGATTTACATCTCTTCACGGTGTACCCTGTCCTCTCATTTTTTTGCTGCACAAAAAGTGAGTCATGATGGTGCAGATTGCTGTCCGCTGGATTCTCGTTCCAGCTCTGCCGTTCACCAGCCCTGTTTCCTTGGGAAATAGTCTCCCCAAGCCTCAGTTTCCTCATCAACACAATGGGGACAGAACTGTGGACTCTCCATCCCAGGGAGGCATGAGGGTCAAATCTAAAACTGCTTTACAGAGTCAAGGGGATCTTATTACTCTCTTTGCCTCTGCCCAAGGGGAGAGATTTTTCCCTAGGGCAAGAAAGTATAACATCACGTCTGCCAAGGTCCTCAGACATGCCCAGTTCTTTGATGGTCTGCCGAGGGCACAGTAATAAACGGGCTCAAAGTAATCCCTGTGAGGCAAGAAAATATGATTAGAGGTATCTCCAAGGCTTCCTTGAGGTGCCATGTGAGAAAGTATCACACAGTTTTCTGTGCTGATGTCCCCTTATCTCCCAGTCTTGACCCCACCGGGAAAGGGCTGCGGTGGTATATTTCCATTGAAGCCTAAATATTTGCAGCCATTGGTTTTTCACCAGAGAATTTATTCTCAGCCTTCCACAGCTTTGTTTCCACGATTGCACGGTTTATGTAGAGAAGGCAAAATGTCCCTCTCTCTCCTCACCTTCTCCTACTAGCCCCAGACTGAAAATTCACTTATTGACTTTTTAAATATACACATTAGTTGGAAATAGCTGGCCTTCCATGGATAATACCAGCAAAAGATCAGATTCTTTTTCAAAGCTTAGGCTCTGTCCTGAAATAGACAAACAAGATTATTTGGGGTTTGAAATTAGGTATTGACACAAAGTACTTGGAAATTGCCTCAGTTTGGAATTTTTTACCTCTAGATGAGGGGTAGGTCTATCAAAGCCTCTTTCTACAAAATAAACTGATTTGCCAAAAGTGGAGCCATATCAGGCTCCCTCTGACTTCTGTGCCCATCCCCTTTCTCCTATGTCCCTCTCCTGGTGGTGAAACATTTCTTTGGTTTTTAGTCTGTAGGACCAAGAGAAGTGAACCTCAAGAGAAATGCTCTAAGATGTGCTTCCTGACACCCACCTGAGAGAAACAGAGAGCTCCATGCACCCCCTTCTAGGGCACCTCTCACCAGAGCAAGCAGGCGCCACTTCTATTGGCTCTTAGTTTTATATCCATGTTTTTTATAACGTGGAATCTAAGGTGTTAGGTTTGTCATTGAAGAAGGCTCTGGAAAGGGTTTTTGGATGTGGTGCATCTTTTTTGGTGGTCATGGATTGTACTCTCCAACTTAAAGTCTCCACTCCCTAAATAGCTGTCATGAGGTTCCTGCAGTGGACCAGGGGTCATGGGAAGAAGATGTATGTCCTAGGGAGGATGAAGGAGAGGCGAATATTGGAATTTGTAAAAGCATAGACAGCCTGACAGCAAATTCCGGAGACTGGATGACATTTTAAATTGGTAATGCTCCTAATTACCCAAACCCTAGGAAACTATATGGAATACCGCCACAGCTCCAGAATTAATGTAAGCGAGTGCTGTGAGCACACTATTAACAGCATGTTCTCCGAGAATAATGGCATGGGTCTGTGTCAGCTCAGTGTGGTGTTGCAGTTAACACACACGCACAACCTCTTGATATTTCCTAGTTTTTGGAAAAATTTTCCAGCTATCAAAGTAAAAAAAACACACGAAGTTTTCCTGCAAAACTTGTCTCACATTGCCTATTGGTATTGCTGTGTTAAAATGTCATATTTATAAAGATGTATTTAAATAAGGAATGTATGATTTTATGGAACATGAGCTTGGAAGGCAGAAATGTCCAGAGTCAGCTCTTGGCTCCTGTACTTACCACTGGGTGAACTTGGGCTGGTGTTCAGTGTCTGATGTTCAGTTTCATTATCTATAAAGTGTGCATAATGCTGTGTACTCAGCATGTTTTATTGTAAGGATTTACCATCAAACTTACTAAATGGTTTGCTCAAAGCTAGTTCTAAAAGATTCTAAGAATAAAAGTCACTGGTGAGACAGAAATACAATAACCTGAAATTTCAATGATCAGACAAGCCCCAGCTTCAGCAGTTGGGGGAGAGGGGCCCACGGTGGACCGTGCGCCTCTTGCCTGTCAGCATGTAGGTCCACGTGCTGGACCTTTTGGGCCAGTGAATGATGGTTTTCTTGACTTCAGTCCCTGGTCTGAACACAGAGAACAGAAGAAAAGTTTCTATAAAGTCCATCTGTCCACTGCCTTAATACCCTCCGAATAAACCTCCTAAGTTTGTGGAGGGGGCCTGGTAAAAAACATACCTCACTTTTGGATTTTTAAAGATGTTATGTTCAATTATTTCTGTACATTTTATATATTAAATATGTATAATATTTAATATAAAATGATATATATATATAATTCTAATAATTACCTGAGACAGTGTCTGCCTTGCTCATGCTGACTGATATAGTAAGCAGGCTCATTCATGACACTCGGCTCTTCTTGGCCCTAAACATCCTTAAAAGCAATTCGTGCTACAAAAAACTATAATAATAATACTAGCAATGATTTGGAAAACACCAGTTATGTGCCAAGTGCTTCTTAAACACTTCATATTACTTAATCCCCACAGCACACCTGAAGAAGTGGATATTAACAAGCCTGTTTAACATACGAGAAAAAGGAGTCTCACAGAGATGGATAACTTGGCCAAGCTAAGACCACTTGTAAATCTCAAAGCCAGCATTTTACTGAAGTCTGATCCCAGTGCTCAGGGTCGGCATGGCACCGACAGCCGAGCACCGGTTTGTGTTTCCATCCCGTTTCGTCTTCTCCTTTCCTTCCAGGTCGTCCTAGATGTTGGCTGTGGGTCAGGAATCCTGTCGTTTTTCGCCGTGCAGGCTGGAGCGAGGAGAGTCTATGCCGTGGAAGCCAGCTCCGTAGCGCAGTATGCTGAG
The DNA here is from genome assembly GCF_014108415.1 of Molossus molossus. Lineage (NCBI taxonomy): Eukaryota > Metazoa > Chordata > Mammalia > Chiroptera > Molossidae > Molossus > Molossus molossus. The sequence goes on along the minus strand of NW_023425349.1, from coordinate 55,015,553 downwards.
GTGAGTGGGGTTCTCACGGCAGCTACTCACCGGGTCTTCAGTAAGCATCCGGGCACCTAGGGATGGACTCTGCCAGGTAGGTAATTTAGAATAATTGTTTTTTATACCGGTTTGATTTTTTTTCCTATTGCGATGTTACTGATGAAAGAAGCCCAGCGTCCCTGTAGTAATGGATATGAAAACAATTACTTGTAAAAGTCGCAGTATTGAAAACGTAACACAACTTTCTTTCTCCCCACCCACTAGGTTGCAGGTGGGCCCAGGGAGATGCCTGTTTTCTTATCTTTAATGACCTGTAGGGAGGTGAGGGCCCAGACCTCCCTGGAGCTCGGGGTATTGTTTCCTAAGGGCTGTACTGACAAGAACTGCTCCACTTACTTTCAGGTTTACTTTTGTTTGAAGGCGCTGCTGCTACCTGGCTGAGCTCAGACAGGTTGTCTGTGTTTCAAGGAGCTTTGTCAGATTTTAGGTTCTAATGGGAGGGCAGGGAGATGCTTTGTTTTAAATATAGTGCTCTATTATCATTATGCGATGTGTACAAATAGAGCGTAAGTCGACGTCGAGAGTCGGGTAATAGTGGCTTTTGGTAATATCTGGATATCATAACAACCCAATCATGCTGCAGAGTTCGGATGTGTGTGTGTCCTCCATGAACAGGGTAATGGGGTTGACATTTGCATGTGACGGAGGCCTGAATTCAGGGAGGGATCGCATGACAGAGAGAGGGGAAAGCTTGGCTGCTGCTTCTGGTGAACATTGTGAAACGTCCCCCGACCCCGGGCCGCTGGTAGCTCTGAGGGGTGTGTGGTTTTGGTTGCAGAAGCAAAGAAGGACTGAGACAGAAGGCATGCTGGGAAGGAAAGCCAGCCAGGGCCTCATGGCCACCATATCACTGCGGTCTTTTTTCTTCTTTCAGCATCTTGGATAAACATTTTTGGGCCATTTACTTCTCCAATAATTCTTAAAAGTCATTTTTACTAAATATTAGATACACACAGAAGAATATTTGTTAATTGTGTGCAATGTAAAGAATGACAATGTAACCAATGTGCCCACACCTCTTTTAAGAAACAGACTATTGGCTGTTCCATGAAAGGTCTGTGTGTCTTTTCCTGATCATTTCTCCTTTCTGCCCTAGAGAGAGGTAACCACTGTTTAGAACGTTTAGTTTATCATTCCTTTGTTGTTCTTTACAGTTTTACCACGCGTGTTTTCTGTCCCTAAGAACAAACCCCTATGAACTTTCCAAAAATGGAATCACAATATATGTGTTCTTCTGCAGTTGGCTTCCTTAAATCCAGCATTACGTCCCCGAGGGTCCCTTTGTTGATGCGTTCAGCTCTTCTTGACTCATCTTCAATGTGGCCTCATGTCATGTTGTGCAAAGTGCCTCACACTGTCAGTCCACTGCGCTGTGGGCAGACTCAGATGGTTTCCGTTATAGAAGTGTTGTTAGTGTGAATATCGTGCACACCCTCCCCTCTGCCTCTTTGCTGCAGTTTCTCAGCATGTACGCAACAGTGGAATCGTCGGGCCCGTTCTGCTCGATGGTGCCAAATTGTTTCCCAGAGTGGCTGTACCAGTTTTCTCTCCCTCCAGAAGTAAATGAGAGCGCCGTTGTTCGGCAACTCCGTCAGCACTTGATATTGTCAGGCTTTGGATTTTGCCGATCTGTGTTTATGGCATGATATTTGTGATATTAATTTGTACCTCCACTTACTAATGACTTGGAGCATCTTGGCAAAGGGTTCTGGCCATTTGTCCTTTCTCTTCTGGCAATACCTGTTCAAGTTTCTCACAACTTTTTTGACTTGTTTTTTCATTTGAATTATTTGTAAGAATGGTTTCTATACTTGGATATTCGTCCTATTTAGCTTTATGTGTGGAAAATATCCTCTCCCAGTTTGTACCTCACCTTTTCTCTTTCTTTATGGTCCTAGTAAACTTTAGATATGGAATTCTAAATCAGAAAAGATCGAAGGAAAGTATAAACTTATATAAAGGGAAATCCATAGCTAAAAATGTCTCTGCTTAGATTTTAATAGATCTTAAAATGCATTCGTAAGGATGAGGAGTTCATTTGCAGAACTTTGTCTCAGATGCTGTTCATTCATTTAATCATATCTACATTCACTTGCATCCACAATTCTGTTTGTTAGGGAACACAGGAGGAACAGAGCGATTAAGGTCTGTTCTGTATTCAGAGAGCTTCTGTTCTAGTAAGAAACTGATCTTGTCTCTTATATCAGACACCACCCCCCCTCAAAAGAGGCATAAATAATGTAGGAATTTTCTTTTTCTCATATACTTTTTATTTTCTCATACATTTTAATGTGGGTTGAGACTCCTTATATGTTTATTTTTAAAACTTTAAAACTCTCATATGCCGATTGTAATATTTTAAGGGACGAGAGGAAGAAATTAACTAGAGATGCCCTTGCACTCCCAGCCATAATCCTGTCTCCCTCCCAACAAAAACTTTCAGTCATCCCCAGCACGCCACGGGAGGAGCTGTGCTAGAACTGTCGGTGTGATCCGCTCCTCCAAGAGAGATCGCACTCTGATTAAACACATCGGCAGGATCGTTGTCTTCTCGCAGAGTGGGGTTGCCCTCGACACTTCTACCCGCGGTGCGGCCGCTGTATAATTATAAGGGCCTCTAGCAAGAAGCCAGTCAGTACAGGGAAGGAAAAAAGGGAACTGACTTAACATTTAAAACTTTTACAAATATTTAAAACTTCTTAAACTGTTACCCTATTTAAAGCTTGGAAATAATTTCACACTTACAGATAAGTTGTAAAAATAGAAATATTTCAAAGGCTCCCCAGATTCTCTTTACCTAGATTCACCTGCTGTTCACGTTACCCTGTTTGCTTTCCCAGTTGCTCTTGCTCCCCTGTCACCAGATACACGGATAGTTACACGCACACGTGTGTGTATAAATATATTTCCATATCTGTAGATAGCGGTAGAGATACACACATTTTTTTCTATGAGTCAGTTAGATACAACATAACTCTTTATTCTTAAACATTCCAGTGTGTATTTCCTAAGAATGAGGCGATTCTCTACGTAACCGAACGGGAACCTATTTTAAGCTGAAAAAGAAGCCGTACAATAACTCGTCCATTGATTCTTTCGATGCTACCAATCAAAAGGTGTTGGGGAGGCCCCAGCATGAGTAGAGAGACTGTCACCATGGGGTTGAGGCAAGAAGACTCTACACTGAGCTGCCTCTTTTTTTGTGTAGCATTTCCAGAAAGACTTGATTTTTAAAGCTTTAAAAAACAATGTCCTGATGAATTCCAAAGCACCATCGTGTTATATTTATCTTTGGTTTTAGCTTCTGTAGAGGATGTTTGTGGTGCTGCAGTCTCTCTTTTCTGTGTACAAATGGGACGGGTTGGGGGCAGGGGTATCTTTCCATATTCTATGGGGACTGCTGGGAGTCCTTGAAATCCTTGCTGGCAAGTCCCTTTGGCCCAGGAGGCCTTCCCGGGATGTCGCCCTAAGGACAGGCTAGTTAAAAATGCATTCAGCACCAAGGATGACTACAGTCTTCTCCAAGTGTGAATTTAATGACAGCCCGCTTGATTCAGACTGTGCCCTCTGCCACGCCCCTAGCTGCCGCCCTGGGTGTCCTGAGATGTTCCCTGTGGGCTACGGCCCTTTCACCTCGTGCAGGACCGTCTGTACCAGCTCTTGATTTCTGCTTCTTACACTGACACTCGCCTGTACAATTGGTGGGTGGCAAAATGCGAGCGCGAACAGCCCACAAAGATATTTCCTCCAAGAAGAGGCTTTTACAGCAGCTTGAAATACAGTGCATGGTGCTCCTTCTGACCTGTTCATTATTTGGTAATTGAAGCAGCAGTCATTTAATTCTTTCCTCTGGAGTCTTCATTAAATTGCTCGGAAAAGATAAAATTGCAACAAGAAAGAAAAATGTACAAATTTAACTACCATCGCCTGTCTCTGGATTCTTCTTCTCACGCCAGGCTTCTGGGCTTTAAGTAAACAGAATCGTTTCAAATGGCATTGAGTCTAATTTCAGTTGCATTCGGTGGCTAGATGCTGCCAGTGACTCCTTGTCTGGAGGCCATGCACGGTCAGTCATGTTTTGCAGGATGGTCATGAACTTGCCCGGGTGCAGCCAGGCGTTCTCACCCTCGAGCCCATATGACATTTCTGCGTCGGTACTAAGAGATCATCCTCGTCTGAGGAACAGGGCAGCACTAAGGTCTTCCACGGGTTCCCAGCTGTGAGCCTGCACATGTCAAAATGGCAGCTGTCTCTTGCTCTTTTTATTTTTCCCTATATATGAACTATAAAGCTAAAGCCCCTCAAATCATACAGACCAAATGGGAATAAAGGTGTTAACCGAATTTATATCCGTATGCAGTCACAGAGGGGGTATTCCTTAATTCAGACTTGTGCACAATGCGTGTTCTTTCTCTCCGTCTAGGTGATACACTTTGAAGGGCCCGGGGAAGGAGAGACTGGAGGAGGGTGAGCAATCATGAATAGATTTATGTGTTGTAATCAACTTCATCTTACAGCAAAGCTCTCTGGCACTTAGATTTAACAATGTTCATAATCATTTTGTGGCTCATTAAACTGCACTTGTGCACAGTTCCTGTATGTGCCACATTCGGATGTGTTTTAAGGAGTCAGGCCAGGTACTTCTAGGTCGGGGTGGAGGGACAGGCAGGTGGAATTGGATCTCTGGCGACCCTGCTTTCTGGGCCTGCTGGCTTCATAATCTAGGGCTGCCTGTCCAATATGATAGCCACTAGACACATGCGGCAATTTATATATATAAACCCATTTCTTTTAATTCTCACCTGAGGATATGCCTATTGATCTTTTTTTTAGAGCCAGGGGAACAGGTGGAGAGAGAGAGAGGAATATTGATATGAGAGAGAACATTGATTGGTTCTCTCTCATATCTCTTCTGTACGTGCCCCAATCCACAACCTCGGCGTGTTCCCTGACTGAGAATTGAACCCGCAACCTTTCGGTAGACAGGACGATGCTCCAACAAACTGAGCCACACCAGCCAGGGCTAAGTTAATTTTGAAAAGCAGTCAGTTCCTTAGTCACACTAGCCATATGTCAAGTTCCCAGTATTCACAACGGCTGCCGTCCTGGCCAGTGCGGGCATAGAGCATGTCTCTCACTGCAGAAAGTCCTGGTGGGCAGCACCGGCGGGAGCACGCAGACGGCCACACGTCACTTTCTGGAGTGCGGTGTCCAGGCTGGGGGCGGTGCTCACCGCCAGGGATTGGCAGCCAAGGTCTGGCGTGAAGTTAGGTGAGGCAGCACCCCCAGTCCCTCTTGCTGTGGGTGTAGCTTCTCCTTTCCCATTGATATGTACGATCTGTCATGGAGCAGGGTCCCTAGGAAACAGACTCCAACGCAGAGATTCTCGAGCAAGAGTTCAATGCAGAGGGCTCCCAGGAAACCCTACCTGTGGGGAGGGAAGGGAGCAGGATGGGACTGGGCAGAGGAAGGGGCTATGCTGCAATGTAATTCTAATAAAGGGCTCCGCCAATCCCACAGGGAGTTCTTTTTTTTTTTTCTTTTTTATCCTCACCCGAGGACATTTTTCCTTTTTTTGTTCAGATAGAGTGGGGTGGGGGGGGGAGAGGAAGAGAGAGAGAGAAACATCGACGTGAAAGGGACACATCGAGTGGCTGCCACCCGCATGACCCAACCAGGACCGGGGACAAACTGCAACCGAGGTACATGCCCTTAGCGGGAACCGAACCCGGGTCTCTCTGGACCGCAGGCTGACGCTCTAACCGCTGAGCCAAACCGGCCAGGGCCCACAGGGAATTCTTGAGCTGGGGAACCCTTCTGAGTTGAACCACCTTAAGGCAAGTGTCTTTATATTCTCCATGTTTAATGTGTGCTCCCTCAGGAGGGGATGTAACTTTGGTGAGGTGGCTTTTTGGGCTGAGGGAAGTTTCTAGAACAAGTCAGCTGAGCGCATTCACCAGCCGATGTTCCCAGCAGCTGGGAGAACTGGTGCCTGGACCCTGAAGGAAGGACCTGTGTGGTATGCCACACACAGCAAGTACCCAAGTTCAAGATTTAGGATCCTAACTTGGGGCTACAGACAGCAAGCTGGATAGAGAATAAAGGTCAAGATTGTAGTGACTCAAGGAAGAGAGTTGAAGTGATGGGACATGTGAGATGATCCTAAAAGTCTAGGCAAGTCCACAAGGCAATTTGTTGTGTGTGCTTTCGGTGTGGGCAGACTTCCTAGAAGCCGAGTGTGTCACCTGATCTGTTGTTCTCTGTACAAGTCTAAGCCCCGTGAGGACACGCATGAGGCATGCATGATCTCTTCCCTCAGGTAGTTTACAACCCAGTTGGGTTTCAAACAAGTGGCATCTGACACACGACAGTGAGTGCCAAGTGCATGTGAGGCAGAGGTGAGAGGTGCCACGCAGGGAGCTGTGCCGTCGGCTGGGCCGCTGGGGAAGCCTTCAGAGAAGAGTGATTTGAATGGAGTGCTGAAGGATGCGAAGAAGTGAAATACTCCTCTTTCCATTTTTCACCCCTTACTGCCAACAAGAGATTTTTGAAAACCTATTGTGAAACATTTTAACAAACAGGCAGATCTGCCATATAAGAAGGAAATCTTCCTTCATTAGAAAAATCAGCTAATAACACACTTAACAGGAGCAGTTTAAAATAGTCCCTGTGAAATGCCATAAAACCCCACCTAGGAAATAAGAACCCTTCTTGTAGCTGGATTGGTGATTGACAAGGCAGGAAGACCACCTGGGGAGACTATCCATACCTCTTCTTCCCACTCAGCACTCACTCCCTGCAGGGTGGGCCCTACACACCGTTGCCAGGGTCAAAACTGAGGATGCCGGTTCAGACATTGTGGAGTTGTATTCTTGATCCACAACCGAATGGCTGTGTGACCTAAGTGTATTAGTTGCCTATTGCTGCTGTAACAAATGAACACAAACTTAATTGCTTAATACAAATCTGTTACCTTACAGTTGGAAGGTCAAACATCTGAAATCGATGCAATGGTATTAAAAGTCAAGGTGTCGCCCTGACCAGTTTGGCTCAGTGGTAGAGCATCAGCCCGCAGACCAGTGAGTCACGGGTTCAATTCCAGCCACAGGCATGTACCCCAGTTGCGGTTCGTCCCCGGCCCTGGTCGTGCGGGAGGCAGCCTGTAGATGTGTCCCTCTCACATCAATGTTTCTCTCTCTCTACCTTTTTCTCCCTGTCTCTCTTCCACTCTATCTGAAGATAAATGGGAAAAAATATCCTTGGGCCCTGGCCGGTTTGGCTCAGCGGTTAGAGCGTCGGCCTGTGGTCCTGAGAGACCGTGTTTGGTTCCCGCTAAGGGCGCGTACCTCGGTTGCAGTTTGTCCCCGGCCCTGGTCGGTTGTGCGGGTGGCAGCCACTCGATGTGTTCCTTTCACATCGATGTTTCTCTCTCTCTCTCTGTTCCTCTCTCTCCCTCCCACTCTACCTGAACAAAAAGTGGAAAAATGTCCTCGGGTGAGGATAAAAAAATATATATATATATCCTTGGGTGAGGATTAAAAAAAATAATAAAAGTCAAGGTGTCACAAAAGTGTGTTCTCTCTGGGACTCTAGGGGAGAGCCTGTTCCTTACCTTTTTTTTTGCCTTTAGAGGCTGCCCACATTTCTTGGCTAGTGACTGCGTTAGTCTGACTTTCCATCATCACCTCCCCTTACCTTACCCTTCTGCCTCCCTCTGATAAAGATCCTTGTGATTATATTGGGCCCGCCAGGATAATCTCCTCATCCCAGCACCCTTAATTTAATCACATCTGCAAAATCCATTTGCTGTGTAAAATAACATATTCAGTCTGCAGGGATTAGGATGTGGAGAGCTTTGGGGAGGGGGGGGCAGTATTCTGCCTGCCATAAGATGTTATGTGACCTTTCTCTATCTCCTTTTCTCTACCTATGAAGTTGTAGATAATAATAGCCGCTCATGAAGATATTCTGAGGATTAAATAAGAAAATCCATTAAAAAAATTGGCACAGTGCCTGACATCCTCTAGCTATTGTTACTGTCGTCACTGTGGTTATCATCAGTGTAATTCTGGGGCTTCGTTTTCTCTCTGTACAAATCAGCTGAACAGATCTCATGGAAGTGGAGGTCACCAGGCAACAATGGAAGCAGGGAGCCAGGCACAGTACAGTTTTCAAGAGCCTGTTGTTTAAATTGCATTTAAAATTTTTCTTTATTAACCTTTAAAAAACAACAACAAAAAACATTACAAGATGCAGAGGCTCTGCCCTGTTCTCAACTGTTCTGCAGGGTTCTGCAGACTGGGTGGGGCAGTGTGCTGAGCAGCCTCTGACATTCAATTTGCAGAAGAAACTCTTCACTGTTCTTAAGTCCTTTCCCCCGTAGGTACTTCCCTTTCCATCCTAAATGTACCGGGTTCTCCTCAAATGGCCTCAGTATTGGTGGCTGTTAAGGGGGTGAGGGGCACTTCTTCAGCATCAGAGGTAACACAGTAGCTCTCGACCAAGGAGGCATGAGGATTCCCTGCAGGGCCCCTGTACACAGAGATTCTGGTTCAGTCGTTACGGGAGATGGACTGAGACGTTGCATTTCTAATGTTTGGGTGGTGCTGAAGTTGATGCTTTTGATTAAGGGACCACACTTTGAAAATGACTGGAATTACATAACATCAGGTATGAAACAGCCCCTAAAAGGGATTTCCACAGTGCTTCTGCAGGATGTACCAAGGAAACCCTTCAGGGACTGAGAGAAGGGAGTTTGAACAGGAGCATTGCGTCTACCTGCCCCAAACCCCCCAAAGTGAGAGCAACACCCACTTTTAAAAGTTTGATTGAGGTATAATTTATATTGAAAGTTCTAAACAGTGTGTATGTATATATGTGTGTGTGTGTGTGTGTGTGCGTGTATCTTGAAGCGCTTGAACATATAAATACACCCATGATACTGTCACCACAACCAAGGTACTAAACATATCCATCACCTGAAAAATTTTCTCTGTTTTTTTTTTTTTTATGATTGTGTTGGTATGTTTGTTTTCCTTTTATAAGAACATTTAGCATGAGATCTATACTCTTAACATATTTTAAAGTACACCACACTGCATCGTTTACTCTGGATGCTCTGTTGTACAGACGATCTCTAGAACTCATTCATCTTGCGTAACAAAATGTTATACCCACAGAAAATTAATTCTCCATTTTCCACGCTCCTAGGCTCTGGCAGCCAGCATTCTAATGCTCTGCCTCTGTGAGTTGCACTGTTTTTGATGGTTCGTATCAGTGGAACCACGCAATATTTATCCTCATGTGGTTGGCTTGTTCCACTTAGCATGGTGTCCTCTACACCCATGTCACAAGCGTTACCAAGGCTGAATAATATTCTATCATATGTATATAGCATATTTCTTTATCCATGTCTTGGTCATCATGAATAATGTTGCAACGGGACATGGGAGTACAGATATCTCTTCAAAATCCTGATTTCAGTTTTGGGGGGTTTATACTCAGAAGTGGGATTGCTGGATCATAAGGCAGTTCTATTTTTAATTTTTTGTAGGAATTCCACACTGTTTTCCATAGTGGATGTACCATTTTATATTCCTACCAACAGTGAATAAGGGTTCCAATTTCTCCAAATTCTTGTCAACACTAGTGATCGTTGTGCTATGTTTTTTGGAAATGGCCATCCTGACAGTGTGAGGTGATACCTCATTGTGGTTTGGATCCGTATTTCTCTCCTGGTTAGGAGAGCAACACCCTTTTTATCTGTTTGACTTACTGAATCAACTTTTATTTGAAGAAGGGTCTGAAGGCAAAAAAAAAAAGAAAACCCTTTTGAAACTGCTGTCCAGTTTCCTCAGTTTACAAAGGGGACTTGGAGAAGTTGAGAGGTTTGCCCAAATCCCGGCTGTCTCTCCTTTGCCGTGAGACATCGTCCTCCTGCCAGCACTGACGTGTGTCGTCTCCATACTTAAACCATAGTCTGCGCAGCGCCTTAGCTCATTCTGCGGCTTCCAAAGTCTGCTCTCCTTACGGGGAAGTCCTAACTCACAGCCCTCACCTTGTTCCTCTCTCTGCTCCCAGCAGCCCCCTGTGCTTGGCGGTTGTTGACCCCCATTCAGGGCCAGTCTGATTCTGGGCATTAGCAGGAAAAAGCAGCATGTTTGCAGAAAGTGCTTATTGACCTCAAGCATTTTTTCTGCCCTGACAGCTACACATTTTAGGGGAATTGTGATTAGGCCACACATTTTCTTGGCAAGCAGAGCAGGGAAGTTGGGACAGACTGTAATTTAAATTCGCCTAAATAAGAAACGCATTGTTTGCGCTCTCCTGGGGAAAAAACCGAAAAGCATTTCAGTGGTTGATTACTGATCATTGCTGACAATGTCTCGATGCCTTACAACTCAGTGACTTTGCTTCATACTCACACCCCACCACACCCCAACTGTACTTTAACCAGCCAGTTCCAGGTAGCTCAAGAGTTTGTGTAGAGAGTCCCACGAGAGAGAGAGAGAGAGAGAGAGAGAGAGAGAGAGAGAGAGAGAGAGAGAGAGAGAAACCAAGATCAGTGTGTGGCTGTGTGAGAATCTTCAAGACCAGCCCAGTGTCTGAAGAGCAGGAATTCGGTGACATCAACAGGTTGGCTTACCCACACAATGCTAAGTAATCACTTTGACTCCTTATTTTCCACCAAACTGATGAATCCTCTTTCTCTCTGGGCAGCCGGCGCGGCCGTCATGTAGCCTCAGATCGGTGTCCAATCTTGCTCTTTTCATCCACTGTCGCTGAGGAAATGATAACTGGTTCTGCCACCTGGGTTACTTTTTAATGATCTGAAAGACCGCAAGGAGCCAGCATTTCTTTTGTGCAGTTCCTCATTCAACAACCTAATAGCTATCTGAAAAGAGCTTTCTCGAAAAGCGAAGAAATTCTGCTCCTCTCAGGCAGAAGCAGTAACACCGCACGGTTCTCTGATCAAACTCTCACACTGTGCATATTACTGGGTGTCTGACCTGCTGGGGCCGGACTGACTGCTGCGGCGTCTTGGTATCTGCACCTGCTGCTTTTCTGCCAGCACGCCGTGAAATGACAGACCAGTATCCCCACACTTCAGAGTGGACGGCAAGGAAAGTGCCGAGAAACCGCCAGGGCCCAGCCACCTCCTGGGCAGCGCCGGAAGGGGAAACGTGTTTTTCTTTAGGGTCACCCTCTGTGCACACGAGCTTCAGTCAGGGCCAAACCAAAGCTCGCACCACGGTGACCCGGGACTGGAGCAAACACATGCACCGTCTCCCCGCTGCCCCGGCGGACAGGCAGCCCCTGCGAACAGGTCCCACACTTAGCACTGGAAGCAGGAAATGGCTCTCCCCTTTCTAAATTCTTATTGAAAACCTAACATTTTCAACCTCAAAACCTCCATACTGGTGTATCTGAGAAAGCAGCCTCCCAGGCTTTGGAGGGGCCAGCACTCAAGGCAGGGACCTGGTCCTTACAGTGTGGCTGCGTGAGGGTCTGGTTGTACGGCTGGCACGGCCGGTGAGCATCTCCAGCAGTCCCATCAACACACACACAAAGGGTTATTGTGGAAACGGTATGTGTTCTCCTGTACTCACACATTAAGGACAGGAGAAGCATATTCCACAGTGAAAATGATGAGATACCACTGTATACCCATAGATAGCTAAAACGTAAAAGGCTGATAAGAAAGCCAGTGGGACCTGCATACCTTGCTGGTGGGAATAAAAAAAGCAACACAACTTTCTCAAACAGTGGGGCAGTTTCTCCTCATGTGAAACATGCACCCCTATGATCCAGCAGGCCCCCTCCTTGGCATTTATGTAAGGGAAGTGAAAATATCTATTTGCACAAAGATTTGTACATAAAAACCTGGAAGCCACCCAAATGCCCATCAACAGATGAAAAGACAAACTAATTGTATATCCAAACAATAGAATACTACTAAGCAATACAGATGAGTACACTAGCCCTGGCCGGTTTGGCTCAGCGGTTAGAGCATCGGCCTGCGGTACAGAGAGACCCGGGTTCGGTTCCCGCTAAGGGCACGTACCTCGGTTGCAGTTTGTCCCCGGCCCTGGTTGGTCGTGCGGGTGGCAGCCACTCGATGTGTCCCTTCACGTCGATGTTTCTCTCTCTCTCTCCCTTCCTCTCTCTCCCTCCCACTCTACCTGAACAAAAAATGGAAAAATGTCCTCGGGTGAGGATAAAAAAAAAAAAAAAAAAAGAGACAGATGAGTACACTACTTATGCACATAACTGTATGTACATCTCAAAGACATTATGCTGAGTAAATAGTCAGATATAAAAGAGCATGTAGATTTATTTATGTGAAATTCTTAAAACAGGAAAGTCAAATGGCAGATCCCACTTCTGGGAATATACCCTAAGAAGCCTGAGACACCTATCAGAAAGAATATAAGTACCCTCATGTTCATAGCAGCACTATTTACAATAGCTAAGATCTGGAAACAGCCCAAGTGTCCATCAGTAGACAAATGAATAAAAGAGCCGTGGTACATGTACACAATGGAGTACTATGCAGCTGTAAGAAAGAAAGATTTCTTATCCTTTGAGACGACATGGAGGGACCTGATAAGTATCATATGATCTCACTTATGTGTGGAATATAATGAACATAACAGTCTGAGGAATGGGGTAGTCCCAGAGACGTGGAAGTGGGGTGCAGACTGAGAATCCCCAGAAGAGTGGGTGGTGGGGGAGAGAGAAACCACAGAACGTATATGCATGTATGCGTGAACAATGGACACGGACAACAAAGCTGGGGACAAGCATTCAGTAAACATACTTTTTAAAACAAAAGTAAACTTCTGTTCACTTTTGTCATCTTAGTCTATGTAATAATATAAGAACCAGAAATAAAATGATTGAAAAGGGAGGAAAACATGAGATAAGGATGAAAATCAATAAAGCATATATGTGTCATTAATGGCACACAAAAACTTATAGAGTTATGTGATTTAAAATATTTAATACTTGGAAATAATATAATTTAAAGGTCTGGTTCTGTGTTAAATTTATTTTGACACGAGGGTTGTTGCCATTGGAATGAAAACATACAAAAATATGTAAACTCAGGAAGAAAGGCAAAATGAGTTGAGCTATATCACAATACTCATTTTTTTAACCAATCTGTAAAATCCAGTTAATACATTTCTCTTTTTTTCTGATGTCAGTCAGAAGGTCCTATAAACGAATTAGGTGTTGCAGTTTTAGGAATGGGTTTAAAATGATCTTCTTTAACAGTGCAGTGACTGCTGGGGGAGGGCAGCTGGGAATAGGAGGTAAATGGATGGACGGAGACTGGACCTGGGGTGATGAACGCACAATACAGTGTGCAGGCGAAGCGTTGTAGAATTGTGCACCTGACACCTGTAAAATTAGGGTAATCAGTGTCACCCCAATACATTCAATTAAAAATAATAAATTAAATCTAAACTAACTGTGAAATTTAAAAATATATAATTACTAAAATTCTCCTTTTGGAAGGTTTTGGGAAAATTTAGAAAATTATGTTCCTAAGTTTTAAAAAATTTGAAGATATGAGACTTTTCACGTTATCTCCAGAAACAAAAGTATGCATCAGTGAAATATCCCAAACAACCATCTCAGAATGTTCTTTCCAAAGCACGGGTTTCTTTTGGAAAATAGTACCCCTCTCATTCATTACTAAAAGTCATCTTTACTTCCGAAGGGCAAATTAAGTTTATTTTTTTTTTAATGCCTGTTAGGTAGAGTGATTGTGACAACTACTTGTCATCACAGAAATTTTTAACAAATTACAACTCTTATCTTTAACAAGAAAATTTCATGATTCATCTGTAGGTGAGGCAGCCTTCCAAGACCTTTGATATGACATTACCAGCAGAAACTCATTGAGGTGAAGATTTTCCAGGACAATCCCCATGTTATTACAAAGTTGTAAACAGTCTACTATCTCTTAAAGTCCTTTTTAAAACATAAAATTACCCACATTGATGACACCCCATAGTGCCGTTCTAAGTTCAGCTTGCTGATGTATGCTGCTGCGAATGAATCTCTGAAATGATCTCTTTATGTGCGTTTTAAAAATTCCCACCTAAGTAACCGTTCCATCAGTGGTTGAGTGTACACAGTTTTCCCATGGAACAGTGATACAGTTAAAGATGTTGAATCTCTCCAGTACCTCCTTCCTTCATTGGCCCTGGGAAAAGCAGTTGCTCTGGTATCTGTTATTCAAACAGAATCTAGAATATAACATCTCGTGCTAGGAACAGGTGCGTGTAATACAAATGTATGCAGCAAACCTTCCACATAGCATGTTTTTTTCCCTGAATTGTTTCTTTAAATCATCAATAATGCTCTCTCTGCATTATCAATAATATTTGCATATTAGTGTTTGCTATATTATTTCCATGTATTATTTTAGTCATTTTTACCACCTCAGGAAGAACAAGTATTTCTCAGTGACAAGTAGCTTTTATCCTTTGTTGTTATTCAAGGAACCTCAGAAGTGTCTTACAGAGAGAGAAATTTGGGGAAATTTTGTGCAGAACTAGATTGAGTAATGCACACCTTTCAGCAGCTCTCAGATGTGGTTTCTTAAAGTTTGTCTTTGGCCCTGGCTGGTTTGGCTCAGCGGTTAGAGCGTCGGCCTGCGGTCTGGAGAGACCCAGGTTCGGTTCCCGCTAAGGGCATGTACCTCGGTTGCAGTTTGTCCCCGGCCCTGGTTGGTTGTGCAGGTGGCAACCACTCGATGTGTCCCTTTCACGTGGATGTTTCTCTCTCTCCCTCTTCCACTCTCTCCCTCCCGCTCTATCTGAACAACAACAACAACAAAAAAAGAAAAAAAGGCCTCGGGTGAGAATAAAAAAAAAAAGTTTGTCTTCGCATCTCAGATGATACTCTGTTTAAACATGTAACCAGTCTGGCTGCTTTCTCCTAGCGTGATACATGACCTTGAGCTGGGCTTCTTGTTAATGGTACGTGGTGTAAATATGTTCCTCAACAAGTCTCCCTAGTAATTTTGAATTTTGAAAGCTGTCTTGGGAGAATTAAACATCTATGATTTTGTATCACAGTGGATCTGACAAGAGCTAGTAGGGTCCAGTCTGCCCTGTTCTTGTTATTTGTATTGTGACTGTATGAACGTGTCTTGGATGTCTTGGAACCTGAACGAGGGAGATAAGGTGCCAGGTAAGAAGAAAATGGGTGAGTGGAGCTCCTCCGTTTGCAACCCCCCACACGTACACACCTCTGCTGCCCGGCATGCGGTTGGCAGTACAGCGTGGATATGGAGGGGCCGGCTCTGGAACCGGAGTCTGGGTGAAAGCCCGGCAGTGCCCTGTACTAGCTGTGTGGTCTTGCACAAGCTACTTGTACTCTTTGCACTTTGGTTTCCTCGTCTATAAATGAGGACATTAATAGTACATCCTAAAACTACTCCTTGTCCCCTTTGCCCATGTACAACACACCTACCTTCAAAGTCGAGACTCCACCCAGCCCTCCGCAGGCCCCCAGGCAAAGCCTTCTCTTCCTGGCATAACAGCTAGCTGCCAGCTGCTCTTCTGGCTTCTGCCCTGTCCCTACCCTTCTGTTCTCCACGTGGAAGTCAGAACCTGGCCCTTCTCTGCTGAAACTTTCCAGTGGCTTCCTGCTCCACTTGGAATGGGAGGCAGAGTCCTCGCCGGGCCTGGAAGGTGGTTCACGCTGGCCTCCGCCCCCTCAGGGACCACACTTCCCCCCACGCTTCTCCCTCACTCTGCTGGGCCTCGCCCGCCTCAGGGTCTGCTCTGACTGCTCCCCCTTGTCTGAAGGTCTTCCCCCGGGCAGCGGGGGGCCAGGCTCGCTCCCCTCAGTCCCCTTCAACGTTTGCGCGGCAGTCTCCCTGACCACTCAGTCTTCCGTTAGCACCTCCCTTTGGGTCTGTGCCTTGGCCCTGCTTTCGTTTACTAATGACACTTTTATCCTTAACCTGTTTCATCCGGTAACCTACGTGTCTGTCTCCTGCCACTAGTCTAGTGCTTCTTCTCAGTCCGGGGTGATTTTACCTCCTGGGGCACGTTAGGTAGTATCTGCAGACATTTTTGATTGTCACATTGGAGGTAAGGGGTAGAAATTAGCTGCTAAGTACCTAAAATGGCCAGGAGAGACCCCACCATGGCCAAAAATTACCAGGCCCAAAGTGTCAGTATGTATTGCTGAGGTAAGAAACCATGCTGGGGACTCTAAGTGGCATGAGGACAGGGACCTGGTCTATTGTCCCCATGGTCTCCAGTGTTTACAACCTGCCTGGCACACAGGAGGTGCGTAATCCATGTGTGTAGAGTCAATGAATGCAGACGAGACTGCGGCAAACATTCAGCATAGTCCCTGCAAACAGTAACCATTCCCCTTAACACAACAGATTTTATTGAGCTTTACAGAGTGCCAGGCACTGTGCTAACTTCTGAAGATGGAACCGTGAGCAAGACATCTTAGGTCCTTGCCCTCTTAAGGTGACCTTTTCCTGCCCGTTACTATTAGCTCTTCTTGTTATTAGGTGGTCATCGTTTATTATCCATCATCCTAGCACTGCCTCGGTTGAGACCACGGTTTCTAGTTTGCTTTGGTTTTTGATGATATGGTTTTTATTCTTCAGAGGTGTCCTGGAACACTTGGAGAGTTTAGGTTGGCTAGCAGCAGCCTGGCACAGTGTAATAAGAAGTGCAGAATCTGGGATCGAGCAGCCTGGATTGATATTTGGGCGGTAGCACTGATGGAGGTGCGGCCGTCAGGGTGGCACGGTTTTTAGCAAGGCTCCGCCACAGTAACAAAAGACCCCAACTTCTCAGGCCGAACGACAGCAGAAGGTTGATCCTTTTGCTCAGATACATGTCCATGGCTGTAGCTTATTTGATTGACTAAAGCAAGTCACACAACCAAGCCTGATATGAACGGGACACCAGGGTAAGGAAGAGGATATGTATGGCAATAACAGTTCGGTTTCTTCAACTCAAAAATCAGTCCAGTTTTGTAAAATCTATTGGTCGGGCTTTCAGTTGCAAATCACAGTAGGATAACTCACATTGGCTTAAGAGAAAAGAGAATTTACAGACTCACATAACCAGGTAGTCGAGACGAGAACTGACTAGTAATCCAAATAAAGTTCGTTCTCTCTCTCTGTGTCTCTCTCTTTTTCCTTCCCTTTCCCCCATCTGCCCTTCTCCCCACCCCTCTCCCTCCCTCCCCATCTCCTTGTGTATCTCCTCGCCTCCCCACCTTCTCTGTGTGTCGAACTTATTCTCCTACTGTAGACAGCCTCGCCATGTGGAGGGAGAGACCACTGGCAGCCCCTGAATAACATCCTTTCAGATCCATAACCGAGAAAACAAGTAACCCTCTCCAAGTCTAGAGGAACGAGGGTGCTGTGATTGCTTGGACCTGGACCCCATTCCGTGTCTGTGGCTGGGGTGAAGGAAGCTGGCTGTAATTGGCAGCCTCACAACGGCACCACAGGATCAGAGTAGGAGAGTGAAAATTTCCCAGAATTACCCGGGAAGAGCGGGTCTTGCACAGGTGAAATCTACTCAGGGCTCCAAACATTCCTGCCTCGCTCTAAATAAGATAAAGTATCTGAAAGCCTTTTGTCAACTGTAAAGCATTGTCCACATGCTAATTGCTGCTATTATTCCTTTCAAGTTGAATAAAAGCCCCATTATTTACTGAGGTACATTAATGCTGGTGGCAGGCCAGTATTGTTCCACACACTTACTAAGGTGAAAGCAAAGTTGCAATAAATAGGCGAGAGGTTTCCAGCAAATTGCAGAAGTCAATGACAGAAACTGCTCAGTATTAAACCCTGGAATGGTACTTGTCACTCCGGAATGTGGTTGCACCTGCAGGACAACCAGAAGGTGACCGTGTGTGTTCTGCAGGGTGCATTTTCTGAGTGGTACCGTGTCCCTGGCTTGATGCTAGGAGGTATTCTAGAAGAATAAGGCACAGCCCCTCTCTTGGAGAAATGTTTCACTGTAACCAGATCCCAATAGCTTGAAATATGCAGATTATGTCAAAGAAGGATCAGGACAAATTAACTGAATTTTTCACTTTTCCTCCTGATGCCTTGACAGCCCGTTTCTCACGCGTGCTGAATGATGTTTAATTTAACGCCTGTGCTCGGGCAGCGCGCTCTGCGTTGCAGCTGTGCAGTCGGTTTGAAAGGACTCTGCAGCAAGGCCGAAGGCAGGGAGCACATTGCCGTGACACCCTGACGAATGCGTCCCTTGGGAAGGAAGCGCCCTCAGCACAGTCACAAAGGAAGTCTTCACACATGCATCCGTGGAAGCCCAGCGGCGTGCATGTGTGAGTGCAGCCAAAATACTTCCAAAATGACCCCGTTGAAGGTAAACAAGGCCAACACTAGGCAGGATTTTTAAAAGTCTGACTGCTGTGTCTCCAGGCAACATTCCTACAGCCATCTCCCGGTACACATTTACATATGCATGCACACACACATGCGTGCACATGCATGTGCACACACGCACGCACACACACACACTCTGCATCCATCTCTGTTATGTCCCCACCTTCTGCTTCCAGCACCCAGTGCCTCCCACATTTCCAATCAGAACCGGGAAGAAGAGATCATTGTCACCTTCCGTTGTTGAATGATCATCTGAGTTACACTGTGTTTCTGAATTTTGCCTTCCTGATAGGCATTTTAGGCCTTGAGCTCTCACTGTGGTAAATGACAGCTTCTGAGCAAACGATGCCTGTCGGGAAGGATGCAGGGAACCTTATTGTGACAACAGCCCTGATGGAGAAAGTCTGATTCAGTCTTTACAGCACGAGCAGGGACACACCATGGGATCCATGTTGTCACGAGCCTCCCATGCCCCAGAGCCCTCAGTGGCCGGGGATCTGTCCCAGAGCTGGCTTCGGGAAGGCCCAGTCTCTTGATCTTGACTCCATTCCAGGAACCAGAGCTGCGTCAGAGATAGTGAGGATCCACTGACAAATGGCTCTTTCCTTTTTCTTCTTTTTAATCCTCACCCGAGGATATTTTTACATTTATCATCAGATAGAGTGGAAGGGAGGGAGAGGAAGAGAGAGCGAAACATCGATGTGAGAGAGACACATCCACTGGTTGCTTCCCACACAACCTGACCAGGGCTGGGGACGAACCACAACCGAGGTACGTGCCCTTGACTGAATCGAACCGCAGCTCTTTGGTCTGCAGACCGATTGCTCTAACCGCTGAGCCAACCCAGTCAGGGCTCGTTCCTTTTTTTGACCATCCATATATTAGTCTACTAGGGCTGCCATAACAAAGCACTGCACACTGTGTAGTTTAAACATAGACTTTTTTCCCCCCTCAAAGTTCTGGAGACTAGTCATCCCAGACCAAGTTACCAGCAGGGTTGGGTTTTTCTGGGGCCTCTCTCCTTGGCTTGTAGACGGCCGTCTTCTCCCTCTGTCTTCACATGGTCTTCCCCTGCATGCTTCTGTGGTTTAGGGCCCACCCCAATGACCTCATTTTAACTTAATTACCTCTTTAAAGATCTTATCTCCACATTCTGAGGTACTAAGGGATTAGGACTCCAACATATGAATTTGGGGGGCACACAATTAGCCCATAACAACCCACCTTCATCTCCTTATCCTGACTGGTGGCCTGGCCACTTCCGCTACCTTAATGCCTAATCCAGGCCAGGTCTGGCTGTCCCAGGTCCCTGGTTGCCAAATGTGTGGAGCCAGAGAGAATCAAATGGTTCCCCCCTAAAAAGCCAGAGACAAAGCTAAGAAGCCCTCGAAGCAGGTGAAAAGCTTGGCAGGGCTGAAGTGGTCACCAGAAGCTGAGGTTTAGGTGTGAGGAGTCAGGAAGCCAGAGAGAACACAGATGCAGAACGATCGGTTGAAACAGTGACAAGGAGCCATCTGGGCCAGCAGCAGACTTAGCAGGCTCAGCCCATGGCTGCTGACGAGAAGCGTGTGGCATAAGAACCCAGCCTTGCACGGTTGAATTAAAATCTGGGCTTTCTCTTCCTTGCCTTGTTTGATTCATGATTCTTTGATATTATACACATTGCTTTTGCTATTGTTGTAATTAGCTAGTTAATATTAATAATAGGGAAATAGCAAAGGGGCGGCCACACATTACAAGCATTATCATCTGGGCAGCTTCGTGCTGCCCAGGGAACCACCAGTCCATTCCCTGCAGATCACTGGGGCGAGGGATGGAACAAAGGGGGAGAGGGGCACATGAGCAAGGAAGTTGGGGTGACCTAGGGAAGGTGTTTGCCTGCCAGTCTAGCCCGGGGAACAGTGGATTGGCTAGGGGGTGGACCCCATCAGAAGCGTACAAACTCTGAGAGAGTTAATTGGATAGTTTGAAGAAGCTCCTGGTTAAAATCCTCAATGAGTTCCCTCTCTCTGGCTTGCTCTTGCTCCCTCTTGTTTCGTGACCCCCACTTGCCCATGCGCTCTCCTGATTTTCCTCCATAGCCATGTGGCCTTAAGCAGCCACATGGCCCATGGCTGTGTGAATCCCACACACAGTGGACTGCAGCCGGGAGCACTAGCTCAGCTAGCCAGATGCTGGGCTGGACTGGACTTTAATACGGAGCAGAGATTCTGGGCGGGGACCT
Source organism: Molossus molossus (assembly GCF_014108415.1). Lineage (NCBI taxonomy): Eukaryota > Metazoa > Chordata > Mammalia > Chiroptera > Molossidae > Molossus > Molossus molossus. The sequence continues at coordinate 54,994,872 of NW_023425349.1, read as the reverse complement.
TACCGAAGAGAGCATTGGACACCTTCCATGGGGAGAAGCACAGAGGTGGGGCCTTGGAGGAAGATCGGCTCAATGTTACATCATCAGGAAAGCTTTCCACGAAACCCCATCCTCCCAGGGGGACCCCAGGAAGTTATTTTCCTCGTGGCACCCCAAGAATTCCACTTCCCCTGATAACACTTTCTCTGTTCAGTATCTCCTGCTACAGTATTAACCTGGTGGCTCCTGCACGGCCTTCCAGATTTTATAATGTCCCTTCTGATGACACACCTCCCCAACTCAGCACATTTTCATTTAGCTGGTCAGAGGTCCAGCTAGCCCATTAAGTCCCATCAGAACAGTGATACTTCTTGTGCTTTTTGAGTCCCTGCAGTTGAGAGTTCTCAACAAATGCTTGTTCGGTGACTGTTTTTAATCAGGTTGCTCACGGTCTTTCTTTGAACTCATTTGGCTTTTGCATCCCTTCTGGGTCTCTCATTCTGTCTTCTGTGTAGGGAGGTATACCGTGCGCTCAGTGCTCTAAGAAGTAGAAGCAGGTTAGTGACGTGGTTTAGAATGCAGACTCTGGCACCGGGCTGCTTGGGTTTGAAGTCACTGTCTATTGGCTTGGTGGCCGTATTAGTTTGCTAGGGCTACCATAACACAGTGCCACCAATGGGTGACTTACCACAAATGTACTGCCTCCCAGTTCTGGAAGCTAGAAGCCTGAGATCAAGGTGTCGGCAGGGCTGCCTTCTTCTGGGGGCTGTGAGGACGACTCCTGGCTACTGGTGGTTTGCAGGGATCTTTGTCTTTCTTTGGCTTCTGTTGTGTCACCCCGATGTCTGCCTACATCTTCACATGGTGCTCTCTCTGTGTGTATGTCTGTGTGAGTCCTGATTTCCCCTTCATAAGGAGACCACCCTACTCCACTATGACTTCAGCCTCGCTGATTTCATCTGTAATGACTCTATTTTCAAATAAGGTCACATTTTAAGGTCGTGGGGATTGGGACTTCATATTAAGTGTGTGTGTGTGTGTGTGTAGGGGCACATTCAACCCATAACGGTTTCCACATTAGTAAAATAGAATAAAAATATAGCCTACCTTATAGGGATGTTGTGTGATTAAGTGAATTAATATTTGTAAAGCACTTAAAATAGTGCATGGCGCAAGTAAGCCCTGCACCAGCACTGACCATTATTTCTTGGCTCCATGTAGGTCTACCTTCTTCGCTGACCTGCAGTGTTGGGGACTCTCCTTGATCATATTTCTGATGGTGTCATATCATATAAAGTGCAGCAGGGAGCACAACACCTGTACCTGATACAAAATCTTGGGACTGAATTTATTAAACCAAACATAAGGCAGGGTGATCCTGGACTGGAATGGAAAGTCAGTCTGGCTTTGTGAGACAGTACATTTGGTAGATTAAACTTCATCATGCCATTCACGTGGTTGGTCCCAAAGGCTTGCCCTGCGAGGGATCTGAAACCCCTCCTCTTTCTTGGTCTCTTCCTGAGGTTTCCTGCTTTCTTAGAAATGTTTAGGAAACTTGGCATTATACATATAAATGCCATCTTGTCTCCAGGTCCAGAGAGAGCGTTCAGCCTGCGTGTCTTACCTTTAGTTGTTGGCGTAAGTGAGTGGTTCTCTACTCAGTCATCATATTATCAGTGCAAGACAGGAGAAAGAAGGAAAAAGCAGTCTGCTATTTCTTCCTCAGAGACCTGGGTGGGCCATCTGGCAATCTTTAAATCTAGGTGCCAGATTGAATAACATGCTTTGGGTGGTTTTATAAATGTATTATTGAGGGGAGATGTTGTTTTAACCTCTGTGCTTCACACCACTTCCTAGCTGATGGAAATTTTTTCTCTCTTTTGCTTGAAAATTATGTGGAACACAGCCCAGGAGGGACTAATAAATCAGCATGAGAATTTCTCAGCGGTTCCAAATAGCAGCTAGTGATGGGAAAGGTGGTTGAGTTATTCTGCATAAAACCAGGACAAGAATATGGGGCACAGTCTGAGTCCTGACTGATACAGCAGCTCGGATCCCCCTCTCACTCCAGCAGCAGGGGCGGCCATCTCCGTGCGGTAGTCCCAGTGCTGAAATGAGAAAATGTCTGTGTCCGGGACGGCAGTGCAGCTTCTAGCCTGGACTGGGTTCTTACTGGGCTCTTGAAATTGACAAGTCACATTACAATTTTGCGTCTCAGTTTCCTCTTTTGTACAATGAGGTTTTTGAGCTGTGACTGAGATCTCTGAGGTTCCTTCTATGCTTTCCATCACATGTTATAAACCCGTAGCCCCCGAGTCTTCTGACTCCAGGCTAAGTGGTCACAGTCACTCTAGTTTCTGACGACTCACCCATTAATCACTCTCCTGGAGCTGAGTGCCAGTTTTTGGGTATTCTGAATGGCATTGTCTTGAACCAGTTCAAGGCTTGATCAAGAGCCCAAGCCTGTATTCTAACTGAATCAAAAGAAAAGAAGGGACACATGAGGTGATCTCTTTCTTAATACTGAGACGTCCTCTGAATGGCTTAGCAAAGTGGCCCCGCTGTAAGAGAGAAGACTATTCATCATCACTGTGCATGTGTGTTAAAGGAAAACTGTTTCTCTACTCGCAACACCCTGGCACCGAATGTGTGGGTTCCCCCACACACACCCATACCAACCAATTTTCCAACTCTCTGGACCCCACTGGGAATCACATAATTTAATTTAACTCTGACACTAACTACCTGGAGTTAATGACAAGTTCCACAGTTTTTAGGGCTCAGTCTCACAGGACTGCCCTCAGGTTCAGACACCAGTCCCAAATGATGGGTCCCCCAGGGTACCCACACTTCTGTCTATCTTGGCTACTAAGGCAGGGGTTCCCACAAACCCAGTCAGTTTGAACAATTTGCTAAAAGAGCTCACAAAACTCAGGGAAGCATCTACCTGTGTTTATTGATTTATCATCAAGGATATTATAAAGGGTACAGATGAACAGCCTAATGAAGAGGTATGTAGAGAAAAGTCCAGAAGGGTCCCGCATGTAGGAACTGCGGTCCCCTTGCAGTTGATGTGTGCTACCCTCCCAGCACGAGGATGCGTTCACCAACCCGACGCTCTCTGAACCCCATTTAGGGATTGTTATGGAGGCTTCATCATGTAGATACAGCCGACAATTAACTGAATCTCTAGTCCCTCCCTGGAGAATTCAGGTGGGGCTAAAACCTCCAAGCCTCTAATGATGGCTTGATCTTCCTGGTGAGCAGCCCCCATTCTGAAGCTTTTCAGGCACCAGCAAGGAGTCATCGCTTTGAACAAAAGATGCTTCTGTCTCTCAGGAACTTCAAAGAGATTTAGAAGCCATGTATAAGATGCTCCTGTCACCCCATCATTCAGGGAATTACAAGGGGTTTAGGGGCTGTGTCAGGAACCAGGGGCAGAGATGAAACACACACACACACACACACACACACATGTAGTATATGTGTGTACATATATATTAGTGTCACCGTGTCTTTGTGAAGTCTTGGAATAAAACAGAAAAAAGAGAGAAGGAAACATAAAGGGTGAAAAGCATCCCCGGACCTCACCGTTAACTCAGTGCTTCAGCAGGAGGTCATTGATAACGGACAACAGATGCAGGGTCTCCCTGAAACACATCAGCAGGTCACTCACTGGAAGCGCTTGCTGGAACATTCAGAGGGGTAACAAGTCAGTCAGGGCACCAACTGGCTGGGGATGAATAAAACATGTTTGGCAAGCTTAGCTCAGGCAGTGTGTGGTTTGGGTCATCTTAAAAAAAAAGGTGCTTTGTAAGGGTCGAGTGAGCTGGGTCCCTCCGCCTGGATATTGCTCTGAAGCAAGAAGGATGTGGATGTGGAAGTAATTCTGAAACCCCATCTTCCCAAACAATCCCTGCAAGGAGAGGGGTGGGGAGGAGAAGGAGGAAGAACACACAAGGCTCAGCTTCTAAGAGTCTCTTGTTTTTAAGAGAAGAGTAAACGTGTTTTTATTCAGACCTAGTTTCTCATGAGAGCCCCCAATGCACTCACTTGATAAGGAAGGTCTGCGTGATCTCACACTTTCCTTTAGATCGGTTTTGGTTGTCGTAAATATTTCCATCCGTTCATAACGCTGCTTGCTTGACCGTTCAAAAGTGCATTTTGTTTTTTTTTCATGAGCACCTTTCTTAGACTAGGTACTCTTCTGAAGAAGGACCTGAAGAAAGTTTTCAGAATGCCTTGGCTACATTTTTACAACCTATGCATTTGATCAGCCCTCACTACACAGGAGTGATTCTACTTACTCATGTGCTGTCTTCAAAGCCCTGCAGATCAGCCTCTAGATATTCCCAAGTCACTGGTTGCTCTCAAAGCCAAGGATGGGCTAATTAGCTGGATTTCACATTTGAGGAGAAACCATCTGAGAATATGGAACATTTGGGTTGGTAAAACCTGAGACAGTTTTTATCCTCACATAACATTTGGTGGAAAATAAATCCAAAAAATGCTAACTCCTTCTTATTTAAAAGGTTAAAATGTTGCTTTGTCAGAATTATTTTATAGATACATAGTGGGGTTTTTTTTTCAACACAGCTCCTCACTTTAATTTGGCTTATAACCAGTTTGTTTTTCTAACTTCTAAATCAAGTGTATAGTTTGTCAATAATTTATATATATTAAAAGCTCTAACTTCAAATAATCCTTTGGTATACATTTTAAAATCATGTTTGCTATTTAAAAGCCTGATTTTTGCAAGAGTTTCTTTAGTGACTGATTTGCTATAAAGAAACAATACACTTAACAGAATTGTTTAATCACTTTGAATTTCACTTTTCATATCAGTGAAGTGGAAACAGTAATGCCTCTCTTACAGGGTTGTGGAGCAGATATGAGAACATAAATGGGACACACTTTGTGAGCAGTAAAGTTCTAATATTATCATTGATTCTACTAACAACAAAACAACCAAAATATCATCATAGAACCTAACGTTAAGTATAGTTACATAATCATATAACTGCATACCGTTGATATATCTACCCAGAGGAGGCAAATCAAAATTAAATTTTTTATTCATATAGTAATATTTAGCATTCCTATAGAGCCCATAATTACACTGGACACTCACAGCCCTCTACACCCTGAATATTGCTTATGGGTAGAAAAAAATTCCTTAATGAAAATTTCCTCATTTGGATAAAGGGAGGCCTAAGCAGAAGAGGACACTCCTGACCTTCCACACAAGTGCTCTCCTATTGCACGCTCCCTGGAAGCTCACAGTAACCCAACTACAAATAGCAAAAGGGTAGAAATGTATCTCAGTTCTCAAACTACATGGTTCTGTGATGACTACTATAGATGAGAGGCCACGTAGGTTTAACAAGACACTGAACATTTTTAAAATTCTATTTTTTTTTTCAATTACAGTTAACATGCAATATCATTTTATATTAGTTTTAGATGTACCGCAGAGTGGTTAGACATTTATATAATTTACAGTGTTATTCCCCTGATGAGTCTAGTACCCACCTGGCACCATACATAGTTATTACAGTATTATTAACTATATTCCCTATGCTGTACTTTACATCATCATGGCTATTTTGTAACTACCGATTTGTACTTCTTCATCCCATCACCTTTTTTACTCAGATCCCCAACACCCCTCCCATCTGGCAACCATCAGTCTGTTCTCTGTATCTGTGAGTCTGTTTCTGTTTTGTTTGTTCATTTTTTTGTTCCTTAGATTCCACATATAAGTGAAATCATATGGTATTGAGACACCCACATGTATCTGTTATTTCATCTCCATGTAACAGAAAACCCAAATTAACACTGACTTAAACACTCAAGAGCTTTTTTATCTCATGTAAAAAAAGTCTGAGTGTGTCAGCGCCACAGAGTTTATAGAGCCCCAGGCTCCTTCATCTTCCTGCTACACCATCCGGGTACATGGTTTATCTCCTGAAAGTCACCCCAGTATCCTAGATGTTTGCTGTGACTTCAACCACACATTCAGGTTCTGGGCAATAGGATGAAGGAAGGAAGGACTCAAAAATGTCTTTCCCTAGCTTTTTTTATCCCTTCCTGGAAGTCCCTCCCAGCAATTCATGCTTACATCTCCTAGGTCAGAACTTAGTCAGTTAGCCACACTTAGCTGCAAGAGAAGCTGGGAAATATAGTTTGTACATTGTTGCACCCAGTAATATAGGCATTTTATTAGTAAGATAACAGGTAATAATGGATTTGGATAACCAACTAGCAATTAGCACACAACGTGTAAATTATTTGGAGCTTTCTGGGGAAAGAATAGAAAGAAAAACCGAGGGTCAAGGAGAATGGCTGCCTGGTGACCTGACCAGCTCTTCATCCACACTCCCACTCTTACTGGAAAATGATCACTAATAGCCTGGCTCTCCCACCACTGGGGAGAATAAAAAAGAAGGAATAATAATTATCATCTATTATGCACTTGCTATTTACCAAGTCGTGTGTAATCACATTACATGCTTTATCTCATTAAGTCTCAGAGCAACCTGGAAGTAGGCGCTAATATTGTTTCTATTCTACATATATTAAACTGAGGCTTGAGATTAATTCATGTGACAAAAATTACTAGGAAGCAGAGAGGCAGAGACTTGAACTCAGGTCTGTTTTCTCAGAAGCAAATACTAAAAGCTAATATGTTACACCACATCACATGTAGAAGAGAAGGAACAAGAAGAGGAGAGAAGTCATGGAGAGGTTACAGAATACAATGATACCTCGGTTCTCGAACATAATTCGTTCCAGGAGGACGGTCGAGAACCAAATTGTTCGAGAACCGAAGCAATGAAACCCAATAGGAAATAATGGAAACTGGATTAATTCATTCCAAGCCCCAGAAAATGCCTATTTACTGGCCTAATTTGTATATAATATGTAGAAAAACATAAGTCTCAACAAGAAATAAAAGTGTACAGTATGTCTAAGGGTTAAATTCAGTGTAAAGCGTGACTCTCTCCACAAAGCGTGACTCTCTCTCTGCACTCACACTGAGGACGCGAGCAAGGCGCGCTGGGCCGAATGAACGCCATTCGGCTCAACTCGGCTCATCTCGGAAGTTCGAGTTCCAAATATTTGTTCGGATTCCAAGACAAAAGTTTCTCGAATCTCCTGGTCGAATACCGATTTGGTCGAAAGTCAAGGCGTTCGAGAACCGAGGTATCACTGTAAATTATGTGCCAGAACTAAAGTGAAAAATGGTATGTTAAAATGCTAAAAGATAACTTTTTAAATGGTAAAGTCGTGATTTTCATACAAATATTAAGTGAACACGTGTCAAATAGTTTTATTAAAGGGTGAACCAGTTAGATACAAACCAGTTCAGAGGAGAATCCAGAGGCCCAATCCATATAGGCAATGAGGAATGCTGAAAAGAAATTACAAATAGATGCGAGACTGGTCTATCCACAGGGCATACTCAGTTGCATTCCACCAGATACGATTCCTTTCTGTTTCTCAGGACAAAAAATTACTTGCACCATCATGTTTGTCTTACAAAGTTGTAAAATAGCTCAAAGACATGGAAAGGGAGCGATAACCTGGAAGGGTATATGCTAGACAGGACACTCAGTAACCTTTTCATACACTTTAAAGACTCATACTTTAATTTAAAATGTTTCTCCGATATACCAAAATCTCTCTATCTCCCATTCCAGATATGCCAGCATTTAGAGAGACAAAGAATATCCCCCAAATTTCTTTTAACTGATTACCCTTTATTTACCTGCAACCACAGGACCAGCATAAAGATTGGAAAGGCGAAGAATGATCTTTTTTCTTTGAACTGCCCCCGTGTGTGGGTAATAACTTTCCAAGCTAAGATGGAAACTGAATTCCAAGGGCTGCCATGGCCCCTTTGGTGAGGTAATTAACAAATGCGTATCGGATGCCTTCAGTGTGCCAGACACTTTAAAGTAGACATGGCCCCTGCTGTCAGATACTTACAGTTCAAAAGAGAAAACTTATCTTCTGATAGAGGACAAATAAGCTGGCTAATAGGGTGTGTAAAGGTGCAACCCTGCTGCCCCCTGACACACACACGCACATACACGCACACACACACACAACTGTGAATCACTTCCATCAACATATTTCTCAAGGTTTTACTCTTATAACTTGGTCAGAGCATCCTTTCCAAGCCTAGACAGCTTGTCTGCCTCCTTGATACCCCTCTTCCCCAGTTTTTGAGCATTCTGGAACATCTTTAAAGGAAAACAACTATGTGTATTAAAGTTGCCAGTGCGGGTTTTTTTTTTTTTTTTTGCTGGCAGCCAAACTATAGGATTGGCAGCATTTCCCTCATAAAAGCTTCATGTGACTTCCTTCTGTCACCTTTGAAGATTCTGCAAGTGATAAAGGGGCATATAATTACTCAGTACAGAGAAGCTTCTGGACTCCTCCAACTCTGCCCTTAAGTCGTCCCAAAGAGAAACGAGGACTCCCGTTCTTTGCCCCCCCTTTGCCTCCCTCTGCATCCATCTCCCTCATCTGTCATTCTCTGTCTTCCTCGCTCTGTGTGTTGTCCTCTCTGCCTTGCCAACAGTTCTTGTTTGCAAAGGATTTTTGTGCTCACATCTCCGACAGGTTCCTCTAGGGGCCCATTTACTCTTTCTTAGCAGCCAATTTCACAAGGCCATTTTCTGCACACTGATAATTAAGCACAAGTGGCCCAAGAAGGGTCATATGCAGCACTCAGTGCTGTAATCACCTTGATGACAGGCAGGCAGGTGTGCACTGAGGGAGGAAAAGGAAAAGGGAGAGAGGAAAACCACAGGTACTTCCCCTTTAGACCCTTCTCAGACAGGAGCCAAGCCTTAATGCTGCTATCATCAATAATAGTTTTGAACTGAACTTGTTGAAACACATTGACAAATATAATCACTTTCGTCCAAGTCTTTCCCTGTAAAGTGGCATGTTCTTAGGTTAGACACTGACCTCTCTAGGACTCAGCTTCCTGAATTATAAAACAATGGGTTTAGAACAAGTAGTTAAGCAAAGAACTTTAGCTTAAATATTCTGTTTAAGAAAATTAAAGTGTCTGAACTTTTTAACAGTAAGCTTAATGTTGCATTTTTAAATGTTTGCGCGGATGTTCAGAATTGCCCATTAAGGAATGGGGCTGAAGGGAAATAAAGGAAAGATTGGCTAGGTTTCCTGTTGTTTGGGGACTGACTGCTCATTGACTTTTTTTTTTCTTTTATAGTAAAGTAATAACTGTAAATGGGGAAGGGGAATAAGTAATTTAGGTAGGGTTAAAATAAAGATAGTCATCTCCCACCCACTCATTCGTGCCCGATCATACCTCCCAGTGAACCACTCTGAACTTTTGTTTTCTAACTTCTCTAGCTGATTGCCGTCATAACTTTATATCGTAATACCCATATTTCTGTTTCCTGAATTACCTACTTTGGATATACTGTTGACTCTCAGTATAATAGAGGAGGAACTTTCCTCTTCAGATGCTCTTCTCAATTTTGTTTGGTTATATTATTTCTAGATTGTCAAGGTTTAGAACACTAAGTTTTTAATGCTTGGTCTGTAGCTTGCTTCTGAAAATTTAATCCCCAGAAAAGCATATTAAGTATTATGATCACATAAATATCTTCCCCAATGGAACCAAGTAGTTTCATTGGACCCATAGAAAAGAAAAAGTCGCCCTGGCCTGTGTGGCTTTGTTGGTTGAGCCTCGACCTGTGCACCAAAGGGGTCGCCAGTTTGATTCTTAGAGCACATGCTCTGGTTGCAGGCTCCATCCCCAGTAGGGGGCAGCTGATCAGTGTTTCTCTCTCACATTGCTATTTCTCCCTCTCTCTCTGCCTCTCCCTTCTTCTCTCTCTAAGATCAATAAACACATATTTAAAAACAGAAGAAAAAAAAATAGAAATGTCATCCTATGTCATTGAATGCTTACTACTCCAAGAAGAATGTTCTACATATCAAAAAAGGATAAACTTTTCATTTCTTTTCAGATTTATTCACTTCTAATTACTATTCAGATTGCTACTCTTCTATCTATGTTATTCGTTTTCTTATATCTTTTCCTCTTGACTGATTTCTTGCTTTTTTTTTTCATTTTTGACACACAAGTAGAAAACCTTTGAGACTTTCTATATCTGAAAATGTTTTCTGTTCGCTCACACTTTGGGTTTAGGCCTGGGTATAAAATTGTTGGCTCAAAAGTCATTTTCCCTCAACACTTACTTTATTATCTGCTGATGTCCTATATTGCTGATGAGAATTCAGCATCAGTATAATTCTTGTTCATTTGAAGTGAATTATGATTTTTTTTTTTAACTTTGAAAGCTTTGAGGGTCTATCTCTTTATTCCTAGGGTTGTCAAATTATGCCATGATGTATCTAGATTTGGACTAGTTTTTAAAAACTACTCACTCTGTTGCCCAGCTGATGTGGCTCAGTAGTTGAGCATCGACCCATGCACCCAGAGGTCACTGGGTTGATTCCTGGTCCAAACATACCCAGGCTGTGGGTCTGATCCCCAGTGCAGGGCATGCAGGGGGCAGCCAGCTGATTTTCTCTCTCATCGATGTTTCTCTCTCTCTCTCTCCCTCTTCCTTCCTCTCTCTATAAAATCAATAAAGAAAACAAAGTTAAAAACAAAAAAAAAAGCTATTCACTCTGCTTTATACTAGGCTCTTTTAATCAAAAGACTAATCTCTTTCTTGAATTCTGGAATATTTTTCTACTATTTACTTAACTATTATGTCCATATCAAGTTGACTATTCTTTTATGGTTTCAGTCTCTTTAAGTTTGCTCTACATTCTTAGATTTCCTCAAATTGACCTTTCAAATCACACTACCTTGGTCCTAAGTTTTGGCAATTTACCAACTGGATTATCTTCAAATAATCATGTTCTTAATTTTATAGCAGCCTATTCTTTTATAGCTGTAAAAATCTCTGCTCCTCTTGAGGATAGTGATTTAAAAAACAGTTCTCTTCTGTTTCCCATGGAGTTATCTATTTTATTTGGTAATCTCCAGTTTTTTCTTTTATGCTATTTGTTTCCCTCCAATGCCTGGAGAGCCTTGTTTACTCATTTTTCACTGATGAATAAAGAACTGGGTTGTTTAGTATGGATAGATAGTGAGTCTGTGTTCTCAACAGGCCTCTCAAGGGGGAGAGCAGACCAAAGCCTTTGCCTAAGTGGGGTGGATGTGCTGACAGGTAGCTTCCTGTAACATACAAGGATGTGTAACTCACTGGTAGCCTCAGGACCTGCACTGCTGCCAAAATAAGAGTTTTATCCTAGGAGTGAAACTTTGGATGACACTGCCTCATATTTTTCTTTCCTCAGAGTCTGAAATTGGAATATAGTTACCCCAAGCTCTTCTTTGTTTCTCTTTCTGGCTTCAGTATCCACAGTGGAATCCCTATTAAGATGAATCACAACAAAGCGGTGCTAAGAACTTCAGCCAGGGACAAAACCGGGTGATGTCAGCCTCATAGACTCCATATATCTGAAGGGGAGGGTGGGGGTTGGGGTGGGCATACTGGCCCACAAGACAGTTCTGTAGGCTGCTTCTGCTCTTGGCATTTTCTCCCAAACTCCCTTACAGAAAACCTTCCTTAGGTCTGATATTTAGGGCTTCAGAATAATGTGTTCTGTTTTCTCCATAAATCCAATCCAATCTGCTTCCTGTCTTCTAAAATTTCCTCAAAATTTCTCCTCCCTTGCTAACTTTTTTATTGAATTTATTGGGGTGACACTGGTTAAAAAAAAATTATATAGGTGTCAAGTATACAATTCTATGATATAGCATCTGTATATGACATTGTGTATTTACCACCCAAAGTCAAGTCTCCCTCGATCGCCATATGGTTGACCCCCTTTACCCTTTACTACCCTTGCACTCAGCTTTCCCTCTGGTAACCACCACACTGTTGTCTGTGTCTACGAGTTTTTGTTTATTTATCTTGTTTATTCATTTGTTGCTTTCAGTTTTATATCACACATATGAGTGAAATATATGGTTCTTGACTTCTCTGACTTATTTCACTTAGCGTGATATTCACAAGATCCATCCATGTTGGTGCAAATGGCAGTATTTCGTCTTTTTATGGCTGAGTAGTAGTCTATTGTAATTATGTACCATGTCTTCTTATCTAATCATCTAACGAAGGACACTTCAATGATTTTCATATCTGGGCCACTGTGAATACTGCTACAATGAACATACTGGTGCATATGTCTTTGCAAACAAATGCTTTTCAGTTTTTTGGGTAGTTATCCAGAAGAGGAATTGCTTAGGTCATATGGTAACTCTTTTTTTTTTTTTTTTTATCTTTGCCCAAGGACATTTTTCCATTTTTTGTTCAGATAGATTGGGAAGAAGAGAGAGAAACATTGACGTGAAAGGGACACATCAAGTGGCTGCCACCTGCATGACCCAACCAGGGCCGGGGACAAACCGCAACCGAGTTACGTGCCCTTAGCGGGAACCAAACCCGGGTCTCTCTGGACTGCAGGCCAACGCTCTAACCGCTGAGCCAAATTGGCCAGGGCACTCTGTTCTTTTTTTAAAAATAATTTTAAATGAATTTTTAGAGAGAGAGGAAAACATTGATTGGCTGCCTCCTACACACACTCTACCAGGGATCAAGCCTGCAACTGGACATACGCCCCAACTGGGAATTGAACCAGTAACCCTTCATTGCGCAGGACAATGCCCAACCAACCGAGCCACAACAGCCAGGGTGGCAACTCTGTTCTTTTATTATTATTATTATTATTATTATTATTATTTATATTTTTAAAATACCTTTTAATCTTTATTATTGAAAGTATTACAGATGTCCCCTCTTTTGTCCCCCACTGACCCCCTCCCTTCCCACTCTTGCCCCCTCCTGCCTTCCCCACACTGTTGCCTGTGTCCACTGGTTATGCATATGTGCATACAAGGTCTTTGGTTTATCGCTTCCTGCCTCCACCCCCTTTCCCTCTGAGGTTCTTCAGTCTCTTCCCTACTTCCATGTTTCTGGATCTATTTTGATCATCAGCTTATTTTGTTCATTATATTCCATAAATAAATGAGATTATGTGATACTTGTCTTTCTCTGACTGGCTTATTTCGCTCAGCATAATACTCTCCAGGTCCCTCCATGTCGTCTCAAGAGTAAGAGATCTTTCTTTCTTACAGCTACACAGGTCTCCATTGTGTAAATCAGAAAAGTATCTCTGTTCTTAATACAGTTTTCCACAGTGGCTGTACCAGTTTACATTCCCACCAGCAGGATGTGAAGATTCCTTTTTCTCCAATCTGTCCAACACTTATTACATGTTTTGTAGATAATAGCCACTCTAACAGGTTTGAGATGGTATCTCATTGTTGTTTTGATTTGTGTTTCCCTAATAGTTAGTGAAGTTGAGCATTTTGTCATATATCTTTTGGCCATTTTTATGTCTTCTTGGGAGAAATGTTTGTTGAAGTCCTCTGCCTATTTTAATTGGATTATTTGGGGTTTTGTTGCTGAGTTATATGAGTTCTTTGATACAGGGGTGGGTAAAACATAGATTTATAGTTGTTTATATGGAAAAAGACACGCAGGCTATGATTATTACAATAAATAAATAATAATACAAAAATAAACTCTGTGTTTCATGTACTCACAACTGTAAACCTACTTTTGCCCGCTTTGTATTTTGCATATTAAACCCTTGGTGGAGCTGTTGTTGGCAAATACCTTTTCCTATTCAGTCAGTTGCTTTTTTGTTTTGTTGATGGTTTCTTTTGCTATGCAGAAGTATTTTAGTTTGATGTAGTCCCATTCATTTATTTTTGCTTTTACTTCCCTTCCCTTTGGGATCAAATTCATAAAATCCTCTTTAAGACCAAGGTCCATGAGTTTAGTACCTATGTTTGCTTCTATGTAATTTATTGTTTCAGGTCTTAAAGTTAGATCTTTCATCCATTTTGAGTTCATTTTTTTGTAGGGGGACGAATAGCAGTCTAGTTTCATTCTTTTTCATGTGGCTTTCCTGATTTCCCAGTTACCATTTATTGAAGAGGTTTTCTTTTCTCTATTGTATGTTTTTGGCTCCTTTGTCAAAAATTATTTGCCCAGACTTCCGGTCAAGATGGTGGCGGAGGTAAACGCAGTAGCGCGTCCTCCCACAATCACATCCAAGTTACAACAAAACTACAGGACAACCACCATTCAAAACCGCCTGAAATCAAGCTGAATGGAAGTCCTACAACTACGGAATTAAAGAAGCTGCATCGAGACTGGTAGGAGGGGCGGCGGCCTGATGGGCTGGTCCCACACCCACGTGTGGCGGATAAAAATCAGGACACCTCGGCTGGGAAGGTCCTTCCTGAGGAATGAGGGGTCCCCGTCCCACACCAGGTGCCCTGCTCAGGGTTCCAGTGCCAGGAAGAGAATCCCCATAAATTCTGGCTGGAAAAACCAGCAGGAACTGAGGCTCAGGGAAGCTGAAGCGGCTGGAGCCCCAGGCAGCTCCTTAAAGGGCCCACGCACAGACTTATCGGACTCTCTCCCTCTAAGCTTGGAGGGGAGGCAGCTCGAGGGGCACCAGAGACATACAGGGAAGAGCTGTTTGGCACTGGAGAGAGGGCTGGAGAGGGGGCTTTCTCCGGGACAAACGTGCTGTCAGAGGCCTTTGTTCCTTTGGTGAGCCCTTCCCTGGGGCGGCAGACAGCTGCCATATCTGGGACTCCAGCAACCTGGCTCACACTGGTAGCCCCGCCCTGGTGACTCCCTGAGGCCTGCCCCACCCCACCTCACCCAACTTTTAGGCCCACCCAAGCTGTTGGCACTTGCTTAACCATAGGATTGGCCTGACTTGGATCCTGCTTCAGGTTTTCCTAAATTTTTTCAAACGAGCAGCATCTGGTCTCAGCTAGCCCCATACCGCTGGTTAAGTAATACACAGAAACAAACACAGGGAGGCAGCCAAAATGAGGAGACAAAGAAACAGGTCCCAAATGAAAGAACAGAACAAAAGAACTAAGCGAAATGGAGATAAGCAACCTAACAGATGCTGAGTTCAAAATACTGCTTATAAGGATGCTCAGTGAACTCAGTGAGGGCCTCAAGAGCATAAAAAAGGACCAGTCAGAAATGATCGATGCACAGTTAGAAACGAAGGAGGCTTTAACTGAAATAAAGAATAATTTATACAGCTTCAATAATAGAGTACGTAAATCCAAGGAGCAAACCATCGATTTCGAATATAAGGAAGCAAAAAACGCCCAATCAGAACAGCAAAAAGAAAAAAGAATCCAAAAAAATGAGGATAGTGTAAGGAGCCTCTGGGACAACCTCAAGCATGCCAACATTCGCATCTTGGGGGTGCTGGAAGGGGAAGAGAGAGAACAAGAAATCGAAAACCTGTTTGAAACAATAATGGCAGAAAACTTTCCTAACTTGGTGAAGGAAACAGACATACAAGTCCAGGAAGCACAGAGAGTCCCAAACAAGATGAACCCCAAGAGGCCCACACCAAGACACATCATCATCAAAATGCAAAAGGTTCAAGACAAAGAGAGAATCTTAAAAGCAGCAAGAGCAAAGCAGTTAGTTACCTACAAGGGAGTTCTCATAAGATTGTCAGCTGATTTCTCAAAAGAAACTTTGCAGGCCAGAAGAGAGTGGCAAAAATGATTCATAGTGATGAAAAGCAAGAACCTACAACCAAGATTACTCTATCCTGCAAAGCTGTCATTTAGAATTGATGGCCATATAAAGAGTTTCTCAGACAAGAAAAAGTTAAAGGAGTTCATCACTACCAAACCATTATTATATGAAATGTTGAAGGGTCTTTTTGAAGAAAAAGATAAAATATATAAACATACAAAATGGCAATGAATACATATCTATCAACAATGGAATCTAGAAACAAAATGAACAGAACAGAAACATTCTAATGGATACAGAGAACATTTTATTGGTTGCCAGTTGGGAGGGGGGTTGGGGTAATGGGTGGAAAAGGTGAAGGGATTAAGAAGTACAAATTGATTGCTAAACTGACAAACCTCAAAGGGAAAGGGGCTGGGGGGGTGGGAAGAAATAAACCAAAGAACTTATACGCATAACCAATGGACACAGGCAATAGTGTGGGAAAAGGTGGGAGGGAGGCGGGAGTGGGGAGGAGACAGTCAATGGGGGAAAAATGTGGAACATCTGTAATGCATTCTACATTCAACAATGAAGATTTAAAAAAAAAAATTTAAAAAAAATAAAATAAAAAATAAATAAAATTATTTGCCCATATACATGTGGGTTTATTTCTGGGCTCTCAATTGTGTTCCATTGGTCTCCATGTCTGTTTCCTTTTTTTTTTTTTATCCTCACCAGAGGACATTTTTCCATTTTTGTTCAGATAGAGTGGGAGGGAGAGAGAGGAAGAAACAGAGAGAGAGAGAGAGAGAGAGAGAGAGAGAGAGACATCAATATGAAAGGGACACATCGAATGGCTGCCTCCTACATTACCCTAACCAGGGCCGGGGACTAATCACAACCGAGGTACGTGCCCTTGACTGGAATCGAACCGATGACTCATTGGTTCGTTGGCCAACATTCTAACTGCTGAGCCAAACCAGCCAGGGCTGTTTTCCTTTTTTAGCACAATACCGTGTGTGTGTGTGTGTGTGTGTTTAAAATTTTTTTCCTTTTATTGACTTTAGAGAGAGAGGAAGGGAGAGGGAGAGGGAGATAGAAGCATTGATGAAAGAGAACATCGATTGGCCGCCTCCAGCATGCACCCCTCTGGGTATGTGCCCTGATCAGGAATCAAACCAGTGACCACTTGGTGCGTGGGTCAAAGCTCAACCCTGAACCACACTGGCTGGGGGGTGTGGTTTTGATTATTGTCACTTTGTAGTTTGAGGTCAGGAAGTCTAATATCTTGTTCTTTTTTTCTCAAGATTGCTGCCTCTTTTTGATTTTCATGGATGTTGAGGTTTCTTTTTTATTTATATCATTTCTTGTCTTTGTATTGGTCCCATAAAAGAGAGGAGACAGATATATTTGCTTAGATTGCTGCTTTTGCTGTATTTTTCTTTAATGAAAAATCACTTTGCTGTTTTTATAAAAAATAATAGCTTGTGATAAAGAATTAAGCAATCCAAAGTTTAACACAGAAGAAAAATTTAAACCATCATAATAATAATCATTAATATTAGATGAACAGCATTCCAGACTTTTTAATTCAAATATAAAAAAGACAAGAAGGGTCCAACTGGTGTGGCTCAGTTGTTGAGAGTCGACCCATGCACCAATATTGCTGGCTCAGTTCCCGGTCAAGGCACATGCCCAGGTTGTGGGCCCGATCCCCAATGGGGAGCATGCAGGAGGCAGCCAATCAATGTTCTCTCTTACCGATATTTCTCTCTCTCTCTCCCTCTCACTTCCTCTCTCTCTAAAATCAATAAAGAAAAAAAATTTTTTTAATGGTTAACTTTAAAAAAAAAGACAAGAATGCCTAGACAGAAATACTTTCAAGAAAATGGGATTATATTATCTGTAGTATTTTAAATAAAAAGTATGAAATGAAATCAAATTTTATAGAGTTTAACAGACAAAAAAGAAACTTTGTCAAAAAAGAGAAATTGCTTAACTTTAAGTACTCTTCATACATAGAAATATTACTTCCTAAAATATTCCTTTAAAATTATGGAAAACAGTAAGAAATTGGAATCATTTTTTTTAACCTCATGATAAAAATTCACTCCTTCCTGTGAAAAAGAAATGAAGTCTTACCCTTTAAGACAGCATGGAGGGACCTGGAGAGTATTATGTTAAGCGAAATAAGGCAGTCAGAGAAAAAAAAATGCCACATGATCTCACTTATCTGTGGAATCTAATGAACAAAATAAACTGACGATCAAAATATATCCAGAGACATGGAAGTGGGGAACAGACTGGCAAACCTCAGAGGGAAGGGGGATGGGAGGTGGCGGGGTGGGAAGAGGTAAATAAAGAACTTACATGCATATATGCATAACCAATGGACACAGACAATAGTGTAGTGAAGGCAGGAGGGGGGCAGGAACAGAGAGGAGGGGGTCGGGTGAGGGAAGAAAGGGGAGCACTTGTAGTACTTTCAGTAATAAAGATAAATTTTTTTTTTATCCTCACCTGAGGACATTTATAGAGTGGGAGGGAGAGAGAGGAAGAGAGAGAGAGAAACATCAACATGAAAGGGACACATCGAGTGGCCGCCACCCGCACGACCCAACCAGGGCCGGGGACAAACTGCAACCGAGGTACGTGCCCTTAGCGGGAACCGAACCTGGGTCTCTCTGGACTGCAGGCCGACGCTCTAACCACTGACCCAAACTGGCCAGGGCAATAAAGATAAACTTTAAAAATTAATTAATTAATTATAACAAAAATGAAATGAGGTCATCGACGTTCTCATATCTCTTCTTTCCACTTCCCTTTTGTTAGTTATATGTTGTTTTTATATTGTCAAGGTGTAATGGAATTCTCTTCGAAAATTCATGCAATTTTTTGCTATCTGTTCTATAATTAAATGGATTCCTTTCTAACCATTAGTCATTTTTTAGCGTCTTTATTACCAGTTTTTAAATTCATCTCTTAATTATGTGGATTTTTATTTTTATTTTTTGGCAAATCATTTTGAAGAAGGGCTTATGGGTGCTAGATACCCTGAGTTTTGTAAATAGCGCCTTCTGGATTTAATCTTCCTTTCTTCACAATATCTTTCTTCTAAATTCTGTAGACATTGTTCCATTGTTTTCTTCAAATGAATGTGCCTATAGAGGAGTGTAGTGCCAGCCTGATTTTCTTTGAATTTTAAGATGATTCCTTTTTCTGCCTGGGTGCCCAGGGAATACTTGATTTTTTTTTTCCCCTTTAAATCCAGAATCTTGAGCGGAATGTATTTCCATGTTACTATTACTATATAAAATATTTCTATGACCCCTATATATTTTTTCTGTTTACAAATTCAGTTTTTTTTGTTTTTTTTTAGGAGAATTTTTTTTAGTATACCTTTGAATGATTTTTCCATCCCATTTTTATAAATGTCGGAGACATTAATTATCTGTGTTCTGTTTTGTTTTAATCTGTCTTCCCCATTTGTTAGCTTCTTTCTGATTGCAGAAATCACTTTGACTTTTAAAAATCTACATTCATTATGATAATCTCAAACTTTTCTATTAATAGCATAACTTTAAATGTCCTATTAAAAAATATTTCATACATACAAAAATAGAGATGACTTAAAGTATAAAGAATACTAACCAAATAAACACAAATACCCACAACCCAGTTTAAGAACTAGAATATAACTATCTATTGAAATTTTTTATGCCTCTCCCAGATTCCATCCCTCCCTTTACTTCCAAAATTATCAACATCTTGAGTTTTATATTTAGCATTAAAGAGTTCGAAGAAATAATTTAGTATGTCTTAATCAATATGGTTTACTTTTAAAAACATTTGACCTTTTTAATAAAAGGAATCATACTACATATTCTTCAGTGACCCACTCCCCCCCTTAAAATTCTGCTTATTATATTAATTTATGTTAACACATATACCTCCAGTTCGTTCTTTCTCACTGTTGAATAGTATTCATGGTTACCACCATTTATTCATTCATTTCCTTGTCACTAGTAACTTCATTTTATTTAAAAATTTTATATTATAACTGTCAATATTATTATAAAAATTTTATGACAGGTTATCTTTAGAATGTATACTTCTAGAGGGTGATATTTTTAAGTTATAGGATTAAGTGCATCTTTAGCTTTATTGAATAATGCCAAAATGGTTTTCTAAAGTGGTTATATATAATTTGAGTGTAATATATTATTTTCTTGGATATTGATTGTGTGTTATTCTGTAATTATATTGCTTTGCTTCTTGATTTGTTTTCTTGGGTCTAAAATCTCCTTTTTAATCTCTGTTCTATTGCTTTATCATCTTGTCTTTATATTCTTCTTTTATTTAATCTCTATTCTTTTTGACATATAGTCCTTTGTATGTTCTCATTTGATATGATCCTTGAAATAACACTATGGAATAGGTACTAGCATTATTCTTATTTTATAGGTGAAAAATGGACTTCCAAGAAATTACATGTCTTAACCACAGTCTTACAGCTAGTAAGTCGCAAATTCACAACCAGCACCCAAGTATTTCACCTCCAAACTCTTGCTGTGTCCACTACTTTAAGATAAAATATAATCAAATGCTATATTGGGTAGTTCAGTTTCTAAGACTAATTCAGCTTCCAAACTGAACAGGCACAAATAAACAACACATATATAACACATGCAACTCAATGAAAAACCTCCCCAGTGACATGAGAACAGTGGAATAACAGGTGAAATTACCCCTGATCCATCTTGGAAGTCACTGTGATAGTAAAAGGATGAATTCTACTGCTGCTACCACCTAAACTGTGTGTGTGTGTGTGTGTGTGTGTGTGTGTGTGTGTGTGTAAGCAGCTGGTAACAAGTGACAGGACTATTAAAAGAGGCTTTTGAAACTCAATGTATTATCAAGGAAACAGGATAGAAATAAGAATATGATGTGGATTTACTTGTACCGTGATGGTATCTTGGGAGAAGAGCCTCTGTCCTTAACTCCCTCTGTCCTGAAGGTCAGGTCACACAGTGAAAAGCGGTGCCACAAGGAATACGGTGGATGGCAGAGCCTTCTTCTGCATTAAGGGCCTTTTCCAGCACTTGGAGGGACATACTGAAGTTGATTTTTCCCTAGAACGGGTAGTTCTACTGAGTTTCAGTTTTGGAAGAAAGGTATATGAAGTGAGATAAAGTACCTGTACTGAGAATGTTGTAAACCAAAGATGAAGAAAGGCAGCAATATTATATGTTTTATATCTGGAATTAGCTGCTCCTGTGTTTTAAAGCTATTATTGGTTGAGTTTATGTCCTATTATTGGTTGAGTTTATGTCCTATTATTGGTTGAGTTTATGTCCTATTATTGGTTGAGTTTATATCCTATTTTCAAATATCTTTGTCAAGAAATTGTATTTAAACCTAGGGTTATCAAATAACTATTTTCATTATTGCCTAAAAAGGTTGGTCTGTGGGAGCTCAATAAATGTTCAATGAAAAAAAAACCTACAGAGTATTCAGATAAGTTTGGATGTGTTTGATTTAACTGTGCCAACTGGTCTAAAATATATTACAGAAAAAAGATTGTTGTTGTATTAATTAATATGTGATTACAAAATATTGTGTATTTTTATAAACAGAGGTACACTAAAATGTCTGCTAAGAAATATACCCTGCTGCCCTGGCCGGTTTGGCTCAGCAGTTAGAGTGTCGGCCTATGGTCCAGAGAGACCCGGGTTTGGTTTCCACTAAGGGCACGTACCTCGGTTGCAGTTTGTCCCCGGGCCCTGGTTGGTCGTGCAGGTGGCAACCACTTGATGTGTCCCTTTCACATCGATGTTTCTCTCTCTCTCTCTCTCTCTCTCTCTCTCTCTCTCTCTCTCTCTCTGTCTCTCTCTCTTTCTCTTCCTTTCTCTCCCTCCCACTGTATCTGAACAAAACACAAAAAAATGTCCTCGGGTGAGGATAAAAAAAAAAAAAAGAAAGAAATATACCCTGCCACCTGGATGATGGGAACACAAGTGATTTTTATTGTCATGTTTTTGCTCATCTATATTTCGTTTTTGTAGTGAATAATATTTTAAAAATAAATTGAATATAACAACAATAATAATTTTAATACTTTATATTAAAGCCCTTAATATGCTTTATCTTCTGTTAGCCTCACACAGGCCTATATAAATGCTATTTTTAAATTCCAGATTTGAAGCTATTAGGAATTGGACAAGTTTGTTCAGGCAGAACAGAAAAAGTGGAAATGAGACATATCTGAAAGGTAGAAATAAGAAAACACAGTAACTAATTGTCTGTGGGGAGCAACGATGTATGCCTCCAGGATACTGAGGATTATAGTATTAGTGACAAAATAGAATCAAGGAAATGCAAGATAATAGAAAGATTTTAATTAAATTGAAAGGAATGGTTAGTTTTCAAGAAAAAGCCGGGGTTGGCTCTTGCTGATGTCGAGAAGAGGACCAAGCACCTTGGTAGAACCGTTGGGTGCAGGCTGGAGCTCAAGTGAGAGAGGAGCCTGAAGAGGGAGCTTGGCCAGCCACCCGCAGGGGAGCCGTCCTTAGAGCTGTGCGCATGGATGGCTCTCCTGAGAAGAGAATGTGCAGAGAGAAGCAGGGCACTGCAGGCCTCAACCTCGAGGCCTTGCCTCCGCACAGTCCCATGGACTTGACCACCGTATGGAATGATGATGGGGTGGAATTCCAAGAGTCCTGTGCATGGACAGATGTTGACAAAGGGTGGCATTTTCAAATAGCTTTATTTCTTGTTTTTCCTTAGAGATTACTTGATTTCTTACTTTAAAAGTAACGGTAGGAAAGACATTTAGTAAGCTTGTAGGGCACATGTTGGTGAGCAGCACCGTAGAAGGTAGGACTGGAGGTGAAAGATACTCTAGCCATGTGAAGAAGTGATCAGAAATTGAAAAATTGAATCATGATAAATTCAGGGTATATCAAATTTAGAATGAGGAAAGGGATCAAGTTAGGAAAATACAAATGGAAGGTCTCTGACTGTGTATAGATACAGGGAGCAAAGATGTAAGAGTCTTGGGGTCTCAAAGAACCACAACTTGGAAAGGAATGTGCTGTATACTATGCTGGTACATGTAAGATGTTTATGAGGAAGTATTATTTCAGGCAGTAAAAAGACATAAATGTAATGATGCAATCGCCTTGTCATATTTGGCATTACGAAGACCTATATTAGAGATATAATAAATACATTTCTCTTCAAAGCCCCTCTTTTAAGTGAGTTCAAAGTTATTAAATAAAGTACAGAGGACATCAAAGAAAAATGACTACATAACTGTAAAATGTACTTCTAAAGACAGATTAATGAACATGGTATTAATTTTGGAATCAAAAAATCAAGGGATAATTTAATAAGGATCAAGATCATTAATTTGAGCAAGGTTATTGTACAGAACATTTTGGCATCTTTATTGCAGGCAGAAAAATGGGAAATAATAAAAAGCAACCTTTCAAAAAGTACCTGTGCATATACAGAGTGGGGCAAAAATAGGTTTACAATTGTGAGTATGCAAAACATGGAATTTATTATTGTATTATTATTTATTAATTACGATATTATTTATTTGTATTACAGCTGTAAACCTACTTTTGCCCACCCCTGTATTACACACATATTCACACATATAAATATACAGTGTTTGTATAAAGAGTGCAAAAGGGTATACATCAAACTATTAATAGTTATTATTTGTATGTAGTATAATTAAAGGTATTTTTATTTGTCCCATTTCTGAATCTTCTAATTTATCTATATTAAATATTAAATGTTAAATATTTGTGCAGTAAGGAAAAAAAACTGCCCCAGGCTTAGTTGGTTGGAGCATCACTCAGTACAACAAAAGGTTGTGGGTTCGATTTCTGGTCAGGGCATCTACCTGGGTTCGATCCCAGGTTGGGGCAGTTCAAGAGGCAACTGACAGATGTTTCTATCTCACATTGGTGTCTCTCTCTCTCTCCCCCCGCTCTCCCCCTTCCACTCTCTCTAAAATCAAGTAACATATCCTCAGGTGAGGATTATAAAAACTGTTTAAAGTGTTTATAGAAACAAATATGTCGCTTGCTTCTCATCCCTCTCACATCGTCAACCCCTAGCCTATGGAACTTATTTTTTATAAGATTCTAACAATAATACCGGTACTCTATTTCACCTTTTTCAGGTACTAGTGAAAAGTAACCACCTTTCAGACAAGATCATTGTTCTGCCAGGGATAATTGAAGAAATCTCACTTCCCGAGGCTGTGGATGTGATCATTTCTGAACCAATGGGGTACATGCTATTCAATGAAAGGATGCTGGAGAGTTACCTTTATGCCAAGAAGTGGCTGAAAGCAAATGGTGAGTTGGCCGATCCTGGTTTAGAAAATAGGCTGACTTGTCTGTCAAATTTGCCATCCTTTCCCCCCATATTTAATTCGTGACAGAAAGGAGGAGAGAACATTACTATTACACCAATTATTTATTTTCACAGTATATATTTTATTTTATTTTTAATAGGTTTATTTATTTATTTATATTTTATTAAATTTATTGGGGTGACATTGGTTCACAAAATTGTATAGATTTCAAGTGTATAACTCAACACAGCATTATCAGCACAGTGCATCGTGTGCCCATTGCCCTAGACAGAGTCTTCTCATCTTGTCCGTAACACGTGCGATCGTCCCCAGCCATAAAGATGCTGATGGCAGTGTGCTGCACGGGGTTCAGTCAGTACATGACCAGTTCAGAGCTGTGTATTTTTATTCTGGTTCTATCACATTCTTCCTTAAGGAACTTGGCCTAATACTTGACCTTTTAACTTTGATGTCCTTACTTGTATGATTAAAAATCATCTCTAAAGCCCTATCAAGTGTTGGCCTTCTCTAATGTAATAAACTCTCTAGGGTCTGCTAGGTCTTTCTGACATACTCTTTTTCTACTGTTCGTCTTTTTCCCTGTGATCACCGCATATAATCAGGATAAAAATATAAAGTCCAATAATTTTTGTGTTTACCAAGTGTCTGCATGTGCTAATCAAGTTCCATGAATTATCTTATGAAAATCTTACAAAGTGTGAATAACAGAGGTTGCAATTTATTTCAAGGGTTAATGCTGAGGTTCTTGTGATTTGCTCTTCCTTCCCCAGGGGACATTTGACAACATCTGGAGACATTTTGGGTTTGATAACTGGGCGAGGGCGTGCTTCTGGCATCTAGTGGGAGAAGCCAGGGATGCTGCTAAACATCCTTCAGTGTACAGGAAAGCCTCTATGCATCAGAGAGGTACCCAGCCTAAAATGTCAGTAGTGCCAAGATTGAGACCTGGCTCAGCGGGATAGGCTTGGAAAGACCTGGCACGATGAGGAAAGCAACCTAACAAGGACATACCTTTAATATGTGGCAGAAAGACCCTTGCGTGTGCTGTGTACGAGAGACTCACTTCAGATGGAAAGACACACACAGATTGAAAGTAAAGGGATGGAAAAAGATATTTTATGAACATGGAAACAAACAAGCAATAAAAACCTGGGGTAGTAATACTTATACCATAGAAAATAGACTTTAAAACAAAGGCTATAACAAGAGACAAAGAATGACTCAGCACTTCCATTTCTGAGTATTTATCCAAAGAAACCCAAAATACTAAGCTGAAAAGACACACACATCCACATGTTCATTGCAGTATGATTTACAATAGCCAAGATATGGAAGGAACCTAAGTCTCCATCAACAGATGAATGAATAAAGAAGTGGTGCAGCCCTGCTGGTTTGGCTCAGCGGTTGGAGCGTTGACCTGCGGACCAGAGAGTCCTGGGTTCAGTTCCCGCTAGAGGCACATACCAAAAAAAAGAAGTGGTGCATATATACAATGGAATATGACTCAACCATGAAAAAGAAGGAAATCTTGCCATCTGCAAGATGGATCTAGAGGGTATTGTGCTAAGTGAAATAAGTTAGAGGAAAACAAATACCATATGATTTCAGTTATTATGGAATCTATCAAACAAAATAAATGAACAGCACAACAGAAACAGACTCATAGATACAAAGAACATTTTGATGGTTGCCAGATGGGTAAGAGATGGGGAATGGGTGAAAACGGTGAAGGGAGTAAGAAGTACAAATTGGTAGTTACAAAACAGTCATAGGGATATAAAGTACAGAATATGGAATATAGTAAAAAATATCATCATAACTATATGGTGTCAGATGGGTACTAGATTTACCAGGGAGATCACTCAATAAGTCATAATGTCCAGTCACTGTGTTGTATACCTGAAAGTAATCTAATATTGTATGTCAACTATAATTGAAAAGAATTATTTAAAGTAAAAACAAAAAAAGTGCTGTGGCAGGGATTTGACCCCAGTCTGTCTGGCCCTGCAACCACACTTACAACTCCTGCACACACACTGACTGTCCATTCTTCACCAGAGGGAGTGGACACATCCTAATGGCCCATGTTTTTCAATTAAGGCATAGAAGCTGCCGGCCCATTTTAATAGTTGTATCTCTTATGGGAATTGCAGCTTCTTACCTTCATTTTATTTACTCTAAATTGCCGGTGTTGTGGCTCCCTACCTTGATATCCAATGAAGACAAAAGAGGGAATAAAAGTGCAACTCATACTTAACCAAGAGACACCGTATATGTGGATAAATAAAGCTCGAGGCTCGTCCATAATTTCCTACATGTTTTCAAAATTTAGGAATTCAGAAATAAGCCCTTAAAAACCTTAAAAGCCAAATAAACTTAGGAAAGTATACCTAATGCCAAGAACTCCGTCGGTGTTCCTGTTGTAAAGCAGCCCGGGAGGATCCGGGGGCCTGTGTCTGAGTGATCAAATCGAACTGTGGGAGATGAAGGGAAGGAGCAAAGCTGCTGAGATCTCCTCCTCTGTGCCCCCCAGGAAGAATTGTTTATATTTTTTTCTGAAATTTTTCAAATGGTGAGGTGCTGCCAGGTGATATGGTTTTACACATAGTTAATTAACTTGCAACTGATTGAGCCTCTCTAAGCGGAATATTTCCCCAGATACTTGAAATGGATATGAAATTTTATATTGGGCTATGTATTTTTAACTAGACAAGTAGAAATAAAATACCAATTTTATCAGCTTCCTACCCTGTGTGTTCCTGAGGGAAGGATGATTGATTTTTTTTTCTAATTATTTTTATTTTCCATCAAAATAAGACATAGTTTACAACATCAAATAATAATAAAAGGCTTATAATGAAAACTAGGAACCCTCTCTGACATCTCCTCCTGTCCTGAGAATGCTCCCCAAAGGCTCTCCCTTTCAACTCTATTCTTTGTCTCTTCTCCTGGTTACCTGTGTTTCTATGTAAAGTTATGCTGCTGCTACTCTTGTCTGTGGTTGAGAATTTAGCTTTTCTACATGTTAGCTCTCTCCCTTCTTGATGCCCCCCCCACCCCCCATCTCCTCAATAAATTTATACAGGTCCTCAATCCCTTATCCTAACCCTCGGGGCCAGATACGTTTCAGAATTCAGAATCTGGAGGACTTAGGGAAGGTAAGACACCCATATTGCCATGTATCACTTAATGCCTCCATCTGGATCTGAGGCAACACTCCATCATGAAACACATTTTATGTATTTCTGCAACAAAACATATGACTATGGATGCCAAGTGAGATAAATATGGACTATAAATAGATTCACATCAGTTCAGGTCAGGTTTTGTCATCAAACGATGTTGCAAAGGAACAGAAATCTGTTGCTTTGCAGAGCAGAGCTTTTTAGAATTCAGAATTTAATATAAAGAAATGTGGACTTCAATCATTATTTGGTTAAATCAGTAATCACTGTTTATATTATTATGACAATGTAAGTATTGCTTAGTGCTGAATCAGGTGGTATGGTAGGTGCCTATGATTATATATTTTCTCATGCAATGTTTTGCTTTCCCTGGAATTAATGACCTTTTTTCCCCCCATTGGCTTAGTTTTCTATATACTTGTGACTGATTTTTCCCATGTTCCAGCAGGTGTGACAGATCCGATTAGTATTTGTTCTGTGGAAGCCTTCCTCCTGGGACCCACCGTCCTCCTCCCCCAGTCCTATTGCCTGGCTACCACACTCTGACTTTCTCTCCCCATTCTTGTGTCTTCCTCTTTCTTGGTTTACACCATCATTTCAGCAAAGAATATTCTCTAAGAAGTTCTGGAGAAAGGAAGCTTGAGACATTACTTTTTATTGAGTCCATGAATCATCATATTGCTGGGTAGAGAATTTAACTTGGAAACAATTTTTGCTCAGTATTTTTAAGGCATCTTTTTCTGGTTCCCAGTTCTCATGTTGCTATTGAGAAGTCCCATGCCATTCTGACTCCTGGTGCTTTAGAGTAACATAGTTTTTCCTTATGGACACTTTTAGTATCTTGCCTTTATTTCTAGTTTTAGGGTGAAATTTTTCATGTTTTATTTTATTTATTCATTTTAATTTATTTTTTTATTGATTTATTGATTTTTTTAGAGAGAGAGGAAGGGGGAGAGAAACCTTGATGTGAGAGGGAAATATTGATTGGCTGCCTCCTACACAGCCCCTACTGGGGATTGAGCCTGTAGCCTGGGCATGTGCCCTGAGCACGAATCGAACTGGGACCTCTCAGTTCATGGGACGATGCTTGATCCACTGAGCCACATGGGCTGGGCAGTGTGAGACTTTAAATTCTTGTGCTGGACATATAGTGAGTACATTGAATCAGAAGATATTTTTTTCAACTCCTGCAATGTTTTTGGATTTTTTTAATATATATTTTACTTTTGATGATTTCCTCTCCTTCATTTTATATAATGTCTTTAGAATTTATGTTAGGCTTGGGTTCAGAACATCCTCTTGTGAAGCTTCCTAAGATTACGTATTACTTTTCTAAGGTTGTTTAATATCCTTCTTTCTTGAAATTGAAAAACCACCAAGAAGTTGTTCTTGTTTTGACACCAACGCATGAGATTTAGATGCTGACATATGAATGATGTTACAATCATGCTTTTTCTCTTACTACCTCTGAAAATACCCTCAATTAAATAATAGTCTTTTTGAATAGTCTTGGAGTTAAAGTATGGGCCATTGGCTACTGAATGCGGTTCCAGCCCTGGATTTTTGTCCTCCTCCTTATCAGCTCTGAGAATGTGGCTGAGAGACACTTATGTTTCCCTGTTCCTTATTTTTCCTCATTTATGAAATAGGTATAATAGAACCCACTTTATATTGTTATGAGGATTAAATTAATTAACACATAGAAACCCCAGGAAAAAAGTTCATGGCAAAGTTAACAAAATCAAGACAATTTTGGTATTTTAGTTTTGTAACAGCCTCTCCAGTTTTGTAGGCAGTGCTCATTTCTGCAGTAGGGTGAATAGTTCATCTGTCTTTCACGTGCAGTTTAATAAATGACTATGAAAAGGGGTCTCCCTAAAATGACAAGAGTAATAATGTTGATCACCAAGTGTACCTGCTCAGAAAAGTCTGATTTCAGTCATGCTCGTCGAGAGGTTTGTTTTCCAGCCAAAGAATCTGCCTTTCCCCTGGTGACCATGGACGTCAGGAACAAAACACAAGCGTGGGTTTGCCAGCATGAAGGGCGGTGCACCTGAACAGAAGCGTAGATTCCACTAGCACCCAGGAAGACAGCCAGTATGGTTGTATGTGGACAAGTCTGCGAAGGGAAACAATAATGTGATAGAATGATGAAATGTTGATTATTTTCAAAGCCAAGTTGTTTTTACAAGAAATAAGAGGGGGGAAAAAATAAAGGAGATGTCCAGAACTCCAAGCAGAGGACATGCAGAAAAGAAAAAAAGCCAATAGCTGGGAAGGCAACTATGCCGGGTCGGATGCTTCACCGGGGCCTCTACAAGCTTGTATCATCACATGGCTTTGGGACTTGCTTTGGTATTCTTTCTTTTATCCCCTCGGATCCTCTGCCTAATTTTCTTATCTTTGCTTTGACACAGAATTGTCTTTTAGCCCATTGTGTAATAACTGAAATAGATGAAAGAATGGAACTGGTCAAGCGGCGGGTAAGTGGACCGTTCAGTCAGAAAGCAGTCGGAGTCAACTTTTGGGTCTATTGTCTTTTGCTCATTAGGAATGATGTTCCCGACGTTCAGCGACATCCACTTGGCCCCCTTTTCTGACGACCAGCTCTACATGGAACACTACTCCAGAGCCAACTTTTGGTAACGTTCTCTCTGCCTTTCCTTTTCCTTTGGAGTAAAGCAGTTTCTAAAACGATTGACATTTGGGGTCATATACTCGGGGTGAGGACTGTCCTCTGCCCTCTAAAATGTTTAGCAGCACCTTCCCTGCACTGGGACAACCAAAATGTCTCCAGACATTGCCAAATGAGCGCCCCCTTGGGGGCAAGATCGCTCCCCAGTGAGAACTAGAATAGGCAAATCCTGGAAATGCTTAGGTAATATCAAACACCCCAAGGGCTACCCTGAGGCGAAAATGACAACACCGTCCCCCTGCCTGCTGTAATCCCTTTCCACTTTGCAGCACTTGTTTGGCTCAGGGCTGTGGTTTCTGTTGGAACATGCCTTTGTCAGAGAACATATCCATTCATATACCGCAATGTAAATGAGTTGAACACATTTTGGGGGCATTTTCCAAATCATTGGCTTTTGGGCAGTTCTTCATCCTCCGAGACTTAGTGTCTTCATTTGAAAAATGAGAGCCAACACAAACACAACACAACAGCAGCGGTGCTGTTCGAAGCCACCCTCCCCTCAGGCGTTCTTCTCTGAGACGGCCGGAAGGAAAATGATGGTGTTGGACCCACGGGAGTGAGAAACAGGACACGCGTCATCCTGGTGGGAGTGTTAGGTGTGCGGGGTGAGCACAGGAACATGCAGGCGGAGGGAGGCAGATGGATGCTACAGTGTAAGCTTGAGTCCCAGCTGAGGCACGTGGAGCCCTCCAGTAGAGATACCCCAAGTTTATTTCCCAGGTTTTCTCTTTGTAAGTCTATCCTTTGGCGAAAGGGCAGCAAATAAGAGGTGCTTTGGGAAGTGGGGTCAAAGGGCTAAGATTTTTCTTTTTCCCCAATTTTTTCTTGCCAGATAGGCTTTCCTGCCACAGCTTCATAGCACCTCATGGCTTCTGCTCAGTCGGTAATTCTGAAACGTCCAGCCAGAAACTGGCCAATGCGATGCAAGGCCTGTTAGTGTATGGAGGACAGTGAGATGGGGAGACCTTGGTTATGATTGTTGTTCTGTAAGGCCATGCCTACCCTGAATGTTTATATTTTAAACGGGACCTCCTGAGTCAGTAGAGAAGTTGGAGAGTTAGAAATTCAGATAAAAGAGTAGACTGGACTAGTCGTGGAGATTGGTTGTCCAGACATTCCTTGTGTGACCTTCCAACCATACCGTGTGTGGGTACCTTACTACCTTGAGACTGTTAATGATCACCGTGGACTGGCTAAGCTTCCCATATGTTTGCAATCATACTGTCATTTATTCCATGTGAACACAATAAAGAAACAAAACTTTTTTTTGTATCTCACCTCCCCAGGTAGCCACCACCCTTCTAGCAAAATTTCTCAAAAGGGTTGTCTGTACTCAACCATTTCCAACTGTCCCCGTCAGTTTCTCTCAAGACGCCCTACCAAAACCACTCCTATCAGGTCACCAGGGCCCTGACCTCCACATTGCTAAATCCAGTAATCAGTTCTCACTTCCTATTTAACTTATCAGCATTTTGAGTGGCATTTAAGCAAAATTTGAAACACTTATTTGGCCCACATTATTTTGATTCTTCTCCTGCCTCACTGGTCACTTTCTCAACCCACCCTCTTCTGGTTGTTACTTGTCTCCTTCACCTGTTGATGTTGGAGTGCCCCAGGATGCAGTCTCTGGACCTGCTCTCTGTTCAGTTACTCCCTTAGTGATTCCGAGTTCACATGCCTTCTATATACTAATGGTTCCCAAGTGTATCTCTTGAGCTCAGACATGTCCTGTGAACTCCACATTTTTTTATAGCCAACTGTCTCCTGGAAAACCCCCCTTGGAAAGACTCACCAAGTCCAAGACTCAACTTCCGATCCTCTCCACTCCCATCCCAAACTTTCTCTACTCATTGTCTTTCTGCCTCAGTTGCTAACAAGTTTATAGTCCCAGTCACTGAGGCCCCACATCTTGAAGGCCTCCCTTTTTGTACCCCATATATAAGAACCTAGAAATTGTTGGTTCTGCTTTCAAAATGTATCCAGAATCTGACCAATTCTCAATATATTCACTGTTCCCCCTTGATCCCAACACTATCATATAATCTCAATTATTGCAATTGCTTCGTAACCCATCTCTCCCACCACTTCCAAAGCCTTCCAGTGGCCCTGGCTGGTTTGGCTTAGCAGTTACAGAGTCAGCCCATGGACCAATGAGTTAACGTTCCATTCTGGTCAAGAGCATGTACCTTGGTTGCGGTTCATCCCGGCCCTGGTCGGGTCGTGCGGGTGGCAATCAGTCAGTGTGTCTTGGTCACAGTGATATTTCTCTCTCCCTCCCTTCCACTCTATCTGATGATAAATAGAAAAATATCCTCGGGTGAGGATTAAAAAACAAAAACACAACAACAAAACCTTCCTGTGGGTTCTTCCCAGTCTGGCTATTCGTTACCTACTACTTACTATGTTCAGTCAGCACAGGTTTCATGCTGATCCTGAGACGTACCAGACATGCTCCCACCTAAGGGCCTGTGCATTTGCTGACCTTTCCATCTGGAAAACATTTCCCTCAATATTCATGGCTGCTTCCTTCACCTCCATAAAGTCTTCGTTAAATGCCACCTTTGCAATAACACCTACCCTGACCACCCTGTTTAAAATGGCAGCCATACCACTCCCAGTCCCATGCTTTCTGCTCTGTGTTTTTTCCTCTAGCACTTATCACCTTCTAAAATACATATAATTTTTAAATTTATTATTATTTATTGTTCGCATCCCTCCTGATAGAATGTCAGCACCTACAAGAGCAAGAATTCTATCAGTTTCCACTAACGTCTCCCAAGCACCCAGAACAGTGCCTGGCACCTGGTAGGCCTTCAGTAAATATTTCTGAATGAGTAGACACGTCAGTCATCTCAAGCATGTACAGAAATAATTACTATTAAGATTTTAGCTTATATCTTTCCGATCTTTCTGTTTTTCTTTACAAAATACGAATCATATCATAAATACCATTTTATAGCTTTTCTTTCTTTTTCTTTCTTACTTTGACATGTCTTTTGTAGACATTTTCTTATATATTTAGATATTTTGCTGCAGAGTATTTCTTTAGTGGTTGTCTCATAATTTATTGATTCAAGCTTCAACGCTGGATGTTAAATTACTTTAATTACTATTTTAATCCCACAGATTCTATAAAAAATAACACTAGGGTATTGTTTCTATATTCTTCAAGAATATAGAACTTTATAGGATTCTGTATCCTCAATGCTATAAGAAACAACGCTAAAGTAAGTTTCCTATTATAGAAAACTTGCTCTGTGTTCTGATTATTTCCTCACAATAAATTGCTAGAAACGGAATCACTGGACCAAAAGGTGTGAAGAAGGAACTTTAAAAATTGTTCCTATATATTGCCAAATTGCCCTGTGGGGAAGTTTTACCAGCTAACACGCCCACCAGTGGTATATGGGAATGTCTGCTGAGTCTGGCCCATAAGGGATATGTTTTTATTTTTAGATGCCAATTTGATTTGCAGAAAAAATAGTGGCCAGTTATTTTTCATCTATATTCCTTTGATAGCTGGTACATTTGTATTATTTTATATTTTGTCAACAAATGCAAAAAATATTTTTAAAACCATATTGTTATCAAAATTTACAGTATGTGCTTTCTTTGTAATTCCTCTCCCTTTAAAAAGCAGTTTCTGCACCAGACGACTAGCATGTGGAGCTTTTGTTGCATTGATCCAGGGAACAGGTGGGAAGAGCTTGCATGGTTTCTGTTGGAAGAGGCAAAGAAGAGGAGACGCTAGCTTAGAGGACGCAGGGGGATGTAAAAAAACGAAGAAGAAAGAGAGGAGTTTGGGTGCATTCTAAGGGAGTTGGCTAAGACACCGAGCAACAACTAAAAGGCTAATTAAATAAAATCATCAAATGTAGTTAGTTATTAGTCCTCACCTGACTTTCCTTCCAACAACACTTGTCACCATCACTCCTTCTCATCTGGAGCCTACACCTGGTTGTCCTTCCTCACTCGCCCCAACTGCTCAGTCTCCTCCCATTCATGAGCCACATCTTCAACACAGGGTCGACTCCAGGTTAGTTCTTGCCTGCCTTCCTCTTCCTGTTTACACTCACGTCCTTCCTGATCTCATTCAGTCTCCTGCCTCTCAGGATCGTCTTTAGGCTGACAACTCCCATAGTTAGAACTCCAGCCCAGTCTCTCCCTGGAACCAGAGACTTTGGACGTCCATCGGGCCATTAACAAGCCTCTTTGGATTTCTGTCGGGTATCTTACATTTAACATGTCCAAAAGCAAGCTGATCTTCACCACCACCCCTGATGACACTTGTTACAGTTATAGGACACAATGCTTAGGCAAACTGGCAGTAGTTAAAAGCTGGATGAATCAGACCCTAGAGCCAGACTGAACTGTGTTTAATTCTTGGTTCTGTCAATTACTAATGGTGAGATCGGAGCCAAGTTAATTCAATCTTTCTGAGATACAATCTTCTTACTTATGAAGATAACAATGTTAGCTGCCAGAAGGTGGGGGAATTTCCGTTTCAGGGCAGTGTGAGGGCTCTGCCAGAGGCTGAGCGCATGTGTCCCAATTGCGGAAATAACCACGGGGTGGGGTATGAACCCCTTGATACCCTGTGTGGTGGACTTGGCCCAAATCTTCACTTCCTACCTGTCCTCCATAAGCCCTTACTACCCAGAGGCAACCTAAATTCCCTGGTATCAATATCAGTTCACCCTTTTTATCCAACATTCTTTTATAAATCGAGATATTCTCCTTTGTCCAACATAGTTGCTTTGTCACAGAAATCCAGATTCCTCTGGAGAAGCATTGGGGAATCTCTACAGGGGGTTGGGCTGGTGCTGCAGAGTCACCTCAAGGGACTGGGCCTCCAATTCTGTCGTTGGCCAGTGGTCTCTGGATCCGGAAACCAGATCTGGAAATTAGATCTGCAGGTTGGGTGAGAGACCCACTGTTTCCATTGTGACAGCTGGTATCACCCCGCTCACCAGCTAGCAAGTTTGTTGTTGCTGCTGTTGTACAAACTGAGTACTATCCAAGTGACTGTACATCTTTTGCCTCTCTGGTAACACTGAGATCTACTAAGCTCACCACAGCCTTGCCGGTGTGGCTCAGTGGTTGAGCGTCGACCCATGCACCAAGAGGTCACCGGTTCGATTCCCAGTCAAGGCACATGCCCAGGTTGTGGGCCAGATCCCCGGGGGGGGGGGGGGGGGGGACATGCAGAACACAGCCAATCGATGTTCTCTCTCATCAATGTTTCTATCTCTCTCTCCCTCTCCCTTCCTCTCGCTCTAAAAAAAAAAAATCAATAAAAAAAGATTAAAAAAAAAAACAAAAAACCACCACTGACTCCTGTGGTTGGAGGTACGCTTATTGCCACTCTAGCCTTTCTGTCCAGCACAGTAATTGTGTCATTCTTGCCTATGACAGTTAATTACTACTTTATTGCTTCTGACATTCTGAAATTCCATCCAAATGCTACTCACTGGGAGCATAACTTAATGACAGTGTCACCTATTACTGATCTACTGAGGACAGCCACCCTAAGCGTCTCGGGAATGCCACTGCTCCCACACTGATTTAGTCCAGTTCAGCTTTACAAAAGGAAGGTTTCCTGGGTTGCCCGAGAACGTAGTCAGGTGGAATGTTCTTAGGTCTTCTATAGTAAATTTGCCTATTGTTTCCATCTCTCTGAGCCTTCTGACCCTTTTCTCAAGACCATGCTGCCGAAGTCTGGAATCTCTGTCTCATTAACTGAAGGCCACATGATGACCAGGCTTCAGAGCGTCTTCCCAGCAGACCACTGGGATTGCTCTGTTGCTGGAGCATCGAGTCCTGTGAGTGCCCCATGTCAGTGAATGCATCCTCCATAACCTGACTGGTATTCTGCCCTCGTCCAACTCCCTTTAAATCCCGTACATGTTTTCCTGGTTTGTAGCAGAAAACATTAACCAGCTTCTGCAATTTCTCAGGTGTGTAAGTTATCTCCTCCTGGAATCGTACTCACTGCTCAGCCTGTGCTGGAGTTACCAGCCCGTCAGCAGCGAGTGACCATTAGCCTAGAGGCAGGTGTAAGGGGAACACAATTATCCTGCAAGGCACAAGCTTCAGAAGTTGTGCTGTCTTTAGGGAAAGGGGAGCTATTCTCTGTTGTCTGTCAAGAGGGACAGGAATTCTTCTTCTACTGGCCTGAAGGAGTCAAGGGGGTTGGGGAGCTGTTTTCGGGGTTCTCTGCCTTGTCCTCTCAACTGTCCCAACCCCAGGTCTCAGAGCCCTGCTCTTTCGCTGACAGGGCCCCGATGTGATGCATGAGACCCGTCAAGGCTGCGTGTGCATTCTCCTTCACAGCTGCTGCTGTGTTTCACGGTCTCATTTTGGGGTGGGGAGGTGGGGCAAGTCTAGAGATTGTCAGATTCTGCATCTGATTTCAGCACAGCAGGCCGGGAGCACTGAGGAGACGGGAATTCCCTTGAATTCTGCTAAGAGAGCCCTCTGGATTTCACAGTGTGTCTTGAGCTGCCCTGAGAATATAATTTTCTTTTTTGTAATGCTTCCAATGCTGCTCACAGAGACTTGTCTGCTCTTCAGGTCATATAATTATTATCACCCCCAAACTCCAAGCACACAGTCACCATCTAGCCCAATACTTCACCTGCTACCTTTACTGCATCCTACTTAACCACCAGTGGGATCATTAGTGATTATGATGAAGCTGCTAGTATTGTCACTCCCCATGAGCCGTGAGGATTCTGTAGTCATCAGACTGGTGAGTAATTCCATCTTGATGGCCTATACTCTAGGGCCACACCTCATATTGATTATCTTTGCTTGGGGTCCCCAATGAATCAGGGTCTTAGACAACGCTTATAAGCTACCACTGTATTTAAAAATGCACTCCCAGTGAAAAAGGAGTGAGGCAGAGAAAGAGGGAGCTAATTCCAAGTGCATTACTGAGCTGACCATGTGGTATCAAACATCAACAACTTGCTCGATCCCTCAGAACCATCTTCAAGAGGTCGACTGAACCACATCTCAGGACAGTTTATGCAGAGAGTGGGAGGGAAGTGAGTTTATCCACTGGCTCGTATCTCCCCATTGGTCAGCTGTTCACCCTTCAACATTAACTAGCCTACACTTCTGGGTTATGCATGCATGGGTACCAAATGGGTCTCACAGTATCTCATGCCCCAGAGTCAACAGGGATGCCCCAGGGCAGGAGGAAAGAGACACATGGTGCAGGCCTGAGGGGAAGCATTATTGGGTTGTGCTCCTGTGAGGTCAGATGAGCCCCCACCTTGACAAAGCAGGAGCAGAACACGTGGCTGAGGATTCCAGAGACAGGTGAGACTGGGCAGATCTGACATGTAAAAGGTGATACACCACTTAAGGAACCCAAAGGAAAGGAACCAGTTTTCTTTTCAGAGTATTGTGAATGGATGACACACATCCATCATGCTCAACAAGGGCCGATCTAATTGAGTGATAGCAGGGAGGCCAGCGGTGGATGGCCTGGAATCCTTCATTTTTAGAGACCAGAGGTTTTGTGCCTGCAAAGGACAAGGGAAAAGGGATGTAACAGGAGCCTGCCGCAGGCAATGAGAGCTCCCATCTTGTACCTTGCCACTCTGCATCAACCCAGTGCCTTGCTGACCATGGTACTGTTGAGAAACACATTATTTTTAAGGAAATCCATTCAGCTGAATGGACAAGCTGCTAGATTCTACCGTGAAGGTGTTGGATGGTTTGTGCCTAGGCTAATTCTGCCCCAAACTGGAATTTCTACCAAAGGTTCTTTTGACATAGTGGGAGATTTTTAGGCTTTCTGGTCTTTCCCAAAAATATATATTTGGCCCTGATAGTCACTGGTTCATAGAAATATCATGTGGACCAAATAAGAACATTTTAGATTACCGTGTGATACAAATTTTTGTTGGAAGCTAAGTATATGCACAAAGTATCACAGAGAAGGAACTTCTGCAGGAATACCACCATGACCAACACAATCATGTTTGGATTTTCCTAGGCCAGTGTCCTTGTTTTGTTGTATGTCAGTGCTTCCTGGAACAATAATTTCCTTTAAACTACCCAGTATTTTTTCTTGGTATTTTCTTTGCTTCTCTATTTTTAGCTGCAGTTCTTGAACTCATCTGGCTTTTGCTTATAGAATAAGCCTAAATGTCTACATTTATTTATTTATTTTTTTGTAACCTATGTCAGATTCATAGCTCTTCCATAATATTCTGCCCCTGGGCCCACACACGCAGACCTGTGGAGTCAGGGGTGTAATATTTCAGTTTCCGGCGTCAGAGCAGACTTCCCAGACAGCATGGCCACGTCCAGCGGACATGCACCTTACCGTGCCCTGGCCTGGCTCTAATCGCTACAGCAGTCTCGTTCGGTACCACAGAATTAGGACGCCACTGAATCAGGCAAAACGCGTCATTATGTTCATAGCAGCACATATAAAGGCAGGCTCTTATTAACTGTTTTCTTTTCTGTTTTTGTTTTAAGAAACCAAAAACCTAGTGAACAGTGACTTAAGAAAAAGATATTTCTGACTACTGTATCAGAAAAACCCAAGAGTAGATTCAGCTTCTCAGGTACACATGGATTTGGGGCACAGACACTCTCATTGGGTCAGTTCTCCCTCCCTCCCTCCCTCCCTCCCTCCATTCTTGGACAGGCATTTTCCTCATGGCAGCAATGTGGTTTCCAGCAAATTCAGATTTATAGGCTCATAGCTCTATGTCTACTTCTCCTTTGGAACAGTAGGAGCGGACGCCTTAGACTCGACTCCCATGAGTCAGATGTTTAACTCTGGGTCCATTGCCAAGGCCAGGGAGATAAGATGCTCCAATTGGCTGCAGCTGAGCCACATGCCAAACTTTAGAGCTGAGGGCAGAGTTGAGACCATCTAAACCACAAGAACTGAGAATGGGAAGAGGTACCTTCCAGCAGAGCTGGTGCTGTTACCAGAAGAAGAGCAACTGTTTGCTGGTAGAACAAACACAAGGTGCCCACCACAGTTGTCTTGACTGATTCTCTCTTCTTTCCAACACAGGCTTCCACAGGCCCAATTCCTGTGCAAACCAGTAATGTCTAGACTCACGTTGGCACACCTAGGCCCACTCCATGGTTCCTTTACTGAGTCACAGGCTTTCTCTCACTTCTTACAAAAGAGGCACAGTCTGATATTTGTTTTTTGTTTTTCTTAAGGCCTCTGCACCCATTTCCTCCTCTCCTTTATACTAAAAAACATGTTTTTACAAATATAAAATGCATGTAAATATAGCACATGTAATGTATAAGCTACATTGTTTTGATGGGGTTTAAGTCAGTGAAACCAGACACACAGTGAGTTGAGCATTATGATAAATACCACTTTACACAGCGGTATGTCTACATTCCACTAATGCAGAAAATTGTCAGAAACAACCACGCTGAAGTCCTGTTCTACGTAAGGGATGTATGAGAAATTGAATAAAGATCGTTTTGTTCCCAGACACACATCTTCTCCTGCTGGCCTGCCCACCGGGCCTTCCACCACCTCTCAGGCTGTGCTCTCAGCACCGCGTGGGAGACCCAGGTGACGTCCTTGGATCCTTGCTTTTGGTTTCTCATTCCTAGGGTGATACGTGTGTCATCAGGTGGGCACCCCTCTGTTAATTTCAGTAGAGCATAGTGCATGAACATACCCGGAAGTTGTTCAGTTGTCAAACAGCAGAATGGGAGTTTCCCTCCCTCTCATCTTCTTCCTTCTTTTCTTTTCTTTTTTCTTCTTTTTTTGGTACGTGCCCCTAGCAGGAACCGAACCCAGGACTCTCTGGTCCGCAGGCCAATGCTCCAATCGCTGAGCCAAACTGGCCAGGGCCTTCTTTTCTTTTCTTAATGTTTGGTCTTTTTCCAGGAAGGAAGCTTTTAATGGGGATGAGTGATTTTTTGTTGTTGTTGTTAGAATGAAGAAGGAAAGATTTTTATTGAAGTAGACTATCTGAGTTATACTAGAGAGAGGGTGTTGCTATCAGCAAGAGGAAGGAGCGCTCGTGTTGGAGAAGCTCTCTGCCATGGAATCTGGAAGACCTGTGCTAACTTCTGCAAGAGAACCCAAGGCTGTGCTGTCCTCCGTCTAAGACAGATCCGGGCACTGGTGGGGAGAGGAGACGTGTGCAAGGGGAGCAGGGACAGGAGGCCAAGGTGAACTGGAGGAGAGAAGAGAACCAGAGAGACTGGAGAGAGGAGGTTCTCCTTGATGCTTCCCCAGGCGAGGCTCTGAGTGGCGCATGTGGGGAAGGTAATGTGACCCTAAGTGGGTCGCCTTTCTCTGCACTCTGGCTGTGTTCAGGCATAGCTCATAGTAAGGTGGTTTTCCTTCTGGACTGTATTTGCAGGATGTTCCAGATGCTGCGTGTATTATGGAGAAGGAGGGGTGAGGGAAGGGGAGTACACCTGAAATCTGGAAGTCAGGACAAACACACACACACACACACACACACACACGTAGATTCTGCCTTATGCACTCACAAAGGGGTCGTAAGTTAACTCAGAAAATAAAACCCACAGATGACGAAAACAGTGGAAATGATCCCCAGCTTCCCAGTCAACAGATTCATTTCCTAATCCATCCCCCCACAAGGTATCTTAGGAGACCCAGAGAGATGCCAGCTCCCATCTGCTTTAATGATTTTATGATGCATTTCAGAAGGAGATTTGAGATTTCTAAGAATTAGAGATACAGTCCAGCCAGAAAGTTTTGAAACCCAGGCAGTTGACTCTGTGCCCACAGCTCTCCGTCTGCCCAAGGAATGGTGCCCATTTGCGCCACACGGATCGTGGCTGCTGGGTTTGAACTGGCACTGAACACACAAAGCGAATGGCACCGCCGGGGCCCCTGAGGGCTCTGGTCCTACGCAAAGAAGAGAGAGCCGTCCCGAGTTCAGCCACCGCAGGTGATGGCTGTCTCTGCTCTTGGGGTCTTCTCTTTCATCTACGTGGCCAGGATTCCAAACGGCTAACTTCATGTGTTCAGCCCTGATGGCACATTCGAATCACCTGTTGAGCTTGGACACAGACAAGCACTAGGGCTACACACCCAGATCAAACACATCGCAAGTGGGGGGACGCAGTCCTGGCGACAGCTCTCTTTAAACACTTTCCAGAGGGTTCCAAAGGAAGGACGAGGTGGAGACCTTCCGGGCTCTCTGGGAAACTGTCTGTCTGTCTTTCTCTCTCTGTCTCTTCCTGATCCTTTCCTCTTTCTCTTCTTCTCGCTCCTCTCTTTCCATCCCCCTCCTCCTTCCCTTCAATAAAAACGTTTGTGACAGTGACATTTCCCAAAGAACACATCCTTCTCCTTCTAAACAACTGAAAACATTGTTTAAAGGTACAGTGTTCTGTTTCCAGGCATTGTCTAGAATTACCGGAGCTTGTTTTTAATTGTGTTTATAAAATGATATGCAACCCCGTTCTTCTGCCTTACCTGTGGGCCAGCCTGGTTCTGGTCCCTGGTGGGAGGAAAAGATTAAGAAACAAGTACAGTGAATCGGAAGAAGCTTGGGGGAATAATTTTACATTTTTTCATTATCCTTATTGGTACCTGTGCCCACCCGTAGGGCCATTTATGACACCAATGTCTCCATTCATTAAATAAATATAGATTGATACATGCATAGATATTTTCAGTTCCAGCAGTATACGAGATCCCATGCTAAGTGCTAAATATGCTCTGATGAAGAAGAAAACACTTCTGCTTTTAAGTGGCTAAGATTTGAATATTTCATTGTAACACAAGGTTTTACTTTTTTTTTAATCCTCACCCGAGGATATGTATTTTTAGGGATTTGAGAGAGAGAGAGGAAGGGGAAAAGAGAGAGAGAGAGAGAGAAATATCAATGCAAGAGAGAAACACCCATCCGCTGCCTCCTGCTTGCCCCCAGCCGGGGATTGAGCCCGTAAACCTGGGCAGTGCCCTGGCCGGGAATTGAACCTGCCACCTTCCGATGCATGGGACAGACTCTCCGACCAACCATGCCACACCAGCCAGGGCACGGCCTTACATTTTAAGTGGAAATGTTTTATCTGATTCATGAAGACAGTAGGAAGGAACAGGGTAAAAGATGGAAAGGGGCATTCTAGGTCGACGGGGAAACCAGCAAAGGCTCAGAGAGGACAGATGGGACAACCCTTCAGGATCTGTGAGTAGCTCAGGGGGGCTTGGGTTTCGCTTGGAGACTGAGGATTGGCTGTTGACTTAACACTGTTACCCTTCCCTGCCTTTCATGGGGCGTCTAAGGGCTCTGCCTCCTGCTGTAGAGCCTTACTTCCGTCCTTCCATCGAAACCTAGCTGCACCGCAGATTTTTTTAATGTTTATTCTTTGTTTTTGTTTCCTCCCCTCCACCCCTTCCCTTCATTGGCAGGCATGGGACTGGAGGATGGAGACTGATGAATCAAATTTCCAACTGATTCACAGCTTATCAAACACACACCCTCTTTTCAGTCTCAGGATAAAGGCCTTCAATCTTACATGGGGAGGCCCCAAGCCTCTGTGCAGTTGGACCTGGGAGTTAGAGTTTTGAACCAGCTCCTCTGAGTAATCCCATAGCACGGTCTGATGGGGACCCATTGCCCTCGTCCCCGGTGCTGATCTGAAGTGAGGTTGGGAGATGACAACCAGCACTCACACAGCAGTGACAAACTGCCAAGCACAGCTCTAAGTGCCTTACTTACATTCCCTCATTCAACCCCGACTGGGACCCTGCCAAGTGAGCTTTCAGTATTTCCATTCTAGAGACAAGGAAACTGAAACAGAGGTCAGGTGACCTGCCCAAGGGCACTGCTAGTCAGTAGCAGAGTTTGAACAAAGCTACTCTTAATCCAGACGCTAGCTCTCCTCCCTCAGTGGCCAAGACTGCTAGGCAACAGGAGCAGGAGCCCGCGCCCTGCCCCAGGCACCCCGTGTTGCTGGTGGATCTGTACTGCTGGCTCACTGAGGGGCGGGCGCAGGATTGGTAGCACCTGCCAGTTTCTGTGGGCAGCTGTCACTGGCCACGGAACTGGGAAGAGTGTGCACAATGGACTGTGGCAGTCCAGCTCGTTCGCCAGCATATACAGCTGTCACCGTGGCTCTGCTCGTGTCTGCCCCGCAGCAAAGGTCATTGTGAAGGAGCAGGCCGGCAGCTACAGAGGGACAGAAAAGGAAGATCTATTTTCTAAAACAACGGGAGTGTCCAGAGGCTTTGGAGATCTAATGTCATGCTCTGGGTTGGGATAATGAGAGGGCCCAGGAATTGTATTTTGGGACTTGGACAGGGTGTCACAGAGCAGGCAGCCACTTTGAGGTATGAGGTCAAGGATGGGAGCCCAAAGGCCTTCCTGCCCCCCCAAATACCCTTCTCAGTGATCTCCCCACTAGTAATTTCTTTTACCTCAGCTGCCTCCTCCCTTCTGTCTTGTCTAACCACAGGTCACGCGCAGGCCTGCAGATTCTTAGAGGGCATTTTCCGCTCTGCCACCGTCCACTGATCGCTTGCCCTTCACATGTTCTCACACTTGCCCCAGGGCTAACCTAGAGGACCTGTGAGGAGCTTTGCACATCACAGCTGTGCTGGGCTTGGGCGCTCAGGTGAGGGGCAAGGTACAAGGTGATTCTTTGTGCTGCCTGTTTCAGGTACCAGCAGTGCTTCTACGGGGTCAACCTGTCCAGTCTCCGGGGTGCCGCAGTGGATGAGTACTTCAGACAGCCAATAGTT
This sequence comes from Molossus molossus, assembly GCF_014108415.1. Classification (NCBI taxonomy): domain Eukaryota; kingdom Metazoa; phylum Chordata; class Mammalia; order Chiroptera; family Molossidae; genus Molossus; species Molossus molossus. The sequence goes on along the minus strand of NW_023425349.1, from coordinate 54,951,242 downwards.
GTAAGTGTGTCCTCTCTACAGGCTTCCTCCTCGTGTGTTGATCTGTTGATTCATTTATCGCGCACTCCTGACCTTGGGGTACTCTGTGCTGCCAGGCTCTGTGCTGAGCCATCACAGAAGAGCACTCTACTCTTCAGTCTTCCAGCTCGGATCGCCCAGACAAGAACATTCTCAGAGAATGCTCCTGATGAAAGCAAGGAGATTTGGGGACTGCCTTTCAACAAGTGACTTCTAATTCTCTTACTGCTCAGACCCACCCCTGCACACACTCAGCCCTCACACTTGTTCAGTAATTCACATCCTCTCATTGATTCTAGTGGTCCAAGGTGTAATTGAAGAGGAAGCATGGTAAATAAATAGCTTAGAGCAGGAGCTTTGCTGTCAAACAGATTTGGGTTTCATTTGTGGCCCCGTCTAGCTGTGTGACCTTGGACAACTTTAAGTTTGCATCGTCTGAAACTCAGTCAGTGGAAGGAAACCCAACTCAAATGACTTGAGCTGAAATGGAATGACTGGCCCTCAGGAGTCACAAAGCCTGGAGATAGAGCTCACGTCTGAGACCTGCTGCAGACGTTCAGACAGTGTCACCAGGGTCTGATTTTTCTGTCTGCACCACTGATTTCCATTTCCTCTGATTTAGCTTTGTTCCTAGGCATGATCTCCCCTCATGGCGGTTAGATGCTGCAGATGCTCCAGGCTCAGATTCTTACAACTCTGAGTCCCAAAGAAGAGCCTGCCTTTTCCTAATAACTGGGGCAAAAACCCTGGAATTAGTTTAGATAAAGCCTGATTGTCCAGTGAACTTAGTTCCTATGGAACTTCCTGGAATAGGGAGATGAGGTCAGCTCTGGATGGTCCCAAAACACCAAAGGCCTGCTCCAGGGAATTTGTAAAGATTGATAGAACCTAGTAAAGCACAACATACTTAGTGCTGGGCATATAACCACAAAATAAATGTTAGCTTATATTATTAATATTCTCATTAAGCTCATGCCTTCTAAAGTCTAACTCTTACTGACTTAACATTTCAGACGGAAAACTCAGCACTAACCTTGCTTGAGTTCAGTCTACCCTGACAGAACGATAACACCTTTGTGTTTTTTCCCCCAGGACACATTTGACATTAGGATTTTGATGGCTCGATCAGTCAAATACACAGTGAACTTTATGGATGCAGAAGAGGCCGATCTCCACAGGTTTGTACCAATCAGTGATGATCCAGATTTTTGCATTTCCTCCTCACCTCTCCCACCCCCAGACTGCTGTGCAGAGATTTGCTGCTCACACAGAGAAGGGATTTGAGGTATGAGTCACGTATGGGACTGGTGCATTAGTACTGCTTTCACTTACTGCAATATCAGGATAATGATGCCTCCTTCATTGGATTGTTTTAAGAATTGAAAGAGAACAATTATACTTAATGAGAAAAATTAAATCTTGTACTTATGTAACCAGACACTGTTCCCAGCCCTTAACATATGACTCATTTACTCCTCACAGCAACCCCATGCAAATGGTATTCTTGTTATGTCCATTTTACCAAATGACATATGTGGGGCAGAGTGGACCAACCAATTGCATGAGGTCACAGAATTAGTACGGGCCGTCAGAGCTAGGATTTGAATGTTCAGAAAGTTCAGGTGTCTGGGCTTTTGAACCACTCACCCAGGCCAGTACCCGTAATAATGCCAAGAAGAGTGCGGGTTTGTTGAGTGCTTACTACGTACGAGGTATGTCGTGTGTAAACGTTTTGCAGGCACGGGCTCGTTTTCGAAGAAGGCACTCGCTGAATGTTAGTTGTCCTCTTTCCCTCCACTTAGAGAGCCTGCACTGACGGCTCATCTCTCAGATGCGATAGGAACCCTCCTGGGGCGACCTTTCACTGTATTTTGTTCTTTTCTCCCTGAGAGGATCAATACTTGTGTTTTTTTTCTGGGTGAGAAATGTAAGACCCAGCCAGGTTATAATTTGCTTGGACTAATGAGGAAGCAAAGGTCAGATTTCAGAAAATGCAGCTGGCGGACTCAAACCATCATCCATCTCGAGATCACCGTGGACAGAGGGTGTCCGTCAGGATAGGCAGACATGCCGCCGGGGTCCTTCATCCATCAGGCACCCGCTGCAGCCCCGCCCACCCCAGCAGTCACGCTGGTGCCGCAGTGCGGTGCTGTCCCCGAGGGAAAGAAGGCGCGTGGCCAAGGGCGCACTGGCCGGGCAAGTCTGCGCCTGGAAACACCTCTTCTGCTCGCGTGTAATTGGTCAGCGTAGATCACGTGGCAGTACCTGAGCTCAGGAGAGTGGGAAAGGGCAGCCCTACTGTCTGCTTGGATAAGAGCTGGCGAGTGGGAACAGCGGTAGTAACCACCACAGGTCCAGACAGAAGTGGACTTCAGTTGGCTTCCTTGGCTCCTCTGGACTGCCTCGGAGTCCCAGGGGACTTTCTGGAATCTGCGTTGGCTCTCTGAGATGTCGGTTCGTTCGTGCATTGATCCAGCAGACGTTTAATGAGAGCCTGCCGTGTGCTGGGTGCGGTGCTGGTGCGGTGCGTGCACAGGTGCGAAACGTCCGTTTAAATCTGCTCTTGAGGAGCTCACTCTCCACTTAGAGGAATGCCAGAAATGGGAGGAAGTAATTATAATGCAGTACCTTCAAAATCACTGTGACAAGGACAATGGAAACTTCGAGAAATGCGCCGACTGCTGCAGGGTGGAGGAAATAGGCCTTTGGGGGCAGCATACATGCAAATAATGTTCAACTTCCTTTGAAATTTTCTACAGCACTCACTAAAATAAGTCTCCTTGGAGTGATACAGCCCCAGCGGTGGACCCGTAATATCGCTGTTTAATGGAGGAACACTTTACAGTGTGCAAAGCATCTCCTGTACATTTTTTTTTTCTTATTTGACATTCACGAGAACCTAGTGAGGAATGCAGGAGAGAGATTTTTGTCACCCTTAATGAATGAAAAGACTGAGGTTCAGAGGATCTAAGTGACTTTCCAAGGTTCCGCAGCTGGATCAAGCCCTGCATTGGATGTCGCTGTGTCTCCTCCAGTATTCTTTCTGCTCCCACTTGTTCTGCATTGGGCACAAGCCACGGCCCCTGCTGCACGACTCTTGCTGCAGCCTGGTGGGAAGTAAAATTGCCTCCCTGAAAAATAAATGAGCTATGGCAATGACCTTCTGGGCATGTGATCCACTTAATTTTTTAGAGGTCTGAACAGCCTTTCCCTTCAAACAGCTGTGGAGGGGGCTGCCACAGCCTGTGTTTTGGCTTCTTGCAGGATGGTTGTCACCCGTGTCCCGGGTCATCCTCCTCATCAGCAGTCAAACCCAGTTCCAGATGCTGCCCTCGCCCAGTGGTGTTCTGGGTCATCGAGCACAGAGGTGTGGTCCTTGAAGAATTTTGGCAGGAAGCAGCCATGCCCCACGTGTGGCGCCGCCCAGGTGTTAATCACACTGAGAATCTTGCTGCCAAAGCAAAAGCACTTAAGAGAAAAAGAAAATATTCTGTGAACGTTCCCACTCCTCTCACAAGTATATGGAGGATGTCTGTCAACAAGAAGTTGTTTCTCCTCTCTTTCTTTTTCTGTTTCCTTGCAGAGTAGAAATCCCCTTCGTGTTTCAGATGGCCCAGTCTGGCCTCGTCCACGGCCTGGCGTTCTGGTTCGACGTGGCCTTTGTCGGATCTCTGTAGGTATCACCGCCCTTCTTCACCTCCTCCGTCCCATGCTGCCCTCTACTACTTGTAATCATAACTTTAAAGGTTTTAAAAATTAATTTCAACAGTGATAGTACTGGTTTCTATGCATTTCAAGAAAATAAGCACTGATAGTGTTACTTTCAGACTTTGGGGTGGAGTGGAAATGAGACGGCGTTCCATGGTGTTATATCAACTCTGGCTGAAATAAAGGGGTGAAGGGATCTGAGCTTCATCTACCCTCTTGCTTTTTTCCAGAATAGAGAAGGGGAGGGGGCAGCCCCTGCCTTGGCATCTGTCCCACCTGGCTATAGAACCTCTGTGTCTAGGTCGTGCCTCGAGTCACGCTTTGTCCCGTCCACAGACTCCAGTGTCACAGTCGGGAACCCTTTCTGAATGGCCAGCAGGCTGGTCTCACTAACGTTAATTGCAGCATTAGGTAACCTCCCTCCCTGCCCTCCCTTTCCCTGCTGCAAAGCTTGGAAAGATGCGGGGCTTCAGAAGAGGAGACCACCTGCAAGTTGACTGTTAACGTTCAGGGTTCCGGATAAAGCCTTCACCGCCCCCACAACCCCACACCTGTGTTCTCCCGACTTCCCTGCTCTTCCCGTTCTCCTTTAGGTAGCAAAGAGATTTGGTCTGGGTCACATGACCAGGCCGAAGGAAACCTTTTACGGGACACTCTCCCCCACCCTTACAAAACCTCCCAGGTTGCAGACACCAGGCTCCTCTCTGCTCCCGCTGAGATCGTGCACATGGATCTGGGATAAAGCTCGCGGCTAGGGACTCGGGGAGGACGGGTCCCTGGAAGCCATGGCTGGGATGACAGGCAGACAGAAAATGATGTGCATGTCATTCCTACACCACATAAGCATGTTTGTTCAAAGAACCCATACATTTTCCCCCTAAGATTTTTCCCCAGTAACATCTAAAGTAAGTGAATTTGTTCCTGCGAAGGTAAGGGCCATACGCTTTCACGAAGTGGCCTGCTTCCAGCAGGAAATTTCTTTGAAGTTAAATAATCTTTTTTGTTTAATTTACTTTTTTATCAGATAGAGTGGAAGGAAGGAAGAGAGAGAGAGAGACAGAGAAACATTGATGTGATAGAGCCACATCGACTGGTTGCCTCCCACACAACCCGACCAGGGCCAGGGACGAACTACAACTGAGGTACCTGCCCTTGACCAGAATCAAATCCGTGACTCATTGGTCCACGGGCTGACGCTCTAACCACGGAGCCAAACTGGCCAGGGCCGAAGTTAAATTATCTTAAAAAGTTATAGAAAATTTGCATTCGACTCCATAATGTAGCTGAGTATATTTTGATATGAAACTGGTGTATATTACTTAGCAAGTTATATCAAATTTGCCCCCAAAATCTTCAAGTCAAAATGTACACTGTAGAAACTGACCCAACACTTAACTCCCCATAAGCCGGCCCCCTGCCTAACTGCAGGGCAGGTGACCTCGGTGTTCAGAGCACAGCAGGATGCTCTCAGTCGTCATGTGAGATGAAGAACCTCAGTTTAAACACTCCCACGCGCACAAACACATGCAGGGTATCTGAGAGGGAGGGCCGTGGAGGCCATGTGCGCCAGCACATTGTCTTGCTTCCAGAAGCTTCAACAGGACCCCTGAACAGGTTGACATGAGACCGTGAGAGGCCAGACACTAAACTTCTCAAACAAATCAGTTCCCAGTTTAACTTTGTTCCTTATTGGGCTTCTCATGGACTTTGATTCAGAAATATAGCCAGTGGGTGGGAAGTCTGGCTCTCCAGTTGCCCACTGTGTGATCTTAGGCAAGTCCTTTAACCTCTCTGGGCTTATTCCTTAGGGTCATTGTGTAGATTTAATGCGCTAATATACATAGAACTCTTGGTACAGTACCCAGCACATAATATGGTTCTATGAGTCAGAAACAATAAAAATTATTTATCAGTCTAGGTCCCAGTCCAATCCATTAACAGAGGTTTGGAACATAATTGGCTTTCCATTCTTTTCCTGCCCTACAGGGTCACAGTTTGGCTGTCAACAGCCCCAACCGAGCCTCTGACCCACTGGTACCAGGTGCGGTGCCTTCTTCAGACTCCTCTCTTTGCCAAGGAAGGAGAAACCCTCTCAGGGAAAGTGCTGTTTGTAGCCAATAAACGGTAAGCAGGAAAGTACAGCCAGGACCCCTCCTCTGCTTACGGGGCACAGGTGGGTGGGAGCAGGAAGGAGCTGGCAGGCCCCGAGACCAGCACTGAGGAGTGGGCAGCAAGCTTTCCAAAGGCCTGGCTGAGTTGGCACAGGTACCCTCTGCCACAAAGCTGGCGGGGCACATGTCACCTTTGCACTGAGTGTAGCAAGGAAGAAGAGCTTTGGGTAACTCAAGGACAGTGTTCTCCACTGGACCGTGGGGGAAGAAGGAAATCCATCAGCTCATGGGAGCGCTTGCCAAAGGCTTGAATTACCGAGTGCTTTAAATCCCACGTCAGCTTCCTGGCCTTACTTACATGTGTCCAGCCACTCACCCCAAATTTAGTGCAATCAGATCAATCTGCATTGCAGGGTATGGTGTGTCCGGCCGCTTCCCACTGACAACGGCTTTCACGAGGTGTCTGCAGCAGGGACTTGATTTATCTCACTTTTCAAATGCTCGGTTTTCTTTTGCCTGGTTGGAGCTTCCCCTGGCTGCATGAGGGGAGAGGAGAGCAGAGTGGGTCAAGGACTCTCAGGATACTAAGTGCACTCAGAGGTCATCGCATTCGACTTTCTTCCCTCCCTACCCCCCACCTTTCCTTGGGCCTGTGCTTGAATAGTCCACGGACAGAGAGCTCACCACTTCACAAACCTCACAGATCAACCCTTCCAGTTTTTAAAGTCTTTATTTCTTTAATTACAACAACTTAACATGCCCATATGTAAATTCAAAACTACAGAAGTGTCTAGAGTCTCCCTACACTCCCACCCTTCACCCCACCCCCTAGATGTGACCCGCTGTCCCTGTCCTTGCAGGTGGTTTTCTGTGCCAACAAATAACATCTTGCGGGTTTGTTGTTGTTCTATAAGGAGTTTACACTGGCAGCCTGACTTATGTTTTCACCTACTACTAAGTCCTGACCTGTACAGATAGACTCGCTTTGTTCTTTTAATAGATGCTAATAGTCTGTGGTGTGGATAAACCATAATGTTGTTGTTTTTTTTATAATTCCCTGATTGATATTTAGGTTGCTGTTTTTTGTTTGTTTGTTTTTGCTGTTGCTAAAAAGTCTGCACTAAATATCCTTAAACATGTAGCTTGCTCATGAATATTTCTTAATGAGATGCCTAGCAATGGAAATCCTGGATCAAAGGGTATGACATCTTACAGTCTGGAAAATACTCCCAGTTGCCACTCACAGCAGCAGTGGATAAGCCTGTTTCCCTCGACTGGATGTTGTCATTCTCTATGGTTTTCGCTCATCTGATAGACCCCAAAATAATTTTTAGACGTTGCATCTGGTTGTTTCGGTTTGCATTTATTCATAAGGTGAGGTAACTTTTCAGATGGGCTCAGGCTATTGTTGTCTTGTACTTTAGACATCTCTAATTATTAAAAAATTATTCTTACTGTTGATCCTATATCTTACTTTCTATAAATTCTAGTCATTGATCTCAGTTATGTAATTAAAAAATTTTTTTAATTAAATTAAAAAAATAGGATAGGTCCATTCCAACTTCCTGGTGGCAGTTGTTCAAATATGTGGAGAGTTTTATGAAATTTCTTCCCCATCTCTGTCTTCAGACTAACATTCTCAACTCCTCCCTTCTATCAGAGTGATTTTGAAATAGTTTGAAATTGTAAGTCCACCCCTCTGGAAATACCCAGGTTATCAGTGTCTGCTTTGACATATTTCACTAAAAGGAAACACAGGGCAGCATATGTGTTCTGATAAGTGCTGGGTACAGAGTAACCACAGCAGTTTTGAGCACTATACTTAAAACAATGCAATTAAAATTTAAATTAACTTTAGGGGCCATTTTACTTGAGTGTTTCACCAATTAAAACCCAAAACATATATTTTTATATGATCTAGTTGAAGTCAGGTTAGTGCATGGCTGATTTTTGGTTCAGGTTTTTGTACTCATTCCACTTGTGCATTTATCATGTTGTTTGTAGGTCCTTACTAGAGCCCATGGATTATTTTATTTATTTTTAAAATTTCTCTTGTGTATCTTATTAGTGAGCCCTACCATTTTGTGCCATTTGCAAATTTAACAGGCACATTTTTATTAAACAATTACTAAGCAGAAAGAGGCCAAGGATGTACTCTTTCTTCAAAATTTACATAGCCTAGTCTGCCCCCTTTGAATATGGTCATGCAAGTAGCTTAAAATCCACCCCCTGAACTCATGTCCAGCCCACATTCCTTCATCCAGTCCAGAAGTAAATATGATATGACCTTTGTTGAATGTGATCTTAAGATAAACTTAACCTCTGGTTTCACCCTCTTGGCCTGGTTCAATAATCCCGCCAAACAGGGAAATGAAGCTAATTGAACATAGTTCTTATTAGTGTTTAGTGAAACTTACTTTCACCTTCTTTTATACCTAATGGTAACATTCTGTATCTGTTTTCTACATCTTAATTTTCTCAATAGTACCTCTCAAAGCTATTTCCATATCAGCTCATTGAGATATTTCCTTCTCTTCCTTGAGTTATAGCATTTCCGTGTCATGCCCTTCCTCCATAAAGGTTATTGCTTCCTTCATAGAGTGAATGCTCCAGTGTAGTGCTGAAGTTTATAAGAAAATATTTGCTCACATATTTATGTTGCCAAGGCATCATTTCTCTGATGCATGTTTTACACCTGTTAGTAAATTTTGCTACTCTTTTTCTACTTGTTTTCTAATAATATTTTTGTATTACTGTTATAGTTGCTCATCTTCCAATTAAGGGGACACTTCTGGACAGCAGTTTACGAGAAAGAAGTTCCTGAGGTGGGGGTGGGGGGTGATTGTCTTCAAGTTATCTGTCTTTCTCACTCACACTCTGCCCTGTGCCGCCACAGAGTCATTCTGCTTCCTGCAAATATGGCTCCTCTGTGAGTTTTTAGGTCATTCCATGTGTTCCAGTTCCAAGAGCATTTCTGCCTGAGTCTTGCCCCAATTCCAGCACAAGATGTTACAAAACAAGGAATTAAGCTTTTTCCTTTTGGTTTCCAAGTTTTATTCAAGAACTCATACAAACTGTGCCAGATAAAGGAGTTTTAATCCTCCTCTTCCTCCTCTTCTTCATCCTAGTTAATCTGAAAGTAACTCAGTTTGTAACTCTCTTTGCTGTTAGTAACTACGTAGAACCGATCATGGAAATTATTCTTCTGCAAATATTTTTTGGGGAGATATTTCAGATACTGTTAGGAAATGGGTACCTCCAACATTACAGTGGTTTTGCTCTTGCTTCTTTCAGTAATTACGACTCTTCCACCAAGATTCCCTGCTTTTCCATTCACTTTGCTCCTCTCATGAAGAAACTGCTCAAAGTTGGCAGCATCCATAATTCCGTCTTCTACAGGGTGGGTGCAGTTAAGGGTAAACTTCAAATCTGCTTCTTTTTTTTTGTCCCCTTTCACCACGAGCTTTTACAACAGGAGGCAGCAGAGGCAGAAAAAGGAGTAATTAAGCTTTTGCATTGAGCTTTCAGGCGGTTCGTTGTCACAGGCATTTTCTGAGATGTGCTGTCCCTGGACTCTCCTGCCCGTCTTTGCACGTCTGTATTTTTTTTTCATGTGGCTTACAACCAATCGCAAGTGCTTTTGTAGCCCTTGCAGTACATTGGAGACAGCAGGTTATATCTTTCTCCTGATTTTACAGAAAATCAAGTCTGTGGTCTGTAGTATCTTTCTCTTCTCCTTGCTTTTGGGTGGCTTCCAGGAGAAAAAGTGGAAAATGCTGATTTGTGCCATGTTCATCACAGAAGTTACCACTTTCTTCCAAAATCCTTATAAACCATCTGTTAAATGACCAATTCAAAAAAAAAAAAAAAGGAAGGAAAAGTGCTCACTAGCAGTAGCCGACATCTGCCTGGAGTTTGGAACTTTGCCTTTTCTGCTTTGTGCAAACCAGGATAACAATCTTTTGCTTTCAAATATTTATATTTTAAGGTACCTTAGGATGTAATTAGGTAAATAAATTTAAATCATCTTATTCTTTCATTACTCTTTCTGACCTACCTTGAGTTGCATGATAAGGAATAATTTTTCTACCCTTTTCTCCTTCATTTCCCTAAGAGCAAGAAGGAGGCAAACCGTTGACCTCGTACACCTGCCTCATGACTCCCAGGGCTCCCGTGGCCCTCCATGCTTGCGTTGCACCGATGTTGTGTTGCTGTTGTTTGCATGTATGTGAGCATCCCAGAAGGCGTGATGCTTAGTCTGTGGTGTACCCCTCTTTACCTAGTACATTCCAGAGACTCCACAGCCCTGTGGAATGAACACCTGAGTGAAGTACTCACAACCTGGTGATCCCTCTTTTATTAAGAACTTAGTCCGGTGCAGCTGGAAGGAGACCCTGGAGCTGCATGGGTGTGCTCTGCTGCTTGGCGGGAGGAAGAAAGGGATGTGGGCAGGAAGTTCTTCATCTCACTAGACCAGCGCCCTTGTGTAGTAAATGAGGCCAGGTTTGGGAGTCTCCTGTATTCTGGTTCTGTCTAGTCCCTTTAGTATCAGCACCCGTTTCCTGACCTCATTCTCTGTAAAGTAGAATTTGTAACAATCATCTCACAAGGCTTTTGCAAAAATTACAGGAGAGAAACTAGTAGAGTAATAACACATAGTAGGTCTGCAGTAAGTCTTTGTTCCAGCTATTTCCTCTTCCCTTATTCACGTTCTTACTCTCATCGTATCTCATCAGAGTCTTTGGTGTGCAATCATTGTTTTTCTGGGTATTTTCTGTAGACCTCAGCACTTCCTGAATGTCTGCGTTTTCACACTCTTTTTTTTTTTTTCAGTAAGGTGCTAAGTCTTTGCTCTTAGATCGGCTCTCCCCTCTCTTACTGGCAAGTCGGCTTTTAAACTCCGACCTCCTGGGAGAAGTCCCTCTGCAGCCACACAGGCGTGACAATGGCTGACCTTCTTCCCCACCACGACCGTTTATGGTTGCATTGTTAGCGTTTTATTTTTGACAGCCTCCCATCATTCTTGAGCTGTCACTCACTTTATTGCTCTGGACAATAAAATAGAACTTATCTTTTTTATGAACTTTATGAAATTTGTATCCCTAAAGTTCACAGACATGACCTCCAAAGTGTTTTCATCATGTGGACCTATGAGTAAAAACACTTTGTGTATTGCCTCCAGATATACTAATATTTCTCTCTTAATTACGTGTATATTCTACAATAATAGTAACAGAAAACACCAAACTAAGCTCTCTCTCTAGGTGGATATATTTATATTATATATATACACTTATATACACATGCATAGACATGTCTCCTGTATACACACATATAGAAATTCATATAATGTATATGAGACATTCAAAAATAGAAATAAAGAGAAAGGACTGAAAATTAAATATGGGCTGACTGTTGGATCTAGGTCAGCCACGAGCCCATGCCAAACTGTTTTGAAACATAATTTACGGGGTTTGGAACCCTGTGAAGGACCGTGCTATCCCCAGGCTTGCCAGGGGATTTGGTCTGCAGAGAGTTTGATGAGCTTCGTGGTTTACAGAACTAGAAGGACTGCTGATCAGAGAAGTCAAGCTTTCCGCAGCCTCAAGTGCCGCTCCGAACGGTCATCATTAAGCTGCTCTACCTCGGACGGCACCTAACTATGTATTTGGGTGGCTGCGTCGGAAGGAGTGACTGTGCACAGAAAGGAACATTGAAGTCACAGTGTATGCTGGTGTGGTTTTCAGTGACATTTCTTTCTTCTACAGTGTTACTGAGACTCTCCCAGGTCAGGCCCATGTGCCTATCACATGATTACTGTTACTTAGCAATGTTATACCACATTCTTTAAGGTACAAGCAGAATCTCACCTTTGCAACACCTGAGAAACTATATGAACATAACAGACATCTTACCTCTTAGCTGGTGATTAGAATCCAGTGTCTACCTAGTAAATTCACTGATGTTCAACATATATTTGGTAAACAGCTGTACTGGTGTCCTGGGGCTGGTGGGACAAATGACCACACACCAGGCGGCTTAGAAGAGAATAGTATTTTCTTACACTTCTGGAGCCTGGAGGTCTGCAGTCAGAGTGTCAGCAGGGCCACGACCCCCCCCCCCCCCCAAAGGCTCCAGGGAAGAAGCTTTTCTGTGATTTTCAGCTTCCGATGGTGTCCAGCAACCCTTGCTGTTCCCTGTAGCTGCGTCATTCCAGTCTCTGCCTGAAGGCCAGTCTCTTCACTTGGCCTTCTTGCCTGTGTCTATCTTTATGCATCTTTCCTCTTCTTCTTCTTTTTTTTTTTCATTGATTCTTAGAGAGAGGAGGGGGAGGGAGAGAGAGAGAGAGCGAGGAACATTGATAGGCTGCTTCCCTCACGCCTCCGTCAGTGATTGAGCCCGAACCCGGGCATGTGTCCTCACCAGGAATCGAACTGGCAACCCTTCGGTGCATGGAAAGATGCTCAGCCAACTGAGCCACAGCAGCCAGAGCTCTCCTCTTATAGGAGCACCAATCACTGGATTTGGGGCTCACCCTAATCCAGTATGAGCTCATTTAAACTTCATTACATATACAAAGACCCTATTTCCAATTGGACCATATTCATGGGCAAGAGGGGTTAGGACATGAACATATATTTTGGCAGAACACAAGTCAATCCACAATAACAACTAACTGAAAAAATTAAAAATAACTGTTCAAGCCTGGCTGATGTGGCTCAGTGGTTAAGCATCAATCCATGCACCAAGAGGTCGCCAGTTTGATTCCCAGTCAGGACACACGCCCAGGTTGTGGGCCTGATCCCTAGTGGGGGGCGTGCAGGAGGCGGCCAATCAGTGTTCTCTCTCATCGATGTTTCTCTCTCTCTCTCTCCCACCCCTCCCTTCCTCTCTCTCTAAAATCGATAAAAAGGAAAAAAATTTTTTAAATACATAAATAAATAACTGTTCAATATTTTCTTCCACACCCCAGTATGCTGTCATACGTCCTCTCTGGGGCACACTCAGACCCCTTTGAAGAACACCGGGGTGGAGCCCTCGCCTGCTGCTGAGTGCTCATTCTTTCCTCCGTCCACCAGTAAATCCACAAGCGGCTCGGGCCGTTTCCCCCACACTTCCCGCGACTTCTGCCTCCCCAGCCCAGCCCTCAGCTGCCTCTGGCGCACCTTCTGTGTCCCCTGAGATGAAAGCATCCTGAATGACCACATTGTCAGAAGAGTCATCCTGCGTATGTTGTTCCTGAGTTTCCTGTTCTTCTCGAATCTTGCAAAAGCAATGTTGGTACACAAAGCGATGACTTTGTATTCAAACCTTGAACTAAATTATACCCCTACTATATCTCCTGCTCTGTCTCCATCAGATTGAAAATGGCAAAGTACTAGGTTTTTTTTTTTAATTTGTTTTTAATACACATTGCCAAATAACAGGTTCAAAAGAATGGATAGTTATTGAAGGTCCTGCAGTCATAGTCTTAGGAGATTATTCGTAATTAGTTGTTTTATTATTGCGCATTAATTTGGGGGGTTGCAGTTGGCCTCTTAGATATCTTTGTACTAACATGACACTACTTCTGGGACAGAAAAGTACATTGTGTTTCTAAACTCGTAGATAGTGACACATTTTCCCGTGGTTAGTGAATCACTATCAAATCCATGAACCTAACCATCCCTAGTCCCACTCCCTAACCCGCCCCACCCGTGGAAGGGCTTTGAGAACCATCCTCAGCTTCCAGTGAGCAAACTGAGCCATGCCAAGCCATGAGATGGCCTGGAGGTGTTCTCCTTCTGTCAGGGGAGACAGGACTTAAGTCGTGGGGGAAGAAGAGGAGTGCGTTGTAGAATATTGTTAAGTAGGTGTTGTTCGTTTGGGAAAATGTATGAGTGCGTCCCTTCCTGACCTTCACCAGGCTGATCGCTCGACCCTTCTGTGATTCCAGCCAGGTGTACCTCTCCTAAGGAGCCCCTACCTCAGTGTCCAGTTCACCTCCACTCTGCGGGCCTCCTGGCAGAAACATTTTAAAACAAAGATGTGCTGAATCAACTAGATGAATCGAAATAGGGTCAAATGATATAACTGATTTTTAAAAAAATGTGTGGCTGTGTTTTCCTCTTCTTTTGTTTGGACCCAATAACATCTAAAACTGAAGCTACTGGTTACACAGAACATGACATTTTATCTAAGCCGACTTTCCTCGCTGTGGGCAATGACAAGGCGGGAGTGGGGTCAAGGGGTTTATGCCATGCACTGTTTCTGGAATTTAAAAAGGAAGCCCAGTGATTAAGGAAATTTAAATTAAATTAATGCATACTATTTTAACCCTAATCATTTAAATATTAAGAAGTAGAAAAGGTATAATGAAATTATCACTGTCATACTTTGACGGTGAGGAAGTAATTGAAGACATTTCAACAATAGACGTTGAGAACCTTAAATACATCTATGTGCTTTAGCCTGGGGAGTCTACATCTAAGAATTTATTCCCAGCAAATAGTTATAGACAGGACACCAAGATGTATTACAAGATTTTCCCATGCAGCAGAGTTTCTGTCATAAAACTAGATTTGTGCTACTGTGAGTAATATTTTATTACAAAAATATGGATATTTAGCAATAGGGAATTATTAAATCATGCTCTATCCACATAATGCTATTGAAAACCACATTTTTAAGAATTATAAAATAACCACTTGCTAATGCCAAGGAGATATTGAAGGTATTTTTAAGTGTCATTTTGGTAAAAATTTACATCTATAAATACATAGAGAAAAAAACATAGAAGGGAAATACTCTATAATCTTAGCTGAATCTTTGTCTAGTGGCATTATGGATTCTTTTATTTTTCCCTACTTTTTCATTTTTTCTACGGTGAGTAGATGACATTTATAATCAGAAGAAAAACTTATATTGTTTAGAATGACTAATAAAAATCCCACAAACATGTCCCTTCAAGATGAATCATCAAGCCCTGGCTGGTTTGGCTCAGTGGTAGAGTGTTGGCTGCCCGTGGACCAATGAGTCATAGGTTTGATTCTGGCCAAGGACACATACCTCAGTTGCGGTTCATCCCTGGCCCTGGTCAGGGTTGTGCAGGAGGCGACCAGTCGATGTGTCCCACCCCCGTTGATGTTTCTCTCTTCCTTTCTTTCCCTCTCTCTCCCTCCCAGTCTATCTGAAGATAAATAGAAAAATATCCTCAGGTGAGGATAAAAAAACAACAAAAATGATGAATCACCAAGGATATGTCATATTATTTGTTCTCATCAGCCACTTCCTCTTACTGAAATTGCATGACCCTTCCTCTGGGGCCTCCTACATCGGTCACATTTGTTAGCTGTTTTACGTTGCTTTGATATTTTAACTTAGGCAATCCTTTCACGATTAAGATCATTTTGGTACGTCAGTGGTGACCCAAAAAGTGTATCTGTTACTTAAAACCATGTCTGTCATGGATATTGCTAAAGCATTTCTTTGTCAAAAAAAAAAAAAAAAAATTGGCCCTGACCAGTTTGGCTCAGCGGTTAGAGCGTCGGCCTGTGGTCCAGAGAGTCCCGGGTTCGGTTCCCGCTAAGGGCGCGCACCTCGGTTGCAGTTTGTCTCCGGCCCCAGTTGGGGTTGTGCGGGAAGCAGCCACTCAATGTGTCCCTTTCACATCGATGTTTCTCTCTCTCTCTCTTCCTCTCTCTCCCTCCCGCTCTATCTGAACAAAAATAGAAAAATGTCCTCGGGTGAGGATAAAAAAAAAAATCGCTTTGACCATTCAGAAGTACCATTACCTTTGTGATTTTTAGATCAGGAAATTAAAGCTATTAAATTCTTCTAACAAATACACAAGGCCTTTAGTTGTATCTGCTAATATTAATAGCATCTAAACAAACACAGCCGGACATGTATAAGAAAAATACACAGTCTTTAAACCCTCCTGAAGTAGGTCTGTGTGGAAGGTGCCAGGGGTGTATGGAACAGCTCACCAGCCTTGGGAGATGACACGTTGTGGTTTTTGCAGACAGAGCTATGACATTCAGATCGTGGCACTGGTAAACCAGACGGGCTTCAGGTCTGGGAACATCCTCGACTTAAAGAACCCCTTCTTCAGGTAAGAAACATTTTCATCCATTCCACACCTATGTGCACAAAATCTCCGTTGACCGCATGACCAGGTAAAGAGGTTCAGAATACTTTCATCTTTCCTGAGAGGAGAAAAGGCATCTACTCTTCCTCTCTAATGAGACCGGGGTCCTGATACAGAGTCGAATAGGTTAGGTTGTATTAAACGAAATTCAGTATGTCACAATCTGGTTCTGAAACAAGGAGGCCAGGGGAGCCCCACGGAGTGCGTCCTGTCCAGCTGAGCTGCACCGGGCGCTGTGACCTGGGCAGTCACTCTTCGGGCATTTGGTTTTCTCATCTGCGGAGTTTCAGGATGATCTCCTTTGACCTTCGTTCACTAAGGGATGCTTTTTATGTGGTCGTATTTCAAGTCCATTTAAAGTGTATTTTTTGGAGACTTTTTTGAGGCCATGTCAGTTGGGACATCCTTTTCTAGCAGGTGTGCAGACTTTGTCTGAGACAAAGAACTTGCCACCGTGAGATGGATACAGCACACGTTTCTGGGAAAACTCCCCGCCTTTATACCTATTCAGTATGAGGTAATTAAAAATCCGCACATGAAATCAATCGCACAAATAAAACCACTGGACACTATTACTCTTTACTTTTTTATTAAAAAGAATCCTTTCTCTCACATTATAACGTCTCCCTGCGGCTTTTACTCAAAGCGTTGTGTCTCTGGGGTGCTGGAAGGCTCGGAGAGAAGAGGAAACTCAGGAAACCAAACCAAGAACTATTTGGCAGAGATGGGAAAATGAAAATTTGACCTTGAAAGGGAAGAAAAAATAAAACCGGCAAAGCTGCAGTGTTGTGCGGGGTGTGCTAGTTGTTACACATGACATGGCCTTTGCCGTTCATTGCTAATTAGGGGTGTGGACCCTAGCTTGAGTTCGAGGGCTGGGGGGAGTCTTGCCCCCGTCCCTCCTGCACACAGCCCTGCCCTGTGACGCGGAGGAGCCAGGCTTTGGCCTGAGAGAGCAGACTGACTGCTCACTAGTGCTACTGAACCTGCCTGGCCTCAGTTTGCTCATCTGTCAAAGGGGATAAACAACACAAACCTCCCTGGGAGATTGCAAGGATTCCCATACCGTGCCCAGGAATGGACACTTCCCATAATTTGTGCTCGGAAAATGTGAGCGTCCTCCTCTCTTCCCCCTTCCTTCCTTCCCTCTGCTCTCCAGCGCTCTCAGTGAGGTGAATGGGTCATGATCTGCAGTTCATCCCGCGCAGAATCATTTCTGTTTGGGGAAAGAACGGAGACTTTCGGAGGGTTTGCGAAAACTCGCCTTGTGAACGCAGGAACCATGTATACCTCCCTTCCGCTGCATCTCCCAGGAACAGGTTTCGCCATAAAACCCCTAGACGAGGCCCTGCGCTTGTCTTTGGCCAGCCCCCGCTTTGTACGGAGGCAGAAGCACTGGCCCCAAGGGCTCTGGGAGAGCCGTCAAGGGCCGATGCCCGGATGTGTGGGCCTGACAAACGGGTGCACTGCTGAGTGAGGGCGAGGCCGCCCTCTCCCTTTCTCTCGCGCAGCAGCCCCTCTGACTGCTGCCTTTGATGAAGCAGGTGAGGGTGCTTGAAACTAGGGTTCCCCTGAAAAAAGATAAACTGCGTAATATCAACCCGATTTCAAGACTTGACGTAAAGCGACGGCACCCAGATACCTGTGTTGATTGATTCACAACCCAGTTGAACAGGCAGGTCAGGGGAGAAGTGATCGTCTTTCCAAACGCGCTGGAACGATTGGGAATCAGTATGCAATGAAAGTGAACCTCATCCACGTGTCACACCCTCTGTAAAAGTTCACTCCAAAAAGGCGATGGGTTAAAATGTGAAGCCTAAATATATACACTACTTCTAGGAAGAGAACATAAAAGAAAACCTTTGTGACCTTCAGTTAGACAAAAATTTCTTAAATATGACACCAGAAACAGTTTATGCAAAGAAAAAAATGATCAATTGTACTTTATCAAAATTAACACTTGTGATTTTTGAAAGGCAGATTATAAGAGAACAAAGAGATAAATCACAAACTGGGTGAAAATAATTGGAAATCACATATTTGAAAAAAGACTAGTATCCAGAATATGAAAAAAATTAGTGATATAATACTCTCAGAAAAGCCCAATAATACAAAAACAATTTTTTTAAAAGGTCAAAAGACTTGACCACATTATCAAAAAGATATAATTACATGAGGTGTTCAACATCATTAGTCATTAGGGAAATGAAAGTTAAAACCATAAAGACTCAGCACTGCACACCTAGCAGAATGGTTGGAATAAAAGTCCTGATGTTGCTGGCCAAGTGCTGGTGAAGATGTTGAGGGACGGGACGCTCATTCATTGCCCGTAGAAATGCAATATGGTACAGCCACATCGGGAAGCATTTTGACAGCAGTCCCTCTCCTAGCTGCACAAATGAAATGAAAACTATATTTCAGTGTTTATTGCAGCTTCATTTGTAATTATCAAAAATATGGAAACAACCAGAATGTCTTTCCGTTGGAAAATGAATACACAGACTGTGGTCCGTCAATAGAATAATTTTCAGTATACTAATACAGACGAGTCTCAAGTACTTGACGCTGAGTGAAAGAAGCCAAACTCAAAAGGCCACAGACTATATGATTCCATTTATTGACATTCTGGAAAATGCAACACTGTTGGCACAGAAAACAGATCAGAGCTGGGGCTGGAAGAAGGGTAGCGGTCAAGGAAGACAGGACATGTTTCGTAACCATGGAATTCCTCTGTATCTTGACCGTCTTGGTGGCAGTATATGGCCACATGCGTTTGTCGAAACTCACGGAACTGTACACTGAAAAGGGTAAATTCTACTGTGTGTAAAAACTTTTTCAATTACATAAAAACTTACCAAAAAAAAAAAAGGGGGCACTACAGAAAGGAATAGCTGAAATAAACAGTGATATGCTGGACAGCGGCAAGGCCAGGGACGGGGTTATTCACAGTGTCCTGGGCGTCCTCTCCAAAGAGGGGTTAGGTAGTAGAGGCAGAGGTCAGGAAGGAACCTGCATGGGCAGATGTGCAAGCAGAAGCTCCTGGACGACCACAGTGAGGGCAGCATGAGCCTATTGACTAGCAAGACGACAGCAAAGCTGATGCTTGTTAGCCTTTTCTGTAAACCTGTAAAAAGAAAAAGTTCTTTCAGCGAACAAAAAATCTAGATTATCATCTTAGATCTGAATTTAGGCTATGCATAACCGAACTTACTAAATATAGTGGGTAAATATAGATCTAAGGCTGCCCATAGAATCCCCAGGGAAGGGCAGGGAGGGGGAAGGGGGAAGAGCAGGGAGGGGGAAGGGGGAAGGGCAGGGAGGGGGAAGGGGGAAGGGCAGGGAGTGGGAAGGGGGAAGGGCAGGGAGGGGGAAGGGGGAAGGGCAGGGAGGGGGAAGGGGGAAGGGCAGGGAGGGGGAAGGGGCAAGGGCAGGGAGGGGGAAGGGGGGAGGGGGAAGGGAGGAGGGGGAGCGGAGAGGAGGGAAGGCGAGGACATGAGCGCAGGGCGCACCTAGAGCTTGGGATCTTGGTAGAACTGAAGTTCCTTTGGTGTCATGGAATCACCTTTCTCTGTTTTAGGTTTGCTTAGAAGATCAATAAGTAAAATGAAGGCCTGAGAAGTCCCTCGACATTCAAGTTCATGTTTCATGTTTCAAATAGACATTCTGAGTTTTACAAGAATGTTAGGGTTATTTAAATGTCTTTCTTTTCTAACTCTAAAATGCGCACCCTGATTTTGTTGACAAGTCTATTTCTTGGAGCTTCTTAGATGGGCTCTTTATAGCTTTTTGCATGTAGTTGAAAAACAATTTTTTTTTAACTTTTGGTTTCTTTTTATTTTTATTTTAGTGAAGCCATCAGCATTACTTCAATTTCTGAAGTATTTAAAAAAAAATGTTAACAAAACCCTACCTCATGTTTATATGTGTGCATATGTACCACATGACATATACCCTGTTAGGAGGGATCTTCTATTTGCAGTTTTAATCTATTTTTGCAAATATTTTCAATATATCAATATCTAGTTCCTAGCTCAGCAATGTGCTCGAGAATTTTTGCATTATTCATGTAATGGAATAATATGACGTCAGGAATGTTCTTCATTGGCAATATTTGACGACTCTGTACATAGTTAAAATACAGACGGAACCTTTGCTGTTTCTCTTGGGTTTACAATAAAGTGTACAGCGTGAGATACCAGTGGGCCTCTCCTTTAAGACATTTGTTATATGTCACGCGTCAAATGGCGATGAAAGATCATCCTTCCAGAGAGCAAGTTTTCCCCTGGCCTGAAACACCCTTATAAAAATGGATGTCACATCAGCAGGACAATCTAATGAACCCCAACAGGCAACCTGCTCACTCTGTCAGGGGAAGTGGAACCAACAGCAGCCACATATTCTCATCAGTCAGTCACCCACAGCTTTCGGCTTTCCACTCTGGTGCTCCCCTCATTCTGGCCACTCGGTCTGAAACGGCCTTCCCCATCCATCCATCCCAACAATCCACATCGCGCACTGCAAGGCTCCGTCCCAGCACAGCCTCACCACCCCGCCTCACCGACCCTTCCGCACTCACTCCCACCTTTGACGTACCTCCTGTCCCTCCCCTCACCTAACCTTCTCTTGCAGCGTTTATCACTTTATGCCCTAGACACACACATACCTTTCTCTTTTAATTAAATGCTTCGTGGGTTGAATCTGAGTCCAATTCATTTTTAATTCCCCACAGTGCCTGAGAGTTTGCCTAAGGCATCAAAGGTGTTCAATAAGTGTACACTGATTAAATAAATAAATTTATCCTGAAGTTCAGAGTCATTGGGATTCTGGAATCAGGTCTGACAATGTTCTAGTCGCCTTTCAAGCATGGTGGGCAGAGAGTGTGCAAACCCGGGCTGCAGACGCCGGACTGCAGACGCACAGCTGGCCGTTGCGCGGTCTCCACCCACAGCCAGACACTGGTCGCCAACCGCAGCCCTCTTTCCTGCCAGCCCGACGTGGCCTCACAGCCCTGCTCAGCCCGACGCCCTAGGAAGCCATGGCCGGTCTGTAGAAGTGGGCATGAGAGATGAAACCTACGGCTTTTAAGGAGTAAAAAAAAAAAAAAATGATGTTGTTTTCCAATCTTTGAGCAATCCCCCCAGATCTGTAATGTTTATGAATTTGTAATTTGCCTGAGACTTTGGGGGGGGGGGATCGGGAAAAGAGCTAGGCCGAGCTCCAGAAACAGTATTGGATAAACCCCGCTTCTTGGACCACAGGAATTAGGGTGAACTTCAGCTAGCTCCTCCAAGCTTTCCCCAGACTCATTGTTTTTTAATCCAAGTCCAGAAAGAAGAATTCAAAAAGCAGTATTTTTCATCACATGCCAAAATCTGGGGACAGAGCGGAGTGGCAGGCTAGGCCCCTCCGGGGCCTACTGGGCCATCAGTACGGGGCTGGGTTCGCCTGCTCAGAAGGGGAGCCTGAGTTCCAACCTCCACATAGGAGAGACCCCAGCCTCTAGACAAAGGCGCTTTTACACTTTTTATTCCGATTAGCCATGTTAAATAAACAAGGAATAAGATCCTTGTCTAATTAGCAGGACAAATTTGATACTGTACATGCCATGCGGTGGGCGTGGGGGGGTGTCTGTCAGTCATTCAGAAGACGGATTCCTTCAAACTTGTTTTTCCTCCTCTTTACCTTATTTTGGAAAATTGTATGTTCTTAGTAAACGTTGCTGAAAACAGCATAAAGTAATGTAGGGTAGGGTTTATTTTAGTGGAGGAATGTAGTAACTTCACTTCTTCCAGTCCTACCTCTATAGAATTACGGGAATCGAAGGGCGTTGCTTATTGACTGTGTTTTGTGGGACAATCATATTATCATGGTATTCTCGAATTTGAACGTGACCTCAAAGCAACTCCCCTGAGAAGATTATCAAGACGAGATTTTGAATTTAGGAAACCTTGGGGATCTCAGTGTTCATGAAACCAGCCTGTGACAGTTGAGATACGGCAGGCCCCAGAGGGCGGCGGCACGCAGGCCGAGCTGCCAGGCGTGGCGGCTGCCTACCTCGGGTGCAGCCAGGACAGCCAGGGGACTCTGCAGTCGCACAGGCTGAGGAGCAACAGGACACACACCAGGAAGATTCCCTAGAGGTTCGGTGGTGCCTTAAACTGCCGGTGACACGAGACCCCGACTGAGAAGACTGAACAACAGAGGGAGTTCTCATGTCCGTAGCAGGAGGGCCAGGGGGCGCCCAGGGCTGAGGACTCAGTGGCGCAGTGATCTCGTTGAGGACTGAAGTTCTCTCCTTTGGCTCTGCCCTGCTCCCCCCTAGCCCCGCCCCCACGCAGGTGGCAGGCCACCATGGAAGTTGCAAGACTGTCATCCTGACACGCCAATGTCCAGAGTCACAAAAACAGGCTGTCACTCCTGGTGTCTCCTCTTAAAAAAAAAATGCTGATGATGATTGTTAAAGCTTATTAACACTCATTGTATGTCAGGCACTGTTTTGAGGGATTCACACACACAGTAAGTCCTCGCTTATCATTGTCAGTAGTTTCTTGGAACTGCAACAAAATGACATCTAAGGAAACCGATTTTACGGCAGGCCAGCTGACACACAAGGGTCAAGTTCCTACAGCACCATCTCATCGTTATAATAAAACAACGTGGAACGAAAGGATGTTATTAGGTATGTATTATTATTAGCCCTGTTCAACAGATGAGGAAATTGAGGAAGAAAGGTTAAGTAACTGTCCTGATGACACACAGCTAACGAGGGGTGGAGCCGGGACTTTAAACGTGGCTGAGCCCTCCAGGCCTGTGCCCTAGCCACGCAGCCTCTACTGGCAGAAAGTGTCCAGATGAAACCCAGAGACTTGCCTTCATGCGTCATTGGTCAGAACTGAGTCTCATTCCCACCTCTAAACTAATCATGACAAGAGACATGAGACTGTCAGGAAGAGGCTGAACCAAATGAGATTTATGACTGACCTGGAGGTCGACTCATCTTTCCCAAAGGATAAAAAGTGGTTCTGGGACTTCCGGTCAGGATGGCGGGTAGGTAAAGGCGGTATCGCGTCCTCCCACAACCACATCAAAGTTACAACTAAACTACAGAACAACCATCATTCAAAACTGCCTGAAATCAAGCTGAATGGAAGTCCTACAACTACGGAATTAACGCAGCAGCCACATCCAGACTGGTAGGAGGGCGGAGGCGGACGGGCTGGTCCCACACCCACGTGTGGCGGATAAAAATCAGGAGGACACCTCGGCTGGGAAGGTCCTCCCTGAGGACTGAGGGGTCCCCGTCCCACACCAGGTGCCCCGCTCAGGGTTCCAGTGCCAGGAAGAGAGTCCCCATAACTTCTGGCTGGAAAAACCAGCGGGAACTGAGGCTCAGGGAGGCTGACACGGCTGGAGCCCCAAGCAGCTCCTTAAAGGGCCCGCGCACGGACTTATCGGACTCACTCCCTCTGAGCTTGGAGGGGAGGCAGTTCGAGGGGCGCCAGAGACACACAGGGAAGAACTGAGCTGTTTGGCACTGGAGCGAGGGCTGGAGAGGGGGCTTTCTCCGGGACAAACGTGCTGTCAGAGGCCTTTGTTCCTTTGGTGAGCCCTTCCCTGGGGTGGCAGATAGCGGCCATATCTGGGACTCCAGCAACCTGGCTCACACTGGTAGCGCCGCCCTGGTGAGTCCCTGAGGCCCCGCCCCACCCAACCCAAGCTGTTGCCACTTGCTTAACCATAGGATTGGCCGGTCTTGGATCCTGCTTCAGGTTTTTCCTAAATTCTTTCAAACGAGCAGCATCTGGTCTCAGCGAGCCCCATACCTCTCATTAAGTAATACACTGAAACAAACACAGGGAGGCACCCAAAATGAGGGGACAAAGAAACAGGTCCCAAATGAAAGAACAGAACAAAACCCCAAGAAAAGAACTAAGTGAAATGGAGATAAGCAACCTAATAGATGCTGAGTTCAAAATACTGCTTATAAGGATGCTCAATGAACTTAGGGAGGGCCTCAAGAGCATAAAAAAGGACCAGTTAGAAATCATGGATGCACAGTTAGAATTGAAGGAGGCATTAACTGAAATAAAGAATAATTTACACAGCTTCAATAATAGAGTATGTAAATCCAAGGAGCAAACCATCGATTTGGAATATAAGAAAGCAAAAAATGCCCAATCAGAACAGCAAAAAGAAAAAAGAATCCAAAAAAATGAGGATAGTGTAAGGAGCCTCTGGGACAACTTCAAGCGTGCCAACATTCGCATCTTGGGGGTGCCAGAAGGAGAAGAGCGAGAACAAGAAATCGAAAACCTGTTTGAAACAATAATGGCAGAAAACTTTCCTAACTTGGTGAAGGAAACAGACATACAAGTCCAGGAAGCACAGAGAATCCCAAACAAGATGAATCCCAAGAGGCCCACACCAAGACACATCATCATCAAAATGCAAAAGGTTCAAGACAAAGAGAGAATCTTTTTTTTTTTTTTTTATCCTCACCCGAGGATATTTTTTCATTTTTTGTACAGATAGAGTGGGAGGGAGAGAGAAGAAGGGAGAGAGAGAGAGAGAGAAACATCGATGTGAAGGGACACATCGAGTGGCTGCCACCCGGGGACAAACTGCAACTGAAGTACGTGCCCTTAGCGGGAACCGAACCCGGGTCTCTCAGGACCGCAGGCCGACGCTCTAACCGCTGAACCAAACTGGCCAGGGCCAAAGAGAGGATCTTAAAAGCAGCAAGAGAAAGGCAGCTAGTTACCTACAAGGGAGTTCCCATTAGGCTGCCAGCTGATTTCTCAAAAGAAACTTTGCAGGCCAGAAGGGAGTGGCAAGAAATATTCAGAGTGATGAAAAGCAAGAACCTACAACCAAGATTACTCTATCCTGCAAAGCTGTCATTTAGAATTGATGGCCATATAAAAACTTTCCCAGACAAGAAAAAGTTAAAGGAGTTCATCACCACCAAACCGTTATTATATGAAATGATGAAGGGTCTTTTTGAAGAAAAAGATAAAATATATGAACAAACAAAATGGCAATGAATACATATCTATCAACAATGAAATCTACAAATAAAATGAACAGGTAGAACAGAAACATTTTCATAGATACAGAGAACATTTTGTTGGTTGCCGGTTGGGAGGGGGAATGGGTGAAAAAGGTGAAGAGATTAAGAAGTACAAATTCATTGCTAGACTGACAAACCTCAAAGGGAAAGGGGTTGGGGGATGGGAAGAAATAAACCAAAGAACTTATATGCATAACCAATGGACACAGACAACAGTGTGGGAAAAGGCGGGAGGGGGGCGGGAGTGGGGAGGAGGGGGATAATGGGAGAAAAATGTGGAACATCTGTAATACATTTTACATCCAACAATAAAGATTTTTAAAAAAAAGTGGTTCTGTTCCAAAGAAGAGAAAGGAAATAAGGCAAGGAACCAGCAACGCCTGTTGGAGGGGCTGCCTACAAACCGTCGAGCTTCACTTCTAATGGATTCCGTTTCCTCTGCCTTCACAGGGTAAGAGAGCATGTTCCACCATGGTCCTCCGTGCATGTATTTCTGCCTCCTCCCACTTGCTTGCAAACACTGTGAACACAGAAACAAACCTGCCTGTTCCCCACAGGTCCCGCCATAGGGATTTGCACATAGAAAGTGTTCAAGAAACGTTTGTTCATTGTAATTGAATTTTCATTCTCAAGTCTACTTAATTGGAGAGGTCAACGGTTGGCCATGCTCAAGGCAGGCAGATAATGCATTTTCACATTGATCTAGCAATCAAATGAGGTCTGAGAGACGTGCCTTGCCATGCAAAGTAGCATGAAATCACACATTAACATCGGCCCCTGCAAAAGCCCAAACTTAGTAAATTGTTAGTGTCTTGCACTCAGCACCCTTGGAGGTAACATTGATGTCACATTTTTATTATGACTTGACATTTCCACTCATTGAAATAAACACATCAGAGAGCCATCAGACAGAGCCAGCTACCTCATTTACGCCGCCCTGTGCACAGGCAACTGAAGTCTAGATCAGCTGCTACTGAAAGAGAGATGATGCACAGCGGTTAAGGGTGTGGGTTCTGTAGAGAAATCTGGGTTCAAGTCCTGGCACTGTCAATTGACTAGATAATGTGGACTTGGGCCAATCACATGCTTTTTCTAAGCTTCTGTTTCCTTACCTGCTAAAAGGGAGTGATTAAATAGGCTTCTTGTGAGGGTCAAATGAAATCACACAGATGAGGCACTTAGCACAGTGCCTGGGTCATTAATGTAGCTCTTGGTATTATATTGCGTTATTGTAGGAAATGGGTTCTTAGCTTCTCCTCCCAGCTCCACATTCACGTACTTTTTAAACTGCTTCCAGTGATAAAAGGGGGGGCGGGGGGAACGTGCCTGACCACCTCCATCCACCTCTCTCTGCTCCACCACCCATAATTCCTTGGGACAGAAGGGGTGACTGTGAATTCTCTCTTCCACTTCATACTCTTCTCCTCTACCTCGGGGCAGCAGCCTCAATAGCTAGCTGTCCAATAGGGAGCAGCATTCAGTCTACAGAGGGAACTCTTGGCTGAGTCCATCATATATGAAAGGGATTGAGAAAAATCCAACTTCTGTTTCTAGCCTAATTTTAAACATACTGTCTTGCTTTAAAAAGTCATCTCATTCATCCCTTCATTCATTCACCCTCTCTTGCCCCAGGTCATAAAACCTACACAAAGGATCATCCAAGGAAAAGGAAGAAACTGAAGGAAAGAAAGCTACCAAAGCAATTTAGTTTAATATTTGTGTATACAATCACCATTAAAAACGGAGTTTATCATTATGATAGTCATGTAATAAGTGAAGTAATTGATGAAAATTCCTCTTATTTGTCATTTACCAGAAAAACATGTAATTAGGAGAACACAACAAAACTGTCACACATCAGAAACCCAGAGCTGCCAGCGCGGATTCCCGGGTTTTAGGAAATACCTAGAAATGAGCATGAAAGAATGTTGATCATTGAGACACAAGCTCGAGGGCCAGGTAAGTGGAAAAGTGGGGAGGTTAACGCCAGGAGGTTCAGGCTGGGCACACAGGGTGCGCGGGGTGGACTGCGTGCTGCCTGCCAGTGTTTCTCCTCCTCGCCCCAGTCGTTAGGCATGGCCTCGTGTCTTCTCTGGCCGGTACCGTGTGAGCAGAAGCAATGCCTGTCACCTCCATGTGGAAGCATGTAAGAGACGGTGAGGCTCTGCGGCCTGCGCTTCCTCCTCCCTGTGGAAGTCCTGTTGAGGTGACGTGTCATCACATGGTCAAGCCGCCTTCCATCTGAATCTCTGAACTCCCATGTCAACCTATGGTTTACATGTAGTTTGAGCAAAAAAACAAACCTTTGTGGTTTTAAATACTGAGCTTGGGGAGTATTTCTGATTGCAGAATTATGAAGCCTATCCTAACTAATAACAGCATCATCCCAGGCACTGAGGATACATAATCAAGCAAGAAAGACAGAATTCTCCTTTTTATATTATAGCAGGGGGGATACAGTAAACATATAAACAAATAAATATATAAAATATTCAAATATGCCAGAAGCTGTGAAAATTATATATATTTTTTAATCCTCACCGAGGATATTTTTCCATTTATCTTCAGATAGAGTGAGAGGGTGGAGACAGAGAGAGAGAGAGAAACATCAATGTGTGAGAGACACATCGTTTGGCTGCCTCCCACACGGCCCTGACCAGGGCTGGGTACAAACCGCAACCGAGGTATGTGCCCTTGATGGGAATCAAACCCATGACTCTGGTCTGCGGGCTGACGCTCTAACTGCTGAGCCAAACCGGCCAGGGCAAAGCTGTGGAGATTATAATAGTGGGAAGTAGAATGCGTGGTGCCCTGGAAGTTGCTACTTAGGCAGCAGTGCTCAGAGAAACCCCACTGAAGAGCTGTGCTGAGCTGACGAGGAGGGAGCCACTAACGATTCGGAGAAAAGAACTCGGGCAGAGACAACAGGGATTTGAAGGTTTGAAGCAGAGGGGTGATGTGTTTGGATTTATCCTGTACACTGGTTCACTCTGCTCTTGACAAACAGACTGTCCGTGGGCAAGAATGGAAACAGGAGCATCCTGATACAAGAGAACAGATGACCGATAGAATGGTAGGGCGAGGCTTTAGCAGCGAAGATGCCGAGAAGGGCCCAGAGGCAGGGTCTATTTTGGACACAGTACTAACGGAACTTGCCGTTAGATTGGCTCTTACTAGAAGAGAAAACAAGATCAACTCCAGGGTGTTGGTCTGAGCAGCTCAGTACTATTCACTAAGGTGGAGAAGACACGGCAGGAGCAGGTGTGGCGTGAACATCGGAGTCCCGTTGTGGACAGGTTGGGTTGGAGATGGCCACTTGATGTCCAAGTGCAGCCATCTAGCAGGCAGAGGTGTGCGTCTGGAACCTGGAGGGAGTCTGGAGGTGGGGTTGTAGAGGCACCAAGCAGACAAGGTCATCGAAGCACCAACCTGCAGGAGGTCGCTTAGGAGATGGTGTGGAGAAGAGACCCAAGAGCAGAGAGCGCAAACGTTTACAAGTTGCAGGGAGGAGAGGGGTAAGCAAGAGAGTCTGGGAGTTTGCCAGTAAGGTCGAAAGAATGTGGTGACATGGACCAGGAGAAGAAGATGCTCCGAGGAGGAGGGAGGAGCAGTGTGTGTCCAGCACATGTATGAGGTCAGAGAGGACGGAAACAGATTTGACCACTGGAATCAGTAACATGGAAGTTATCGAGGGCCCAGGTCAGAGCCACTGCAGGGGTCAGGAGTGGGGGGGATAGTGGCAACGTGGAGAAGGTCTCTCTCAACAGCTCTTCCCAGGAGTTTTGACATGAAGAACAGCAGAAACATGGGGTGTGAGCTGGGTCCTGTATCTGAATCTCTGTCTTGGCCACATGTGTAGCACCTCATAACCCCAACTTCATCTTTATAGACTAAATCGGGGCATGAGTCTTTCCTGAATCTTAGCCACACATCTGAAAATGTACAACTGTCTGCCAGACTACCCCGAGGACAGATTTCTGCTACCAGAATCCCCATTTCAAGCAAGAGTAAACCACATACCCAAGAGGGATCTGGACAAAAATGGGAAGAAAAGAGAAATTTTCAAAAAACCAGAGAAGATCTAGGTACCCGATGGCAGTCAATGACAGTGCTGAGCCCCACAAAGCCGTGGTCACCCGTGTGATGAGTGGTGATGGTAAGAAGGCCATAGACCTCACATGACTAGCAATTGTGAGCAAAGTGACAGATGGTCACAATGCTGGGGATTGTTTACATTTCACATTTGAATTGGCAATACATTCACATGGTTCAAAAATGTTAAAGTATGAAGGATGCACAGTGAAGTCTCCATCTGACCCCGTCCCCCAGCCTTCCAGTTCATGTCCCCAAAGTAAGCGCATGTCTGCTGTTCATTCTCCCTACACACACGCGAATACACAGCAGTCGTCTCTCCTCCGCTGCTGGGAACACGTGGTATTATACCCCGTGTACTATTCTGCATCTACAAAGCCAGGAATTGGGCAACATGGAGAGAAGTCGATTTTTGCAACTTCACCTAACAACTGCTGAATCCATGATAAGTATTTTTAGGAAAGCAGGTCTTCTTAGGCAGTAAGTATGATCAATGGAGTCTAACTAGGGTGCTCATGCCACTTGGGGGAGTCTGTTGAAGGGGGCGGACCTGTGAGGCGGTGGGAATGCATAGGAGGACAAAAGTAGGACATGTGACGTGTCAGCATCTTCATACCCATCCCCAGGGACTGTCATGGAACTTGGCCGTCACTGTTGGGTCTGCTCACCATCACCCCATCCCTTTCTGCACGTCTGGGAAGGCTCTGCCCTCCTGCCAGCACGCTCACCGGGGCTCCTGGCTGGCTCTCTCTGAAGTCAGTCAGCTGCCAAGACCACCACCTGTCCCCTGTCAAAACTGGCCTTGTGTTGCCAACACATCCCTTTTGGCTGACCATCCTTGCAGGGCCTCTGTCAGGTTGTATTCGGTAACCAGGTCCCCACGCTCCTGGATTGAAGTCCCACCACCCGTTGTGTGTGTGAACCCCGCCCCTAGCAGGGGGCATGTGCCTCTGGAACGTGAACCAATTCTAATACAGAGAAATAGGATCCAGTTTGCAAAATTGCCATCCGGCATGCCAAGCGCAGCGAAGCTCATTTTCAAATGATTCCCGGCTGTCGCAGTAGCATTGTGCCGGAACGGCTCAGTCCTCCAAGAAGCAAGGGGGGCGATCTTATTTCCTGTTTGATCTGATAAAGGGAATTGTGATTAGAAATCAACTTGAGATACTTCAAACAGCTACTTATAGTCACATCAGTTAACACGTGTGCATTGCTTCACTATTTTTACAGCACTTTCATGTACACTGTTGTTATAATACAGCAGGGTGTGACGGTGACTCCAAGGAAGAGGACAAAACGGATTATTCTGCTGCCTGAGTTCAGAAACAGGAAGGAGACAGGTTCTCACAAAAGGGGGTATCAAAAGAAGACCCCAGTGCTGAGCACAAAGGAATAAGCACTCACAGTGCCAAACCTGGAGAGGCGGAGAGGAAAACATTGCCGGCTCAAGATCGCCACATCGTGGAGGGAGGGTCAGGTGAAACCGGTCACATAACAAAGTGTCCGGGACAGAGGGCGGTTGAACAACTGTTTGGTCAGAGTAGGTTGTCTGTTCTTTTCTTTATTACACAGGTCATACATAGCTCTGTATGCAAACATCACAACTGCAGATAAACCAAAAGAAGAGTACAATGTGTGTTAGGCTTCTCTGTCTAGCCTGTCTACATTCTTGGGGAGAGTTAGTTGCATGATGCTAGGGGTCTGCATTTCCTGAAGAGTTGCTACTGTGTTATCTTTTGTCTCAGAGGCTGAAGTGCACAGTGTAGCCACATTGATCACGCAGAATTCGCTTTGATGAATGTCAGGGCAGTGAAGGCAAGCAAAATCCTGATCTGCCGCATCTGGTGGTTTGGGTTCGCTGGTTTTGAATACATTTTTTTTTTCATGGTGCTTTCCCCAAAAGAGTCTTATGGAACTGGCTGGAACGCATCTCTGTCTTTCCACTCCCCACCCTTTCCCCATTTGCTTATTGGATTCCCTTGCGCACGGAGGCAGTCAGTACATGTTTACTGAAAGAAAGTTCTCTTTCTTCGCGTGTGATGGTGTTCCACTACTGAACTGATCCTGCAGGCTTTGCTTCGCATGAACTCCTCTACGGGGCCATTGTCCTGATGAGAACGCGGGAGCTGAGCTGGTGAAGAGACTGATTCTCCCCCTTGGAAGCAAACATACGGGAATGTGTGAGGGTTGCTGGCATGACTGACGTGTGACGAGTCAGATCGTGTGCCTAGGCAAGTTCCCAGCATATGACCCTTCTCAGCAGAAGCTAGCACTCGGAATTCTTTCTTCTCTGACAGTCTTATCAAGATTCCCCTCCCTCCAGAATTCTTCTCCATCTTATTACAATTGTACCCAAATGCCTCAAGTAAAAATTGATCTCAGTTCTTGGAGAAAACCAGACTCGGGCCATCCTGGGCAGGCACGAGGTGGAGGCGAGCTCTCCAGAGTGAAGACCTGGATGGACCAGAGAATGGAGCCAGTGTGGGAAAGTTGCCGCTAAGTTGAACACTGGCCTAGCATTTCTGGAACATGCTTGAGGGTCTTCTTTTCTTTAAAGTTCTAATAGTGACAAGCCTGCAGTAACCCCAAACCCTGTCCTTGCCCAAAGAGGAGGAGAGGAGCAGAGATGGGACGCTGGGGGCAGGCGTGGAAAATGAATGCAGAGAGAAGTTGAGTGAGAGAGATGAACAGAGGGGATCGGGAGGGGAACCTATGGAAATGGGTGGCTGTTAAAGGTTATCTCTCCATCATCCATCCATCTACCCATCTATCCATTCATCCACCCATCTATCCATTTTGCCTTCCGAGAGGACTTCAGTTAGTTTCCAAGGATAAATTGTATATGATAGTATAATGTAAACTATAATTAGGTAGAATGACAAAAAAATACAAGGATGGGGACAAAATGGAGCCAAGAGTGGGGCTGACACGTGCTGGTCTGGGTCTCTATGCCTCTCCAAGGGATTGCCGCTGACGCAGGGAGGCCGTGACACACAGAACTAAAGGGAGCATCTCGCTAACCCTGGGGCTCTGGCCTGTGACACGCATCTTTCTCTCCAGTTATGCCTACCTTGATGTGTCCTGCTTGGACTCTGCACACCAACTTGGACTTTGTGAGTGGCGTCAGTATGCAGTGGGTGGCCGGGGAGAAGCAGACCTAAATGTGTGTGTGTGAGGATTGAATATGTTAAAACCCCAATGCAAAAATTGCTTCATTGCGTAAGGCAAATGAACAGAACCCGCCTAACTATAGAACATATCTTGTCGGAAATTATAAAACAACATTATTTTTCCAAAGCTCAGGGTAAAAAATAGTAAATTTTAAAATCATTTTTGTGTGTTAAGGGGAAAAAAAAAAAATAAGGATTTTAAAACATGTTGACAGAGCCTAGGAGGTTCTTTTCTTATCTGACATCTCCCTCTGCTGACAGTACCTTCTCTCACTTTTCCCTTAGAACCCAGCAGGGAAGCCCTTTGAAAGAAACATGCCTATGAAATGCCTTTGAGTCCTCCTCACAGATGGGAGGAGGGCCGGGAAGATCGTAGGTTCTGCTTCGGGCTCGGGGAACTGGAGCCAGCCAGGTCGCTCAGCTGCACGTTCTCCAGCTCGGAAGAGAGACCTCAGACAGAGAGAGTGGCAGAACGGTCAGTGGGAGAGGAAGAAAGAAGAGAGACAGAGGACGGGAATGCACTAACCTTGAGAGTCTCTCAGACATAAGGTCAGGCAGATGGGTGGGAGCAAAACAACCCAAGTTCAGCCCCTCATTCCTCTGAAGGCCTTTTCATAGCGCCCCCTACTGGGGCCCATCCATCCTCGGCTTGTATAATCAGTGTTGGGAAACTCCGTCATAGTTTAGTGTTAGAAAGTTATTATTTATGATGAGCTGGAATCTGCTTTCTATAGTTTCCATTTAAAAAAAAAAAATCATTCTGCTGTTCTATGTGAGGTAGCCTCTGTCGCCTCACATGTTTACCCAAGAAATACTTCCCCGTGAGAATCCCATTCGACAAATATGGCTAAGTTGATAAATGACCCCAATCCAGGTCTGTTCCTTCCTCCCCACCTCCCCATCCCACTAAAATCCCTTAAGGCTAAACACTCTGTCTTCTACCCCTCCCTCCCCAACCTCCAGCCTATCAAACATTTCAGGGAGGCTGTCTATGTAGTAAATGCTGCACATGCCTGATCTCTTTAGGCATCACATCAACTGAATGCGCCAGGCATGGTTATTATCTCCATTTAACATGGAGAAACTTAGGGCCAGAGAGACGCGTAGCTTGCACAAAGCCACACAGCAAATGTGTGGTCAAGTCCGGCTTGGAATCCACATCTCTCTGGTATCGAAGGTTGGGCAGGCAAATCAATGTGATTCTCCCTGTTTTGTCCCTGGACAGCATCCGACACAGAAGGAGACCGCAGTGGTATCTGCTGGACTGAAGCAAATTGTCTTAATACCTAATTGAGGATTGGGAATGTGAGGTCATGGGGCTTATAGATTAAGTAAATAAGACTTTGTCTCTGGACTCAAGTTTCTTCCCAGTCGACCCTACTGACTCTCGTATCTCAGCGTCAGTGTCCGGGAAGCAGTCTCCTCCCAGCTCCAGTCCATCGCTCAGCAGATCCCCAGGAGGCTCCCGTGGGACCCCACCTGGGGCGTAGGCCCCCTGCCGCTCTCCCCGCCAAGCACTCCGGCCACCGGGCTCCTGATGCCCTGCAGGGTTGGTGGTGCTCCCAGCTCCCACTATTCTGGGTTCCCCAGAGGGTGACAGACTGGCCACATGTTGGATGTCATCGGCTCCCCGCTAACCAGCTCCATAACCTTAGGTAATTAGCCTCTCTGAGCCTCGATTTTCTTATCTTTACAAATGGAATAAGTACTTCGTGGTACGTTGTGAATTTAACTGAAATGTAAGTTGAATGTCAAATACAGTGCCTTCCCCACACCATATCTACTCAAAAGTAGTAGCTCTGATCAGTCTGTGGTGGGGAATTGAAAACTCTGCGGTGATTTCTTCCCTAGGGAAGAAAATGGAAGGTTAGAGGAAGCAGAGGCGGCACGTGGAGAGAGGAGAGGAGCCTGGGGAGGAGAGGGTGTTGCCAGTTCCTGTTTCTGAGGAGACATTCGAGAGTCTCTGTCTTGCATGTGACAAAGAGATAGGGGACTTGTAAGACTTGTTTCTATAGAGAAATGGGGATAGAGAAACGGAGCAAGGTCTTATGGAAATGAAGGCAATTCCTGAAGCCTGTTTGTGAAGCGTGGCCAGGAAAGGAAGTAGAAGGGCTGGGCAGCCATCCAAGGGCAGCGGTTATGTCAAGGCGATGATTGACAAATGCTCACCAGACCAATGGCTGAGGGAGGGAGCGAAGATGCTTGGAGTTTGAGTCAATGATTTTGATAATGTTGACATTGTTGGGTCTGTGGCATCCTTTCTTTCTTTCTTTCTTTCTTTCTTTCTTTCTTTCTTTCTTTCTTTCTTTCTCTCTCTCTCTCTCCTTCCTTCCTTCCTTCCTTCCTTCCTTCCTTCCTTCCTTCCTTCCTTCCTTCCTTCCTTCCTTCCTTCTTTCTTCCCTTCCCTTTTCTTCCCTCTCCCTCTCCTTTTTTCTTTCTGTAATAGTGGTGAGAGAAAATTTGGGAGGATTATATAATATTTTAAGCCAAAACACAACAGCAAGATATCTTTGCCAAGAGCATTAGATAAAAACTCTTTCATCTGCTGCTGTGTGTGGCTCTCTAAACTGCCAAACTTTGAGTGCCCTCCAGTTGTATGAGATTTGAAATAAGGTGTCCGCCAGACAAGACCCAGGAATACCAGTTGTGGTTGGAAGCTGATCCTTGAGGATTTGGAGGTGTATAATATGAGTTCAAGAATTTAAATCCACTCAGGAACATCTCCTGAGATTCTTATGCTCAAATGGACTAAGGCTGGATGAAAACCCATTTATCTGTTCCCCTCGGCCCATTACCTGGATCCAGACCCCGCCCCCACCCCCCACTCTGTGAGCGCTATTGGTTAGTCAGAAATAGCCCACACTTTGCAAGTGTACCTGGTAAGTACCAGACTGGCCATTTATTTATACCTTAATGTCCATGAGAATACCCTGGGGAGCTGGTCCAACTGCAGACTCAGCCTAAATCAGTCTGGGTGGGGCCTGGGATCCTCTGTTTCGAACAAGCCCCCAGGTGGTACCAATGCAGGAAAATGCAGCAAGTACCAATTCAGTAACAGCAGTTGCTGAGAATCCTGAATTCACGGCTCAAAAGTAGTTTTTTCTCTGTTTGCTTTTGGGGGAAAATGTTTTTTCTTTATTTTGGATTTCATAATTCTTGATTTTTTTTTTTTTTTTTTTCTTAATCTTAATGGTTTGGCACAAACCTATCCTTGCTGATTTGGTATTTCCTCTGTGGATAAATATTCTGGCTTTGGGGTAAAAGCCTTCTTCCTTTGTGAGGCACTTTTAACCTGCAGGATTTCCATTGAGCTTAAGTGCTATATTTATGTATTGAGATGGGTGCCTAGAGGGCTTGGGCCACAGCATCTTTTGTACAAATCGAAAAAAAATGAAATGAGCTGTTCTCACAGTTGTGTGCCCTTCAGTCATAGAGCGCGGTAAAAGGCTCATCATTTACAGGCTGCAAAAGCTCAGGAAGATCAATAGGCATAATGCAACCCGAAGTCATTTAGAAAACAAAACTTGGGATTTTCAAAGCCCAGTTATTTCAGGAGCCTGGCCACTACGAATGCCCTGTTAAACCTTTCCCGGGCTGCATTCCCTCTCGCTGTCAAGGAATGACCTTCTCGGCTTCTGGTGAGCCATCCGCCCACGGTGAATCCTGGGAGCCTTCTCCTGAAGGTCGGACCACTGGGAACTCCGAAGCGTGACTGTTCTTAGCACACGCCCAGCAGCAGGTCACTGTCCCTCCGAGGTCACTTCTGAAGACTAGCATGCTTTGGAGCAAGTGTGGGAATTGATTCTTATTGGTTTATATAGCTATGGTTAACGGCTTATAGATTTTCTATGGTCTGGTCCTGCTAGGACTGTCTGTTAAGTCTCTATCAAAGCTGACAAAGGAGAGAGAAGGTCAAGGGCCTGGGAAAATGCGTGGCTTTCCTCCAGTCCAGGCTGCGAATGTCTCCTCAGCGAGAACTCTCATGATGTCCTGAAGACCCGAGAGAGAAAGAGGGACCTTTCGGCGGATGCTGGAGGAATCTGGCCTCTGAGCTCAGGAAGCTGGCTTCCCGGGGGAGGCAGCTGACCCCGCAGCGGCCCGGTGGCCGCGGGGATGAGTTGCTGAGCAGACACGGGTGAACCTGCAGCCCTGAGAGCTTCCGCTCCCACCAAGACGGCGGTAGTGGGTTGAATGGTGGTCCCGTGAAAGGTAGGACTTCCAGAAAATTGAATGTGACCTTATTTGGAAAAAGGGTCTTTGCAGATGTAATTACATTAAGGATCTCTAGATGAGATCTTCCTGGATTTTCTGAGTGGGCCCGAAATCCACTGACAAGAGTCCGTGTACGAAGAGGAGAGGACATCCACGGGGGGAGGGCAGAGGCAGGGGTGAGATGGTGCAAGCCGGGGGGGCGGGGGGGGGGGACAGTGGTGGCCGAAGGTCCCCGGACCGGGACCGCGCAGGGCTGGAGCGGAGTCTCCCTCGGGCTCCAGAGGGCGCTGGTCTGGCTGGCGGCTTCCTTTTGGCCTTTTGCCCTCTAGCACCGTGAGAAAATATGTTTTTATTGTTCTAAGTCACCAAGTTTGTAATAACACAGCCTTAGGACACTAATACAATGACCTGCTACCCAAGCTGCTGACTCCCTCCTCCAAAGTCAGTCTTGGAGAAACTCGAGAACCAGGACGAAACGTGGGCTCTAGAAACTACAGATAAAAAATGTGAGCTGTCCCTGCGGAGAGTCCCTGTCTTGTTCAGCGGAAGGACAGGTGGCTGCGGCCAGAGGGTGACGCGAGGCAACAGGGAAAGAGAAGTTGGATGAGAGCCTCTTCAGTTCTGCACATGCCTCTCCAGGCAGCGCGGAGAAATCACTGGAGCCCTTCGCATTGCCCCTGCCGGTGTGACACGGGCACCAGAGGCTTGCAAGGTAGGTGGGGACCTTGAGTGAAAGGGGGTGCAGAATTGGGCGATCTTTGGGAGGGAGGAAGAGAGGGAGGGAGAGAAACATCGATGTGAGAGAGACACATCGAGTGGTCGCCACCCACACGACTCCAACCGGGGCCGGGGACAAACTGCAACCCAAGTACGTGCCCTTAGTGGGAACCGAACCCGGGACTCTCAGTTTGGCCCTAACTGCTGAGCCAAACTGACCATGGCAACACTCCCATTTTTTAACATGCAAAGGATGTGAGCAAAAATTCTCAAGGAAATAGAAAGAGCCAATAAATATGAAAAAAATATCCAAACCTACTAATAATAAAATAAAGTTAAATAAAGCAGTGAAATACGGTTTTAATCCCAAGTTGGGAAAGATGTAAAGCAACTACAGTGATTTCTGTGGGCTGTCTAATGAGTGTTTAAATAGGAATATCACCGGGGAAGTCATGGGCTTTATCACTAAGCAAGCGTTAGTGAAATACCTGTAACTGGGCTTGGTAGACAATGGAGAGGACAGAGCGTGAGTGCCCTGGGTTCGAGGGGTGAGGCCCATTATGGCCAAGGGGCAGCCGGGAGGAAGGCACACCCATAGACTGCTGGCTCAGAGCTTCTCTGGAGAACAATTTTAAAACAAGAACCTAGATCTTTTTGACTTACTAGTAATCCGGAGATCTATACCGAGATGTGGGCAAACATGTAGGACATCCATTGACTTGGCAGCCTCCACTGTGTCAGGAGAAATGTCCTTCACCTCCTCTCCTCTCTTCTTGTCCTCAAAGCAAAGCCTCTCCCGCCTCTCATTCCGGGACTTGCACTGATGTATGCACGTCACTCAGGCCAGCCACCGCGTTGATGAGGCACCAATCTTTTTGTTTTTAATCCTCATCCGAGGACACCTTCACATCTTTTGTTCAGATAGAGCAGGAGGGAAAGATAGGAAGAGAGAGAGAGAGAGAGAAACATCGACGTGAAAGAGACACATCGAGTGGCTGCCACCCACACGACCCAACCAGGGCCGGGGACAAACTGCAACCAAAGTACGTGCCCTTAGCGGGAACCAAACCTGGGTCTCTCCAGACTGCAGGTCAATGCTCTAACCACTGAGCCAAACCAGCCAGGGCGAAGCACCAATCTTTTTTCTTTTATTTATCCTCACACAAGGACATTTTTCCATCTTTCGTTCAGATAGAGTGGGAGGGAGAGAGAAGAACACAGAGAGAGAGAGAAACATCGACGTGAAAGGGACACATCGAGTGGCTGCCACCCGCATGACCAACCAGGGCCAGGGACAAACAGCAACCGAGGTACGCGCCCCTAGCGGGAACCGAACCTGGGCCTCTCAGGACCCCAGGCCGACGCTCTAACTGCTGAGCCAAACCAGCCAGCGCAAGAAGCACCAATCTAGAGGATACAAGCTGGGTGGTGAGACATAAAGAAGAAAGATGCAGTGATTTTCCATACCGGCCTATCTCTGTAGGTATGTATGTATGTATGTGTATGTGTATCTCTCTCTCTCTCTCTCTCTCTCTCTCTCTCTCTCTCTCTCTCTCTCCTGGCCAGTTTGACCCAGAGGCTGGAGCCTGGGCCTACAGACCGAGAGTCAAAGGCACATACCTGCATTGCCGATTCAATCCCCAGACATGGCTGGGGCCGTGCAGGAGTCAACCAGTCGATGTGACTCTCTCACATAGATGTTTCTCTCTCTCTTCCTCCCCCTCCCTCTGTCCCACTCTATCTTAAAAAAAGAAAAGAAAAAATATCCTTGGGTGAGGATTGACAACAACAAAGAAAAAATTCAAAAATATATGTGTATATATATATCCGTCATCAGTTTAAGCCACTCAGATCAGGTCACTGGTCACCAGCAGTCAAACGTGATTTAAAGCCAGAGGTTTCTAGTATAGTTAGCTCTATTCTCTAGCACACTTGCCATAAATTTCCCTTTGGTTGCAAGCATTTGGGTGAGACTGACATCCATTTCCTGAAATACTATGTAACTTTCATTAATCATTGAGTGGTTTATTTTCTCATTAAATGTTTCAAACCTACTTGTTCTGTGGCAACTCTGGAGCAGGTGGCTGATGATGCATGGAGAGTGCTTGTTCAAGTAATTCACAAGAGTGAGCAGATGTTAAAGGGCTTCAACTGTTAAAATGGAAAGAACATGTGTGAAATGTATTTTACAGATAGATGAGGCCAAACATTCCAAGGTGGGAGGAAGGGTTGGGAGGAGAGAAGGAGGTGACGGGACCAGCGAAGGGGCCGGCATGGTGTGATAGGGTGAAGGCGTGGTGGCGCTCGAACATTCTGCTACTTTGTATCATCTTGTTTAAAATTACATGAAATTTAAAGTTAGTGTGAATGATTTATTGGGGTCATTTGTAAATGAGATGTTAAAACATTAAGGAGAGTTCATCTCTAGTCTCTTTCTCACCCTATTAAATTATGTAGAAAAATTATTTTTTACTGAAAAAATACAAGACAGGGTAATTCTTTTATAATTCAAATATGAGCCTAAGAGAAAGTAAGAATTGCATAAGCAGTGTGTTGCTATAAAATAGATATGGATGAAAAGACTTCCTAGGAGCAAACGGTGGGAAGAGGGAGGAGAGAAGGAAATGAGGCGAAATAGATTCAGTGCCAAGCAAAGGGCAGAGATTAGCCAGGATACTCTTGAAGAAGACAGGAGACCTTGCTCTATCATATATCAAGACTAACTTAGTGCTTAGACATTGAGACAGTGAGGTATTGGTACAAGGATAGGCAAGTAGTCAGTGTTACAAAATAGAAAACCCGGATACAGATTCGTACATAAACGACCACTTAATTTATAAGTAAAGAACCACTGCGAAGTCATAGGGGAAGGATCTTTTTTTAAATAAATCGTGCTAACAGTTGAATATCTTTAAGTGAAGAAGGGAGGGAGGGAGGGAGGGAGGGAGGCAGGCAGGGAAGGGAAAGGAAGGCAGGCAGGCAGGCAGGAAGGAAGGAAGGAAGGAAGGAAGGAAGGAAGGAAGGAAGGAAGAAGGAAGGAAGGAAGGAAGGGGAAAAGGAAAAGGAAAGGAATGACAATGAAGGAAGGGTGGGTCTTGAGTTCTACTTCGAACCATGCACAGAAATCAACTCTAGGGGACTGAAGATCTAAATGTGAAAGGTAAAACACAATCTTTTAGAAGGCAATGTGGTAGAATATCTTCATAATATCAGTATAAGAATATTAAAACAGAGCACTATTGAAGGAACATGTTAATAGATTGGACTATATTAAAATAAACCCATTTTTTAAAATCAAAGGATACCTTTAAAGAGTGAAAATGCAAACCATGGAGTGAAAAAAAAAAATATTTGCAGCACATGTAACTAACAAAGGGCATTTATCCAGACTATATGAAGAATTCCTACATGAACTAAGCAAACAACAACTCTGTAGACAACATGAAAGACCTGGGCACTGAACAAATGCTGGAATCCACGTAAAAATGTGCTCACCTTCATTAATACAGAGGGGAATAAAAACCAAAGCCCCAGGGAGATGTCACTGCACACTCTAATTGTAACAGTCTAGCAATGTGAGATGGGAAGAATGCGGAGAGGCGAGACCCCGCATGCGGGCGTGCACACGTGTATATTTGCATCGGACAGTAGTTCGGCACTTTCTAGAAAAGCTTTGGATATGCGTTCTTCTGGATCTAGCAAGCTTATGCCTAGACAATATCTGCACAGGTGCATCAGGAGACGTGAAGACTATCCAGAGCAGCATCCTTCATAGCAGCAAAAGACAAGAAAAAGGGACCATCAAAGTAAAACTGACAAAGAAACTGCAATTTCTATACAATGGCATTTCATACAGCTACAGAAACCAATAAACAACAGCGTCAAACAACAATCTAGATAAATCTATTTTTAATGTTGGGCAAAGGAAGGCAGACACAAATGAGTTCTGTCTTTGTCTGTTTGGGATGCTATAACAAGTTATCACAGACGAGGCGGCTAATAAACAGAGTCATTTATTTCTCACCGTTCTGGAGGCTGGAAGTCTGAAGGGGCCGGCACAGGTTCTGTGGAGAGCCCCCTTCTGGGTGGCCTCTCGTACCCTCCCACGGTAGAGGGTCGTGCGGAGAGGAAGGAGCTGTCGCGTGACTTACAAGGGCACTAACCTCCTTCATGAGGGCTCCACTCTCATAAGCTTATCTAATCCTGATTACCTTCCAAAGGCCCCACCTCCTATACTGTAACATTGCAGAGTAGGCTTTCAACATATGAATTTGGGGGGGAGGATACTTCAGTCTATAACAATTCCCTATGGTTTCATTTTTATAAAGGTCAAAAATGACAAAAACTAGGATGCAATGTGGAGGGAGGCAGACTTAGGTGGTAGATGTGAAGAACAAGGAAGCAGTGGACGTACAAGGGGTGGGAAAGGGCATGTGAGCAGGACTTAGGGTTCTGGGAATGTTGGATTTCTCGACACAATTGATCATTACCCAGATGGCCACTTTGCACTAATTCATTACGCTGCATGTTTATGTTTTATGCATTTTTGTATATGTGGAATTTTTTCCCCCAAATGAAGTTTGAAAGACAAAACTGGAGAGACTCAATGCAGACAGATTCTGAACCGGTGGGTGGGAAATCGGCAAGTTGATAATGACCTCTTCATGCAATGTGCATGATATTTTCGGATGTTTGTCTCCTGGTTTTGTAAATATGCTGTAAGTATTTTCATCATGCGCCCCTCCTGGGCAATAATGATTGAGTCAATGATTGTGCGTGGAAAGGGTGTTTGGTTTTTGCAAGAGTTGTAGTTCATATAAAATATTCAACTTACATCAATCTTTTTTTTTTTTTTTGCAAGGGGACATGAATAAGAATGTTCAGAACAGGACTATTCAAAATAGCCAAAAAATAAATAAATTAATTAAAAAGCTGGAAAGGTGTCTATCAAAGTGAAATAGATAAATGATGCTATATTCTGGCTATATGTAGCCACAAAAGAAAAGCTATAGATAACAAACTGGATCAATTGCACGCTTTCTCTCTGTTTTTAATGTTGAGCTAAAGAGAACAAATGATAAAGGGCATGTTTTCTATGACATTGTTTTTATTAAGTCGAAAGACATGTGAAATCCAAACTACAGTGTTTAGAAGTCATACTTACAGGTAAGAAAGTGAAGAAAAGTCAGGAAATGATGGGCATACAGGGGATGGCCAGGTGGGGGAGGGGAGCTGACATGCGCTCACAGCATTCTGGACTCACTGGGAGACAAATCAAGTCTAAAACAATCGCATTGCCTGAGGTGCTGAGTAATTGCTTTCTAGAATCATAGCGTGCCAGGATTGGAAGGAACCTTCAAGATCACTAAGATAAGGAGACATTTAATTTATTTAATTTCAATTTTTGTTACTGTGTTTCAAGACAACTTAGAGATTTTAATGAAGGGTTGCCAAACCATCATTACCATTCATTCATGAAAGGGATGGCATTTCACCCTTATAATATGAGAAGTAAAAAGATATCAGAATAAATGATAGTCCTTTAAATGAAATAAATTAAGATTTACAAACCATGTTGCCCATCTCTTTCTAGGGAATTTGTAAAAAACAAACAAAAAAAACTTAAATAGACGAATGGATAGAAAAGCAGTGGTACATATACACAATGGAGTACTATGCAGCGGTAAGAAAGAAAGATCTCTTATCCTTTGAGACGACATGGAGGGACCTGGAAAGTATTATCCTAAGTGAAATAAGCCAAGCAGAAAAAGACAAATACCACATGATCTCACTTATTTGTGGAATATAATGAACATAACAGTCTGAGGAATACAGTAGACCCAGAAACATGGAAGTAGGGCACAGACTGACATCCCTCAGAAGAGGGGGTGGGGGTGGGTGGGAAGGGATAAACCACAGAACTTATATGCATGTATGCATGACCAATAGACATGGACAACAAAGCTGGGGTGGGGGTGGGGTGGGGAGGGGGTGCCAATGGGGTAAAAAAGGAGAAACATCTGTAACAAAAAAATAAATAAAAATATTAAAAAAAAAAAAAAACTTAAAGTGGATTACCACCAGTCCCTAGACTAGCCTATGGTGAACCTCGACCTCAGCTACCATTCATCAGCTGCTGGCGCCTTTTCCCCAGATCTGTGAGAAGTGTTGCTGGAACCTGTCTTCTGGGGAATAGGAACTCACATCTCTTCATCACTGAACATCTGAAACTGTTTGGACATTCTTCTGTTTGTTGACCCTAATTCCAGTTCTTGGTTCTTACACTTCTTGGTGCTAGACCAGCAAGTGCACACAGTTTAGACTGTGCAGTCCTCTGCTGGTCAGCCTCAAGAGTTCAACAGCAAACAATACCCCCGCCCCTGACCCCTGCTCCTCCTCACCTTTGAACACCCCCAGGTCCTTTGTATGTATGTCTTCAGTCCTCAGCATCCTCATCACTCTGCTTATGGTGTTCCGATTTGTCTGTATCCAGTTAAAAAAATGTGATATTTCAAGCTGAGTACAACTTTCCAAGTGGTCTGTCTCATCCCATGGAGAGTAGAGCCATCATCTCTCTTATTCTAAACACTATACTTCTTCACTCAGTACAGCCTAAAATGGCCCAGATTAACCCTCGGATTCCTATTAGCCCACTTGATGAAAACAAGTTCATATTCCAGTGTGACTCTAGAAA
Organism: Molossus molossus; assembly: GCF_014108415.1. Taxonomy (NCBI): domain Eukaryota; kingdom Metazoa; phylum Chordata; class Mammalia; order Chiroptera; family Molossidae; genus Molossus; species Molossus molossus. The sequence goes on along the minus strand of NW_023425349.1, from coordinate 54,907,321 downwards.
TTGGTTGGTCATAGAGACGGGAGCATAGCTCACAATTTGATAAATATGAGATCGCCAATTATTTTTAAAATGCCCCAAATGCACCTAATTTTTGGTTAGTCCGCAAACAATTTACAAAGGAAAATGATTTACAAAGAAATTAAATTATTAATAATAAAAGTACCAACTTTAATTTGTACTATTAAAAGAGTGTGTGTATATAATGTATCCCAACCTCTAGTATTTAGCAATATATTGCTAAATATATCCTTATTATATATATTATTGAATATATATTATATTTCATATTTAATAGTCATTTATGAACCATAACAAGCTTTTTTCAGAGAGATAGTATAAAATATGGGGGTGAGGGTTCTTTTTATATAATTCAATGAGAGAAGAAAATATTTGTTTTCATTAAATATTCTCTAGTCTACATAAACAGTCAAAAGTGTCTTTGCATTACATAAAATTAAGATATTTTTGCATATTTCATCATTTATAACCACCAAACCAAAGCTTATTCTCTATTTTACTCCTACAGCTCATGAAGTCACCTTCTCTACAGACCACCATTCAACTCCATTGAAATCACTCCATGGAACTCACTCGTGTGTTTTTATACTTGTAGAGTTAATCAAATACCGTGGTTATAAAAAAGACTGAAATTTTGACATTCAAAATCTATTTGCATTTCCATTCCATTTCTATCTTGTCCGTTCCTTTAACAAATGTCACTGAGCATCTACCACACAGCCAGCCTGTTCCAGGCACTAGGGAGGTTGAAGTGAAAGAGACATATCATCCTGCCCTCATGTGTAGTTGCATTTTAGGTGGGAAACAGACAATCACAGAGTAAACACATAAATAAATCATTTCAGATAAGGGGAAGAACTATGAAGAAAATAAGGCAGGGTAGGGGATAGAGACTAATGAGCAGGGAGGAGAGGAAGGAGATATTTTAGATAGAATGTTGTAGAAATTCAGAAGCTGCCCTATTTTCTGTTACTGTAACATTGGGCTTGGCTGGTTTTCATCCATTACTACATCCCCCCTCTTCTTCCTCCACCTCTGGAGGGAGAAGAAAGGGAAGGAAGAGCAAAGGACAGATTTCCGTGACCGAGTGAGACTGATTTTGGCTGCAGGTAAAGAAAGAGGAGGAGCAAAGAAGTGCCAGGAAATGGCTTTGGCTTCAGCTGCCCAAGAAGAGAAGATGGACTCCAGCAAGAGAAGGTGGTACAGAAACCTCGCTGCTTCACGGGGAGGACAGAAAGGGGGACAGGAGAGGAAGAACCGTGGGCCAGAGGTGGGGTGATAGCAGGGAGTGGTGGGAAGGGAAAAGGCTTCTGAGATCCCCGTGATGCGTTCATCCCTTCCACGTGAGCCTGGCTGCTCTGAGGATTTGCTTCCTTCAATCGGCAAAATGCATGATAGACTGACAGGCATGAACCAAGGGTCTAGCCTGGGATCTTCCACTCTCCAAGAGACGGCCTTTGAATGGAATTCAAGAGGTCCAAGGACCCAAATGTTAAAAAAAATAATAATAAAGTGGGGAGGGGAAGGATAGGAGGGAAGGATGAAGAGAAGAAAAGATATCTATAAAATATTGAGAGCATAAAATACATCTTTATTTTCACTACCTTCTAAGTAAAATTAAGCAGTCTTGTCAAATGATGCAGGGCACATTACCATCGTTGCAGATATCAGATATCTTTAAATATTTTATTCATTACTATTTCAAAATTCTAATGGGGAGGAGGCCTGTCCCTGCTTCTCATTTCTTGCATTAATAAAGAAGCACCTATGTTACTGTATCTCACGCTTTCTTAAATATTCTAATGACTACATTTCGATATAATTGGCTTACTTTGTTATCCCCTGCATTAGGTTCTATGCATTTAAACGTATAATGCTGAGGAGGTCAGAAGCCTCCGCAGACGGCCAAAGTGGCTAAGAAACCCTGTACTCGACTCTGCTGAAAGCCAGCCTGGGGAGAACAGGATCCTCGGAGTCATCCGTGCCGGGGGAGCCTGAAGAACTGCCCAAGAACACACAGGGCCACACTCAGCGCTTGCCTCTGGGGCTCCAGGCACTCAGTTCAGGGCTGATTCATAATAATCAGGACTCTGGCTGGGTGCTTGGGAGTATTTCATCCTGCGCGTTTGGGTCCTGTCAGACATTCCAGGTGACGTAGCGCCATCTGGTGGCACATGTTCCTCCTCTGCTGCCCACTTCTATTTGTTTCGTGGCTAGGAACATTCACAGCAGAACACATTGGCATTTAGAACGGTCAGTGCCTGGCTCGACCCCACTCCTTTCCACAGCCTGTGTCCAGTCTTGCCAGTTCCCCGTGTCACAGACTTGATGCATGAGAGCAAGTTCCCCGCGTCACAGACTTGATGCATGAACTCCAGCAAGGTTCTGCAGAACCACGCCTATGTGTCGTGTATAGAAATGTTCAGCAGGGGCAGTGCTTGGCGTTGTTCACATTTCAGTTCTCCCAAAGCTTCAATAATGGTGATGGTCTCTCTCCCTAAAAACACCTCTTCATTTGTGCCAGTGCCTGGAGCACTTCAAATGCAAGGTGCACAGAGAGAGAAAGGGCTGTGGGCAGGATAGGATAGAAGTCTGTTTCCGTCTGTCTAGAGGCTGCCGTCGGCATTGATCTTAGTGGACTCTCTGGGTTTCTGACACACTGATCCTGGATTTGCTTCCAAGTTTTGGTCTCCTTGTCCTTGAGTCATCAGTTGTGATACTGGCTCCTCACTGGGCTCCGTGCCTCCCCCTCGCCTCCCCGACCACTTCTCCTGACTTCCGCTGCCCCTCCCCGGCCTTTGCTCTCAGATTATAGCAACAACCTCCCGGCTGCGCTCCTGTTCTCCACCCTTGTTGCCCTGAGTTCGTTCTCCACATGCAGAAAGAGTGATCCTGCAATGACACAAGTCAAACGGTACCATTCCTGTGCTCAGAATCCTTCTCACTCAGAATGAAAGTAGAAGCCTTCACGCTATCCTGCAAGGCCCTGCAATCAGGCCTGAAGGAAACTGACCTCGCCTCCTACCCCCTTTGCCCTCACCAGCAGCACAGCATCTCCTCTGTCCCTCACGCAGGCCCGGCAGGTGTCTGCCTCAGCACACTTGTACCTGCTGTTCCCCTCTGCCTAACACACTGTTCCTCCAGGTACCAACATGGCTCATTCTCTCACGTTCATAGAACCAGAGACCTGTATCCTACCTTATTTTAATTTCCTTTTTTTTTTCTTTTTATCTTCACCCGAGGACATTTTTCCACTTTTGTTCAGAGAGGAAGGGAGGGAGGGAGAGAGAGAGACTGAGAGAGAGAGAGAAAGAGAGAGAGAGAGAGAGAGAGAGACATTGATGTGAAAGGGACACATCGAGTGGCTGCCTCCCACACAACCCCATCCAGGGCCAGGGACAAGCTGCAACCGAGGTACGTGCCCCCAGCGGGAACCGAACCCGGGTCTCTCTGGACCGCGGGCCGATGCTCCAACCGCTGAGCCAAACCAGCCAGGGCTTAATTTTCTCTGCAGTACTTATTATCTAACATTTAGTGTGTTGTGTGTACTAATTTTTTGTCTTCCTCCTGCTAGAATATGCTCTCCAGGAAAACAGTGATTGTTGTCTCTTCCGTTAGTGATATTTTCCCTGTCTAGAAGATGTGCCAGTCACAGAGCAAAACTCCAGTGTGTGCTCTATGAAAGGCTCCTATTTCTTGCCATCAGGAGATCACACTCTACCTGGTGCATGGACCTTCTTACACCACCTGCAGTGAGGTCTGTCCCCCACCCCACCCCAGACTCCCCTGGCCTGCGAGGTCACTGGAGGACCCCCTCATGCTCTGAGCTATAGCAGGTTTCTCTGCTTCCTGTAGCATGAAAAGCAAGACCCTGAAAAGCAGAGGGACCCAAATCTACTTTGCATGTCAAATTCGAACCAACCCTAGGACCCGAGAATCACTGAATTAGAGGTTTGACTATGGTTACTTGGGGGAAGTAATGATGCACATTGGCCATGCTTGCACAGGATGGCTAGGCTGTAGCTTTTTCTTGAGAACTTTTAAAAAATACCCAATCAGTCTGAGCTGGAGGGTTAGGTATCAGTCTCTTTGAAAAAAATTTTTTTTCTTTATTGATTTTAGAGAGAGAGGAAGGGAGAGGGAGAGAGAGATAGAAACATTGATGAGAGAGAACATTGATTGGCCGCCTCCTGCATGCCCCCCACTGGGGATCAGGCCCACAACATGGGCATGTGTCCTGACCAGGAATCAAACCAGCGACTGCTTGGTGCATGGGTCGATGCTCAACCACTGAGCCACACCAGCCGGCAGGCATCAGTATTTTTTAAAAGCTATTTGGTAGTTCTAATGGACCTTATGACTGACAAAGTACTTTCGTGCATTTTTGCGTGTACTTCTCACAGTACATCCATAGGACGGTTGATGTTTTTGTCCCCATTCTACAGGAGATCCAAGAGGATAACTTACTTGGCAGCCAGGGAGTCTAAGAGCTAAGATTCAAATCCAGTTCTGTCTCCAAATCCAGGGCTTTTCCCCACCAGAGTGCAGCAAAAGCCATCCCTATCGAGGCTGTATATCCATGCAAAACCTCTACTTCTGCTTAATAACATATTTCTAATTGCATTTCACGGTCTGTCCTCTCCAGACTGCCTTATTCACTCGGAGCCTACCACATTCGAGGCCCTCCACAGATGATGTGTTGACCGAGTGAGTGAGTGAATGAATAAATTAATGAACGAAAACGAACAAACAAATGAACAGTCATTGTGCCACTGGCCCATTTGCTCTGTTTTCCTCCCGAATTCATTGTCAGTTTGATGGTCCCGCTCCAGGGACATCTGAGCTCGCGTTTTCCCCACTTCCGAGGAGCTGCCAGGAATCTCCTTTGCTTTCCTTTCCCTCAGAACATTTCTGCAGCTGAACGACGGGCTGAGCCACTGGCATGAAGAAATTAAATTTATCTCTGCTCAGAAATCCAGAACCAGCAGGCTTGTCATGCATAGGTCTCAGAGGAGTAATTCTCTCCCCCAGCAAGTCAGAGAGAAGGGAAGAATGGTCTTCAGTAAGACGTTTCACCAACCAGTTTCTTTCCAGATGAACCTAACAGCTCCCCCGCACGGGGAGAGTCCCATCACCTCCAGGGAGGTGTAGTCACACTGCCAAGCCTGAGACTGGAGCCTTGGCACCACTGGCTTCGGGGGCCGGTCCTTCTTTGTTGTGCAGGGCTGCCCTGTGCATTGTAGGACTGTAGCTGCGCCCCCAGCCTCTACCCACAGACGCCAGCCACACGCACACGCTCTCCTCCACGAGGGTAACTTTGTGTCGTCTTGTCGGGGCCACAGTGCTTGTTGTCAGACATTATTCTGGATGCTTCTATAAGGCTGTTTTTGAATGAGATTGACATTTAAATGGGTGGACTTTGAGTAAAGCAGATTGCCCCCCACAATGTGGGTGGGCCTCACCTAATCAGTTAAAAACTACATAGAACAAAAGGCTGACCTCCCGGAAGCCAGAGGAAATTCTGCCAGCAGAGAGCCTGCGGCCTTGACCTGCAGGGCCAGCTCTTCCCAGGCCTCCAGCCCGCGGGCCTCTCAACCTGGACTGCAGACGTGGGACGTGCCGGCCTCCGTGGTCGTGTGAGCCAACTCTCTAACATCTTCCTCTGTATATCCACAGGTCTCACTGATTCTGTTTCTCTGGAGAACCAGTACTGGTGTTACCTACGCCCCCAAATATTCCCAGGCATTGCCAAAGGACCCCAGGGAACAGGATACTCTCAGTTGAGAATCACTGCCGTGCACAGCGAGACTGGTCCCAGGGAGGCCCACGGCTAGAATAGTCTGGAACCTAGAGGAAGCTAAAATATGTCCTGGGAGGTGTCTTCTGTATGTGGTTTAGTTGGAGTTTGTCTCAAGCCTGACCCGGCAGCAGAGGTCTCAGGAATCCCTGAGCTTAAGCTAAAAGTAATCAGCTCTCGTCTTCAGCCATAAACCCTCTTCTAGAAGAACTATATCATACATTCCTGAATCTGACTTCAAAGAACAACAAAGGCAACGCACCTTTGAATCCAGTCCTGACAAGCTCTCATTTACAGGACTTTCTCTGTCAATTATGTTGAAAAATAAAGCACTACTTGAGTCATGAAGTAGCTCAATCAATGCAGATTTTGGATTCTTATAGAGGGCACCTGAGAGAATCAGTTAACGAGAGAGAGAGAGAGAGAGAGAGAGAGAGAGAGAGAGAGAGGCAAAGAAAAAGAATATGGTCATTATTCCGGAGTTTTAAACTTTAATATTCTAGGTCCTTCCTGAGAAGAGTATGGGTGAATCCAAAAGCGCCTGCATTATGACAAAGATACTTCCATCAACAGTGGATATAAAGGGTTTATGATATGAAATGTGAGAGTAAGAACCAGCAATATTTCTAAATTTGTATATTATTTAAAATGTAGCTTTAAATATGTACATGTCATTAAATAAATATTACATAGATCAAATGGCAGTTCAATTTTTAATTTTTTGAGGTAACACCGTATTGTTTTCCATAGTGGCTGCACCAGTCTGCATTCCCACCAGCAGTGTACTAGAGTCCCCTTTTCTCCACACCCTCGCCAGCACTTGTTGTTTGATGATTTGTTGATGGCGGCCATTTGACCCAGTGATCCCACTTCTAGGAATATACCCTAAGAAGTCTGAAACACCAATCAGAAAGAATGTATGTACCCCCATGTTCATAGCAGCACTATTTACAATAGCTAAGATCTGGAAACAGCCCAAGTGTCCATCAGTAGACGAATGGATAACAAAGCTGTGGTACATTTACACAATGGAGTACTATGCAGCTGTAAGAAAGAAAGATCTCTTATTCTTTGAGACTACATGGAGGGACCTGGAAAGTATTATCCTAAGTGAAATAAGCCAAACAGAGAAAGACAAGTATCATATTATTTCACTTATCTGTGGAATATAATGAACATAACAGTCTGAGGAATGGGGTAGTCCCAGAGACGTGGAAGTGGGGTACAGACTGACAATCCCCAGAAGAGGGGGTGGTGGGGGAGAGAGAAACCACAGAACTTATATGCATGTATGCATGAACAGTGGACATGGACAACAAAGCTGGGACAGGGCGGGGGGCGGGAGCGGGGATCAGTGGGGGAAAAAGGAGAAATATCAGTAACAAAAATAAATTAAATAAAAAAAATATTACAAGGAGACGGTTGGCTAGTTCACCTATATCTTTAAAAAATTAAGTAACCAGCCCTGGCCGGTTTGGCTCAGCGGTTAGAGCGTCCGCCTGCGGTCCGGAGAGACCCGGGTTTGATTCCCGCTAAGGGCACGTACCTCGGTTGCAGTTTGTCCCCGGCCCTGGTTGGTCGTGCGGGTGGCAGCCACTCGATGTGTCCCTTCCACATCGATGTTTCCCTCTCTCTCTCTTCCTCTATCTCCCTCCCACTCTATCTGAACAAAAAATGGAAAAATGTCCTCGGGTGAGGATACAAAAAAAAAAAAAAAAAAATTAAGTAACCAAGTTGGCCCAAAGGTACTTTGGGGGATTCTCTCGCTGGCAGAGGGACGAGCCCCATGTATTCAAGCACACGTGGTATTTGTTAAGGCAAAAGGATCAGAAGTGCAACAACTCTCTCTTACTTCTCTCGCTCTCCCTCTGCTTCTCGACTCTTTCCCTTTTGTCTCCCCTTCGCTTTCCTATTCTCATCCTCTTCTGCTTCATTCTCTCACTTTGTCTTCTGTTCTCCTGGCGTTGCTCACTCTCCTTCCTTCCTTCGTATTCCTTGCAAACATGTGCCTTTCGAACATCTCCATGCCCTTGGTCACATGCCCCCATTCCTGTTCACATACCAAATTCTGACGGGAGGAGAGAAGAAATGCAGAAGAAGAGGTAGAAAAAGTCAAGTCTGGTTATGCCACTGAGAATGGCAGCGTGGAGGACCGGGACAGGGATAGACGAGGTGTGGGAAAAGTTGTGCAGAGGTGGTTCCCACCGTGAACTTGGCAAATACTATCCATCACTTCCCATGTGGATCTCAAAACAGGACTTGGGACATAATGTCAAAGTCCTTTGACACATAATGTCAAAAAAGCAAACAGAAAAGCAAAAATAAAGGTTATATTTTAGTTATTCCTTCTACTGAAGGTATGAATGTGCTGCAAGAATCAGCAGTTTTTCTTTTTAAGTCAGATTGATTTGGCTAAGCTCCCACCCACCGGGGGCAGTGCATAGGTTCAGCCGGCTCTGTGCAGACCACTTTCTCACTCACCGGTCAGAGAGTTCTGCAGACTTTAGCTGCCATGAGACTGAGGTGCCGGAGCCTTTACGCTTCAGTTCATGTGGTTAAGAAAGTGTCCACCCCCCGATCCCCACGGCCTCCCGAGGCAGGTGCTTCTGTCTCACCTCATAGTCCCCACATTTCAGGAGTCTGCCCCCCCACCACCTCCACTCTACATGACCACCCCAGTTCACCCTTCTACACCTGCAGTGTTTGCCCTCCCAGAGACTCCAGCTCCTCTTCCAGGAGCCCAGCTTTCTCCTCCTCCTCCTCCTCCTCCTCCTCCTCCTCCTCCCACTCCCTCCTCCTCCGCCTCCCACTCCCTCCTCCTCCGCCTCCCACTCCCTCCTCCTCCTCCTCCCACTCCCTCCTCCTCCTCCTCTTCCCACTCCCTCCTCCTCCTCCTCCTCCCACTCCCTCCTCCTCCGCCTCCCACTCCCTCCACTTCTTCCGACTCCATCCTGCTCCTCCGCCTCCCACTCCCTCCTCCTCCTCCTCCTCCCATTCCCTCCTCCTCCTCCTCTTCCAACTCCCTCCTCCTCCTCCTCCCACTCCCTCCTCCTCCCACTCCCTCCTCCTCCCACTCCCTCCTCCTCCTCCTCCCACTCCCTCCTCCTCCTCCTCCTCCCACTCCCTCCTCCTCCTCCTCCCACTCCCTCCTCCTCCTCCTCCTCCCACTCCCTCCTCCTCCTCCTCCTCTCATTCCCTCCTCCTCCTCCTCCCACTCCCCCCTCCTCCGCCTCCCACTCCCTTCTCCTCCTCCGCCTCCTCCTCCCTCCCTCCCTCCTCATCACCTCTCCTCCTCCTCCTCCCACTCCCCCCTCCTCTGCCTCTCACTCCCTCCTCCTCCTCCCACTCCTTCCTCCTCCTCCTCTCACTCCCTTCTCCTCCTTTGCCTCCCACTCCCTCCTCCTCCCACTCCCCCTCCTCCTCCTCCCACTCCCTCCTCCTCCTCCTCTCACTCCCTTCTCCTCCTCCGCCTCCCACTCCCTCCGCCTCCCACTCCCTCCTCCTCCGCCTCCCACTCCCTCCTCCTCCGCCTCCCACTCCCTCCTCCTTCTCCTCTCACTCCCTCCTCCTCCTCCTCTCACTCCCTCCTCCTCCTCCTCCTCCCAGTCCCTCCTCCTCTTCCTCCTCCCAGTCCCTCCTCCTCCTCCTCCTCCCACTCCCTCCTCCTCCTCCTCCTTGCCTTGCTGAGGATCAGGGGTTTGAGGAAAGGAGACATGCTTCTCACTGTTTTAGTTATAGCTGTGCGAAGGAGACTAAATAGATGCCTCAGTAAATTATTCTCCCATGCTTCTATTTTCTCATTTGCAGACTTTGGTGAGTTTTCTCAAAAGCTCCTGCTTAAAATACTTGAACAAACTGTTAGGTTATTTTTACCTGTTTAAAAAAATCTCAGTTATTCCTAGGTATTGTTTTAAGATATGCATTATTTATTTATTATTGTTTCTCTTGTTGCCATGAAAAAGACAGGGTGGCTAAAGGAGGAACCTGGAATTGGGATGTATGCACTCCGCTCCCTGAGCGTGCTTAATGCGTTACCTGCCTTTCCCCAGCTCCTTTCCTAAGACATGCACTTTCTAAGTGTTTTAAAAGAATGCATGTGGGGCCAGGCCATCTTTTTCCCCGAGGTTAACTCCAAAGTCATTAAATGGCCAGTCACTTGTTGCCTTATAAGGCGAGAGTCTGTAAGACTAATCCTTGCACTTTTTCCTGTATAAAACTCTAAAATCTGTTCCTTCGTTCCACTCCCTGCTGTCAGCGCATTGGGCTGAACTCATGTGACTCTGTAGGGGACTGAAAGAATCCACGTTGTCCTGCCTGCAGCAGATCCTGTTGGTCATGTGGGCTGGCGATTCCTGACCTGGGTCCTTTGCTCTAGCTCTTTGCTCTGCCTGGACACTCCTGTCCCAGGCAGATGCTTGGCGAACTCTGAACCTCTCCAGTGTTTCGTCAGATCTCTCCTTCTCAACGAGACCTACTCGGACCGCCCTGTTTGCTATTGTAACTTGTTCACCCATCCTGATTCTCTCTTTATCCAGCTCCATTTTTTCTTTTAACTCTAGTACTTCTAAAATATCCTACTATGGACACATATGTATTGTTTGTTATTGTTTGATGTTTATTGGCAATGAGTCTTAGTTTTATTGACTAATATGTCCCAAGTGCCTAGGACAGTGCCTGGGACAGAGTAGCCTGTGAATAACTAGAGTTGCTAAATTTGTTGACTAAGTCCTTACCATGCGCCAGGGAACAAAACGGCTCTGACCCCTACACTTGTGAAATGACAGTTCAGCACTGACACTCATTTAACAAATATTATGGACAACCAGCTATGTGCGAGGCGAGCTGTCAGCCTGGAGCTGTACCAGCAGACAGGACAGCGTCTGTCCTCACACAGCTCATTCTTGTGAAGTGATCTGAGGATGTTACAAAAGCATATGTATTCATATACAGGAGATTCTCGGCCACCAGATTTAAGAGTCCAGATTGTTATTGTCATGTCCCTGTCTTGTGGGCTCTAGCTCCCTGCCCTGCACACACTAAATCTCAACAACACGGTGCGTTGGAGCAGACAGTGGATTGTGTACGTCCCCAAAACCTAACTTCTGTTTTCAATGCTAAGCCATACTACTTTGATTCAATGGTTTATGTAATTTATGGTCCGAGGAGCTTTTTGGAGGCTTATTGCTTTGAGTTGCTGAATACTAGCTAGTACATCAAAGACAACACGAGAGAAATGAATCTTGTCCTCCAGTATAGACAAAGAACAGAGGACTGAGCTTCTAAAACCCCGGTGTTAGTTCTGGTTTTTGTCCTGGTCTTGCTGCTAAACTAGTCCTGTGACTGTGGAGGTAGAGATGCTCTCGGGTCTCCTTCCAGCAGAGAACATACTGGACACGAGAGCTGTGGGCGGCTGAAAGCGTCCCGCTTTCGTCCCTCCAGGATGCGCTGCAGCACCTGCACCCCGGCCACAGCCTCCGGGGCTTCCCCAAACCAACAACACAAGGTGCGGCGTATGAGAGCCAGGGCTTCCCTCCAACCTGGGACTCTTCTGATGGTCACTCCTGGCTTCGAGGCTCCTTGCCAGCCTGCCCAAATGCGTCTCCGAGCCTGTCTCCGGGTCTCTTCCTGCACAATGCTTCCTTCCCACACGAAGGCAGAGGTTCTCCCACTGACCCATTCCCTCTTTCCTGTGCCCTTCACGGGCTATTCCCTGCACAGATCTCTTACATTTCTAACTGTCTTTGCTTTTTCTTCCCAGAAAACTTGAAATGGCACCGTTGGTACCCGCAGTGATTCCAGAAAGCTGGCAGTAAGGGGGGCTTGTGGGACTCACCACGGCTGGCAAGGAGGATGGCCATCCACAGCTAGTCCCTGGCACGAGACAGGTGCTCAACCACTAAAAACCCACCGCTGACGACCAGGACGCCTGGCGAAGAGGAACGCCCCTGGCAGTGCGGGGCGCAGGCCCTGGAAGTCATGGGTGCGGTGTGTACGAGGACAGCGCAGCTGGAGGTCTCCCTGCAGACTGACCATGAGAACCAGAAGCAGTTAGTGAAAGGCAAGCGGGGGAGCCGGAGGCTTCTTTGGAAGCTCACAAAGAGGACAATTTGAGGACCAAACCCAAGATTTCAAAGAGTCATGAATCTCCTGAATCTTTTAGATGCTTTATACTGAAGCCAGTGACCTGATTGGGAAAACCTGAGACCCTGAAATAGGGGCTGGGAGGCTGGCCCTGCCGACTGCCCGGACCCGCAGCGGGGCTGGGAGGCTGGCTCTGCGGGGCTGGGAGGCTGGCCCTGCTGACTGCCCGGACACGCAGCACTTGCAGTGGCACATACTCCACACCTCCTTATGAAGAGCTGCACTTCCCTTGGCAGGAAGACACGGTGGAGTTCTCCCTGTAAGACAGCAACTGCTCCCCAACCCCCTGCTTTCCGAACTGCTCCCACTGCCTCTCCTGGTGGCCAGGCCAAGAACTAGGGTTAAATCCAGAATGACCCAGATGAGGGCACGCTGGTCCTGCTGAGTGAGAAAGGAGATTATACCCCAAAGGACCTGCAAGGATTGGCCAGCATATATACCACCAAGAGCACAAGAGACCTAGGTACTGGATTATGAGGGTGCTGGACCAAGGGGCTCCATGGTAAAAGTAAACAAACAGAAAAATGTTGACTTGAGGTCAGCATTTTGGGACTTAGCTTTTCACATCTTGGCAAGAACCTTGGGAGATGGGACAGACAGCCTGGGGAGCAAAGGTGAGATGCCTAAGTTGTCACAGCAGATGGTACGACAGGATACAAAGTAGACAGAAAATAGGATCAGAAACAGTTCATATTCCTCGGAATGAACAATAATATTCATTTACGGTTTTGTACCAGGGCTATGTTAGCTCACCCACCTTCTTTCTTAATATAATTCAAAGAGATCTGGACCATCTGGACATCCTGCAGAATATCACATTGATCCATTGCATCAATAAAATAAAGATATGGCTAGTATGTCAGAGACCTTGGTAAGAAACGTGTTCGAGAAGGTGGGAGATAAACTACAGAAATTCAGCGACAGGCCATTTCAGTAAAGCTCTCGGGAAACACGAAAGCTAGGACTTTAAAAAGGGGTCAGGGGCATGTCATGACACCCCTAAAGTGAAGAACATTGGAACATTGCCTCGCCTTGCACCCACTAGTACAAATGAGGAGGTACAGTGCCAGACAGGCCTCTTCAGGTTCTGGAGGCCACATATTCTGCATCTGGGATTCGGCTTGGGTCCGTGCACCAAAGGACGTGGGAGCTGCCAGCTTTGAGTGGGGCTGCAGCAGGAGGGAGCGTACGGCAGGCCCAGGCCGTAGTGAAAGCAGCCTGCTTGCTTTGACCGGAACATCTGGCAGGCCCTGTGGGGTGGGAGGTGGCAGTGGGGGAAGAGATGCCGTGCAGCCCGACTAGGAGGACCACAACCCAGGGCCTTGGGGTTCTGGAGCAAGGTCATGCCGTCTGGACTGAAGAATTACACACATTTCAAGAAACAGCTCCTGGCACGTTGCCGAGCCCTGACAGAGAATGCTTGACTAGAAAGTACCAAGGACCATCCAATTATAACTGCTCGTATGAGCTGAGATATGTTCCACCTGTCGATTCATAAAGCCAGATGGGCCCTGCCACAATCCATTGTAAGATGGAAATGGGGTATCAGGGCCTGAACCCGAGGAAGACCGAAGGGCATGAGTTAGCTGCCTGACACGGAGCACAGACCTCCCCTCCACACCACCCAGGACTGCACCCTTCCTCGGCTCTCACCTTGGCCAGGTAGCAGACTGCCATCAAATGGCTGAAGGAGGAAGAACAAGCCCAAGCAGAGCTCACAGATGAGTTGGCTCAGTCTGTGGGTGACGCTGAGACTAGACAGCATCATTTCAGCCTCACTTGGGCTGAAACAATGAAGATCTCCCTGACAGGCTAGCAGCGCGCATCACCGTCCACTTTATGTGGAAGAACTGGTGCCGTACGGTCGTGTGACCTTTGCTGTGACACGTGTCCCCTGTTCAGATGCTATGTTATGTAGGGTACATGCATCAGGCACTTCGTGGACTTCTAGGCAGTGGTGCTGGCTGAGGCTCTGTGGGCAGGCAAGCCCATGCTTGGAATAGGACTCTGTCCCTGTGAGGAGAAACTGCTGGCTATTCCTGAATCGAAGGAGCCCTGTGTCATCCACTTACCAGCAGGTGACCTGTTGGTCTCTTTGGGAAATAGTGCCACATCAGGGGCGTAGCATTGGCTTCTGTTGCTGGCAGGTTCTACTTCAGAGGAAGCGGTAATTAGATTGGTAAATGGAAGTTCATGCCATTGGGCCGTGTGTAGCCTCCATCTCTGCCATTCCATTCATGTACCCATCATGCTAGTTTTAGATGCTGGAAATGACTAATGTCAACTGGCCGAGTCATTGTGTGTACTTGGTAGTTCAGCGTTCACGGTGAATGCCTTTCACTGAGTAGTAGCGTGAAAATGTTTACATTCTGTGTCCACTCTCATATGTCCAACCACATATCTTTACCCTGGACCTCCGTATCTCCCCCTGTCCTTCCAGGCCTCTGACCAGCTGTGAGACACTGGCTAACGATTAGGGGATTGGTTCCAGGGCACCCCACTGATACCAAAATCCATGGATGCTCAAGTCCCGTATATAAAATGTGTAGAACCATGCATACATGCCTCTGGTCAAGCCTAAAAACAAACTTTATTTAAACAAAAACTTAAACCGAAAAAAACGTGTTAGTTGTTCTCATTCTAGTTAAAACCCAGAGCTGGTATATGTCGCTTGAGTAGTTTTGTTTTTACAAAATCATAGTACAATTTTAAGTGCTCTATGGATACATGATAATTCCTGGGCTTTGAGTGATATTAACTAATCATTATTTTTATTTCTCCATCACATGCTGACATGGTCTTTCATTGAAGGTGCTACTTTGTATTATAATCAGGTAAACTTTCATTTTGGTCATATGACTTTGCTGCTGCTCCTGAGCATGTCATCAAACAAAGTAAATTAGGACAAGGTCAATTTTGTGTTTACTAGACAGCAACTAGAACATTGTGAATGTGCAGTTAATGTTTAGACTATATTAGTACACTTTTTAGCAAATTTATGGTATTGAAAAACATAATCCTCCCTCCTCCGAAGCAGTTCTTCTTTACTAAAGGAAAATGTGTTGGCAACTGCTCCGTTTCCATGGATGTAGGATTCTAATAGGTCCTGAAAATAAAATCCAATCTTTACTAAAATCTCACTTATGCTTTATATAAATAATGTGCCCTTTATCCCTGCTTATGCATTTTGGAAACAGAGAAACACCACTAATTAGTTAAAAATCCATTAATTAGAACTCTAAAGAACTGATTTTGGGAAAGGCAGATGTGTGGGAGTTGACACTTAACACACTTTATTTTTATGAAAAAGAGAAAAATTGCACAAAATCATTAATTGGGGAGAAAAAAGGAAATATTTTTCAGAATAACTTTCAAAGTGCATAGTTCAAATTTAAACCATTTTCAAATGAAATCACTATAGGAGACGTCAAGGAACAAGGCATTCTACTTACAGAAACAAGTATATTATACATGTAATTCTTTAATTCTGGTGATTGCAAAAGAGGGATCAGAAGGTTACAGGATTTAATCCTCAGTTAACTAGAAAATCAAATCAGCAACTGGAACTCCATTCTTTAAATCAGTGGCTCTTAATTTTAGCTGCATGTTAGCAGCATGGTCTGGGGAACTTTCCAAACGTTCAATGCCCAGGTCCCACTCAGGCTAATTAAATCAGAATTACTGGTTTTGGTTTTGGCTTTTTAAATTCCTCAGGTGATTTTCATGTGTGGCCAAGACTGAGATCACCGCCATGGATACTCCAATTATTTTAAGTTTTAGCTTACTAGTATTAAATTTTGAATTAAATTAAAGCAAATCACTACCACTGGATGGAGGCATATTTGCCAAGTGACCTTTAATTTTACTAGAGTACTGGAAAAAGAGTGAAATCTAAATGCCTGGTTCACATTATGTCTGATAGACTTCCAGTCCTGGTGGTGCCCATGTGACCCAGTTTTAGGCACTGAAATAGAAGGGGAACCTTGCTGGGTTTTCCTTCTAAGATAAAAGGATAGCAGGCTACTAGGGGGGGGGGGGGAAGTGAAGTTCATTCTTTTTCCCATTCTTCTAGCCCTGAACTCTGATATAAATCCCAGAACTGGAAAGTGCATGTTGCAATCAGAAAGTAACAGTGAACTAAATCAGACAAAGACAAATACTGTATGATCTTACTTATATGTGGAATCTAAAGAACCAAAACTCATTGAATCAAAACATACTGGTGGTTGCCAGAGGGGAGTGGAGGGAAATGGGGGGTAGGGAGGATTGATAAAGGTGGTCAAAGGTATAAATGGAGAAAAAATAAAAAATAAATGAAAGCAGCAACTTTGAAAATCAAGTTAACAAGCTAAGCATAGTGGAGCATAGACTCTGTGAAAGAACATGCCTTTGATGACATTGTGGAGTCACTAAACTAGAGCAGGGATTTTCAACCGGTGCGCCATCAGAATTTTTAAAACATGCAATCCCTGACCATTTAGTTAGGGGCACTGATGTCTTTTCCTTTAGATTGTCAAATTAAAAAAATAACAACAGCCCACACAACAATAGCTGTCCCGTGTAAATGAATCAAAATTATACCTACTTTTTGGTGTGTGGCAGAATTTTAGTAATTAGTTTATGTGTGCCATGAGATGAAAAAGACAAAATCGCTGAACTAGAGCAACCAACTACCTTCAGAATTTTGTTGTCAAAAAAATTATTGCTTAAGCCACTACAGTGATACCTCGGTTCTCGAACGCCTCGAATTTCGACCAAATCGGTATTCGACCAGGAGATTCGAGAAACTTTTGTCTCGGAATCCGAACAAATATTTGGAACTCGAACTTCCGAGATGAGGCGAGTTGAGCCGAATGGCGTTCATTCGGCCCAGCGCGCCTTGCTCGCGTCATCAGTGTGAGTGCAGAGAGAGAGTCACGCTTTGTGGAGAGAGTCACGCTTTACACTGAATTTAACCCTTAGACATACTGTACACTTTTATTTCTTGTTGAGACTTATGTTTTTCTACATATTATATACAAATTAGGCCAGTAAATAGGCATTTTCTGGGGCTTGGAACGAATTAATCCAGTTTCCATTATTTCCTATTGGGTTTCATTGCTTCGGTTCTCGAACAATTTGGTTCTCGACCGTCCTCCTGGAACGAATTATGTTCGAGAACCGAGGTATCACTGTATTAGCTGAACTCATTACTTGCAGCCGAAAGCACTCTAATGGACACAACTTGGTTTTCTCTCTGCCTCTCAAGCTATGAATCACTCAACATTTACTATTGGCCAATAACTTTAGTTATTATCGCTTTTGAGTCACAGAACAACCCTGAAAGATAAGTGTTGTTATTCCCATTTTACATATGCAGAAACTGAGGCCATACAAATTAACTCTCTTGTCCATGGCCACAGAGATCTTAGATTTGAAGCCAGATTCATTTGGTTCAGATGCCAATCCTCTTATTTAAATTACTGTAAACCTCTTGGATATGTACAAATCTAGTTGCTCTGATTAAATTGTATTCTATATTATTTAGGAAGAGCATTTTGTGCTTCCAGGAATATACATAACATTCAACATTTTGATTATTAGATATTTGAAAAATTGATGGGCTTAACTTGGTTAACTGCAAAATTACAGGATAAGCTTTGTTGCTGTTCTGTAGAACCACACTTTCAATTCACTATAAACTAAATCACCCAAGTGAATCTATTTTTTGACAACATAAAAGACTTGATAAGTAATATTATTAATATTAATCTAGGGTTTTGGTATGTAATAGTTATTTTCTCCTTGGTGAAAAGGCACATGAATAGTAGGGTGTTGATGTACATGTTTAGGACAGTTATGTGGATATCAGGTGCTGCTGTCTGTGACCTTAAAAATACAAATGTATCCCTTCCAGGTATTGTGTGGTAGGGTGTATTTGTGAAGATTTTTTTTTCTTTTTGGCTAGCATGTACCACAGTATTTGCCTAACGGGCACTGCTGATAGACCTGCAAGTCTTTTTCCATATTCTTTTCTCTTGAGCATTACTGGAGAATTAATGGATTAAGGAAAGCAGTAGAGGCAGCCATGTTCAAAACTATTTTATGTTTCCCCTTTTTCCATAAAACGAGGGGGAAAGACCTACTTGAACTGTTCTCGTGAGACTCAACTGAGCCGAAATGCAAAGGTAAGGGTTGAGGGGGACAATAGGTACTTATCAAACACCTATGGGCTGAGTAGTAGGATAGGTGCCTGGAAAGGAACCATGGCCCTGCCCTCAAGAAGTCTAGTGAATTACCAGGCTCAAGTCTAATGCTTTGAGGGGCAGTCAACTGTGTGATTTGGAAAACAGTAAAATCTGAGCTTGACACACCTGGTATCAATTTCCAATTATTTCACCTTCCAGGTGGCCCTACAAAAGATATGTCAGTGTCCTAACCCCAAAGCCTGTGAAAGTGACCTTACTTGGGAAAGGGATCTTTGCAGATGTAATTGAGGACCTCCGGATGAGATCAATCTGGGGTTATTTCAATGGGCCCTAAGTCCAACGACAAGAGAAGACACAGCAGAGAAGGCCATGTGCAGACAGAGGCAGAAATTGGAGTCAGGCAGTCACAAGCCAAGGAACAACACCTGGACACCAGAAGCTGGAAGGGCGAAGGATTCTCCCCTGGAGCCCCAGGAAGGCGCGTACCTTTGCCGCCTGCTTGATCTTGGCCTTCTAGCTTGCAAATTGTTGGAGAATAAATTGTGTCGTTAGACATGAGTTTGTGGTGTCAGTTTTCTCAACTGTAAATGGGGATACATCCTAAGGAGCCTCATTTTCTGAAGTGGAAAACGAATGGGCAGACGTTGAAAGTGGCAAACATTTACTAAGCACTTACGACCATTCACTGCCCTAGCAACTTTCCATGTATGACTTGGCTATCTCTATGTTACTGATCAGGTAAGCAGGGCTCAGAGAAATTTAGTAATTTCCTCCAAGCCACACAGCAAGCAAAAACCCAAAAAACCGGGATTACAATTCAAACCAACTTCCGAGGTTTCCCTTTTCTCCTCCGCACCAGGCTGCCCAAGAAGATGCAAATCAGCGCACTCTCCAGCACTGGCTGTTTCAGGATTAGTTCAGGCTGCAGGAAAGAACTCGCCAACCAACCCGGCTTCAAACCCTGGTCAGCCCTCGCGAGAAGCCGGTCTTCCTGGCCGCGGAAGCGACAGGGTTAATGACGTCACTTTCAGGAGCCGCTAACACGTCCTCGCCGACGGATCTGTTAAAGGGCCAAAATGCGCGAGCGGCACAGCCTTCGTTCCTCTAGACGAGGTAAACAGGGGTGGGCCAATAGAAATGCAGGATTGCCGTTTCTCTGGCTAATCCCCGCCCTTTTACCCAAGCTCCCCTGCGAAAGAAATGAGTGGCCCCGGGGGGCGGGGCAAGTCCAGGAAGCGGAAGCGGCGGCGGGAGCCGAGCCGCTTCAGCCGGGACCCACGTGTGCGGTGAGTGTGGAGTCCTCCGCGACTCTCTTGGGAGGGATTCGCCCGGTGCCCGGCGCTGGAGTGGGAGGGTCTTGGTGCCGCCCGCGTGGATAGAGGTGTTCACACCTGTCATTCGCCGGGCGGCCTTTCGTGGACTTTTCTGTTCTGGGAGTGGGGAGATTTGACGGGAGCCCGGCGACCGGGCAGCGTCCCGACGCCTTCCTCCCAAGCTGTCCTGGGAGTGCTGCTTAGCCTGACTGCCTTCGCCCTCTGAAACCCTGGCTCGTGCTGCTTGCGTGTCGTACGTTTGACAGACGTCCACTCTGCGCCCCGTCAGTGCTAGGCGCCGAGTTTACAACCCGAACGTCCAGTGGCAAGTTCTGAGCGCTGGAAGGGAAACTCACTGTACTGAGATGGGGGACGGGGGAGTCAGAAGAAGTGATCTTTAAGCCGGCCTAGAGCATGACGAGAGGCAGCCCTGAAATCCGGAAGCCCGGGACAAACCACTTTAAGCAGAAGCGGTATCTTGGGCTAAGTCCCTGAGCTGGGAGCTATAGAAAAGGTACCAATATATTGAGCTAGGATTACAGTGATACAAGGTAAAATTAGAGGGGTAGGGAGGGACGAGGTTCTGTAGGGCTTTGAAGGCCATGGTAGTGGAGTTTAGGTTTTCCTGTACAATGGGAGTATATTGCCATTGCTATACCCAGTTTTAGAAAACAGTGAAGGCTTATAACCAAGGGAGAAACATGATAGGCCCTGGTTATCCTTAGAAAACGTACATGATTTGTATTATTATTGATTATATAATTGGAGAGTATTGATGATGGTTTGGATTAAGGTGGTGGGTTAGAGGTATTTTTGAAGGGGATTGACGACGATTTACTGAAGGACTGAATGTAGCAGACAAGGGAGAAAAACGTCCTTGAGCCATGGAGTGGGTGATGTGCCATTGGCTGAGATAGAAATGAATAGGGTGGGGAAAAGATGAGGATGTTACTGTTTAGGTGTTGTTCGCAGTGGAGATAAAGTTAAATAATTATGTTTTGGACCTAGTAAGTGTAAGGAACATAAATGGAGGCACCAGGTAGGCAGTTAGTTAAACAAGTCTGGAACCCAAGGAGATATTCCTACCGTAGATGCAATTTGGGAGTCCTTAACACAGAGATCCATGGATTGGATGAGCTCACCTAGTGGAAAGGGTGGTGAGAGGGGGAAGACTTGAGTTGCTATTGAAGGTTGACTACTTTCAAAGTGCAGTGCTAAATCGGCCAACATGTCCCTCTGTCTCTGGGAAATCTGCTACTTCCCTTCACAGGGCACAATCAGGATCTCAGCTCGGTGGCTCCCTGAACACTCTACATAACTGCTTATAAACTCTGTACTATAGTTGGTAAATTTGTATCTCACAGGGGTACAGGTAGCAATTCTGAACCTACTGTGTATCCTACTTGTATGCTGGGGTTGAATTGTAGATACTAAGAGGCAAGTTTCTCACTGTGAGAAAAAGACGTTACAAATGAGCAGGAGATTAAGAGGAGAACCCTGTGGCACTTGATTTGAATTGGAGACATTAGTATGAGCTTATTTAATAGATATGGAAATGTACGTTTGTATGTGCACATAGGTTAGTGTATATACATATGTATACTAGTCCTATCTGGTGGAAAGATCTAGAAGCAGTGACACTTCAGCGACAGCAAGCACACCTAGCACTCTTATCCTGGTTTTTAAATACCATTCTCAGTAAAGGAACCAGGGAATGACTGATTTGAGAGGTCACAGAAATAACTTAAAGGAATAACAAATTAAACATTTGGAGTTAATCTTTGTTTTAGCTACATTGTGTGACATGGGGAACTTTTAGTTAATCTTTTATTTTCATCAAATTTGGATATATGGTAAATGCAATCTCTTGTTTGTTTCTGGCTTTTTAGGATAGAGACCCAAGAAAACAAATGGTAATATTGTTAGTTTCTCATCACAAAGTCTTCCCAGGTTATAAGAAACAAACATTGACATGTGTGTCATATTTAATGTAAATAATGGCCTATTTTTAGCCAGTACGATTATGGAAGTATTGCCTCCAAATACACACTAGCCAATATGCCCACGTTAAACTTTATGTGTGTGTGTGTGTGTGTGTGTGTGTGTGTGTGTTTGTGCTGGTATCTTGTTTATTTCAGTTGTAAATCTTAGAGCAGTGATTGTTTACTTCCTGGCCATGTGTGGATACTCACGTGAACTGCCCTGCTCTGTGAATGCAGGGACTAAATGTGGCAGTGCCTACTTCATGACCCTTAGATGAGAGCACGTCAGTGATCGTTTGGGTTTTATTTTTATTTTCCAGAATTGCTATGATGGAAGTCAAAGCAAAAAAGAAATTCACAGGAAAAGGCACAAAGACATCACAAGAAAAAAACAGATTTTATAAAAACAATGGTAAGAGAGCTTTATAAAATATGCTTCTCGTGTAGTTTGGCCCTTATAATTGTAGGAGGGGTTCATGGGATGAAGGGGTATGCAGCAGATTGCAGTCTGTAGTCTTGGGTTAGGATTAGGATTAAAATAATAGGAAAAATCGGTGTTACTGTGTAGGAGGGTGCATGTTCCTTGTGAAAGGAAGACATTTAATAAATTGCCAGGATAATTGGGGGATGCTATAAAAAACTCATATCAGCTTGTGAAGCTGTTGCCTCATGTTAGTCACACTAATTCACCACATTTTATTTTAATGTTTGATAAATTCTGGCTGATTAATACATAATATTGGTAAATCATACACTTTTATATTCATGATTTCTAATTGTGATGTCTTTATTATTCCATCAGGTGTCAGTATTGCGAAATAGAAAAGTCAGAGTCTGTGTAAATGATTACATGTTTCTTAAGCAATCTTTGTTTGTTTTTTTACAGCAATCTTAGAACATAGTTATTGCAATTTTCTTTTTATTTGTTAGGTATTTGATTTGTAAATTTTATTGACCAAGGAAGATTTTTGTCAAATAACTGTATTATAGGCTTTGAAAATTATTTTCAAAAATAAGAATTTTTTTTTTTTTTTTTATCCTCACCCGAGGACATTTTTCCCTTTTTTGTTCAGGTAGAGTGGGAGGGAGAGAGAGGAACAGAGAGAGAGAGAGAGAAACATCGATGTGAAAGGGACACATCGAGTGGTTGCCACCCGCACAACCGACCAGGGCCGGGGACAAACTGCAACCGAGGTACATGCCCTTAGCGGGAACTGAACCCGGGTCTCTCAGGACCACAGGCCGACGCTCTAACCGCTGAGCCAAACCGGCCAGGGCAAAAATAAGAATTTTTGAAAAAATTTTGTTTTGCTATTTTAAATCCTATTCTGTTCCATGTTTGAGAGTAAGACCAAGTATGTTTTGCTAAAGAGAGTGTAATTTTCTAACAAATACAACCTAGTAGATAAAAGAGATCTAGGCTCAGGATCATTGAACTAATAATTATTTATTATTGTCACTAGATTCTGGTTCTTCAAAGACATTCCCAAGAAAAGTTAAGGAAGGTGGACCTAAAATCACATCTAAGAACTTTCAGAAAAGTGCCACAAAACCAGGGAAAAAGGGTGTGAAGCAGTTCAAGAATAAGCAGCAAGGGGATAAAATACTGAAGAATAAATTCCAGCAGGCAGATAAATTCAACAAGAAGAGAAAATTCCAGGCGGACAGTAAAAGTGATGGTAAGCTCTGGTCCCTTCAGCATGGTTTTTGTGGAAGCCTCACCCTGCCCGAGCCTGTGCCAGAACCACTGTGCACAGGGACTCTGGAAATCTGTTAGAGACCACCTGTTCCTGTTCCTTGACAGGCAGCCTTTGGCGAAGAGTAGATGGGATTAAATAAATAACAGAAATCATCTTCCTTGGTCATATTGTCCTCTGGTGCTAAGAGTTCCTTATATCCTAGGCCCGTGCTGAGTTTTCCTAGCTGTGAGTTAAGCTAAGTTGTAATGGCTTTATATAGAGGAATCTCAATAAAACATTCCTTTTTGTAGGCTAGCATTTATTCATTTAGTCATTAAACAAATATTTGAGTTTTCTATACACTGTGTTTGGAGATGGGGGAAAAATTAAGTAGTAAGTGTACAGGCCCTATCTAATCAACACAGAAGCCAGCTTTAAATAATTAGTGCGTCCAGCTAAATATCCTCCTTGGCTGAGGACATCTTGGTCAACAGAAGACATACAGACCCTGCTTTCACAGAGCTTAGGCCACTGTCTACAGTCAACCCATCAGATAGCTCTGGTCCATCAGGCAGTCCAAGGAAGGTGTAGTATACACATGGTACATTTGACTTTCATCGGTTCAGGACAAGTTGTTAACTGATGGGATGTACTGGCAGGGCTCCTATTTGTCCCTTGAAACAAACTGCTGTGCTCTTTGTCGTGATGTTCCAGGGATCATTTCTAAACCAGAGCTTTGCTATCTGTTGTACAGCTTGCCCGTCTTGTGTATTATTTTGCACTGGTTTCAGGTCACACATGCTGTCGTACATACACCTTCTCTGCAGCATCTTGGGCATTTCTTTGGTGTCTTTCATTCTCTTCCTCCAACTTGGCATATCCTAACGCTCCTTTGTTGCCACCTGAGACCACTGCCAAACGGCCTTCTCAGTCCAGTTCCCTAGCCCTGGTCCCTGCTCTCTATTCTGCCTGGGGCTGTTCACTAGAGGAACAGCAGCCTTCAGACGGGGAGGTTGGGAGAGAAGAAGGGAGGAACATTTTTCATGGTTTCTCATTAGGCCTGCATGGTCCTTTCCCACTCCAGCTCCAATGTTTTCTCTTGGTTCTTTTTTCTTCCTCTTTTCATCCTGCCCACACCTCATAGTTTCTCCTTCAGGTTCTCTTTTCCATTTTCTCTTTCCCACCCTCTCGAATAGCTCCTAAGTCTTCCTTTCACTACTGGGATTCTTGGCACCTGCATTGTAAATGCACACAATCTCACGTTAAGGTCCTATCATGCTATAGTCTGGTTCCTTCTGCTATGGGATATATGTTCCTGGCATTTCAAAATGGAACTCTGATTTTATTTTTCTCGTATTTTTATACTAGCAACTGAGGGGGATTGGATACTAGACATCTCCAAAATTGTTATGTCTACTACATCCTCATAGATAAAACAATGGCCTATGTTAAGGGTGCCCAGATGCTTGTGGAATTAAGTGAGCCCTGAATCAGTTTATTGTCCTCTGCTATACTGTATATGATGGTCTAATAATAATGGTGAATGTGCCTCTGTTATCCACAACCCTCTCTTACCAGGCAAGGAACAAATATGTTGCATATTGTATAGCCATTAAAAAATACGGTTTTGAGGAATATTTGTTTTCATGGAAGAATGCTTATAATATAGTTATTAAATTTAAGTGAAGACAGATTCTGAATTTTTAGGAAGAGTAATATAAAACATGCATAAGTAAAAAGACAAGAAGGAAATAAAATGTTAATAGTTATATCTAAATTTTGGGATTATAGGAGACTTTTGCATTTTCTAATAAGTTTTTTATGAGTGTATTTTCTAATCAGAGAAGGAGATATTTAGAAAAAACTAATTCTAGAAAGAGTTCTTTGCGGGATATTCATGTTAACAATACACATTTTATTAAGGTGTTCTTTGTTTGGCCTCATCAGGCTTTTTGATTCATTTGGTAAGTTACTTAGATTTTGAGAACAAAAATACTAATAGGAAGACACTTGACTTTATAGAATTACTCTGTAGAGAACTTAAGAATTTTCATTGTGCATTGTCATGAGTAAAAGGAAACAACGCATCGTTTCAGAGTTGTCTCTGGATTTGAATCCTGACTCTGCCACTTATTAATTGTATGACCTTGAACTAGGAGCTTGACCTCTTAATTTTGATGCCTTTTGTTTCCCCAATGTGAAAGGGAGAGTAATAATTGTACCTACCTCTTAGCATTTTCAGTATTCAGTACAGTATTAAGGATAGTCATTCCACTATACATTATCTCTAGACCTACTCATCCTACGTAACTACAACTTTGTACCCTTTTTTTTTTTTCATCCTCACCCGAGGACATTTTTCCATATTTTGTACAGATAGAGTGGGAGGGAGAGAGAGGAAGAGAGAGAGGGACACATCGAGTGGCTGCCACCCACACGACCAACCAGGGTCGGGGACAAACTGCAACCGAGGTACGTGCCCTTAGCGGGAACCGAACCCGGGTCTCTCCGGACCGCAGGTGGACACTCCAACCGCTGAGCCAAACCGGCCAGGGCCAACTTTTGTACCCTTTAACCAGCATCTTTATCTTTTAATTTTCCCCCCTCCCTCCCCTGGTAACCACTGTTCTACTCTCTGCTTCAACGTATTTGACATTTCTAGATTCTACATTTAAGTTCAATTTTACAGTCTTTTTTCCTTTCTGTGTCTACCCCGGAACTCATCTTGTAAAAAAACCAGCGTGGCTCTGTTGGTTGAATGGTGTCCCGTGCACCAGCAGGTCTCAGTTTCAATTCCCAGTCAGGGCACATGCCTGGGTTGCGGGCTCAATCCCCAGTAGGGGGTGTACAGGAGGCAGCTGATCAATGTTTCTCTCTCTCTCTCTCCCTGTTTCTTCCTCTCTCTGCAATCAATAAAAACATATTAAAAAAAAATTGAGCCCAACTTGTGTGGCTCAGCGGTTGAGTGTTGTCCCATGCACCAAGAGGTCGCCAATTCGATTCCCAGTCAGGGCACATGCCCAGGGTGTGGGCCTGATCCCCAGTGAGGGGCATGTAGGAAGTGGCCAATCAATGTTCTCTCTCATCCATGTTTCTATCTCTCTCTCCCTCTCCCTTCTTCTCTCTCTCAAATCAATAAAGAAAAAAAAAATTCACCTTACAATAGAGTTGTTGTAAGAGTTAAATGACTTAATATATAACAACACTCAGAATAGTGAACTTTTTATTACATTATTTTTCCTGTTTTAATTTGGACTAATTAATTAGTCTAATTATTCATACTAATTAATTTGAACTAATTTTTGTTTTCCTTAAGAACTGATGCCTTGGCTGGTTTGGCTCAGCAGTTAGAGCGTTGGCCCGCAGACCAGAGTGTCTTTGGTTTGGTTCCCACTAAGGGCACGTACCTCGGTTGCAGTTTGTCCCTGGCCCCATTTGGGGTCATGTGGGTGGCAGCCACTTGATGTGTCTCTCTCATATCAATGTTTCTCTCTCTTCTCTCTCTCCCTCCCACTCTATCTGATAAATGCAAAAATGTCCTCGGGTGAGGATAAAAAAAAATTAAAAGAACTGATTATACTTAAAATCCAATGAACTTAATGTTCTGAAGTAGAATTTTATTTTACAATTGGAAAATATGCTTAAAATTTTGGAATTGCTTATACCATCCTTTTAGTTTCCTTTTTTTCTCAATAGGTATCCTTTTAATCAATAAATAGCTGTTGAATGAGTGAATGGTTATTTTCAATCAAATTTAAAATGTATTAACTGCTCAGAAAATGAAATAAAGCATAAGTTTATAGAGACTGATACTGTCCCTCTTCTGGCTTCCCCGTTGAGTATATATATAATATATAGATCGTGATCAGTGTTTGCCCTATGTACCTGACTTGTACTTTATGGCATTCAGAATGTTAAGTGTAATTGGAAATAATTTCTATGACTAGAGTCAGCAGCCAAGAAACCCAAATGGGATGATTTCAAAAAGAAGAAGAAAGAACTGAAGCAAAGCAGACAACTCAGTGATAGAACCAACTATGACATTGTTGTTCGGGCAAAGCAGATTTGGGAGATCTTGAGAAGGTAACGCTACTTAATGGCACCTTTATTAGTCCCTTTGAGATGACAGAAGAATAAGAGTGTACCTTGTAAACAGTGAGATGTCCTAAAACAAATGACATAGCACTTGGATTCTTTAGGGAGCATTCACCACACTCCAGTGGAGGCGGCATCAGTATTGGGGTGTTTGCTCATTGTGGAAATGTGGGGCATCATTAGGATGATGTCAGATATGTTTATGAAAATGTATGAGAGGTAAATTGGATTTGACACCCTTCCTGAAAGAACATGGGGATAATTTCTTATCATCTAGGTTTTGAGATACTTAAGTACTGGGTATCTTGCACTTGTTTTATTATTTTCTTTACTTTTGAAGTTCTGGTTGTTAAGATTGAGATTGATGCACAATTATAACTTGTAGGCTGAATTTCTGCCTTTGAGAAAATTACTTTTCTCTGGCTGCTCTAGAATAGTAATTTCAATATCAGAAGGTTTGCTGCCTTCAAAGAGGAAAATCACACTTGACTGGGTAAACATACACTGAAATGGTTTTTAGTTTAAAATAATGTCTTTGCTTAAGCTATGTTTCCTCTCCCTGTTATTCTCTTTTATAGAAAAGACTGTGACAAAGAAAAAAGGGTGAAGCTGATGAGTGATTTGCAGAAGTTGATTGAAGGAAAGATTAAAACTGTAAGTAGGGCATAATTGCAACTTTAACTCTTGAAATTCACTTAATCTCAGTAAAGGGTAGTTGACCATTGCCCGGCCAATGTGGCTCAGTGGTTGAGCGTCGACCCATGCACCAAGAGATCGCCAGGCCGATTCCTGGTCAGGGCACATGCCCAGTTGTGGGCCCGATCCCCAGTGGGGGGCATGCAGGAGGCGGCCGATCATGTTCTCTCTCATTAGTGTTTCTATCTCTCTCTCCCTCTCATTTTCTCTCTCTCTAAAATCAATAAAGGAAAAACAAACAAAAAAATAAATGTATTTAGCCCAAAATTTCAAATGCTGACTAAATAAAAAGTTTAATAGTGAGAGAACTTATTTCTGGGAAGTTGTAAAAGGACTATCAAATATTTGGCTGTGTCATTTTAAAATAATTTACTTAAGATAAATCAGTGGTCTTTGAAGTTATTGTGAAGAATTTATTAGTTCAATAATATGTAGTAAAATGTCTTGTTCTGAACTCCATATACTTTTGTATGTTCTAAATTGCTGGCTTTTTGTGTGTGTGATGCAAACATGATTACTTCTTTTCTTCCCTGCTTTACAAACATGCAGAGATCTTTAAAACATTGTAGATTTGGGAATTCTAAAGTGATTTTCATTGTTGCTGTCTAGGTCTGTTTTATAATAAACTTCAGTTGACTCATGTTGTTGGATGAATACTTAGTGACCGTTCACCTGTGAGACAACAGACACAATAGCTTTGGGGATGCTGGAGGGGCAGCGTTTGGCAAACCGTGTACGTAGGTCTCACAGGCTGCTTTGCACTTTGAAGGAATGTCTTGAAATAGCAGGTTGCCTGCTGCTGCTTTCTTATAAATCCAGGAAGATGTTTTTAGAATAGAACTGTTTCTCCACTCTAGCAGTCTGTTATCCTCTATTTATAAATATTTTACACGCAGGATTATTTTCCAGTTACCCTTAGGTTATTACTACATGCCTGTGGATGTGGGAGTTAGTCTGGTGTTCAGATCACTCTACTGCTTAACGTATCTGCACCTTTGGACAGTGACAACCTGTTTATTATTTACTGTGTGCTAGGAGTTGTGCTGAACAATGCAGGTGTTGCCTCCTTTACCTTAAGCAGCGGTTCTCAACCTGTGGGTCGCAACCCCTTTGGGGGGTCAAACGACCCTTTCACAGGGGTCGCCTAAGACCATCTGACAATACATATTTCCAATGGTCTTAGGAACCGAGACACTGTTCCTCTGTCTATCTCCAGTCAGGTCTGCCCACATACAACATGAGGAACTGTATTAAAGGGTCGTGGCATTAAGAAGGTTGAGAACCACTGCCTTAAGGTCATTATTTCTATTAGACACTTAATACATCTGGGACACAGACAAGTTAACTTTCATCTCCAGGGTCACGGGGATAGCAGGTTTCTTAACTTCTCATTAACTTACTTTTCTCGTCTTGAGGTCTAAATGAGAAAAGGATATTTAAAGCACGTATATTGGTTATATAACAAGTAATCAATATATTGATTACACAAAAACAGCCTTATTTAAAAAAGAAAATTTTAAGTCTATATAAATATACCTTAAGGAAATTTTTGTGAAATCTGCGACTTTGATGGGTGTGTACTTTCACCTTCTGATTTGTTGGGATTAAAATATTTTACAGACAGACTGAACAACAAATAATAAACACTATTACAGTAGCGTAATAAAAAATAATTTTGAGTGACTGGTTATATTTATAGCAAGTCTTTCATTGAGGACCTAATCCATCCAGTAGCTGTGAGTGGGAGATAGGTTGGGGGATCAGATTTGAAATATACCACATTTCTAGGAATATAATTGGATATATGTTTAAGGAATATAATGAAAATGTGAGAAATGGAGAGATTTAACTTATAATTGCCAGTGTGTGTATAGGTTTATTGTGTAGTCAGACTTTTTTTTAAAACCAAACATTCTTAGATTTTAAAAACCATAGAATAATCACATTTTTGAATTGGAAAATTCTCCTTATAAGGAAAGTAATTTTGAGATAAATGAAAAATATAGTGTATATAATCATTAGACAGGTTCGGTTTGATTTTTGGTTTTAATAATGATAGGAATCTTGCAAAATGGTTAAATTATCCCTGTCTTAATGCCATATTGTAGGCAGCGAAACAAAAAAAACGCCATTTTGTACAATTAAAACAGGTATTTTGCCTAGCCTGTGTGGCTCAGTGGTTGAATGTCAACCCATGCTCCGAGAGGTCACTGGCTCTATTCCCGGTGGGGGCACATGCCCAGGTTGTGGGCCAAATCCCCAGTGGGGGGCATGCAGGAGGCGACCGGTCGATGTTCTCTCTCATCGATGTTTCTATCTCTCCCTCTCCCTTCCTCTTTCTATAAAATCAATAAAGAAAAAAATAAAATAAAAAAACCACAACAAAACAAAACAAGCAAACAAAAAAACCCCAGGTATTTCTACTCCCCACTAGCCCAGATTTAATTTTATCCACAACGACCCTACCTTTTTTCTAATAAGGAATTCTGAAAGAGGTAGCAATAACACATAAATAATAGGGAGAGAAACATAAATCTCGGAGAGAATGGGTCTAAAGGCCCAAACTGTCGTTCCTGCAGATTGCATTTGCCCACGATTCAACTCGTGTGATCCAGTGCTACATTCAATTTGGCAACGAAGAGCAGAGGAAACAGGCTTTTGAAGAACTGCGAGGTATTTCTATGTTTTAAGATTAATCGTAATCATTTCTAATGAGTCACTTGTTTTTTCTGGAAATACCCAAGACTATCCTGGAAACGAATTCTGTTGTGGGGAAGCAGTGTGTCCTCTGTGGGACCTTTATTGTTTTTGTTTGTTCTTTGCCTGGGACAGATAGTTGTTTGTATTCCCAGAATTGTGCATTTATTTAGTTCTTTCCTTTTTTCTAAGGAGTCATTGTAATTTATTTTGTTTTCCAGATGATTTGGTTGAATTAAGTAAAGCTAAATATTCCAGAAATATTGTTAAGAAATTTCTCATGTATGGGTGAGTTGTTTTATTTATAAACTATATTTTTATTAGTTTTTTTAAAGATGTGGATACCGATTGTGTGCAAATGTTACTTAAAAGTCTGTGACCATAATAATGGCTCTCAACAGATGCTTGTAATGTTGCCAGGGAATGTGGTCTTACAAACAATTATTGAAATTAATGTAAATCGATGGTGCTGCCTTCCCCGTTCTTAGGAGTGTATGTTGAAACCCTGAAAGAAGAGAAGTAGGATAATTATTGTAATTTGTTACCGGTTTTTAGAGGGGAGTGGGTTGGGAGGGCCAGGTGAGCAGACACAGGGGCAGAGTCAGTGTCAAGATGGGAGGATTTCCTGAATTAGGTGGAATTGATACTCGTCCTGATTTTTCTTTTTGAGTGTAATAATGTGCCAAAATTTGCTAATCAACATTAAAAATGTGCCGTTAACAAAATTTTCAAAAACTATTTCTGACTGTAATTATCAGCCTCTTGATTTTAGGATGTAGTGAAAATACTTATGATTAAGCCCTGTTTGAAAAGAGCGTCCTTAGGATATGTTTTATTCATATTTCCCTGCGTCTCTGACTTTCACCTTGTCCTTTTCTCCTGCCCACTTTTTTCAAGCCCAACAATTTAATGGGAACTGACATTTATTGAGCACTTATTAGGAGCTGGTCACAGTTCTCAGTACAGCTTGACTCATTTAATCCCCACAACCACCTTATTCTTTCTATTTTATGAATGAAGAAGCTGCGGCACAGAGAGCTTAAATAACTTGTCCAGGCTCTGCAGCAGAGAAGCAGAGCCAGGATTCGGCTGCTGGGTAACTTAGAAAGCCTGAGGTGGAAGTACAAGGCAGTGTGACTTTCTTTCTCATAAGCACTTCTCTGTGGTAGACCCCCCGCCACCCCCCATGATGAGTTGGTCTCAGGAGCTATGTTGGTGTCAAGTTATATTTTGTTGTCACCCAGCTTTCTCCTTGTGTCACTTATCCTTTCCCATTGGCTTTAGGAGTAAACCACAGATCGCAGAGATAATCAGAAGTTTTAAAGGCCACGTGCGGAAGATGCTGCGACACGCGGAGGCCTCGGCCATCGTGGAGTACGCGTACAATGACAAAGCCATTCTGGAGCAGAGGAACATGTTGACAGAGGAGCTCTATGGGAACACATTTCAGCTCTATAAGGTAGCACTTCAAGGCATTTTCCTAGCATTATCCTTTTTCTATGTGCAGTGGCTTACCTTCTGCCCTGTTTTCAGAATGTATTTTTGCTTTGGCTGGTCCTTCAAGAGACCATCTTAAAGGAATCTTTTTTTTTTTCATGGATTATTTTGTCTCTGGTGTATTGAGAGCAAGAGATTATACTTTGTCTTTCACCCAGAGCACTATTTTTAAATCCCCTTTAAATGGAACTACTTTTGATACTCCCAATTGCTGTGTGTAATGCTTCAGTGCTTCTGTTTCTGCAGTCAGGTAGACCGAGGTAGAAGACCTTCCCAGTGTAGCTTTGCAGCTCCCCCACCCAGCTCTGGCAGAAGTGCACTGGGCTCTCTGTTGCAGCCTTTTCCTGTGTTTCTTCATGTGTGTGGATTACCCTTCTCCAGAGTATATCTAGAGAGGGAGGGGAGTAGAGAGACCCAACCTTGGATATAGTCAGGGATTGAATCTGAAAAAGGCCATTAAAGGGACTAGGACGTTTAAAAGATCTATTTCAGACCTTGGGACATAAATGCCTACACTTAGCTCCAGGGATATGGATTAATTCCTTGGTTCCCTCTACCAGTCAGGTTCAGTTCCTGGGTTGAATTTAGTGCTTTATTTCTTTTGTGACAGTCACTATAGCAATATGCGGGTAGGTACAAACCACATGATGGCAAGGATTTGCAAACTGACTGCTTGCTCTTGTGGTTAGACATATGCTAGGTGCTTGACAAGTACCTGTTGGCTGGTTGAGTTGGTTGGGTGCTTGGCCTGGCTCTCTAAGTACATTGGTGGGCGTATACAATGAGAAGCAGATACTCAGGACTTCCTCCATGAGTTTATTTGCAGCAGGGCTTTTGTTATATGAATATGGGAAATCTGAAAAACCAAATTTCAGTTTATTTAAAATGACTATGATTGGTTTTCTTTGTTATGAAGCTGAAGAAACTTGATTACATGTAGAAAAATTTGATTTTTCTTTGTTGCAGTCGGCAGATCACCCAACTCTAGACAAAGTATTAGAGATACAGCCAGAAAAAGTAGGACTAATCATGGATGAAATGAAACAGATTTTAACTCCCATGGCCCAAAAGTAAGAAAGCTATTCTTGTTTTTTTCTTAACAAACAGCATTTGAAGGAGGAAAGTTTTGTATAACCCTTGCATGGAAAGGGTGGATGGTTTTCCAAATATAGTCTGTCATTTCAGTTGGATTATAAGATTTAGAAGTTGGGCATGTGACCTTCGTATTGGAACCATGGTGGCGGGATTAAGGGATAGCCTGGGTGTGAATCCTGGTGCCCCACTCAAACTGTGTGACCTTGGGCAACTTAGCCTCTCTGTGCCTCAGTTTCCATATCTATAAAATTGGGATAATAGTACATATTTCATAATTTTATGAAGATTATAAATGGGTTGATAGTTCCACAACACATAGAACATAAAGGCAACATGTTTCTGTCATCTACTTAGAAAACTTGAGGTCTTTGGTACCTGATCATCAGCCTCCACTGTACACCTGAATTCACCAAGTGTCATGCTAGGAAGCTTAGGTCAGTTAGTGTTGCAGTTGCTGATACTGTTTTGATCTATTCAGGTTTTAACTAGGCTAAAATTATTTTATGAAACTGGTGGATACTTAACAGAAAGAAAATAGCTATAAAAAATAGGTCCACATATAGATTTCTAATCATGTGTCCATTGTTGGGTAAAAAAAATTTAGATATCCTTGTTTAAGAGAGGGTATTTTGAATGATTTCATCCTTACTGATTAAATACCAGAAGTTTGTACCCTGGTTTGGTCATGGATGGCAAGCATAAAACATTTTTATAGTCTAAAAGTTTTGCTAAATCTTAATAGTGCTGAAAGATATAATGTGTCTTGACAAATTACATTTGCTAAAACCATTTCACTTACTTTGATTATTTTAGAACCACTGAGGTTACCTATATCTATATTACTATAGCTCCAGACCTGATGTATTCTTTTTTTCCCTTTTTCTGTTTTCAGGGAAGCTGTGATTAAACACTCATTGGTGCATAAAGTATTCTTGGACTTTTTTACCTATGCACCCCCAAAGCTAAGATCTGTAAGTACTTGGTTTTAGTTTTTAAACCAAAACATAGAAGACCCATGTTAATATGTAAAGCACCGCTTTGATACACATTGTCTTTTGGAACTGTTAAAGAGTTGTTTCTTTAGGGAAGATAATGCATTAAACTAGCTTTCTGCTAAATGCATTTAGATTTTTACCAGAGGACAATAGAATTGACCATACTTCATTGAATTTTGGTATTTTAATTATAATCCACAGTGTCCTCTAGCTAACCTAATTTAAAAATTAACAAATAGAGGGATATTCAGCATTCAGGTAGTTTAAAATTCACCTGCGCCAATACAAAAAAATAAAAATTATGTTGGTTTTAAAAGGTTAGAAGATGACATTTTTTAAAAACTAAATGGACCATGAAAATTGGACCTTATATGTTAGAGGGAAAAGGAACAGAAACTGAAGGTAAATTGCACTGGCCTTCAGGTCACTGATGGGAATACAAATGAGAATGCATTGTTTAGTCCCATGAACTTTTCTTGCCTCCATCATACAGTGAACTCATTGTCCATTTGTTCTCGTTCTAATAATAGGGATCACTAAAATAATGACACCGACTTCTTAACAAATATATCAGCCTAGACAGTCATAGGAATTTTGACCCACTCAAAATTGACATACAAAATAATTTTCCAAGAATAGCCACCTACCTAAGCTTGTGGCTCAGAGACTATAGCAGCTGCTGCTTCTCTTTTGGGAAATGCTCTCTCTTTCCTGCAGAGCACAGTATGTTACAGTTCTAGATTTATTGAGGCAGGACTGTATTTTCAGAACTGAAAAAATGATCATTTGAATACATTCAGTGGTAGAAAAATCTTTGTTTTTAGTGTTAAAAGTGTTTTAGTAATAGCAAAAAAAAAAAAGGGAACCTAGTGGCAATATGAAGTAATGAGGCAAGTTTTCTGGCCCTGGGGGCATTTTCAAAAGAAAGACTTAAAAAAAAAACCTTTGGGGATAGTGGAAGCATAATTGGAATACATGTATAACTCTAACTGGATGGCTTTGAAGAGATTCATAAGTTTAGATACATAGTTGAAAGCTGTGTTGAGATTCATCCTGGGTAAGGATTGTAAGGTAAGAGTGAAATTGATTCTTCCTAATTGAAAAAAATAGGCGCCTGCCTTCCTGTCTCCTGAGAGGAGACCTTGTACTTATTTATTTAATATAAATTTTTTCACTGGGAATGGACTAAAATGGAGTCCTGCAGTTGTTAACCAGAACTCATTTACATTTATATGCTAGACTCCAAAATATAATTTAGAAATTATATGCATTGACAATGAAGAATAAAATAAGCTAAACTACCTTGTAAGAAATTAATGATTGGGATTTTACTAAAGGGTCATTGATAGTATGGGCCTAATCTAATATTGAGATTAATTTTATTAGGGAAATGTTATTTAGTGTTTTTATGGTGAATTATTAATACGATTTCTGGAAGTAATCTTATAAACTAAAAAAGAGAAACTTTTTCAGCTAAAATTAGTGTTTTGGTTCTCCACTCATTATATGCACATCTCTTTTAGGAAAGAGCATTTTATTTATTTTGTCTGGCTTTTCTGTTACCTTCTTACAATAGCTACTTCCTAGCCTGCTTTTTCTTGAAAAATCATTTAGAATATACTATACATGTACATTCTTCTTTACCTAAACATTATATTTTAATACAGACATTTTATTAAATAGATAGGTATTTTAATAGAAATTGCTTGCCATAAGTATTTGCCACTCTTAATGGAAAAGAATGTTCCTAGAAAGATGTGTGCGTGTGTATGT
This sequence comes from Molossus molossus, assembly GCF_014108415.1. Classification (NCBI taxonomy): domain Eukaryota; kingdom Metazoa; phylum Chordata; class Mammalia; order Chiroptera; family Molossidae; genus Molossus; species Molossus molossus. The sequence continues at coordinate 54,871,355 of NW_023425349.1, read as the reverse complement.
GTGCACTTGTCAACAAAATGAAAAATTAAATTGTTCACTGCCTATAGTCTTTTTCACTCTCTTCACTTAACTGCTCCCTAGTAGACAGATTTGTTTTTAAGGCAGAAAGAAAGAATAAATCAAAGTCCTGATGGCATTTGTTCCCCAGGAAATGATCGAAGCCATTCGTGAAGCAGTGGTATACCTGGCGCACACACACGATGGCGCCAGAGTGGCCATGCACTGCCTGTGGCATGGCACACCCAAGGTAAGTGTATCTGGTTTTGACTTGCCTTTCCTTAGACTGTGTCTCTTTTCCTCTTAACCCTGTTGTGCAGCATAAACAGCTTATCTTTGCAAGGTTGTGCCTCAGGGCCTCACAGGAATTGCCCTTCTTTGGGCCTAGTGTTTCTTTTTGCCTGGAGTTTTCATTAAAGTATGAAAACCTTGAGTTGTCATTGTTTGGGAAGGGACCTGTCAAGCAAATAAATACAATATATCTGTTAGGCTCCCATTTATAGATGCTTTGGTACCTGTCAGGGTCTCTTGATTCCTCATTTAATGATATTAGTTGGGGGAACTGGGAGGGTAGAGGGAGGAGATAGTGAACAGTTAGATATTTGCTCATGTGGGTGTTAAGTACTTTGAAGAAAAAGGTAAAGGTCCATATTAATTACAGAAGTTTAACAGAATTGATTCTCATTTCTTTGATCAGTATAATTCTGCCTTTAAACAACAGTTGTATATGTACTTTGCCTACCTTTTAAATTAATACAAATTTAATTTCTTTTCAACAAATATGTATTGAATGCCATGGACTATATATTTGAAGACAGTTTAGGCATTGGAAGAGGGCTCTCTCAGTTCTCACTGTAAAAGGAGGTCATTTCACTAGGTTTGCCTGGCAGCTGATAATTTATGGTTCCATACTTATGTAGGAATGGATATCACATGTAAGTCTAAGATTCTAATAGCTCTGAAAGGGCTGATATATTGTATTGCAATTTTTTTTTTCTGGCTGCATAACTGTTCTCACTAATGAAAACTATGCCACTCCAATGACAATTTAATATTATATAAATTTTTTGCCTACAAAATACTTTAAAAGTTGAGACAGTTTTTTTTTTTAAGGACAGGAAAGTGATTGTGAAAACAATGAAGACTTATGTTGAAAAGGTGGCTACTGTAAGTATAATAATATTTCTTTTAATTGTTTTTAATAAAATGAAATAATGTCTATTGTAGAAAATTTAGAAAATTATTTGTTGTTTTATTACAATCTTTTTCTATGCATAAGCATGCATTTTTATAAAGTTTAGACAAAATGAGATTTCTCTTTTATTCATTCAACATTGTATAGTGACACTTTTCCATTTTAATTAGCTATTTTTCTAAGACCTGATATTTACTACCTTATTTAATGAACTTGTTCAATCATATTATTAAACATGGAAATTACTACCTAGAATAAACTCTAGTTTAAGTTTTACAGTTCTTTGGAATCTCTTAGAGATGCTGTAATAGCCTATAGCCTTCCTGGTGAAATTGGAGGATACACAAAGTTTTTCTGAGGCATTTATGACCTCAAAAAAATAGTATTTCTGTGTATTTAAATACTAAATAAATTTTCATAGTATTTTTAGAATGCAGGGTGGGGCAAAAGGAGGTTTACAGTGTTCATATGGAAAATAATACAATAATTAATAAGCAGTAATACAAGAATAAACTTGAGTATGCACAACTGTAAACCTACTTTTGCCCCACCTTGTATATGTAGTAGCAAACACTATAAATTGTTTTTAGTTATTTTTACATATTATGTTTTATAGTTTCTTATTTATTGGCGAACTAAAATTAGTAATATCAACACTGTTTTCCTAGGAAAACTCTAATGAGAACTACTAGCATCTGGTGAATACATAGTAAATATTAATTTAAATACATATGCTGCTGGGTGATTTTTTTACATACCTGTTGTCTTCTGTAAGGTTGGAGATCAAGAAGAGAGTATAAAACTACTTAGAAGGCAGATAACTTCTCTGTAACAAAGTAAGATTCTCTAGTGAGTTGTTCCCAGAGGATGAGAATGGTTTATGATTCATTATTCACCATTAACTAAGTCTTTTCTTATAACATTTTAATTTGAATATTTTAAATTAGAAATGAATAAAAATAGGATGTTAGTAGACAGTTCTAAAAGATATTTATAATAAAAGACAGCTTCAGTAATAAGATTGTTTTAACTTTATAGTTTATTTATAACAACAGTAAGATTTTTTTTAAGAAACTAATTCCTGCAAGGCATTATGATGGTAACATGAAATTAACAATGCAGTGTATTTTTTATCTCGAGTTGCTTCTAGGAGCAGATAAATTAATACAACCCATGGGTTTGATTTATTTAGAAGTTTAATTTCCAAATATATGTGCTTTCTTTGCATACTCTTGTTATTTCAGTCCTTTTCAATTTATAAAGATATATTTTATGGCCTAATATGGTCTATCTTATTATCTTGAAAGGAATGTGTTTTGTGGAGTTACAGGGTGTAGTACTCTATAAATGTCAGTTAGATCAAGGTGGTTGATAGTGTTCATATCATCAGAGTCCTTACTGATTTATCATTGTTTAGTTCTATCAGTTGCTGAGAGAAACCTCTTAAAATCTCCAACTTTTATTGTAGAATTGACTGTTTCTCTTAAATTCTGTTCCAGCTATTTTTGTGTTCACCCAGAGATGTTCTATGTTTAGGGCTTTAAAAAATCAGAAACCAGTGCCTGTGTGCTATGTGCACATTGTTCTCTACTTTGTTTCTTTCACTTAATTTATTTCAGGGGTAATTTTATTTTAATATGTATACATCTATTTACCTCACTTTTTATTTTTATTTTTATTTTTTTATCCTCACCTGAGGACATTTTTCCATTTTTTGTTCAAGTAGACGGAGAGGGAGAGAGAGGAACAGAGAGAGAGAGAGAAACATCGATGTGAAGGGACACATCGAGTGGCTGTCACCCGCACGACCGACCAGGGCCAGGGACAAACTGCAACCGAGGTACGCGCCCTTAGTGGGAACTGAACCCGGGTCTCTCAGGACCGCAGGCCGACGCTCTAACCGCTGAACCAAACCGGCCAGGGCTACCTCACTTTTTTTAAATGACTTCATAATATTTCATTGTATGACTTCCATAATCCATTTAACCAGTCCCTACTACTGGACACTTGGGTAGTTTCTGATTTTTTGTTATTTCAAATAGTCTTCCAGTGCATGTCCTTTATGCATATGTGGGAGCATGTCTTTAACATGAATCCAGAACTAGAATTGCTGCATTTGAAGTTCTTTAGATGTTGTCAGTTGCCTTCAAAAAAAGCTGAACTACTTTACGTTGTCAGCAATGACATAAAAGTGTGCCTGCTTTTCTCCAGACCTTTGCCAAATTAGTATGTAAGGGTTTTCACTTCTGCCTATAGAATAGATAGAAAATTATATTTTATTGTTTTAAGTATTGCCCTTTAATTAATGAGCATTATTTCATTTGCTTAAACCCATTTGTACTTTTTCTATGAACAGACTCTTCATGTTCTTTGTCCATTTTTAGTAGATTGTTGGTTTTATAAAGATGTTAGACCTTTGTTATTTCTCTATAGTTTGTCTAATTGAAACTGGCTCTGAATGAGGGTTATCAAAAGGCAGATCCCTCCTCAAAGCAAAAAAAAAAAAGAATCATATCATCTAGGTACAAAAAGAATATGTCACAAACTCTGAAAGAACTTTCTGCTTCATTTTTTTTTTTTTTAACATAAAGTAATTTTTTAACTCTTTGGAACAATATCAGCATCAGAGAATAATTCTGTCATTTTAAGAGGTGACCATTGTGAAAGTCACAGTGTATTTTCGTATGATCTCTTGCTGTTGTACTTTTTAAAAGCAATTATTTTTCCTACTTTCATTCAGTGTATAAGTATATTCATCTAGTTTATTTAGTATTTTTAGTCTAATTATATAGGGTTATTTTAAAGAAATTGAACTATAGACAAAAGAAAATGAAAAAAATGTTTATCCTTCAACAATCCAGAGGTGATTACTACATGTTCTTCTAGAATTTTCTGCGTACATGTATTATGTATACTTTATATGTGTATAATTATATCTGAGTTTATATAATGTTTTGTATGTTATTTTACATTTTAACTTACTGAATTTGTTTGTTTAATTTTTTAGTAGCTATTCATTGACAGAATACTTATTTTTGAAAGATGTTACATCCTGGTTAGTTTAAAAAAAGAAAATGAGTCCAGGCTATTTGATATTGAAGAATGTGCTTTTCTGTTTGTTTTTAATCTTTTTTTTAAATCAACCTAGAATATAATTAACTAGGTCCTGATAAGGATTCCTTTGAATGACTTTTATCCCTCTTATTTATATTATGTTGGGCAGGTTGTCAGATTAGTAACCTTTATAAAGTGGCTCCACGGGTGGAAGAGATGGAAGAAGCTTTGCATTTTTTTAACCTTGCCTGACTGTCAATTCTTACAGGGCCAATACTCTCATTTGGTTTTACTGGCGGCGTTTGATTGTATTGATGATACTAAGCTTGTGAAGCAGATAATCATATCAGTAAGTAATTCTCATGGTCTTGAATTTAACTTAAATTGATATGTCATGTACTGGTTTGTAGGTGTTATTTCACACATACATGTGTAAAGACTTTGAAGTAACGCCTTGACAATATTTTATAATTTATTAGTTGACTTAGTTAAGTCTCTTTTGGGGGGTTGCTTTATTCATGTATAAGTCATAATCTTATAACTTGATATTAATAATTAATATTGTTTTAAATCTGTAAAAGAATGGTTAAATTGGGATAACATAGCGTTTTAGACCATATGACGTACTAAATGAAAATTTAGCAATGCAGTGCTTAGAGTTGATTAGAAATTCGTTGACATGGTAATTCCTGAATTATTCAGGTGCTCATATCCAAGCAGGGGCCATCCCTGACCTTTCTGTCTCCCTTTGGAGAAACTATCTCTGCACAATCATCCAGCCTTTCAATACATCTGTCCTCATTGAGCTAGAGAAGAAAAACTGATGAAACTCACTCAATTGTGATACTGTTTAGAGCTTTCACGAAGGTTTTTGGTAGACCTAAATTTAAAATTATTACTAAAATGAAAAGATAAGCTTCCTTTGTACATTTCAGCAATTCCTTTTAGCCTGGTATAATGACCATAAAGTGGTAATAATTGAATGCAGTTTATTTAACCCTAAATTTGCCTTCTGAAAATCTGACCCGTCCTCTTCAAAGAACTACCCCAAAGTAAAAGCTGCATTCTTAAATCATTTCCTTCATTCTGCAGTGATCAACTCCTGAATCTGCTCTTCTCTCCCCTTCCTTTATCTCTAGAGGGCAGGTAGTGTGCTGAGCATGTCGTAGAGGTTGCAGGGGTAGAGATAAGAAATTGCAACCTTGGTTGCAGGGACAAAACTTGGAAACATTTTAAAAATCACATAATCTGTATAGACATTTTCATTTGAAAATTACACAAACATTTCTCTTTGATACTGTGGACGGGGCCCTTGGAGAAATCTTAGTGACTAAAGCTAATTTCACACCATCTTCAGGGAGAAACTGATGGATGTTCAGAAAGAGACTTTACCTGTTGGTATGTGGTGGCGCTGTGGCCTCTCTGATCAGTAGAGCTGAATGTAGGAGGAAAAAATATATCAGCTAGTGGAGGGGGAAGAGATTTTCCTTCGATGCCAGCTATAGGTCCCAGTATGTGAATTTCTCATGCCCTTGCTGTCATTTTCCAACTTTCTCCTTGACGATTTGAAGATTGTGATGACTTTCTTTGGGATAAGATTGTGGGAAGAAACAATTTGGCAAGATTTTCATGTCACAAACTGAGTATTTTGGACATGTTCCTTGTGACTTTATTAGCCTTTTGACTCCAATCAGTAATGATTGTTTTTCATTCTACTGACAGTGATGTGAGCCCATAGATTTGTTAATGAATAAAGTTGTTTCATGAAAATGGAAACAGGCTGGGCTATTCAAAGTTTTGCTTTGTTTAATAATTTCAGGACAACTAAAATTTGCATAACTGTTCAAATAGATTTCAAGAGAAACCATGCTTCCTTCAGGATTTGCCATATTTGTCTCCTCCTGTTTTTCCAAAGATTTATCCCACTTAAAGTTCTGTTAAAACAGTTTTAATTCCTTGTGCTTATCAGTTCGATTCCCACCACAACTTAACCCACATTCCTGATGACTTTCTCATACTTGGGGCAGCTCTCTGAGAATGGTCAGATTTACTGATCTCTTGCCTCTGACAAATGCTCAACAGGTTCTGTGTGTCATTAAACTGTGTAGCTAGTGATAAAATTCTGGAATGCTAATTGCCTTTGCATTTTTCCCACCCATCTACTAGAAAACCTGTTGGATCATGCTGTTATTTTTTAAAATGCACAAGAAAGCTTAGTTTTGCTACGAATTCTCTTTAGGGTAACCAGACTCCCTGAGATACCGGGTTGAAATCACAGCCTGGTCAGCTGAGCCCTCACCTTTCAAAATGGATACACACAGTTTCCCACCTCCTTTACTTTCTAAAATAAACATACTTATAAAATTTGGTCCATTTTATCCTGCAGTTGTTGGTTTGATGCAGCTGCTTTTACAGCAGTGCTCCTCCAAAAAGGAAATAGATTATCTTTAAAATATAGAAAGGGCCCTGGCCAGTTTGCGCAGTGGTTAGAGCATCGGCCCTATCTCTCCCTCTCACTCTGTCTGAAAATAAATGGAAAAATATCCTCAGGCGAGGATTAAAAAGTATGTATATGTATGTATGTATATATACATATACATATGTATGTATATATGTGCGTGTGTGTTCACACACACACACACACACACACAGAAAGGTATAAAGAATAACATGGTGGATACCCAGCCTCCTCCTATCTGATAAAGAAGTAAAACTTGACAAATACAAAGTTTAAGCCCATTTTGTACCTGTTCCTAATTGCATATCTGCTCACACCACGGTGATGAATTTTGTATTTGTTATTCACGTGCATTTTCTCATCCTTTTGCTATATGTAGATGTGTATAGTACTATTTTTCATGTTTACAGATTCCATGCATATGATACATGTTTCCTCCTGCAGCTTGCTTTTTTTTTCTTCTTAAAAGCATTATGTTTGCGGAAGTCATCATCAGAGGTTGGCAAAGGCTTTTTAAAAAAAGGGCCAGGTAGTATTTTAGGCCTTGTGGGCTATATATGATGATCTTTGTTGTCTTTTCTCCATTTGTTTTGTTTTTATTCTATAACAACCCTTTAAAATGTGAAGACTGCTCTTATCTTATAGGATGAAACAGGCTGCAGGTTGACCCATGGGCCTTTGTTTGCCCACCCCGTTCTAAATTATTTATTTTTCTATGCCAAATAGTGTTTTACTATGAGTATACTGCAGTTTATTTTTCTACTTTCTGTAGATGGACATTTAGATTGTTTACATTTTTTTTCAACTTTAAAAATTCATTGTTTTGCTATTTCGGTGAATTCTATGAGCATTCTTGTATGTCTCCTTGTTTCTCTAAGGCATTTACTTAGCAGAATCCCTGGGCTGCCAGATAGGCTGCCCACACTTGTATATAGTTATGTGTCCATTCTACCTAGCCACCGCAAAACCCGTTGCATTATGCAGTAAAGAAATATTACTTTATAGCTGTTTTCAGTTTGCAGTATGAATTTTCTGATTTGCTCTTAGTAATGGCCCATAAGTCGGGCAGGGTATCATTTTCTTTTACAGATAAAGGGAATTGATGTGTAGAGAGGTCAGAGATTTGCCAGAGGCTGCACTGCTTGAGCTTGAAGACTGGATTCAGCAAAAAATCCACTATATCATTAGTTGCAATAGTCGATTGGTGCTTCTTACCTATTTCTCCATGCTACTACACTCAGTGTTCTCCTCGCTAGAAATGTCTTCTGTTTGGAACCCAGGTCAAAGAGAAGTGAGTTAGTCCTGTACTAGAACACCACTCACACTGTTTCCTTTCAGATACATGTGCTTGGCAGTAGGAAAGCTGGCATGAGTGAGATGGGGGAGAATTGAGTGACTTCACGCTCAAATGAACATTACTTGAGCTTCTCAATTCCTTAATTCCAAATGAAGGGCAGTGAAGTTCAGTGAATTTTGGGACTAGTCCTTGAGCAGTATTTGTACATGGAATTAAGCTTCTCATGTTAAGGTGAAACCTTTTCTGCCCAGGTCATGTGTGTATTGCCCCAGTCCTTAATGTGGAACCCGCAGGGAAAGAAAGTACCTCGAGGAATATGGTGGCATCATGTCACCCCTTCTCCTTAGCCAGCATACAGTAATGAAAGATAAATAGCAGCCCCTTAGATTTCTTCACTGAATACTCACCCCGTTTTGAGTTTTTGTTGTTGGTTTTTTTTTTAAGCAACTGTTTTCAAAGGTATTATAGCCAATAGTAGTATTTTAAGAACAAAGTTGTAAGTTTTTAAAAAAATAATTATAGAAGTTGGCCTAAGCTGTGTATTTTCACTGTCTTCAACAAATTAAAGCATATCTTCTTTTATGAGTTGGCTAAACCTTAAATAGGAAAAGCCATACTAAAAGTAACCCATATTTTTGACTAAATGCTTTATTATCAAAAATGCACATGTTGCCCTGACTAGTTTGGCTTAGTAGTTGGACTGTTGGCCTGTGGCTCAATGAGTCGTGGGTTCGATTCCAGTGAAGAGCACATACCTTGGTTGCGGTTCATCCCTGGCTCTGGTCAGGGTCGTGTGGGAGGCAATCAGTCAGTGTGTCCCTCTCACGTCCATGTTTCTCTCCGTCCCTCCCTCTCACTCTATCTGAAGATAAAAAGAAAAAAATGCATGTGTTGAACCCTGTTTAGTGTGGCTTAGTTGCTCGAACGTCGTCCTGTGCACTGAAGGGTCACAAGTTCAGTTCCTGGTCAGGGCACCTACCTAGGTTGCCAGTTCGATCCCTGGTCGGGGTGTGTGCGGGAGGCAACCCATCAGTGTTTCTCTCTATCCCTCTCTCCCTTTCTCTCTAAAATCAATAAAAGCATGTCCTCGAGTAAGGATTTTTTTAAATGCTTACGTTGAGTTTACTTTGGGGCATGTTTACCTTGAAATTACAAGAGAGCTCCCTCTTCTGTAATGTGTACATTTTTGTTTTATCTTTCCATTTTTACTGAAATTTGGAGTTCATTTTCTTTGGATGGTTGAAATTTATATTCATTTTGAGGTGGTTAGATCTGTTGCACCTATTCTCTGGAAATCTTTACACATGACCTTAAACTTCTTCAAAAGTTGAAGAACACAGTGGGGTTTAGAGTCATGGAAAGAGGCAATCATGTCCTGGATGAGTGACCTTTAATTTTCTGCTTCAAGTCACTTTACCTATTTAAACTTTGGGCTTCTCACCAGAAAATGAAAGTAAGTGGTAGTACCTACGTCATCACGCTGTGAAGAGTATTTAAGATGATGAACGTGGTGTTCTCAGTAGAGGGTCTGGTTCCTAGTGAGCACTGAAGTGTTAGCTGCTGTTATTATTTATAGGCAGCACAATATATTTTTGTGCAGAAAATGAGAGAAACTTGCGATTTTAAAAAGAGAAATGTGCCCTGGTCGGTTTGGCTCAGCGGTAGAGCATCAGCCTGAGGTCCAGGGAGGCCCGGGTTTGGTTCCCGCTAAGGACACGTACCTCAGTTGCAGTTTGTCCCTGGCCCTGGTTGGGTCGTGCGGGTGGCAGCCACTCTGTGTCCCTTTCACATCGATGTTTCTCTCTCTTTCTCTCCCTCCCCACTCTATCTGAACAAAAAATGGAAAAGTGTCCTCGGGCGAGGATAAAAAAAAATTTTTTAAAAAGAGAGAAATGTGGCCTGGCTGGTGTGGCTCAGTGATTGAGCATCAACCCATGCACCAAGCGGTCAGGGCACATGCCCAGGTTGTGGGCCGGATTCCCAGTGGGGGGCATGCAGGAGGCGGCCAGTCGATGTTCTCTCTCATCGATGTTTCTGCCTCTTTCTCCTTCTCCTTTCCTCTCTCTCTAAAATCAATAAAGGAAAAAAAAAATGTTTTTAAATAAAAATTAAAAGAGAAATGTGTCTGGAATCTGGAGTTGAGTCATCAACCCTGGGGTCATGAATTTGCTGTATCATGATCCTATTGATGACTAACTTAATTTTTTTCTTTTTCATTATTTTATTGGGTTTTTGTTTGTTTGTTTTTATCCTCACCCGAGGACATTTTTCCATTTTTTGTTCAGATAGAAGGGAGAGAGAGGAAGAGAGAGAGAGAGACATCAATGTGAACGAGACACATCGAGTGGCTGCCACCCACACGACCCAACCAGGGCCGGGGACAAACTACAACCGAGGTACGTGCCCTTAGCGGGAACCGAACCCGGGTCTCTCTGGACCACAGGCTGACACTCTAACCGCTGAGCCAAACCGGCCAGGGCTATTTTATTGTATTTTTAATTGAATTTATTGGGGTGATTCTGGTTAATAAATTATATAGGTTTTAAGTATACAATTCTGTAATACATCGTCAGTATATTGCACTGTGTGTTCATCCCCAAAGGCAGATCTCCTTTCCTCACCGTATGTTTGACCCCTTTAATGCTTTCCTGCCCCCTCAGTCCCCTTCCCCTCTAGTAACCACCATACTGTTGTCTGTGTCTATGAGTTTTGGTTTGTCTTGTTTGCTCATTAGCTGCTTTCATTTTTATATCTCACATGAGTGAAATCATATATGGTTCTTGACTTTTTCCATCTGACCTACTTAGCTAGCGTGATATTCTCAAGATCCATCTAAATGGCAATATTTCAACTTTTCTTGTGGCTGAGTGGTATTCCATTGTATATATGCACCATGTCTTCTTCAGTCCTCTAGAGAAGGCACTTCCGTTGTTTCCTTACTTGGCTACTGTGAATAATGCCACAGTGTACATAGGCCGCATATATCTTTACGAATAAACATTTTCAAAATTTTCAAGTAGATACCAAGAAGAGGGGTTGCTGGGTCGGTCATATGGTAACTGTTCTTAATTGTTTTAGGAACCTCCATATTGTTTTCTATAATGGCTGTTCTGGTTTACATTCCTACCAGCAGGGTATAAGGGTTCTTTTTTCTCCACAGCCTCTCCAACATTTGTTATTACCTGTCTTGTTCATAATAGCTGTTCTAACAGGTGTGAGGTGGTATCTCATTGTAGGTTTGATTTGCTTTTCTCCTATAGCTAGTGACATTGAGCATCTCATACATGTTGGCCATTTTTATGTCTTCCTGGGAAAAGTGATGACTGACTTAATTTCTAGTTTGATTCCTTGAACTAAAAATACTGATCTCATTGTAATAAATAGACACTGAAGAGAAGAGCAGATCTGAGTATATAACATCATGGATAATTCCTTTCCTTAGTAGAGAGTATATGTTTTCTTTGAAAGAGATTCGAGTTGGAATCCAGGACCAGAACTAGTCAGAGTCCTGCCACTGATACTCTGTATCCTCTGGCAAAGTCACCTCTCATCTTTTTGGGTTCCTCATCTGTAAACCTGGGTGATTGGCCTGAATTCTTTCTATGGCTCCAGCCAGTTCTGAAGAATCTCTAGTGCTCATACATGCTCATACATGGCTTTTAGTATGTATTAGGTTTGTTGCGTGAAATAGGGGGTCATAGCTGATGATTGTTCTGTTGTGTATTCCCTGTTAAGTTTAAAGGAATTTTTAAACAGTGAATTTTCTGTCTTTGAAAACATCAGCAAATTTACACAGGAGCTTAATTGGGGTAGGCATGACATTGGCTTTGATCCTTAACTTCCTACGACTAGAAAAGGTGACTGTTCCTAGAGTGGAGTTACCTGTAACTGCTCGGTGGAGACTTTCTGCATGTCTCCCTTCCCGTCCTTTCATTCCAGTGTGATACTTACATAGCCTTCATTCACCACGTACCTTTATCCACTTGTTCTGTTTAACAGCTTCTTATCTCCTTTCACATACATCTCAGTGGGGAAATTCCAGTAAGAATGCACTTCATCAGTGCTGATGCTACATCTAGATGCAGCTGCAAATGAACTGATCTGCTCAGTGACCCCAGCAAGCTATGTCCCTGGTAATGGTGGCCTAAGAAATACAGGTTATATAGTGAGTGAAGATAACTGCTTTAAATATATTTTAAGTTTCCTTGAACTTGGTCAGTTATATAAATGGACTTTTCAGTAATGCTAGTCACAGTAGAGAATCCATTCTCTGTTCTGGGAGTAAATCTCTTTGTGCTTTAATGAAACAATTTCACAGCTAGCTCCACATTTTCCATTAAGTATGTTGGGGAAGATAGTTAAGTATGTATCTTTCTTTGCCATTCAGAATCCAAGTATCCTTGGAGCATATATACTCATATTTTGTTTCTATAACTTTACAGGAAATTATTAGCTCCTTGCCTAACATAGTAAATGACAAATATGGGAAGAAGGTCCTGTTGTACCTACTAAGCCCCCGAGATCCCGCACACACCGTACGGGAAATCATTGAAGTTCTGCAGAAAGGAGATGGAAACGCACACAGGTAAGAACAGTAGAATGGCTTGTGCCCTTTGTACTCAGATTTGTTACTTTCAGTAGTGTGCGCTTTCAGAAATCTACTCACGTGTGCACACACCCCTTCTCTTGCTCCCTCTCTCTCTAAAACTCAAAACATGAATTCCATTTGTAAACCTGGAGTTGTTGTTATCTTGGAGAGGAAATGAAAGAATGTGAGCCTTTCCATGTAGAAACACCTAGGTGTGTGATTTGTTTTGGCTTTGCTTTATTTTTAAAGCTAGTGGTGCCACATGATTAAGTACTCTACAGAGTAGGCCACACAATAGTGTTAATGAGTTTGTTGTCTTATAATATATTTTGTTGTTGTTTGGTTTTTGAATTGGTTTGGATTTTTTTTTATTACACAAGGCAAGCATCACTTATTTAGGGCTTGTTCTGTGCCAGGCGCTAATCACATCCTGGGGACACAAACATAAAGAGGTATCCCACCCTCAAATCACTTTTGTACATGCACAACAGAAAGATATATAGACAGTTACAGTAGCATGTGCCACAGACTGTTATAAACCCTCAGAGGGTTTTGTGAAAATACAATCACCAAATTTCCTTTGCCATTTATCTTACCTTACTGCTCATTCCACCTCTTCCAACAGTAAGAAAGATACAGAGATCCGTCGCCGAGAGCTCTTAGAGTCCATCTCTCCAGCTTTGTTAAGCTACCTGCAAGGTCACGCCCAAGAAATGGTGCTAGATAAGTCTGCCTGTGTGTTGGTGCCTGGCATTCTGGGAGCTGCCATTGGAGACGTTCAACCTGCCATGAATGCCATTGCCAGCTTGGCAGCAGCAGAACTGCATCCTGGTGGCAAGGATGGAGAGGTAACGTGCTATTACAAGACAGGCAGGAGAGCTGTAGCAGCTGCACAGAGGATTTCAGGATAATTAGCTCACTGTGTATAACAGTGCGTTGCAAATCAAATTCAAAACACAGTGCTGTTGCAGTGCTATCTTGCAGTGACTCCTTGATTAAAAATAAATTCCTCTTACTGTCTCTCTGGTGTCTGATTGGCCTCACACTGTCTTTTTAGTATGTTCTATGCTCTTAATTCTATTTTGAATTTGCTGTGGACTTTGGAACCTCTGTGCATTTATACATGCTTCTTCCCTGAGTCTCGAGTGCTGCCCGTATGCAGTGTTCCTGTGCTCTCCATGTGGAAAGCCTTACTCATCCTTCAGGGTCCCTGCAGTCCTCTGTGACTTCTTCCCTGACCCTTGTTACAAAGTCTGCTCTTCTCATAGGTCCTGCCTGTAGTATTTGGGCTTCTGTTATTATGCCTTTTTTTAAGTCTATTTATTTGTGTCCCTGCAATGTGTTAGGTACTTGGGTCACTGCTGCCCCTTCCACCCCTAGAAGTTTAACATTTTGGTGAACATGAACATAATATTTGAATAAAAAATAATCACTTAAAAAAATAATAACTTCACGTTGAGATAAGTGCTATGAAAGAAAACTGCAGGCTCTGTAGTATTGTAAGTGGGAGCCGTCCTATCCCCAAGAAGGCTTCTCTGAGGCAGTGAAAGCTAAACAGACCCAACAATTAGTAGCTCAGTGAAGGATGATAGAAACTGATTCCAGGCAGAGGGAAGAATATGCGCAGCAGCCTGACGGAAGGAAGGAGCTCAGCCTGTGTGAGAACAGGTTCGAGGGGTTGGAAGTGGCTTAGCAAAGGGGAGAAAGGCAGAAGCTGGAGATCACGAGGCCCTTGGCCTGCACCAGGTGGTGCTCTCCTGGAGAACAGATGTGTATGGGGAGCCCGCTGTTTCCTGACCTACGAGATAAGGGAAGAGAAATGGCTGTGGATCTTAGAGAAGCCCTGGCCCTTGCCCTCATGAAGCAGATCATATTAGCAAGTCAGGAAGATGCATGCATAATCAACGTTTTTTGTTTTTTTTAATTGTTTTTAATCCTCACCTAAGAATATTTTTACATTTATCTTCAGACAGAATGGGAGGGGAAAAGAGAGAGAGAGAGAGAGAGAGAGAGACATCATCGATTGGTTGCTACCTGCATAACCCCAACTGGGGCCAGGGTCGAATTGCAACCGAGGTGCATGTCCTTGGCTGGAATCGAACCCGGGACTCTTTGGTCCAAGGGTCGGCACTCTAACCACTGAGCAAAACCGGCCTGGGCATGAATGTTTATTTTTAAAGAAATTGAGCCCCTTGTCTCCCATGCTTTATAACGAGAGATCCTAGCAACTGTGGGAACCATGATACTGCCTTTAAAAAGGAGTAAGATTGAGATAAAAAGATGCTTCCTTGGCCTGTATCAGATAATGCCCGTGTGTAGTCACATGTATGTAAACGTGCAGCTTTAGGTTATCATGTCTCTGCTATAGTGTTTTGTCCCATAGGTGTATTTGTGCCTCAGAACTGCATACTGCAGTCTGCAACGGGGAACGTGATCTTAAGATGAACCTTGTGGTGGTGCTTTGTAAATGGGAACTCAGGAAGCCAAGGCCCAACTAGTTCTCAGCTGTGTTGTCTTCATTTTAGTCGGGGTTAGAATAGACCTCCAGGTATAATGCTCATTCTGGAGAAAGGTCTTTAAGCCTCTTGGAACTTTCAACTTGGCTGGGTCCTTATCTGTGTGTGGTGATAGAGAATGGATTGTAGGCCAAGGTATGGATGAAAACAGCTTGTAAATGAATGTATTCTTGGCCCTCATAGCTTCACATTGCAGAACATCCTGCAGGACATCTCGTTTTGAAGTGGTTAATAGAACAAGAGAAAAAGATGAAAGAAAACAGAAGAGAAGGTACGTTGTTAAACTTGACCTTTTGTTGTAGCCTATGTGAAATTTCAGTAATTCTGCCTACTTGAACTTGATGTCAGCCGTGCAAGTTCAGATGAGTTTGTTGGGTGTTCAGAATCAATGTCTGTGAGTGGGAAATGGTTTAGTACTTTAGTGACACAAGAAATTTGTGTCCTGGAATCCTGTCATTTTCTTTCTCTTTCTCTCCCTCCCTCAGTCTTACTCCTGTTTTCTCTGCTACTTCAGAATTCTGACTGGGCTGGCCAGTTTTCTGAAACACCGTTGTATTCCTTGAGGGTGGCGAGAGCAGTGCAGTAGGGCCCATTGTGAGTATCATTGCCCCAGTTGAAAGGCAGGATACTTATCTCCAGCGTCGAGGAAGGGATACGCAGAAGAAAATGAGCCTTACCAGAGAATTTTGAGCTGCTGCCTATTTGGCATTGAAATACGTGTGACCGAAGAGCAAGCCAGTCCTTGGCCTTTATTGGTTTTTCATAAACCTCCTGGCTATTCTGTAGAAACTCAGCTCTCAAGAGGAGGAGGACACATCTCTTATCTAACTGAAGTTGATGCCATTCCCCTCAGTCTTGTCTTTGACCTGACCTTCTCTTACTAAGTTCAACTCAATCCGATACTTTAGCCACCAGAGAGATTTCCCCCACCTGGGTAGTCCGGGCTTTCTATTACTGTATCTGGAAAAGGCGACAGGCTCTGACCGTATGTCTAGGGCGGTTGCTGTTCTGGTGGCCAGTCGGGGCAGTGTGGTGGCACAGCTGTCGCTTCTCAGTCCATCTTTGAGGACAGAGACTTGGAGCCAGTTTTCACTAAATATTTTGTAGAAGAGAAAGTGTCTTGTAATAAATTTGAAGAAAAAAACACAGTGTATTAAATCGTCTTTTTTAAAGTCCAGGAATTTTCTAATGATTTTATTCCTCTTAATTTAAATGCACTGACTGGACCTGAAGCGTTCGTCATTTTCATGTAGCACGACATGAGTCTGGCTGTCTTGGTTATCTGTTGCTGTGTGATAAGTTACCTCCAAACAGTAGTTTTCAAAACAATAATCATTTAATGAGGGTTTGGTGGAGCAGAGTGCTGCCCAGCCAGGGGTCGGAGTGTCCGCTTTCACAGCGGCTGGCTCATTCCTCCTCTCCCTAGGCTGCTTGGGCTTCTCTACAACATGGTGGGTGTGGTTCTTTCAGGATTTAGCCTCAGAATTATTTAACATCACTTTGATCATACTCTTTTGGTTAAGTGAGTCATAAAGACCCACCGAGATTTAAAAAAGAGACATTGATTGCATCTCTAGATTGGCAGGGCAGGTGGTGGTGGGGCAGTATTCTAGAGGAGACACCCTCTGCCTCACTAGCCGATCGCTGTCTCCTTAGCATGTGCCATGAAGAACTAAATAGCCATATATGCCTCTTGGCTTTTAAAGGCTCCTTACATTTGGGTATCTTTCAATGAAGTATACATGCTGCCTACCTAAGATGTTTGCTTTCAGGATAGGTCGTCTCTGTCTCCGTTGGCACTACATTCTGACCTTCAGAATTTCCCCTTTGTCTAAGAATTAGTTACACGTAGGTGGCACAGTGAATAATATAACAAGACCTTGGGAATCAGATATACTATAACAACAAAAGAGGAGTGGTACTTTTGATGGGTGAACGTTCAGTCTTGTAGAAGGTGATTGTCAGGTGTATGCACCACTAGCGTTCATGGAACCTCCTGAGTGAGCATTTTCCACGAGGGAAAACTTCCATCAGTCAAACCCAAGGTGCTGCTGTCAAACATTTCCTTCCTGAATACCGTTCAGGTGAGGGTTAAATCATTCAGTGATACAAAGAAATGCAAACATGACCAAGAGAGTGTTTTATAAGAATTAATTGTTTCTTTGGAGTAATCACTGCTAAACCTAGCTTAGGATTTGGATCACATTAGAAAGAGATGGCTATCACTAAAAAAGCATTATATAAACCTGAACAGGAATTTTTAGTGTTATGGGAGTTTGGGTGAGAAATCTTTTTAGCTTTTTTATTAAAACATACTCACAGACTTAAGGGCAATGGAGAGGGAGATTGGAGTTTAAATCTTGGTAAATGATGTTCACTAAGTGTCAGTGTATTTTACAGGTTGTTTTGCAAAAACACTCGTAGAGCATGTTGGTATGAAGAACCTGAAGTCCTGGGCTAGTGTAAATCGAGGTGCCATCATTCTTTCTAGGTATGTATCATGTGTGCCTTTCTCTGCACGGGTCCCCATCCCGAATACTCATTCGTGCGGGAGACTTTCACTGCTATTTCTCCATTCCAGTATACTCAGTCATTCATGATCTAGACAAGGATACAAATAGTGGAAAGCAAATACAACTCTTTTAGTCGGTCCTTAGTTTTTTTTTGTTTTGTTTTTTTTACCATCTGCCCTCTTTGGGATGTCAAGGATCATAAAATTTTTACATTCAAAGGAATCATGTGATTGCCTCACCACATTTATGGTTTTAACCAATATCTTTTGGTATTCTTTTTAATGAATTAGTCTTGTCCCTATGAAAACGGTGACAGTTATTTTTTAAATTGTAACTGAATTTACATGTAATTTTTATTCATTGTTTTCAACTGTTCTAAAAGGATTTAGGAAGTATTTGATTCTGAAGTCTGCACATGAATTATTTATTTCTAATTAAAATGGATAGAAAACTGATGATTTGTGAATTGAGGCATATGCTTAACTTGCATATTGTTCTCTGGACACACATGTTGAGTTTATAATTTACAGATCATTGAAATTTCAGTGCAGTCTATTCCCAGATGAAACCTCTATTAAGAACATTCATCTAAAATTAGGTTTGTGGGTTGTCTTGAAGCAATCACTGTTGATTTTTTTCCTTGCTGTGTTACTGAAGTTTGGAAAACAGATACCAGTCTTAGATTGAATTTCCCTCAGTATTCCACATGCGAATGCTATGCAGTTTCATCTGTAGTGTTTGTAAATGTTGTGCGCTTGTTCAATAATTAATTTGAATTGGTACACATATACTTAAAAACATATACATTCCATATGAACCCCCCCCCCGCACCCAAGTATATCAATATCTCCAAACATGGGTGATATAGGTCATTTTGTTCATTTCCTATTAAAATTAATTAATTTTCCTGTTGATGTTTAATACCCAGTATCTACTAGCTGAAACATGAATGCTTTTGATATCAATTTCTTTACCAGGCTTTTGGAATGTTAGTACCTACTGACACCTTCATTCATTACACTTTTTTTTTGGTACGTGTCCCCAGCAGGAACCAAACCTGGGACTCTCTGGTTCGCAGGCCAATGCTCCAACTGCTGAGTCAAACCGGCCAGGACTACACTTCTTTTACTAAAAATCATAGCAATGCCATGAAATTCATTTATAGTGATTGTTCATCAATCAGAGCTGCCTTTGGGTGGATTTCAAACATGAAGGATGCTATAGGTTTACTATGGAACACTACTTAGAACTGGAACAGGAGCACATGAAATATTTGGGGTTCTGAAGGGAAGTTGAACTATCGATACCTGATAATTGATTAATACAGAAATGATTTCTGTTTGGTTTTTAGAATGTTGTCATGTGCTTGACTTGTTTGGTAAAGATTTCTGCTTG
Source organism: Molossus molossus (assembly GCF_014108415.1). Taxonomy (NCBI): domain Eukaryota; kingdom Metazoa; phylum Chordata; class Mammalia; order Chiroptera; family Molossidae; genus Molossus; species Molossus molossus. The sequence goes on along the minus strand of NW_023425349.1, from coordinate 54,852,342 downwards.
TTTATATTTTACTTTAAATCCTTGTAATTTTATTCCTAAACCTTTTTTATGGTAAGTGAAAAAGCATTCTGGGTGAAAAGGAAATCCGCCTGTGTGCATTCTGGAGAATAGCTCAGGGAAGCAGAGCTGTCTGGCACTTAAAGCATGAGCTCTAGACAGACTGCCTGGGTTCCAGTCCCAGCTCACTGTGTGGCCTTGGGCAAGTTATTCAGCCGTGTGAGTCTTCATTTTCTTGGTTGTAAAGTGAGATAAATAATAACCTATGTTGTTATGAAAAACACTAAATGAGATGAGACATATAAATACTTAGCCTTATGTCTAATACATGTGTTCAGTAAATATCAACTTTTTTTTTTGTTTGTTTATTTATTGTCAACCAAGGGTATTTTTTTTCCGTTGATTTTTAGAGAGAGTGGATGGGAGAGGGAGAGAGAGAGAGAAACGTTGATGTGAGAGAGACACATTGACTGGTTGTCTCCTGCATGACCCTGACCAGAGCTGGGTATCAAATCTGCAACCCAGGTATGTGCTCTTGACTGGGAATCGAACCTGCGACCCTCTGACCACTGAGCCAAACTGGCCAGGGCTAAATGTCAGCTTTTTTTTATCGTTATCATTATGCATTATGTGACTCTATGCTTAGCTAAGGTATATCAAATAAAACTGCCTATTGAGTCATGGATCTATTAAAAGTGCACTTTACTATTCGACTTCTTAGGTGGCAAGCAGTACTTATTGCTTGTGCCCACGAACTGGGTAATGCTGCTTGGGGCTGCTCGCTCATTATCCTCTTTCTGGACATGATGAAAGTTATTGGGACCAGGCACTTTATTATTATTTTTTTAAATCCTCACCCAAGGACATTTTTCTATTTATTTTTTGTTGTTGTTGTTCAGATAGAGAGGGGGGGAGAGAGAGAGAGAAACATCGACTTGAAAGGGACACATCGAGTGGTTGCCACCCGCACGACCCAACCAGGGTCGGGGACAAACTGCAACCGAGGGACGTGCCCTTAGTGGGACCCGAACCCGGGTCTCTCGGGACTGCAGGCCGATGCTCTAACTGCTGAGCCAAACTGGCCAGGGCAGGACCAGGCACTTAAAAACAAATGCCAAGAATATGTTTCAGAAGTCCACATTTAAGTGTTCTACAGAGATGGGAGAACAGGAAATTCAGCCCTGCTGTTTTTCAGTTAAGTGCCTGAGTCCCAGCTCCTGTGTAACGAGAAAGGGGTCTGCTTGTAGCCTGCCGCCAGGCTCTCCGTTCATTGGTGATGGAGCGCCCCAGCAAGGTCTCAGACCAGAGCTGATGTTTTCTTATGGGCTCACACTAATTGCATGCTTACTGAGTGTCAGGCTGTGGCTATGTGCTTTACGTACGAGATCATTTGAGTCCCCAAAACAACCCTGTGAGGAAGAAGATGGATTCTGTTGTTGACCCCGCTTCACAGGCAGGGGTGTTAGAGAATTTAGCTAGAGTGCTCTCAGTTGCACAGTTGGTGACTGCGTGGCAGAGGCAGGCAGTTAAGTTCCAAGGTAAGCTCTTCATCCCTTCCCTAAATGTTTCGGCTGCAGAGTTGAGAAAGGCCATTGACTCTTCCCTCTCACGGCCCCGTCTTCCCTCTGCACCTGTTCATTCATGTGAATTCATTCGCTCGGTGGGCGTTCTTGGCCATCTGTTCTGTGCATGTGTTGCCATGGAGAAAACACCGGTTTCTCCTCTTGAGTTTCGGTGGAGGAGGGAAGGCAGAGCGCAGGTGCTACGTAACTTGAGGCCGGGTGTTACTAAGACAGTCCAAGTGAGAGTAGGACCAATTCGGTGTGGAACCGAGTTGCTCCTGCCTTTGCTTGAGTAACTCCTCCGGCAAGATTATGAAATGGTTTTTATTTACGTGGTTTTAGGCTACTAGCTCTATCATATGTGTCTGATGAAAGATGCAAGACTGTTGTGTTTGCTGTGGGTGCAGGTAGCACTTGCAGATGGTCTAGGGGTTTTTATGAAACTTGGTGTTTGTCTTCTGTCTTCAGCCTTCTCCAGAGCTCTGACCAAGAAGTTGCAAACAAAGTCAAAGCTGGACTGAAAAGCCTGATTCCCACCTTGGAAAAAAACAAAGACACCAGCAAAGGAATGGAAATGCTAGTTGAAAAACTGTCTGTCTAAATGGAAACAATGAACAAGTTGGAATAATTTTGTTCTCTTCTGATCTGCTTTCCGAGGGTGGAAAGAAGGGCTGGGGCCCACCTCACTGGTAATTGTGTGGTCGTATGTGTGCTTGTTTATGTAAGAATTTATTTATAAAATGCTTTCTAAAAATGCTCCAGCCATCTTCTTTATCATCTTTAGTAAGTAAATCACAGTGTGGTAGTAATGTAAAAGGTCTAATGGCCATATGCAGTGGGACCTACCAAATACATACGAAGTGGTTGTGTGGGTTGATGCAGGGGAAGACCTCTGTGAGCAGGAGTCTGGGAGGGCTTCATGGAGGAGGAGGGACATCAGAGGGAAGCAAGGTGTGGAAAAGAGCCGGAGGGAGTTTTTGGTGGGAACAGTGAGTGGAACTTCATGGTTGTGAACTGAACTTCAGGAAACCTTGGGGCCTTGATGGGAGGGGAGGGTGCCTGCAGCCAGGGCAGCCGCATTCCTGGCTGCCTTAGGGATCGGGTCCCCTTTTAGATTTTGTTTGAAAGCTACTTGAGGAAATTAAGGCTAATAGGGAGAAATGTGCTAGATGAATTAGGGGATCGCAGCGGGTAGCAGTGTTAGTTAAGGTCAAGGTCACGGGGGAAATCTGCCCATCTTTGATTCTGGATCTTCCCAGCAAATAGCTCCTTTGGATGAGATTTTTGTCATTGGGACTGCCTGTAAAGTCGTTGAAGCCTATAGGGTTTGAGTTAGGAAGGAGATGCTAATTTGTTAACATTGCAGATATCTGAATTTATTCAAATAGCATGTTCGAATTTTATAACTTCGCTGGGATTTTAGCAGCAAAGCTTGGAAGGTTTGGTAGATCATTCATGCTCATGCAGCCCTGCCCTGACTACAGATGTCAGGCCTTGGAGCTGTAACATGATACCACTGCTCACTATCATCGCACTTGCTGCAGAATTGCTGTGCCTTTCCTGACCAGACACAGGGTCCCGGGGCGACTCCCAGCATTCGAGCTACCAGGCCTCCACCTGCCACCTCCTCCTGCCCGGAACATCGAGCCCTGACCCAGAGCACAACAGCCCACCCATCTGTACTTCTTTTTGGCATGGATTCCCCCCACTCCCCCAGACCCTGCCACCCAGCCGGTCTAAGGGTGGAGGTGGGGCCGCTGGGGAACTGCGGATGGGGCGAGGCAGCATCCAAGCTCGTTTTCGTTTGACTGACACATTGTGAGCTTGTGTTTTCCATGTAAAGGGCCCCTTCAGAAAGGAGGGGAACCCTACTGTTTTTGTTTTGTTTTTTTCATCTATAAGACTAAAAAAAATACAGAATGTTAAAAGTTAGAGTACTATAAAGCATAGAATAACAGCAGAAATCCTTCCCCTGCCTGGCCCTCCTCACCAGCAACTACCTCTAATTCTTTTAGCTCTGCTAAATTTTCAAATACATAGTTTCGGGAGTTTTTTTTTGTTTGTTTATTTTTAATTTATCAGTTTAGGCATCTTCTTTTGACTTCCTATTATGGAAAAATACAGATTAAGACTTCACACTATTATTCCTCCACTTTTTTCTCTGTTCCCAATAGAATTGCATCATTTTTGATAAATCAGTAGAGTTTATATGGTTCTATTGACATAAATTGTTAAATACTGAAATAACTAGTAAACTGGCATTCCATGTCCTAAAACCATGAGGAATTAATACTTGCCTCATATATTTTCATTTGCTTACTTTTCTGCATTTCTGTTATTATTTTTCCCAAACTTCTTACCAGAATTGCCTTCCCCAGGGATGGGACATTGCCTAGAAGGAAAAGCCCCGTTTGTCCTTGAAGCTGGGGTGATGTCGTCTGCAGAACAGAACTAGGCCCTCCGAAAGAATGGCTTCCTGTGTGCCCAACTCAGGGCTCTTGACAATATGAGATGGCCCTTCTGTTTCTGTTTGCAGTGAAAATTTGAAAAGGTTACATCTTAATTATAACAGATTAATCACTCTTAAGAGACATGTATATTTAGAATAATGGTTAAGAGAGCACAAAATCTCAAAAAGCTCAGCAGTTAATACTGAGTCACTGGTCATAAACTGTTTCTTTACCCAAACTAAAGAACTAAACAAACAGAAATCGACCTCTGTACTCTGGTCACCTCTGAAAGGCTCAACCTGAAGAAACTGAGTGTCTAGTCACCTCCATCTGTTACGGGCTGGATTGTGTTCCCCTCAAATGTGGGTGTTGAAGTCCTAACCCCTAGAACCTCAGAATGTGACTAAATTTGGAGATAGTGCCCTTAAAGAGGTAACTAGGGTTCACTGAAGTCGTGGGTCGGCCCTGATCCAGCACGACTGGCGCCCTTGTCAGGAGATGCAGACGCCTGCACCCGTGAAGAGAAGACCACGTGAAGACAGAGGTGACCGGCTACGCACCAGGGAGTGAGGCCTCGGGGTGAAATCAGCCCTGCTCACACCTTCACCTTGGACATCCAGTCCCCAGAAACTGAGGAGATAGATTTCTGTTGTTTAAGACACCCCGTCTGTGGTGTTTGTTACAGTCCTCCAGATGACATCATCTTTCCTTTTCTAAATGTAAAGACACCACCACCACTGTGCCCTGGATCCCCTAACCTTTTCCCAGATGAACAGTCTTAGCCAGGGGACCTCTCTGCAGTGCACGTCTGTCATGAAGAGTAACTGAATGGCTGCTGTGCCCTGCGTTCTGAAGTGTGCAGACAGACACGTGTACATGCTTGTACCCAAAATGGTGCCCTGGAAGATAAGGCCCATAGTTCCACTCCCATCTCTATAATGGAGCTAGGAATCCTTCATCAAAATGTTTTATCCAATTTTAAACATGGACTCCTGTCCAGTGCTGCATGTAAGTGGACAGAGCAAGCTGTGAAGACGTGATGAGAAATATTGGTCCATGCTGCCTTGTCCTTAGGGGGATTATTTATATCTGGGGGGAAATGATTAACTCTTAGTTGTACCTGGTATGTGGCGACTACTTGAGTGAAGACAATAGGAACCTGGTAGCGTTGTGAGAATCATTTTGCTTTGTGCTCTTGGTGACTATAATTAAGCATAATAAATAATTTAGATGTTTTAGATGAATTCCAGATGCGTGAAAACAGACTTTCCTTTTGGATGGAAATTCTCTTGCATTTAAAACTCATTCTTACTGACATACCTACCAGTAGAGACATCGACTTGCGGCCTGCTGTCACATTCCACAGCGGGCAGGGGTAGAGGAGCATGATTCTTAAAGACCTGCACAGCCGCAAGAAAGTGCTTTTGAGGAAATGGACAAGTCTTGAGTTTTAATCAACTGTTCTGCCCATCTGTATTGCTTGATATTTAGGTCTGGTTCTAAATAGAGATCCTTGGGAATCCACTGTCTGCTTGCAACAGCCTGGTGGACATACGTTTTGGTCTGTCTCCCACATATTTCAGTCATCCTATTTGGGTGGGGTGAAGCCATCGTGACCTGCTTCCGCCTCCTGCTCTTGACCCCGGTCTCCCAAACCAACATCATTTCTTTAGTCCTAAGGACTAATTCATGGGTAAAGTGTACTCTTATTAATAAGTTGCATCAAATGAGAATCTGGCATAGGACCAAATCCCCAGGCATTTGCAGTTTTGGGCCTTCTGTGAGATGAATCATGAAAGATGCTCTCCCTTCTCCTGGGTTCTCAAGCTCAGCCTGTTTCCCAGGTGCTGCCTGCCTGGGTAGTAGTTGTATTTCATCCATTGTACAAATGCACATTTTTTGGTCTTATATTAACATCTGAAAGGATGCATCTTACAGCTGATGGCATCTTAGCATGGCCATTTTTAAGAGGGTTTCTTTTTCTTGTTCAGATAGAGTGGGAGGGAGAGAGGAAGAGAGAGAGGGAGAGAGAGACATCGACGTGAAAGGGACACATCGAATAGCTGCCTTCCGCATGACCCAACCAGGGCTGGGGACAAACATACCTTTAGCGGGAACAGAACCCGGGTCTCTCTGGACCACAGGCCGACACTCTAACTGCTGAGCCAAACCGGCCAGGGCAAGGCAGATTTTTTTCTTAGTGACACAAAATAACAGTATCTCTCAAAGTCAGGGCATGTTACAGGTGGTGGAAGAGAGTATTCCTCCTTTTCCTCTACACAGCCTACTTGCTTTTCTGTAGATTTTCACTCCTCATAACTGTTCTTCATTGTGAGATTCCTACATGTCTCCTGCTCTGTATTTGCCTACAAGTCATATCCCTGTGGAAACTGGAAATCAGGTAAAATTAGAGGCCATTTAGGACAGTGACTAGGAAGAGAGCTGGCCCAGAACCACATTGTGCTGTTTGAGCAAGACACACAGCTTCTGCTTCTCTGGGGAGGAGCTAATGCACATTCACTGGGTCACTGTGTGAAGGGAGTTACATACATGCAGCACCTGGTACTGGGCCTGGCGGGGGAGGGGGGCTCGCTTTCAGGGCCACGCTTACATTTGGCAGGTGGAATCAGGCGCTTTGGGGGTTGCTGAAAAGGCCTCTGGCAGCCCAGAAAGCCGTGACTTGGAAGTCAAATAAAATTCCCATCTTTGAGATTTCTAGCATCAAACATTTCAGCAACCCTTGCCCCAAAATGCAAACTCACACTTGTACTCTTGAATATACTGTACTAAGACACCCCATAGAAACCCAGGAATTCATTACCACTTTTAGATACGTGTTTTACAATTTGAAACAGCTGTGTAAGTTTGCGTGGTTAAATGTGTGTGTCATTCCATTCGTAGCTGGTACCTGGATTGAGAGAGGGTCTGCGAGGCTCCCTGCGTTAGTTCTGCCTGCAGGTAAGCAAGCACAGGGTGAAGGCACTAGAGTCCAAATTCAATTTTTTTCAAAAACGCACAGTCCTTGTATGAACGGCATCTTTAGCTGTTACCTGTGGTTAACATCTTTCGAAGTGTATCTACGTGTTCAAGTAGGACTGCTGAGGGCTAGAAGGTTGGAAAGGGAGTTTGTGACCTCGGGGAAGGAGTAAGGGGTAAGTTGAGGTCACCTGAGCCAGGAGTCCTTGGTACAGCAGAGAAGTAGGGGTTTTGCCTCATATAGTGGTCTTGGCCTCCAGACATGGAGTATGGGTCAGCACCAGGAGACAGTGGGCCAACTCCAGGGGATGGTTCTGTAGAGGACACAGATTTAGACTTGTTGGGGAATCTCAGACCCTGTATGGTTTCTGCCACTTGCTAGGCAGGCGATGTCAGTTGCCAGTGTTTTTCATCTCCGGAGCAAGCCACCTGCCTCAGGTGCTCTCAATTTACAAAGACTTTAAACAGTAAGAGTCCCTCCAGCTGAGGAGAGTGACCTCTGTGGAAAGCGCTTTGAGTTTGTTTTCAGAAGATCCGGCTTTGAGGCTTGGCCCTGGCTCTGAACAAGAATGCGGGTAAGTCACAATCTAGGAACTTCTGGTGGTTGTTTTTAAGCTGTATAAATAGAGATAACTCCTGAAAATCTCAGCGGGTTGGGGTCAGAATCAATGAGGTTGTGCATGGAAATGTGCCTTATAAAATCTGTTGGTGTTTATGTGACCCCCAGATGGAGCAGCTATTCCGCGCTTTGATTTCCAAGTCACAGGGTTGCAGTACAGATGCATTTTTTTTTAATCTGTTAAGTAAAATTAAAGCCTGAAACTAAGGCGAAAAATATTTGCCCCATTCAAAGACATTGTAAAGCAGTGTCTACAAAATCACAAGGCTGTTTGACTTTTCGGGTGGGGGGAGTGGTGTAACTTTGTTTTGACATATTAGTATATTAATTAGGGCCCAGGCTCTGAACGGTGGGTTATAATATGTAGAAGATCAATAAGGTGCAAGCAATTTCTGTTTAAAGTAGAGAAAACTCCAAAGATTTCCATTTTATTGCCTTGTAGAACTTTAACCATTGTTGATATGACTTTGCAATCTTATTCTAGTAGTCTTTCGTGTGTGTGTGTGTGTGTGTGTGTATTAGAGGAAGAAAAATAACTTCTATCTTTCTAAGATAGAAAAGAAAATGTCTGTGGTACTTACATGTGATGTGTCTTTAAATCTCCGTGTCTTTTTTCATACTATTAAGATAGCCTTTATCTATGTTCAGTTTCTAAATATATTTTATGTCCCCATAACCCCAAGGGTTCCCACTGCTTCCTCTCAATGGTACAAACACTGCCCACCTGTTCCAGGCCCTGCCTCCCGCCTTCCCCAGGGACTTGGCCAGAGGTGCAGGGTGAGCCGGTGGGAGAAGGGACCGGCATTCAGGGGAATACCCTCCGGTTAATTAAAGGGAAAGGGTGCTCCGCCCTTCCGCCAGGCTTGTCACAGGAGCAGGTCATGGCTGTGCTTTGATTCTCCAGTGCAACACATGCTGCATGTGGCAGAAGTCACCCAGCTTGCAATAGGTATTTGGGGGCGGGCCTGGGGACCGAAGGGCTGTGTTGGCAGAGGGAGAAGATCTGCGTGCCCACAACCAGCTGTGTGAGGTGGGCTGCGCTGTTTAATCTTTCTGGGGCTTGCTCTGCCCCCCGTAAGGAAAGGGGCTTGGAACAGGCCAGGTGACTCAGATGGGATCCTGGAAGACCCCGGGTGCCCTGGGACGCCTCGGGGGTTGTGATGTGGGAGGTAGGAGCAGAGCAGATGGGGCCTCTCACCAGCGACCGGGGTCCTGCCGGAGCAGTGCCGCGCACATCTGTTCAACGTGACCAATCACACTTGGAGTGAGAGTTCCTTTTGTAACGGGTTCTACTGTTAAAAACAGAGTTAGGCCCTGTCTGGTGTGGCGCAGTGGTTAGAGCACTGGCCCACAGACTGAAGGGTCGCAGGTTCGATTCCCATTCAAGGGCTCATACCAGGGTTTCAGGTTCAATCCCTGGCCCCGGTCAGGGTTGTGTGGGAGGCAACCAATCGATGTGTCTCTCTCACATTGATGTCTCTCTGTCTTCCCTCCTCTCCCCCACTCTTTTCTTCCCTTCCTCCCTTCCACTCTATCTTTAAAAAAAACAAACAAACAATGGAAAAATATCCTGGGGTGAGGATTAACAACAAAAGTTAGAAAACTGCCCATGAACATCATCTCCATCTCTTCTGGGTGAAGCGGTCCGAGTGCCTGATGGCTGTCAGCTGCCAAGCAGCACAGTGTTGGGAAGGGTCTCGTCGGGCTGGGGACGGACTTCCTGAAGCCAGAGATGCTTAAGCATTAGGGCCCCTTGCTTGCCGGGCTTTCTAAAGCCTGCTACCCAATATTTTATTCACAATTAAACAGTTAAAAAAAAATTGTGCAAGCTTCAGGCCCCACAAGCCCTGGTTCCTCCCTTGTGTTAGGCCCGAGGTTCTTTTTTGTTTTTTTATCCTCACCCAAGGACAGTTTTTTCCAGTTTTTGTTGAGGTAGAGTGGGAGGGAGAAAGAGAAAGAGAAAAACATCGACGTGAAAGGGACACATCGAGTGGCTGCCACCCGCACGACCAACCAGGGCCGGGGACAAACTACAACCGAAATACGTGCCCTTAGCGGGAACCAAACCCGGGTCTCTTGGGACCGCAGGCCGACGCTCTAACCGCTGAGCCAGACCTGCCAGGCAGGCCCGAGGTTCTTAAAGTTCAGACACTGCTGCAGACCTGTCCTGGTGAACTGGAAATGCAGTCTTAGAACAGCCAGCCATTCGGAGTGGGGTGGGGATTGCTTTGCAAGTGCAGCCTTATTGAGTGGTGGCCAAACCAATGTTCCGTTATTCCTGCTAATGAGGAAGAGATGTCAATGTCCACTATTACTCATCTTCCATCTTTCCCACCAACGCCTTTCTCTGAGAAGCATAGCTAAGCTACCTCAGTTGAAATTCTGCTCCATCACTTTCTAGTCATGTGACATCAGGCACATTAACCAACCTCTGCAAGGCCAGTTTTTTGTTTTTGTTTCTCATCTACAAAAGTAACAATTCCCCATAGAACTCTGAGCGTTAAACAAGGTACTGGCGTGATGTATTTACCACCGCGCCTGGACACACGGACAGCACTGAGTTTTGGTTTTCCCTATTGCCATCACCGAGTGATGACTTCAGGCAGGAAACAACTAGTTGCCTATCTCAATACTGCAGAAGCAACCCTAGTTTTTAGCTGGTGGCCTGTGCCCCACGCAGACATTTCCATCCTTCACAGAAAAGCGTCGTGTCAGTGAGGTGCAAGAGGAAGTGCTGCGTTCAGATAGGAAGGCACGTTCAAGAAGAGTGAGTGCCCTCCGCTGGTCTTTTCTCCATCCTTCTCCTTTGAACCTAGATGAGATGGCTGGGACTCTAGCAGCTGTATTGGATCACAGAGACAGGTTTTTGCCCCAGGGAAGGAGTGGTGGGCAGAACGGAGCATGGGTTTCTGACAGCTTCGCGGAGTTCTGTGCTAGCCTCAGAATGCTGCCTCTTTAAAATGAGTCTAATATGTTATTCAACTTTAGTAACTACTTGCTCTGCTAAATGATAAAAAGAATTATTTAAATGCCACTCAAAGTGAAACGGACCTGGGGTGAATTGCAAATTGAAAGTTTGGCCTCTGTACCATTCATTCATCAGATGAGTACTGAGCACCTAATATGTGCTAGGCGCAGACAGACCGGATTGAAAGCAGTCACCTCCTTGCTCGTATGTGGAATTCAGTTCAGACAGACGCACTGTATCCGGTGCCTGCAAGAGAGTGATGAACTAAGCCAGGGACCTCCCATCACTCAGTCTGGAAATGGGGAGAGACACAGGGCTGGGGAGAGCCTGGACACCATCCAGTGCAGTTGTAATCAATTGCACCTGCACACTGGAATCACCTAAGGAGCTTTACAATGCTAATGCCTGTGTCCAGGATTTTAATTGGTCTGGGGTGGGGCCTGGGTATCTGTATTGTTGGAAATTCTCCTGTGCACCTTAGGTTGCAACCCACTGATCTAAAGCAACCCAAAGAGGTGAGGTCACTGCCCCGAGGTGATACAGAGGGTCAGAGGCAGGTCTGCTATCATGCCAAGTGCCCTTCAGATGCCTGGCTGGTTCTCGAAACCTACCCCAGGCTGGGTCCGCCGCCAGCCAGGCCTCCTCACCCTTCATGTGGATGGCAGGATGTGTGGTGGCCCACGCTGCCTCTACTCCCAGCGCGGTGACAAAGCCTGCTGCAGCTCATCGGTTTCCCTAACAAGATTTTCCTTGGTGACAGCGAAACAGATCATTTTAATTAGCGTTAGCTAATGAATTTAAACAGCATTGAAGTAATTTCGGAATCTCCCTTAACTGCCCTAAAGAACATCATGCAGGAGGTATCTAGAGGGATTTATTGTTGAGAAATGTCTGGATGTCTGGTAAGGACACAGCTGAAAGTCTCCTTACATGGGGTTCTTTTCCCTGGCTTTACTTTGAACACAGCCGGGTTAGAACCAGAGGCTGTGAGAGCTGCAGAGATTCAGATGTCACCTGGTGTCCTCACCCCTTAGCTGGTGCACCATCTGTCTGCTCGTCCTCGTGATGTGGCAGTGACCTTCCGCTTGGACCCTGCTGGGGACCGGGAGTTCATTCTCCATCTCCCGAGAAGCCCCCTCCACGCAGGAAGTGGGAGGGCTTCTTTCCACTCAGCTGAGAAGGTTCCCCCTCTGACTTCCGCCTTGGGTCCCAGTTCTGCTCTCTAGGAGTTCATTCCTACCCTTCGCTCTCAGGGAGCAGGGCAGGACACCCTAAGGGCTTTGAACAGATGTGTTTGGGTTGAGAACTGCTGTCAGCCTCTGACTGAAGGGACGGGGGCAGGAGCACTATCCTTGTGGCCCTGGAGGAGCTTGCAAATGGATTTCCCCTCCCCCTAAATTTCTGTGAAATTGGCAGTTGATATTTTTGTGGTTCGCGCTTCTCTGAAAGAAAAAGGAAAAAGAAAAATCTCTCCAACTTCTAAGCCATTAGGCTGTGGACATGCTCGTCGTGTCGCTGCGGTGCTGGGCTCTCCCAGGTCCTATCCTGAAGCAGAACCAGGGGTTCCGCCCTCTCTCCCCCGCCCACGAGCTGTTCCATCACCCGACCTGAGCTGCTTTCTGCTCACGAGCTGGTGACATGAACTCCCACGAGCCAGACTCTTTGGTGCCAGTGGTCTTGCATCTTTTGAACATAAACTTCATAAAGTGAGATAGTAAGAGATAATTACCTAATAATGGCTTTTCTGTGGTCGAAAATAAGTGTTCGTTTTGTTTGGTCTTTGCTTTTAAAAAGAATGCAGTTATAACACTCGTTTGAGGTACTGTGCCATCATGCCTCTTGTTTCTTGAAGTTACGGTTGCTATGACATCAGCTGCTGTCCTGCTGTACAGTTTTGACACTAATCACCCAGAGGTATGTCAGACTCCATAGGTTTAGGGGCTGGGTTCCCAGTAAGACTTTTTTTCTTTAGTTGCCAGCCACCTGCACTTCTGATCCCTGACCACAAATTCCCAGGTTCCCCCAATAACCTCAGGTTCACTCATTCACTGGAATGACTCACAAAAGTCAGGAAAGCACTGTGCTTACAACTACAGTTTTATTCTGAAGGACAAATCAGGACCAGCCAAATGGAAAAAAAAAAAAAAATGCACAGGCTGAGGTGTGGAAGGGTCTGGAACACAGAGCCCAGTGGAATCAGGACCCCATCACCTTCTATGCACATATTTGTGTTCACCAATCGGGAAGCTCCATTTAGCTCAGTGTCTAGAGTGTTGCTGGGGTTTTATGTGGACATGAGTGATGGAATCATCGGCCACGTGATTGAACTTCATCTCCAGCCCCTGTCCTCCCTGGGGGTGGGCTGGCTCAAAGCTTGAGCCCCCTGATCACATAGTCTCTGGCAACCAGCCCCTTCCTGAATCATCTCAACTCTCAGCATACACTCCGATGTGATCCAAGAACTCATGAAGAACAAAAACACTCCAATTACTTAGGAAGTTACAAGGATTTAGATTCTCCTTCCTAGGAACCAGGGACAAAGGTCAGTCAAGTGTATTGTACAACAGGAGGACTCAACTAAATGTGCTTGTAGAGTAATTGGAGGGACGAGTGAAGTTCCATCTACAAGGTACCCACTGGTGCACCAGTGAGCATGCGCCCCGAAGTGAGTGGGGAAATGGACTTGAATCAGCGGCTGCTTTATCTGGTCCCCATGTACTCCTCAAGGGTAGTATGATGCCTGTGTTGAAAAGACTGCACTCTGTTACATTGCATTATTAAATGCATTATACATTTATACACATACCACATTAACAAACTCTAGATGGGTACTTTATACATAGTAATTTTCTTCCTTTTTTAATTTTTTATCCTCACCCAAGGACATTCTTTCATCTTTGTTCAGATAAAGTGGAAGGGAGAGAGAGGAAGAGAGAGAGAGAGAGAGAAACATCGACATGAAAGAGACACATTGAATGGCTGCCTCCCACATGACCCCAGCCGGAGCTGGGGACGAATCGCAACTGATACACGTGCCCCTGACCGGAATCAAACCCGCGACTCATTGGTCCGCAGGCCAATGCTCTAACCACTGAGCAACCGGCCAGGGCTAGGTAGTAATTTTCAAGGTGACTGGCTGTACCTGAAATTTCCTTGCTCCCTGACTTTGGAGCCCAGTGTCCATGTAAAATGCTATCCCTCTATGCAATATCCCAAGAAGAGTCTTCTATAGCTTCCCACAGTTTGTTCATTTAAATTTGAACATTTCTGGTGACAGAGAGCTCCCTGATTTAAGAGTCAATCCATTCCATTGTTGGGCAGCACCCATGGTTACAAAGCAATTTCTTATGTTGAGCCAAGTCAGCACCCTGGTCCTCTGGAGTTGCACAGGAGAGACTTTCAGTATTTGAAGACAGATCCTGTGAACTCTAAGTCGTCTTTTCTCCAAAGCATGCATTCCTTAGTTTCTTCAGCCATTTTTTTCAGACATTCTTCTACATACATAGTTTTAGGACAACCTCATTAGCATTCTCATGGATATGTAATATCCTTTTGCATAGTACAGTGCCAAGAACTGAAGACAGTACTCCGAGAGAGGTTCAGCAATTACAGCACAGTTCTTAACATCTCCTGATTTGACATTCCATGCCCATTAATTCCGACATTCTACAATTACACTCTTTTAGATGAATTGTAATTCCTCCAACCTTTTTTTAACTTCCCCACCATTTTATAGATGAAGTAAGTGCACTTGGTGGACGCATGTTCCTCAGATCCCTGGTGTCCCTCCCCGTCTCCTGGGAACTGAGAAAGGACTGATTTCTCTCTGGCCAGCCACTGCCTCGCTGTCAGTCTCAGACATGCGAGTATGACCCGGGATTGAACAGTCAGCATCCAACTCACCTCATCAAAGTGGTGGGATGTTGGGCTTAAATTCTTGGGAAAGGGGTTCTCTTCCCACCGGTGTTTCAATGCAGATACAATAAAACAAACATCTTAGGTTACTCTGAATGAAGCCACCATGGGAGAAAGGTGAATAGAGGGAGAGACTGAGCCTTTGTGACATTATTTGAGCCCAGCTTCTACCTCTGCCTGTGGACGGATTTAACTTGGGCTCTTCAGTTACTTGAAAGGGCTGTGTTTTGTTTATTTGCTGAAATCAATTTTAGCTTTAGTCAAAAGAGCCCTAACATACCTATTTTCTCTTCAGTGGTGTGGGGGTAAATGACCCACGTTCTCTTGTGAGGAGGGGAAAGAAAGGCCCTGATCTGCAGTGCTTACAATTTCTGCCGTCTCAACACCCCACCGTGACCAATTACAGCCCAACAACGTGATGTCAACCTGCTCACGTTTTCTGAAAACTTAATGATCTGCTCTCTGGAACTAGCTTCAACACCCGACAGCATCTGTGTTATTACTCGAGTTACTAATAAAACTTTTGATCGAGACTGAGCCAAGGATCAAGCTCAGACGCCAGCTAGAGAGCTTGCCTTTGCTGCCCAGGCTGTCATGGACACACCGGTCGTGGGCAAGCCCAAGGAGCTACACATTTAATTATCTTCACTGACATCCAGCTCATGTTTCTACTCTGTCCGGTGTCATGAGGGAATGTCAGGAATTTTGCTAATGGCAAGTCTTCTACATCCTTGCAGCCCTTTGCTCTGTCAATCCAGTCGCCATGAGAAAAGTCGCCTTGTCGTGGCTTTAATGACATGCACCGCCCCCTGGAACTTGCTGCTTTCCATTCTGCATGGCAAACCCTGTGCTAAGTTCTCCGGCCTGGGATTTTGATTGCTTGCCAATGGTCTATTGTTCTGGAATCTGTCCTCCCCGCTTGGAACATTTGAACTTTGCCTGTGTCCAGTCTTTCTTCACTTTCACAGATTATTTTGGGCATGTGTCATGGGAGAAATCAGAAATGATTGGAGTTGGAACTTTGTCTAACCGTTGTCATTTTCATTTTAGTTATTTGGCTGTCGTCTCTCTCCCCTGCCCCCTAACAGAGCAGCAAGTTCCTACAGGGATAGAGGCCTGCCTTATGAAAAGAAACAAGTTCTTTTTTCATCTGTTCAGTCTTGAAATTCGGGCCTTTCTTAGTCATATTTGCTGTAGCCTTTTGGATAAGAACATACTCCTGCTGGTAGAATTGCTCTCCTTTCGCTTCACTGAAATGCTCTTCGCTGTGTCTGTTTCAGGTCTGTGGATTTCCAGTTAGGACTAGACCCTCTGACATTTCGTGTGACTGCTTTCCCCACTACAGAAAGTTCATCTGGATGATTCCGCTTTCCGTGGGGTCATGGCTTGGGTGAGAGCCTCAACCCCCTAGGTTTTCTCGAGATCTGTAGGACTGGAGTTCCCTGGGTTGAAACCCCATGTCACCGTGATCATTCCCGATCTGTGCGTCAGCATAAAGACCTGAGGTCACAGCTGTCCATCTACATGCATTTGCCATGGTTTCCTCGGGGGGTACTGCCATTTTATCTAGTCTTTTTTTTTTGCTCACTTAGTTCCCATCTTCCTTACACCAGTTCCCCTTGGGGAACAACATGAAGGCAGGACCTCTACGACCAAGTCCCTCAGTTGGCAAACCAGGAAGCGGCGGGGCACAGTGGCTATGGCATTCAAAACGGAGTCCTTATTCTTGGCTTCTCGTCCTATCCTGGCCACGTCCGGGCTGGGACCTTGAACGGGCGACTTGAATTCTCAGAGCTTTCTGTTCTCACGTGACGGGTGAGAGAGCAGGGTCTGGCCTGCATCCCACAGCTCCGTTTAGGATGCAGAGATGGTGCATGCGGAGTGCTTGTGAGCTGAGCATCACACACACGGGAGCTGCTGCTGGTGACATCACCGAAGCTTCTTGAGAAACGCAGGATGTGAAATTAGGCTAGCTTTGTGGCATTTCGATCTATCATTATCCACTCATGATCAGAACATCCTACTGCACTGATCCAGCATCACAATGGAAGGAGAAACATGGCTAATCAACTTGCTGAGCTCGTTAAGCTTCGTTTGATCTTGATTGATGTCCCTGCTGGTAAAGGCACTCAACTCAACCCGGAGAAGGGGCTTGTGGACTCGGGGGACTGTTAGACAAGCCTAAATGAAACAGCAGTGCCCACTGGTAAGCACTACAGCGAACTGCTTTGCTATCACCTGAAACCTGTCTCCCCATTTCTGGCTCATGGGAAGAGGGGGCAAAAGAGGAGACAAATATTGGCTTGTTTTCATGTTAGTATTTGGATGATGGCGGTAATTTACAACTGATCACATTAAGTGCTGCCCTGATCAATGGGTTGTCTGGAAGGTTTCTGTAGAATCCACTGGTTACCGTCTCAGGAAAGGGGGCGGTGCCAGGTCTGTCCCTTTCCGGTTTGAAGTCAACACGGTGGGAAACAGGTGTTTACAAGGGATTTGCAAGTTAAAGCAAAGTAATTTGGTGACACGTGAATGTTATTCTGTGAATAATGTTAGTCAGGAAGACAAATGATTGTACAAAATCACAGGGCATGGAATGAGTACCCTGAAAGCAAATGGAGCAGGGAATACCACCTCCAGCCAGTTCACATGCCCTCCCCACTCGCTCACACGTTCCCCCACGGTGGACATGACCTGGAGCAGCACTTAAGAAACTTTCCCCTAGACTAGTTAGACCTGTCGTCAGAGTAAGTAAGAAGTCCATTCTCAGCCATTATTAGGGCTCTATGGCCTCCAGCTCGTGCGTTCCTGTCAGAGTCCTTGAGAAACCTGGTGCCAGACGGAAGAGCCTGGTCCTGGGTCTGGGGCACCGTGGCTGCCCGTGGTGCTCAGAGCTGGCTCTCCACCACCTGATGGCGCCCTCGCCCGCAGCGCTGCTCTGAGCACCTTCTCTGACCTTGAGGGCTGCTTCCAGGCTGCACTGAGTCCAAGTGCCAGAGCTTCCCACAGGGGCCTCCCCTGGGGACACAGGACTCTCACTGTCTCCCAGGCTCAGTCCGTCGTCACCCCACCAGACTCACCCACTCCACCTCTTTAACTCAACACACCAGCTTCTAGCCCCTTCCTCTCTGGTTCTCAAATAGTCCCACCCCCTCGACTTCGAAATACAAAAAACTAGATTGTGGAGTCTTCTGATAATTCTTGATTTTGATTGTAAAGTACCGAAGTCATAAAAAACTCACTAAGTCAAGAGAATCAAAACTACCAAAACCTAAAAGCAGTAACAAGAAGAACAAATATTTGGTTATCTTAACTATGGAGGAGGGAAAATTACCCTTTCATTCTAAGAGTCTCCTACATTAGCAAAAATGAGTTTTAGCAAAAATATATTTATACTTATATATAAATATGTCATATATAAGTAAGTGCAGAAATGCAGACAACAGTTGGTACCCCGTGTCGCTAGCAGTTTGAGAAGCGAGGCAAGATGGAAGAGGGAGGTCGCGACCTTGGTGATGTCATGAAAATTCACTGATGATCGGCTTTGTAAATTCTGAATCACAATTCCATTATCAGGGGATGGATGAGCTCTCTCAGCCCAGTGCATAGCCCACAATGTCCGTTGACTCGTTTGTAGCATGAGTGTGTAACTGCCAAGCGGATCGAAGCTTGTGTTCATTCGTTAATGAAGATTCATCGAGTGCATGCTGTGCACCAGGTATTGTGTAGACAGCAGAGAACAGGACAGACAGGTTTGTTTCTGTTGGTCAGTTCGGTCCCTTTTCAGGAAAACCACACAAAAAGCCAATCAACATACAAAAACCTGTTTTGTGAGCCTGAAATCAAACCAATGGTGGTCAAGGTATGAGACCTTAAATGGCTAGTGGTGCCCTATCCTGACAGTCCAGGAGGCACACCTGTCCAGATGTGGTCTGCCTCCCTTTGCCTGATCCAACTTGAGGGGAGGCAGCTCAAGAGCAATGAGCTCAATCTACTCCGGGAGCTTCGGCGTTAGCTGGAAACGGGAGTGGCTACTGGGAGATCAAGGCCACATCGGACGTGTGAATAGCAAAGTCCCAATAAGTGAACAAAAACTCCAGGACTTTCCATTTTGGCAGCCTGTTCTGGAATCCTGGAACCTTAGGGCCGACTTCACTTTTATGCAGGAAAAAAAAAAAATCAGAGGCCTGGAGAGAGAAAGTGTCTGGTCCAAGGTATTCCAAGTCTTGGTTGAATGTGAGGGTTGTAACCAGGTCTCTGGGACCAGTTCTTTCTCCCACCAGAACTTTAGAGCAGAGATGAAGGAAAGTGAAAGAAACAAAAGTAGCTTATTTGGGTGGTGGAGGAAATGTAATTTACACTTCAAGGAAAGTTTCCAGAATCATACATCTACTCTTCACCCAGATTCACCAGTTGTTCATATTTGCCTCCTATTTCCATTTTTTTGTTCTGTAAATACAGTTACATCTGCACACTTTTGAACCCATTGAGGGGAAGTTGGAATATGTTCCTTTATCTCTAAATATTTGTATGTCTCCTCTTAGATAAGGACATTTTTCTCATATAATCATAGTACAATTCTCAAAATCAGGAAACAACATGGATGTAATATTATTTTCTCATCCACAGTCCACATTCCAATTCTGTAAATTGTCTCAATAATGTCCCTTACGGCTTTTTTTTTTTTTTTCCTGGTTCAAGGTCTAGTCCAGGATTACATATTATGTTTAGTTGTGATGCTTCCTTTGTGTACTTTCATCCGAAATAGTTCTTCAGTTGACCTTTGCCATTCTTGACCTGAACATTTTTGAAGAGCACAGAAGAGTTGTTCCAGCATGGCCCTCAGCTCGGATTTGCCTAATGAGATCCAGAGTTTGCATTTGGGGCAGGAAAAGTGCAGAAGTGAGGTGTTCCCCGTGCGTCAGGAGGCCCCTGCCTTCAGCGTGTCCTGTGGTCGCTGGTGTTAACTTCGAGCACTTGAGAGCTACTCAACTGGAAAGCCACTTCTTGTTCTTTCTACATTTTTATAAGGCTGTATGCCAAGACCACGTAAAGAGTTGTGCTTCTCATCAAACCTTCGCCCACTGGTTTTAGCATTCATTACTGGTTTCCTAGCTCTGCCATGGGAAAGGATTGCCTTCTAAGTATAGCAGGAGGTCATACTTGAAACAGTCCCTGATGTGTTTTTCCTTCCCAGTTCCTCTTTGTGCTGTTGTCTTTCCAGAGCTGGGACGAAGGCCAAGTCCCACCGCCCCCGGGGTGGGGGGTCGAGTAAAATTCGTAGGGTGTTATTCCAAAATAAGACACTGAAAGCCACAGCTATCAATTTTCGGAGACTGGTATTTTTTAAAGGAAGAGAGACTTGTTGCTTCTTCCCTTCTTTTCATTCTCCCTTTTTTTGTAATGGTAAAAGCTTGGCTGTGGTGATTAATAGCAAAGCCTAACTGCTGTGTAATAATTAATTCAGGGAAGAATCATCGGTGGGTGCTAAAACCTGTTGGAGAATAAGCTTATTTGCTTGATGCCAAAGGATTATATCTAGATTCCTTACCAGTTTTAAAAAGAAGACGGTGCCTTTGAAGGAGAGGTCATCTTATGCAAGTAATCAAACAATATCACTAATAGCAAGAAAACCTGACATTAAGTGAGTTCTCATTGTGTTTAAAATAAGCACTACTGCCCTGGCAGGTTTGGCTTAGCTGTTAGAGCGTCGGCCTGTGGTCCAGAGAGACCCAGGTTCGGGCCCTGCTAAGGGCAGGTACCTCGGTTGCAGTTTGTCCCCAGCCCTGGTTGGGTTGTGTGGGTGGCAGCCACTTGATATGGACCTTTCACATCGATGTCTCTCTCTCTCTTTCTTCCTCCCTCTCCCTCTGCTCTATCTGAACAAAAAATGAAAAAATGTCCTCGG
Organism: Molossus molossus; assembly: GCF_014108415.1. NCBI lineage: Eukaryota > Metazoa > Chordata > Mammalia > Chiroptera > Molossidae > Molossus > Molossus molossus. The sequence goes on along the minus strand of NW_023425349.1, from coordinate 54,831,947 downwards.
GTGAGAATTAGAAAAAAAAGTAAAATAAAATAAGCACTACCTATGAAGTATTTTTGGCAAAATGATTTAATTTGAATCCAATCTTGTCCCCAGACCCAATTTTCAATTTATCAGAAGTATGTGAGAAAGAGGATAAGGCTAAATTATATCACAAGAAACTCTCAGATAAATTCAGAATATGGGACTTATTCCCCCTCACTGGGAAAAAATAAGAGAAGGAGCTGTGTTAGACAAAAACATAGCAAAGAGAGAAGCAAATGTAATGGTTAACCTTGCTAGGGTTTTAGTCTGGTTTTTGTTTTTAAGCCATAAAATAGGTTATTGGGATAATAGAAGTTTTAATATGGACTGGACATTAATGCATTGTTGAAGTTGTGATATAATGAAATTATTGCCAAATTTCTTATTTGTGATAATGATATGGTAATTATGCATGAGAATGTCTTTATTTTTAGACTATACTGCTAAAGTATTTAGAGGCGATGTGTTATCTTTGTGGGAGACAATCTTTATGCTTCTCTTATATTTCTGCACATCTTTGGACAGAGATACAGCTTTTGCTCCAAACAATCTTTCTGATGATGTTGGCATAGCACACAGGATAGAGTTTCTCTCTGTAAGTCAACGGGAGAACACTTTAAGAGTGTAACATAATGAAAATAATGTCTCCCTCTGGGTAAAAGTCAACCAGGTTTTCTTGCAGCCCGTTATAAAATATTTGGGTTTCCTAAGCTTGTGGTTCCCACTTTATGTGTAGCATCCGCACGGGTTACTCTGCATCACCCCATGGGAGTTGAAGATGAGAGAAACCAATGTGCACAAGAAGCTCATGGCACTTGCTGTGCTGTGAGTGATAAAGCCCTTGTCTCTGACCCCATCTTCTGCCAGCATCCATAAATTTACTTTTAAAACTTAGAGCTTGAGAAGCCATATGCCTTCCCTCTAAGATAAGAAATAAAACAAGGATATTTCTTGTCACTGCACCTATTTAACATTGTACTAGAAGTTGTTGCTGATGCAGTTAGGCAAGAAAATGGAAATAAAAGATAAACAGATTGGGAAGGAAGAAATAAAACTGTCTTTATTCACATATAGCATGATTGTCTAGGTGGAAAATCTTAAAAAGCTGACCAAAAAGAAAAAAATCTTCTGGAACAAAATTGATCATAGTAAAGCTGTAGGATGCAAGGATATAAAAGTCAATTGCTTTTTTTGTATGCCAGCAATGAAACATTAAAATTTGAAATAAACAATACCATTCATATTAGTGCCCCCCAAAATAAAATGTATTAATCTAACGAAATATGTATAAGAACTATATGAGGAAAATTACAACACTCTGATGAAAGAAATAAAGATATAAATAAAAGAAGAGAGATTCTATGTTCATGGATTAGAAGACTTAATGTTTGTTAAAATAATCAGTTTTTTCCAACTTGATTTATACAATCCCAACAAAAGTCCCAGCAGGTTATTCTGTAAACATTGATAGGCTGATTCTAATTTATATGCAAAGGCAAAAGACTCAGAAATAGCCAACACAATATTGAAGGAGAAGGATGAAGTTGGAGACCTAACTCTACCCAACTTAAAGACTTAGTATAAAGCTACAGTAATCAGAACAGTGTGGTATTGGTGAAAGACTAGACAAATATATCGACAGAATACAGAACCCAGAAATATATCTACACAAATGTAGTTAACTGATCTTTGACAAAGGAGCAAAGGCAATCCATTGGAGAAAGGCAATCCACTGGACTAACTGGGCAACCACATTAAAACAAACAAACAAAAAACTGAACCTAGACAGAGACTTTAAACCTTTCACAAAAATTAACTCAAAATGGATCATAGACCTGTATGGCTCATAGACCAATAAAACAAACCTTGGGTTTGGCGATGCATTATTAGTTACAGCACTGAAAGCATAATCCATGAAAGACAAATTGTCAAATTTGACTTCATTAAAAGTAAAATGATAATCACAAGACAAGCCACAGACTGGGAGAAAAATATTTGCAAAATTTATATCTAATGGGCTTGCATCTAAGTATACAAAGAACTAACTTTTAAAGCAAAACAATAAAATAAGCAACCTAATTAAAAAGTGAACAAAATATCTGAACAAATACTTCACCAAAGAAGATATACAGATGGTAAATAAGCATATTAAAAGATGTGCCACATCATGTTAGGAAATTGCAAATTAAAACAACAATGAAATACCACTGTACCTATTAGAGTGGCTAAAATCCAAAACACTGACAATACCAAATGCTGACAAGGATGTGGAGCAATAGGAACTCTCATTCATTGCTGGTGAGAATAAAAAATGTTACAGCCACTTTGGAAGACAGTTTGGCAGTTTCTTAAGCTAAATACAGTGTTGCTATACCACCCAACAATCACACTCCTAAGTGTTTACCCAAACTAGTTGAAAACTTACTTCCACACAGTAACCTACACACAGATGTGTATGGCAGCTTTATTCATAATTGTCAAAAACTGGAAGCAACCAAGATGTCCTTCAATAGGTGAATGAATGTGATACATTCATACAGTGGGATATTATTCATCAATAAAAATAAGTGAGCTATCACGACCTGAAAAGACATGGAGAAATCTTAAATTCATATTCAAGTGAGAGAAACCATCCTGGAAAGGCAAAATTATAGAGACAGTAAAAAGATTAGTTTGTCAGGAGTTTGGTGGGGATGGGTGGTAAGGGAGGCAGGAAGGGAAAGAGAGAGGGAGGGGGAGAGAGAGAAAGAGAGAGGATTATGTGGAGCATGGGATTTTTAGCTGTGAATCTATTCTGTGTGAGGGTGGATACATCAGTCATCACATATAACTGCGCCACACTAAGAGTGAACCCTAATTTAAACTATGGTCTTGAGTTAATAATGTATCAATATTAGTTCATCAGTTGTGACAAATCAACCACACCAATGTAAGATATTAATAATAGGAGAAACTGGATAGGATCTTTTGGGGTGGGAATGGGAAGTGGGTACCTGAGAACTTTCTACACTATCTGCTAAATTTTTCTGTAAATCTAGAACCTAAAATTTTTGAAATTTAAATTTTTTAATAAAAATTTATTTTTTAGTTACTGTTGACATATAGTATTAGTTTCAAGTGTACAGCATAGTGATTAGACAGTTATATAACTTATCCAGTGATCACACCTATGAGTCTAACTGATTCCATTCATAGTTAGTACAATATCATTGACTATATTCCCTATGCTGTACTTTATGGATATCCCCATGACTGTTTTTCTAACCGGTAATTTTTACTTCTTAATCCTTTCACCTTTTTAACCCAGTCCTCCAACCCCTCCCCTCTCTGGCAACCACCAACCTGTTCTCTGTGTCTATGAGTTTATTTCCATTTTGTTTGTTTATTTTGATTTTTAGAATTCACATATAAGTGAAATCATTTTGCATTTGTCTTTCTCTTTATGACTATTTTACTTAGCATAATACCCTCAAGGTCCATCCATGTTGTCACAAGTAGAAAGCTTTCGGTCTTTTTTAATGACTGAGTAATATTCTGTTATATATCTATATCTATATATCTATATCTATATCTATATCTATATCTATATCTATATATCTATCCTCTATCATCTATCTGTATCACATCTTCTTGATTCATTTGTCTATCAATGGACATTTAGGTTGCTTCCATATTTTGGCTATTGTAAATAATGCTGCCATGAACATAGAAGTGCATATATCTCTCTGAATTCGTGTTTTGGATTTCTTCAGATAAATATCCAGACATGGACTGGGTGGGTCATGTGATAGTTCTGTTTTCAATGTATTGAGGAACCTTTGTACTGTTTTCCGTAGTGGCTGCACCAATTACATCCTCACCAACAGCACTCAGGGTTCCCTTTTCTCTGCATTCTTGCCAACACTTGTTGTTTCTTGTCTCTTTTATAACAGCCATTCTAACAGATGTGAGGTGATATTTCATTGTGGTTTTAATTTGCATTTCCCTGATGGTTTGCGATGTTGAGCTTCTTTGTTGGCTGGCTGTATGTCTTCTCTGGAGAAATGTCTATTTAGGTCCCCCCCCCCCCTTAAATTTAACTTATTTTAATCCTCGCCCAAGGATATGTTTTTAATGATTTTAGAAAGAGAGAAAGGGAGAGTGAGCGTGAAAGAGAAACATCAATGTGAGAGAGAAACATCGATTGGTTGCCTCCCTCACCTGCCCTGACCTGGGATCAAACCCGAAACCTGGAGTTTCTGAGACCATTGGTCTCTGAGGATGGGGCTCCAGCCTCTGTATTTTTAAAGATTTCAGATGATTCCGATTTGTATTAAAGGATGAACAGCACTGTGCTGAGGTTGCAGACCTTCTCAAAGAACAAAGGTTCCTTTTAAACGTGTTACCCTCAAGCAGAACACCTGACCTGTAAAGTTAAGAAATGTAATCTGATTTTGGGGAGAGTCATAAAAGATTAGAGTTAAAGGGAATTTGTGGTCCAAAAGGGAGAAGGGACTTTTCCAAAGTTACTCATCTACTCGACGGCAGAGGCAAGACTAGACGCTGGTGTGGCAGGTAGAACATTGAGATGGTGCCTTTGACCTGAGCCCCTGGTGTTACTTCCATGAGTATGTTATGCAACAGGACACAAGACACCTGGGAGGTTGCCCAGGTGGGTTTAATGCTGTCCCATGAGCCTCATAAAAGCAAGGAGTTTTCCCCACCTAGTGACAGAAGTCAGGAAAACGCAAAGCCTCACGGGTGGATTTGGCTCAGCGCTGTTGCTGTCCATTCCTTGGTTCTCCGTTAAGACGGAGGGGCCGTGTGCAAGGGTCCCGTGATGCTGAGGTACAGTAAGAAGTATATGTTTGGTTTTCATGCCTGGTTCTTGGCAAAGAGCTCCTAAAACCTCTGTAATGGCCTGATAGGAGTGAGAAGAGTGTCTTTTGTTAATCAAAATAAGCCCCTTTCAACCATACTTGAAGTTCTGCTCTTACATGGTTCTTGATGGGCCCCCGGATGGCATCAAGGGTTTCAGCTCCCTTCCTGCAATCTCCAAGGAGGAGGGAGGGACTAGAGACTGAATTGCTCACCAACAGTCGATGATGTAATCCACTGTCCCTATGTAACCTCTATGAAAACCTAACCTGAGGAGGTTCTGAGAGCTTATGAGTTGGCGAACACATCTACGTGCCAGGAGGCTGGTGCACCGCAACTCCACGGGGACAGAAGCTCCTGAGCTCAGGACTCTACTGGAGTTTACCCTATACACCTCTTCAGCTTGCTGTTCGTTTTTATTGTTTTAAATATTCTGTATAACAAACCAGTACATACAAGTAGTGTTTTCTTGAATTCTGTGAGTTCTAGTAAATTATGAAACCTGAGGAGGGGGTGGTGGGAACCCCCCAAATGTATGGCCAGTTGGTCAGAAGTGCAGGTGGCCTAGACCTGTGGCTGTAGCCTGAGGGGGGCTTGTGCGACAGGCCCCTTAATGTGGAGTCTGTGCTAATTCTGGGCAGTTAGTGTCAGAACTGAATTAAATGGTAGGCCCCTCAGTGAGTGCCCCCAGAGACCTGCAGAATTGCTTGGTGCAGAAAGTCCACACCTTTCCTATTAGAAGAGACCTCAGTAACAACAGACCAGAGACCTTGAGGTGCTGAGACTAATCCCTGGCCCACAGCCAGGAGGAGACAGGAACCTCAGCCCTGCAGTGGCAAGGAACTGAATTTGGATAATAACTTGAATGAGCCAAGGAGCAACTGGTCCACAGAAGCTCCAGGTAAGAACCCAGCCTGGTCAACATCTTAATGTGGGCTTTGTGAGCCACTCAGCAGAGAATGCAGCCCGGTCCCTCTGGGCTTTGAGCCGCAGAGCTGTGAGGTGATGAATGGGCCTGTGACGCTGCTGAGGCTGGAGCAATGCGTTCTGCAGCAGGAACGGAACGGAGCCTCGGGGCCTTGCCTTCCCAGCACTCAGCACCCTCCCGGCGGAGGGAAGCTAGGCCGCTGGTTCCCTTGTTAGGGGGACGCTGGTTTAGGGCAGCGATTTTCAACCTTTGTCATCTCACGGCACACATAAACTAATTACTCGAAATCTGTGGCGCACCAACACATATATTTTGGCCAGTCTGACAAAAAAATAGGTATCATTTTGATTCATTCACACCAGATGCCTATTGTTGTATTGGCTGTTGTCATTTTTTTTTTTTTTTAATCCTCATCCCAGGACATTTTTCCAATTTTTGTACAGACAGAGTGGGAGGGAGAGAGAGGAAGAGAGAGAGAGGGAAACATCGATGTGAAAGGGACACATCGAGTGGCTGCCACCCGCACGACCAACCAGGGCTGGGGACAAACTGCAACCGAGGTACATGCCCTTAGCGGGAACCGAACCCGGGCCTCTCTGGACCGCAGGCGGATGCTCAAACCGCTGAGCCAAATTGGCCAGGGCATCATTTTTTTTTTTACTTGACATCTAAGAAAAGGTCAGTGCCCCTGACTAAGTAGAGATTGTGACCTGGGCCCCGAGGCCTCTTGGCTAAGGTGAGTAAATAACTCCATTTTTATCATCAATGGACCTTCCTCAATATTTTTCCAATAATAGGTTTATTACCCCTAGAAGTAAAGGAACTTTGCCTAAGTTGCCCCACGTGTTGGGAGGCATTTGCAGTTTCTAGTATCAGTGTTTGCAGACATTTGCAGGTGCTCGTGAGCCCGTGAATAATGCTCATTTTGAGTTCTGTAATCGCTGTCATGCCCACTGTTGTAGGGGTCCTCGGAGGGGGGATGAGGCTCTGTCTTTAAAATCAGACGAGCAAGAAGAATCGGGGCTGCTGATCTGAGGGGAGACTATGCCCCCCGCAGCCCGCCGGCGAGAATGAAGCGCTCCTTTACAGTTTGGCTGTGTGTCTCCGGTTATCTCGCTGACACATTATAACAATTGCATGTTTTAAAAATTCTTGCGACAGCCCTGCTGGAAAGCGGTGGTTTGGAGCGAGCGGCAGAGGAATTTCGGTCACGCTGTCGTCTCGGCTGATGAAACCCCACTGCCTGCCAGGCGCCAGCACTGTAGCGGGATGCTCTGCGTTTGTTATTTTGCTTAATTCTCAACAACTATCATAAATCCTATGGAATTTCCTGTCTTATAGATTACAAAACGGAGGCCCAGGGGGGCAGGGAGGTGGCCCGAGGTCACGCTGCGGATGAGTGCAGAGCTTCAAGGCGGGTCTGTCTGACCTGTGGCTTGGGGTTGATGACACCCAGGGACTTCGCACTGGTTTCCTGGGGCTGCTCTTAGCAAACCACCACAAACCAGAAATGTCGTCTCCCAGTGCGGGCCGGTGGTCTGAGATGGGGGGGAGGGGGGGGGCGGCGGCTTCCTGAGAGCTTCGAGGAGAGAAGGGAAGTGTCCGGCGCGCCTGGTGGCTGCTGGCAGCTGTGTTCCCCGGCGGTCGAAGCAGCACCCTGATCTCTGCTCTCTGTGGCGTTTTCAGTGTCTGTCTCGGTGTCCACATTCCCCCTTTTATTTATTTTTTTATTCCTCACCTGAGGATACTTTCCTATTTATCATCAGGTAGAGTGGGAGGGAGGGAAGGAGGAAGAGAGAAGAGAGGGAGAGAGACAGCGACATGATAGAGCCACATCGACACGCTGCCTCCTGCACGACCAGACCAGGGCCAGGGATGAACCACAACTGAGGTACGTGCCCTTGACTGGAATTGAACCCACAACTCATTGGTCCACAGGCCGATGCTCTAACCCCTGAGCCAAACCAGCCACGGCCACATTTCCCCCTTTTGTATGGACACAGTCATGTTGAAGTAGGGCCCACCTTAGTGACCTCATCTTAAGATTTGACCATCTGCAAAGACCCTGTGTCATATCCCCAGACACTGGGGGCAGAACCTCAACATCACTGGGAGGGATGCAATGCAACCTGTAACACACCCCCACTCTAGTTCTCAGGAGAGAAGCACATCTGAGTATCGCCCTGTGCCTTGATCCTGCGGCTGGAGACCGAAATCAGTAGCCAGGCCCAGGCAGAGGGTTAAAGGGAAACTGCTCCTTTCCTCAGCACTCCATTCCAGGCCCTCGGGCGTCTCCGCCTCCTCAGCACCGAGCCAGAGGAAGCGCTCAGCCCCTCCTGGCTGGCTGCCCCCTGCGTCAGGATCCTAGTCCTGCTCTCCCGGCGCAGCTGCCAGAGGGGCAGGTCCCTGGCTGAGTCCTGTGGAGGAGGGCGGGCGGGCGAGGGTGTTTCAGGACATGGCTGGGGCTTCCTGGGACAACTGGTCACAGGCCCAGGCCAGAAAACACCTGCTGTTACCACTTGGTTTGCTTCTTTCTCCTTTTACCAGACGAGAGCCTATGGCTACCGTTTGTTAACTTCATGCCGCAAGCCAGGCCCTCTTCTAGGGACTTTATAGATAAGACTTCTCTTTATTCTCATTATCTGACTTGGTGCTTTACATTTGCAAAGCATCTTTACTGCATCTGTGAGAAGGCAGCATCAATTTCATTTTCCTCTGGTGGATGCGCAAGGAAGGAGCTCCAGGTGATGTAGGCAGGACTGAAACCCAGTGCGCAGAAGCAGCCAGCCTTTTCCAGGGGAGCTGCTGAAGGACCTCATCCAGAGAAGATGTTGTTTCCTCGTGTTGTTAGGGACCTTTTAGAACTTGCCTCCTTCTAAGGCCCTGTAGGAGACAGCTGTGCCTCAATCCCTGCCCCATCCTGACACTCCTGTGTACATCTCACACACACCGCGCAGGCACACCCATGAGCCCTGCGACCTCACTTTTGGGGAGAAAGATGCCTTTGCTTTGTTAGCTCTCCTGGGTTCTATGTCCTCCCTGTCGGTGTGAACCATGATCAACTCCCAGGGGACCACTTTAAGGGAAGCCTCAGCCAAATACAGTCTTAATTTCTAGCTGTCTTGACTCTTTGCCACCGATTCTTCTTTAATATATATATTTTTATTGTTCTTATAGAGAGAGAGGAAGGGAGAGAGAGAAACATCTAGCCTCCTGCACTCGCCCTACTGGCGGTCCAGCCCACAACCTGGGCATGTGCCCTGACCAGGAACTGAACCAATAACCTCTTGGTGCCTGGGATGTCACTCAGCCACTGAGCCACACTGGCCGGGACACTATGTGTTCTTCAGGAAACACAGCTGGCGCACAGTGAGTGTTCTGTGAAGAATGATCTGTGTTTACGGAGCAGCAATCTTTTGCTGCATGACAAATTATCCAAAATTTAGAAGCTTGAAGCAACATGTATGTATTATCTCATAGTTTCTATGGGTCAGGAATCCAGGCAAGATTTAACTTGGTGGTTCTGGCCTAGGGTCTCTCACGAGGTGTCCATGAAGTTGTCAGCTGGGTCTGGAGCCATCTAGGGCTGGTGGACCTGCTTCCAAGCTCACGCTCAGGGGTGAGGTTCCGCCTGGCTGTTGGCTGGATACCTCACCCCCGGGGCCACACAACTGGCTTCCAGAATGTCCTCGCGTCATGGCAGATGGCTTCCTAGACAAGTGATTTGACAGAGAGCCCAAGACAGGAGCAGCGCTCTTTCATGACCTACTCTTAGACGTGACATTCCATCACTGTCATGTCCCATAGATCTCACTGATACCTGCTCCCGTAGCATAGGGCAGGGGTGAATACCAGGGCACAGGTCACTGAGGGCCATCTTGCTGGCCATCTACCATGATTTATCTGTACAAATATTTTACATTTTTCAGAGAAATTCTCATCCCCTATCTCATTTTTTAAATAACTCTTTTCCCCATGGACTTCTCTTGTTCTTCCAATAAATCAAAACAACTTCTCAAGGGAAAAGAATGTCACATTTCCAGATCACTTGTCCCCAACCCTCCTCCCCCAACGTCCCCACCCACACCAGTGAACAAAACAAAATAATAAACCAGGCTTCTGTGTATTTGGAGATAGTATTCATTGCATAAATTAGGTAGGCTGCTTTACATTCTCAGCCTCAGTGTTTGCTTCTGCATAATGGGGTGTAGAAGAGAAAGGGTTGGACCAAATGTTCTCTAAGGACCCTTCCAATGGCAGGGGTTTTCCCTAACGTGCATGGGACCATCCCTGTGTGACAGGACAGAGGCAGAGAGCTGGGGAGTTCGCCCAGGGTAGTCACTCTGGCAAAGCTGGGAGCGGGACGGCATTCTCAGGACTGTTGGGACTGACGAACTCGGGGCCAGCCACCCTCCATGTGCTGTCTTAGTACTGTCACTGTTACCACTGCGACTAGCCATCACCACCTCTGCCATTCGCTTAACGTCTACTAACTGCCGCGCCCATTTCAAGGGTTCATAGCATCCATGTGAGTCACAGTAATCTTATGCCATAGGGATTCGTCCCATTTTATAGGGGAAAAGATAACCCTCAGTGAGTTTTTATTTTATTATTAATATTTTTTTAATCACCAGAGAACATTTTTGCATTTATCTTTAGATAGATTGTGAGGGAGAGGTGGGGAGAGAGAGAGACACACATAGACTGGTTGCCACCCACATGACCTCAACTGGGTCCTGGGACAAACTGCAACCGAGGTACGTGCCCTTAGCGGGAACTGAACCTGGGACTCTCTGGTCCGCAGGCCGACGCTCTAACCACTGAGCCAAACCAGCCAGGGCAGTGAGTTTTACCCGAATGATTGGCCCTGAATCACCAAGAAGGGCGTGGAAAACAAGCGTTGACATCGGGAGGCTTGATGCAAGGTGACGTCATCCCGGCCACCCCCAATGTCTGGCCTGGCAGCTCACAGCCACCAACTGCCACCATCCACACGGAAAGAGCACCTTTGTAGAGGCACCTTTGTAGAGGATGACCTTGACTCCATAGCTATCTGACTGCATCTCAAACAGGTGGACTGCTACACCCCGAGCCAAGTACAAGACGGGGAAAATGCCACATGTTTGCTTCACACACGTGGTGCCCTTGACTCCCAGACACAGAGGCAGCCGCCAGCGGGCAGGGCTGAGCCACTCCCAGCAGCTGTCCTGCCCCGCCCACGCGTGCCTCCGAAACCCCGGCGTGTTCCCTGACTGCTCTGTGCCTTAGTTTTCTCGTCTGTCAAATGGAGATGATAACAGTCCCTACCTTGTTGGTTTGTCGTAAGGACCAGTGTCGATGTATAACAACAATGACAATGATAATTAGCGTGAATTTGGATGTCAAGATGCCACACTTTGGGCTGCGTGGTCACATTAGCTCACGCGAGGTGCCGAGAGCAATGCTCGGCTCATAATGGGCATTTGGCACATTTTAAGTAACTTTGTTCTCCAGCACTGTGTTCGGAGAATGAAAAAATGACTGCAGAGACATGAACATTTAAGGTACATGAATATTTCAAGTCACTTTTCTGTTGTGAGATGGAGATGCTTCAGCTCCTCTGGAACCTTGATACAAAAAGAAACATCCATCAAGATGGATTAGGTTACGGCTGCAGGAAGAAACAGCTCTAAAAACTCAGGAGTTTTACCCAACAAAGGTGTATTTCTACTTCCAGGAGAACTAAAATATTAGTGAACAAATCAACAGTCATGGACCCTAATGAGCACCACAGAAGGGCACGCTGTAGACGGTGGACAGCACTGACATTCTGTTTATGAAGAATGGACAAGAGCTACCATGAACTGAGCATCTACTGTATGATAGAGATTGTGTCAAGTACTTTGTATTCATATATCCATTAATTTTCCTAAGCTCTTAATCTCCATTATAAGGTAGAAACTGAGGCTCAGGGAGGTTTGATGACAAAGGCTGAATAGTACTAAGGATAACATGAGTATAGTCTGCACAGGTTTTCTGGATTTACAGAAAAATCCTTCAGAAAGAACAGTGAGCCCGGGCCTGTGTGGTTTAGTTGGTTGAGTGTCATCCCGCACACTGAAAAGTTGCTGGTTCGATTCCTAGGCAGGGCACATACCCAGGTTGCGAGTTCAGTCCCCAGCTGCATAAAGGAGGCAACTTGTTGTTTCTCTCTCACACTGATGTTTCTCTCCCTCTCCCTTCCTCTCTCTCTCAAATCAATAAAAATATATTAAAAAAAAAAAAAGAACAGCGTAGTAGGAGACTATAGAGACTGAAAGGTAGTCCCACTTCCTAATTTTTAAAGTCTGAGCACGTTCCAGGATAGCAGACAGGCCTGGAGTGTCCCTCTGACGCAGCGGTACTGGCTGCTAGGAGCACCGGGAGGGCTCTCCAACAGGGGAGCAATGTGATTGGCTAAGAACATCTGCTGTGGGCACAGCAAGGGGAATGGCAACACGGAAAACAGATGTTTGTCATCTCTGGGCACATTTCTTAACTTCTCTGGGAATCAGTTCTATCACTTACAAAACAAGGCTAATAAAACCTTACCTGAGTGAAGGTAGGAGACTGGCCAACATAATTTATTTACGTCCTCACGGGGCATTTCTGTCCGAGGTGCATGTATTCCATCTCATTTCATGCATGCTGTTCCATCGTGTAGTCTCGGGAGTTCATTAGTATGTGTGGATGGGGCTGCAGAGGGAACTCAACAGATTGAGTCATTGAAATCTGCTCCTAAAGGGAGCAGAAACTCTGACAGAAAGAATGAATCATTTACTGGCACTTAAGGGTGCCAGTCATCACTGCCCTACCCACCATCTGTGAGCTGAACATGCCTCTCTGTACATCCAAGGCCTGTATTTCCCAGTCTGGGTGATCTGTTGGTGAGGCACGGCTCCTCAGATAAACATGCCTCATCTTTTGGTGGCGATTTGAGGAACATGAACAATACTTTCCTCAAGGTAGACGAGATGTACTAATCCGGGTCCCAGTGGGAAATAGAGGCAAGCTACAAGATTTCACTGGGGAGATCTTAATAGACATTCTATTTATAGAGGTACGGTCAGGATTACGGGAACCCAAGGGGCAGAGAGATCATTTCCACTCCCCGGCCGAAGGGAAGACCGGAGGGGAAGGTGTGGCTGGAAGTTGAGTGCTGGTGCTGCTCACCGAGCAGTGGCGAAGGGGCCTTAGCAGCCGCCAGACTCCTGCCCACAGGGAGGGGTTCATACCAGAGCGGTCTCCTCTCGTCTGCTGACAGCCTGCACGGGGGAAGGGAGCCCGGGAGGGACAGACATGGAAGAAGACCCCTTGGACCACGCAGCAGGACAGAGCAGGGTGAACAGCGGCTCTGGAAGGACGAACGGAGAGGGCCCAGGACACGCCAAGAGACAATAAAGTGGAGTACACGTGTAGAGCCACATGAGCTCTAAAGATGTGCACGAGAGTTGAGTGGGGGGGCACTGAGGTGAGGAGACCACATTCATCCTGACTTGGGGGCCGGGCATCAGCCACGAAGGAGGGAATTTGAAGCTTTGGAAACTTTTTTTTTTTTAGTGATAATCTATTGTTTTTCTTTAATGTTAACACGACCCTCCCAACCTCGGGGCAGACACCTCCGTGAGGGTGGACGAAAGGCCCCACCTCCGCTGCCCACCGCGCGGCCCGGAGCCACAGTGGCCATTTACATTTCAGTGAAACGAATCGAAATGAATGGGAATGAAAAATGCGCTTCCTGAGTCACAGTGGCCGCATCATATGAGACCGTGCGCGTTTCATCACTCGAGCACCTTCTGCTGGGCAGACTGGCCGGGGCTGGCAACGACCCCAAAGCTGTCTTCACCCGAATCCTCCCCTTGGCGACAGGCGACTCTCTCTGAGCTTGGACAGGTTTCCTGTGCAGCCAGCAAAATCCTAATGGTGGTAACTGCAGCCCACATTTCTTTCGTTCCTAACACGAGCCGAGCAGGGTGCTGAGGGTTTTCTCTCCATTGGAACAGTGCAGAAGCGGAGGCTTGGGGAAACTGAGTGACCACGCAATATTAAGTTGCCAGTAGGACATGTGACATTGCCAACATTCAGCTGTTTTTGATGAAAATGGCAAATTCCCATGATTCAGTCTCACAGTACGTGGCAGAGCCAGGCTTCAAATCCAGTGCCAAAGAGCATATCGAGTTCCCTGCGGCTGAGCCTCTGTCAGCGACCACCTTGCATGCTGTTTCACAGGGCCGTTGAAGGGTCGGGCCATGTGGGTTCGGTGCCGGTCGTTTTTTTGGTTTCCACTCCCTTCTGTCTGTCAGTCTCCTTCTCTTGGGAGGCAGAGCACAGCTGTTTAAACAGATGTGGCTAGTGAGACTGGGAGGAAGGGGCTGCTGTCACTGACCAGATGCCCTCCCAGGGACCGGGAAAAGTTCATCCTCCTCACCAAGCCCTGCGTCCTCCCCCCCCCCCCCTCAGGGAGTCTCTCCTGCTGGGCTCCTCCGGGTCATTCTGTCTGGCCCTTGAGTGGGAGGAGGGGTGGTGGACACTGGCCCTTCCTGTTCCCTGTGCCCTCAACAGCCCCAGCAGATGCCGTTCATCAGCAAGCCCCTCCCCTGGAGACCTCAGAAGGAGCTGAAGGGTGGGGGGTGGGCTGGGAGGGGCAGCGGCTGCCCTGAGCGTGGCCGGCGGTGCTCTGAGGTGTGCTCTGGTCTCCTGCCTGTGTAACTGTTTCCATGGTTCTTCCTGGTCAGAAGCGGATGCAAAATTCCTCCCTCTTACTTGGCAAGAGGGAGAGAAGTCCCCTAGGTGGAGGGTCCTGCTATGCAGGTGGGGTTCTAGGATTTAGGGGTAAGGTTCTTCTCTGTGAGGAACCTTTGTGTCTCAGAAGCACCAGCAGAGGGTTTGCAGATCTGGCAGAAAGAGGATGCCCAGTTAAATTCGAGCTGCAGACAGACAGCAGATACTTTGCAGTGGAAGTATAGACTAGGCAAAAATTGGGACACACTTCTAAAACTCAGTTATGTATCTGGAATTCAAATGTACTCAAGCATTCAGATTTTATCTTAGCAACCTCCGAGTACATAGTGGGGCTTCTGTCCACCCCAGAGGGCAGGTCAGTTATGATGATGTTAAGGGCACTTGGGAGTAAGGGGGAGGAGAGCTGGGTCCAGGTATTTCCAGCTGCACCCTAGTTTCATGTTCAGAGGGAAGTGATTTAGACCCCTAGTTCTCAGGATGTGCTGCCTGGACCAGCAGCATCAGCATCACCTGGCACTTCGTAGAAATACAAATCCTCGAGTATCACCCAGGTCTATGGAATTGAAGCTCTGGGGTAGGTCCGGTAATCTGTGTTTAACAAGCCCTCTGGGTAATGCTGGTGCAGTTTGAGAACCACAAGTTTCGACTTGTGTGAGGGCCTCAGGGATCAGACAGACCGGCGCTGATTGTGCTGACTGTGCCAACTTGGCTGAGGTGCCTGACCTCTCTGAGTTTCTGTTTCTTCCTAATAAAAAAGTGATTCTTCCTAAGTTAAAAAGGAAGGTAGTACCTAATTTAGGGATATATCAAGGATGAAACAAAGTTATATATTATATATATAATAATATATATTATATACTGAGCAATCTCTATTTGCTCAGTACAAACGAGCCTTCACTTTTCAGGACTTCAAATTGCAATAGTCCTTTGGAAAAAGGAAGAAATTAGGAGGAAAAGTGGTAGGAAGAGAAAGAACCAACACCCTGTGGGAAGTGGTCTTCTGACCCACAGACAGAGCCCAGTGTGCAGGGCCACATCGATTTTATTTACTTCGTTCAGTGCTCTGCCCAGAACTGTCCCCAAAAGGCAGAGTTTGTTTTGTTGTTTTGTTTTTCAAGGAAAGGGGAAGGGCAGGAGGCCTGGGGAGGTGGGGACATGTGTGGACTCCTGGCAAGGAGACGGGATCAGCACACTTTCGCATGTTGCACAGGTCGAGTCAGGGACTTTTCTTGGCGTTGGCCCGATGTTCTTCTGGGCCAGATTGTTCTTTGCTGAGGGGCTGCCCGGCGCACATCCAGCAGCACCCCAGGTCTGCCTACTGGGTGCCGTAGCCCCCCATCCTCCCTCACAAAGGTGACAGTCAAAAGCCAAATTTCCAGGGGGGTGGGGTGGGCAATGATCAAATCCCCTGGACTGAGAACCATCAGTCTGGAGAGTCCACTGGACAGGTCTCTAACTCAGGCAGGTTTAACTGCTGCCCTTTATTTATCTTCACTCCCCATGCTCATATTACAGGGTCGTTTCTTACTACCTACATTTTATAGTGGAAGAAACAGAGGCTCAGACAGTTAAAATACGTGTCCCAAACCCTACAGCTGGTAGACCTGGCTTCTGGCTGCGGTCAGTCTAACGCCAAGGCGCATGGAGGTCCGGCCACGGCACTCCCTCTCTGGGAGATAATGGTTCCTCTTCTTCAAAGGAAGGAAATTCTTCTCCAGGCCACTGGAGTCCAAAAATATTTATTGAGAAGCCACGAGAAGCTGCAAGAGAAAGCTACGATGTCGCTCCTCTCCAGGAGTTTCCAGCATCAATGTCATTGGAAGGTCAGACTCACAGCACGTGGGAGCCGTCTGCGTTTGGGTCGAAAGGAACATTAGTGAGGCAGGACTCTGAGCCGAACGCCCTTTGTGTCTGCCTCACCTGGCCTCTCGCTGGCCATCCTGCTGATGGAAAGGAAGAAGGGAGCAAGCCTTGGAGGTCCCGGGATCTACCAGCCACACGACCTACAGGGTGTTGTCCTCTGGCTTTGGGGCAGGCTGTGGGATGCTTTTAGCCAGACACCCAGCCATCTTCTTTCCAGCCCGCCTCATGAAGTCCACCTTGCCCCTTTCCCTCCGGATGGCTGTGTACTCGTAAGCCTTGAGCTTGCTGTAGTAGTCGGAGAACTTGTTGTAGAGGATGGAGATTGGCATCCCGTTGAGGATAATCCCGAAAGCGATGCAGAGGAAGGCAAAGAGCCTGCCCAGGTGGGTCTCCGGGTACATGTCTCCGTAGCCCACAGTGGAGATGCTCACCTGAGGACGGAAGGCGGATGGAATTGTTAGCTCCGTGAGGGAGGAGGAGAAATGGGGAGAATGGGCTGGGAGTGTCCTGTCTCTCAGAAGGTGCACATGGTCGTGGGAGAGCTCCCCACGGGGCCAGCTTTAGGAGGCACCAGAAAGTTGGCTTGCAGGACCCTGTCATGGAGACAGCACAAGCTTTGGCGCTGGAAGACTTGGGTTTAAATCCTATCACTTCTAAATTTTCTTACATGCAATTCAGGACAGACAGTTCCTACCATAAAGGGGATTGTGAAGAGCATGTAAGACAATGAGTAAAATCCCTAGAGTAGAAGGGGTTCAATAAATGTCAGTCTTTGCCTCCCCTCAGCTGGGGCCCTGGGTTCGCCTGCATGGTGTGCATACTGCAAAGAGCTCAGGCTGAGCACCAGGCAGATCTGGGTTCAAGTCCTGACTCTGACCTTTCCCAGCAGAGTGACCTTGGGATAAACATTCAGGGTCTCTCACACTTGGTTCCTCCATCTGAAACAGGACTCCTGTGAAGACTGAGGAAGACAATGAATGTCAAGTACTGCACACACTGTCAGGCACACAGAAGTCATTAAACAGCCTCCCCTGGGGTCCTCTCTTCTTTAAAGTGAAGACAATCATAGCACTTCTCAGAATTCTTATGTAGTTCAAATAAGACATTTTACATAAAGGTGTTTTCATTGCAAATGTTTGGAGAAACACACTGCCATTATTTTGTGAAGGGACTTATTCTAAGCCATCACCAACCAAGGATTTGTTCACCCTGCATGAAATCCTTCCCATCACTCTTGTCACTGTACTATAGATCCTGCGAATCAGAGATCTGTTGAGGTAAACGTGCTCTTGTTTTAATGTGCAGATACTCACGGAACTAGTTACCAGTTTAGGGAGAACCCGGGAAAATCTCTTGGGGTTGGTGTTTTAAGTCTCTCTTTAGTCACCAGACTATTGGCTCAATTAGGCAGGGGCATTGCTTACAGTGGAAAAAACTGTTCCTTGCACAACTCCAGGGGGCACTGTGTGCTTCACTGACTTGTGTTGTTGCCACAATTTTCCAGCAGATGGTAGTAAAATGTGCAAAGTCATCCTGTTGCCCTGCTCCAAAAGAGCCTTTAGCTTAGAAATGTAAACTTAAAAAAAAAATTAATGTAAGGGTTAGGTGGAACTTAGAATAAGTGTGAATTAGCTTGAATGAAATGGCGAAGTGAGCCAGCTGGGCAGATCGGGTGGCGTTGATAGGACAGCAGCTCCATCCAGCCCAGAAGAGGATGTCTGCACCTGCCTTTGGGGTGGGTGGTCCCCCACCTCTCACTGCTGGAATCGGGGAGACCCGCTGAGGGCTGGCTGTCCTTCCCACGGTGGAAGGATACAAGTGAGCACTGAAGAGAGGCAGAGGTGTACATGGTTAAGGAGACGGGTGTGGCACTGGGCTGTACAGAGCTGAGGCCACTTCTCAGCTGTGTGACTTGGGCAAGTCACCTAAATTCTCTCTGCCTCCGTTTCCACCTTTGAAATGAGGGGAGAGCCCTGGCCGGTTTGGCTCAGCAGTTAGAGCGTGGACCAATGAGTCTCGAGTTTCATTCCGGTCAAGGGCATGTACCTCCGCTGCAATTTGTCCCTGGCCCTGGTGGGGGTCATGTGGGAGGCAGCCAGTCAATCTGTCTCTCTCACATCGATCTCTCTCTCTCTTTCTCTTTCTCTCCCCCCCTCCTCCCACTCTATCTTAACAAAAGAATGGAAAAATATCCTCGGGTGAGGATGGAAAAAAAAAAAAAAGAAATGAGGGGAGAATACTACTACCTCCCTCACAGGGTAGTTGTGGGAATTGCCGGAGTGCCGGGCACAGGGGTGGGAGTGATGATGTCAGTTCTTAGGCTCACAAGACCGACAGACTGTGGAAACAGGCCCCTCCCTGGCTCCTGCTGAACATTCTGTAGGGACGCTGGCTGGGCGCACTCTGGCTCCAGGACAGAATCTCTTCTTCCTGCCTTCGGGGCCAGGGGGTGACGAGAGGCAGTGATGGAGTCAGAGTGTGGGTTCGTCTCAAAGTGTGCGTGTGTTTCCTGTCACTGGCCACACCAAAAGCAAAAGCACCTGAGTCAGATCTCTGTCCAGGTGTGTGGACTGAACCTGTCACTAACAGTCTCACTCACACCTCTGTACCAGTGTGTCGTTCAAGTGTAGTCAGTCTCCACTCCCTGGAGGCGGCCTCGGGGGAGTTTGGATAACAGGGGTGCATGATGAGAAGGGTAGTTTTAGAACAGGAAGCTTCCATGGAAGACCAAAGCAGAGGCTCTTAGGTAAAGCAGCCCCTCAAGGGTGCAGGACTGGGGTGCAGGGGGAGGGAAGTCCAGAGGAAGGAAATCACAGAGACAAAGTGCCCTTTTAAAACTTGTGATCGTGCTGTCTGCTCTTCCTGTCTGCTCTTCCTGTCTGCTCTTCCTGTCCTCTGCTCTTCCCGTCTGCTCTTCCCGTCTGCTCTTCCTGTCTGCTCTTCCTGTCCTCTGCTCTTCCTGTCCTCTGCTCTTCCCGTCTGCTCTTCCCGTCTGCTCTTCCTGTCTGCTCTTCCTGTCTGCTCTTCCTGTCTGCTCTTCCTGTCCTCTGCTCTTCCCGTCTGCTCTTCCCGTCTGCTCTTCCTGTCTGCTCTTCCTGTCCTCTGCTCTTCCTGTCCTCTGCTCTTCCTGTCTGCTCTTCCTGTCCTCTGCTCTTCCTGTCCTCTGCTCTTCCTGTCTGCTCTTCCTGTCTGCTCTTCCTGTCCTCTGCTCTTCCTGCCTGCTCTTCCCGTCTGCTCTTCCTGTCTGCTCTTCCTGTCTGCTCTTCCTGCCTGCTCTTCCTGTCTGCTCTTCCTGTCCTCTGCTCTTCCCGTCTGCTCTTCCTGCCCTCTGCTCTTCCTGTCCTCTGCTCTTCCTGTCCTCTGTTCTTCCTGTCTGCTCTTCCTGTCTGCTCTTCCCGTCTGCTCTTCCTGTCTGCTCTTCCTGTCTGCTCTTCCTGTCTGCTCTTCCTGTCCTCTGCTCTTCCTGTCCTCTGTTCTTCCTGTCTGCTCTTCCCGTGTGCTCTTCCTGTCTGCTCTTCCTGTCCTCTGCTCTTCCTGTCCTCTGTTCTTCCTGTCTGCTCTTCCCGTCTGCTCTTCCTGTCTGCTCTTCCTGTCCTCTGCTCTTCCCGTCTGCTCTTCCCGTCCTCTGCTCTTCCTGTCCTCTGCTCTTCCTGTCTGCTCTTCCTGTCCTCTGCTCTTCCTGTCCTCTGCTCTTCCTGTCTGCTCTTCCTGTCTGCTCTTCCTGTCCTCTGTTCTTCCTGTCTGCTCTTCCTGTCCTCTGCTCTTCCTGTCCTCTGCTCTTCCTGTCTGCTCTTCCTGTCTGCTCTTCCTGTCCTCTGTTCTTCCTGTCTGCTCTTCCTGCCCTCTGCTCTTCCCGTCTGCTCTTCCCGTCTGCTCTTCCTGTCTGCTCTTCCTGTCCTCTGCTCTTCCTGTCCTCTGTTCTTCCTGTCTGCTCTTCCTGTCTGCTCTTCCCGTCTGCTCTTCCTGTCTGCTCTTCCTGTCTGCTCTTCCTGTCTGCTCTTCCTGTCCTCTGCTCTTCCTGTCCTCTGTTCTTCCTGTCTGCTCTTCCCGTCTGCTCTTCCTGTCTGCTCTTCCTGTCCTCTGCTCTTCCCGTGTGCTCTTCCTGTCTGCTCTTCCTGTCCTCTGCTCTTCCTGTCCTCTGTTCTTCCTGTCTGCTCTTCCCGTCTGCTCTTCCTGTCTGCTCTTCCTGTCCTCTGCTCTTCCCGTCTGCTCTTCCCGTCCTCTGCTCTTCCTGTCCTCTGCTCTTCCTGTCTGCTCTTCCTGTCCTCTGCTCTTCCTGTCCTCTGCTCTTCCTGTCTGCTCTTCCTGTCTGCTCTTCCTGTCCTCTGTTCTTCCTGTCTGCTCTTCCTGTCCTCTGCTCTTCCTGTCCTCTGCTCTTCCTGTCTGCTCTTCCTGTCTGCTCTTCCTGTCCTCTGTTCTTCCTGTCTGCTCTTCCTGCCCTCTGCTCTTCCCGTCTGCTCTTCCCGTCTGCTCTTCCTGTCTGCTCTTCCTGTCCTCTGCTCTTCCTGTCCTCTGTTCTTCCTGTCTGCTCTTCCCGTCTGCTCTTCCTGTCTGCTCTTCCTGTCCTCTGCTCTTCCTGTCCTCTGTTCTTCCTGTCTGCTCTTCCCGTCTGCTCTTCCTGTCTGCTCTTCCTGTCCTCTGCTCTTCCCGTCTGCTCTTCCTGTCTGCTCTTCCTGTCCTCTGCTCTTCCTGTCCTCTGTTCTTCCTGTCTGCTCTTCCCGTCTGCTCTTCCTGTCTGCTCTTCCTGTCCTCTGCTCTTCCCGTCTGCTCTTCCCGTCCTCTGCTCTTCCTGTCCTCTGCTCTTCCTGTCTGCTCTTCCTGTCCTCTGCTCTTCCTGTCCTCTGCTCATAAAAAAAAAAAAAAAATAAATAAAACAAAAAAAAAAAAAAAATAAAACTTGTGATCGATCTCCATGGTGGCCTTGCTTCCCTCCCCAACCCAACTTAATTTTCTCTGGCTGAACTTTGAGTGAAAAGTTAAAAGCAAAGAGAATTGGCTTAAGGAAGATTAAATATTTGATGTGCTTAACATGGTCTAAATATTTCTGTATATCTTGGATCTCTATTTTTAGAGTAAAGATCTCTTCTGCTAGGAGGCTCTGTGTGACTGGTGTTGAAGAATTTGTTCAAAATGCATAGTTAATTTATGCACTGTCGGCTTTGTGGCTGGTTTGACTCAACCAGCGATGGCTCGCTCCTTGGCTCCAAGAGGAGCTCAGGATTCCTTGGCTTTGGGGAACGTTTTCTCCATCTTCCATGGGCCAAACCATTCCCCCTGGATGAGCATTGAAAATGGAAGGCTCCAGACTGACCCATGTGAATTTGCGGAGCGAATTCTCTCATTAGCACGAGTTGGGTTTGGAAACGTGACTGAAATTTTTATAATCCATCTTTAAAAATAAACCCCCAAAGCACCACAGCAGCTTTATTGAGGTATAATTTACATGATATGAAATTCACTTGTTTTAAAGGTACAGTGAAATGATTTCTAGTGAATTGATGGAGCTGAGCTATCATCACTAAAACCCAAGTCGAGAACATTCCCATCACCTCAAACACATCCCCCGTTCCCATTTGCCCTTACTCCGAATTCCCACCTCCAGCGCCGGTACCGCCACTCTACTTGCCTTCTTTATAGACTTGCCTCTTCTGGAAATTTTATCTGGCTTCTTTCACTCAGCATAATGTTTCTGAGGTTCCCCCAGTTTGTAGCATGTTCTACAATCCATCTTAATATCCCGAAAAAACGGCTGGCTCAGCCATTCTGTAAACTGGAAACCTACCATCCCACTGAAAACTTACATATCATCCTTAGCCTTTGGGTCCCAAAAGCCACCATGTGACCTTCTAGCAGCCCACCCACTAATCAGCAAACCCTGGCCTGCCAAACATCACGAGGAGACAAGCATCTCATTTTTAGATGCTTTAGAGTGACTGTACTTGACTTTCTCCTTCAACAGGGAATGTTTGTTTCCTTCATAATGGACTAGGCATGCATGAAACCTTGGCAGCCAGTAATCTATGCAGCTTGAAATTACAATCCCGAGGAATAAAACTGATTTTTCAAAATAATTAATACCCCTTCTAATTTTTTTCAAAAAATTTAAGGGGGTAAAGACTAACATTTTCTGACTAAAATTATGACATACCTCAGCCCTTCAAAGGATTTAGCTTCAAAAGCGACACTTAGCTGACTCATGCCGCTGTTGCTACAAATGTTTTAGGAATTCCTCTTTGGGATTATAATCTGCACAGTGGATCCAATGGTATGACCTTGACACAACTGGTCATGTTGGGCCATAATTAGGACACGATTATCTGATGCCTCAACTACCTCAAGGGTTAACTTTAGATGCCAATCTTAAACTCAAGAGTTTTGACTATTTCAAAACATTGAATCCACTCTCAAAAAGGTAAAGATTGAGCACCACTACAAAGAGGCAAGTGGCCACGTCACAGACTCTGAAGATAGTTCCTCAGTGAAGTTCAAAGAATGTTTTGATCAGTGGAAGCACTGTTAAAATCAGGTCATGGGTGACCACCTCGAAGAGAACAACCAGTTCATCTGTATATCACAGGTCTGACATGTACCTACAGTGTACAATAAGAAGGAGGTGTGCAAAAGCTAAAGCAAGTTTCGGACTCTACTCACCTACCCATAGAAAGGTACATAATGACACCCTCTGCAGCTTCAGCTCACCTGCTACTCCTCCCAGTCTGGCATGTCCCACTCAAGTCATCATGGTCAAACAGGAGGAGCATAGTTTACAGAGAGAGCAGGGGACTACCCTCAAATCAGAAGTCCACAAGATCAAAAATCATGAAGGTGCCTAATAGCCCTTGGCCATCGACAACTCCTGTGCTAGTTCTGAAAGAGCGAGGAGAGCTTGAACGCCGTCTGGGTCAGACATTTACTTGTCTCTCAGTCCCAGATCTGACCCCATGCTGGACTCTCTTTTGTAATTCTGTAACTGGGAGTCTGCAAACTACATTTCCCGAATTCCCTTGACCACTGTCTGCTGGCTGTGTTCTGCCAACGAGAGACACTGCTGGGAGACTGGAAGGTGTGATGAGAAGCGAAGGGTCTCCCTAGCTCCTCTGTTTCTGTCGTCACCCTCCAGTAAGAGCAGAAGTTTATGGCTCAGTCATCTTTCAGCATACTCGGCACCAACCTCATGGTGCCATCTTCGGGGTCCCTGCAGCAGCTACACAGAGGCTCTCCTTGGTTGGTAAGTCTCCCTTCTACTTGTTTCACCAATTCTAGGGCCCACAACTGTGTCCTAAATTTACCAATCTTTGGGTTATCTCAGTTTCCTCCTCTTGCTTCTAGCCTTCCGACACCTATGTATCTACTTTCCTGTATCAAATTCCCTGTTTAAAATACCTACACTGGTGTCCGGTTGGTCTGGCTCAGTGGCTGAGTGTTGATCCATGCACCAAGAGGTCGCCAGTTCGATTCCTGGTCAGGGTACATGCCCAGCTTGTGGGCCAAATCCCCAGTGGGCGGCATGCAGGAGGCGGTCAATCCATGTTCTCTCTCACCAACATTTTTATCTCTCTCCCTTTCTGTCTCTCTAAAATTAATAAAGAAAAAAGATTTAAAATAATAAAATAAAATACCTACACTGTTTTCTATTTTCTTGTCTATAACTTGACTGATTCACCTTCCAAATGGGTCTCCTCAAAGGATGCAAGCATTCAATAAAAATAAAATAATATATTGTTCTGGCCGGGTAGGTCAATTGGTTAGAGCATCATCCTGATACAGTTGCGAGTTCAATCCCCAGTCAGGGCACATAACAAGAATCAACCAATGAATGCATAAATAAGTGGAACAACAAATCAGTGTTTATTTCTCTTTCTCTCTCTCTCCATCTTCCCCCTTCCCCTCTTTAAAAATCAAGATTAAAATAATAATAATATAAAATAAATTTCAGTGAACTCATAAGTACCACCTATTTGCAAGGAAATGACATCATACTTTAGGAAAACAAAGATAGGAACAAGGCCTCTGGGGCTCAATGATCAGATGCTGCAGCCAGAGACCAATTTTCTTTTTGAAGAGCTTTGGTTAGTTTTTGAAGGGATGAGCCCATGACATAGTTTCCTGTTTGGCTTCTGCAGCTCTAACTTGCTCTGGAAAGCTCAGAAGGAAAGGGATTGGTGAACACTCCATTTGCCCTTTTCTATGTAAAAACAAAGCCACACTGGAGGCCATGGTTACAGCTTCATCCTGGAGCTTATTCTTTTTTTTTTTTATCCTCACCCGAGGATATTTTTCCATTTTTTGTACAGATAGAGTGGGAGGGTGAGAGAGGAAGGGAGAGAGAGAAACATCAACGTGAAGGGACACATCGAGTGGCTGCCATCCGCACGACCAACCAGGGCCGGGGACAAACTGCAACCGAAGTACGTGCCCTTAGCGGGAACTGAACCCGGGTCTCTCCGGACCGCAGGCCGACGCTCTAACCGCTGAGCCAAACTGGCCAGGGCTGGAGCTTATTCTTGCTGAGCTGGGCCAGGCATTCCCCACACCCAGGCCACCCTGAGAGCCCAGCGTGGCTGCAGCCGCTCCAAGCCTGGGCCTGTTTACTTGGACACCCGAAGCTGTCCCCAGATACAACAGCTGACCCTTTTGTATGTCTCACAGTCCCTCTCTTTCCCAAGTAGGGAAGGAATCACTTCTGTTTTATTTGCCCCCGAATGGAACTGGAAGCAAAAGGTATTGTTCCCCGGTGATAAAGACTATGAACTAGTCAGATATGGTGGCTTCTATTTCTTGTGGATGTACTTCAGGCTAGCATTTTGCAGATGTTTCTTATTACATTCGCGCTCACAAATAACCGCCAACTGACAGAAGAGTGGGGGTCTGTTCTGTACCCGAATGCGAGCGTTTGCAGACACGAGCGTCCACGAGGGATTTGTTTTGCAGCTGTAGGAGGATTCACAGTAATGCAAATTATTATATTCCTCTTAAAACCCTGAGTCGAGCAGGGGAAGGTTGCAGTATTCTTGGCATAGACCAAGGGAAGATTATTAAAAGCAAGTCAGATTTGGGATTGTCTGAAAGCACTAAACACAGAAGAATGGACTAGAGAATCCAGTATGGGCGGATACACCACAAGGGATATAGCACTGGAGTGGCGGAAGAAAAGACCAATCCTATTATTCTTTACCTCATCTTTAAGATTTCAGTGTGTGAGTGTATGTTTTCTGATGTGCATAATATATTTGAGCAGGAATAGCTTACTGCAGTAGAATGACTGTGTTCCTGGAACTAATTATTTATGTCTTCCTGTATCCAAGCTCTTTGCCATATAACTTTACAAGTTTTTCCTATAGTGGGTAGGCGAACCTGCCCTGCCCTTTCACTCTGAGTTTGGTCTTGTGACTTGCTTTGGCCAATGCGTGGAGCAAATGACATTGAAGAGAAGCTTAGACTGTGCTTATGTGATTAGGCACATTTCTACCTCTCTCCCTCCCCCCGCCCCCATCCTTTGCCATGGATATAAGTCTGCTGGAGAATGAAAGATATGTAGCCTAGTCTCCTCCTTCATTCCAGCTGTCAACCAGCTGACCATCAGATATGAGGCCAAATGAGAAGAACCTTCTTGTTGAAACCAGCCTAAGTTGCTATCTCACACACTCATTAGTTAAAGAAATGCTTCACATTTAAGCCATTGGGTTTTGGGGTGGTTTTTGAAGCATCATTATTGTGACAATAAATACATTTATGAATAACTAAATACACATTGATCATGGGTGTGTGCTCAAAAATTTTATACTTTGAGATGTATGACAAATAAAATGCTTGGAGACTATTTGATCAGAGTTACTTCTAGGGTTCCATGTCTCAGATTCTCATGTTTATTTAGTCATGTCTATTTATATCAGTTTTTTCTCATTGTTCAGATTTTACCTAAATGTCATTTTCTCCAAGAGGGTTTCTCTGGCCATCCCATCAAAGGTAGATTCTGCAACCCTATTATTCTATACAAGACACACAAATATCTGAAATTATTTATTATCTTTCTCCATTAGAGTAAAACTTCATTGGGGAAAGAACTTGACCTTTTCTTTTTAATATCACCTGGTATCTCCAGTGTTTAGAATACTACTTGGCACACTGGAGGTGCTCAAAGAGTTCTTGCTCAGTGAATGAATGAGATGGGGTTTTGTGGGTAACATGAAGAATTGGTTCTAATATTTTGCATCTTTTTACTTTGTATCCACATAAGGAAACAAAACATTTCATCACCATTTGGACAGTGTTCTTTTCTCTTTGCTTACTGAAAAGACAAACCCTCTGTACACAATATGCAATGTTAGGAGGAGCATTAAGAACTGGGTTAATAAGACATCAGTCCTGGGGAACAGAGCAGCCCTCGAATGTTCACGGGTAGTTGCTCTTATAGATTAGTTTAAAAATAAATACAAGTCTTTTATCTAATTCATAATGATTTTTACTAGTGTAATTAATTCTCAGAGAATAAAATGGACAAAGGCCATTGATAAAGGTTAAGGTTGGGAAATGGTAAGGTTGAAGTGTACAAATTTGGGTTTGTGAAAATAGAGTCTGATAGAGAGAAAGGCCACAAAAGAAAACTCACATTGTGAAAGCAATCACTGGTAAAATTTATCGTAGATAAAACTTGAACGTTGATTCAATTTATATTGTGAAATTAATTGAAAACACTGGTCTTGAGAAATATAATTTCAGTTAACATAAAAAGGTGATCACCCGGAAGTTTTAAACATCATTGTATATGAAGCCAATCAAGAAATTAAATGGGCCTTGGCCAGTTTGGCTCAGCGGTTAGAGCGTCGGCCTGCAGACCAGAGAGACCTGGATTCGGTTCCCGCTAAGGGCACGTACCTCGGTTGCAGTTTATCCCCGGCCCTGGTTGGGGTCGTGTATGTGGCAACCACTCAATGTGTCTCTCTCACATTGATGTTTCTCTCTCTCTCTTCCCCCCTCTCTCCCTCCCGCTCTATCTGAGGATAAATGCAAAAATGTCCTCGGGTGAGGATTAAAAAAAAAAGAAATTAAATGGGATCAATGGGCATTCACTTCAGGGACTTTTTGAAAAGCAAAATCCAGCATTGGCAACAAAATTTTTACAAAAATATTGACATTAATATACAGAAGGTAAAAAAAAGTTTTGTGGGTTAAAAGTATGGTATCGCAGACTCCCATAGGTCCAGCCAATATATGCTAGTCTTCTAAGATGTTTGAATGAATGGAAACTTGACTCTCTAAAACTTGGAATTATATTACCAGCATGTGGATTTGCTTTTTTCCCCTTCCTACCTTACCTCCAAAGTAAATGTCATTTGCTGGTGACAAATCACCCTCCATCAGCTCCATCTGTACACTCAGTCTATTTACGATGGAGATGACCTTTTGTCACATGGCACATGCTCAGAGGGGTGGCATTTGGCTTGCTCATTTGGAAGAGCCTAAGGTCATTGCTTCACTGAAGAAGGCTCACAAATTCGGCAGAACGTATGGGCTGTCCCACGGCGGGAAGGGAGGCAGGCTCGGTGAGCGGCAGAGCTCCTCCCCCCCCCTAGAGATGAGGAAACTGAGGATCGGGAGTGAGGGAGGGAGGTTTCATGGCTCATTATTTAAGGTCACAATTAATTATGACCAGATCTGATAGTAGAATTGAAAAAGAAATTTTCCACCCTACCAAACTACATTGTTAGTAGCCCTGGGTTGGTTCATCTCAGAAGTTCACCTGAGAGTTTGGTTTCTGACATATCCAATGTTAATGTTGAATATATCGACTTCCTAACATGGGAAAAACTTGTTATATTTGCTTAATGTCTTTTAAAGGCATTATGATAATCTACTTAAGAAATACATGGAACAGACTGACAGCTGTTAGAGGGGAGGGCTAGGACCAGAGAAAAGAAGGTGAAGAGATTAGCCAAAGAACATATATGCGTAGCCCATGGACACAGACAGCAGTGTGCTGATGGCCAGGGGAGTTGGGGGTGGGGCGGGGGCTGAGTGGAGGTGGGCAAAGAAGAGGGGGGAGTAGGAGACATCTGTAATATTGTCCGCAATAATTTAAAAAAGAAAACGGGGAAACCTTACACCTAGTTCTTTCCTATGCACACGCATCAGCTTATTCATTGACCCGAGAAGACCCAATCAGCATTTTCAGGGCTTCAGGGATATTCCAGGGATTTAGTCTAGCATCCCAGAAATGCAGATATGTGAGCAAGTGGCATAAATTGTTATCAAAAGGCAAATACCAAAGAAAGCGATGAGGAATTCACTAGTGTATTACCTGTTCAAGACCTGCAGAACTAAAGCATGGAAGAGGCAGTGCTGGGTGTGGATTTCACACTTGGTCAGGCTTGGGTTTCAGTCCTCACTCAGATTTAGTGTGTGTCTGCCTCAAACTCTCTGCACCGCAGTGCCCTCTCTATAAACTGAAGCAAAAATACCAAGTCCTGAAAGAGTTGGTGACACCGGAGCAAGTTTCAGTTTTAGATGCTCTTTTACACACTCAGATTTAGCCGCCACCAGTGATTTCAGTTAGGGCGGACAGTGTTCCGTCAAGTCTCACGTCCTCTCTGGAATAAGTATACGGTGTCCTTAAAAAACAACAACAAAAATGGAAACTCCTTCCAGTGTGTCCCGTTTTAAACAGAAATGGTGATTATAACCACCTCACAGGGTGAAGATAAAGTTACATCATAAGCTACTTAGGACAATAGATGTTCAACGAGTGGCAATAACAACAAGAATGATGACGAGGAAATTTCCCACCTAAGTTAATAATGAGTCTTCCTTAAAATCTGCCTGTTCAGGGTTTTAAAACTAAATCTAGGTATGGAGATTCCTAGGACCAAGTCAAAATCAGTTACTTACTGGACTACAGTTTCTCTTCTTTCCAACCCGCTAACAGCCACCTCTGTTTCTGTTAGCTGATGCAGCGATGGATGGTCCTTGGGAAGGCAAGGGAAAGGTCAGGGGATGAGGACAGGCAGCTGCCAACCAGGGAACGAACGGGAGGGCTGGGGAAGAGGGCAGGAAAGCCCAAGGCCCTGGTACTCACCGCGGCCCACCACCAGGAGTGGGGGATGCTGGTGAAGTTGGTGTCGGGCATATCGTGCTCCACGGAGTAGACGGCAGCAGAAAAGGAGAAGATACCCATGGTGATAAACAGCAGCAGGCAACCCACCTGCTGGTAGCACTGGCGCAGCGTGAAGCCAAAGGCGCGCAGGCCCGTGGAGTGTCGCGCCAGCTTGAGGATGCGGAAGATGCGCATGAGGCGCATGATACGCAGCACCTGGCCCACTTTGCCCACAGTTTCGAGGTCGTGCTCGCGCGGGGTGCCCTTGCCGTGCCGCTGGTCCTCCTCCGTGAAGCACTCGAGCAGCAGCTGCAGGTAGAGCGGCAGGATGGCCACCAGGTCCACCAGGTTGAGGGCGCTGCGCGCGAAGCTCCGCAGGTCGGGCGTGGAGACGAGGCGCAGCAGGAACTCGAGCGTGAAGAAGGCGATGCACAGCATCTCCACGTGCTCCAGGGCCCGCCACCGGCCGCCCTGCTGCACCTGCTGGTGCATCTCCTCCACCGTGTTGAGCGCCAGCGCCACGATGGAGACGAGCACGAAGAGGCTGGAGGCCACCCCGATGGCCTTGGCGGCCACGGACGAGAAGGGCTTCTCCATGAGGTTCCAGAGGCGGCGCCGCTGCGCCCCGTAGAAGCGCATGTCGCGGAAGAGCTCCTCGGCCTCCTCGGCCTGCGCCTGGGCGCGCAGCTCGCGCTGGATCTTGAGCTGCTCGCACAGCTCGTCCCTTCGCTCCTCGAAGCAGATGCGGCAGCAGCGCGGCGTGTACTTGAGCCGCACGCCCCAGTAGCCCAGCTCCTCCAGGAAGCTGCGCGGGCACAGCTCGTCGCGGACCAGCAGCAGCCCGGACATGTAGAAGTTGTAGACGAGCTGGAAGACGGCCGGGTCACGATCGAAGAAGTATTCGTCTGTCTGTGCCTCATAGTCGTCGCACAGGCCCAGCTGGCGGCTGCGGTTGGTGGAGGTGACCAGGCGGCCCAGACGCGTCTTGGGGTAGCAGGCCAGGTCTGTGTAGTCCAGGCGGTAGCTCTGGCCGCCCACGTTCACGTTCAGCGTGGAATGCTCAGTGGGGCCTTCCCCCTGGGCGGTGGTGGCCTCCTCCGTCTGCTGCTGCTCCTCGGCCGAGTCGACCTTCCACTGCTCCTCCTCCTCCCCATCCTCATCCTCCTCGATGTAGTAGTTATAGTTGCCCTGGGTCCATGGTGGGATGCTGGCCTGGGAGGCGGAACGGGCCACCAAGGAGCAGATGCTCCCGCGGTGATGGCTGTCCCCTGGATGGAGAGCATCCTCACACTCGGTCGTATTCCAGGGCCTGTAGCTCCAAGACCGCCTCCTCTCACTATTTTTTAGCATGGCTGAGGGAAGCAGACCCCTCGCTATTCCTTCCTATCTGCGGTAGGGTCCCCAACCTGCCCACTGCCACTAGGAGGATGGATCATGTGTCCCTCACTGCCTTAGAAAGGACCACAGACTAGGGTCCCAGACATTGCCCTCAGAATGGCCCCTCTTCAGCACTGGGCAGCCCAGCCCAGGCCGCTGGGTCTGGACACATAGGCAGACAGCTGTTGACTGCTCTAATCTTGCTGAGAAGGAAGAAGCAGCCTTAGAAGGGATTTAGAACCTCTTAGCCTGTTTCCTCCCTGTCTCTCTCCACTCTGTGTGACGTAGAGGATGATTAAGTGGTCTTAAATCTGGTGGCGGAGATTATTGCTAATAAAAATGTGGGCCACCCATGAGGCCTTCCCTTAGGAAGTGCTCCGTGTACCTATGCTGAGATGAAAGAATTAGCTATAGAATATATCTGTTTCAGTGTTGAACTCTTTGTTTCTGTTTCTCTCTCTTTCTTACCCTCCGTTTCTTAAAGGTAGAATCCCAGGACTGGTGGGGAGATGTTCTTAGGGCCTTGCAGCCCTGCTCAGCTGCTGTATTAGGCCCTTTGTGAAGGTGACCAGGCTTCCTTCTCAGGAAAAGGTCTCCATCACTCTTCAATATGTCACTTTTAAAAATACATATGTTTTTATTGCTTTTTAGAGAGAGCAGAAGGGAGAGAAAGATAAAAACCTTGAATAGAGAGAAACATCGATTGGCTGCCTCCTGCACATCTCTACTGGGGATTGGGCCCACAACCTGGGCATGTGTCCTGACTGGGAATCAAACCAGTGACCTCTTGGTCTGTGGGTTGACACTCAACCACTGAGCCCCACCAGCTGGGCAAGACATCACTTTTTAAAAAATCTCTTTTTGTATGTAAGGCAGTGTGCTAGATGCTGGAGATGGAAACTCGATGGAGACACAGTTGCAGCCCTCAATTTGCTCAGGGTTTTGTAGGTGACACAAATATGCAAGCACAGTAAAAGGGCAAGTGAAAAATACAGGGGTGTCAGAGAAGAGCAAGGGAGTTGCTTTGAGCAAGGAATTTGTTCTTAAATTCAATTTATTTTGATTAGCTAATACATGTTTATGAGATAAAATTGAAAAAGTACAGCTCAGCCAGTGTGGCTCAGTGGTTAAGCATCAACTCATGCACCAAGAGGTCAGTGGTTCAATTCCCAGTCAGGACACATGACCAGGTTGTGGGCTCAATCCCCAGTGGGGGGGCGTACAGGAGGCGGCTGATACATGTTTCTCTGTCATCAATGTTTCTATCTCTCTCCTCCTCCCTTCCTCTCTCTCAAAAAATAAATTAAAAAAACCCAAAAAACATTAAAAACATTCAAAAGGAGCATTATGGTACAAAGTTTCTCTCTCTTTCAACCCGAACTTACAGCTATTAAGTGTACCTCTGAGGAGGCAGCCACTGTTAGTACTTTTTGGTTAGCCTTCAAGAAATATTCTAAACACATACAAACAAAAACTTAGCTCCATCTATCATCTGAATAGCTCTCTATTATTAACACAAATCACAGGATACAATACTTTGCTTTTTCCAATTAACCATATGTCTTAGAGGTGTTTTATATCTGAACATACATATCTGCCTAATTTTAAAAATATCTACTTGGTAGTATGATAGTGATAGACATTCTGTCTTTGCTCTCAAACAATGGTGCAATGAATAACCTCATACATACATTGCTTTATATTAAGATATATGA
Organism: Molossus molossus; assembly: GCF_014108415.1. Lineage (NCBI taxonomy): Eukaryota > Metazoa > Chordata > Mammalia > Chiroptera > Molossidae > Molossus > Molossus molossus. Next base: position 54,799,336 of record NW_023425349.1, on the reverse strand, counting down.
AGGATAAATTGTTAGAGATGGAATTGTTAGATTGAAGACCTCACATTTGTCATTTTGATTGATAATGTCAATTTTCCCTCATAAAAGTTGACCAATTTACAACTCACCATCAATATATGAGAGTGTATTATCAGATTTCATGAGCTTTTCCCATTTTATAGGTGAAAAATATGTGGGTTAGTTTTAATTTATGTTTCTCTTATGAATGCATTTGAACATCTGTTCATGTGATTAAGCATTGCTGTATTTCTTTTTCTATTTTCCATCGAGTTATTGGTATTTTCTTATTGATTTGTAGAAGAGCTTTATATATCATGAAAGTAGACTTTATTTGCCTGTGATATGAACTACAAATTTTTTTTCCCCCTGAGTATATTTGATGACTTCTGGTTATATGTTATATTAGAAGAATCTTCACCTCTCTGTGATTCTTTAAACATTTTCTTCTTATGATTTCATTTTTCACATTTAAGGATTTGATCTATCAGGAATTAATTTTGATTTAAAGAGTGACGTAGAGCCCTACCTTTATTTTCCCGCTTTTTATACAGCTGGCCCAACACATTAATCGAATAATGTGTTTTCTCCTCGCTGATTTGTAGTGTCATCTTTATCATGTAGTTCAGTTGGACTCTACTGCAAAGGTGTTGGGACAGCTCACGGTTGCCACGGGGCCTGTACCTGCTAGTATAAGGTTCGCTGATGATGTTTAGCTTCCAATAGAGCTCAGACCTACAAGCTTCAAGCTCCTCTCCCCAGGACCAGCCTTGACGTCCCTCAGTGTATTTCCAGTGTTCCCCTGTGGGCATACAATATTGATGTTGTTTCTCTAGCCACAGACTTTACGTTTTGTCCCATTCCATCTCTTCTTTATAGTGTGCCAACTACTGTCACAATTGTTTTCATATGTTACATAAGTTCATTTTCTCCTTCAGAATCAATTATGCTATTATAAAGAGGAAAAGTACCATTATGTTCATAGTTTTAATTTTCTCTCTTTGCATTGCAATCATATAATAATTCTTACCTCAGCTCTCAACAGTCTCATGCCTTTTGCACTTAAAAACAATGGAGTGAGCCCTGGCCGGTTTGGCTCAGTGGTTAGAGCGTTGGCCTGCAGTCTGAAGAGACCCGGGTTCAGTTCCCACTAAGAGCACGTACCTCGGTTGCAGTTTGTCCCCGGCCCTGATTGGGTCATGTGGGTGGGGACCACTCGATGTGTTCCTTTCACGTTAATATTTCTCTCTCTCTCCCTCCCTCTGTCCCTCCCTCCCTCCGTCCCTCCCTCCCTTCCTCCCACTCTATCTGAACAAAATATCAAAAAATGTCCTCGGGTGAGGATTAAAAAACAAACAAACAAACAAAACAATGGAGTGAGCCCAGCCGGTGTTGCTCAGTGGTTGAACATCGACCCATGCACCAGGAGGTTGCCAGTTCAAATCCTGGTCAGAGCACATGCCCAGGTTGTGGGCCTGATCCCCAGTGAGGGCTTGCAGGAGGCGGCCAATCGATGTTCTCTCTCATCGATGTTTCTATCTCTCTCTCCCTCTCCCTTCCTCTCTCTCTAAAACCAATAAAGAAATAAAAAAAAAATTTTAGATTAAAAAAACAAACAAACAACAAGGAGTGAGTGATGTCTGCCAGGCATCTCAGAGCTGAGCGCAGGCACCGGAGCCGTGCAGTCGAGTGAGAGCCGCGGCCTTGATGACCGCTCCCGGTGGCTCTCACAGCCAAATGCGTCCGTTGCTGTGGACACGTTGCTTGGGTTTGGCTGGGATGTGTATGTGTGTGAGTGCGAAGGTAGCCGAGTGCCCACATATGGAAACACTTTCTGAGAGAGAACTGCTCTTTCAGAGACACTTTGTTCAGAGTGGTGATTTCCTTCTCTCTACAGGCAGGGAAGGCTCCACAGAGGGACACCTGCATGGGTGGAAAGTTGGGCTGGATGATCTTTAAGCTCCTTCTGGCTTGAAATTACTAAGATTCTAAGTCTTTCCTTAAGGTCCCATTTGTCTTGAATTCCATCCTGCCTTCTCCCTAAGTCCTTGGTCTTCAAAAGTCAGCTGAGGCAGCAGCATCTTTGTGTCTCGGCCACCCTCTCTGACATCTCTTTCCCCAAGATGGATAAGCTGCCCTTCCCAGAGTTCTCCTTCAGGAGAACACATTCCACTAACGTGTAATAGAAGTTACTTATTTTAACAGAGTGAGTTGAATTTTCCTGCATTACAAAAGTTCTATAAGTGTATTATAGAAAAATTAAAAAATAGAAAACAGAATACTAATAATTGGTATAATGATAACAGCAGTTGCCCAGATACTGTACTGTGATAGTGATTACAACAACCTATCATGTAGGTACTATAATTATTCCTATTTCACAGGCGAGGAAATTTACTTGCATTTCTTAAAGGCCTTTGAAGTCCCTGTCAATAAAGGACTGAGATTGTAGTTGCATACCAAAGCCAAAACAAAGAAATTACAAAACAACCAACAATCTCTCCAACTTTCAATAAAGGAAAAAGTAGTGTGTGTGTGTGTGTGTGTGTGTGTGTGTGTGTGTGTAAGTCTTTGCTGAGCCTGGTGAACTTTTTCTCCAGTAGTTGAATTATTTAGGTATATGTTCACCTCCTCTGTAGATTCACCTGTCTCATCATAGCTGAAAAGTGCAATGAATAGGAACAGCGATTGATGGCAAAGTGTCTGAGTCCGTTGAAATTCTTGCTGACCTAATAGAAGTTGTCTGTGAGTTTGGGAAAAGGAAGAGAGTGATGGGCAGACGAGACATCTGTGACTAAACCTTTCTTTTATTGATGTCTTGGAATCAGGCTTGAATCTGGAGCGCACACCCGCTTTCCCGAAGCACATCCATCCTCTTTAATTCCCTCTTTAAAGATGAAGAACCTGTGACTCGGAGATGCAGGCTTCTTGCCTGATGTCACTCGGTGAGTGGCTGGCAGAGCTGGATCCAGGATCTGAGACTCATCTGGCCGCGGCTCCGGGCCTGTCCTTCCTCCGCGCTGCAGCGGCAGAACAGGCAGCCGTGCGGGTGTGCGCCTGCCTCAGGAAACCGCTGCTTTTGGATCTTCACTCCTTGTTCTTCCTAAACATGCAGACAGACTTCAGTGTGGCTCTTCTTGCCCCAGATGAGGCACCAGAGCTTGACATCTGTGATGCCATTTTGGAAGTGGATGCAATCAATTCAGCTGGAAGTGTAGGCATCTGTCTTGTGTATAAGGCACTGTGCTACTTTCAAGCTGGGCTGACCCACTGGTTGTCTGGTCCCACTGCTCACTTTAGAGATAAGGAAACTGAGGTGTCAGATAAATCCGGCCACCTGCCCAGGGTCACATACATAGGTGAGTTAGTGTACACCTGACTCTAGAACCCTGTTCTAGACCAGGCGAGTGCCCTTCACCCCTAATTTGACATAGTTTGAGCATGACTGCATACAGTTTTCACGCTGAGGTGTGTCCATGCGGGACAGTGAGTTGCAGATCTGGAAGGAGTGTTTTTGAGTCATTTAAATACGAGTCATTTAAATACCAGATCCTGGCATTCAATGAAGAAATGGGCTCAGATGGCCAAACTAATGGTCTTCAGTGACCCAATTCCGTGGAAATGGTCACAGTCCTCCATTTCGTATTGGGCAGGTAGTCACGGCTGCATTTCACACGCCTTCCAGAACCCATGTGTTCTCTTCTGTCCAAACCAGAACACTGCTTACTCTCCATGGTGGGGTAGACTAGGCTGACCTTTAAAAAGTGTAACCTCATAGAATTCAACGCAATTTTGCTTCTCACTTCCTGTGGCTTCCCAGTGTTCTCTCTTCTCTCCGCCTCTCTGTCTGTTTCTGCTCCCGGTGCTCTGAGCAGAGGCTTCTGACCAGCTCTCCAGGAGAGCAGAAATGAACCTACTGAGCCCTGCACTTGATACAGAGAGAAAACATTGGCAGAAAATGCTTGTACCCGAGAATTGTTTATTTCACCTCAAAATCTGCATTCCAGAACTCTACCGAGAGAGGGAACTCAGCCAGTGAGAACGGAACATCCTCCCTGACACTGGTGTTCCCGAGACGCCCCGGAGCAGGGGTGACGGGAGCCAGATGATGCTCCTGAGGAGATTTGCTGATTTAAAAAGTGGCAGCTGTGAAAACCCAGTAAGAATATAAGGAATGTGCTTGAACAGATGGTACATGAAGAATATTGGAAAAGAACCATTCTCTGAAAATCTTTAAGGATTAATAAATGTGGCAAAGGGAAGGAATTACGAGTGATTTATAATGACTCAATTATGTTATTCAAATTGCTTATGTAGTTTTACTCCAAAAGCTGTATTTTTCTTTTCTTTTCTTTCTTTCTTTCTTTCTTTCTTTCTTTCTTTCTTTCTTTCTTTCTTTCTTTCTTTCTTTCTTTCTTTCTCTCTCTCTCCTTCCTTTCTTTCTTTCTTTCTTTCTTTCTTTCTTTCTTTCTTTCTTTCTTTCTTTCTTTTTTTCTCCTCCTCCTCCTCCTCCTCCTCCTCCTCCTCCTCCTCCTCCTCCTCCTCTTCTTCTTCTTCTTCTTCCTCTTCTTCTTCTTCTTCTTCTTCTTCGGTATAGGCCAATTGGTATCAGCCATGGCAAAATTATATTATATAGGTAAATACTTTCTGTGCTGCTTTCTAAAATATCATGTCTCTGCATTGCAAAGGTTACTCATAAATCAGAACAGAGGAGTTAGACCTTAGGTAGTGAATGAGTGTTAGATTTATACTCACTGAAAAACATAAATAATAGGTTGAAATACATATCTTTGTGATTATTTTGTTCTTATGTTGACACAGATTAAACTTTAAAGCAATGCAGTTGATTTTAGAGAATTCATGAGAATTAGGAAATGAAGAGAAAATTGGAAAGAATTAGGAAGGCATTGCCAAGAAGAATTATGAAATAGATGTAAATTATTATCATTGAAATAGCATCTACATGTATATAACCCTGTGCTTGATGCTGTTAAAGGGCTTGTGATTAACAAGTAGCTTATTTCAGGAAAGATGATGATTTTCCTGGCCCCCATAATTTTACTCTTGGTTTTTTGGATATTGCCAAGTCATCCTCCAAAACCAGTACATCAATATAACCCCCAGCAGCAGCATATGTAAATATATGCTTTTCCACCTTTCACCCAACCCTTCTCCCGATGCAACCCCCACTTTCTTAATATTAGTAATGAAAACAACCAGGCATATAGCTGTTACTATGTTCCAGGCACTGTTCTAAGGCATCATTTATATTAGCTCATTTAATCCTCACAACCACCTTTGGAGGTAGGTGTTATTATTATCCCCAGTTTACGGGTGAACAACTATGGCCTAGAGAAATTAAATCACTTGTCTAAGGTGACCCACTAATAAGTGACATAGTCAGGATTTTAACACAAGCCCTCTGGCTCCCAAGTTCATGTTCCCAAACATTATGCTGAATGGCCCTTTACAGCTATCGACTGCTTGCCAGGTGACCTTGTGAGGTTAAGTACTCTTATTATCCCCAGAACTTGGCATATTGCAGCATATCACACACTTTTGTTCCTGAGTGAAAGCATTGGTTGATGGTGGCTTGATTGGGTGGTTGATCTTCCTTTAGATTTTTCTAGAAGTGGTTCGCACAGGCCCTCAGGATTTGCCCTGGGACAGGCTAGATTGAGCCAGATTGCATGATTCGAGAAAAGGCGTGTGGTTGTAGTTGGAATTTAGTAAAGACAGCATTCACATCAGAACTGAACAAGAGACAGTCTGGAAGAGCAAGGGCTCAGGAAAGAGAAAGGCTGATTTAATCTTCCCTTCCATTTCCCAGCTAGGGTTTTCTCAGATCTCTGAATCTTAGATGTTCTCGTCTGTATAATGGGGATAAGAAGAGCAATTTTGTGGTATTGTGAGAATTTAATACAACGGCATGTGTGAAGTGTCTGATGTGTTGCCTGGCATGTGGTACTTGCTCTGCAAATGTGAATCCCTTTGTCCTTCCCCAAGAGCAGCTGAGAATCAAGACCACAGATCTCAATGTGTGAGGATGTGGTATGTAATTAGACAGACATGCGCAGAGCAAGGACAGTGGGCCAGGGACAGATCCAGAAGGTCACGAGGGTGAAAACCTAGCAAGGGTCAAAACTGGGAAAACAAGGACCTCACCCCCAGGGAAACCTTTGCTCCCCTAGCATATTGCTGGTCATTCAGTTTAGAACCCCCTGACCCTTCATCTACTGGTCATGTGGTTTGGATCCTTCCCTGACCCTTCATCTACTGGTCATGTGGTTTGGATCCTCCCCTGACCTTTCATCTACTGGTCATGTGGTTTGGATCCTCCCCTGGCATGTTGCTAGTCATATTGGTTAAACCCCCTCCGAGGGGGGACCAACAAAGGGGCTAGAGAATAGCCCTTAAGCATTAAGCCCCCCAGGACACTGAGGCTCTGACTCATATCAAATACATCTGGGTGTCAGTTGTATTTCAGCTCCAGGCCCAGAAAGGCAGCAAAACTAGGCAAGTAATGCCGGGGCTGACCTCAGGACCAGCTGCATTGATGAATGATCCCCTTCCCTGGTGCTAACCAATTAGTGGAAACCTCGACCCTGAAAGAACACACCTGAAAAGCGTATGAATATTCTAATAACATTCTACCCTGGGACTCCCCCTAAAATCCCTCCCCTTAAGAGCCCTGGGACAGAGGAGCCAGGCTCTCCCTCTGGGAGCTGCCCGTGCCTTTGCCATGCCCCCCCTCTTCCCAGGCACCTCACCGCGACCCCTTTCTCTCCTAGGCTCCAAAGGCTCCTTCTTTTGTCTTTGTAACTTGTTTCCTGAGCCAATTTCTTCCACCTCTCATTTCCACCTCTGTGACTTTCTAAATAAACTTTTTATTGTAGTTTGAGTCTTGGCTCCGAATTCTTTCTTAGCCAGAACTCAAGAACCGAGGTTGCTGAACCAAAATCTGGTCCGACTCCACCATGTAACACCTGGTGCCGTTCTTACCACCAAGGGCACAAGACCAGCTCTAAGCTAAAACCTAAAATGCAGTGAATCATTCACATACAGAAAATTGAGGGTTGATTATGTGTGAGTAGATGTGTCTTCTAATGTAAAAGAAACGTATGACATCACATGCAGCAGAATTTTCACTGATACATCACTTAAGGAAACAGAAACAAAGGAAAAAATGAACACATGGGACTACATCAAACTAAACAGCTTCTGCACAACAAAAGAAGCAACCATCAAAATGGAAAGTAAACCCACTATATGAGAGAGCATAATTGCCAATGACACATCAGATAAGGAGTTTATGTCCAAAATATATAGAGTGCTCATACAACTCAACAAAGGAAGACAAAGAACCCAATTAAAAATGGGCAGAGGCCCTGGCTGGTTTGGCTCAGCAATTAGAGTGTTGGCCTGTGGACCAGAGAGTCCTGGGTTTGATTCCTGCTAAGGGCATGTACCTAAGTTGCAGTTTGTCCCCGGTTCTGGTTGGGGTTGTGTGGGTGGCAGCCACTTGATGTGTCTCTCTCACATCGATGTTTCTCTCTCTCTCCCCCTCCCCCTCTCCCTCCAGCTGTATATGAAGATAAATGAAAAAAAAAAAAAAAGTCCTCAGATGGGGATTAAAAAAAAAAAAAGGACAGAGTACCTAAATAGACACTTCTTTAAACAGGACATACAAGAGACATATGAAGAAATGCTCAACGTCACTAATCATCAGAGAGATGCAAATTAAAAAAAACTATGAGGTATCACCTCATACCTGCTAGAATGGCTGCCATCAACAAATCATTAAACAACAAGTGCTGGCGAGGGTGTGGAGAAAAGGGGACTCTAGTACACTGCTGGTGGGAATGCAGACTGATGCAGCCACTATGGAAAACAGTATAGTGTTTCCTCCAAAAATTAAAAATTGATCTGCCATTTGACCCAGTGATCCCACTTCTAGGAATATATCCTAAGATGCCTGAAACACCAATCAGAAAGAATATATCTACCCCTATGTTTATAGAAGCACTTTTTACAATCGCTAAGATCTGGAAACAGCCCAAGTGTCCATCAATAGATGAGTGGATAAAAAAGCTATGGTACATATATACAGTGGAACACTATGCAGCTATAAGAAAGAAAGATCTCTTATCCTTTGAGATCACATGGAGGGACCTGGAGAGTATTATGCTAAGGGAAATAAGCCAGTCAGAGAAAGACAAATACCACACGATCTCACTTATTTGTGGAATATAATGAACAAGGTAGGCTGATGAACAAAATAGACCCAGAGACATAGAAAGGAGTATGTTTCAGACTGACAAACCTCAGAAAAGGGGGTTGGGAGGATGGATGAGATGAACCAAAGAACTTATATGCATGTATGCATAACTAATAGACACAGACAACAATGTTGGAGGGGGGGGGGTTGGCAAGGCAGGATGGGGAGGAGGGTGTGTGAGAGGGGGGAAGGAGAAACATCTATAACAAAAATATATTAATACAAATTGGAAAAAATGCATGATAACTACGGGGTGTCAGGTACAATTCAAAATACATTACATATATAATGATTTAAATCCTCAACCAACTCTGAATTATGCATGATTATTATTAGTTCCATTTTGTGGACAGAGAAACTGAGGCACAGTGAAGTTGATTAACTTGTGCTTAGTCACACAGCGAGTAAATAGCAGAGCTGGGATTCAAACTCAGGCTGGTTCCAGTCTTAATCACATGTTCTTCGTCTGTGATAGCTCAGAAGACAAACTCCTGACAACTGTCTTACTGAACAAAGACCAGCTAGCAAATTCCAGTTAGATATCTATTTGGCAGTCTTGCCAATGCTGAGTTTTTATATAGGTTTTGATGTTTTTCTTCTATATCCACTGGTGTATATTAAAGTTAATTCAAATCTTTACCATTGTGTTTGTTTGTAAAAGATCATCATCCATCTTTCCATCCATCCATTTCATTTATTCCTTCAACAACATTTTTTTTAAAGGCCTTTTAAAGAGAGGACAAATGCATGAGAAGACTTGAAATCAAAAGACCTGGTCCCAAATCGTGGTTTTCCATTTCCCAACTGTGTGACCTTGGGTCAGTCATTTAACCGTCTCAGCTTCAGACTCTAGGTTAAAGGGAAGAAATAATGCCAACTTCTCTGGGTTCTGATGATTAGATGAGATGGTAAGGAGAGAGAAAGTGATTTGCAGACTGTAAATGCTATGCAAATGTTATTTGAGATAACTAATCCGCAAAGAGGAGCCAGCCAAAAGCCTTTGATTACTTAAGCAAAAACCTAGCTTTAGGAATAAAAAGTGAATTAAATTGCTCACTGTCCTTTTAGTGCTGATCTCAGCCTGGGCGTGAGCTTCCGTTGTGGCCCTTGGACAAAGGGAGAAGCTTTGAGGGAAGCTGGTGTGGGGAGCCCACTTCCCTCTGTAAGTGTCTCCATCGGAACGTGATAGGTTTGTCTCTCAGCCGAGTGTTGCCTCCTTTGTGGCCCAAAATACAAATTGAAATATTATGCTACAAAATTGTTAGCATTTCCTTACACAGAAAAGATGTTAAAAATAAACAAGTGGCTCACCGACTGGGTAGAAGAGGTGAATTGCACCAAGAAGCTCCTACTGGCACAGGGCGGAAGACTTCGTCTTCAGACCTCCCCGAAGCGTTTCAAAGGGCAAAGATCTCTGATTTAAATAGCAACGGACTTTTTTTCTTCTAGAAGATTGTCTCATGTGCCAATGTCCGTTAAAACTGGTTCTGGAGTGACTGGTGCATTGCAATCCACTCGTGATAAACAACTGAAGGTTGAATAAATACCAATTCCTAGTCCCACTCTGCAGAGATCTTTATTCTTCAGATCTGACACCAGACCTGGGAATCTGCATTTTCAAAAGCTCCAGGAAGATGTTAACACACGGCTGGATGTGGGAACCACGGCTTGGAGAGGTGGATGAATAAGGCATATAGGGTTGCATACGGGACCGATGAGTTTTGAGAACTAAGCTGGTTTTTGGAGTGGGTCTGTTCCAGGTCCTCTTTACCCCCGTTACTCAAGATCTCCCTTTTTTTCACAAAAACCTGTTTTTCATATAGTTTTCTGGACAACGCCAACATGCGGGTTTTAAATCTCTTTCATCGCTGCCTTCCTGGTCAACCATTTCCTGAGCATAGAGGTGAATGATCTTAGGAGGCGATTTGCATTATCCTTTCGGCTCATGTCCTCCGGGCACAGTTACGTGATCGATGTTGGGTAACGCTGTTTCCCTGATGAAAAATCTCAAAGCTCGGTTCACTACCCTCTGCTTTGTTATGGATGCCAGTGCTGCGGGCCAGGGTGTGCCCTGGGAGGGGAGTCCCTGCCCAGGTCCAAGACAGAAAGATAGTAGTCAGTGAAATGGGCCCTGGCCCTTCAACGTGCTCTAGACAGAGGAGATGCACAGTCAGAACCCGGCCTTTGTCCACGCCCACTGGCAGGTAGTGCCCGGTGAGGATTCTGGAGTCAGTCCAACTCAAAGCAAGGTTTTCCTCTTTGGGGGAAATTGAGGGGGGTTGAGAGGAGCAGGTAGAGAACCTTGGAACCAAATTCTTGTAGCGCTTCCCAAACACTGCTCTGCACGTGCTGGGTGCCGCGGGACGTGGGAGGCCGGGGAGTGGCAGGTAGTGGTGAAGAGCCTGGAGGCCACTGCATCACGTGCAAAAGCCTGGACTAGATCCTGTAGGTCAGTGCTGCTTGGTGTTGTGGTCCATGGAGATGCCTGTTCTCTGGCCCTATCCTGGGCTCCTAAATCAGAATCTCAGGGGTGTGGCCCAGGAAACTGTGTTTTAATACTTTCCAGGTGACTCTTATGTTAGCTGAAGTATGAGAACCATTGGTATAATTCATGGGAAGGGACCCCAAGAGTTTCAGGGAGGGATGGGCAAGGTTGGTGTTTGGAGGTGGTGACGCAGCCTGTATTTCCCCTGCTGAGGACTGAGGACCTCCATCCCCTCAGCTCCTCAGCAGGGGTGGGGTCTCAGTTACTCCCTGATATGATGTGCTTGGCTGCAGCTGATTGGGCCATGCAAAGACACCTGCTACAAGTTGAGCCAATCAAATGATCTCATCCACTTTCCCTAATTTGCAGGAAGTGCAGCCTATCTCTTTTTTTTAGTTCTGCTACCTCCTCCCCTTTAGCTATCCAGACAGTTCTGGACGCTTGCCAGTGTCCAAAGGGGCAGTTTACTTGCTCTTGTCTTGAAACACTGGGACTAGCTGTCGCCCCCTTGTCTGGCAGATTCCCTCATCATGGCGAGTCTTGTGCTCAGTGACATGGCTGGGTGGGGCCTCTGGGTGGGTGCCCTGCCCCCACACAGTGGCTTTTCAAGGTGTGAGAGACTGTGATCTGTACCACTCGCAGCCAAGAAGCTACTTCCTTCCCCACAGCTGACCTGGGTTGTCACTGTTTCAACCGTGTAGGTTTCCAGAGCCCCAGCAGCCTCCAGGGGGCCCGGCTCAGAGCAGGAGCTCAAGGCTTGGAATCACATTCCTTCCGCATCTCTGTTTTCCCTCACTCCATTCCTAGGAGTGATTTCCCTCCCTTCTCCCCACGTGACCCACTGAGCCTCACAGAACAGGAGACATTTTTTTTTTTTTGCAGGAGAAAAAACACTGCAAGATCATAGGCATTATATAGTTCCCTGCTTGAAGCTTGAGCCGGATGGAGTGAGTTTCTTTTACTGGAGACAAAAGAACCTTCGCCAGGACTACTAGGTTTGCCATTGAGAAATCACTGTCAGCAGTGTAGATACCGGAGTAGAGAGGAAAGACCTGATGGGCAACAATTTTCCCGTCCAGGCGAGAGAGGACAGTGGCCTGTGCTACAGTAGTGCCGGTGGAGACGGAGAGAGGTGAACAGACCTGTAACACATAGATGTTAAGATCAGCGGGATAGGGCAAGAGGGAACAGGGAGAAAGGGTCTAGGAGGCCACTAGGTTCCTTCCTGAAGTGTCTGAGTGAACGATGACGCCTTCCTCGGGAACAGGGGACACGGGGACAGAAACTGTAGGACTATGAACACTGTGGCCATCAAGTGTCATGACAGAGGTCAATGGTAACATCAGGGCAGGACTAAAGTAGTTTATTCTTTCACTTGCCCCGGAACCAATAGAGAACTTTGTTATTTTGTATCACTCTAGGTCTTCTCTGGGCTTCATTCTCTCTCTGTACTTCTATGTCTTCCCTCAGTGGGTGTCTCATTTTCCTGACTCCTGTCTGACCTACTCTGTGCTTTTTCTCTCCGGTCTCTCCTTTGCTCTAGTATTTCCCTTTCTTTTCCCACTTGGCCTGGTCTTCTTCACTTAACCTACCGGGATATGAAATGAAAGTACTGTATACTTCTAGAAGTTATATATTTGTGGCATAAATTTTATGTTCCATGCTCTGAATTTAAAAGCAGTATAACTTAAATCACCTAATTATAATGTTCATTCCTAGATGGACTCCATGCAACCTTACAAATGAAAGGTGGATCCAATTAATGCCTATTTTCATTTTTCAATTTTCAGTGTACATCCCCAGCTGGGGATTAAGTAATACGTGCTCTGTGAACCTGCTTCTTGTACCTATTACTGCCACTTCCTTTATGACGGATGGTCCCCAGAACACCCATTTCCCACTGGCTCAAGATTATAAAACTGCATATTAAAAAAAGTCAGCTTTGAAAAAATAGTCTAAATCTGGACGGAAATCAAGTGAACCCCTGAGTTGCCTCATCAACAACAAATATTCTCTCTGTCCTATTCCCTCTGATTATGAGGCCCTGAAACATAGGTCAGGAACTGTCACAGAACTGAACTGTCAGGAACTGTCATTGTTCCCTTGTGGTTTATCTAGTCCATCCAATTTAGTTGTACAAACATTCATTAAATACTTATTAAGTGCTCACACATTCCCCAGCTTCTGAGCTGTGCCCAAGGCGTATGCATGGATGGGGGGACTAGTGCTGGGCTGTGCAAAGGGAGTGGACACGGGCTGAGCACCTCAGGTGCCGCACGTGGGAGTGGGTGCATTCCACAGCACAGCTCGATGATCACAGCGGTACTCTGAGGTAGTGTAGGTGCTGTTATTCCCACTTCACCGATGGGGAAACTGAGGCTTGGAAAAGTTAAGTGAATTGCAACACAAGTAGTAATCACTCCTTTTTAAGTTATGGAAAAATATGCATAACATAAAATTAAGTGAACGATTCAGTGGCATTTAGCATGTTCATAGTGTTGTGCAACTGTCATTCTTAGCCACTTCCAGACTTCATTATTGTCATCCCCAAACTGAAACTCTGTACCCATTAAACAAAAACTCCCCATTCCCCCCTCCCCTAGGCCTGATGACCTCTAATCTACTTTGTGATCACGGTTGTTTTAAGTGATCACAGTGGGATCCTCATGAGCTAGGACCTGGGTTCAAAGCTAGTCTTTAGGGTTATGATTCATTTTGTCGTTTTAGCACCCTTTATTGCAAAAAATTTTTTTTGTAAATTTTTTTATTTCAAACAAAGGAGGCAAGGTTTCAGCTGTATTTTCAGGGTCGGAAAAATTAGGTAACTTCATATATAGAAAAATAATAACTGTCTGTAAAATATGAAAGGACACAAGAGAACCTTTCTGATGGAAATTACAAGGACATACATTAGTTTTGCAAAGAAATAATAAGGGATGAGGGGGCCTTTTCACTTTGGAAAAAGATCCCCAAATGAGTCTGGTGGCTGAAAAGGCAAAAAGGTAATCTGCAAACATTCACACACAGATACAGATATGCACAAGACTCCTCTCTCTCTCTCTCTCTCTCTCTCTCAGTGTGTGTGTGTGTAGGAGGACAAATCTATACTTTAAAATATTGGTACTGATTCTGTGCCAGTCCAAGGGAAAGGAACCCGCGTTGTCAGTGACACCACTAAAAGGAGGACTTTGCATGGCAGCAGAACATAATGCAGGTGCGCATCGAAGCCCACTGAGGGGCAGTTGAAAGTGTCCAGTGACCTAGACTGTCCCTAAAGCAATAACTCCGCAAGACCAGCTGGTTAACAGGGAAGTCAGAAGTGTATAGGGATATCATGTTTCTTGCCAAATGCCGTGTCCTGGGCATTGAAACCTGGCTACACCTGTTGTCTGTTAGAAGCAGCCTCAGAGAGAAACCGATCTAGGGATGACAGCTGGGGTTACCTCTTATTAGCCACATGACCTTGAGCAAATAATCATACCTCTCTGAACCAGGATAACAATGCCCACTGCATAGTGCAGGTGTGAGGATTAAGTGAGCTAATTCATGTGGATGGTACTTGGCTACTGCCTGGCACTAAGAACATGGTCAAGAAATTTCACTCTTCTCTTAGTGACAGCAATAGGTGCCTTTAAAAATAAAAACAAAAGCATCCCGTGTTGTCAGGATTACCATACATTTTCTTTATAGCCTGCAGAGGAAGCGTTATTATCCTGAATTTTTGCAGATGGGGAAACTGAATCTCCAAGAAGTTAAGTAAGGGCCCCGTCACTGCCGGTAAACGGCAGGACCAGGACTTGAACGCAGCCAGTGCACGCAGCCTGCCTGCCTGCCAGCCCCTTCACCGTGCCTTCCTCCCAGGGCCAAGTCTGGCCTCGGCTGTAGTTTGCTGTCATATCGCTAAGTCAGTGCCGCCCATCAGGGGAGGGGCCAGGTGGTGATGCTAAGCAGCTTCAGTAACAACATATATCAGGGTTGTTCGCCGCATAGGTATGGAAACGGGACAGGCTGGAAAGCCGGTGGGGTTAGGGAGCAGATCACGGAGAAGCCCCGGGGGACAAATGGGTTCTGTCAGGAACGCCTTGTCCTCCACGAGCTTGCTGGTGTTATTTTAATGTTGTGTACCCTGGTGTTCTTTCAACCAGGGGGTGTGGAAGTGTCTGGAACTGAAGATTTGGGGACATTGAGTTTACCTTCGAAGTCTGAGTCCTCATCTGAAATGAAAGCAGTGTGGGCTTCATGGTCTTGAAGTTTTCTAGCTCAAAGCTCTGCTCATGTCACCCTTGCCCAGCAGTGTTTGTCCTGCTCTCTGAGCTGGCTCGTTCTTTCTTCTCCTCCCTCTGTGGCCATTTCCAAAGCGTCTGCCCTTGTTCCCATGGTCCTTCATTTTCTCATAGTTTTGGGGAGTTCAAGCACTTGAGTTCTAACCTCAGGTTGGGGTTGCTGTTGATGGCTCGTCACTGCCCCTCCGCCCTTGAATACTACAATCAAAATGTTCCTATTCCCCATCTTGCAGTCAGTAAGTTCCAATTATTTCCTATTTCTCAAGCTTCAGCTGCAGCTGGACCCGAGGCCCATTTTCATCCATTTAGTGTTTTTATCTTAGGCAAAAAATATCCATTTAGATTAAAAACGGAGGGCAACATTCATCAACTGAACTTATAACGTATAACCTTCAGGGATGGCAGTCTACTTATGAAATGTTGGATGGACAGGGTAGCACAGAAAGCAAGATCAACCTGTTCTGAAGGGATTACAGTAAAGGCAGGAAGAGAATTTGCTTGCTAACCTAACAATCCCAGTATCGAGGTGATTAAATTACAACGTCAGGAGTTATTAGTGAGAAAAGGGTCTTTACTTCTTAGCACAATTTTATGGGCTGTTTTTTTCTAATGAAGGATTCATTTTTCAGTGGGACCACAGCTGGATGTAAATCATCCTTTTTCAAAGGCTATGACGTTTCCTTCCTATTCATACAGCAGGCAGGAGTTTGGTGACTTTGCCAGAAATGATGTCGTTTCCACAGAGAAAATGCTATTTCTACAAAGAACACACAGCTGCTAAACCCAACCTAAAACTCAGATTAGAGAAGCAGAGAGGGCCCGTGTCACACAGGCTAGCCCAAGGTCACACAGGCTAGCCCAAGGTCAACGGGGATCAAGCGCCAAATGGCCACGCATCTTTTCGCAGAGAACGTTGCAAGTAAGAGTAGCCTTACTTTCATGGACCTCCACTGATGCCTTCTCAAAGACACTGAGATGGCCCGTTAGCGAAGTGTATGAACATCTGCCCTCGATGGTGTGGCTCAGCTGATTGAGTGTTGTCCCGTGCACCAAAAAGTCGCTGGTTCGATTCCTGGTGGCAGCCAACGGATATTTCTCTTTCTCTCTCCTTTCTTCTCTCTCTCGAAAATCAAAACATATATATATATTTTAATGTATGAATATCTTCCTCTGCTAAGTAATTGGAGAAGGGAGAATTAATTGACCACCTCAGCCAGACAGTGTGGTGTCTATGGAAGAGAGTGCAGGTGGGACCAGAAAATGAGTAGTCTAAGTCACGCTACTGCTTAGTGACGAGAGACTCACCGTGACTATCCTGAGTCACTGCATGTCCTTTATCACTCATTGTGTTTGGAAAGGAATCATACTCTGTCCGGTTTTCATTATAGTCATGGTCAGCAAAATTCTTTTGTCTTCATCAAGCCCGAAGTTTCCTCTTCCCTCTTCCCGTCGCCACTTAGAGGTGCCTGGAAGAGATGAGCCCTACTTGGTCTTCAGAGGGACGAGGTGGGTGGGCAGCACCTGTTCACAATAATTACTTGTCCCAGCTTCCTTTCATCGGGTGCCCCATCTCTCAGGGACAAACTGCATTTTACACGTTGACCCTTGTGTTTTAGCTGCTGTAGGCTTTGAGTCTTCTTCAGAAGCTGCTCTAGGTACCTGTGATGGACAGAATTGTGTCCCCCTCTAACTCATGTTGAAGTCCTAACTCCCCGCACCTCAGAATGTGACTGTATTTGGAGAGAGGGTCTTTTTTTTAACCCTCACCAGAGGATATGCTTCCACTGATTTTAGAGAGACAGGAAGGGGGGAGAGAGAGAGAGAAACATCAAATGGTTGCCTCCTGCATGAATCCTGACCAGAAATAAAATCTGCAACCTTTTGGTGCATGGGATGATACTCCAACCAAATGAGCCACCTGGCCAAGGCTGGAGATAGGGTCTTTAAAGAGGTAATTAAAGTAAAATGATGTTATCAGGGTGGACCCTAATCCAATATGAGTCATGTCCTGATAAGAAGAGGAGATAAGGACACAGACATGCACAGAGGGGAGACCTTGTGAAGATGCAGGGAGAAATAAGCCAAGGAGAGAAGCCTCAGAAGAAACCAGCCCTCCCAGCACCTTGATCTTGGACTTCTGAACTGTGAGGAAATACACTCCTGTTGCTTAAGCCCTTCACTCTGTGGGACTTTGCTACGGCTGACCTAGCAAACTAATACAATCCCCTTTCTGCCACCTGAATGTGACCCCTGAATGTGAAACCAGAACAATTGTGTTTGTTAGAAACCCAAAGAGGAAGGACAGATGTGGTCTACATCGAGCCTAGACACCTGCCCCTGTTCTCCAAGTCCTCTGCAGTCTCCCCCTCCTAGTCTGCACCCTAACGCTCATTCTCCCAGGATGAACTTCACGTGACGGACAGTCGGACACGCCTCCTTACTGTCTCGTTCACCCCACCTCCCACACAAGCTCTGTTGGGTTCAGCTTTTAGAGCAAGTCTACTTCTCATCCAGGTTGGAATACGTCTGGATCCTCCACCTGTCCTGCCCAGTTACTGACTGCCCCTCCAACGGGCTCACCTTCTAAGTGCTACCCTGCTTTATAATTGTGCCACACCGTGCAGGCTTGATTTCCTTTTCTCTGTTTCTTTATAGTCTATCCATTTAAAAAAAAAATATTTCAGGGAGCTGACACAGATATTTGGCAGAGGGACAAATGGAAAACAGCAGCAGAGTTGTAAAAGCAAGCCAGGAATGAGACAAACATCAGAAAGCAGTCTAGTCTTGCTACAGATTTGGCTCACTTTTCAAGAAACCCACTTGAAAAATGGAAACTTAGCAGTTATACAGTTCACACGATATGTCAAAGGAAAACAAACCAGTTGTTTAGGAGAAGTAAAACTGTTTCTGGTGTTATAAAAAAAAACAAAAAACATTTCTCCTGAGAGTTGTTTAACTGCTGTATTTGATGAATGGCATCTTTGACATCTTGAGAGTGGCCAAGTGATGAGGTTTTATGAAAGCCCTCACAATGTTAGACCGAAGTTGAATTCAGTAACAGTGGTTCTACGGATGCCTAACAGTGGGATCCAGGTACAGAGTGCTTGGCCGATCTCCTTTGGTTCGGAGATAGGCTTCAGAGGTCTTAGAGAAGGAGGGATTACCTATGCAATCTATCACACTGTCTCCCAACTGGGCTGGGTAACAGTGAGCAGTGAATTCAGTGTTTGCACAATGGCAAGAACCTTCTGGGTTGCCAACTAAATATTGATTACTTGCCCTAGAGTTGACCAAAACCAGGAAGAAAGATGCTATTTCATTTGTCCGTCTTCTAAAGCCAAGGACCACCAGGAACACATCTGCAAGGGAACTGAGTTGAGTTTCTTGGCTGCTGTGTCGAGGGAGACCACACACCAATGGGAAGGAATGGAGGGGCATCTCGGTAAAAATTGCTAGGAGGTTTAAATGACAGGATTTGAGCTCATGTTGGGTTATTTTTGAGGAGCATTCAAGGAAGCAGGAGTTTGTTCTTGATTGGGTGCTGTCAGGAATTTGGGGCGATTCTTTGATTGGGTATCTTAATTTTTTTTCTAGAATATAAAAGGACTGAAGCACAGCTAATGCTGTGATTGGTAAGAAGTGGCAATCTCACTTGCCTGCTGAGAGAGTAGGATATTTGGTTATTTTGGTGGTGATTCACACCTTGTTTTTGTCTGTGGCCAGACATGATTATGGAGTGGATTTATTTTTATCCCAGTAATCGAGTGACCCTGTTGGACACTGCCGCCTAGCAACACCAAGATCAGTTTGCGGGTGCCAGACCGGCTCCCTGCCGCCAGGGGCTGCTTTTGTCTGTTCACACTGTGTAGCTTGAAGAGCCTAATCAGGGTGGGTACCCCACTAAATTGGGGGGAAGAGAGAATGCCTTCAAAGAGGGAGAAGATTTTTCCCTAAAACTTTGGTTTGAATCTGCTCAAACTCACAGGAAAATGAGGGTATAGAGGCCTCTTTCATTACATATAATAAAAAATAATTTTACCCACCTGCCAACACCAAACAAAAAGTTTTAGGGAAAAGCTCTGCCCCAGGCAGTATTAGTGTTAAACATCGTTGGCATATGGATGCCACAGCCCTGAATCATCAGTTTTAACAGCAGGGCACGTACCGTATGCAACATTTACTTTAGCGTCTACTGATTATAAGCATGATTTTTTTGTTACTTATTAAAAATATAACTCCTTTTAAAAGACGGAGCTTTATATTAATTATTAACTCAGAAATTATCAGTATAATAGTACATTATGCAAAGTTTATAAAACAAAGGGAGGAAAAGCCTCCTAGTCTGAATTACTCCAACCCAACCATTTTTGTTTGTTTGTTTTTTATTTTTTTCAACCCAACTATTATTATCTCTTTTATTCCTTCTGTCTTTTTTATGTACATTTTAAAACAGATTTAACCACACTGCACACAGTTTCACAATCTGCTTTTTTACTTTAAAATGTACAGTCTCACCTTATATCTGTGGTTTTCCATGTAACCACAGAATCATTTTAATGATTATTTTTTAATGGCTCTATAAACTTTCACATAAACTTACCATTTTCTTAGTTATACTTTTACTGTGGAAATGTGTAATTTTTCTTTTTCTGTTTTAAATGGCATTGGAATAAAGATTTTTTTTTTAAGCGTATGGGTTTTCTTCCCTTTTAAGAGAATTGTTCTTTCTACCTATACACTTTCAAGATTTTCTCTTTCCCCCGGGAATTGTGCCAGAATATGGATAAATACCCCTCTTCTTTTGAGAATTTTTCCTGAAATTTATTAGGCTCTTTTGAGCTGAAACTCAGATTTTTTTTTAGGGAAGTTTAAAAATTTTGTTTCTTCTCCATCTCTTCCTCTTTTTCTTCTTTTTTCTATTTATCCTCAGATAGAGTGGGAGGGAGGGAGGGAGAGAGAGAAATATTGACATGAGAGAGACACAGTGAGAGAGACACATCCTCTGATTGCCTCTTGCAGGACCCCAACCAGGGCCAGGGATGAACCGCACCTGAGGGATGAACGGCTACCATACGTGCCCTTGACGGGAATCAAACCTGCGACTCTTTGGTCTGTGGGCCGATGCTCTAACCCCTGAGCCAACCGGTCAGGACTCTTTTTCTTTTCTTCTAGGGCTTTTACTGTCCACACACAGTCTCCTGGTTCTGTTGGCCATGCTTCTGTTCCTTTCCCTCATGATCTTCGAGTTTTTACCTCACGCTTTTACTTATTTCATCCTTTTGACTTTCCAGCCACTGAGTTTGAGTACCAATGCCTTAAATTCATCTGCTTATTTTTTTTAATGTGTTTTAAAAAAATCTCTCTTCTCATGCCTAACTTGCATCTCTTTAAGTGCTCTTATTATCATTACTATTTTAATTTGTTTTTAAGGTTGCCCTCCATCTGCTCCAGTACACTTTCTTTCATCAGGGACCTGCTCTCATCCGTGTTTATTCTTCTCTGCCGTGCTCCCTGAGGGCCTGGTTCTTTTTCTTTGCTGTCCTTGGGGTCCAGCTGCTGGCACAGCTTCCCGGGGAAGGAGGCTGGGGCGGGATCGTGAGAGCGATGAGCAGTGCGGTCTGACCCTGCAAGCCGGAGCTGTCGTGGGAAGCTGTCAGCTCCCTATCCTGGCACTGGAGGGGGGCGAGGGGAGGAGGGGTTCTCCACCGGGAGTCCTGGTCTCAGGAGTGGGGAACCCTCAGTTCACTCATTCAACTCCCCCTCAGTCCTGTGGCCTCCAGAGACCGGCCGGTGTCTGGAAACACTCAGGTTGGGCAATGTCACCTTCCATGACGGTGTCCAGGCATCCCTGTGCATCAAGCTCTCCCCAAAAGCGGACCGCTTCAGATCCTTGCCCTGGGATTATCTTTTTGCTGACACCTGTCCCCAAGGTCCCACCTGGCCTAGACGTTCTAGTGCCCCACTAGTGTTCAGTTTGTCCCCTGGCGGAGCGGACGCGAAGCGCAGGGGAAGTGAGACAAGGCTGGGTGTGGACTAGGGCGCGCAGGGAAGGCAGGACCCTGATGCGCCAGCTTTCCCGAGTCCCCTGCTGCATGCCTCCCGCAGTTATTTTAAATAGTTTGGCCTAGTTCTTCTTCCTTAGAATCACTTAATCAAGTTTAAAAATTCTATGGGTGTTTTTTTGTTTATTTTCTATGTATAAGGTCACACACTTTCTTGTTAAAGTTATTTTTAGATAGTGGCCGCGACCACAAATTGTTTTTCTTTTCTTTCTCTCATATTCCCTTTTGAATTATGCCAACATTAATTTTTGAAGATGCTCGTTCAGAGCAAGGGTTCTTAAGCCTGCATGTCGTTTAGAATCACCTGAGGAGGCCCGTCTCCAGCAATGCTTAGTCAAACTGAAGCCGCTGTTTTAGAATACTCTTTTTCAAAAGTGCAGCGGAAATGTAACATAGGGCCTATAACAATTGTCATCATTTTTTAATCAACGCTCTAAAGTTGGAGACATTCCTGGGGTTTCTGCTCACCCTCCAGGTTGACTTTTGGATCAAGGCTGCCCAGATTGCTTGCTTGTAAATTCTCTAGTGCCTTCCCTTCTCCATCAGAAGGGTCAGGCGTTGTCCTCTGGGCTGCCTGTCCAGCCAATCACAGGGAAGATCTTAATTTACTTTTCCAGTGTAGCTACAGAGTAGATGATTATGAAGAACGTGATACTACATGAAACATAAAAACAGCCATACATTTTTATTTCTCATGAGAAGAAATATGGCAATTAAATATCCTCTCCTTTTTCTTCCTTAGAACAGAGATGGTTATTTTAAATATAGTGATAAAATAATACAGGACACATGCATATACTCCCAAACCTCCTTAGGGAGTGTAGCCAACGACAGATGTGCCCCATCAAGGACACAGTATTTCCTTTTTTTTGCATATTAAAAAACTTTTTTTCAATTACAGTTTACATTCAATATTATTTGGTATTAGTTTCTGGTGTACAGCACAGTGGTTAGGCAGTCATATAGTTTACAAAGTGATCCACTGGATATTTCCATACCCACCTGGCACCATGCACGTTATTACTTTATTATTGACTCTATTTTCTATGCTGTATTTTACACCCCCACGACTACTTTGTAACTACCAATCTGTACTTAATCCCTTCACCTTTTTCACTTATTTCCCCTATGCTCCCTCCTCTCTGGCAACCATTAGTCTGTTCTCTGTATCTATGAGTCTGTTCCTATTTTGTTTGTTCATTTATATTGTTCTTTAGATTCCACATATAAGTGAAGTCTCTGATTAACTTATTTCACTTAGTATAATACTTACCTCTAGGTTCATCCATGCTGCTGCAAATGGTAAGATTTTTTCTTCATGGCCAAGTAATATCCCATTGTGTATATGTACCACTTTTTTAATCTACTCATCTACTGATGGGCACTTGGGTTGCTTCCATATCTTGGCTATTATAAACACTATAATGAATACAAGGGTGCATATTTTCTTTTGACTTGTTGTTTTGGGTTTCTTCGGATATATACCCAGAAGTGGAATCACTGGGTTGTAAGACAGTTGCATTTTAATTTTTTGAGGAACCTCCATGCTGTTTTCCACAGTGGCTGCACCAATGTGCATTCCCACCAACAGGTCATGCAGGTTCCCTTTTCTCCACATTCTCACCAGCACTTGTTGTTTGTTGATTTATTGATGATAGTCATTCTGACAGGTGTAAGGAAATATCTCATTGTGGTTTTTATTTGCATTTCTCTAATGATCAGTGACATTGAGCATATTTTCATATGTCTGTTGGCCATCTGGATATCCTCTATGGAAATACTGTGTATCCTTCTCTATGGAAAAGTATCTATTTAGGTCCTCTGTCCATTTTTAAATTGTACTGTTTGGTTTTGAGTTGAATGAATTTTTTATAAATTTGGATATTTACCCCTTATCAGGTGTGTCATTGGTGAATATGTTCTCCCATTCAATGAGTTGTCTTTTCATTTTGTTGATGGTTTCCTTTACTGTGCAAAACCTTTTTAGTTTGATGTAGTCTTATTTATTTATTTTTCTTTTTTTGTTTCCCGTGCCTGAGGAGATGTATTAGAAAAAATATTACTAAGAGAAATGTCTGAGATTTTACTGTTTGTTTTCTTCTAGAAGTTTTATGGTTTAGGGTCTTACATTTAAGTCTTTAATCCATTTTGAGCTTATTGCTGTATATGGTGTAAGAAGGTGGTCTAGTTTAATTTTTTTGCATGTATCAGTCCAATTTTTCCAACACCAATGATTGAATAGACTATCTTTACCCCATTGTATGTTCTTGCCTCCTTTATCAAATATTAATTGACCATGTAGGCATAGGTTTATGTCTGGACTCTCTATTCTGATTCATTGATCTATATGTCTGTTTTCATGCCGGTGCAATGCTATTTGATTATTATAACCTTGTAGTATATTTTGATATTAGGTAATATGATTCCTTCAACTTTGCTCTTTTTTCTCAAGATTGCTGTGGCTGTTCAGGGTTTTTTGTGGTTCCATATAAATTTTTGGATTATTTGTTCTAGTTCTGTGAAATATACCATTGGTATTTTGATAGGAATTGCATTAAATCTATAGACTGTTTTGGGTAGTATGAACATTTTAACAATGTTTTCTATCCATGAACATGGTATATACTTCCCATTTATTTGTATCTTCTTCAGTTTCTTTCTTCAGTGTTTCATAACTTTCCAAGTAGAGTTCTTTCATCTTTTCGGTTAAATTTATTCCTAGGTTTCTTTGTTTTTGTTTTTCAAATGCAATTGTAAATGGAACTGTTTTTTATAGTTTTCCTTTCTGATAGTTTATTATTGGTGTATAAAAATACAATCAACTTCTGGACATTTATTTTGTATCTTGCTACTTTAAGGACACAGTATTTTTTATCTAACAGTTTAAACATTTATTAAATTATTAAATAACTTAAGAAAAGCATATATTTATTAATAAAATTATTAAATTTTAAAAACTAGATCATGTTTGCCCATTATACAAAATTTTTAAATGTACAAAGGTGTAGAAAGTGAAACAAATCCCTCCTGCCCTTGTATTTATGTTCCAGCACCTTTCCCAAGAGGAATCTATAGTTATTAGTTGCTGTAAGTCTTTCTAGAGCAGGATTCAGCAAACTTTTTATGTAAAAGGCTAAGTAGTCAATATTTTACTTTAGTTTCTATTACAACTATTCAACTCTATCATTGTAGTCCAAAAGCAGCCATTGACATCACAAAGAATGCATCTGTGATCCAAGAAATCTTTATTTATGGACACCAAAATTTTAATTTCATGTAATTTTTATAAGATTGTTTTCTTCTTTTGAACATTATTCTTCTTTTATTTATTGCTTTTTTTTTCAGTCAGTGAAATGTACAAAAACCATTCATGCATACAAAACAGATGGTGAACTGGATTTGGCTCTCAGGCCAGAGTTTGATGACCTCTTTTCTGGAGGCATTCCATGCATGTTCAATTATATATTTATTTATTTATTTATTTTTGTATATTTATTTATAAACGAGCTGCCTATTATATGTAATGTTCTTCACTGAGCTTTTTCTGACAAGGTTTCCTGGTGATTATTCAATATCAGTTCATAGGGTTACATCTTTTATTTTATTGGTCACGTCATGCTTAGGCATGTGCTGTGATGTACTGAGGAATACTGAGATTGTTTCTGATCTTTGTCTTTTAAAAGTAATGTTGCAGTGGACAGATAGCCTTGTACATTTGTGCACCTCTGTGAGTCTGTCTATAGAATAAATTCACAAAGGAGTAGTCAGAACTGACAATTCAGCATAAATATCAGTAAAATTTCTGAGGAGAGATTTGGCTACTTTTGTTACAGTTCATTACAGATTATGTCCAGACCACACTAAAGCTTTGGGTGGTTCTGAAGGTTTTTAGGAGTCACCTATTAATAGTGATGCTAGAGGGTGTGGCCTAAAATTTTAGGTACAGGTGTTATTCAACTAGCTATGTGCACAGTCGAGTGGGAAGGAGTCCACAGAGGGACCCATCCCTTGGAGGATTCCGAAGGCTGCAAATGAAGCTTAGGGATGCAGATGAGAGGCTCCCATAACATCCATAGGGGTTGATTGGCATTGCACAGAGCTGAAGAATAGAAAGGGATGGGGTTTGAGATGGGGTATGAAAGAAAGAAATTTGAATTTTCATGACTTCCCAAACCAATTATAAACAAATTTTATAAATTAAAATTTATTTTAATTGCATATAAATGTCACCTAAATAAATCTTGTGGTGAATCATTTCATAGAGTAATAGTTTCCTGTAAAGTGATTTGTTTGATAATGCTGTATTTTGGGTTGGTATATGACAAATTGTATTTACACCTAGAAAAAGCTTTTGCACCCAGGATAATTGGTACCTCAAAAAGTACAAACTACAGATATTCCAAAAGCAGGTTTATTCCTGGTCCAGCAAATGACTTAGTTACTCCTAGTTTCTGTTCCCCCACCTCTAAATATCCCACCTCTGGGATATTTTCTTTCTTGGGTCCTTCCAGCTTCAGGACTGTGCAGAATGTGGGCAATCAAGAAATGCCCAGTATATCATGAGCTCCATGAGGGCAGAAATTGTGTCTATTTTTTCTTACTGTGGTGTCCTCCTGCTACTTAGATTAGTGCATAGCATATAGTGGGCATCCAGAAAACATTTGTTAAATGAGTGAAAAATGAATACATCAAATGACCATATTTCAGAAACTTTTGCAATTGTTGGAGACTAGCTGTCTAACTCAAGTCATTCCTCCTTTGTGATAGAATACTGTTATTGTTTAAATGTGTACCCTTTCCCCACTGTCATACGTTTCAAGGGACATGGTCTTCAGACCCAGTGCTAAAAGATGACATTGGCCAATCATGATGATTCCATTTCTCTTGCCTGTGATTGGTTTAAGCATGGCCATCTGATGCAATTCTGGCCAATGATAAGTCAGGGGAAATTGCTGCAGGGATCTAGAAAGTTTCTTCATTGATCTGAAGAGACTCCTCAAATAAAGCAGTCTTCCCATTGCTGTCATATCTCCTTGACTCCTGGAATTACTGCAGTCATCTTACAGCCATGAGAGCCAGCTGAGGACAAGCTGAGAAGCGCAGAGTGATAGAACAGAAATGTGGAAAGAATCCGAATCCATGGTGACAATTTTGAAGCCCTGAGGAAACCAACTCAAAAGCAGCCCTCCTTGTGTATTTTGTATTAAGTGAAATGACAATTTTTTAATGATTTAGACAGTCAAGATTTTTGTTGCTTGCAGCCAAAATCAACCTAATATATCACTTTTATAGTTATAATGCAGATGACTTTGGTGAACATTACAGTCTTCATTGCTTGTAACTTGGAGCTTAATGGGTAGAAAATAATGATGAATGTTTCTTGTTCTTTCTCATGCTACAAAAAATCATAAGCAAAAGTGACAAAAATAAGGAAGAGTCTATTATTAATTTTTTTAAAAAAGGCACATTCATTGCAATTTATTTTATCTTTATCATTGAGAGTATTATAGATGTTCTCCCCCCCCCCATTGACTCCTCCTCCCCACTCCCACCCCTCTCCTGCCTTCCCCACACTATTGTCTGTGTCCATTGGTTATGCACATATGCATAGAAGTTCTTTGATTCATCTCTTCCCACCCCACCCCTCATCTCTCTTCCCTCTGAAGTTTGTCAGTCTGTTCCCTACTTTCATGTCTCTGGCTCTATTTTGATTGTCAGCTTATTTTGTTCATTATGTTTCATAAATAAGTGAGATCATGTGGTACTTGTCTTTCTCTGACTGGCTTATTTCGCTTAGCATAGTACTCTCCAGGTCCCTCCATGTTGTCTCAAAGGGTAAGAGAGCCTTCTTTCTTACAGCTGCATAGTACTCCATTGTGTAAAAGTACAACTTTTTTTTTCCACTCATCTACTGATGAGCACTTGGACTGTTTCTAAATCTTAGCGATTATAAATAGTGCTGCTATGAATATAGGGATACATATATTCTTTCTGATTGGTGTTTCAGGCTTCTTAGGATATATTTCAAGAAGTGGGATCACTAGGTCAAATGGCAGTTCCATTTTTAATTTTTGAGGAAACACATATTGTTTTCCATAGTGGCTGCACCAGTCTGCATTCCCACCAGCAGTGCACTAGAGTCCCCTTTTCTCCACACCCTCGCCAGCACTTGTTTGATGATCACTGCAATTTCATAAATCATGTCAAGATATTACAGATCTGGGCATTTAAAAAAATGATTTGTGGGAATAGATGTAGTAGAATATTTCTACTTTAAAATGGGGGTAACATTTGTAATTGGTTACATAGATTTTTTTTTTTGGCTCTTATTTTTTTTAAGGTAGGCAAAAGCGATCTGTTCCACATTTTATGTGAAATTCATGGCAGAATCAAGATGCTTGCATTAATAACTGGATCAGTAATACACAGGCAAAGCACACAGAGCTGTGTCAGTATCTTTAAAGCAGAGACATGTCAATTCAGTATCTTGGTGTCCCCACCCACAGCAGGAGTTGGATGCTGAGGCAAGCTTGCTGAAAGTTCAGGCCTCCACATGACTGGCTATAACATTATGGGAGCAAATTATAGGATTAGCTGAGGATAGACTATTATTAGATCTGTGGATTTTTGTTAATTGCTGGATAATACATACACCTCTGCCCAACACAGCATCTCTCCCTCTCTCTTAAGAGAGCGCGTGCGCACACGCGTGTACACACACACACACACACACACACACACTTTAAACCACAGTGATGTCAGCCAATCAGTCAATCATGGCAAGCACTTATCTAAAAGACCCTGGGCACCTAATTTTTGGTTTTACTGCATTTTCTCAGGATTCTGGTGACAGGTGTTCAAAACCCTCTCTGACACTCTTATTCCAGAGGTACCCTTGCTTACAGAAGGCACCATGGAGCTCTAATTATAAACCCAAAACCACACATAAGGTGGTTACAAAAATAAAGGAAACAAACAAACAAAAACAGCAACTGGATGGTTGTGCCAGAAGAAGATATATTTGAAATCTTGATCGACAAGTTCTACCAGTTGCTGCAAAGGGCCTTTCCAGTCAATTGTATGATCGTTACAACCACTATTATGTTTATTTTGCTTTTTCTTACAGCCCATATCTTGTCCCCTACACACTTGTCCTCTCTTTCTCCTCGTAGGTTTGAGGAGGTGGAAATTTCACCTTCAAGGTCGAGGGTAGAACTCAGGTTATCTAGATCCAAGGCCAGAGGTTCTCCGCTGGAGGTCCTGTTCCCTCCGGTGTGGGACCCTAACACAGCGACCTCGACCTCAGTGCACCCATAATGGTATAGTCTGGATGAGAGACTGTAAGGAGTGTAGCCTGAGTGTCCCCTCAGGGTGAGGAGGCACAGGTGGGCCCACTGGAGTTGTTGGCTGAAGTGTCATTTGCCGACCTGGGCAAAGTAGTTGGACTATGGCGTTTAAAGCAGAGAGAGTCTGAGATTAGATATGAAGCTCATTTAAAAGTGAGAGAAGACTAGGAATGGAGGTGTCCATGGGTCAAGCAACAGGTAAACACAGGTCAAGAGTAGGAAGACAGGATTAAAGATTACAAAGAAGGTCTGGCTGGTGTGGCTCAGTGGTTGAGCATGTACCCATGCACCAAGAGGTCGCTGGTTCGATTCCCGGTCAGGGCACATGCCCAGGTTGTGGGCCTGATCCCCTTTGGGGAGCCTGCAGGAGGCGGCCATCAATGTTCTCTCTCATCAATGTTTCTATGTCTCTCTTTCCCTCTCACTTCCTCTTTCTCTCTCAAACTCAGTAAAGGGAAAAATAAAATAAAAAAGATTGCAAAGAAGAAGAAGGACTCAGGACCCTCTTCATAATCAGAGCTGGGAGGCTCAAAGCCCTTCTAAGTAACTGCATAAATAACCTAATAAATAGTCTCTGGCCGCAGAGGGTGTGCCTGAACTCCTCACCCTCATTAAATGTGCAGAATTTTCACAAGGAGCAACTTGTAAAAACCCACTCATTGTAACTGAGACCACCTCTACAGTGCACCGGTTCCATGCCCCATCAGGGAGCTGCTTCCTCCCACAGCTCAGCAGGTGATTGTACTTCTTGTGCTGTCAGACCTTCTAAAGGGCGGGTGCTGTTCGAACATTTACGTTATAAACATTCTCTGGACGATAAAATGGCTTCAAAATTAACTTGAATAGTTACTTGTTGAAACTAACCTGCCTGAGAACATTATACTGTGTTGGTACCCTAACGAACATCGTTGTTCCAGAAAAACAGTCTGGAGAGAATGAGCATTTAGGGAAACGTCCGACGGCAGAAGGAAAAGGAAGGAAGGAGCCAAGGGAAGCCCATGCCAGTTGCTTCCTGGGCTAGAGGGCAAATCGAGGGCACGTTTTCAAGCAGTATAGGTTAACCTGTGTCCATTTGCTTTGCTGGGGTTAATTTCCCGTCGAGTTGTTTGGTATTAGAACATGGTGCTCCAACTTTGGCAGTCTGGCTTGCTTTTGGTAGAAGGATTGATGTTGGTAATGTTACCAAACAAGAGGGTCTGCCCACTCGATGCACAAGAGAGCCAACTACGAACATCAAGTTTCACAGTGGAGCAATTAAAGCAATTTATTGTCAGGGTGCCAAGCCAGGAAAACGGTGAACTAGTGCTCAACATCCAAACTCCCTGAGAGCTTTTTTTTAATCCTTACCCAAGGATATTTTTCCATTTTCTGTCCAGATAGAGTAGGAGAGAGGGGGTGGGGGGGAGAGAGACAGAGACAGAGAGACAGAGACAAAGACGTGAAAGGGACACATCGAGTGGTTGCCACCTGCACGACCCAACCAGGGCCGGGGACAAACTGCAACTGAGGTATGCGCCCTTAGTGGGAACCGAACCCGGGTCTCTCTGGACCGCAGGCCGACGCTCTAACCGCTGAGCTAAACCAGCCAGGGCTCCCTGATATTTTAAAAAATTTTTGAATTGAATTTATTGGGGTGACATTTGTCAATAAAATTATATATGTTTCAAGTGTGCAATTCTATAATACATCATCTGTATATTCTTTTGTGTGTTCACCATCCAGTCAAGTCTCCTTCCATCACCATTTATCCCCTCTACCCTTTATACCTCCCCTCATTGCCCTTTCCCTCTGGTAATCACCATACTATTGTCTTTGTTTATGAGTTTGTTGGGTGTTTTTTTGCTTAATCCCTTCAATTTATTAACCCAACCTCCAAATCCCCCCCACCACCACAGCTGTCAGTCTGTTCTGTTTCTTTGAGTCTGTTTCTACTTTTTTGTTTGTTTACTTTGTTTGTTAGAGTCCACATATGAGTGAAATCATGTGGTATTTGTCTTTCTCTGACTGACTTATTTCCCTTAACATAATACTCTCCAGGTCCATCCATGCTGTCACAAAAGGTAAGATTTTCTTTTTTTATGGCTGAGTAGTATTCCACTGTATAAATGTACCACAGCTATTTTATCCACTCATCTACTAATGGGTACTGGGGCTGCTTCTGAATCTTGGCTATTGTAAATAATGCTGCAATGAACATAGGGGTATATATATTCTCTCAAAATAGTGTTTCGGGTTTCTTTGGATATATTACCAGGAGTGAAATCACTGGATCATAAGGCAGTTCCATTTTTAATTTTTTGAGAAGATCATCTCACACTTGTCAGAATGGCTACCATCAATAAATAAACAAGCAACACATGTTGCTGAGGATGTGGAGAAAAGGGAACCCTCATGCACTGTTCCTAGAAATGCAGATTGGTGCAACCACGGTGGAAAACATTATGGAGTTTCCCCTATGGTTTTTAATTAAGGGTTTTTATTTTTTTCCTCACCCGAGGACATTTTTCCATTTTCTGTTCAGATAGAGTGGGAGGGAGGGAGAGAGAGAGAGGGAGAGAAACATCAACATGAAAGGGACACACCAAGTGGCTGCCACCTGCACAACCAACCAGGGAGGGCCGGGGACAAACTGCAACCAAGGTATGTGCCCTTAGAGGGAACTGAACCCGGGTCTCTCTGGACTGCAGGCTGAAGCTCTGACCACTGAGCCAAACTGACCAGGGCTAATCAAGGGTTTTTAAAGGCAGGGTTGAAAGTTGGCGGGTAGGAATCAAGAGTGAAGCTCGTTGGTTCGTTCTTGTGTAAGCTTTAGTGGTTTTCCTTCGACTGGTTAATTCAGTTCCTGACATTGTCTTGTCTGCTGTCTTTATCACTGTGGTCAGGTGACATAACTGGGCTGAAGAATCAAGATTCTGGAAGACGTCTTATCATTGTGCATCGGTGATGTTACCTTTAAAGCAAAAGGCAGAAACTAAACATTTTTGGCCATTGTTATTGATTAAGCTGTTATTGTTTTGTGCTTAACTAGCTACGTTTTTCTACCATCTCAAGCAAAGTAAACTTTTAAACATTTTCCTGGAAGTTGCTTTAAGGCAGGCCTCTAGAACATGACTAACATACTTCATTAATCTTTGACTATAAGCTATACGGCAGTCAATGCAACTGAAACATTCAAATAAAGCCCATACCTACTGTGATCTACTACCTAAACATGTTCACTGCTAATGGGTGGTTTCTGTTTGTGTCATTGAATGTGGCCAGTTCTTTATACCTTTGGCCTCACAGTAAAGAAACACTTCTTAAAGATCATTTTCAGTGTTGGTACACCATTGTCATCTTGATTTCGACCTGGAAATACTCAAGTACACGAATTCCAGCTGGTGCGCTGAAAAGATTAAGGAACCCCTGTGCTGCGTTGCCCACAGACCAGCTGGGGCTGCACTCATCCAAGACTTCATTGGCTTGATGCCAGTTACTCAGCCTTAAACCCGAGCCTTCTCGGGGAAACCTAATGCTCTTGTTTGCAATGGCACTGATGCTTTTCAAATTACTTCAGAGCCAAGAAAGACATGGCTCTTTATTGGTTTTAGAGAGAGAGGAAGGGAGAGGGAGAGAGAGAGAGAAACATCCACGAAAGAGAACATTGATTGGCTTCCTCCTACATACCCCCCACTGGGGATCAGGCCCACAACCTGGACATGTGCTCTGACCGAGAATCAAACTGGCGACCTCTTGGTGCCTGGGTTGACACTCAGCCATTGAACCACACCGGCTGGGCAGGGCTAGAGTTTTGAAGCAAGAACTGGTTGAGGAGAGGTTTGAGAAATCTTAGAAATTTGAGAAAACCCAGTCAAAGG
Organism: Molossus molossus; assembly: GCF_014108415.1. NCBI lineage: Eukaryota > Metazoa > Chordata > Mammalia > Chiroptera > Molossidae > Molossus > Molossus molossus. The sequence goes on along the minus strand of NW_023425349.1, from coordinate 54,767,028 downwards.
AGAAGAAAAGGCTTGAAAATAAACAAACAGTATATATCCTAAAAAATTAAAATCAGATACTTGTACACCAATTTTCGTAGTAGCATTTTTACAGTGGCCAAAAGATGGAAGCCACTCAAATGTCCATCTGCCATTTGACCCAGTGATCTCACTGCTAAATCCCAAGAAGCCTGAAACAACAACCAGAAAGAATATATGTACTCCTATGTTCATAGCAGCACTATTTATAATTGCTAAGATCTGGAAACAGCCCAAGTGCCCATCAGCAGATGAGCGGGTAAAAAAGCGGTGGTACATATACACAATGGAGTACTATGCAGCTGTAAGAAAGTAAGATCTCTTACCCTTTGAGACTACATGGAGGGACCTGGAGAGTATTATGCTAAGCAAAATAAGCCAGCCAGGGAAAGACAAGCATCACATGATCTCACTTATGTGTGGAATATAATGAATAAAATAAACTGACGAACTAAATAGATCCAGAGACATTAAAGCAGGAAACAGACTGATGAACCTCAGAGGGAAGGGGAATGAAGGGGGGTGTAAAGAGATAAACCAAAGAGCTTATATGCATATATGCATAACCCATGGACACAGACAACAGTATGGGGAAGGCAGGGATAGGAGGCAGGTACAGGGAGGAGGGGGGTCAATGGGGGAAAAAAGAGGGAACATCTGTAATACTTACAACAATAAAGATACATTTAAAAATTGAATATATAAATAAATAAATAAACAAACAAAGCCATTATTTTATGTGGAAAAAAAACAAGCAAACAAAAACTCCCAGATGAATGAATAAACAAAGCACATCATATATGTACAATGAGAAATTATTCAGCCTTTAAAAGAAATGAATTTCTGACTTATGTCATAACATGGATGAACCTTGAAAACTTTATGTAAGTGAAATAAGCTATAAACAAAAAAACATATTACATGATTCCACTTCTTTGAAGTTGAGTAGACAAATTCATAGAGACAGAAAGCAAACAGAGGTTATCAGGGCCGGGGCAAGAGAAGTGGGGAACAGTTGAGTGAGCACAATGTTCATTTGGGGTGGTGGAGAAGTTTTGGGAATGGAGAGTGGTGATGGCTGGACAGTGTGTACAATGTACTTGATGCCATTTTTTTGTACAATTAGAGATGATGACCGTGGTAAATGTTGTATTGGATATACGTTGTACACTTAGAGATGGTGAGCGTGGTGAATGTTGTGTTCTATATATGTTGTACACCTAGACATGGTGAACATGATGAATGTTGTGTTGGATATACGTTTTACACTTAGAGATGGCGAGCGTGGTGAATGTTGTGTTGGATATATGTTGTATCCTTAGACATGGTGAACATGATGAATGTTGTGTTGGATATACATTTTACACTTAGACGTGGTGAGTGTGGTGAGTGTTGTGTTCTATATACGTTGTACACTTAGACGTTGCAAGTGTGGTGAATGTTGTGTTATATATATTTTGCCACAATTTAAAAAAATAAACAACCACAAAACCTAACATTAGGATGCCCAGGAAGCAAAGGAAATGGCCTCTTTTTTCTCTTTTCCTCTGCTGTGGTACAGAGGACTTTGGCATCAGACAGAAATGGCTCAATCTAAGCCCCTCCACTCACTAATGGTCTTAGTCAAAATAGTTTAACTCTGAATTCTAGTTTTCTCTTTGGTAAAGTGGAGATAATAGAATTACCAGATTATTATGATACGAGAATAAAAATGTTATTGTGTCTGTAAAATGCTCTAGCACAGTGCCTGACACATGGAAGGTGGGCAATAAATGGTCGGTTCATATCTCTCCCACTCTCTCCCCAGCCCTATATTCTCACCACTCTTCCCAGCATCCTCTTCCATCTTTTTTATTTTTTCTCCCATTTTGCAAAATTTGGTTTCTCGATCCAGGGTGTAGATCTGACAGGTGGTCTTCTCCCTGGCTGGGCTCAGGGAAGACTTCCCAAAGAGAATGCAGTTCCTGGTCCAGTATGTGCTTTGGAAACTTTCTGTGCAGCTATTTCAACTAGGGTTCACATTCCTTTCGTTGTGCCGCTGGCATTACTGACTCAGCCTACACGTGCCTCCATTTATCATGGGACTCAGAGTCCAACCTGTTGCTCGGAGCATCATCTTACCCTCTTTGCACCAAAGCAAAGGGAACTTCCTCAGCCCTATGGGTTGATGCCATCGGAACCCTTGCTTCACTCTATATTTTACAGTTGTTTTATTGAAAGATTATGTAGGCTTAGTTTTAAAAGTCAAAACGTTCTACAAGGATTATAATGAAAAACAGTGGTTTCTCCCCTCACCCCTGATCCCTCCCAGCCCAGAGACAGGTACCCAGAAACAGGTACCATTAATTGTCACTGCTCATCTTTCACTCCACTTTCTAAATGATAAAACTCTATTGCTACAGTTTCTCCTTGAGCTAGAGATTACGCATTGACTTATTACAATAAAAGATGACAATTTTACTCAGAAACCGTTCCAAACTTTCTCTTTCCATATTTTTTCTCCCTACATGCTTCCATTAGATTTTAGATTATATTAACTGTTGGTGTTTATGTTTTAGAACGATGTATATTTTATGGTGAACTCTAGTATTTTGATTGTTTTTCTTGTAGAATTACCTTTAATTTCCTTGGAAATAATAAGCATTTAAATTTCTGCTTGGTAAATCTTTCTTTAATTAAAATTTTTATTGAAGTGTAATGGATGTACCATATTGTATTAACTTCAGGTGTACAACATAGTGATTCTACATTTATAGGATGTGATCACCACAGTATGTTCAGTAACCATCTGTCATCATGCAAAGTTGTTATGATATTGTTGACTATGTTCCCTGTGACATTTATTTTATAACTGGAGGTTTGTATCTCTTATCCCCCTTCACTTCCCACCCACCTCTGCACCTCATTCCCTCGGGCAAACCTCAGTTTGTTCTCCATGAGTCTGTGTCTGGTTGGTTTCGTTAGTTCATTTGTTTTCTTTATTAGATCCCACATTTAAGTGAAATCATACAGTATCTGTCTTTCTCCCTCTGACTAATGTCACCTAGCATAATACCCTCTAGGTCCATCCACATTGTCAAATGGCAAGATTTCATTCTTCTTTATTGCCAAATAATATTCTATGGTATATATACCACATCTTCTTTATCCATTTATCTTGGTATATCTTTTTAAGATTTTGCATGTCAGAAAATGCATTTATTTTATTCCCACATTTGATTAATAGCTTAAGTATAGGATTCTCAGTCAAACTAATATTTTTTCAGAGTATTAAAGCCATCATTACCTTTTATACTAGTGTCTGACATTGTTGAGAAGCCCAGATTTTTTATTTGTGACCTACTTTTTTTCTGGAAGTATTTATGATCTCCACTTTGCCCACAGGTTTCTAAAGTGTTGTGATGTGTAGTGGTGTGTGTGTGTGTGTGTGTGTGTGTGTGTGTGTGTTTACTCTGCTGGACCTTCAGTGGGCCCTTTCCACCTGGACACTCATGTCTTTTTCTTTGAGTAAATGCTCATTATTTCTCTAATGATCTTCTTTACTTCATTTTTCTGAACTCTCTTTTTGGAACTCTCGTTTTGAGTGCTGGATCTTAGACTGATCCTCTCATTGCCACATACTTTTGTTTCCCGTTTTCTCCTTCTTTGTCATTTATTCTACTTAAAATTTTTTTTTCCTAGTTTATCTCTGAGTCCTTCTATGGACCTTTTTATTTTGGTTATGGTGTTTAACTTCCAAGAGCTTTTCTTATTCTCTGAATGTTCCTTAAAAAAAAAAAAAAAAAAAGGTTCCTGTTCTTATTTTATACATGCAATATCTTTTGTCTTAAAGCTATAATTTATAAAGATATTTTTAAACAGTTTATTGTTTTCTCCATTGACACTCTTTCTCCTGAAGTTTTTTGTTTTCCCTCTTCAGTTCATTTTTCTTTATAGAATAATTTTCTAAAATGTTGGGTCATTCTTGGCTGTTTGATCATACATAAGAGTAAGGGACTTGAGATGCTAATTCAAACTCTATGCAGGAGCAGGGCTTATTGATTGGTTGTTTCCCTAACCATGATTTGGTCCCGAATCTGGCCATTTTTAGAGAGAATCCCAACCACTGGTAACTATCCAGAGAAAAGTGTTTATTCGTCAGCCATCCAGACAAAGAGACAAGGCTCACATCAGTCTCACCAGTTTGGGTGGGGAAAGAGCTTTTAAGGAGAGAAAGTGAATTTTGCAAAATGTCATTTTGTTAACTTCTGATTAGGTAGATCAAGGAGCCCAGCCAAGTGCAAATTATTAGGCAGCTATTGCTTCTGAATCTGTCTGTGAGGACTGGGTCTGTGTACAGTTTCTGGCTAGAGGCACATTGTGGTTCTATCTACCAGTGACCTCACTTGGAGTTCATTTGTTGGCTCTCTGTACATCGCTCAAGCCCCTGGGACCAGTTGGATCGGCTTGATCTGGTGGTCACCAGAGCACCGTGAGGAGACTTGCTGTTGTTTCCTGTAAGATGCATGCACACAAAAACTATGTGAGCCTGGTTTCAGTCCCCCCCTTGCTTTTGTCCAATCCCCAGTCTTGAGGAATTGGTGTGATTTATAAGGCTGTTCCATTCCTCAATCTTGGGGGGAGAAACCCTCCAAATTCTTGGTGTGTGTGTGTGTGTGTGTGTGTGTGTGTGTGTGTGTAGACAGGAGACTAGGTCTGGCTGAATCATTTTGGGAATTAACAGGGTTGGGGTTCTTAAAATGAACAATGTCGACTCCTGTCCCCCTCCCCCCACCCTGCCATTTTCATCTAAGATCTTTCTGGTTTATTGCTTTCAACAGTGTATACTTGGAGATTTCTGTCGCAATTAGTGAGAAAGTCATCTGGGCTATGAGAAAAATCTATGGCTTTCTTATTTGTTGTATGGGTGGGAGGAAATAGAAATATTTCTTAAAATATCAAGTGTAGAAAAGTTGGATGTTAAATACTCCCCTATAGGAACAAAGCTAAGTAAGTTGTAGCACAGCCATATCTTGTCATATTGTGTAGCCAATAAAATAATGATTTAAGGAAACATATTACATTGGAACGTGATCATAATGTAAGGCTAAGTAAAAAAAATGCAGATTATAAGATAGGTGTACATAATATGAAAGTGTTTTCATTAAAACAAAACTAAAAACTTTTTCACTATATACTTTCTATCTCTATACATATTTCGGCAGTAAGACAAGGATGTGTTAAGTTAATCCATGGGCTAGAGCTCTTTAAAAATAAGACTAAAAAGTTGTCTTTTCAAGAAGTTTTTGTCCCATCTAATATAGTGGTAAAGAAATAGTTTTTCTAGTTATTTTGGGTATTTATTTTCTACTTCTAATTTTTAAATCTATTTGGCTCAAAGATACTTTTGCCTGACTGTTTGGCCAAATTAGGAAGTGGGGTAAAGGCCTATGAAGCAGTTATCTAGTTCTCTGTAGCAACTATCTCTGGCATGTGCTCAGCAAACTCAAGGACGCTGGGGCCAGGAGGCATATTAAATGAAGAATGTAAATGACCAGGCTCCAAACATACTTGGAAAAAAATAGCATTTTGCTTTATTCCTCAAAAGGAATGCTTCTCTCATGAAGTCTGAATATGGTTATTGGTTCAAGATTGGTATATATATTTTTTCATTTTAAAGAAGTATCTGTCTGCCCTGGCCAGTTTGGCTCAGCGGTTGGAGCGTCAGCCCGCGGTGCAGAGAGACCAGGGTTCGGTTCCTGCTAAGGGCACATACCTTGGTTGCAGTTTGTCCCTGGCCCTGGTTGGGGTCGTGTGGGTGGCAGCCAGTGGATATGTCTCTCTCAAATCTATGTTTTTTTCTCTCTTCTTCCCTTTCTCCCTCTCGCTCTATCTGAAGATGAATGCAAAAATGTCTTTGGGTGAGGATTAAAAAAAAAAAAAAAGTATTTTTCTAATACTGGTTTTCAAATAATTTTTATTTAAAATAATGCTTAGTAAATTTTAAAAGTTTATTTATTTAAATTACAGTTAACATTCAATATTATTTTGTATTAGTTTCAGGTGTACAGCATAGTGGTTAGACAATTACGCACTTTACAAAGTGTTTCCTTAAATATTTCCAGTACCCACCTGGCACGATGCACAGTTATTACAATACTATTGACTATATTCCCTGTGCTGCACTTTACATCCCTGTGACTATTTTGTAACTACTAACTTGTAAGTCTTAATCCCTTCACCTTTTTCACTTAGTCCCCCAGACCCCCTCTCCTCTGGCAACCATTAGTCTGTTCTCTGTATCTATGAGTCTGTTTCTGTTTTGTTTGTTCATTTATATTGTTTTTCAGATTCCACATATAAGTGAAACCATATGTTATTTGTCTTTCTTTGACTGACTTCTTTCACTGAGCATAATACCCTGTAGGTCCATCCATGCTGTTGCAAATGGTAAAGTTTTGTTCTTTCTTATGGAAAAATAATAGTCCATTGTGTGTGTGTGTGTATATATACCACTGCTTTTTTAATTCACTCATCTATTGATGGGCACTTGAGTTGCTTCCATATCTTGGCTATTGTAAATAATGCTGCAGTGAACATAGGATGTATATATTCTTTCGAATTAGCGTTTGGGGTTTCTTCGGAAATATACCCAGAAGTGAAATCACTGGGTCAAACAGCAGTTGCATTTTTAATTTTTTGAGGAAACTCCATACTGTTTTTCATAGTGGCTGCACCAGTCTGCATTTCCACCAGCAGTAAATGAGGGTTCCCTTTTCTCTACATCTTTGCCAGCACTTGTTGTTTGTTGATTTACTGATGATAGCCATTCTGACATGTGAGAGGAAATATGCCCTGGCTGGTCTGGCTCAGCGGTTGGAGCTTTGGCCTGCGGACCAGAGAGTCCCAGGTGAGGTTCCTGCTAGGGACATGTACCAAAAAGAAAAAAAAAGAAAAGAAATATATCTCATTGTGGTTTTAATTTGCCTTTCTCTGAGGATTAGTGACACTAAGCATCTTTTTATATGTTTATTGGCCATCTGTATTTCCTCTTTGGAGAAGTCTATTCAGATCCTTTACCCATTATTAGATTTGTTTGTTTTTGGTGTTGAGTTGTATGAGTTCTTTATAAATTCTAGATACTAACCTCTTATCAGATGTATCTTTGGTGATAATGTTCTTCCATTCATTGGGTTGTCTTTTCATTTTGTTGATGGTTTGTTTTCTTTGCTGTGCAAAAGCTGTTTAATTTGATGCAGTCCCATTTGTTTATTTTTTCTTTTGTTTCCCTTGCCTGCAGAGATATATTGGAAAAAAATATTGCTAAACAATGTTGAAGATTTTATTGCCTAAGAACTCTTCTAGAAGTTATATGGTTTTGAGTCTTACATTAGTTTTTAATTCATTTTGAGTTTATTCTTTTATGTGGTGAAAGGCGATGGTTTAGTTTCAGTTTTTTGCATGTATCTGCCTAATTAAAAATGTTTAATGAGCCCTGGCTGGTTTGGCTCAGCAGATAGAGCATCGACCTGCAGACCAAAGGGTTTCGGGTTAGATTCCTGGTCAAGGGCACATACCTGGGTTGCAGGTTCAATTCCTGGCCTTGGTTGTGGTTGTGAGGGAGGCAACCAATGGATATGTCTGTTTCACATCACTTTTTCTTTCTCTGTCTCTCTTTCTCCCCTTCTCCTTCCCTTCTACTCTAAAAAATCAGTGGAAAAATATCCTCAGGTGAAGATTAACAAAAAAATAAATAAAATGCATTCTTAAAAAATACTTAATGAGTTGTATGAGTACTCTATATATTTTGGAAATTAACCCCTTATCTGATGTATCATTGACAATGATGCTCTCCCATGCAGTGGGTTCCCTTTCTATTTTTATGGTTGTTTCTTTTTGCTGTGCAGAAGCTTTTTAGTTTGATGTAGTCCCATGTGTTCATTTTTTCCTTTGTTTATGTTGCCTTAGGTTATGTATCAGTGAAAATTCTGCTGCGTATGATGTCCAAAATTTTGTTGCCTACATTTTCTTCTAGAATTTTTATGGATTCATGGGTCACATTTAAGTATTTTATCCTTTTTGAGTTTATTTTTGTGTATGGTGTAAGTTGATGGTCTGGTTTCATTTTTTTTTTTTTTTTTTTTTTTTGCATGTAGCTGTCCAATTTTCCCAACACCATTTATTAAAGAGGCTGTCTTTACTCCATTGTATGCTCTTCCTTCCTCTGTCAAATATTAATTGAGCATAATATCTTGAGTCCATTTCTGCGTTCTCTGTTCTGTTCCACTTGTCTATATGCCTGTTCTTGTGCCAGTACCAGGCTGTTTTGATTATAGTAGCTTTGTAGTATAACCTAGTATCTGGTATTATGATCCCACCTACTTTGTCCTTCTTTTTCAAGATTGCTGTGGCTATTCAGGGTCTTTTTTGGTTCCATAAAAAATGTGCAGAAGAGCTAAATAGACACCTCTCCAAACAGGACTTACAAATGGCCAAGAGACATACAAAGAAATGTTCAACATCACTAATCATCAAAGAGATGCAAATTAAAACAACAATGAGGTATCACCTCACACCTGTCAGAATGGCCGCCATCAACAAATCATCAAACACCAAATGTTGGCGAGGGTGCGGAGAAAAGGGGACTCTAATACACTGCTGGTGGGAATGCAGACTGGTGCAGCCACTGTGGAAAACACTATGATGTTACCTCAAAAAATTAAAAATTGAATTGCCATTTGATCCAGTGATATCACTTCTAGGAATATACCCTAAGAAGCCTGAAACACCGATCAGAAAGAATATATGTACCCCCATGTTCATAGCAGCACTATTTACAATAGCTAAGATTTGGAGACAGCCCAAGTGCCCATCAGTAGACAAATGGATAAAAAAAAGCAGTGGTACATATACACAATGGAGTACTATGCAGCTGTAAGAAAGAAAGATTTCTTATCCTTTGAGACGACATGGAGGGACCTAGAAAGTATTATCCTAAGCAAAGCAAGCCAAGCAGAGAAAGACAAATATCACATGATCTCACTTATTTGTGGAATATAATGAATATAACAGTCTGAGGAATAGAGTAGACCCAGAGACGTGGAAGTAGGGTACAGACTGACCACCTTCAGAAGAGGGGGATGGGGGAGGGAAGAGATAAACCACAGAACTTATATGCATGTATGTATGACTGATGGACATGAACAACAAAGCTGGGGACGGGGTGAGGGGGTGGGGAGGAGCGTGTCAATGGGGAAAAAAAGGAGGAACATCTGTAACAAAAATAAATTAATACAAATTTTGAAAAAAAAGATATCTGCTAAGTGTGTCTGGGAAGATGAATCTGGCAGCTGTGGGGAGGATGTAGTGAGAGGGAGGGCCTAGGTATAACCACCAGGAAAAACATTATCTTCTCATTTCCAAAGTTCCTAGGTAAAACCTTGTTCAACCTTTCACAGGTTGAAGGAGTTCCCCACACAGAACGAAAAGTGACCCCATTTGATGGAAACCACACAGAGACTGGAAGATGCTGCTTCTTGATGAAGAAGCCAAGGAGGGCTGCAACTATTGTCGCTGAGAAACTGCTCTCGGCGACCAGGGTTTCTAGTTCAGCCACATAAACCCAGCCTGGTTTGACACTTACGTTGTGCAATGCCAACACCAGAGTTAGATTGCAGCATTTTTAAGTGACTGGGATTTTTTTTCGAGGAAAGTTATTATTTGAGGTTTTCTTGTCTGTGCAGGTTAAAGAATCATAAAAGAAACACAAATCCCCTATTCCGGGCGTGGTATGCTTCATAATTTGTTCTCCATTGTTTATTATTTTTAAGAACAATATTGCAATTTGATCACCTGATTGCAGCAGCCACTTTGAGTGAGTTTCACTTGATTGCATCAGCTCTGGGTAGGACAGGCCCGTGCCAACCAAACGGCTTAATAACTCAAACTGCAAAAAAAAAAAACACCATGGATTTGTTTTCAAACTGAAATCACTGTGTATTACAAGCCCTTTCCAGCTGATGAGTGAAACTGTTTCCCCAAATATATGGTTTATGAGAATACCTTTCAACATTGTCTTCTGTGCTGCCACTCAATACATGTGCCAGCACACCTTTCTAATACAACAACGTGCAGCCGGGAGGGAGGCACAGTGGACATCAGTGGAAAACCCAACAGATTAGGGAACGACTGGCCTTGCCAATAGGGGCGGTGTTATTTTAAACACGGAACATCCTGCACAGTGATGTTCATTGCAAACCAAACGCCGATGATGTCAAGTGATCAGGCGATGGTGGCCTTGAGCCTGAGACTAAGGACCTTCGCTTTCATGCCCCAGGCAACAAGACGTCACCTAAGATAGGAGGTGACGCAGTGACATTCGCACTTTGAAAAGATGATTGCATCAAAGGTTTAGAAATAACCAGTGGAAAACCGATGAATCACTGAAGTAGTAATTGAAAAAAACTTATTGTGCACACACTAAAAACACTGTTTGCAAACTGGGAGGATTCAAACCAAAGCGTGGACTGAGACTCAGGGGTGTGCCTTTCTTTTATATAGTGAGAAAGCAGTGTCTTCACAGTGACTGGTCATTAAGCTAAATTTATGACTAGACTGGAAGCTTCAAGACGGTCTCTGCTTTTAATTTTTAACAATACCCCAGTTTTAAGTGCTCCCAGCCCCTAGAGTCCATTGTATAAGTTCTATATATAGATTAACTAGCAAAATGCTGGGTTCATACCATCTAAAAGCCACCAGAGTCTACCTAATATATTTAATAATTTGTGAAGTCATCTGGAGTCACTCTACTCCGTAAACTCCAGATAAAATGTACTTGAATTTCCAGTCCATAGCCTATAGAAAGTCATTGTCCCAGCTAAAGAGTTCTGAGTCCCTGGGGTACTTATCCTCTCTGGGTCTAAGCTCTTGCAGCTACTGAGTTAGTTTAGTCCACTTAATGGATTACTCTTCAGTCCCTTCCCTGTTCTGTGGCCATGTCGACCCAGATCTAGGACTGGACTTCTTTTTTATGTTGTTGTTAATCCTCACCCAAGGATCAACTTTTTCCATTGAATTGTAGAGAGAGTGGAAGAGAGGGAGGGAGGGAGAGAGAGAGAAAGAGAAACATCAATGAGAGAGGCACATTGATTGGTTCCCTCCCACAGGCCCCCTAACTGGGGCCAGGGGTCAAACTTGCAACCCATGTATGTGCCCTTGACTGGGAATCAAACCCATAACCCCTTGGTATTCAGGCCATTGCTCGCTCTAACCACTTAGCAACCTGCCAGGGTGTGCTGAGCTTCTGTGACTTTCATCAAAAGTCACTCACACCAAGTGTAACGTGCCGTACACTTTGCTGAAGGACTGGATGGGTGGGAGGGTTTACAGTGAAGAAAATGTAAACAGCCTCAAGCTCCGCACGGTCCCAGAAGTCCATGCACACCACGTGGCTCCCCGCTCGTCTCCCCTTTGCTGCCTCACAGGGCACCCCCGTCCCCGGCCTCAGCCCTCCCCTCGGGGATTGCAGGGGACTCGGCAGTCCACAGCCGACCCCCCAGGCTCAGCCCTGGACCTCTTTGGCAAAGATTTGCCTTCTCTCGTGGCAGTATAGAAATTCGATTTCTCTGGACATTCCCAGCCCTCCTGCCAAGGCAAAGATTACAAGAAAAGAAAAAAATGTTTTTAAAGCCTACAGTGAGCTTTGTTTTTAAATAATCTTTTTCCACCCCAAATCACTGGATTGCTGTGAGAATTTGAGATTCCCATACAAACTGATGCGTCACTTTCGCGAATTGGCCCCATCCATTAGGCCATTGAAATCTTATCTGCCCCGGAGGGAGTGCAGGGAGCTGTCCCGTTCTCAGCCCTGTCCTCTCTGGGGTTACGGGAGCCCCAGGCCCAGGCCCTCGCTTTTCTGAATGGAAACAGGTCCTGCGACTAACATCTGGGAAGAGGCTGTTTTCTGTTTCAAAGCTATTTGTCAACATTTGGATTCTATTCTATGACCCGCCTGGATGTCCTTCAGAGACTTATCTCACTTCTTCTTTTTTTAAAGACAGAGTGGAAAGGAGGGAAGAGAGTGAGCGAGAGAGAAATATCGATGTGAAAGACACCGTCTGGTTGCCTACTGCACAACCCCGACCAGGGCCAGGGATTGAACCTGCAACCCAGGTATGTGCCCTTGACTGGGAATCAAACCCGTGGCTCTTCAGTCCTTGGGCTGACCTCTAACTGCTGAGCCAAACCAGCCAGGGCTCACCTCACTTCTTAATGCAGTAAAAATAAAAAATAAAAATCCTTTCCTGAAGTTTTGGGTCCTAGGAAGCTCTTGTTTTCCAAAAGTGCCCTTTTCTGATTTTTCTGTTTTTATACTAAAGGCTCCCAAGCTGTTGTTGCATTTCTAGGCTTTTTATGAGAGTGATGGTTATTCTGTGGTGCTTAAAGCCTTGTCTGGTGAATGGGGTCCTCTTGCTGGATAACTTTAGGTAACAGTTTTTGCTTCCTCAACTGGAGCTTGTTATCAACTCCATCAGACAAGCACTCAGTGACTCTGGGGTTTGTTTTAACTCAGAAATACCAGAACCCTAACATGTCTTGGGTAAAGTAGTTTTGATGATTCTCCGAGGCCTTTAGGGAACCAGGCAAGTAACAGGGGAAATATACAGAGGTTAAATCGATGGAAAATGCTGGATCCTGTCTAAAGCCATTACATTAAAAAAAAAAAAAAGTGCCACCCATAGAAAACATGCTGTTACAGAACATATCAAGAGCTAGCTGACAATCCCCAGAAGAGGGGGTGGTGGGGGGAGGGAAGAGATAAACCACAGAATTTATATGCATGTACGCATAACCAATGGACATGGACAACAAAGCTGGGGATGGGGCGGGGTGGGGTGGGGAGGAGGGTGTCAATGGGGTAAAAAAGGAGAAACATCTGTAACAAAAATAAATTAAAAAAAAAAAAAAAGAGCTAGCACAGAACTCTGTACCAAAATGACCCTGCCAAGAGGTGCAGTTGGAAGGGCTTGACCTTGAGGATGGCAAGGAACTCCCTTTGCGTGGAGGAGACAGTCGCATTTCTGTGAGCTGGAGCTATGTTCCATGCTGTTCCTTTCCTCTGGATTCACACTTCCGTTGTCAGGCAGGAGAAGCCTGGCTTTCCTTCCAGCTTCCATGCAGTCTTGTTGAGTTTTCCCACCAAGGCTTGGCTTGTGCCTGTCATCCTGCGCAGTCAGGGCGCAGCCAAATAGATGTCTGAGGGAGAAACCAGCTAGATTTGCCCCGATGAGGGGTCATCTATCAGGACGCAGGGAGACAGCCTGTGCACACAGCCCCTCACACCATGGGCTGGACGTGTGGTGGAGCTAGCTCGCTTTTATCTCCACCAGCCCAGCCCAAGCCTTGGCCATCGACCTGCCCGACTTCATAATCTCCTCCTGTAGCTCCCTGTTTTTGCCTTCACCTCTCTGCAGTCTATTCTTAACAAATCAGCCAGTGTGATCCTTTTAAAGTGACATGTCACTCTGCTGTCCCTACACCCTCTCAAGTTGTTCCATCATGTAAAAGAAAATCCTAAAATCCAACCACAGCCCTTGAAGTCTACATCGCTTGGTCTTCGCAGCTTCCTTCTCTTCTCCCTCTTTGCCTTGGCCGCCTCCAGCTACATGGCTGCCTTGCTTTGTTGTCATTGAATGAAGCTGCTCCTGCCTGAGGACTTCTGCCTTTGCCTTGTCCTCTGTGGGCTCCCTCCCACAGTTCCTCCAGGCTCGCTGCTCAGGTCACCTCCTTGGAGGATGACCTTGACTACTGTCTCTCAAATAACACATTATAACCCTGGCCAGTCTGGCTTAGTGGCAAGAACATCAGCCCTCGGACTGGAGGGTCTCAGGTTTGAATCCTGGTCAAGAGCACGCACCTGGGTTGCAGGTGTGATCCCCCAGCCCCAGCTGGGTTCGTGTGGGAGGCAACCAATCGATGTCTCTCTTGTACATTCATATGTTTTATTTCCCTCTCTCTCCCTTCCTCCCTCCTTTTCACACTATCTAAAAATCAATGGAAAAATGTCCTCGGGTGAGGACTAACAACAACAAAAACACGTTCTATCATTCTTTATTGCCTAATCTGTTTGTGTTTCTTTGAACCAGCTCTCATCACTACCTGACATGTTAAATGTCTGTTTAGTGCTGACTGGCAGCCAGAAGGAGCCCATGAAGGATGGAGCTTTGGCCTGTCTTGTTCTCCACTGGCTTTCCAGGATCCAGAACAAACTCGGTGCATACGAGTTGTTGAGCAAATGAATGAAATAAGGTCAAAGCGTGTGTGTGTGTGTGTGTGTGTGTGTGTGTGTGTATGTATGTGCACACGCATATGTGTGTGTAAGGGAGGTACATTTTGAAAGGACTGATCCATATACATCCTTTCTCAGTTTTATTGAAAGCTCAAGAACTTTTAGCATCTTCCCTGATATTCACGCTAAGAGATGCCAATTATAAAGCTTCCCTGGCACCTTTTAGAAACTGCCACTTCCAGTCCCCTGAGGCCCGAGAAGCAATGCCAACTGTTATCTAAAATCACCCCTCAGCATCTCCTGGCCCTTCTCAGAAAATCACGACGCTATTTGCTTGGGGACAGGTCAAAGGCAAATTTGTTTTTAGTTTTAAAGAACTAATCCTCAGCAAATGTCACATGTAAATAGATGAATTTAAGAAAAGATAAATGACTGTGGAATTAAAACATACTCTCTGTCCTTAATTAACTAGTAGGCAAGAAATGCCTCTGAACTAGAGACTCCGGGATTCAGTAAGTGTTCAGAACCAAAATTTAGTGTTCTTCAACATTTCCTAGATTACGGGCCCATCACATTTGCTGAGCACAGTTCATTCAAAGAGACTAAAAGTTCAGGGGCTTCTCCCCCACTGATTAAACAGATCTCTCTGCACAATCGGTGACCTTAAACCGTCACCTGTGCTCTTTAGTCAGCAGAGGGTCACACACGCCAAGCTTTCTGCAAAGCTTAAAGGTGCAGGATGACTAATCTTGATTTCTTGAAGTTAAAAAAAAAATCACCAGTGCTAGTATTTCAAGGGGAGACCCAAGAAGGAACACTTGCAGATGGGATTTAATGAGTACAGACCCAAATCAGATCTCCAAATGGACACAAGTAAAGAGTTTTTAAAAATCCTCACCCAGTGATATATTTTGTTAATTTTAGAGAGAGAGGAAGGGGAAGAAAGAAAAACATTGATTGGTTGCCTCCAATATGTGCCCTGACCAGGGATCAAACCTGCAGCCCAAGTATATTCCTTGACTGAGAATCGAACCCTCAACCTTTTGGTATGCAGAACGATGCTCTAACCCACTAAGCCACCCAGCCAGGACACAAGTAAACAATTTTAACTTCTTTTTTTTTTTTTTTTTTAATGAATCATGACTTTTTGAGGGAATTAGGGAGGAAAATAGCTATATTTTGAGTAAAAACACTTTATAGGTGCTGCCTCTCTCTCTCTGAGACCCTGAGTAGGTAGGTAATTTTCAGAGGAGGACAGAAGTTTGGATGGTAAACAGCTTACCTGTGGCCACATTAGTTAAGTGGAGGAAACCTTCAAACTTATACCCAATTGACTTCAAAGCTGGTATTCACTCAACATTTTACTAAGCAAATCCTTAAATTCATTAAGGACTATTGAGATTTTATTTATGTATTTATTTGTTTTATTTTAATTTATTTTGTTATCTTTATTGAAAGTATTACAGATGTCTCCCCTTCCCCCCCACTGAGATTTCAAAGATTTTTTTGACAGTTTCTCTTGCTCTCAATTTACTTACTTCCCCACACTACATTTTTTGATTCCCTGAGCCAATTTCAAGGTTTAGCACCCAATATAACTCAAATAATTGGGGGTGATTGACTGGAAAAAGTTTTACATGGAATATCCCTAAGGGTCTCAAAAATTTAGCCTTATTGTAAATGGATTTCAGCACAGACTACTTAAGAGCTGATGAGACGATTGAAATGATTTACTTGCTTGTCAAGGCTTGTCTCTCCAGCTCCCCTGGGGCACCCTCCCTGCTGCCAGGTGTCACTTGTTCTCACTCCAAGGGAGGAGGCTCCGGCCTGACGTTCCTTGGTCGTAGCAGCTTTGATTTTCGTTACTTTCGTGGAAGGAGCGGAAAAGGAGAGTTTGAGAGGGAAACACAGAGGTTGCTTATGCTAAGGCTCTAATTGCCCTTCTAAGTATGACAAGAAAGGAGACATCTCTCATTCTGTCATCCGGGTGGCTTGAGTCCTTTCCCAGAACGGGGTGACAGCCATTTTCAGTGATTCAGGCGAGGAAAGGAAAAAGATCGGAGTAAAACTTTTTCAGAAAAAGCTTGCAACAGTTATCTCAAAAATAAACTTTTATTTAAGTGAAATGTACAGTTCATTAATAAAAGAAAAGTGTTTATCTGCAGGTCAGCCAGACTGGGTGCTTTCCGACACGTGACCTTTGGAGTTCTCAAGATCCCAAGCGTGACAATTCGGTTGCACACACTGGACTCCTGAGACATCACATACTCTTAAGTCACATTTTGGTATCAAGTGCAACTTTAAAAAGGGCAAGGTAGTTTTTCCAAAGCCAGTCATTATGTTCAAAGGACTCTTTCTTCCTGAGGTCTCCAGGGGGTAGATTCCATAATATCTAAAATCGAGTCCTGGCGTTACAGCATCATCTGTTCTTCCTGTCTCCTTGGGCAAATCTCTCTGGATAAAGTCTTCCCATTTAAGGTTTGCTGTATTACAGCTTGTTTCCCCCAATATCATGCACACAGGAACAATGTTGCATGCTTACACGTTTCTTTAGGGAATTTCTTTATTTTCTACTTTGCAATCTAATATTCCACTTCTGCTTCACATAGACGACAAAGGAAAGAAATTCTGGAACTTCTAGCCTCTGGTAGGCTTGACACGTAACCAACAAAGTTACTCGGTGCTGACCAGACGTGGTATGCTAGCCTTGC
The DNA here is from genome assembly GCF_014108415.1 of Molossus molossus. Lineage (NCBI taxonomy): Eukaryota > Metazoa > Chordata > Mammalia > Chiroptera > Molossidae > Molossus > Molossus molossus. Next base: position 54,750,033 of record NW_023425349.1, on the reverse strand, counting down.
ACCCTGCGCACACTGCCACAGTGGAAGCCAGAGTGAGGGCACAGGGACACCTGAGAAACTGCCGGAGCTTCCCAAGGCTAGCAGGACAGGGGGCTCCGCAAACAGACAATGTGACATCCAGCTTAACCTTGACACTGCCCTGCCCCTGTTTCTGCCAGGGGATGGCAGGAAGCACACGCGGTGTGAAATCACGTGTTATTTGTAGCCTCGGTTTTCACATTAGAGATAATACTTACCTAGTTCGGTTGTTGTGAAGATCAAATAAAATACACGAGAGCATTTATTTAATACATTATTAAGCATATGGTAAGAAGTTAGGGGAGACTGGGTGGTCCCCCAAATATTTGTTTCCATCTGTCAGACAGTCAAGTCAAAAGGTTGAGGCAGAACCGTACCAGCTGGTTCTGGGGTTTAAACCATGCAATCCTTTAAGCCTTTTTAACTCTATAAAGGGAATATCAATGCTTGAATTTCAGACTTAGATCTGTCAGACAGGTGTAGTGGGGAACACTTGGGACCAGGTCTAATGCATGTGACCCTCCGCAATGTGTCAGGTTACCTGCATCTCTCACTGGGAAAGTCACTTCTGGGTTTCGAGACTATGCCACAACAAACACAAGGAGGCAGATCCTTGAAAGTGATATTTAGCCTTGACATTTGCCTCACACCCACTGGAGGCCAGGCCCTGTGCTGAGCACTTCATGTGCATTCTCACTTAACCCTTACCACGCGCAGGAGACCGTCCCCTCGTCTCCATTTAGACAGATTAGCAACTGGCCGAGTACCACCTGCAAGCCTGAAGCAGAGGTCAGTGCTGTTACCTCCTTGCTGCCAATCTCACCTTTCCCTTAAGCACAGCGAAGAACAAAGCTGTTTACAATGCACCACAGGGCGCCTGCAGAGCCGGCACCCCCACCCTCAGCCTCAGTGAGCTCCGACGGAAAGAGGTTTGCAGGAGGACTGTCAGCCACTGGCCCCAGTCTGTTCCTGTGTCTCTGAGCCTGCCTCAAAAATGCTGAACAGATTCAGGAGACACAATGGGGAGATGGAACGTTACTGTAATCTGTTTCTTAGTAGCTTATCTAGGGACCCTGAAATTTCACACACGGGACCTCGCTGCTGACTCACATTCAGCTTCTCGTGTGTGAAAGTAATCGGCATGAGAAATGTACAAGGAAGGCTGACGACCCTTCTCGGGAAGTTATTTTGAGCTGGAAAGCTTCCAGGCTTGATTTGAGATAAATCAGTGAAAAAAATAAGCCATTGTTTAGTCTTCATATTCATTCCCCCCTTTATTTGTTAACAAGATACCTTTGAAGACTTTTACGACTTTAACATATTCCTAAACGTCACAGTTGAGATCCTTGATGTGCCTAAAACAGGGACATACACTGTTTTCCCAAAGAGAAAAGTCGGATTCTTGACTGTGAAACTGAAGGGCTCAAATTCAGTGATCAGGGTTAGCAGGTTGGATTCTTCACTCTTGGACCTAAATTACATAGCAAAGGTCTGTGTTTTTGTCTGTTTGTTTGTTTGTTTTTCAAGTTTCCCCAGCATTAAAAGCAAAGCAAGGATTTTAGTTTCCATTTGGGTACAAAATAATAAACTGCTTCTCTAGGTAAGAATTCTACAAAATCAGGTAGACTACCTGATACAGGATTACATCCCACCAGAATCCTTTGGTTGGGGGTGAGGATAGTTCAAACACTAGACTTTAAAGTCTCCCATTTCTGCCCTGGCCGGTTTGGCTCAGCGGTTAGAGCGTCGGACTGCGGTCCGGAGAGACCCGGGTTCGGTTCCCGCTAAGGGCATGTACCTTGGTTGCAGTTTGTCCCCGGCCCTGGAACCCCTGGTTGGGTCGTGTGGGTGGCAACCACTCGATGTGTCGCTTTCATGTCGATGTTTCTCTCTCTCTCTCTCCCTCTCACTCTATCTGAACAAAATATCGAAAAATGTCTTCGGATGAGGATAAAAAAAAAAAAAAAAAAAAAAAAAATAAAGTCTCCCATTTCTAAGTGCTAACTGAAGAGTTAGCCCTTTAAATGTCCTATAGCTTTTCTATTTAAAGTCTATCTCCATTTTTTTTTTTTTTGAGAAGAGCTATCTTACTTAGATATAATAGAAGCAAGAGCCAATGTAGAAGCATTATCATCATCATTATCATTATTTTCCTTGTGTCCCCATCAAGACTAGAACACCAGAAGCTAGAAAATCATACCAAAGCTTTAAAATAGCGATAAGAATATTTTAAGGGATCTGATAGAACAATTGGAACTATTTCTTGCCAAATAGATAGCTTTCAAAGGCCACTTAAAAATCTGGACTCAGGCCCTGGCCGGTTTGGCTCAGCGGTTAGAGTGTCCGCCTGTGGTCCGGAGAGACCCGGGTTCGGTTCCCGCTAAGGGCATGTACCTCGGTTGCAGTTTGTCCCCAGCCCTGGTTGGTCGTGCGGGTGGCAGCCACTCGATGTGTCCCTTTCACATCGATGTTTCCCTCTCACTCTCTTCCTCTCTCTCCCTCCCACTCTGTCTGTACAAAAAATGGAAAAATGTCCTCGAATGAGGATAAAAAAAAAAAAAAAATCTGGACTCAGGGACTTGGCTGAATTTTTTTTACCAGGGGCCACAGACCTGTTTATTCTTTTCATCAATATTAGCAACAATTCCTAAAGTGACAGGCTCATTTAACTCCAGCCTCCTTTAGTGTCTGACAAGCTTCATATTTTACCTTTTTTTTTTTTTTAAATCCTCACCTGAGGACATTTTGCATTTATCTTCAGAGAGTGTGGAAGGGAGAGAGGGAGGAAGAGAAAGAGGGAAACATTGATGTGAGAGAGACGCTTCAAGTGGTTGCCACCTGCACGACCAGGGCCGGGGACTCACTGCAACCGAGGTACGTGCCCTTAGTGGGAACTGAACCTGGGACTTTCTGGTCCGCAGGCCGACGTGCTAACTGCTGAGCCAAACTGGCCAGGGCTTACCTCTTAATTCTCATCGCCCACAGTAAATTCTATAGACACAGCAAACTTACGCCAATGTGTTTTACAGAGGGTTCTTGAAGTTCTTGTTTGGACACTGAAGCCCAAGGCTCTGATCCCTCATCAATTACTATTACATGCTGAATTGACTAGCCGTATAACTCTTCTTATTTCAATAAAAATATCTAGTTATTTCTTTTAGCGAGTTTGTTCCTCTTAAGTTAGGGTTTCTGTCCTTGGCTACTTACTGGGGAGGGCAAAGTAAAAGAATGGGATGATTTAGGCTCTTTGAAGGTTGGAAATTGGGACCTAGAACCTGAAGGAACACACTAGGGACTGGAATCCAAGAGAAGATCATAAGGAACAATATTTGAATATCGTTCTTAAAAATGATGTCTTTGGGTGTTATAGTTGACTAATACTATATAATACTTGTAACATTGGTGTCATTAAACTTCCTAGGAGAGAATTTTGCATTGTTCTAATTAAAAAACAAAACAAAACAGCCTGGCCAGTGTGGTTCAGTGGATTGAGCATCGTCCCATGGATTGAGAGGTCCTGATTCAATTCCCAGTCAGGGCACATGCCCAGGTTGTGGGCTCGATCCCCAGTGGGGGACATGCAGGAGGCAGTCGATCGATGTTTCTCTCTTACATTGATGTTTCTCTCTCTCCCTTCTGCTCTCACTAAATAATCAATACAAATATATTTTTAAAAAGAAACTCTTAAAAATATATCTGTACATTTTATATCACAGTAGGGTCAAAGTACCAATCAACAAAAAGGTCTTCAGAGTTCAGCTATGGTGAATGCTAATCTACTAATCAAATAGGCACTTCAAACACCTCATGTCAACAGGCCACCTGTGTAATGTAATGACTGTTTGAATTGGAAACAGCAGGTGGACAGCACGAAGTTCTACCATCCCTGACCATAGCCTTTTCTTCTATATGTTTGGCTTCTACACAAAAAAAGTTCTATGCCTACCCTTTCACTTTCATCCATTTGACCAAAAATACAAGAGAGCATCTATTAAACGAGATTATGGAAGCAACTTCATCTAGATTTATGGATCTCTTTGTCTAAGCCATAAACAAAATGCCAACTGTCTTATTTATATTCCATATGCGAGTGGAATGGAAGTCAACCACCAATCCATTTAGCTACTCAAAGCATCTTGTCTTCATCCTTTTATTACTGCGTTGGCCATTTCAGCCCCAGAGGAATCACCACACCTTCTATAGTTGACTCCCTGCCTTGATTTGGACTTAGGGCATCTTCCCAGGGCTTCAAACCTTGTGTATTCTGTTGCTTGCTGGTATCCTGAGTCCTTAGAGAAAGGAAGTCAGGCCCTGGCCGGTTTGGCTCAGCGGTTAGAACGTCGGCCTGCGGTCCTGAGAGACCCGGGTTCGGTTCCCGCTAAGGGCACGTACCTCGGTTGCAGTTTGTCCCTGGCCCTGGTCGGTCGTGCGGGTGGCAGCCACTCGATGTGTTCCTTTCACATCGATGTTTCTCTCTCTCTCTCTGTTCCTCTTTCTCCCTCCACTCTACCTGAACAAAAAATGGAAAAATGTCCTCGGGTGAGGATAAAAAAAAAAAAAAAAAAAAAAAAAAAAAAAGAGAAAGGAAGTCAGGCCAATCTAATGGAAAACTTCCTAACTCCCTGTGCTACTTTTTCTTCTACCTAAATTCCTTATCTGCTCTTCATACTAAATGTTTCAGAAGTTGTCCATGGAAGGAATCCATCCTATGCCAGCCAGACTGAAAAATGAGGAGATATTACAGATTCTTCATGAAATAACATTAGAACAGTAGTTTTTAAACATTAGTTTACATCAGAATTACCCAGAAGGCGTGTGAAAGCACATTTTCCTGGATTCCACCTCCAGAGTTTATGGTTTAACATTTGTAACAAGTTCCCAGATGATACAGATGCTAACCTTGAGCCCACTGAAAACTGCTGCTTTGGATTGTTCAAGAATGTGGTACTACTTGGAATCCTTCCTAGCTCTCTTCATGGTGAACTGCCTAGAGTTATAAAAGAAGAAAGTCCTTTCCCGTGCCTTAGAAGGCACTTGTTTTTTGAACTATATATTATATAGAACATGGAAAACTGAGATTTAATATGAAGAAGCAGAATTGATAGAAATCTTACCATATGTTTCTAGATCAGAAAACAAATTAATGAGAAAATAAACTTTCCTCTAGGTACAGGCTACGTTAGCCTTTTTTTTTACAATATAAATTATCGAAGAGGAATATATTAAGTGGTACCTTGTCCTTTTGATGTTTGGTTATTTAAAAAACAACCAGCAAAATTATAGGCTTAGTTATACAACATCAAGATCTATAGCTCATACATTTAGTTAGAACATTTGATACTACTCAGACTGTTTATAACTTTTTCTAGACGAATAGGCACAAACCATGGTTAAGCTGCTTGGTTTAATTTTTTTAGCACTTCAAAAAAATGTACAATAGTTTGAACACTCAGTCTTTGCAAACCTCCACTGAGGTCAAAGTTTTCATTCATAGGTACAAAATTAGTTTACAAATTTTTTGGCAATTTCATCTTAGTAACCCGTTTTATCCTATTGCCATTGTCCCAACCATTGAAAAAGTTTACAATAATTTACATAGAAATATTTTCAAAGTGCTTAAGAATAGTGATTGTTCTCTGGGATATTTACAGGTGGCCTATACAATGTATGTACAGGTGGTATACACTATAGCACAAGTTTGATTGCTGGAATATGGCTTTCTAGGGAAAGTGCATATTTGGCCAGAGGTGGCAATACTGTCTAGAAATTCAAGGGTTACAGGTAACCACATCCAAAGCTGAAGCAGAATGTGGACGAATATTTATGAAATTCATATAAAAACGGTCAAGTACACAAGCTTGATCCACGCAAAGGTGTCTTGATGTTCTTCCAAGCTGGAGGAAGAAAGAGACTTCAGCTGCTGGCTCGGTTACCGTTCCAAATTGGGGAATTATTGTTTTAGACCTCAAAGGTCGAGACTTGTCTCAGAAGTCAAGCTAGATCATCATCTGTGCTTACAATTGATATCTGTGGAAAAGAAAAAATATGGAGTGAGCTTGGTGATCACTCATTGGGAGCAACTCTAGTGTCTAAATGAACCTTGCTTTTGAGTTGGTCATCCAGAAATCAAAGGTGCATAGAAGGAAAGTCAGATCCTAAACAGTATCGAATTGTGGCACTAGTGCATTTTAACTCGGGTTTAACTGTATTTACTTGGTAGAGAGAGGAAATAGTGCAACTGATCCTGCCTATTCTACTTAATGATCTTAAGTCTTGGAGAAAAATATGAAAAGACCCATGTGTACCATGAATTGGTTACCATTCTTTGAGAGGGGGTACTCAGCATGTGTTTTGTTCAGACTGTTCCCTAAGTGAAGGTCAAATACTCCATTTGGATTTCAATAAAAGAACAAGTGACTGAGTCTACTGCTGAAAGAAAAGCTAGCTAGCTATACTAGGTGGGGTAAGACACTTTCAAGCTTTTGGTAATTTTGGCCCAAAGAATCTTGTTTAATACGTTGACTTTAAGCCAGCACCTCTATATATGGCATGGAAATTTATTTATTTAACAGTTCAAAAAGGAGATACTTGGTTTATGCAACTATTTACATGTAGTTTCTATAACCAAAAATATCTCCATTAGAATAGTGATGACCTGAAGTTGACTTACTTGTTATTCTGTGTGGAGCAGATGCTTATCAACTGACTGACTTATGTTCTAATAGGCTAGACTGTCTAATCTCCAGCAGACGCAGTATTGGGTGGGTCCATGATTCTCCTGACTCTTCCTAGCCCAAACAGCATAGCTTGAGTTTGAAGTCTTCTTTCCAAAAGCTCTTACTGCAAGCCATAACATAAAAGACACAAAGCTGACTTACTGCTGGGTACGTGTGTCCAACAGAAGCACTGTGTCTACCGATGTCTATTGACAAGTCCTCTTCTGTGGTCTTCAAGTACACAGGATTGTCAAAGTTCATGCTTTTCATGTTCTTGTGTTGCCAGTTCCGCCACATCAGGTAGCCGCCCACGGCCGCCATTGCTAGGAGCACTGAAAAGAGTGAGAAGGTAACTGAACAAGATCCAGTCTCAGACCACAGAACAGACATCGTGTTCACAAATCCATGGTCATCCACATTCATAAACGTGTCATGCTTGATGAACCTGGGAGAACTAGAAGTTAGGATACACATGAGCCAGGAGCTTGGAACAAGTTCAGGCCGTGGTGAAGCGTTATTCCATAGACTGGTGCTAAGCTCCACACATCCGTCTGGGCAAGTGTACTGTCCTGGGCCCTTCCCCGGACGGACTGAATCGAAACTGCAGGAGCGTCTGCAGAGCTCCTCAAGTGGTCCTCCTCGTGTGCTAGCTAAGCTTGGAATCCAGGATTTAGGATAAAGAGGCCTTTATAGCACAGTGCCGTAGAACTCACATGCCTAACAATAGCTTCAGGTTCATCTTCCTGGCTTTGAAAAATTTTAACTGTTTTTAATTTACTCTCTGCAAGTCCTATAATTCTTCAAGAAAGCATTTAAGCATTGAGTAGCTTCTCTACATGAAGCACTATATATTTTCAAAGGGGACTAGAATAGTGTTCTTTACTTAAAGAGACTTACTGTGAAAGGGGGTAAGCCAGACTAACTACTCTGAAGTAGAAAGCAATAAGCACCTTTCATGTAATAAGTGAACATTTATCACTGCCAGTCACTGTGCAAAGCACACCACTGAAGAGAAAGGTATGGACTCTCGACTCAGTGTGCCATGTGGGGAGGCAGCTAATGTAATTTGGTGTCAAGAGTACTATGACAGTACAAGGGGCCATGGGACGGGTGTCTCTAGATGAACCATAAATGCCCATCTGGTATCTAAGAAGTTTATAGGATCCAGATATATAAAGAATCTACTTACAGAGGGGAAGGATGGCCCAGGCAGCAGAAGTCCCTTTTGGGGGAACACTGACCTCCGATATTGCTGTGGTCACATTGATTCCTATAAGGGAATAAACAATCCATTTAGAAAGATCTGAATTCAGACTTAGAAACACACCCACCTGGCAGAGAGCATCATGCTCTTGCATCCACATTGATATTCAGTATCTACTACAATTGTACACCAGTAACAAGTGATCTGGATGTATTTAGAATCACATGCTGTAATAGCCATCTCATTAATATTTCTCGAACACAAACCTCAGTAAGTCAGGTCAGGCTAAGCTTTGCAGGTTCTTAGTCTTTGGAGTTGAAATGTAGGTTACCAATCAGGGCGGAACCAGTAGTTACAGGCTGTGTTAATTATTTAAGTAACAGATACAAAGAGTGTGGCTGTTAGTGGAGATTAACAGTTTGCAGTACTGAACCCAATACCTCCAGGAACTAGTCCACTAGTTGGTGAAATTTCTGTTGTGTTGGTATCTTTTGTTTCTCTGTAAATCATAGTAGTTGCAGTACCTGAATTATAAAAACCAAGAACCTGGTTAATGCCAAGGTTCCAAAGTGGCTAGTGGGTTAGTCCAGACGAACCCTGTGATAGGTTATTTTAACACCGTGGGAAATAGACAAACCACTGCTGAGTTAAGTGGTGTGGTGGATGGGTGAAAACTGGGAGAAACAGCAGTCTTCAGACAAAAGCAGACATTTTCCTCCAAGAAGAGGGGAGGAAAACATTTGAAAAGCCAGAATCTGAAATTTGACAATTCACAAATATGGAGAGGCATTCTTTATGACTAAGCAATGTCCAGGCTCCTGAAAGTTACAAGAAATGTACTTGAAAATAGATTGCCAGGCACACTAGTCTTACCACCACATTGTCTTTCAACTGCTTGCTAAGAACTGAGCTAGGCCTTGCAGGGTCTCAGCGTTAAACTAATAAAAACATCATAATGGGAGTTCCCTGCTCACAACATGTGAGTTTAATTTGCCACTTAATCAAAAGCTAAGAATTGACGACTAAAATGTAAGTTTGATTTAAGTGTAAGTTTAAGATAGTGTCATCTGTTGGGGCCATGAGGTTTCCTCTAACCATAACCTTCTTTAAACGTAAGTTCAGCCCTCTCTCCTTGGAGGAAAATATTAAGGTTGTGCTCTATCATGTGCACATTGGCTAGCTCGGTTATGGTACTAATTGGCACAAATCGGTATGAGGCATGTTAATACTTTGACTAAAGTGTCAACTATAGAATCATCTAATGTTGAAATGAGTTAAAAGTAGATTCTGAAGTAATGACATGAACACCTGGTATGCAACAGTACCAGCTTTGTTCTCAAAGCTATTCCAAGAGTTAGTTAAAACAGAATTCTTAACATCTAGGATAGTTTTCATAGCTAGTGTCTTATTTTTTTTTATTGCCTGTTGTATGTCCTGCCTGTGGTTGAAAAGTAAAAAGCCTTACTTTGGCACTCCCGGCCATTTGCCTGTAGACTGTACCCACTGGGACAGGAACAAGTGTATTTTGGAGAATGATCATTAATCTGTGGTGCTGGCAGGCATAGGTATTCACATCCTCCATTCTCCGTGTCTTCTTCACACCAATTTTTACCTAGTCAGAAACAAAAGTCTTTTAAAATAAGTATGCCAGTGCCTGTTACATCCATAAAGCCCTGTTGCTGAAGACACAAGTCCTCGACCCCAAGGAGCTTAAACTTGTCTATTCTGTTAAACCTTCAAGTTAAACCAATACCAATGAAAAATAAATATAAGGTTACAGACAGCATGCTCTAAGGATACCACAGATCCAAATAAACTTCTTGGAAGTAGAACAAGAGCTATGCCTTAAATAGATGGATGATGAGGGAGCAGCTGGAGAATGGAGGTGAGTGACCAGGAGTGGCACTAATTATTGGTCCAAAGCTGACATGAAGGCTCAGAGGAAGGAGATAAGCATGTTCTCCTGGCTTTGTCTTGCCTTGTTCCCACAAAGGGGAAAGAACCCAGCTACATGGAAGTTTAAGGGTTTCATGCATGTTTATACATATAACCGCTCCCCCCCCCCCCCCAGTTCCCCTTCACCTAGTCACTCTTCCTCTCTCAAGCTTCTGGTAACCACCCATCTGTTTATTATCTCTATAGTTTTCTCTTTTCCAGGGTGTCATGTAAATGTAGTTAAATAGTATCTATTCTCTTCTTCATTTAGCAATATTAAGATTTGTGACATGTACCTTATTGTGGCTTAGTCATTGTATCTCCCCAATGACTAAAGGTTTTGAGCATCTTTTCATGTACTTATTGGACATGTAGAGCTTCTTTGGAGAAATATCTATTCAAATCATTTACCCATTTTTTTAAAATTGGGATATTTGTTGTTGTTTTTTTGTTTTGTTTTGTTTTTTGTGTTGTAAGTGTCCTTTATATATTCTGGGTAATGGATTCTTGGTTTTATGATTTGCAATTATTGTCTCCCATTCTTGGGTTGCCTTTTCACTTTTTTGATAGTATACTTTGAATCACGAAAATTTTAAAAGTTCTGATGACATTTTGTTTATCTATTTCTTTTGTTACTTGCGCTTTTGGTATCATATATTAGAAACCATTAACCCAAGGACATGAAGATTTAGTCCTATATTCTTTCTTTTTTTAATGAATGTGCTTTAGGACTACTCGAGAACATTGTATTCTATGGATTCTAAAACTCAGTCTTTTTCAATCTTATTATCTCCAGGGCCTAAAACTATACCTGTCACTTAATAGATTTTAATAAAAATTACCCCCATCTCCTACCTGCCTCCCCAACTTTGGCAACCATCAGCTTGTTCTCTTCTGTATCTATGGGTCTGTTTTTGTTTACTCATTGCTTATTTTGTGTGTGTGGTTTTTTTTTTTTTTAGATTTGGCATATAAATGAAGTCATATGATATTTGTCTTTCTCTGTCTAATTTATTTCACTTAGCATAATACCCTCTAGGTCCATCCATGTTGTTACAAACAGCAAGATTTCATGCTTATTTATTGCTCAATAATATTCCATTGATATATAATACACACACACACCCCCCACATCTTTTTTATCCATCCATCTATTGATGTACAGCTAGGTTAATTCCATATCTTGGCTATTACTAGTAATGTTGCAATGAACATAATGGTGCATATATCTTTCTGAATTAGTGTATTTTTTTCCTTTGGGTAAATACCCAGAAGTGGAATTGCTGGATCATATGGCAGCTCTATTTTTAATTTTTGAGGAATCTCCATACTGTTTTTCATATGGCTGTACTGATTTACAATCCCACTAACAGTGCAAGAGGTTCCTTTCTGTGCGCATCCTCACCAACACTTGTTGTTTGTTGATTTATTGATGATAACCATCTGACAGGTGTTAGGTGATAACTCACTGTCGGTTTTATTTGCAATTCCCTGATGATTAGTGATGTTGAGCATCTTTTCATATATACACACACATATATATCTATATATATATAGAGAGATATATTTGGTATTTATATGATGTCTTAGGAGAAATGTCTATTTAGGTCCTCTGCCCATTTTTTAATTGGGTTGTTTGTTTTTTTGATGTTAAATTATATAAGTTCTTTGTATATTTTGGATATTAATCCCTTATTGGATGTATCATTTACAAATACTTTCTCCCATTCAGTAGGTTGTGTTTTGTTTTGTTGATAGTTTCCTACACTGTACAAAAACTCTTCAGTTGGATGTTAAAGTTTCATTTAGCTGAAACCAGTCCAGTATTTTGAGGAGACAATATGACAGGATGTGTCTGAGCATTGACACAATCCTATACAAGATGTGTCATTGGGTGAGTGAGGGGTGGGGTGGAGGAAGGAAAAGTACATGACTACTTTGGAGGCTTGTGCTATAGTCTTAGCAAGAGGGAATGTAGGCCTAGGGGACATGGAAAAGACTGAAATAAAAGACTGAACAGGGAGGGTTGGGAAGGAAGATGAGAGCTGAAGTCTTGAAGCTTTTTTACTAGGAGGTCATAAATAAAATACACCAAACACCAGGTTTAAAGTGTTTGGTAGGGTGTAGAAGGGAAAAGTTCCATTTTACAGCAAGTTAAATTGCTAAAGAGCCATCAATAACCAGAAGGTACTGTATCAAGCTCCTGCCCTTAAAGTAGCCACGAAGGGTCCTGCTTCCCCAGGTTACCTGATGGCTGTACAAGTTCATGATAGACAATGATGTCTTGGGCATCGTTAAGGTTGTTAACTAGAGTGGCCAGCTCCGACCCAGTGAATTTATTGGCACCATAGACTGCTTCATTTTCCCCATCTATCCAGTAGACACGATCCTAAAACAGAATGCCCAAATTAGCACGTACACATAGGATTAACACAAGTCACTGTCTAAGGTCATTATTATTCACTGGCAACTTGATGGACCAAGTTTATTTAAGGCTGATCTGGGTTACTGGATGTAAAACTATAAGAGAAGCAAGTTCAGATTCCTTCAAGTGCTACAAGGAATCATTATCTAACTTGCCCGAGGTTTTAAGTGAAAGGAGCTTCTCAGTCATGTTCCTCTGCCCTTCCCTCCTGCCCCCATGCCTGTTCTTTCTCCCCAGGCTGGAATGGTAACCCAGGTATACCCTTGGATGAGAGGCATGCTTCTTACCTCGAATATGGTTAGTGCGAGAGGATGAGCTAGGAACTCCAGAGACTTGAGCACTATCCTACGATCTTGGCCATTCAAATCCACACTGGATAACATGTGCAACTTGGAATCAAGCCAATAGAGACGGCTTTTTATAAGGTCTAGGCAGGAAAGGAATTTCATTGTAGGATAAGTCAGTATTGCTCTGGCTTCCATTAAAAATATCTAAAGAATGCAATATTCTACTTTTATGGTTCCTACTCCAGCAGGGGTTCGTAATGGGATCCCACAAATCTGGCGAAGCAGCATGCCAAATCTGTATATCTGCTTTGGGAAGGAAATTAGAGGGGTCCTTAAGATTCTCAAAGTAACTGACTTACGAAATGTTACTCACATGACAGAAGTGTTAAAAGAGGCTAGCATTTTGTTGTTCTCTCCTTATGAGCCGAAAGAAAACTGTTATAAGCCTGCAATTCAGGAAATGCTAAGGCACCTGTGCCAGGAGTATTTAGGGTGAGAGTTCCCAAGACCCATGATTCACGGAATTCGTGTCAGATATTAGGCCCAAATTGCTAGAAAAGCTAGTAATTGTGCAGTATATACTTTATTTATTTATTTATTTTTGATATTTTGTTCAGATAGAGTGGGAGGGAGAGAGAGAGAGAGAAACATCGATGTGAAAGGGACACATCGAGTGGCTGCCACCCACACAACCCAACCAGGGCCGGGGACAAACTGCAACCGAGGTACATGCCCTTAGCGGGAACCGAACCCTGGTCTCTTGGGACCGCAGGCCGATGCTCTAACCGCTGACCCAAACCGGCCAGGGCGCAGTATATACTTTAAATTCACTATTCCATTTGTACTGCTCAGTTATTTTCTTTTTTTTTCCCTCACCCGAGGACATTTTTCCATTTTTTTGTTCAGATAGAGCGGGAGGGAGAGAGAGGAAGAGAGAGAGAGAGAAACATCGATGTGAAAGGGACACATCAAGTGGCTGCCACCCTCACGACCAACCAGGGCCGGGGACAAACTGCAACTGAGGTACGTGCCCTTAGCGGGAACCGAACCCGGGTCTCTCTGTACCGCAGGCCGACGCTCCAACCGCTGAGCCAAACCGGCCAGGGCAGTTATTTTCTTTTTAAAAAAAATATTTTTCTTTATTGATTTGAGAGAGAGAGGAAGGGAGAGAGAGATAAAACATCAATGAGAGAGAAACATTGATTGGCCGCCTCCTGCATGCCCTCCACTGGGGATCAGGCCCACAACCTGGGCATGTGTCCTGACCAGGAATCAAATCAGCAACCCCTTGGTGCATGGGTCGACGCTCAACCACTGAGCCACACCGGTCAGGCTTGCTCAGTTATTTTCATCCAAAGTCACTGCTCTAGATTTGTCCGCTGTAGTCTAGAATTTTTTCTTATTTTTTTTTTTTACCATCTCCCAAATCTATTTCTAGCCTCCTAAACGCACTTGTAAATTATCAGCATATATTTTTAACTTCTTTCTGGGTATCATTTCCTCAATGTCTTTCTGGCCTCATAGTCTCAACATGTTCTAACTAGAACCCATACGTGTGAATCATCAATTCTTCCTGCCTTTCCTAATTTGACTGGGGTCTAGAATGAACTACAGGGATCAGTTAAAGCTCTGTGAAGGCTGTTGAACTTGTGGTCCATCCAGGAAGAACATACATACCAAGAGTAATTCCGTTAGGCCATTGGATATCCACTGTCACCAGAGGCCGTCTATCAAATCCATTCATTCCTGCCTTTTCTATTTTAGCTGGTTCACCCCAGTCTGACCAATAAACAAATCTGGGAAAAATTAAATGAGAAATAAGCCTCAGTGGTTTAGAACTAATAAAGTTGTAGTTAGGACAAACATTCAAAGAGTGAACAGAAAACTCCAGGGATTGTTTATGACAAATAGTAACACTTCAACTATAAATTATGTTCTGCGTAAACAAAAGTTAACATGAAGAATCTACAAGCTCATTCATCATATTAATGTATTTAAATCAACCAAAAGTCACAGATCATATACAGTCAAACCTCGGTCTCAAAGGTCTCCCATTTCGAACAATTCGAATCTTGACCAAATTGTTCATGGGAAAAAAATGCCTTTTGTTGTTGAACAAAACTCCAGTTCTCAACCTGACAACCCTTTCATGCTGATACATTAGCATGACAAAAAGCATCTCTCAGGCCACAAAGGAGAGAATGCACCAGTATGAGTCAGTTTACCACTAAACCTCTCCTTATTAACATCTCAGGAAATTGTGCTGTGAATATCTTAACTTCTTTTTTTGCTTTTGTTGCTGGCAAAATGGATGGTTAGCACAATTTTAAAACATAAAGAGGCCATCATGACTTCTAATGTTGCTAGGGGTGTGAAAGAAACGATGATCATAGGCAATTGAAGAGGTAGAAACTATTATTGATTTGGATAAAAGAAAAGCAGTTAGCTGGTGACAGCATTTCGGAGGCAGTGACAGATGGAAGAGCAAAGATGCTGCACACGGACCTCCTGAAAGACACCCCTGGAACAGTGCTGGAAGTGACTTGTTTAGGGCTAGGAGGGGTGGCTCGGTAAGCTTAAGAAAAGAAATGTTTGTTTATAGTTAAACAGTACATTAGACATGTGCTGTATATAACAAAGGATAAAATAGGGAATCATTTCGAGGTCTATAATTAATTCAATTTACATTATTTCTAATGGGAAAAAAACGATTCTGCTTTTAAACAAATTGCTTCTCGAACAGACTTCTGGAACAAATTAAGTTGGAGAACGGAGGTTCCACTGCATTCCACTTTTAAAAGACCAAGTCCTTCAGAGAAGTGAAGATGAGTTTCTATTAAGATTTGCCCGGCAGGTATGGCTCAGTGGTTGAGCGTCAACCCATGCACCAAAAGGTCACTGATTCGATTCCCGGTCAGGGCACATGCCCAGGTTATGGGCCTGATCCCCAGTGGGGGGCATGCAGGAGGCGGCCAATCGATGTTCTCTCTCATCGATGTTTCTCTCTCTCTCCCCCTCTCCTTTCCTCTAAAAAAATCAATAAAAAAAATTATTAAAGATAAATATATACAGCAGGGGTAGCTGACTGTGGGCTGATGAAGTCGCACAGGAGCCATTTCTGATGACCGCAAGCTTAGCTTCCTTAGCCGGTTTTTAAAAATATCATTCACACCTCACGCTAACAGTTAGGTTTGATCATCCAGAGCTCACCTGACAAAGCATTCAGACAAAAATTAAAAATTACTTGTGTAGAAGCTGGGTGGGTACAAGGGTTCACATACACCTTTGGTTGTATGTCAAATCAGAAACGTTGCTTCCTTAACGTCAACCAGCAGTCACACTGCCCTGGCAGGGCCTGTCACACAGGTGGCACCATGGCATCTTGCACCAGACCTTTTTTTTTTCTCGCAGACAGCGGACATGTCTCGGCATTTCAGTTCTACTTCGGGCACGAGGAGAGCTCCTGGCCTAGGCAGACAGCACCCACAAGGCTACGTGATGCAAAGCACAGAATACAAACCCACACAACGGGTCCACAGCTATGGAGGCAGGCTCTCGCAAGTCCGAGTTGAACAGGGCCTTCCTCTTGGTTCCGTCCAGGGTAGCTACTGAAATAGTCTTAGAGGCCGCATCAGTCCAGTAGATGGTCTTGTACACCCAATCAACCGCAATGGCTGCAGGATTATAGACATTGTCGATCATTTTAACATGTCTACCAATCTTGTCATCAAGCGAAGCACTGCAACAGAATGGGTCACAAAAAGTTTCAGAGTTTGACACCACCAGAGCCCGGAGAACAGACTTTCTGCTTACAAAATGGTCCACAACTTTGTTTGGAGAGAACTCAAGTAACACCCCTCCCCGCTCAAATGCTTTAATCGTGCCGCTCATTGAGCCTAATAACACGAATGTAGGTTATCTAGTTGCCATATGTATTCCACGTGCAAAACCCACAGACTTCTAACTGAAGCCATTTGTTTTCAGTAGCCATCATCTGAGTTTCTATACTCCCATTAAGAACAAGCTGTGCTACCATTTCTACTTGTAGCAACCATAAACAGTTCTCAATTCACTAGAGAAAGGCGAGAAAATAGGAGAAATTAAGACATCATCTGTTATAATCTTATAGCGGTAGCCATCTTTTTACTTCATAGGTAACTGTTAATTTCTAATGAGGAACGGATAGTAATTTAAAAGTTAAAGAATCCATGTTTAGAGTTACTATTTTCCAGCTAATTATATGCTAGACCGAGACAAGAGAAATTCCTCCAAACCTTCCCAAAGGCCAAGTGACAATGACTTAGGCCAAGACATCAAGGATGGAACTGAAAGTTACCTGAAGATGGCCTTTTGGCTTAGATCAGCCCAGAAGAGTTTCTGAGCAGCAATGTCAGCATCGAGAGCCACAGTGTTTCTTAGCTGTTCAACTAGCTGGATGTATTCTTTCCTCTCTAAGCCAATCTTCCTGATGTCTCTTCGGTTAGTGAAGATCAGACTTGGCTCTTTGCCTGCAAGACACAAGTCAACTTTATTTAGTTTTGTTGTAAGAAGGCAAGGTCCTTCTAAGTTACCTCCTCCCAACAGAGCAGCACTTAAAAGGTGAAGCCACCACTGACCACCTCGGGACACTCTTGCCAGAGTCTGTGCCCTGGGCACCTGCAAGTTCTTCCCACTGTGAAGAAGGCAGTTCTGAGGCCTCAGCATTCAATAGTAGGGCGGCTGATGAATAAGTTACTTATTTGAATTGCACTCAAGTTTCAGAAGCAGAAAGTAAGCAAACCTGGTAGGTATTCATGGTATCATGTGCAAAGGAAATCAACCGAGGCAGGAATCAGGGGAAATAATCTCTATTTAACCTATGACAGAGAATGCACTGTGAGTTTAGTAGCATTGCTCTCAGACACTCTTTTAATTTCATATTCAGTTTGACTATTGTAGTCATTGGCCGTACCTTTCATAAGCACTTATTCATAAAGTTACCGGAGCAACACCAATCCAAGTCCATTTACCTACAGCCTTGCACACGCCACTGGCAAGATCCATTTGATAGCCACGACTGCATTCACACTTGTAACCGCCTTTTAAGTTGATACAAATTTGACTGCAGATCCCCGGATTTTGGCACTCATCAATATCTAGGAGGGAAATGAGAATTAGTCTTGCTGTTCCTAGATAACCTAGAGATATACTGTCTTCTCCCATCACCCCCAGGACTTGGGTTCTCTTCTCTGACTCACCTCCACAGGTTTTCCTATCTATCAGTTCAAATCCAGCTGCACAGTCACATTCGTAGCCTATAACGAGGTCTCTACAGATATGGGAACATCCGCCATTATTAATCAAGCATTCATTTACATCTGAAATAAAAACGCACTCGAGTTACTGGACAATTTACTCCAAATTTGTATTTGTCCTATTAACATTTAAAATCCAGGCTATCTGTGATAATTTATCTAGTTTGTCTGGTCAACCCTATGATTTTTTCCAAGCTCTAATAATTTCTCTTATAAATATGCCTCCTAGCGTGTACTGGGGGAATAAGGGACCCCAACTCCTTGGCCAGTTGGTTAAGCAGGATTCGGTCAAGTTTCTATTACTGATCAGTTGTCCTTAAGGAGGGAAATTATGAACCACTTTGTCACTGGTTAGGCTCTTACATAAGAGAAGTTCACTCTTAAGTCCAACAATTGAACCGAGTTCCTTAAAAGCAGTTTAACCAGACATATGCAGAGCCCAGAGAGCGTTAGCCATGCTGGATCGAATGAACCATTCCCACCCTGTCCCCAAGCACCCCCTTCACTTACGACATTCTTTCAGGGGCTCGTCACTCCAGTCCCTGCAGTCCTGTTCCTGGTTACACACTTTAGTGATATCTATGCATTCCCCGCTTCTGCACTTGAACTTGCCAGGGCCCAAGCACTGATTGACTACAGAGAGAAACACAGAAGAGAGATCCCATGAGTGGGTCCGACCAGAGCAGTCCCTTGACAAACCCACCAGAAGAGGCCCTCACCATTTTTGCAGTTGACTTCATCAGAACCGTCGACACAGTCTCGGATGCCATTACACTGCCTGCTGCCATGGATGCAGCTGCCATCGTCACACTCGAACTGGTCAGGGCGGCAGGTTCGAGAAGCTGCAAGGGGAGGGAACACCATGGAATGAAGCCAGCCAAATTGTCTTCAGCGGGTACACAGAAGAGAACCAAACATGCCATACTGATAACGCTACGTACGACAGTTGACCTCATCGCTGCCATCCTTGCAGTCAGGATCTCCGTCACATCGCCACTTCTTGTGGATGCACTCGCCGGAGCCGCACTGGATCTCACTGGCTGGGCACTTGGTGTGTATGACTGGTTGGCGGCCACACTGCTCCAGGGACTCGTCAGACTGGTCCGAGCAGTCCGCATCATCGTCACACACCCAGCTGAGGGGGATGCAGGAGGAGGCGCTACACTGAAACTCGTGGGCACCACAGGATGGGGGGGCACAGTTGAGCTCATCACTGCCATCGTTACAGTCGTCCTGGCCATTGCACACAAAATTCCTGGAGATGCAGCGGCCACTGGAGCAAGTGAACTCATCAGAGCTGCACGTTATGTTGCCTATTGAGAGAGAGGATGCCCCACTGAGAGTGCATCAGGACTGCTCCTTTCAAGACTTTTGTCCCGAGACCTGCAGATCTTTGATCACGACTCCTAGTTTTTTAGCGTATAAGCTAAAGTGCAATTATATCAATATCCAATATTGGATATTGGAATATTAGGAACAGTCTCACCATATAAAAAGATGCAGGGACACTTGAATGAGAACAGAAACAAAGGACCAAGAAAAGAGCTAAAGACCAGAAATTACCTGGAGGTGAGAGCCACAGTGGACTCTTACAGGAAGTGAACAATAACTCAAACAAGGAATTTCATTTTGGAAAGCAGAGACTGAGTTATCTTTAGATGGACATAGTGCTGATCAGGCCAGACATATCATTAGCTGAGGCTATCATGCATCAGGTATTCAGGCAAACATACACTCATAATAAGCATTATGACTATCACCCAAAAGAAACCATTATGTTATCCCACCATACATGGCTCCTTCTCTTTACATCCTTCAAATGAGGATCAGGAAAAACAGGTCTTAAATACTTAAAAGTGATAGAAAGTCACTTCCAGGGCTAGTATCACAATCTAGCGGCCAGGTATGCTAATAATGATAAGCTAGTCAGAGTCAAAGATAAGCCAGTTTGTACTTTGATTCAAATTCCAGCCAAATGAATTAAGGTCACAATTTGGTGGTAATTGGGATAGAGACCACTCTCTTGGGAAGCAAAGTCTAGATATAAGAGGGAAACACTTAGCAGCTCCAGGGCTTACCAAGACGTAAAGCTCAATTCTAGGATTAAACACCAAAACTCATTGGACTAGGTGCAGTGATATTGACCTCAGAAGGTAATTTCTACACACAAGACGTGTCGCAGCTGCAGGTGCCCTCCGCTCACTGGTGCACAACTGCATGAGGAGGACCGTGCTCCCGGGGCGCTGTAGTTCTAGAGGCCCTATAAAAAGGGCGGTAGCTTGAAAGAGCATTCAAAACAATGTTTGTTCAACCTTGAAATTTTCCCAGGGCCTCACCTTTAACGTGTAGCTTTTATTACACATTTTCCAAGAAGAGAAGCACGAAAGGAAAGGAAACAGAGTTGGCTTTTACAGGTAGAAACTATGACGGAAGACAAAGTTGCCACCAATTGGGTAGCGTTTTCTTTGGGTGTCTGCTAGCATGATGTTAACAAACTCTTCTGCACCAGCTTAACTTCTGGAAAGGTTAAAATAGAATCTGATTTGGGGGCTGAGAAATGCTTGTATGATACGCAAGTAATTTATTTCAATAAGGAGATCTAATTTAGACCGAGGAATGTGTTTGCTGGCTCTACTCCCCTTTTGGTACAGAGCCAAAGTGTGGCAGGCCCATGAATTACTGTCCCAACAGAGACAAAAGCCCACAAACTTGGTGCTTCATGGACCTACTTCTAAATGTAAGTGCCTTGCATGACTTACCTTTTTGTTTCTAATTGTCTAGAAGAAACACCAAAGCAAGCAATGGTCAGTGACCAGGTGAACTTCTTGCAGGCTTTTAGGGCAGTTACGAAGAGCAAGTAGTTGAGCAGAGAGTGGAGTCACCGAAAAGAGAGTCAGCGCAACTGCATCTTCATGCTTAAGTTAGCTTCCCCTGCCCACCCTTCTTTGAGCAAAAGGGTCTTTGGGATAAGCCACTCAACACTGATCTTCTTACCACAGTTTTCTTCATCTTCTGCACTGTCACAATCATTTTCACCATCACATCGCCAGGACTCGGGGATACACTGAGTAGAATGGGCGCCACAGCTGAACTCATTTGTGCGGCACGTTCTCATATCTGTTGATGATATACAGTCTCAAAAGAGCCTCCAGACTCATCAGTGCAAAGTCGCTGCTCCTGTGCTGCTTGGATGCGGTACACCTAGAACTCAGTGGCCTGGCATGCTGGTGAAATTCGACTTACTAGTTGAAGCCTGGGTAGATCCTTTGCCAGGTCCATTGCTTAGAAGCCATGCCCACCTATGCTACCTGGTGTACACCTGAGAGCCTTGACCGTGTTACTCCTTCAAGGTTCCATGGCGTGCCCAGTTCTGGCTTTTGTTTTACTTGGCATAGTTTGGTTTATAGGCTGGCCTGCTCCTTGACCATTATTTATCTGTTGGATATCAAGTGGCACACCCAGATATCTAATCCCAGTTTCATTGAAGACCAGATGGTCTAACACCCATGAAGTCTTCCTTCTAGGTTCTTTTACAGGCCTCCTTCACAGCCTCCTTTCGATTTATATTTTGTAAAGTAGCGACATCCCATAAGTTTGACTTTACTGGGTCATTCTCTAAAACTTGGGGCTGACATTATGGAACCGGTCTCTACATGTGGTAGCTCACCTGCCTTGACCAATATCCTTATTACTTCCCTAACTTCCTGCCTGGACAATTGGTATCACACATTTATTTTCCTTTCTGCTTGATTTTCTTTTATAACCATTTTCTAGACAGAAACTTTGTTTATTAGTCCTCTACTTTTAGTGCTTCGATAGGTCTCTACTGCCTGAAAATGAACTCTAAGACTTTCTTCACCTTGACATTCAAATAATCCCAAATCCTCCTCCTCTATCATATCATAGACTTTTTCTTGGATATCAGCCTAAGAACACAGATATATATTTGCATAACTATGACATTTCTCTTATTTAAGAACAAGCTGTAAGTTCCCTAATTTAATAACTTTATGATACATGTTTATTCAAAATTACTGTATCAACCTACTTCTAGCCACTTTACCTCTTCAGTAATAGCTTTTTTTCATATCATGAGAAGCTGTATATCTGAAAGCTTATACTTGGCCTATGGGAGACCCTTATATCTTGACTTAGCTTCCAGGACCAGAATACCATCTGTTCATATTCATCATCATCAAACATTTGAAATCTGTGCACCTAGTCAAGGAGTTCTTAATGAAGTCTGCCGGCTTCAGTCTTAAATATTCAATAGTGAAGCTACCCAAGAGAATGTCAGTCTTGTTAAACTAGGGAGGACATTCTTTCAAAGACACTGATCAACCTTTAATGACTTGACTGACTTTGGAGTCAATTGGCCTACACTTTAAGGGAGTCAAAGGAAACTGATGCCAAGCATTGGATTAAACAATTCTTAGAGCTATGAGACACAGAACAGCTTGGAAAAGTTCAAGTCTAAAGCAAGTCACACTCACGGCAGTGTTCTGGGCTATCATCAGAACCATCTTCACAGTCAGGATCCCCATCGCACTGCCATCGGCTGGGGACACACTGGCCATTGTTGCACACAAAGTCAGACTCAGCACAGGTCTTCTTCTCTACAAAAGGTTATTTTCAGGGTTAAAGTTGAAGTCACTTACCCAAGAGCCCTATATTCCCATTGGGGGTAAAACTGCATTTTGATATATTTTATTTGTAAAATAAAGTGAAGTCAATTAGTACCCAACTGCCAATATTTAGAAGAACTTTAGGAAAATTCCCACCCTCCCTATAGGAGAAAGGTATTCATTTAAGAGACTTGGAGGATACTGAAGTCAAGATAAGACAAAGGTTCCCATTATCTTACAACCCAGGGACTCCCTATAATTCCTGTCTATTTCATAATGTTGAGATTAAGTAATAGTTTCATTCTCTTTATTCATTTCTTCTCACTCATCCAAGTCCTTTATAAATTTAATAGCCAAACATTCTATCCTAAGACTAGATCATAGTATAATTTTTCTAGGGGCATACCTTAACAACACATGGGTTTAGTGGAGAGATAGGCAAAGCTCCCGTAATGAATGTTGTCACCCTATAGGTCTGTCGGGTCAGAGGAACCCACACAGTAAAAAATAAACAAAGCTTGACTCCAAGTACAGGAGAGGTGTTTAGAATCAGCTCAAAGTGACTGAAGTTGCTATGAAAGTTGCCAATATCCATAACCCACTGCTAGCGTTAAAATAGCCTGCAAGGTATCAATGCTGCTACTAATTCTCATGAGGGAAGGCCTTTTCTCCTATAATTAGGGTAACCATGCAATCTGTTGTCCCAACGGAAACAATGTCAGTAGAAAGGGGACAATGTGGATTGTACCAATATAAGCGTAAATCAGGACTAAGTAAACCAGGCGGCTTGGTCACCCTACTCATGAGGAAGTCAGAGGCTAAGATAAGTCTTAAAATGTAGCCACGTAGGATATTCTGGGCTCTTCCTTCTCAGACCATGTTCTTCCTTACCCATGTGCCTATACCTTCTTTCTGAATTTCTAGTTTAAAACATTCTTCTCGAACAAATATTCTGTAATGGTTAAGTCAACTAAATGCTGAAAATTTGCTGAAAATTTGAAAGGGACCCCTTCAAGTCAGGGGTTTAAACTAGGTATTACTTTCAGAGTTTAGGGTGTCCTAAATAAGAGGGCTACTCTGGTTAGCCTCTGATATTGGAAAGGGGGGGAGACAGTGATTAGAGTCCATTTCTAGAACTCAAGATGAGGAATTATGATCATTGAAAGGGCTATTGATCTCCTTGAATTGTGTAGCCAAGGAAACGAGAAAGGTCACATTAGCTCTTAGATTCACTCCTGTTTCTAAAATCACTGAAAATACTGAACCCCCAGTGTTAACGTTTAAGTGACATCCAAGGCCCATGTTCTCCTGAGCAAGTAGTGTGTGTGTGTTTGGGGGGGGGCGGTCTGCATAGCCAATTGCTGTAATTCAACCTGTGATAGTCCTTAGAAGTTGCACAAGGGAAGTAGGGAATGGTTGGTTATAAAGAGACCACATGATTTTAAGAAGTATAAAATATTACAGGAATAGGAAAGATTGGTTGTACTACAAAGTGTTTGAGCACAAGATAAACAGGCACAGATTGCTAGAGTTCATTCTGCCTCCATTCTGACAGATTGGGAGTGTAATGGGAGGCTCTTTGAACTGGGCCTTGAGATGGGTGGGAATTTCGATGTGCCACACGGGGACAGAGCTACCAGTCACATACTTGGGATATCTAAGTCACTGATTAATCAGCTCAGCCTAACACACAAGAATGAGTTACCGGAACCAAAAGGAACACCTGACTTGTGGAATTCAAGCTTAAGTTGACTAGATATGCTAGTTGACATGCTTGAAAGAGAGAGCCCTGCTGAAACTGTAACCAAGTTCAGTATCAAGTGGTTGGGCAGGACAAATAGGAAGTGTCTTTCTAAGTTTCAAGTAGTTGTGTACTCTTCCCTTTGGAACATCTCCAAATAAATATCCGGAGGCTTCCCTGAGCAATGCTCGCACTTTCCTTCTCTGCTTTCATACCTGGGAGGCAGAGACTGTTCTGGTCAAGAAATATTTCAGTTTTCCTACCTTGTGTGATCTTGACTGTATACACATCTCTCTCTTTGCCTCTCCCAAACCCTCCTGCTATGTGGCTAGAAGATATTTATGCAAAGACTAATTTAGGGAAAGCCAGGGATGACCCCTAACATCACCCGGCTTTGTTTCCACTAGAAATTGACTCTCCAATCACTGTCTCCCTACTTTCTAGCATCAGAAGCTAACCCAGAGTGGTGCTCTCATTTAGGACACCCTAAACTCTGAGAGCAGTACCTAGTTTAAATCCCTGACTTGAAGAGATCCCTGTCAAATTTTCAGCAAATTGTCAGCTTTTCATGGTAAAAGACTTCCCAAACATGGACAGAATAATTACTTTCTAAGAAAAAAACAAACAAACAAACAAACAAAAAACAGTGGGTTTTGCCAAATATATAAGTTTAGACTAGAAGGAGGATTTCTACTTACACCAAGAGAACAGTTGACAAGAGTGAGATCCTATGAGTAGGATATTTAGTGAGGGAATTATTTTACCTACATAACCAGAAATAGCATGGACCTTAGTGTCTTATAGAGTAGATGAAAGTCTTATTTTAGAACGCAAATGATGGAACACTGTTGCACAGGAGAACTATTTTTGGTCCTGAGACTGGAGAGAAGTTTTTTCCCTGAGCTGTAGATGGACTTTCTATACTTACAAGTAAGCTACAAATCCACAGATGGGCAAAAACATCCACAGGGTTGCTCAGAGAGCTCAAGCCTAAGGGCAGTCGGCCACAGTGTTTACACCTTAGTGTTTTAGTAATCGTGTGTGAAGAAGCAGGTTAACAGCACTACAGGATGGCAGTTGATGAACTCTACATTAAGCTATTTTTCTTCTGTATTTCTAGTTTGTAGAGTAGACATCTCTATATAACAAATTTTAAAAGGCAAATGACAATGCTATCACTGGCATTCACACGCAACATCATTTCAGGATTTTTACAACACAGAACCAAGGGGTCAAGGTACCTACATGAAAACATGTAGTTCTCTGCTGTTCTGGTCTGACATGAGGTTATACAGATAGCATAAACAGGCATTTCTCACAGTGATCTTTTAGATGTTGATGGATGGGTACGATGGTGCATCCCCAGTGTCTTGGGAGAGATGTCTTCCACCCTGTCTAATGTTTTAGAATTGGCATCTATTGTAGGCAGAGAATTAAAAAAGAATTCTTATCTGATCTTTGATCCGTGCTGACTTGTAGTTTCTGTGCCAGGAGTTATTGACCCCCATGGAATTTTAGGGGATTTTTTTTTTTTTGTCCTCATCCGAGGACATTTTTCCATTTTTTGTACAGACAGAGTGGGAGGGAGAGAGAGGAAGAGAGAGAGAGGGAAACATCGATGTGAAAGGAACACATCGAGTGGCTGCCACCCGCACGACCAACCAGGGCCGGGGACAAACTGCAACCGAGGTACGTGCCCTTAGCGGGAACCGAACCTGGGTCTCTCCGGACCGCAGGCGGACGCTCTAACCGCTGAGCCAAACCGGCCAGGGCTAGGGGATTTTTTTTTTTACTACCTGTGATTTTCCTTTTGGGGTGAGACAGAGGAATCAGAGCCATTTGAACATTTAACGAAGAAAATCTGTTCTAAGCAGTCTCCCGTCTATCTTCACTTCTGGTCCTCCCCTTCCTCTCCCAGCTTCCTATACCAAGTGTTTGCCTGATGTAATATAAACCAGGTCCTGTCACTGGAGAGGAACTCCATTTTATCTTCCACATTCTGTACTCAAGTTGATAACCCCATGTCAAACATTCAATTACACTCCTCTAGACCAGGGAGTACAGAATCTTTGGGCTCTTTCAAAGGAAGTCTTAGGAGTTGAGTCTATTTTCACAATCTCGGTACATTTGTAGAAACTAAGATAACATCATTCCTTTTCAATAAATTACATGAGCCCTGGCTGGTTTGGTTCAGCGGTTAGAGCGTCGGCCTGTGGTCCAGAGAGACCAGGGTTCGGTTCCCGCTAAGGGCACGTACCTCGGTTGCAGTTTGTCCCCGGCCCTGGTTGGGTTGTGCGGGTGGCAGCCACTCGATGGGTCCCTTCCGCGTCGATGTTTCTCTCTCTTTCTCTCTCTCTCCCTCCCTTCCTCCCACTCTGTCTGAACAAAAGATGGAAAAGTGTCCTCGGGTGAGAGAAAAAAATAAATTAACAAAATAAATAAAATAAAATGCATGAGTCCCAGTGAGGTGGCAGGCGAGGCCGTCAAACTGTACTCACCACAGTTCTTCTCGTCGCTGCCGTCCGCACAGTCTTCGTCCCCATCGCACTTCCACAACAGCGTGATACAGCGGCCATTCGTGCACTGGAATTGGGAAGGTTCACATTTGGCTTTTCTTCCTAAAACCAGGAGGGAACACTTAGCTAAGCCTGGGCCGCAAGGGTGATAAGTTGGAGATTCAAGTTACCCAGAACCTGTGGACAGGGGTCCTCGAGGAAGGACAGCTGCAGACTCAGCAGGCTCACACATTCGAGGGGGCAGACTTGGATGGGTCTTGGGGCAGTGACTGACAGTCACTGATTCTTAGCTGGGCACTCACTATTTAGATAAGACTAGATTTCCCAGCCTCTCTGCAGCAAGGAATCACCATGGGGATAAGTTCTGGCTAATGCAATGTAAGCAGGATTGGTATATACAACTTCTAGGAAATATCCTCAAAGGGACAGGGGATCCATTTTCCTTCCCTTTATCCCTTACTGGTTCTTGGAAATTGGGCGTGGTGGCTGGAAAAGTGATCTGGGGCCCCTGCAGCCAGACCAAGAGAGGAGGAACCTAAGCTGCCCAGAGAACATGGGGCATTTTCATCTGCTCTTGACTCCTCTCTCTCATTTGTTTAAAAGTCACTTGTGTGGCTGTAATCACACAGCCAAATCCTAATCCCTTAATGGCTTTTCTGGTCCACATTCCATACTGTGATTCATGAATAATGCTCCCATTACAAGCAAAGTGAAGGAGACTTAGAAGGGGCAGCCAGGAAAGGAGAGACACAGAGGGTTGATACCACGGCTCCTCTTCTTAGAACTTGAGGTCTGATCGCAAAAACACATGTTTACAAAACGACTCTAAGATAAGATCAAACACATCAAGAAGGTACAGTTAAGAGACAAATGGAAATCATTTTTAATTTAGTGATGGGAGAGAAGCAAAGTAAGGGGGAGCCTCAGACTGGGCTTCCATTTCTTTGAACCTCAATTTTTCTATGCTCAGTGTATAGATCTTTAACTCACACAGTGATAGGAACTAATTCTTGTAAGTAGGGCACTTTGTTGTGTTTTTTTTTTTTTTTGCCTGGTGCAGGACAGCTAGCATCCAGGTGTTTCCTATCATTAGCAGGTCTGTCCTTCTGGAGGATATGATTTCTTTGAGATAAAGGGCAAAGATCCGGTTGCTTTAATGCAAATACGCTGCAAACATTCGAGAGACCCAGTGGAGCTCATGCCGATCACCAGGCAGGCCTTCCGCTTTCCTGCCGCCTTTCAGCATCTGCAGCTGTGTCATGCTCCTAGGAATAGATGCTGCAGTGACAAGCACAGACTGGAACTCTTGTGTTGTGCACACAATACTCTACTTGGCCTCCCCACTGTCAGCTACCCCACACTGTCTGGGAGACTTCTGTGCTTTGTGGCAAATTCCCAGGGAGATTAAAATTTGGTCCAACTCAGATTTACTCTATGGGTATGGTTATAGTCTTAGGGACTAAATGTATTTGTTTAAAACCTGCTCCCAGGAGTCTAGTTAAACTATGACACAGGTACAAAGCCATGTGATCCAATTGCATGTCCTATATACATTTCATATTATTCATTCATTCCACAAATATGTTATTGGGTATAAGATACCAGGAATTTAGAAGGGGAAACAGGGAGGGTACAGGTTGCTGGCAGGAAGCATCACCTGCTAGTTTTTATTCTGCTAAACCAAATATGAGGTACCTGGCTGCCTCTCGACTCTCCCCCATCATCAGTCTAGTCTCGATACATTCTCAGTATGCTCAGTGCTGGGGTACTCGTTCCAGGGGCCACTGGCTGTAGTTCTATATCCCTGCTATGTTTGAGGGCTGGGGGGGGGGGGAGGGATAAGAATTTACTTTGGCTACTTTATTTAAAAAGTAGGTAAAGGACACTTTATCATCAGAGTACACAGATATAAATATACCTGGACAGAATAGTCAGGTTATAGTTAGGATGCTGTGCAGACTGAAAGGCTCTGAATTTTTTAAAGGTTTTAGTCACCAAAGGTTGTTCAGTCAAAATGAGACAAAAACATCAACGTTGATATCTACACTGTCAAAGAGGTAACCATATATTCAGATTTGGACCGGGACTTAAAAGTAGGTGTCAAATGATGATTTTCCATTTCAGGGTCAGTTACCTGGAAGATCTTAAAAATGAGTTATCTAGAAGCTGCCTATTTTATAGACAGTCCAACTGTCCTGGGATTAAATGCAGATACAGAATATCCTAAGGCTGATGTTTGGTCCAGTACCCCCTTAAAGAAGGCCTCTGAATGTAGCTGTAACATACAAGCTGTCAACTGTAACAAATGATATTAAAATTCCGGCGATGCTGCTTCCAGGGCAGACATAAGCATTTTCTTCGTGTTTATTCCAATAGCCCGGGATGAAAAGGAGTGTAATTCCTACCTTTTCTTATTTGAGATGTTCCCACTGCCCGCAGGCTTCTGCCTGACTGTCATAAAGCTGTCTTTTCCCATAACACACGCACAACCCTCTATTAAGAAAGAGGAGTCCAGTCTGCTCCTAAATGTCCCTGCTAGTTTAAAAAGGGAGCGAGATAGGGCGGAGGTGGGTAAGGCCAGCGGGCTCTACAAAGGACCCTTTAGAGAGCGAGGCGAGTAAAGACCTTAAGCTTTATGGCCACGTCTCTTTGTTTCCGAAGTACTTTGCTTCCAGAGATTGTTACTGGGCAGAAGGGGCTCCCTAGTTCTGTTGATTCCCTGCAACCTTAAGAGCGGCAGAGCTCGGCCACCTGACGGCAACCCTGGGTTTTCTGTCCAAGTTTCAAACAGAGTCCACCTTCCACCTCTGGTGTTGAACTGTGAACGCTGCTATGAGGAGCTCAGGAGAACTGTGAGCAACGCACGAGTTAAGAAGCTTTTGGTTTCCAAAGCTTTGGGGATTACAGGCTTGTGGACGTGGACTCTATTTCCATCTGGACAGTTAAGTATCAAGTTCAGTATCGTGCTTTCATAAAGGGAACAGGATGAGCTTGAAATCATGTGCACCCGAGGTTCTTTTCATTCTTAGGCTCAGCTAAAGCCAATGATGCCTCAAAAATAAATAAATACATAAATAAACTGGAGGAGTGGAGAGCTAGGTGTTCTCTGTATATTCCAGAGTCGATCCTGCTCTGAAAGGTAAAAAGTAAGAATAAATGTGATTTTTAGTGGGTCCCCTAGGGTTTCACATGAAATGCCTTTGGGCCAACGGGGCAGTTGACTGGGAAGAAAGTCATGACAGTGGGGACCTGGGTGTTCTGCCTCTGTTTGAAGCAGGATGGCTTTCTTTTGACAGGAGCTATGGGTAAGAATTTGAAACGGGTCCTCTCGCTTTAAGAAATCAAACTGTTGGGCGAGATTTAGGTTTCCAGATAGCTCTAACACTTAGAATGAATATCCCTGCCCCTTTGGGTCAGGGGGTGGTACTGCACTTGTACCTCGCCATGCACGTGGGTATTTAAGTTTGTAATGAATGAACGCCCAGAAGTGTCAGGGATCACTCGCGCGTACTGTCCCTTACACAGATGGAATCAGACTATGCAAACTCGCTTCAGGACGCCTGTGTCCCAGGAGCCTTGCTCACCTAAGTGGTTACCGTAGCTACCCAGACATTTTGGCAGGTCACTGGCTCCAAGAAACTCAGGGTTTTTAATGCAAATAGAAGTCAGCCTGCCGTTGTCTAATTGTCCCTGCAAGGGTTACATGGAAGAACAAGAGGTAAGCTTCAGTAAAAACTGCACAGCCCTTACAACAAATACTGAGCCCTCACAGCGGGCTAACGTCTCCCTGCAGGGCTCGGAGCGGCGCCTTTGCGGGGGTGTCCAGTGGCCATGGCTGGAACATGGAGACGTTTCTGAGGATCGGGCTCAGACATGAACTGCTAGCTGCTCAGTGGGGCTCAGGTTGCCACACTGCTGGGACTGGTAGGGCCAAGTATTCAAATCTCTCCCACCCTCCCCACAACTCGAGCAGGCGGGTGTTATCATCTCCTGGAATTTCTTCAGCCCGTTTGTTTTGGCACTTCTGGGGCTGCCAAGGGCATTTATTTTTAGTAGGGCTCACTTCGGCTTGGCACTTTGATGCCAACCTTTCTATTCATAGGCGGAAACTTGTTTTTAGACCAGCAGATATCCTAGTCAGCAACGCTTTCCCACAGGGAAGGTTAGGAGGAGGAACAAAGCCGAGGGCCCCCCGAGATATCAAGCACGACAGCTGTGACCTGGCCTTCAGTCAGCCTCTGGAGCACAGGTGGGGGCCAACGTAGACTGTTTAATACTTAGGTTAATCCTCTGATTCACTGAAATAAGTGACTCTTGCAAGTCAGTTGTCAAATAGTTTTTCCATTTACATCGGATTGAGATGATCTTAAGAATCATGGACAAATAACTTCATTTCTTTTATTTGTTAGCCAAACACTGTGCCAAGACTTCACAATCCTAGATGGCCAGTGCTACTATTCCTCTTTTCTATAGCAGAAAACCTGTTCGGAGAACAGAAGTAAAGTACTTGCCCAAGAGCACTCTGGGAAGAACTAGAATTGGAACCTGGGCAGTTGGGCTGCAAATACTGTCGCTGAGCATGTATACAACCTAGAGCACCTTACTCAGGACTGCTTCTTTCTGGAATATTCTCTTGATTGATAATTTGGGCAGTAGAGTCAACTTAAATTAATCCAGAACTAGGTACTTTTTGTTATAATGACACTATTTTAACACAGCTTTATTGTTGAGATAGAGCCCTTTCCCCCTTCTCCATTTTAATTTTTTTTTTTCCTCACCAGAGGATATTTTTCCACTGATTTTCAGATAGAGTGGGAGGGAGGGACACACACACACACACACACACACACACACACAGGGGGGGGGGGAGAGAGAGAGAGAAACATCGATGTGAGAGAGACATTGACCGAAGTGCCCTTGACCGGAATCGAACCCGAGACTCTTTGGTCCACAGGTCGACGCTCTAACTGCTAAGCCAAAGCTGCCAGGGCCCCATTTTAATTTTTAAAAAATGCTGCTAGAGTATCCTCGGTGGGTCTTTTCCTAGAAGGACAACAGTGTTTGGTGCTCTTGTCAGGGACATATTGGCCAAGTCAGAGCAAAGGCCCTCCTGACTTTCTTTGGAAGTTAGTTTCTGCGGGTGGCTCTCGGGCTCTCCTTGGCATCAGAATCCCCTGGAGGGCTTATAAAACACTGGATTCTGATCTAGTGGGTCTAGGGTGCGGCCCACCCTGCATTTGTAAAGATTTTCCAGATGAGGCCGACACTGCTGGTCCCTGACCACACATTGAAACCACTGCAGGAAGGTTAGGCGGCTACAATGCTGGTCTTAAAACATGCATGAGGGTGACAACCAGACATAAAGCCTTTGTGCCCATTAGGTTGGGGAAATTGACCTAGATGCCTTAACCAGCATGCACTGTAGAAGGTTCCTCTAAAATTGGTCTTTCCCTCATGTGTCCCGTCACTTACTCTAAATCAGTACTCCAAAAATGAGACCAGATTCTTCTCCCCTGACGTTTTGCCACCAAGTCCTGGCCTGTCCAAGCCCTCGGTTCTCGCTTGGTCTAAATTTGTCTCCTGTTCGCCTGCCCCTAGGCCGCCACAGTCTGTATCCAAATCAAGATGGTGATGCAAGCAACCCAAAATGGCCCGAAGTACCAACAATGGTGTCACTTCCAGGGGTCCCACTGGCTCTAGAATTGAGTCTAGTTCATGATCTATTCCGCCCAACTTTTACCTACTAGTTACCAGCCGCCACCTGCTCAGGCCTGCGCCCTCACTGTTGCTTTGTCTTAATGTGCTTGTGTTACCTACCCCTGTTCCCTCCTCTACCAGGACTGGGTTCAGAGATCACCTCTTGAATGAGGCCCTCAGTTTCTTGCCCAGTTAGGTGTGATCTGGTTGTGTCTCCACTGTCTCCTGAGCCTGTCATCTAGCTGTCATGTACTGAGATGCTCTTACCCACCTGTTTTCATCTCTACAAAAGGACATCCCCTAACGTGGGGCCTGGAATTTATCTATGTAATTTGGGACCTGGTGTCTGACAGCTAAAGATGCTTTCAGCACTAGTGAGTATTCATGGATGCACTAGTTGATTTGCTAGTTCACCGATAAAGCTGGTCTGGGCTAGAGGCTGTCCCCAAGCATTCTTCCCAGCTTTTCTGAACTTGAAACCAAGGGTGATTGATTGTTTCACTAGAGCCAGTACTTTGAAAGACTCTAGGTTACAAAGGCCATTGTTCCCTATGCCTACGAGGGTACTTTCCTAATCTTTGTGGCACTTTATCATTTAAAGGTATACTTTCCTCACCCTTATCTGTCGGAATGACGGTGTCGATGGGGGTATGTCGGCCTCATTGCCGCATGGGAGAGAGGTTTGACACACAGGGAAAGTTAGCAGTGGCTGACTGGTTAAAGTTAGAAATTGGATGCGTGGGACCTGGTTTTACTTCTGACATGTTTAAGCACTCTTTGATAAGGTTGGTAGCAATCCATTGTGCTTGAATCCCATCACCCTTGTAAGATCACCTGTAGAGAGGGAAGCATTTCTGGCTTTGTCACATGAGAATCTAAGTTCTTGGTGACTTGGGAAAAACTTCGTAAGCTGTCACCCAGGTAGCATGTGGGAACTCCAGCCATTTTCAGCAGCTGATCCCTTCATGATCAAGTCTTAAGCACTGGATTTGCTCACTCCTATCCAGTGCTTCTATCCCATTGTGTTTCGATCACTGATTTCTTGGGTTGACTTCCTCACTAGTTTAAATGCCAGGAAGGAAGGGACCGACCACCTGGTCACAGTGTCCCCATGCCTGGTGCCATATACCACATAGTAGGTGCTCAGTAGATAGCAGTAAAATGTGTTCAAGCAGATGTACAAAGAAGGTTAGAACAAGTCAACTACCTACTTAGTGAACCTACAGATCAGTGAATAACTCCAATTATGGGAAGGCTCCTTAGGAAAACTAAAGACTAGAGGCTGTTTGTAAAATAGAAACATTATTTACTCATAGAATTTGGGGGAAGTATTAAGTTAGAGCACATGAAGTAACTTGCAAAAGTTGTCTTTCGCCAAGGTTTTATCACCTCCCTTGCTTGGTAGCTTGCAAACTCCACTCCATCCCCCGCTGCCAACATCATGTCTAGATACATAAAAGCTACTAGCCAGCAGGGCCAGTCCAGATGACCCAAGTTGATGGCAAGATCAAGCATTCTATCAGTGGTCCCATCTTATAGTTTCTGCCCTCAAAGGTATCCTTAAACACAAGGCCATGAATATCCTCCTTGCCCCCCATTCTACACCCCCCCCCAACGTGGCATCTCAGAGATACAAACTGGGCAAAGGCTTCCTAAGCAGACATGAAGCCATTTTTTATCTCTATTTTTTAGTAGAATCTGTACTTAGCCTCCCAACACCTAGCAGGCATTCTCTTGCTTAATTCAGAGCCCAAAATAGCCATCAGGCCCAGGCATTTCTAGGAAACTTCACTTGAGGGAAAAGTGTGCTAACTTTAAGGTGCCACCTGCCATCTCATTAGATCCTGCAGTGCATCTGGCAGAGCTAACCAGTGGTACTAATGATGTCTGGAATATTTTTTTTTGCAAACCAACAGAAGAGCTTAGCAAAGAGATACCTATTCAAACTGAAAAACGCACAGAGTAAAACTGAGATGATCTTTACTTACAAAGCCAGATTCTCCTAGAGCTCAGTCATACTTTGCTTTGAACTCCTCTGACAAGCTATCCTCAGATTTCCTACCTGAAAATGCTTTAGCTGGGCAAAGAAATTGTGCCTGGTCCACTTACTTCTGTTCAACAAGTACATCTATTCCATCACCTTTGCAGAAGGTGTTCTTGGACTCTGCCTTGCAAGTGCTGCAGCCTAAGTACTCTTTTGAAATTAACTTAAAGTAGAGGGAACATCTTCAGCAATTCTGAGGCTATCAACTGACCATATGGAGAGCAGCTGTTAGCCCACCCCAGAAGCTCTCCTCAGGCAGGTACATGTATCATACGCATTTTCACAGACCTTATCATCGCCCTCTGAGGCATTTAATATTTTTTAGGCTAGTGTGTGGAGGTGGCTTTCCAAAGAATGGTCAGCATCCAGAGTAAATTAAATTATGACTCAAAGTCATATAGGTGACTGTCGAGACTTGATCACGATTCCCTCTATTGAAAAGGACAGCTTTATTCACATTCTGTGAGAAACAGAAAGTGGTCTAGATATTTTATCTATATATCTGTGCTGTGCTCTGAGTCTTCCGGTCTTTGGATCAGAACCTGAAGCCATGAGGCTGGGAGCTCTCTGGTCCCTTGACCTTACGGCCATGTTCAACCCCGGGAGTTCTGGTTACGCCCTATCAATTTGACACTCCTCCCGGCAAAGGAGGGGCTTGTAACTACTTTTCATTTTTTCTAGAGTTATAAAAACTACTGAAGTGAAATGGAGTTTATGGTTATCCAGTTTTACAAAAGGCAGAAATACTTCAAACAGGCCTTCGCTTCTTTTGAGCGTGGAGGCCTCCATAATTAAAGCGCTCGGTTTTGTTGTACGAAAGTCTTAACATTTGGCAGATTTACTGAACTTGGCCACTGCATGTGCTTTAGGTATCTGGGGATTCAAGCAATACAACAAAAGAATCAAAATGACACAGGACAGGTGCATGACTAAGTGTCACATGAAGTGGCCGATGGGGCGATTTGGGGAACAAAGCTGCTCCAGACTTCAAGAAGCTGTCGCTACCAATAGGGTTTGCCTGATGACCCTCCTTAATTATTATTGTTATTATTATTATTATTATTATTATTATTATTATTTTCTTTATTGACTTTAGAGAAGGAGGAAGGGAGAGGGAGAGAGAGATCGATGAAAGAGAACATCAATTGGCTGCCTCCTGCATGCCCCCCATTGGGGATTTGGTCTACAACCTGGGCATGTGTCCTGCATGGGAATCAAACTGGCGACCTCTTGGTGCATGGGTCGATGCTTAACCTCTGAGCCACCCCGGCCGGGCTGGAGACCCTCCTTTAAAGAGCCCTGGTCACAAGCTCATTCTTTGGCTGAGATGAGAATTACAACCATTGCCACATATCCTCTTGGTGCTCCTAGATGAGCCAGGTTTATTTCCCCCTTGCCCTCCAGTCTCCTATCCCTTCAGGTCTATCCGTACTGCCATTTCACTGACCGACCCCCCAGAATAAGAAAAGTTCTGTGTACTCTTTTGCTAGTTGCTAGCCATATCTGATTAGCTCTCACAGAACCTTAGCTTTGGCCTGAACAAATACATGGTACCCAAATCCTAGTCTTGACTCTCTAGGCTGGAGGAAAATGTCCTAGAACTCCAGGGAATTTGCAATCAGGTATATTCTGCTACTAAATTTTAACTTCTCTTGTTAGCTGCTTTATTCCTTGCCAGGGTCTTAGAGATATCTTCCCTTTCCTAGAGTATTTTAGAGCAGCCTCACGAGTGTGTGTGTGTGTGTGTGTGTGTTGGGGGCAAGGGGGTGGGGGTGGCAGGGAGATTAGTGTAGAAGACCAGAGCCAGAAAGTCATGCCCTGGAGCTTTGCACTTCAGATAGGAGCCAGTCTGAGTTGGCTTGGGATCAATACCTGCCTCAGCAGATCCCTAATTCCCTCCAGTTCAGAAGGATGTGCCTCCTTTCCTTTGAAGAATTGTCTTGTCTGGGCTTCTCTGTTCATGGCATGTCTCATATTTCATAGGTGACTTAGAGGAGCGAAAGGATCCTCACCTACCTAATACAAGGTGAACGTATGGCTTCGACTAACCATTTTCAAACACTAGAATTCCTAGCATTCTATAGGATAAAGTTAACCTCCAATGTAAAGTTATGTGTTAAATTAAGAGAATTACATGTAGCAAAGAGAACAGGGAGTAAAAATGAATATTTTCTCCCACCTTCCTGGACGGTAACAGTAAGTCCTAGTATATTTTAGTCTTTTGAAATGGTGTGAAAAATATAATGCAAGTCAGGGCACTATTTCTGAAGACTGGTTTAATAAGTTAGTACTGCTCATCCATTAATGATTAATGTTGGAGTCTGAAAACTGGTACGCAAGCTTCCAGGCTCTCAGGTTTGCTTCGCATCAAAGACCATCTTCAGGACACCCTGGTGTTTCGGAGGAGTCCAGGCAGGGGGAAGCATTTGAGAGGGCACTGGGTCTCAGCCTGTCTGAGTTTCTACATTCCCTTAAAGATAACTTTGCTCCGGCTGCTCAATTGCAAGTGGGCGGAGCCATGTTGTGACCAACCTAAACGTGACCCGGCGGCCAGCCAATCACACAGGGCAGACAAGTCCGTCCCAGCTTCACACGCTCGCGACAAATGGAACCAAAGGGCAGGGGGCATTCGGAGACTTAGAACCACAAAGTATTGCCCAAGACGCTGCTTGACCACACACTTTAAAGTTGGCTCTCACTCCAGGAGACGCGTGACTGCAGGCAGGCAGGCCTCCTGAGCCAGGGACAGCGGGAGCCAGGGGCTCCGGAGCGGGTCCTTAGAACAGGG
Organism: Molossus molossus; assembly: GCF_014108415.1. Taxonomy (NCBI): domain Eukaryota; kingdom Metazoa; phylum Chordata; class Mammalia; order Chiroptera; family Molossidae; genus Molossus; species Molossus molossus. The sequence continues at coordinate 54,712,743 of NW_023425349.1, read as the reverse complement.
GCAGCTTTCTCCTAACTCTCCAGAGCGGGCGAGCAAGCCCCCGGTACCATATCAAGATCACGTCAGGAACCCGCCAGGATTCTGATCGAATCCTCCTGGAGGGGCTTCCTGTCTCTTGCTTTGAAAAGTTGTGTCCCCAAGTGGGAGAGGACAGGGCTCCCAGGCCCAGGGCGGCAGACCCTGGGGACCCGACAGTAGTCACTGCCGCCCTCCCAACAAGCCACAGCCACACGCCGGCTACTCCCTTTGATCCATTGTTTAAAATGAAGGCTAATTACAGACACTAGATTAGGACTCAATTCCTCTCGAGGAAATCTCACCGGAACAAGGATCAGCAAACTAACCTGATTAAGTCTTTGTTCCACTCCCCTCCCCCGTTGAGCTACACGGAAGACCCACGAGGTTTACAAACGCCTCGGGAGGGGTGGGAAGGGGAGAGGGGAGAAACACCTAGAGAGGAGTCCCATTTCAAGCCTCTCCCGTCCGCTAACCTGCACTCCAGAGAGACAGCCGGGTGCCGGGGGAGTCCCAGTCCGGTGCGCAGGCTGTGCACTTACCGCAGCTCCCCCGAGACGACCGGCTGCAGCCCACGGACCCTGCGCCTGCTCACGGCGGCCGGGGACTCCAGCCCTGGCAGGCACCCTGCGCCCGAGCCCCCAGAGACGCCACCCTCGCCCACCGCCCTCCGTTGAGTCCCGGGAGCGCACTCGGGGCTGCACGAACGTCTCGCCGGCCCTCTGCCTCCTTTCGAACACTCCGCCCGGCAGGGGCGACAGACCATTGTTCAATGGCTCAGAAGCCCACATTCCCCAGCCCCTGCCAAGCTGGGAGAAAAACGAGGCAAAGCCGTGGGAGGGAGTGTAAGGGAATGAAGACTAGTTCTGGCAAGGCTTTAGGACACCCCGAACCCCACTCTCCCCCAGCCCGGCTCACCGCTCTCCCTCCGTAGCAGCTACGCTGACAGCTCAGAGGCGCCACCAGGGTGGGGAGGGGGGAAAGGCGAGCAGAGCCAGACGCCTCCTAGGAGGGGGGTGGGCAAAAGGAGACCGGAGCCTTGGGGACCCCAGGTGCCCCGGCTGGGTCCGGGCAGCCCACGGAGGAGTGCGTTCTCACTTACCCGCTCCAGAGGCGTTGTTCTCCCCGGGAGCCCAGCACAGCGCCAGCAGCAGCCAGAGTGCCCAGCGCGCGGACGTGCCCATGGTGCCCGCCTGGATGGTGCCGCCGCGCTGCTGCCGTTTGCTCCGCACAACAAGTTACCAGCCTTTCCGAAAGGAGGAAGGAGTTGGGGGCAGGGAGAGAGGAGGGGGAAGGAGGAGGGGAAGGAGTTAAGGGGGGGGAGCGGGGAAGTAGAGGACACCCCCCTCTTCTACAACTTGCACAATCTCCTCCCCACCTGCCAGCCCACCCACCCACCCCCAGTATCTGCAGCAGCAGTGCAAGCTGAGCCTGTAGGCAGAAAATAATGCAGGCGCTGCAGAAGAGGGGAAGGCAGAGGAGGAGAGGGTAGGGGAGAGAAGGGGAGGGAGAGAGAAGGGGTGGGGAGTCGGGAAGCGAGGAAAGGACAGAAGAGAGAGGAGCCAGCAGCTGAGCACCCACACTGGCGGCTGCTGGAGCTCCGGGTGAGGCGCGAGGAGGGGTCAGGAAGGGGAGTGGTCAGCAGGGCAGGGGGGTGGCGGGGGGAGAGGCGGCTTCAGTCCTCCTTTCTCATGGATGCGCTGCTCTTATAAGCTCCGGCAGCCAGGTGCCTGTGCTGGGGTGTGTGAGTGTATGTGCGAGTGTGAGCGTAGGGGTGTGAGTGGCCGTAGCAGCAGCTGTGGCTGTGGCCGTGGCCGCTGCTGCCACCCGGAGTGCTCCTGGGGCCGGGCTGCTCCGTGCGTCCCCCAGGGCTCACGGGGGCCGGGGCGGCTGCTGGTTGGTTCGCACGCCGCCCTCGCCACCAATCCTTGGTGCCTGTCCTAATTTCCTGATCCAGGGAACCTGCCGGCTGCAGCAACTGTGCTCTCCCTACAGTCATTACTTACTGTACCCTCCCGGCAGCTGCCAACAGTAAATGCAGCAGTGGCGGCGGCAGCAGCCCGGCGGCAGCAGCAGTTAGCGCTGATGCAACTATTGCTGCTATTGCCACTGCCTTCCCACTATCGGGGCTCACAGCTTCCAGGGGCAACAATCATCTCTCTCCTGCGCCCCAAAGAGAGACTGGTAATGAGAGGCTGGTAGGTAGCATCTTCCTCTGGCCTCCTCTTCCCACGTGAAAGTGGTGAAGATAAGGGGATCCAAACGTTTGGGCTGCACTGATATGGGGTTTGGGATGTCTGTCTCAACTGCACGCTGAGATGCCATTTTTGCTAAAAATTAAATGTGTCTTTAAGTGTGTGAGAGTGTGGGTGAGAGCGTGCGCATTGTGGCTTGTCCTCTGTTACAGAACCAGACTAAAATAACCCGGGGAAATTGCTAGCGCAATTCTGCATTCTCTCATCAACATTAGAGTTAATTGCTAATTGCACAAAATGATAGTCTGAGGGCCTGTAATTAAAAGTTTAACCTTTTCTTGTTTGGGGGAGGGGAAACCCATAGGTTTATTCTTCTCATATAGTTTGTAATATTCAATTACATGACTCAAGGAAAGAAACAAGGGAGCAAAGGCATGACTTCTCTAAAGGATTGATTCTTGTTTTGCACCTGGCAGTACTGAGCCTATAATTTACTTTTTGTGTACTTCAGTTTTCTTACACACTTTCCCCTGCTGTGGTCTGTTAAGACACGGTGGGCACACCGAGCTATTTCATCTTCTTAAATAAAGGGTTCATATATATTTTAAAAGTTGTTTTTATTGTGAATGCTTGAACTCTGCCGACTTCTGTAGGACCAAGCTCTGGCACTGTTCTATTGTTGATATGGGACGTGGTGGGCACTACTTAACTGTATTCTCCTTGTTCTGGTTCTCCTGAGCATCTGTCAAGGCTAGTTATCAAGTGGGATGTTTGTTAGAAACTTATGGTATCCAGGAGACAGAGAGGAGAGGAAAATTCCAGGAAGACTCACTTTGGTAGGACCAGAGGATATCCAGATTGACTGATGACAAGCTCTGTGTATTGGTGGAGTCTTGCACAGCAGCTCATTTTGAGTGCTATTTTGCCCACTCTGTGTTTACATGTTTGATACAGGCCTACAGCAGCCACACATATGTTGCACGTGAAACTGATTTCAAATTTGTTTCATGCGATTTAGTAGTGAAGATGCATGCGGGTGCTGTTCACTTAATAGGTAAAACCTTAGGTGCGTGGCATCTTCAATATTCTCAGGTTCTGAAAGACTATCTGATAATGAACTGTGGCCTTAATATGAACAGTCATGTGGCTTGTTTTTAATATTTTACTCAGAAATAAATTTACATTACAATTTAAACATTGATATGGTATAATAAGACATCTTTGACAAATATATAGAATGCTTTCTTTCTCTCCAAGGAATATAAGTAAAGTGTTGGTAAATTTAGCTGTAGCTCTATGTTCAATCCTGTAGCTTAAAAAAAATATATATATATATATATGTTTTTATCAATTTCGGAGAGAGAGGAAGGTAGAGGGAGAGACTCCTGCATACCCCCTACTCAGGATCGAGCCCAAAACCTGGAATGTTCCCTGACCAGGAATCAACTGGTGACCTCTTGGTTCCTGGGAGGATGTTCAACCAACTGAGCCACACGGGCCAGGCAATCCTATAGCTTTTTTGTTGAATCAAAAAGAATAACAACTTTGGCTCCAACTCTGATAGGCTGTGTAACTTGGGAAAATCACTGTGCCTCTCTGTGCCTGGCTTTGACCTGTAAAGTGAAAAGCAAACCAATCCACATACTATCAAAGTTCTCCTTGGCCTCAAGGACCAGCTCTCTGTAAAACATTGTGGGTTTTTTATTTTTAAAAATTTTTTAAGAACAGTTTTATAAAAAGGAATGTGTTTGATTAATACAGAAAATAACTGAACGACCAAAAAGATAAATTTATCATGAGTGGAGTCTAGTATAATTGAACTAACTGGGGTTAGAGAGGTTTGACTCTGCTGGATTCAGAAGCCTCCCATTCTTCCCATAATCCACCACATTTATTTATTTGTTGAAGGAACACAAATTGAGCATCTCTGGAGAGCAGGCAGGCACTGTGCTAGGCAGTGGACATATAAAGATACTAACCCCAGGAAGTTTACTCAGGATCTGGTGGGGGAGACAGAGAAGTGGCAATTATAGTGCCCTGTGTACAAGGGATGCTCGAAGTGCTATAAGATCACAGAGGAAAAGAAGCTAATCTGGCTGGGGATGAGGGCATAAGAAAAGGCTTTCTTGAGCAGTTGTCTTCAAGCTGAGTACAGTTGTCATTTTTACCAGGCAATTCCAATTATTCTTACTGTTGGACATATGATAGAATTGTATTTCCTGGCCTCCTCGTGGTTGGGTGGGACTAAAAGATTAATTTTGGCCAATTATTTGTGAGCGGAAGTTACAGGGTGCCACTTATAGACTATAGCATTTAATCGCGTGCATGAAACCCATTCTTTTTGTCTACATGATGACAAGAAATGTTCAATGGAGGTGGCTGCTTCATTAGCCCGATGTCTGAATGAAGAACTAGCAGTTCTTTGCTGTCTACCTATCTCTGACAATGATCACATAGAGTAGAGGTCAGCAAGTGGCCAGTGGCCTGTTTTGTATGGTCTACTAATAAGAATAGTTTATATATATTTTTAAGAGTTGGAGAGAGACCGAGAAGACTATGCAACAGAAACTGTATGTTGCTCACAAAGCCTGACATATTTACCACCTCTAGAGCAAAAACCCTTTCTGACCCCTAACACAGAATGAGTGAGAAATAAACCTTTGTTTTTGTCATCTACTGAGATTTTGTTACCTCGACTTGACTTAGCATTAACCTGACTGATAACATGGAATGAAGGGGAAGGAAGGCAAAAGAGCATCAGGTAGTCAAGAAAATGCAAGGGATTCAGCATGGTTCAAGGGTGGAGATCAAGTGGATAATGCTGGGAAGTCAGGCAGAAGACAGGCAAGGACTGGATGACGTGATCTGTATGTCCTGCTAACACTTTGGACTTCAGCCTGTAGGCCATGGTGAGGACTTGTGATAAATTTGCTTTAATTTTTTAAAACATTTATTAAGTTATGCATTTACTATGGAGTAATGATATGATACTGAGAAAAAAATAAAACCATTTTTAAGAAGCCTACTTTCAATATCCTGAGATACTCACATTATTTCTTTCCTTTTAAAAATGTATTTGATGTTGTCCTCAAGTCACAGAATTGTATTGACATTATTCTAATTGGTCTAGTTATGGCGCTCTTTACTTATTTGCTTATTTGTTAATTTATTTGTGTAAATTAAAAAAAAATATACCCATGAGCCCACTACTGGAGCCCAAGAAATAGAATGTTCGCAGTAACACATCCACCAACGTGCTTCTCCACATACACGGCTCCTAGCCTTCGCCCCTGGAGGAAAGCACAGTTGTGATGGATCTGATCAGAGGCCAGACCTCCAATGTGTTTTAGGAAGTTCACTGTGTCAGTGGTAGGAAGGGTGATTTATTCGGAAAGCAGACTAGAGGAAGGACGGTTAGAGACTTTGGTGGTATGGGCACACATAAAGAAAGGAGCGGAAGAAGCTCTTATCGGCAGCCAGAAATGTTCATATAACCCCTTTATTAGTTTTCCTCCTCGGTCCTTTGGATATATTTCTTAGAACAGTGTTTTCCAAACATGCACAATCCCTAAGAATCTCTGGTCATGTCTGATGAAAGTGCAGGTTCCCAGGTTCTCCCCCAGAGATCCTGATCCCACAGGTCTACTGCAGCTGAGTCTTAGGATCAAGAAAGTCTCTTAGAGAATTCTTCTTTAATGGGGTTTTAACTGCTGTGCGGCTTTTCTTCTTAAATATGTGTATATTTATTTGTTCAATTTCTCCATAGAAAATACGAAGGTTAATGTTGGACATTTTTCTGAAATTCTGTAAACTAATAAACATTGGCAGCAGAAATAATCTTCAAACCAATTTGCTAGTTTGGAGCACTGATTAGTGTGTTTTCTTTTTTAAATTTTTTTCCCCTTATTAATTTTAGAGAGAGAGGAAGAGAGCAACAGAAACATCAATGAGAGAGAACATCAGTTGGCCACCTCCTGCATGCCCCCCACTGGGGATTAGGCCCACAACCGGGGCATGTGCCCTGACCGGGAATCCAACTCGCGACCTCTTGGTGCATGGGTCGCTGCTCAACCACTGAGCCACACCAGCCGGACTGATTAGTGTGTCTTCCAAAGTAAGAAGTGAAGTGCATTGCCCCTTTCTGGAGCTGTCCCCTTCTGAGGCAGGCCTCCATCACATCATTTTCGAATTGTGTGACAGCCCAATGGAATGAGTGGGATTTACCCCATTCTAGATTCCACGAGCAGGGCCTGATGCTCTAAACCAGTGGGTCACAAACTTGAGCTTTGGTAAGAATCACCTGGAAAGCTTGTACAGACACAGATTGTTGGACCTCATGCCAAAAGTTTCTGATTCACCAGGTCTCGAGTGGGGCCCAAGAATCTGTATATCTGACAAGTTCCCAGGTGATGCTAATGCCATTGCTCAGGGAATACACTTTGAGAACCACTCTTCTAAACCCATCAGTATAACTGCCCCCGCCTCAGCCACTGGGATTGATTCAAGAGCCTCAACCAGTCTGCCTATGGCCTTCTGGCCACACGGATTGGGTATTTCAGCCCTTAGCACATTACGCAAGTCGGCCCAATGACAGCAAAGCTCGGGGCTTTTTCTTGATTAGAAAGGCACTTTCTAAGCAGTGTGGTGTGTGGATATTAGGCCAGAAGTGTTGTAGCCATTGTGGCCCCAGGAAGGAAGCCAATTTGAATACTAGCTGACTCGTGGAAAATAGGAGTCTGAGGGAATCAGAGAAATGGCATCCAAACTTGACCTTGAAGCCCGGGTTGGCTTCTCCTGAGAGCTGCCATTCGGTAGTGCTTCTCAGTCACCTGAGCCAGTCAATTTCTTTCGTTGCTTAAGCCAATTGGGTTTGAGTTTTCTGTTACTTGCCACCTAACTGACAGAGGTGCCCTCTTGAGGATGTAGTGTGCTTAGTGGAAAACATTGGGCAAAATTCCACGTGTGGCCATCCAGTGGACGTAGCATGCCTGACCCCTCCTGGAGAGTATTCAGAAGAGGGATGCAGGCGTCAGGAAGGACTGCCTTCAACAAGTGCTTCCTTCTGCACGCTGGCAAGGCCAACTCTCTGTCCCCTCCTCACCCCCAACTCAAATACTCCAAGAGGATTTGATGGACCTTCATTGAGGATTCTGATCTAATAAGAATGTTTTTTGAAACCCCAAGTCCAAAGACCATTTTGTAGACTGCTTTTGAGCTGTTTCAGAAAGAACAATATGGCTAAACATGGGAAAGAGTTTATGGCTAGAGTGAAACTTCAAAATGGGTCAAGTATGAGGTTAGATCAGTGGTTCTCAGCTGGGAGCAGTTTTGTCCCTCAGTGAACATTTGGCAATGTCTCGAGACATTGTTAGTGTTGATGCCATGGGGTGAGGTATTCCTGGCATTTAGGGAGTAGAGGCCAGGGCTCTGCTAATCACTCCACAGTGCACAGGACAGCCCCCCACAACAAAGAATTATTTGGTCCAAAATGTCAGTGCTGCTACAGTTGAGACATGCTGATTTAGACTTATGAGAAGGCAGGTGATTTTTGTAACATGTGAGCTTTTTATCTGAAGAAGGGTAGGAGGACATTATCTGGAAGTCAGTCTGAGCGAGGGAACCACAGAAGTTTACCCAGTGGGTACAGATGTGAAAGCAGCATTGGGGCGGTGGGTCGATTCCCAGACCTGGGAGACGTAAAGCTGACCACAGTGGTTTACATTTGAACCGCAGTAGGCCCATATAGGACGCCTACATTCCAGTTGCCTTGTGAGCTCACTGGCATCCTTTGTTTTTGCCACGTGTTGTGTCTTGTTCAGCTTGTTTTTCAGAGAGGAATGAAGTGCTGGGCCACTTCTCCTTTGCTTTCCAGAAACTCTGATAATTAATCCCTATGATTTTGGCCCAAAATTTGATTACTCTCATTTGTCATGTGACTTACAGAATGTTTTGGAGTGGAGAGCTGTAATATTTAAAACACTCTTATAATAGGAATTTCTATGGATATGCAGGCTTTGTGGCCCCTTCTAGGCTAGCTAAATATAGATGCATTTTAGGACATAAGAATTTTAATTTGCAAGTTATGAGCAATGCAGGAAGTTTTCAAGTATGTGCCATTTAATCATGGAAGTTCCATTTTCAAATTTTTAGGGGTTTTGTAGAAGTGGATAGTGGATGTATCCGGTGTTTTCTTATCTGTTATGTGTGGTTTAAATTTGTATTATGCTACTGCTGGCACTACTTGAAGGGCTGAGTTTCTGAATGGATATTCTTCCTTCCAACCTGGCTCTTTGGGAAAGTTTTGTTTTAGCATCTCTAATTTGTTTTAGAAACACATTTATAAGGAGTTGCAATGCTGATAACAGCCATATCCAGAGTGAAGAGGAGAGTCCGAATTCTCAAGCCTGCTTTTAGGGTTCTCTGGTGGGGTGAAGGAGGTGCCAGTAGTTCAGAATTGTTGGAGGCTAGAGTGGCGTAAGGTGGGAGCAAAAGTGCAGAAGGTATTGGAATATTGTTTGGACTTTTATCCCATAAAGAGTTAGTAAGCCATCGAAAGGGGCAATGGGATCAGATATGTGTATTTATAAGTATGAATATCTGAGAAGGTTATTAGGTTTGTGCAGGGTCCAGGTGGTACCTACAAGCCTTCATGTATTAAATGAATGAAGAGAGGCAGTGTAGGTTAATGGTTAGGAGAGAAGGTGCTGTCCCTATGTTCATTGAAGCATTATTTACAGTAGCCAAGATATGGAAGCAACCCAAGTGCCCATCAATAGATAAGAGGACAAAAGAACACCTTAATATATATATATTCATATATAAAATATATAAAAAAATATATATAATATATATATATATATATATATATATATATATATATATATATATACTACTTGGCCATAAAAAATAATGAAATCTTACCATTTGTGACAGCATGGATGGACCTAGAGGGTATTATGCTCAGTGAAATAAGTAAGACATAGAAGGACAAATATATGATTTCACTCATATGTGGAATTTAAAGAACAAAATAAATGAACAAACACAGTTGAAACAAACTCGAAGATAGAAATGACAAACTGATGGTTGCCAGAGGGGAGGAGGTTTGAGGGACTGGGTGAAAAAGGTAAAGGGATAAGAAGTACAATTTGGTAGTTACGTAATAGTCACAGGGATATAAAGTATAGCATAGGGAATATAGTCAATAATATTGTAATAACTATGTATGATGCCAGGTGGTTACTGAAAATATTGGGGGAACACTTTGTAAAGTATATGACTGTCTAACCACTATGCTGTCCACCTGAAGCTAATACAAAGTAATATTAAATTTACACTGCAATTAAGAAATAAAATTAAATAAAAGGAGAGAGAGAGAAGGTGATGGAGCTAGTCTTCCTGGATTCAAAGCCTGGCCTCTTCACTTAATAATTGTGAAATTTCAGGCACGTTATTTAACCTCTCTCTATGCCTCAGTTTTTTCATCTGCAAAATGATCAGAAGTGCATGCTCTTCTAATGAGAATTTAATGCGTTCATACCAGTAACAATGCCTGGCATACAACAAATGCTCAGGAATTGTTAGCTCCTGTTCTTAATAACAATGACATCTGTTGTTGTGTTATCAGTGGGCACCATATTAAAAACAAGCAAAGTGTTTGCAGGTGTGGGCCCAGGATTAAAAAAAAACAACAACAAAGACAGTGGTTCTGTATTGGCCTGCAGATTAAATTTCCTAGGAGGGCTTTTAAGACTCTCAACACTGGCCTGGCGGGTGTGGCTCAGTGGACTGAGCATCACCCCATGGACTAAGAGTTCCAGTTTGATTCCCAATCAGGGCACATGCCCGTGTTGCGGACTCAATCCCCAGTAGGGGGTTTGAAGGAAGCAGCTGATTAATGTTTCTCTTTCTCTCTCTCTAAAAAATCAATAAAAACATATTTTTTAAAAAAGACGATCAACACTGTAGTTCTCTGACCAATTCAATGACAATGACTAAAAATGGGGCTTGTGTGTGAGCATTTTTAAGCTTCCCAGGTGATTTACATTCTACTGTGATCCACTAGGTGTTGAGTCTGAAGCCCTGGGCAGGATAGAGAAGGAAAGCCATGTGGGAAGGTGAGATGGACTTCACCCTTTGGGGGATGGGCGTTGTGGTGGCTGCTGCAGAAGAATCAAGAACAACCCCCCCCCCCCCCCCCGCCAATGTTCCAGAATGTCTCTGCTTCCTTGCTCTGTGGCTCCTGCCCCTGGCCCAGCATCCCAAATCCAGCTGGATTTCTCCGCTGTAAGAGAGCCAAGGACTGTGGGTGGTCAGAGGCTCTGCACAGCCAGACTGTAAAGATCCCAGCTGGCGGCTACCTATCAGCGATGGATTACATCTCACCAATCTCATGTCTTTACAGATCAATCTAGCGTCAAGGGCTGGTTGACCACCTTCCGTGGGACCAGCCGTCTGCCAGGTGACTGGAGGGCAGCAACTAGATAGCAATGTGGTTGCTGTTGGAGAGGGAGTTGTTATTGCTTTGTTTGCTTTTTCTATAGGAGCCAAAATCAGGCTTGTTAAGTGGTAATTGACAGTCCTTTCTTCTAAGTAAGTTTTCTCTAGGATTTGCTGCCAATAGGAAGTGTATTATTCCTCAGAGCACTATAGCATTCATTTATCGAGTGCCCACTCAATTATGAGGCATGACAGAGTTTGCCATCTAAAAGAGGAAGGACCACTTAATGATTCCTAGAGTCAGAAGTTGGGAATAAATGGATAGACAGATCAAAGAGTTAAGGGGATTTCATTGTAACTGGAGAAGCACTTTTAGCAGGAGCTGGGTCTTCCACGGCAACCTTAAAGGAGCCCTCGGATCAGTTGTGTGGGAGAGAAAGTATGGTTTTTCATATAAAGGAGTAGTGGTTTTAGCTGATCATCTGATAGGACGACAAAGGGCAGGTTGTGCTTTTGCTAAACTGTGGTGGCAACAGACTTAAACCCTGGTAGAACCTGGAATTCTGTTTTGGGATCTAAAGGATTATTTCTCCCACTCCAGCAGAAACCAAACTCTCCCAGACAGTGTGTTTATCATAGCTGTTTTCTGGGTCTGATAGTTTTTCTGGATGGGCAATTCTGGCACGTGAGGGAAATAAAAAGTTTCACCCTTTGGGAGAGGCTTCCTTCTAGAGTTGAAGGATAATTCATGGTTATTGTCCCAAAATGAAGGACAATTGATGCTTAATGACTCAAATGAGCCCTTCTTCCTAAGTTGTTTAGGATTTGCTTCGGGAAGAAGATACCAGAAGTCCATTTGGAGGCACAGATTAGAGGTTTTTCATAGATGTGGAGAGGTGGAAGGGATTGGGACTCCGATGGGGGAGTCTGAGAACTGAGACATGCCAACATCACCAATATCCTTTGAAGTCAGAATTTACTTTTTTCCTGCTCTAAGAAGTAAGCACTTTGAGGGCAAAAGCGATGGTTTAAGTATTTGTTGGGCCTGCGGTGTGTGTAAAGTTGAATCAGAACATACGAACAGATATTGTAATCAGGTTCTTTTGGTGAACATGTGAAAGGGCCCTTCTGGGAATAAATGGCTGCAAGGAGGATGGGTCATTGTTTAGTTTTCTCTTTACAGTCTTTCATTTCTCTTTTCCTCCCCTTCTCCAGTCACTCCCAGAGTAATCAAAGAAGCCTTGGTCAGTGTATCTCAGTTGGTCGAGCGTAGTCCTGTGCACAAGAGAGGTTAATGGTTCAATTCCGTCAGGGCACATGCCCAGGTTTCGGGCTTGATCGCCGGTCAGGAATTGATGTTTCTCTCTCACATCAATGTTTCTCTCTCTCTCTCTCTCTCTCTCTCTCTCTCTCCTTTTCTGTCTCTCTAAAAAAACCAATAAAAACATATATATATATATATATATATATATATATTTAAAAAGAAAGAACAAAGAAGTGAGGGAGAGAGCACTGGCTGGCACAAGAACTATTCAAAATACTCAACAAAAACATTTATGAAGGTCATTCATGGAAGATCTTCTCTTCCTTTTCTAGTGGCTCCACTGAGCTCACCTGGCTAAAGAGGCAGTTTTTAAAATGTGAAACCAAAAAAATAACGATGGCTATATCTTACGTAGTGTGAGAGGGGTGCTGTGGGTTTTTGCATTGCCTTTCTGCTGAGGAGGTTCAGAGTGCCCTCCAAACACGCCACCTCGACTCCCTGGGTGCAGACCGGTCTGACTCCCAGGAGAACAACCCTCTGCAGCTGTCTGGAGGAGCCCACGCAGAGCTCAGTGTCCTTACTGGGATTAAGCCAATGTCCCAGAGTGTTTGAGTTCTCAGTCCTACACATGAAAAGATGGTTGTTAACGCTAAGCATGGCTAGAGGAGAGCTAAGTGAGGTCTCTTTGTGAATTCTATGTCTCATGCTTTAAAAGGTAAATTTTGGTAGTTTCTTATTCTTTTCTCCCAAAGGGCCATGCTTAGAGCTGGCCTCCATCTAGCATGATTTTGTTCGTTTGTTTGGTTTAGAGCAGGGCAAAAATAAAATGATAGAACAAAACAAGGGACACCGTGTAGCATTTGTGTTATTAAGACAATACCAAGCTGGCCCATCTCAGGTAAAACCTGGACTCATAGATACAATTCCTTGAAGAGAGAAATGAAGCATTCTCTCTCCCTGTTGGATTAGGACCTTATGGCAGAGTGCAGCAGTTAGAAATTTTGTTAATAACTCGAAGGGGAAAAAAGCAGGAGTTGGAGATGTCTTTGCAAAGAAATTTAAATCACATCCAATTAAGTTGCTTATTTATTTATTTATTTATTTATTTATTTATTTATTTATTTATTTATTTCTCCTTCATTCCACCTGCCTCTGTCTGCTCTCTCAAAAAATTCTCAGGAGGACCTCGCCAGGTGGCTCAGTTGGTTGGAGCATCATCCCGTACACCGAAAAGCTGTGAGTTCTATCCTGGTCAGGGCACGTACCTAGGTTGTGGGTTTGATCCCTTGTCAAGGCACATATGGGAGGCAACCAGTCAATGTTTCTCTTTCTTTTTTTTTTTTTTATCCTCATCCGAGGACATTTTTCCATTTTTTGTACAGAGAGAGTGGGAGGGAGAGAGAGGAAGAGAGAGAGAGGGAAACATTGATGTGAAAGGGACACATCAAGTGGCTGCCACCAGCACTACCAACCAGGGCCAGGGACAACCGAGGTATGTGCCCTTAGCGGGAACCGAACCCGGGTCTCTCCGGACCGCAGGCGCATGCTCTAACCACTGAGCAAACCGGCCAGGGCCAACGTTTCTCTTTCTCTCTCTTCCTTCCTCTCTCGCTAAAAAATCAATAAAAACATATCCTTGGGTAAGAATTTAAAAAAATAAAATCTTAAGAGGTTCTGCCCATGGAAAAAAATGAACAGGAAATGAAGAGAAATAAAACTGTGCCTGTAGATCTAATATCATTTCTTCAAATCACGTTTACTTCAGGGGAAGAGTGACTGGAGAAATTGTCGGAAATATTGCAACAAGGATTATTTCGAAATTGAAGATGAAAACAGGAACTATTTATCATCAGGTCAAATTCTCTTCCCATTTCCTTTGACTCTGATATGAATTGGCTTCAGTTTACGTATTTCCACTGACAGGTCTGATACCCTGTCAAATAGAGTGGCTGTTCCATTAGAATCTTTATTTTCTTAATCACCCAAGTATCTCTGGAAGGGAATGTTACTGGCCCTTTAAATCTTGCTCGAGATAAACACTTGTGTCTGGATTTAACACTGTGTGCATTGGGTTGACACTCACAGCTGCGAATCGACTATGCCTTTCCATGTGGTTATCTAGATATTTTTGAGGGTTCTTTGTGTTTCTCTCCCAAAATAATCCCTTGTTAATTTTTAAGAGTATCTTTTTGGGGGTGTGGTGGGAATCCTTGATTTATTTGAATGAATAAGAGATAGCAGTGATTTGTGTCATTTATATATAACTGTACTGCCAAACCCATCTTCTCAGCTTTCCATTGTACACATTGCTCTTGCTGAGAAATGTCCACTGTCCTTCCTTAAGGCTAAACCCTTAGTGTGGACACTGGGAGCCTCCTGCCCGCACCCATCTCCGCGAGTTTGTCACACCCTCTTCCTACCCACAACCCCCTGCTGCAGTCACGTGGTTTCTCACAGCTTACCTTTGAGCTGGTGTCGTGTGTGTGTTTGTGTGTGTGTGTGTGTGGGGTCTATGAAATTGTTGCCATGATATACATGTTGTCACATCCAGTAAGGTTGGGGATCATAAAACATGACTGTTTGCCATGCAATGTTGCCTTCCTGTTGTCGTTTTGAATTTTTTAAGGCTCTGCCCAGACTGTCGACTGCATTGACATTCCTATAATTTTTGGAATCACAACAATTTTTGGGAGCTCACACTACATCCAGCATACACACACTTCAAGGGCTCTCTCAGTGATTAATGAGAACAATCTGTACCCAGCCTGTACTGACTGGACCTTCTTTAACCCACTGAAATTCCTGCTGGAATCAGAGCTCAGACTCAGAGTGTTGGAAGCCTTCAGAAAGTCTGTCCTTGGGAGCACGTGGCATGGCCGCCCATGGATGTGACAGCACTGGAATCCTTGTGTAAGTTGGCAGCATAGAGTCTGGAGCTGGACGCAAGAGAAACCTACCTTGTACTAAAGTTGCTCCATGGAAAGAAGTTGATAGTGGGATTCCACTGTGTGTGATTTAACCACTGAGTAGCATCTGTGGTGCTGGTTGACTGATGGAGATGATGCAGAATAAGCACCATTGTTAAGGTATACACTCTGATGTGTGACTGGTGGAGCACGTCTGTCCCATGCACGCAGCCTGGGGATGCTCCCAGCCGTGGTAGCCAGCACTGGTTTCTTTCTGGGTCCCGGCAGCCCACAGCCTTTCTCACTCACAGTGCTGCGTGCAGCTCCCAGATCCGGGTGAGTTCTGAGAGGTGCTCAGATAGCCACTCCACTGGGACCTGGCACGTTCTCCCACAGTTCAGGGGTGTCCATGTTTGATAAGGGAAGGGCAGAATGGCCCTTGTCCAAGCAATAGGGGATTTCAGAGAAGAGAGACTTGGCTCCTGCTGTGTTAAGGAACTCATACTAAAGAGTGGCGCTCTTGATACTTCCTGCTCCCCAGCCTCTGCGGGACCTTTGAGTTTAGGAGCACAGGGGATAATAAGCAGCCGGGTTTGCTCATTCCAGTAGGATGTTTGCAGCCCCTAGCTATACTTCTAAGGTACCTGGACATGCCCCATTAATCAACAGCTGAGCAAGTAACAGGTGGGAGTTTGGGTGTGAGAGTGTGTGTGTGTTAGGAGAATGTCTGGCCCCTACCGGTGATAAAATACTGTCCAAATTGTAAATAATATCCTCACTGCTTGTCTAGAGGGTGTTGCTAGTTACCTTGTTTCAGAAGGAAAGAATACATTTTCAAAGGGGTGTTGTAGAAGGGGCTTGTTTGACTCTGGGATGGTTTGCAACATTTTCCATTGTCATCACTTTATTTTTTTTAATTAATTAATTTTTGTTACAGATGTTTCTCTCCCCCCATCCCACTGATTCCCTCCTCCCCCTCTCTCCCCGCCCTGTCCCCAGCTTAGTTGTCTATGTCCATTGTTCATGCACCATTGTCATCACTTTAATGTTATGTGACCAGTGCCGGCATTCGGGTTCTGACGCTGGGAGTTGAGTCTAGGCTCTGCTACTCACAAGCTCTGTATCCTTGCGAAAGTGCCTTACTTCCTCCTGCGCCTCACTTTCTTCATATGGGTAAGGAGATAGTTCTCCTATCTCTTACCTGACAGCATTTTATCTGGCTTCAAAGAGAGTGTACATATAAGTGGTTGGCAGTGCTTTTCATGAAGTATCCAGTGAGGTTTCTGCTGTGACTGTGTATCGATAGTCAAAACCTAAAATGATAGAAAGGAGAGGGTGGGGTAAGTAAATGTGCAGAAGGACTTTAGTGACACACCTGGGAAGGAAGGGACCCAAGTCTCGTTCCCCGACCTTGGAGTCTCAGGTTACAGAACCCTTCAGGACAGACGGGCGACCCACTACTTCAGGAGCATTAGAGGCCTCTGTGAAATCACTCAGGACAGAAAGATGTCCTGGATGTTGCCTCGTTCCAAAAAAGCCAAGGACTCAGCCTTGAGCCAAAGGCTTGGGTGGGTGAATCTAAAGAAATGCAGTTGGGAGCCCAAGTCACTTTTTACATGGGGCACCCTCCATTGAGATGACACTAACCAAAAGACCGACGTGGCTTAGATGGGAGTCTTTACTCTGTTTAGTGGGAGAGTAGAGGGCTTCTCAACCCTATGAGTTGCCCCCTTCACATAAAAATGTCTTAAAATGGCCCGGCTGGTGTGGCTCAGTGGTTGATCATTGAACCACTGAGAGGTCGTCAGTTCGATTCCCGGTCAAGTCACATGCCCAGGTTGTGGGCCAAACTCCCAGTGGAGGGCAGGCAGGTGGCAGCTAATCAATGTTTCTCTCTCTCTCTCTCTCACTTCCTTTCTCTCTAAAAATAAATAAAGAAAAAAAATACTTAAAAAATGAAAGGTAATGTCTTAAAATGCCCCTCTCCTATCCTGAAATGAAAATCATAAATAATATCACCTACATATATAATCTGTAAAAATGATCAAAATAATGCCCTACAAATTATATAAAGGAAAAAGGAATGGAGAGCACTTTGTGGTAAAGCAGCACGGCCCCCCGCACCGGGAGGCACGATGCAGCCATCGGAGGTCGCACGCGCAGAAGCTCTGTGAGCACAGTGGTACACAGGCCTGTGGGCCGGAGCCTCGCTGCCCCGTGGTGGGCTGTGCGGTGGGCTTTCTGAGATGGGGAGCCACAGCGAGTGACCCTCCGAATAAAGTCAGCAGCATCTTCCCTTCACTGGACCCAGCAGCTGCCTCCCTGGAAAGCTTGCTGTGTGGTAAAACCACGCAAGAGACTTGATGCTTCTGTGTGAAGCAGAATCGGGATATAGGCTCAGATCATTATTATAAACAGGGGAGGAACCCTTCATGCCTGCTGGTCCCTGGCCCTGACCACTAAAAGCCAGCAACATACCTACAGTCATTGTGACAACCAAAATGTGCCCTCTAGTTCCACAACCCCCTCTGGAGGGGGCACCATGGCCCTGGAGAAGCACTAGGGCAGAGGCCCAGCCTCACCTATACTGTTCTGGAACAGCTGGAAGGGACCATGGCTTCGGGGAAGGCAGTCACAGCTGCAGAAGACCTTTGTGAACTTCATGGGACCCCAGGTATGTGAGCCAACTGGGGCTGCCATAAAAGAACCCCACGAACTGGATGGCTTACACACCAGGAACTTATTTCTCAGTTCTGGAAGCTGGTGATTCCAAGATTAAGGTGGCAGCTGATTCGGTCCCTGGTGAGGGCTCTCTTCCTGGCTGCTAGATGGCTGCCTTCTCGCTGTGTCCTATGTGGCAGAGAGCGCTCTGTTCTCCCTTTCTCTTCTAGGACAGCAGTGCCATCACGGAAGCCCCACCCTCGTGTCCTCATCTAGACCTAGTTGTTCCCCAAGGTGTCTCCTCAAGGATTCAACATGTGAGCTTTTTGGGAGGAAACAAACATTCAGTTTTCCAAGGCAGCCATCCCCTGTTGGAAACTACTGTGATCATGTGGGGTCAGGGAGCACATCTGAGTTCTGGCTCTACAGTCTAACTGGGGGTGAGGACTAGCAAACCCTTTGTCCATGAGGACACACTGGGGGAGGTTTCAGATCTACTGACGTGGGAAGACCCTGGGAAGAGAACTTAGAGTTTTTGCTCCTCTGGACAAGTAGAGTTCCAATCAAGTCATGTTTAGGAGCATGTATCTGAGAGTTGGACAAATCTGGGTTTGAGTACTGTTTCTGTCATCTGGTAGCTAGCTCTGTGACCCTGGACAAGTTACTCAGAGGTCTGAACCTCAACACAAAAATGTGACTAGCCTTACTTGGAAGACTGGCAATGAGGAGTGAGGAGATCTTTCATCAAGAGCTTTGCAGGGTGACAGGCACACTGTAAGAAGTCATTCCATTTGGTACTGTTGCTCTTGGTAATACAGTCATCCTTTGAGGGCTTAGTTTTGTGGGGGAGGGCATTAGTCACGACTGAGGATACACAGAACAACCCTGTGACAAGGTATAGCTCTATTTCAGCCAAAAGGGATAGAAGTTTTTCTAGAAAGTAATTTCGGGGAGAAAATAAGCCAACTCTGAATCATATTCAATGGCATGTTTTAAACATGAAAGCAAACATCTTCCTTCTGGCCCTTAATTCTTAAGGGTATTTCCTCTTAATATTTTATACTGAGTCCCAAAGGACCTCTGAGTAGCTAAGGAATTATGACCATCACAGTAATCTTTATACAACTGGAGGTCTATTCAATGGCTGCCATGAAATTACGGGTTTGCCATCTTATCTTGGGCTCTCCTCAGCTAAACAGTGTGAGCACCTAGTACGACTCTGCGTGGAAGGGACCTGGAGCAGAAATTCATGCGATTCTTCCTAACCTACACTCTTTTCCTAAAAGGTGAATATTAATGTGTGTTTATGCTCATGCACACAAGCAACCCACACTCTTGTACACACACACTTCCCTGGAACCAACCACAGAGAAAAACTGTTTGAATGTATTTTATGAAACCATTTCTTAGCTCAAAAATTCTTAAAGAGATCCAGCCTTCTTATGGAAAACAGCCCAGGTTTCTGAGAGGAAATTTCGAAGGTTGGAGGAGTAGTCTCCTTTCCCTTTATCAGTGTCATTATGCCAAAGGAGATGCTGGCTGTGTTCTCAGAGGGGTGAAGGGGTGAAGGGGAGTTCTGATCACAGGCTCTCATCGATCCAGGGGCGCTTCTTCAAATATGTTTTCTTTTATAAAATCAACACGGGTTCTTTAAAAAACAAAAACAAAAAACTGTCTTGTTTCCTAAAGACTTTAAGACAAATTAAATGACAAGAATACAAAATGTAACGAGGACAAAGGGGAAAGAGAAATGAGGCAAAGTTGGGCGTAGAAGATGTTCGCCTGTGGGACGGAACGTTGGCTTTGGGCTTCCCAGGGACCAGGGCAAAGAGGAAAATCTCATTTGGTTACATAATTTTTAAAAATGAAGTTTCTTAGGATGAGCTCGCTTGTCCCTGGCACCGAGAACAGCAGTACGTTTTCTCACGGACATTCATAACGAGGACGTTTTTGAGCTTTGATGATTCATTTCCTCCAAGGCCCCTCCGTGACTGCTACTGAATTATATGGGGTTGCTCTATAGAACATCCCTCAGTGTTGGCATTTTGCCACAGTACCATTCTACGGGGTAGAGATAGAACCTCCAGGCAATTTTCCATTTGTACTATCGATTTTCAACTGAACTTTTGCAAAAATGTTGAGCAGCAAAGAGTTAGAGGTCAGCTTTGATAAGTACCTGGACTGTGGCTCTTTGGAAAAGGGAAGGTGCGGAGCCACGGGCTTGAAACAGTGTCACAAGCTGGGGCAGAAATGACATTCCTCTATAAACATGAAAACGCGACCCAAAGGTACGGAGGCTGAGCGAGAAGGCCACCCACCTGTGCGTGTGGGGGCAAGTGCATCAAAGAAGACGTAAAAAACTTGGGGGAAAGGGAAGAAAAAAGTGAATGATAATTTTTTTTACAAGGCAGCGATTTTCAACTGGTGTGCTGCACAAATTTTTAAAACATGCACTACCTGACTACTTAGGGACACTGACATCTTTTCCCTTAGATTGTGAAATTTTAAAAATGATTAAAGCTAACACAAAATAGCTGCCTGGTGTGAATGAATCAAAATTATGCCTATTTTTTTTTTTTTTTAGATTGGTAAAAAATATATATTTTTTGGTGTGACACAGAACATTAGTAATTAGTTTATGTGTGCCATGAGATGAAAAAGGATGAAAATAGCTACTGTAAGGTAACTGCTATTAATGTCTTTTTTAATCCTCACCCAGGGACACTTTTCCATTCATCTTCAGATAGAGTGGAAGGGAGGAAGGGGGAGAGAGAGAGAGAGAGAGAGAGAGAGAGAGAGAGAGAGAGAGAGGAAAAAGAGGGGGGGGAGAGAGAGAGAGACATCGATGTGAGAGACATCGATTGGTTGCCTCCAGCAAGACCCTGACCAAGGCTGGAGACCAAAGTGCAACCGAGGTACATGCCTTTGACTTTTTGGTCTGTGGGCTGACGCTCTAACCCCTGAGCCAAACCAACCAGGGCAATTAACCCTTTTGTATACTTCCTTCCTTTTCCTGCTAGTAAGTAAAGTTAACACAGTCATGGTTTGCATACAACTTTATATCATCTTCCTTTAAGCAGCATGAAATGAACTAATGCATTTTGTATTGTTTGGGGTGGGGGTGCTGTGACAGAATTCCCACCATGCCTGTAGCCGTGAGTGTGTACATAACCACATGCCATGAATGCACAATGTTTTTTGAAAAAATAAGACAAGAGGCTGTTTAAATAGATTGGTGAGCAGTAAAGAGGCCAGAGGGATTGTGGACGGAGGGATAGTGAGATCTGAGTGTGGGGAGGAGTATAACAGACACTGAGAATCAGAAGGAGAAATGGCTGTGAGACCATAAGCCCCTTGAGGATTTAGAGCTCTTTGGGGCTCCCCACTGAATGTGGGGTTCAGATTTTTATTTCATGTGTTTTGCAAATTGAAATGAGTGCCCCGTCTATAATGTTTTTTTTTTTTTCTTAAATATAAGCATGAATAAGATCTGCCTTTTCATGAAAAGAGGTGAAAATAGAACAGTAGATGGATCAAATAACATGATACTACATTTGGCTAGTTTTTTTCTCTTTTAAAGTAGTTTTTCCAGAAATTGACCCAAGACAATATGCTTAATTAATATTTGACAAAGGTGGCAAGAGCATACAGTGGAGTCAAGACAGCCTGTTCAATAAATGGTGTTGGGAAAGTTGGACAGCTACCTGCAAAAAAAATGAAGCTAGACTACCAACTTACACCATACACAATAAACTCAAAATGGATAAAAGTCTTAAATGTAACTTGTGAATATCCATAAAAATTCTAGAAGAAAATGTAGGCAACAAAATTTCAGACATCATATGCGGCAGAATTTTCACTGATACGACACCCAAGGCAACAGAAACAAAGGAAAAAATGAACACATGGGACTACATCCACTAAAAAGCTTCTGCACAGCAAAAGAAACAATCATCAAATTGGAAAGGGAACCCACTATATGGGAGCCCATAATTGCCAATGATGCATCAGATAAGGGATTAATTTCCAAAATATATAGAGTGCTCATACAACTCAACAAAAGGAAGACAAAGAACCCAATTAAAAAAATGGGCAGGGGACCTAAATAGACACCTTACCAATAGGACATACAAATGGCCAAGAGACATATGAAAAAATGCTCAACGTCACTAATCATCAGAGAGATGCAAATTAAAAGAACTATGGTATCACTTCATAACTGTCAGAATGACCGCCATCAACAAATCATCAAACAAGTGTTGGCAAGGGTGTGGAGAAAAGGGGACTCTAGTGCACTGCTGGTGGGAATGCAGACTGGTGCAGCCACTATGAAAAACACTGTGGTGTTACCTCAAAAAGTTAAAAATTGAACTGCCATTTGATCCAGTGATCCCACTTCTAGGAATATACCCTAAGAAGCCTGAAACACCAATCAGAAAGAAAATATGTACCCCCATGTTCATAGCAGCACTATTTACAATAGCTAAGATCTAGAAACAGCCCAAGTGTCCATCAGTAGGTGAGTGGATAAAAAAGCAGTGGTACATATACACAATGGAGTACTATGCAGCTGTAAGAAAGAAAGATCTCTTATCCTTTGAGATGACTTAGAGGGACCTGGAGAATATTATGCTAAGTGAAACAAGTCAAGCAGCGAAAGACAAATATCACATGATCTCACTTATTTGTGGAATATAATGAACTAAACAAACTAATGAACAAAATTGACCCAGAGACATAAAGGTAGGGTACAGACTGACAAACCTCAGAAGAGGGATTGTTGTGGGGGAGAGATAAACCACAGAATTTATATACATGTACGCATAACCAATGGACATAGACAACAAAGCTGGGGATGGGGTCGGAGGGATGGGGAGGAGAGTGTCAATGGGGGAAAAAAGGAGAAACATCTGTAACAAAAACAAATTAATAAAAAAATAAAAAATAAATTGTTTTTCCAGCAGTTCCTTTTTTTATGGTTAAGAATTTTTCTTCTTTGCGGCGTGGCGGTGTGTGTGTGTGTAAAAAACTCTCTCTCTTTTTTTTATTATTATTATAGAGGGAAACCCTAGCATTTACAATCAAACTAGTCCCCATATGCAAACATTTCCCAATAATCCACTGTTCACTTTTGTGTTTTTCCCAGAAATAAAATGCAGAAATACAATCACAAATTCATTGAAGTCGTGTCTCGAATGACCTCTAAGTCTGACATTCCGCCGCTGACCTTGCACAGACCTCCTGTCCCCTCGTTGCTTTGCTGAGAAACGCGCACTTTCTTCTTCCTTCCTCTGAACTGCCTTCTGTCAGGAAGGGATGCGTAAGTACATTTCCTTACACTGCGGGCCTTTTCTGCTGGCCAGATGCTGTGGTCAAATTCCACCTCCCCCAGGGACTGAAATGTGACTGTCCAGTGAGAAGGGTAACCTTTGTGTTCTTAGTCATATGTGGCTTAGAGAAGCGAGTCCCCCTGCCCATGACTGTTTGTTCTCTGACAGGTTAAGAAGACGGGGGAGGGGATCAGTCCGTAGGTTGTCTCAGACGGTCCCTTTTGTAGTAAGACTACATTTTTCCTGAGGAAATTCAGCCAAATGCGACTTTAACCATCTAGAATCTTCCTTTCCCAATAAACGAGAGTAAGTATCTGAAAAGACACAATGAAATTAGAACCTTTTGACTGATTTAATTAAGCAGCTGGGATTAATGAGCGGCTGTATCTTGCCGGCAGTATGATTCCTCGGCCACTACCTAGAATTCAGTTAATGAAAAGAAACAATCGATACATGTTTGGAATTTCATCGCCTCTCCGACGCTGAAAATTTTATAAGCTGCCAGTTTTACTACTGGATGGGAAAGTCTTATAAGAATGAAAACTGCAGCTTGCTTTTTTCCTATCAAAAGGGAATGCATTTTTGTGCTTTTAGCACAACAGGTCGGCAATCCCCAGGAGGTAGGTTGACTGGCCAGGCTTCTGTTTCAGAATAAATGTAATACAGGTCTGCATCATAAAGAAGATCAATTTCCTGACAAATAGATTCAGAATTTCGCTGTGAAGCGGATTCTCTTTTCTCGCCGGCTTCTATTTTAGCGTCGGAGAAACACTGTGAGGCGACATGAGTGAATTCGCAATGTGTGATGAGAGGTTTGGAAGATGACCGGGCCCTGGAGTTCTGCGAACATCAGTGAAAGTCACATCATTCTGTTCTCTCTTTTGACATCTTGGGTTGGTCCTAGAAGGACTTCTCTGGTCTTTCCCCGGATCCTGAGCATTTCTGTCTCTGTTCGTGGCTTCTAGAACTTTCATTCTTCCCTTAGTTTAGGTACTTGTAAGTACCTCTGTAGAGCTGAGTATTAGTTTACTACCGGGATCACTGACAGCCTCTGGGAGGCTTTCAACGTGAATGACTCCTCCTCCCCCTCCCACTCCCATGAACCCCCTGCTTCCTCTCCCTTCTCCCTCTAGGCCTGTCTCTCTCTCTTCTAGCCCCCCCCCCCCTTCCTCTCAGCATGTTCTGGGTTTCTTCTTTCTGTTTTGATACATTAAAAATATAGAAAAGTACAGACAATAATATAACAAAATGTATTTCCACTATGCAAAATTCATAATCAACACTTCAAATTTCAAATTTGATTTTTTAAAATGAAATAAAACCTTACGGATAAAATTAAAGTCCTTTGATGACCTTGACCCACATTTTTCCTTGCTCTTCCTAGAGGGTGACCCCCATCAAGTGTGTATTCACTTTTTTGTCTGTGTGGCCATGGCAGCTGGAGCCGCAGCAGGCTGTCCTCTTGCTCCGGGTCATTGCTTTATTACCTGTCGATGGGGCTGTACAGGTGGGGGCTGTACAGGTGGGGGCTGTGGGTATCCAGAAGCAAACTTAATAAATATCCACTCTTACCCAAACTGTGTGGGAGAATAAGCAGACTGAGTGGCCTTTGGGATCAGCCTGCGAGGAAGAATTAGGTGCAGGAGACTTCAGCTGATGCAGCCAGGTCCTTTCAAGCCACAGGACCTATTCTGGTTGGAGTTCTGGCTGCCTGGCCTCCCATCTGAATAAGCAGCGAGGCCCTTGGTGACTGCTCCTTACTCTCCTTTCTTTTCCAGCAAACCTAACTTGGGGACTTAGCATTTCTAACCCCATTCTTTATGTTTTCTTGGCTTCTTATAAATTCTGAGTCCACATTTCTGGCCCTGGCCTCATGGCTGTTTTCTGATTCCCTGGATGTTTGTATCAATACAAACCATTAATACAATAATGGTTTGCATGGATGTTCTTAAACCTAACACCATCCCCAAGCTCTGCCTAATTTAGTTGAGGAAACTCAGCAATGGGCTCAGATAGTCTCTTCATCCTAACCCCTCCACAGCGTGCTAGGAGATAGGAAGGGCTGGTAGGCTACCTGGCTAAGATTTGACTTTGCTCTTAGATCTGCACAGCTTTGTTCCATTACTGCCAAGTCCTTGGGGGTAAGTAGGGACCTGGAGGGTAAGCATGGCACCAAAACTTAGCAGTGCCAGGGAGCCTGGAGCCTGATCTGAGCTGTCAACATCAGCTTGAATGGGCAGCCTGCAGCCTACCAAGACAGACCTTAGAGGGAGTGAGTGTATGTTGAAATTCGTCATAGTTCGAACGAGGTCTTCGAGGTCTCCCCTTGGTATTGAATCTGAGATTGAAGCCTCTTCTTTCCAGAGCTCCAGGAATTGTTGATGTGACAGAGAGACCGAGACTGACAATGTTGGGCTTCTGCTGGGTGTACCTAGGGTGCCGTTCACTCACTCCGCCACCTTCATTACATGTGAAGCAGTCAGTTCATGAGCTTCTTGTCCTGCCTCTTCTCATCCTTCTCCCTCCAGCTTCTTTCTGTTAAGTTTTCAGTCTCTTGTTGCATTGACTTACGGGTCTGTTTGGCTTTCTCTCTCACATTGTATCCAGTTACCTTGTCCTCTCCGCAGTGAATTGTAGTGGCACATAAATGGGGAAATGAAAGCTATTGATCAGCCTTGTGTAAAGCCTGCCAAATTTCTCATCGTTGCTTCTCATTTCCATCAAGTACTGGGCAAGTAATATGGTGGATAATAAATTCCAACACGTGCCTGAGTTTCAGGACTCATGCTGTAGATTGTATTTAGAATCTGTAAAAAGAAAATGTTATTCAAAACAGCTCTTTATTTTTACATGTGCCATTTTTAGTGGTCATTGGTCTTATAAACCCCCAGTGATTAAACCCGTGGCCCATGAGGAAGAGTAATTGATCTACCTTTTCTCTGTGCTATCATGCCATCTCTTCAAGGTTAAGTCATGGTGTTTTGGACCCTCTTACCTATCCCCTTTTCATGCTTTTTAAGGAAAACAAACCAAATAGCATAACCAAATAACATAAAACATCAAATAGCACAGAACAAAACTTTCCTAATTTCCTAGATCATGCTCCAGACTCGAATTACCAGCCAGACCCCTCAGGGAGTACCTCTTCCTGACAGCAACAAGGACATTGGGTCCATTGACTCCGGGGCCTCTGCGCGTCTGGATTCTAATGCTAGCTCCAGCATTTATCAGCTGGGGACCTCAGACAAGTCATCTAACCCCTTTGGGCCTCAGTTTTTTCATGTGTGAAGTAGGAGTTGAGGAAACAAGCCTATTTTCAGATGTTGTCATAAGCAGAGGTAGTGTGTGGAAGGTGCTAACAAAGAGGTAGGCACCGAGTCAGCAGTCAGATGTGGCTGACTCACAATGACTGTCCTTCCTCTGTCTCCTGTCCTTTCCCCTAACTCCCCACTCCACCCATTCTTGTTAAGTCACCTGGGACAAAACCTTCCACCTTGCTGAGGTTTCTGTATCTAGAGATTGATGACAACAATGATGATAATGACAATGTACCCAAGATAGTAAATGTTCAGTAACTGTTGGTCATTATAATATGATTACCAATATTCCCTTGCACATCAAAGTCTTAGATCCCTGCTGAATTGTTGGGGTGCTGGCAGAGTAGAGAGGAGGGTGGGGCAAACTATAAAGTTTAGATGAGTAGTTGGTGCCTTTTTAGAGAAGACATACTGTCTTGATTTGTTCCTTTAAATTTAAGTGAGTCTTAAGTGATCTCTAAGGTTCCTTTAGTTCTAGCATAGCACCCCCACCAAGATGAGGGCAGAGAAATGGAGCTGCCTTAGGCACCTGTCCCAGAAGCTGCCTCTGAGAGGTCAGGAGGAGGGGAGCTGCTAATCCTGTAAGGCAGCAGATGTTTTGTTGTTTTTTCTGGGCTTCTCTACATTCCCCTCTCCCGTCCCTCTAAAATGTAAATAGAGCCAAAAAGGATCACCGCTTGTGGTGTTGCCAGTCAGCCTGCCCCTTTGCTTGTTTAGAGTTAGTGGGAATTAACTGACAATTGTTTGAAAGCAAAGACAGGACCTGGGGTGGGTCCTGGGGAGCAGAGTCAGCACCAGAATGTAGAGCAGGGAGAAGGACCCAATGACCAACTGACTGTTTTATAGGTTTCCTGAGCTCATTTACACTGGACTCCTTTGTTGAGCCTGCCTAGGATACAATCCACAGCCCATTGTCTTTGCCTTGAACAAACATAGATACTCTAGTCACTTTGGCTCTTAGTTTGGCTTCTTCAAAGCACTGATTAGACTGAGTCTACTCCATATAAGCTGGAGTAGTCCAGTGGTAACTACACACTCTTTCCCTCTAGTGTATTCAAACCTCATGACTTGAACAGTAGCTCAAGTTCAGCTCTTCCAAACCATTGAGAAAGAGTTCTTTTTCTCATCCATGGCTGATAAGCAAATAACAAGGGATCCACACCCTACAGCCCTGGAGCATGGCCAGTTCTCCTTCTACCTTCTCAGCCAATGTGGTAACCCTTTTCCTCTGCACTGCAGACTTGGACTGGACACTTACCCTTCCCCAGCAGAGCTCGTGCACATTTCTGAAATGGTTTAAATTAGGGGGTTATACAAGTCATTACCTCAAGTCATCAAAACAGTAATTAACTCAATAACCATGACATTAAGCCAGCTGTTTCCCCGGAGAACGTAAAATTGGAAACCAATGCTACAGTGTGCTTGGTTCGTATGAGCTTCCATGAAGCAAAACTAAATATTACATATGTAAATATTATAAATATTATAGTTCAGAGGGGCCATGGACAGCCCCTCTCTTTTTGTTAGAGAAAGGATCATGGTGACAAAGAGAAATGTTCAGAAGAAAGAATGAAGAAAGAGTTTCTGGGTCTGGGGAAACACCTTTATAAATGAACATCCAGGCTTTCCCATGTTGTTTGTTGTATCACACATTATCTAGTACATTTAACAAAGTAAAAAAAAAGTTCTGGTTAATTTCTCCTGGGAAGTTAATAGCTTTGACAGCAATGTTGTAAAAAATTGGACTAATTGCGTTATATATGCTGACTGTCTCTAGTTGTATTCCTTTAAAACTACATTTTAAAGAGGAAATTATATTTTTCATGAAATAGAAGAGCTACTTTTATAAAGGAGCTATGGAAGCTTTCTTTAAGAAGTATTGTGAGTACTTTCTTCCCAACGTATTTGATCACTTAATGATGAAAACCAAATTTCCTAGAAACCCTTATTCTCAGCTAATGTGGTAGTAATTAGAGGAGAGTTTTCCAACCAAACAAGGGTTCCACAAATATTACAACCAGAGACTTTGGGAAACGTTTTTTTTTTTCTGAGTGTAAAATAAATGTGTCCATAGGTTATTTGAAAAAATACAAAAAAGGACAAAAAATAAATATTACCAATAAAAGCTTACCACAAGACTTATTAGTACTCTGCTTTTTTCTTTTTTATATGTATGCATTTTTTTTCACATAATTTGGATCATACCAAATACATACATTTTCATCTTACCTTTACATATATCTCATTAGTAGGTTCTTATTTTTGAAGGTTTTTTGTTTTTTTGTTTTTTTTTTTAAATTTTTTAACACAAATGTATCAGGCTAGTTAATTGTATTCATTAATGAATATTGTCAAAGTTACTGGGAACATTTCAGTATATTAATCTTTGATTCTGTGCCCATTTCTTTAGGATATGTTCTTAGAAAGGGAATCAATTCTTTTAGGCATCTAACATATTGCCAAATTGTATTTTAGACAGATGATACTAATTTTCAATCCTTAGTGTTCATGCATGCTCTGACTTCACTGTGCCCTCAATGCTATTGAGTATTATCTTTTTGATCCAATTTTTCTCAACTCTGGCTTCACTTTGGATTCAATCCAGGAACTTTAAGCAAGCAAACCAACAAAACAAGCCTAGGACCAAGCTCCAACCCAAACCAATTAAATAGAAATTTCTGGGGGGATTGGGGGCTCAGGGCATCTGCAAGTTAAAAGCTCCAAAATGAGTCTAGTTGATAGAAGCACTTTGCTAATTGAGTAAATAAAAAATATTCTCTCTCAAAGCCCTGGGATATCGAAGCACATTAGAGTCTAAGTAGTTTATATTTGCCTCATTAGCTTAAAATACATGCTGTGAAATCATGGTCCTGGTCAAAATATTTTCCCCCAAGTAGATTTTTGTATACTTGGGTGGGGGTGGGGGTGTGGAGGCCATTTCTACACCAAAAAAAGCATCTGCCCACTTCTTGCATTAATTTTAAGGAAGGTTTTGCAGGGCATCTTCTATTTTTTTCTCATCTCATCGCTAATCTTTGTATCTCTAAGGCTCTTTTAGAAGATTTAAATTGTCTTCTTTTAGAAGTAGTAAATTTAAATTCAAACTGTTTTAATTTAGTTTACATTAAAATTAAATTTAGTAAGTATTTCATTTATTTTGGCATTTTCAACATCAGGCCATGCGTGGTCAATGCAGGGGAGTATTCTGTATCCTGCTGTAACATCATTTCCTTGTTTTATGTGTTGTTTGCTAGATAACAATACTAAAGAAGACAGTAAATAGGTCAGCTCGTCAGGTGTGAGGAAGCTCCAGAGGCGTTGTGGGTCCTGCTTTGGGCTGCATTCATCCAGGGAGACCGTTTCTGCTCACCCTGTTAGGGTCAGCTAGTGGGGAGACTCTGCTCTTTGGTGAAATATGCTCCTGTGTGTGAGAAAGTAGGGACTGTTTCCTTCTCACTTCCAGTAATCTTTCCTCGAAACCTGATGCCAGCTATTTGTGTCATCTCCTCAAAGCTCTTCTTTTCTTATTTCTATCTTGCCCCCAATCCCATCCCTTGCTCTTCCCCAAGAAGGAGGAGCACCCCCCTTCCCCATCTCAAATACTCATTTTCCCATTCTCTTGCAGCCAAGAGTGGCCAGATAACACAGTTTTGTCTAATTACAGGGAAACCAAATTCCGCTGACAGTTTTGGAGAAGAGTTTCATTTTCTGAATAAAGGTACATGGATACTGGAACCTCTTCCCTTTACCTATGGCCTTTAATTGTGGTGTGATGCCTGGATTTCAGTGGCCATCTTGCAACCAAGAGGTAGCTGACCTGAGAAAAAGACCAAGAGAACGGCAGAGACGTGGAATCTGCTATCTTTGAGCTGGTGAGCCTACACTAAGACATCTTTTGAGAGGAAAACATAGGTTTTCTGTTAGCATTAGCTGAAAACATTTTGGCTCACCGAAACAGTAGTCAATATCACATGTAGCCATTGATTGTAGCTTACTGTTTCCCAGTTCTTCCATATTGGAGCTGAATTATAAAGCGCAAGACCATTCCTCAATGGGACACTGCCTAGCTATCCTATCTCGCTTTATTTCCTTCTTCTGTGGGCAATGGTCAGATTTGGGTGGTTACTGGGCTGAGAACTGGGGAAAGTCACTTCTTATCGTCTCTCTCTCATTATGTTCCTGCCTGTGCGGGTAGGTCAGCTTGCTTCAGTCTAAAGCCATTTAGGTTTAGTTCAAATAGGAAAAATGGGGGATTATTGTTTCTACTGACTTTACACCTATGATTTTTGGCCTGCAAACACACTTAGTGCCAGTCACTTGCGTCCTCTTTGCTGTCATCTCTGTGGATCTCTCTTTCACAATTCTGGTAGGCCTGGGAGGCTGATATCTAACAACGGATGTCAGTGTCTCTTGCCCTGAATACCACCTACACTGTTCCAGCTGTGACAGTGTCCCTCACCCTTCATGACTGGTAGTGAATGTTATTCGAGGTTACATGGATTTATTCTGTACTGCCAAATGTTATGCCAGTGCCTTAATTGGTTTTGTTAGAGTGAGCTTGAAGCCTTGGGTATACAAAGCAATTAAAATATTTTGGCGTTTTGCGTTAATCGCTGAAACACCATACATTTTTGACCGGCTATGTGATGTACATATTTACTGAAGGCAAGCAGTTATGATTTATGTGCGTGCAATTAGGGGACGGCTAAGAAAAAGGAAATATTTTAAAGAGAAATATATCAAATGTGCAGTCATTGCTAGACTAGCCAAGTGTTGAATCAAGTGGGAAAATAAAGGTATATTTAAGCTCTTTCCTCTCTGTAATCATCACAAGCTTTACCTGCTTCAAATTTTTAGCTAAAAGATTTTTTGATAGGTTTTTACATTGTTTTCTAGCTGTTCACTATTTGTTGCTATTAAATGTGTAGGAATTTCTAGAAGTAGTCAATATTTTGCCACTATACTTCATCTTAAAACTGTGGAAGTATAATGAAAAAATTGGTATTTTCAATTTTCGGCTTGAACTAAAATGCTGAAAGAAAGACCCAGTTTATTTGTAACCAAGAATCACCAAGTTCGTCTTCTTTTTCCGATGTAGCAGGTACTGGACCCTGAAGGCATGAAAAATCTTTGAAAAAGAGCTTGTTCGGGAGCCTTGGTCATAGTACTTGCTCCCTAGGACATCCTCTTTACATAGCCTGGCACCACGATTCCAGCTACGTCTGCTCAGAACAGAGATCGATTTTGGAAGAAGTGAGCCTGTAGATGTTATTTTCTAGCAGAACGCCCAGGAAAAGTTTGCAGAGGAAAACCCAGCAGGTCCTTTACAGAATGCACATGGGAATATGTAGTGACCTTTTTCCAGATAGACTCTTCTTCCTTTGTGGCCAGATAACTGGGCTCAAGCTTCAGCCTGACATCTTGATTCAAAATATATAGTAGGGATGTTTGTGGTCTGCCCTGCACCCCAGGCTTAGTGGTATAATCTTTACATGTGTTCAGGTATGAGCTGGGTCAGTTTTTTGTGAGATTAGGATGTGGATGGAGGAGATGTCCTTTTTTGACTCTTCATGTCTTTCTAGAGACATCTGACTCCCCCTTATCATTCAGAGATGGAACCGCAACAAAAAGTCAGACTTTATTCTCATAATTAGCTGCCAGATCTTGAAATCCCCAGCATCAGGCTGGGTGACAGCAGTACTCAGTTGCAAAGGGGCAGCGTTCTTCCCGGCCAGCACTGCAGCCATTGATGCGTCTTCTCCATCTTCTTAGGAAACAGATGGGTAAGAGCTGTTTATCTTCTTTACGGGCGGAGGACTGGCCAAAGAAGGAAACCTCCCAGTTCAGTGGCTCTCATCTAGACCCCACCGTGTGTTCTCACTCAGCTCCTGGTCTCTGCTCTGTGCTTGGCTTGCCACAGCAGAAACTGGCCAGCCTGCCTCACGGGGTTGGGCTGCGAGTCCCACCCCTCGTTCCCCAGTCGCTCCGCTTGTTAATGGTCAGCACAGGCAGCCCCGAGTGTGGTGAGACGATAAAACCCTCACAGGCCTCCAGCGATGAGAAGAAGAACTACAAAAATAATCTCTGCCGTGGAAGCTAATTGTGTTTTTAATTAATCGCTCCAATTAGTCCCACTCTTTTCAGCTATGATACTCGAACAGTGTCCGCTGGGATGCTTTTGAAAGTGGAAATTGCTGTAATGGTCAGGTACTCATCAATTAAAACTCTTACTATGTGCAATTAGCTTCTGTTCGTGTTTCCGTGGCAACCCTGGGGAGTGTGAGGGCAGCCTGGATGCAGCCGCCCGCTGCCGGAATGGATGGCACCTGTCTGTTTCCAGTCCTATCATTTTGATGGCCTAAATATTTTGTTACACATAAAAGTCAAAGATAGGACAGTTAATGAGGGGATACTTTTTAAAAAATCCTAGTTTTCCCCCTTTGTTAAATTCTGTTACTTAGTATATTTTAAAATTTTTTTCAATTTTTATTAATTTATTTTTGTTACAGATGTTTCTCCTACCGCCCCCCCCCCCCCGACATCCTCCTCCCCATCCTGCTATTTTTTTCTTTATTGATTTTAGAGGGAGAGGGAGGGAGGGAGGAAGGGAGAGAGAGAGAGAGAGAAACATTGATGAGAGAGAACATCAATTGGCCACCTCCTGCATGTCCCCCACTGAGAAATGAGCCTACAACCTGGGCATGTGCCCTGACTGGGAATTGACCTCTTGGTGCATGGGTTGACTCTCAACCACTGAGTCACACCGGCTGGGCATGTTATTTAAAATTTGACAAACAAATAATAAGAGTAATAGATAATGTACAGTTAAGAGTTAGGGGAATGATTTCTTTCAAAGATTTCAACTAAACACTTTAGAAGCATCTTTAGCATATTACTGATACAAATATTTGTGATTAGCATATTTACTTGTTTATTATAGCCAGGCTTCTTTAGCATCACAAATAAGAATTAGATTAGTTTTAGATCTATACTTGGGATTCATACATAACTTTTCCTCAAATAGTCAGCCTTTTTCTTCTGTAGCCTAAAATTTTATGATACAATAAAATTTGCTTTCACCTGGCTGGTGTGGCTCAGTGGACTGAGTGTCATCCCATGGACTGAGAGGTTCCAGTTTGATTCCCAGTCAGGACACATGCCTGGGTCACGAGCTCAATCCCCATTGGGGGATGTGCAGGAGGCAGCCCATCGATGTTTCTCTCTCACATTGATGTTTCTATCTCTCTCCCTTCTTCTCTCTCTCTGAAAAACCAATAAAAACATATTTTTAAAAATAATAATTAATAATTTTAAAATAGTAATAACATAAATAAAAGTCTCCTATAAATATAAATAAATAAAATAAAGCTTGCTTTCAAATAGAGCTAGTGCGGTATGGCAGTTATTGTATGATTATTTAATAATAGCATTTTTCTACCACAATTTATTTTTTGAACTTACTGTGAACTATTACCTACAGGAAAGTGCACAAGACATAAAAATATGTTAACCTATTGGTTTACCATGAAGCAACTATCTATATACGTCCACTCAGGTTAAGAAGTAAAATATTGACAGCAGCCCAGAAGTCCCCCTCATGTCTCTTCCTGGTCCCTCCTTCCTCCCCACAAAAGGCAACTATTTTGAAGAAATCATTCCATTTGGCTTTAATTGATATGTTTTGAGAAGATGGTTGTTGGTATCCTTATTTGAAAGCATTTTTTTTTTTTTTTACAAACTCTAGCTGTATTTAAATTTTTTTCTCTACATTGGTTTTCAGCAGTTTTACTATGACTTGCCTATGTGAAGATTTCTTTATTCTTCCTATTTGAAGTTCTTAGGACTTATTGAACATGCAATTTGTTGGTTTTCAGCATTTTGGAAAATTATCAGCCACTATTTCTTCAAATGTTGCTTTGATCTCATTCTTTCTCTCACGGATTCTAGAAGTAGGTTAGATATTTTCACTATTTTCTCTACCCTTTTACTGCTTTGAAAAATATGTCCCAGCTCTTTATCACTTTATGCTTCAATCTGAGTATGTTTTCTTTTTCTTACCTTGTCCACTAGTTCTAGTTTATTAAGTCTGTCTTCAGCTGTGTGTCAATTGTTCTCAACTGATCCAGAGTCTTAATTTGGTCACTGTGTTTTCTTTGTTTCCCTTTGCCTTCTGTCTCACTTATCTGCATTTGCCACCTAGTATAATATTTACATAAGCCACAGAAAGAGTATTAACAGTTATCTTATACATGTTGGACTATACAGAAGCATTCAAATAACAACTATAACTATTATTATAATTTATATTATTATCAGGTAGGTAAAGACAACCATACAGAATGGATTCTAAGTTTGATGCACTTGGTTACTGTATTTTTTAGTTCTAGAAATTCTAAATTATTTTTTGATCTGATATATTTTTTAAAAATAATTTCTATTCTGTACTGAATTCACAACTGAGTGTTTTATATCTTGGAAAGAGTAAGCATGGTTTTGCTTTTATGTTGTCTATATTTCATTGCTGTTTATGACATACCAACTTCGAGGAATGTCACAAAGATGATGTAGTGTTTCCCTAGGCAATGGTTTTCAATGTATTCCTGATGTTGTAACAAAAGAGCAACTAAGATTCTCTTTGGATTGGTTCCTAAATTTTTTTTATTATGAAAAATTTATAATAGATACTAATGTAGAAGAAAAAGTATGTGGACCCACAGGAATCTATCACCCAGTTTCAATAATTATCAACATTTAGCAACCATAGTTATTTTAATATTTGTGCCTCGTAAATCTAGTTTCTAGATCTACCGTGGGTCTATTTCTATTTTCTATTGGTTCTGCTGTTTCTTGTTTTGGTCTTCTTGCTATTGTTTTATTGTGTGTCAGAAATTATACTGAGAAACCATTTGTAGAAATAATTGATATTTAGAATAATTTATATCTTCAGGAAAGATTTAATTATTTTTTTCGACTACATGCTGGAACCTCTTGCCTCTGGAATTACCTTCATCCCAATTCAGGGGTAAGGATGATTCAAAGCTGAACTGAAGTTACTACAGAAGCCAGCCTCCTCTGGTTCACCCTACTAGGGTGACTTAGGCTCTTTCAACAAGCCCAAGACTACGATGTTTGTACTCTATTCATGAGACTGACTGCCAACAATGCTGCTTAGCGTTTTGGCTGATTCTTCCTGAATTGATGAATTCCCCCAGAGGAAAGACCTAAACACTGGACCTTTATTATCCTGTTAGCTCTCCAGTGTGTCAAGCAGAATATGTACATGTATATGTATATGTATATGTATATGTATATGTATATGTATATGTATATGTATATGTATATGATGTATGTGTGTGTATGTGTACATTCGCTATCTTCAGCAGGAAGATTGGTCCACATCTCCTCTGCCATTACTAAAAGCAAAAGCCTATTCTACATATCCCTTAAACAAGACTCATCCTGCAGTCTTCTGTACTAATCATTTTAAAAGGGAAAGTTGAATGGTACTATACAATGATTACATATAGATTAATTGACTCTGTATCTATCAGTAAAAATGTATTGATCACTTTCTGTAAACTGCTTGCTTACTCTCAGATTCATCCCTTTCTTCTTTTCTTCTATGATTTGTATCGTAGATGCAGGCTTTCTTACTCTTTGGCTTCCAAGTAGGTGTGTCCGAAAGGAGGCAGTGGTAAGAAATTGGAGGGCTAGAACAGGGACGAAGCCAGGAATTCTTACCTCTCCTTTTGCTTTCTTTGATGTCTCCGACAGTAGCTGTGTCTTGCCCACAGTTTCAGCTCTTACAGAAGGCCCTAACTCCCGGGCTATGCAAACAGCTCTCCCCATGGTTTCCCCTGTTCCGAAGGGTGGTAGAGGCATCTTGTTGCTAACTCGTGGGTTGCCTTACTCCATTTGGCTTCTCAACCCTCTGTCACTGTGTAATCAAATACCTACAGATTTTCTCCATGTTGTAATCCCTCTATTTTAAAGACCTAGTGCAATGACTTTATTTGTCCATAAAGTTTTGTTATAGTATGAAGTATATAATACTCAGTTCTTGTTGTCAGGGAAGGTATCATCCTGACAAGGAACAAAAGACATTTGTATATGAAGAAATGACAGATAATCACATGTTAAGAGTCAGCCTTAATGATTTATAGGAGAAGGCCAAAGCCACTCAAAGGAGGCAGACACCTCTGGGAGCCTCATGACCTTCAGGAGGCGGTGAGATAACTTGGACTGTATGGTAGAACATGCTCCAACTGGGAGACAGGATCAAGAGTTGAAATAAAAAATGTTTTGAAAACAAATTTGTGTTCAAAATCTCTGTGTAAAAGTAGCTTTTGAAATTACTTTCCGGTTACATTAATGGTAGCTATGAGCAACTAGGTGATTCTTGTACATGCTTTGAAAAATCTTTAAACTTTGAGGAACATTCAAAGTTATTTGGAATGATGGCATTTTCAACCTCATGTTATGCACCTGGTCTTACTGGTCCATAAACTTGAGCTGCAGTGGAAATTGCCTTGTCATTCACGGCCAACAAGCTCTGGCACGTCAAATGCTACCAACAGACAACTGGTTAAGAGCTGGGTAATGAGTGATAGTAGAAAGCTCTTGAGCAAACACATATTTTTCCAGTGAATAAGAGTATATGATGGGTATATGATGAGATACTCTTTCTAAGTCAGGATGTCACTATACTTTTGAATGGACTAGGGATCTGAAATTAGTTAGGAAATAGAAGACATAGTGTGAAACCAACACCTTTGATGTGGACTGTTACTTTAGCTAATTTAATTGCATTGCTAGACTGTGCTCAAGCCCTGCTGGGGATCACACTCCCTCTGTTTGGTGTATATTGTCTTCCTATAGTAAGTAGGAAGAACATTGAATTTGGAGTCAGATCTGAGTTAGAGAACCCTCTTTGATCTTTTTTTGGCTCTTTGATCATGGACGATAAATTTAGCTTCTTTTTTTCCTTTATTGATTTCAGAAAGAGAAGAAGTAAGAGGGAGAGAGAGAGAGAGAGAGACATCAATGAGAGAGAATATCGATTGGCTGCCTCCTGCATGCCCCCCACTGGGGATCAGGCCCACAACCTGGGCATGTGTCCTGAACAGGAATCGAACTGGCGACCTCTTGGTTCATGGGTGGACACTCAACCACTGAGCCATACCGGCCTGACTAGCTTCTTTTTTTATTAACCTATTTTTAATTACCTTCAACATACAATATTATGTTAGTTTCAGGTTTACAACATAGTGATTAGACATTTATATACCTCACAAAGTGGTCTTCTGATAAGTCTAGTACCCGTCTGGCACCATACATAGTAATTACAATATTATTGACCATATTCCCAATGCTGTACTTCACATTTCTGTGACTGTATTTTAACTGGCAATTCGTACTTCTTAATCCCTGGGGAATTAATTTCTTGAGTTTTGCCTTCCTCATCTGTAAATTAGAAAGAATAATGCAATCTCGTAGGAGGCTGTTGTAATTATTTAGGTGAAAGTGCTTAGTAAACTGTCTTACAAATGTAGCTGTTTCTTGGCTAAGTGTTTGTTACTATATCTAAGCTCTGGTGCTTGGTCAGGTTATAAAATTGTCTAACTGCACTTTCACATAGGACCTTGTTCATATAACCCAGATCAGGGAGAATGACATCATTTTCTTGTTTGCTTTTTTTTATTTTTCATTTTTCAATTGCCACTCCTAAAATTCTGGCACCTGGCCCATAGAGTATTTGTACTTATTTTACGTTTTACCCACATGACGTGCTTGGCTCTGCTCCAAAGGTGGAAGTTGAACTAAGTAAATGATCTCTTTATTTGCTTTATAACTAAGCTCCATTTTTTTCCTCTCCTACATCCTGAAGCCTCCATAATATATACATAGCACAAGATGTACGTGAACTAACAGGTCATTACTTGCAAAGTTCTTTTTCTTTCCTTTCTTTGTGTCCTGTCTTCAGGGTCTCATTAGCAATCAGAAAGCTTAAAACTTCTTCTCCTAGGCAGGCTCCTCGTCAGGTGTTCCTTGAGCCCGTTCTGTTGAGCACACTAGCCACAAATTGTTACACTATCTGCTAAAAATAATAGACAGCTCTGGGGACCCCCGTAAGCTTCCAGTTTTTCCTGCCCAAAACAAGTGTTAAACTGATCGGAAGTCACATTATTTACACTTTGTGCTTGTCTTATCACCCAACAACACTAACAATATGTTTGACATAAACTGCATACCGATTACTTTTTATTATCCCTGAGGTTTCATTAGCAACATTTTAGCTTTGAAATGCCTAAAAATACTATCTGAACTATATCCATGAAGGCAAAATAAATTCTAGCATACACATTTTCTATCCACCTTGCCCCCACCCTTGCCAAATCTTTCAACCATTCACACCAAAAATGCTAAAAGTCAAAGACTAGCATCAGGATTTCTCCAAGAGAACTCGTCTTTTCACATTTCAAGCTTTAAGAGCTCTCTTAACTCAGATGTGAGAGACAATTGAATGTTTTCTCCCCTTTCCTCATGAATGATCCATATTTTCAGTTTTATTAACCAGTTTTTAACTACTAGCAGCCTAGAAAACATATGTACCTACTGAACTTCTGAATGCCAAATTTTAACTTGGAAATTGAAAGTAGATCCTGAAGACATCCAAGCTGTCAACATAAATGAAATAGCACCCATGGATCCCACTCAGACTTTTTTTCTAAGCTCAGTTGGATCGAGCAGTTCACAGCAGATTAGAAGCAGTGAATCAGAAATGGAAACATGGCTGCCCTATGTCATGGTCAACTTGCGCTGCCACAACAGAAGACCATAGACCAGGGGGCCAATTTCTCCGGAGGCTGGGAAGTCCAAGGTCAAGGTGCTGGCCAGTGTGGTTCCCAGTAAGGGCCTTCTTCCTGGCTTGCAGCTGGATGCCTTCTCTCATGGCCTGTCTTCAGTGCCTGCACGTGACAATCTCTCCAGTGTCTTTTTGTCTCAGGCACTAATGCCATCATGAGGGTCTCACCCTTAAGATCTCCTGTAAACCTACTCGCTCCCCCAAAACCCCATTTCCAAATACCATCACTTTGGGGGTTAGAGTTTCAACACATGAACTTTAGAGGAACAAAATTCAGTCCATAGCTTCTGGCTAAAATCAAATATGCCAGCGACAGCCAAAAGAGAAAACAGTCTTTTGATAGGGAGGGATCGAAGAAAAACGATTATAACATTTTATTTTTAAGAGGGACCGGTTAGTTCAGGAACATATCACTCTGTGGACGCCAGTGGTTCCTGAGACATCATGATTATTAATTGTTCTGATTCATTAACAACAGGATGAAGTAAGTCCATTGCCCTTTGTTTAAGAGGGAAGAGTGTGTACTCTGTACTCTTTCAGATTTATTTTTGCCAATGTACTTAAAATACTGGTATGTCTTTGGGTTGTAATTAATCATGTGAAATATCCATTTACACTGAATGACTTGTTGTCCTGAAACCCGACCAATGTTATGCATTCACAAACAATAAGCACTTTACAGAATCAGTGGATAATATACTATTTTCAGAGAACAATTTTCTTTTAAGCTGAGTTATGCAAGAACTAGCAAAATTTAGTGTTGACACTTCCGTCATTGAAAACCATTCATCAGGTTTTGCACTACCTAGCACCAAGGTTGAAAAAATGTATCACAGTGCCTGTCCGTGCGTGAAAAAGCTTTGTTGCCCTTTAACTTAAAGGTGGGGATACAGGTCGGGGTTCCTAAGAAGAGAGGACTTATGTTTGACTGTAATTCTTTCACCTTGGCCAAGGACCAGTGCTCTCCTGACTTGTCTGCCCCTTGTCTTAGTGCCCTTTCTCTTACTAATAGCCATTTGCTGGACACTTGTGATTGCAACAGCCAGACCTCCCGTTTAGTGCCTGCCGTACTTACCACACCATCTCACGTCCGTCTCCACAGCAAGGCTCCTCTTGCCAAAAGGCTAGGATACTCTCAGTCAGCTGGCTGCAGCTCCCTGCATGGGTCCCTATAATAGAGGTGGCCTTGCCAAGTGACCATATTAATTGTTATCACTTGGCTAAGGCTCCCTATAGTCTGGATGGTGTTTGGAAAGG
Source organism: Molossus molossus (assembly GCF_014108415.1). Taxonomy (NCBI): domain Eukaryota; kingdom Metazoa; phylum Chordata; class Mammalia; order Chiroptera; family Molossidae; genus Molossus; species Molossus molossus. Next base: position 54,672,494 of record NW_023425349.1, on the reverse strand, counting down.
TACAGTCTGCTTCTGCCTCCATCATTCTCGTTTTATGTATGTTTTCACATCTGAGAAACTCCCATTTGGCTGACCAATCCCTTCTTTAGCTCTATTAAAGCCTTTGTGGTCTGGTCACATCTTGCTGGGGCTACTACTCTGCTGTCTTATTAAGTTGACACTTGCAGATCTTGGCGGTGAGCCATTATGTCATGATTTTAGACTTTATGCCTGGATGTCCTATCACGCTTTCAGATCTGTGTGCTTGAGGAGGATGCCTCTCTGTAGTACCTCCAAATCAATCGGTACTGCATAATGCTGTGTACCACATGCTTCATCTCCCACCCACATCTAATCTCTTAGCAACTCCTAGTGGCTCCACCTAAAAATATTTATCTTGATTTTACTGACTTCTCCCCACCTCTACTGCTGCCTAGCCTGGGCTTCCAACGTGCAAGCATGTTCCTGCCTTGGGGCTTATGCATTTGCTCTACATTCTGGGCTGTTCTTTCCCTCTGATGTGTGCATGTCTCAGTCCCCTACTTCATTCTGAGCTCCGTGCATTGGTTCTCTCATTGGAGAAGCCCTCCCTGACCACCCTCTAAAATAAGAGCCTCCTACTCCCGTGGCGTGCTGCTCACTGTCTCCCTCGCTCTGTTCATTTATTTGCTCATTAATTTTTTAATCCATCTCCCTCCCTAAAAACATAAGTCCCACTGGGGCTTGTTCACAGCTATTTTTCCAGATCCTGGAATAGTGCCTGGTTTCTAGTAAGTCTTCAGTAGATATTTGTTGGCTAATTGACAGAATGACTCTTTACCTTATTGAATCCTCACAGCACTTCTGTTAGGTGTTAGATACTGGCATTCCAATTTTGTAAATAAAATTTTAAAAGCAGGTTGGTAACTTGCTTAGAGAATATAGCTACTGTGCAGTTGAGTTTTTTATTTCGGTCATTGTGACCCCATCATGACATATTACACTTTTAACCCCATCTAGTGATGAAGAACTCCATGGCAAAGTTAGTGAGTGATGGGAGGTGGCCTTCCAGGACTTGACCATTGATGTTCATGGCAGACAGAATCACTGGGTTTTACCTGATTTTGCAGCTGATGATAAAATTTCTCAAAAAACTAAGTCGTGGTCCTTCCACATGCTGTCAATCAAGACTCCTTCGTGTCAATATGGAGGATATGGGGTTTAGTTTTCTGTTTTCTTGTCATTCTGTTCTGAATAAACTGGTAAAAAACCTGCTGATTAGCCCTTGGGCTATAGTAGTTTTTACTTATTTCTTCACGCCCTCCCAGATAGAGATTCATAACAAGGACTAGAGTATACATAGTTAAGGTCCAGAGCCAGAAGGCGGGGAATTAATCAGATCAGACTCATTCATTCAAGGATCAGAGTCAAATAACCAGCCACAGACCCAAAGTACAGAAGGTTGGAGTGAAATTTTCAGCAACAGGTTCTTCCAATTGATGGGTTTTGGCCCCTCACAAGAATGCCTGGCTGGCGTTGGACAAGGAAAGCCCTGACCACTGACCAAGTGCCCACACTTGCCTCTTGATGCTGCCTCTTGGGCCAGAGCAAAGGCAAGGTCAGGAGCCAGACTGCCCCTGACAGTGTGAGCCTCCTGAATTCACTGCCCCAGAAATGGAAGTCAGAGGTCTCTAGGCGTGGCTGTGGTGTATGTATCAGTGGGTTCACCTCTGAATGGATAATTCTGTCTCAAAGGTTGATACCACTTGGTATTTATTTGTGAGTAAATAAAATGTTAAAGATTTTCAGCACCTGTTTTAATGTGAATGTCTGCAAATGCAAGTCTGTTGAAACACCAGGAAATAAGTGGTTATATGTTTTTAAAAACGAAGAGTACAATGAGTTGAACATGAGTCAGCATTTGAGAATATTGCTTATGGGGAAAATGTGACTCTAGAACTTGAAAACAGGAACCCAGCAGGAGGTTCTTTTCCCCAAATACATCATTTTTACCATATTATTTTAAAACCCCTCTTATATACCAGGTAACGTGTTGTATGCCAGCAATGCCTGAGCCAGCCACTTCTCAAAGGAGCCAGGATCTAAGGACGTCTCTGTGGGCCTCTTTGGACTCTTGTGTTCCTTTTTCTTTTAGCTTTCAAGAATTTTAAAAGGGGAAATAAAAATTTGAGAGAAATGAAAAAGAAATTGATTAATTTGTGTGAAGGTGATTTGATAATCTTTAGAGGAAAGATACTGAGAGCATACTTGCAGTTTGTCTCTCTTCACACTTAATGAGGAGGTCCGTGCAACCAGAGAGAAGATACTAAGACAGAATAGATGTAACAATTTTTCTTCTTGGCCTTGATGCAGTGAAAACATTTGCATATAGCTCTCAGGTACTCGCTTTCAAGATGACCAAGAAAAGAAGGAACAAGGCCATGGCCATGTGATGCCTGATCACTGCACCAGCGGCACTTGATGTGTGCCCAAGGACAAGGCCATTAAGAAGTTCATCATTTGGCCCTGGCTGGTTTGGCTCTGCAGTTGGAGCATCAGCCTGCGGACCAGAGAGTCCCAGGTTCGGTTCCCGCTAGGGGCATGTGCCAAAAAACAAGTTCATCATTCGAAACACAGTAGAAGCTGAAGCCATTAGGGGCACTTCCAAAGCCAGTGTCTTCGATACCTATGTGCTTCCCAAGATGTATGTGAATTGCATTACTGTGCGAGTTGTGCCACTCACAGTCAGGTGGTCAGGAATCATTCTCATGGAGCCCGGGAGGACCCTACACCCCCACTCCAATTTAGACCTGTGGGTACTGCCCCATGACCTCCACCAAAACCCATCTAAGAAGTTAAGTCCTTCAGGACTGAAGAAAGCTTCTCTGGCAAAAAATAAAATGGAAGCTATACTTAAAAAAAAAAAAAGAAAAATATTTGTGTGCATGTGTGTGGGTTTATTTGTGTTCCTACAAAATCTATATATTGATTTTGTACCTCTAGTAACCCTGGAACCTCAGAATGTGACTATATTTTGAGATAAGACCTTTAAAATGGTAATTAAGTTAAATGAGGTCATTAGGCTGGGTCCTAATGCGATGTAATTGGCGTCTTTATAAAAAGAGGAGATTAGGACACAAACTGGCACAGAGAGCAAACCGCATGCCGATGCAGGGAGGAGACGGCCATCTACAAGTCAAGGAAAGAAGCCTCAGAAGTCAGCCCTGCCAGGACCTTGATTTCAGACTCCTAGACCCCAGGACTGTGCGAAAACACATTTCTGTTGTGTAAGCCACCCGGTGTGGTGTTTTGTTATGGCAGCTTTAGCAAAGTAAAACAAACACACAAATGCAAATCAAAGAACTCCATCCCTAAAGATTTTAAGAACTCACGGAACTACACATATATATCAGGACTACTTTAGAAAGAAGTATTCTTAGGTGCTGGATCATGCTGGGCTTGCTAAACTCCATGATTGGATGAGAAATAATCCTAACTGGCTACATGGATGCCAAGTGCTTTGTGGTTCTTTTTTTTTTTTTTTTTTAATTGAATTTATTGGGGTAACATTGGTTAATAAAATTATATAGGTTTCAGATGTACAATTCTATAATACATCATCTGTATATTGTATTGTGTGTTCACCACCCCAAGTCAAGTCTCCTTCATCACTACTTATCTCCTCTTTACCCTCATCTATCTCTCCCTACTCCCCTTTCTCTCTGGTAATCACAATGATGTCTGTGTCTATGAGTATTGTTTTCTGTGTTTTGTTTTTGCTAATCCCTTCATGATTTTTACCTAGTACCCCAAAACCCCTTTCCACTGACAGCTGTCAGCCTGTTCTCTGTATCTATGAGTCTGTTTTTATTTTGTTCATTAGATTCCACATATAAGTGAAATCATATGTTACTTGTTTTTATTTATTTTTATTTTTTTGGACTGGTTTATTTCACTTAGCACATACTCTCCAGGTCCATCCATGCTGATGCAAAAGGTAAGATTTCCTTTTTTTTTATGGCCAAGTAGTATTCCATTGTGTAAATGCACCACTACTTTTTAATCCAGTTATCTACTGATGGGCATTTGGGCTGCTTCCAGATCTTGGCTATTATAAATAATGCTACAATGAACATAGGGGTGCATATATTATTTTAAATTCGTGTTTCGGTTTTTTCAGTTATATTCCCAGAAGTGGAATCACTGGGTCATAAGACCCATGTTTAATTTTTTTTTTCATCCTCACACATTTTTGTTCAGATAGAGTGGGAGGGAGGGAGGGAGAGGAAGAGGGAGAGGGAGAGGGGGAGGGGGAGAGAGAGAGAGAGAGAGAGAGAGAGAGAGAGAGAGAGAGAGAGAGACATCAATGTGAAAGGGACACATTGAGTGGCTGCAACTCACACAACCCAACCAGGGCTGGGGACAAACTGCAACCGAGGTACATGCCCTTAGCAGGAACCAAACCCAGGTCTCTCTGGACCGCAGGCCGACACTCTAACTGCTGAGCCAAACAGGCCATAGCCCATGTTTAATTTTTTGAGGTAACACCATACTGCTTTCCACACTTGCTGCACCAATCTGCATTCCCATCAACAGTGCATGAGGCTTCCCTTGTCTCCACATCCTTGAAAACACTTGTTGTTTTTGATTTATAGATGATAGCTATTCTGACAGTTGTGATGTAATATCCCATTGTGGTTTTAATTTGCATTATTTGGGTTATTAGTGATGTTGAGCATCTTTTCATTTGTCTGCTGGCCATCTGTATGTCCTCTTTGGAGAAGTATCTAGTCAGGTCCTTTCTTCATTTTTTTAATTGGATCGTTTGTTTGGTGTTGAGTTTTATTAGTTCTTTATACAGTTTAAATATTAACCTCTGTTCAGCTGTATCAACAAATATGTTCTTTGATTCGGTGAACGTCTTTTCATTTGGTTGATGGCTTCCTTTGCTGTGCAAAAACTATTTTAGTTTGATGTAGTCCCATTTGTTTACTTTTTCTTTTGTTTCCCTTGCCCAAGGTGATATATATCACAAAAAAAATATTGCTACAGGAAATGTCCAAGATTTTACTGCTATATTTTCTTCTAGGATTTTTATGATTTCAAGTCTAACAATTAAGTAATTAATCCATTTTGAGTACATTCTTGTTTATGGTGTAAGAAAGTGGTCTAGTGTCATTGTTTTGCATTTATCTGTCCAATTTTTCCAACACCAGTTGTTGAATAAAATGTCTTTATCTCATTGTATGTTCTTGCCTCCTTTGTCAAATATTAATTGACCATAAAGGCATGAGTTTATTCCTGGGCTCTCTATTCTACTCCATTGATCTATAGGTCAGTTTTTATGCCAATACTATGCTATTTTGATTACTGTGAACTTGTAATATAGTTATCAGTTAGCATGATTCCTCAAACTTTGTTTTTTGTTCTCAAGATTGCTGAGGCTATTTTTGTGGTTCTATATAAATGTTTATATGGAACTAGAATATTTGTTCTAGTTCTGTGAAATATGCCACTGGTACCTGGATAGGAATTGTGTTGAATCTGTAGATCTGGGTAATATGGACATTTTAATGATGGGAATTCTTCTTATCCATGAACATGATATATGCTTCCTCTTTGTATATTCTTCAGTGTCTTATAATTATCTGCATATTGGTCTTTTACATCCTTGGTTAAACTTATTCCTAGGTATTTTATTATTTTTTGATGCAATTGTAAATTGGATTGTTTTTTAGTTTCCCTTTCTGATAGTTCATTAGTGGTGAATTAAAATGTAACTGATTTTACCCAGCCAATGTGGTTCACTGGTTGAGCATCAACCCATGCACCAAGAGGTCGCCAGTTCGATTCCTGGTCAGGGCACATGCCCAGGTTATTATGGGCTCAACTCCCAGTGGGGGGTATGCAGGAGGTGGCCAATCAGTGTTCTCTCATCGATGTTTCTATTTCTCTCTCCCTCTCCCTTTCTCTCTCTCTAAAATAAAATCAACAAAGAAAAAAAAATTAAGAAAAAAAAATGCAACTGATTTCTGGATATTCATTTTCTATCCTTCTACTTTACTGAATTCAGTTTTTAGTTCCAGTAGATTTTTGGTAGAATCTTTAGGGTTCTCTCTATATAGTATTATATTATCTATAAATAATAATAGTTTTACTTCTCCTTTCCAATTTGGATGTCTTTTATTTTTTTCTTCTTGTCTGATTGCTGTGGCTAGAACTTCCAGTACTATGTTGAGTAAGAGTGGTGAAAGCAGACATCCCTGTCTTGTTCTTGATCTCAAGGGAAACACTTTTTTTTGCACATTGAGTATGATGTTGGTTGTGGGTTTGTCATGTATGGCCTTTATTACATTGAGTTATGTTCTCTATTCTTGCTTTACTGAGAGGTTTTTTTTTTTTTTATTATCATAAATGAATGGTGGATTTTATAAAATGCTTTTTCTGCATTTGATATGATCATGTGATTTTTACCCTTCATTTTATTCATGTGATGTAGGATATTTATTAATTTGAAAATACTGTACCAATTTTGATCCCATGACTAAATCCCACTTGATCATGGTGTATGATCTTTTTAATGTATTGCTGGATCTGATTTGCTAATGTTTTGTTAAGGATTTTAGCTGTATGTTCATTAGGGATGTTGGCCTATAATTTTCTTTGTCATGTCTTTATCTGGTTTTGGAATTAGCATAATGATGGCCTCATAAAATGAGCTTGGAGTCTTCCCTCCTCTTGAATTTTTTGGAATAGTTTCAGAAGGATAGGTGTTTGAATGTTTGGTAAAATTCACCTGTGAGGCTATCTGGTCTAGGACTTTTGTTTGTTGGGAGGTTTTTTTTAAATTACTGCTTCATTTTCACTAGTTGTAATCTGTTTACTCAGATTCTTTGATTCTTCCTGATTTAGTTTTGGAAGAGTGTTTCTAGGAATTTGTCCATTTCTTCCAAATTGTCCAATTTGTTGACATATAGTTGTTCATAATATTATCTTATAATCCTTTGTATTTCTTGGATGTCAGTTGTTGCTTCCTCTGATTTCATTTATTTGGGTCTTCTCTCTTTTTTTCTTGATGAGTCTGGTTAAAGGTTTGTCAATCTTGTTTATCTTTTCAAAGAACCAGATTTTTATTTCATTGATCTTTTTTGTATTGCTTCTTTTAGACTCTATTTCCTTTATTTATTCTCTGATCTTTGTTATTTTCTTTCTTCCACTCATTTTGGGCTCTGTTTGTTGTTCTTTTTAAAGTTCCTTTAAGTAACAAGTTAGATTGTTTATTTGAGATTTTTCTTGTTTCTTGAGATAGGCCTATAATGCTATGAATTTCCCTCTTTTTTTTTTATCCTCACCCGAGGACATTTTTCGATATTTTGTTCAGATAGAGTGGGAGGGAGAGAGAGAGAGAGAAACATCGACATGAAAGCGACACATCGAGTGGTTGCCAACCACATGACCCAACCAGGGCTGGGGACAAACTGCAACCAAGGTACGTGCCCTTAGCGGGAACCGAACCCGGGTCTCTCCAGACTGCAGGCCGACGCTCTAACCACTGAGCCAAACCGGCCAGGGCTATGAATTTCCCTCTTATGACTGTTTTTGTTGGTTCCCATAGATTTTGGGTTGTTGTGTGTTCATTTTCATTTGTCTTATGATATCTTTTGATTTCTTTCTTCATCTCATTTTAACCCATTCATTGTTTAGTAATGTATTATTCAGCCTCCATGTCTTTGTGTGTTTTTCAGTATTTTTCTTGTAATTGATTTATAATTTCATATCATTATGGTCAGAGAAGATGCTTGATATGATTTCAGTCTTCTTAAATTTATTGAGACTTGTTTTGTGAACTAACATGTGGTCTATCCTAGAAAATGTTCCATGTGCACTTGAAAAGAATGTACATTCTGCTGCTTTGGAGTGAAATGCTCTGGAGATATCTATTAAATCCATCTAATCTAGTGTGTCATTTAAGGCCACCATTTCCTTCTTGATTTTCTATCTGGAAGATCTATCCATTGATGTCGATGGGATGTTAAAAATCCACTACTATGTCTGTATTGCTGTCGATCTCTCCCTATATGTCCATCAAGATTTGCTTTATATATTTAGATGCTCCATTGTTGGGTGCATAAATGTTTACAAAGGTTATATCCTCTTGTTGGATTGGTCCTTTTATCATTATGTAGTATCCTTCTTTGTCTCTTACTATAGCCTTTGTTATAAAGTCTATTTTGTCAGATATAAGTATTGCTACCCCAGCATTTTTTTTCATTTGCATGAAATATCTCTTTTCATCCCTTTACTTTTAATCTGTGTGTCTCTTTTATTCTGAGGTGGGTCTCTTGTGGACAGCATATATATGGGTTTTATTATCCATTCAGCTATTCTATGTCTTTTGATTGGAGTGTTTAATCCTCTACATTTAAAGTCATTATTGATAGGTTTCCATTTGTTGCCATTTTATTCTTTATAATGATGTTTCTGTTTGTGGTTGTTGTTTGTTTGTTTTTTAAAGAAGTCCCTTTATCATTTTTGTAATACTGGTTTGGTAGTAACAAACATATTTAGTTTTTTCTTGTCTGGGAAACTCTTTAATTCACCTTTAATTTTAAATGATAGCCTTGCTGGGTAAATTAGTCTTGGCTGTAGGATTTTGATTTTCATTGAATTGAATATTTCATGTCAGTTGCTTCTGAACTGAAATGTTACTGTTGAGAAATCAGCTGACAGACTTATTGGAGCTCCTGTCTTTCTCTTGTTGCTTTTAAGATTCTCTCTTTGTCTTTAACCTTTGCCATTTTAATTATGGTGGGTCGTGGTGTGGACTTCTTTGGGTTCATCTTGTTTGGACTTTTGCACTTCCTGGACTTGTGTGTCTTTTTCCTTTATCATATTAGGGCAGTTTTCAGTCATTATTTCTTCAAATATGTTCTTGACTCCTTGCTCTCTTTTTTTCATCTTTCTGGTGCCCCTATAATGTTAAAGTTGTTATGCTTCATGTTGTCCCAAAGGTCCCTTATCCTATTCTTTTATTTATTCATTTTTTTCTTTGTGCTGCTCTGATTGGTTGTTTTCTCCTATCTTTTCTACATCACTGATTTGATCCTCTGCTTCATTTAACCTACTATTTATTGTTTCTAGTGTAGTCTTCATTTCAAATATTGTGTTCTTCATTTATGACTATTTTATAATTTCCATGTCCTTTTTTATGCTGTTGTAATTCTAAGTTTCATGAGTATCCTTATAACCATTTTTATAACTCTATATCTGATAAATTGCTTGCCTCCATTTCATTTGGCTCTTTTTCTGGAGATTTCTTCTGTTCTTTCATTTGGGGCATATTTCTGTGTCTCCCCATTTTGGCTGCCTGTTTGTGTTTGTTTCTATGTATTATGTAGATCTGCTATGACTCCCCGTCTTGATAGAGCAGCCTTGTGTGGTAGGTGGCACAGTCTCTTTAATGACCTGAGCTGGGTGCTCCAGGAATGTCCCTTGTGTAGGTTATGTGGGCCCTCCTATTGTAATTGAGTCTTGATTTTAACTGGCTTGTTTGTGCATGGGGTCGACTCTCAGGCTGGCTGACCCTGAGGATTAAATCCCCCACCACAATGTATGCTGCTGTCCAGGTGCTGACCACACAAGGCAGAATTTGCCTCAGCTGGGTCTGGTACCTGCCAAGAGCCTCCTTATGGATATGCCACTTGTGAAGCTAATTTGGTTCTGCTCTGATGTTGTCTGAAGCTGGCCACTGGTTGGTTCTGGGGCCTCTTGAAGGGACTCTGATGTAGGCTAATATCAGACGCTGCCTATGACTGGCCCTGGGCAACCTGTTTGGAGCTACAGAGCAATTCACAGTTTGTGGCTGCCTGTGCTGGGCCTGGGTGTGTGCTGGAAGGACCGAGCTGATCATCAAGGCTGGCTTTTAGCAGCAACAGGCCTGGGAACAGGTTAGCTGAAATACCAAGGTACTTGGAGATTTTCCATTGCCTGCCTATGCCTGCCAGTTGTTTGTTAGGCTTAGTCACTAAAAGAGCCTCTGGAGGTACAAAATTTGCATGAGGTAGGTTCTCCATGAGTCATCAGGTAGGGGCTAGTGATATTAACAAGACTGATACAGGTTCAAACTTGGTACCAGTGCTAGGTCTGAGGCCATTCAGAAAATGTCCCTAGGTATAGCAAGTCTAGCTGCCACCCACTGGATACTCACCTTTGTTGTGGGTGGAGGGATCTCAGGGAGTTGTCAAGGGAAGTCCAGCAGAGTTTATCAAGCCCAAAACAGACCAAGATTTGATTATGTGAAGGGAGGGCTCTGCATTGGTTGCATGTACAGGTGAAAATGGTTCCCATCCTATAGCCAAATAACTTATTCTGTCCCAGTTTCTGCCAGGAGCCCAATCTCAGCAGAATGGGGACACTAGGAGGTGGGAGGATGGGGCTAGTGTATCATCTCCTGTGATGAGGAGGTGCTAGTCAGCCTTGGAAGAAGGTGAGAGGGGTAGCTTCTACTCCAGAGTCACACAACTCGGTCTGTCCTGGATTCTGCCCAGACCTCAGTAGGTCAGAGCCACCAGGAGTCAGGAGGGCAGAGCCTCCAGGAGCTAGAGAGTGAGAATTGCAGATCTCCTGTGATGGGGAGGGACCAGTTAGGTTTTCAGGAAAGTGGGGGAATGGCCCCTGCCCCAAAGCTACCCCATTTCATCACTGATACCTCCTGAGTCTGCCCAGACCTCCACACCCTGGCTCAGGCAGCTGACTCCTCAGCAAGGGATATACTCCACCTGGAGGAGGGGGGGTCAACAGGGAGTCCAGAGCATGGGGCTATTTCATTCCCCCAGGCTGATGCCTTATGGAGGGGAGTGCTGTACTCAAGAAAGATGGTGTCTGTGGTGTGGGAAAGTGACTCAGCACAGAAATTCTGGCGGCTGTCCCTTCAGCTCTCTCTCCAGTGTCACAAACCCCAGTCTTTCCTCAGACAACTGTAATCTACTTTGCTCTCCCTCTCCTGGAGCCCAGGGTGAGAGGCTGCAAATAAGATTTTGTTCATTGGTCCTTTAAGAGGGCACCTGTGTCTCTAGCAGCATCCCATTTCTCTGTGGCAGACAGAAGCCCTGACGATTTTCACAGCCAGATGTTATGTGTATGCCTCTTCCTGGCTCTGTTGTTCTGGGCTGGGGAGCCCAGCTTGGGATTGAGACCCCACTCTTCTCAGGGGGAACCTTTGCTGCTGAGTTATCCCACTGGAATCCCACGTGTGGGAATGGGGCCAGCCCTTTATATGTCTCCATCCTTCCTACCTGTATCGATGCTGCTGCTTCTGTAAATCCTTGGTCTTTCATAAGACTTCTCTTCAGCCAGTCTTTAGGTGGTTATTCAGGTTGATTATTCTATAATTTAGTTGTAATTCCAGTTTGGTCCAGGATGGAGGAGAGTAGCTTCCACTGACTCTGTCACCATCTTGGATTAAAACACCTGCTTTATGATTCTACTAGTTCATTAACTCAGTGAACATTTTTAAAGTGCCTGCTATGAACCAACACTGAACTAGAGGAAATACAAAATGATTGATGCAAGGATCTGTCCTTTAGGAACTAGTTATGGATGATCATTGCTACAGTGTGAGAACTCTTATGATGAGTATAGGAACAGGGCACCTAACGTAGCAGGGTGATTGTTACAGCTCATATTCCCACATGGTAGTCAATGGACTACCATAGTATTTTCCTTACTTATTTCTACTGAAGTACTCTTTTTTTATATTGATTTTCTCTAGGGGTGTGTGTGTGTGTGTGTGTGTGTGTATGTGTGTGTGTGTTTTCTCTGTATGATTAAACCGTGGATATTACCACAAGATCTATAGTAGCTCATTCAGCTCCCAGGAAGTCATTCAGAGAACACAATTCAGTAAATCAGACTTTGTGTTAACTCTGACCTGGAACATTATCATCGATCTGACTCAGTTCCAGAAGAGAGAACCACCTGCTGTGACCTCTTACTCCATGTTTCAGGCCATAAATAGGCGCTGGGACCCTGCCAAGTTGGGTCACTGTGGTTCATAAGGGACCGTCAGTTTCTCACAAACATTGTACAGCTGCAGAATTGCTATGCCACCCAAGGTGACTCATAAAATCTGCACTTCTTAAAAAGGAAATGTTAGAAATCTCATCTCCTGGCTGTCACTCTAACGCAATTACAAGCTCTAGTTCTCACTTGACTGCCCAGAAGGGTCTTCTAGGAAGCAAAGGAGAAATCTGGGAAACGTAACGCTTTGATTTGCCCAAGATAAGCATTAGGAAGCAGTCAGAATAGAAGTTTTAGATTATATTTTTAATCTAGGATTGTGATAAATATAAATGATGCTTTATATCTACTTGAATTTGGTATCTACTTGCATTCAGGGTTCTTCAGAGAAAGAGAGAGAGAAGCAGCAGGAAGTTATTTAAGGAATTGGCTTATGTGATGATGGGGGATGGCAAGTAAAAAATCTGCAGGGTAGGCTAGAAGGCTGGAAACTCAAGCAGGGTTTCTATGAAGCAGAATTCCTCTTCTACGGGAAACTGCAATCTTCTCTGTTGAGGCCCTCAACTGATTGGACGAGACCCACCCAAAGTGTGGAGAGTAATGTGTTTTGCTAAAAGTCAATTGTAAATGTTCATCACATCTACAAAATAACTTATTAGCAACCATAAGGCCAGTGTTTGACCAAATAATTGGGCACCATAGCCTAGCCAGGTTGACACAGAAAATTAACCATCATACTACTTTTAACTAAAAGAAGTTATCTGAATTCTTCATCATATTATTAAATAAGAATCTCAATGAAAACAACTATTACTTACAAAAATTCTCTAAACCTCATATTTATCTCTATCTGTATACTTTCCATTTAAGGATTTTAAGTCATTGCTTCACAAGGCAGGCAAATTCATCTTTGAAAAATTCTCATAGTTGACAAGCCCTTGCTTGAATCGATTTAGTCCCAATTCCTCTCCATATAACTGGCATGTCTTAGGTGCAGTTCTACACTCTGAACAACACTGAATTTGGATGAAGACCAATTTGTCTTAAGTAATGTCGAAAGTGTGTTCTATGGGATATTCATTTTGTGTGGTGCTCAACGTGGGGAAGGGAGCTAGAGAAGGTTCTGTGGTCAAATAAGGTTGGGAAACATTGGTTATAAGCTCTTCCTTTGGAAGACTTATATGACTCATATGAAAGGCTTTGAGATTCTGCATCTGACCTTAAAAAATCCCCTTTCTTCTTTTCAATACCATCCTACAGAATATAAATTGAAAAGTTTTGCGAAACTCTCTGACATCAGCCATGTCCAGTCTTTAGTTTAGATGCTCTGCCCCCTGATTGCTCTGCCTCATGGTTATTTTATCAGAGCTCTGTTGTGGAACATGCCACCACAGTCCTTAGTGGCTTAAAATAATAGCCACTTATTATTTCTCCCAAGTCTACAGTCTGCTGGGTGATTCTGATGATCCTATGCATTTGCAGTGACGAGTGGCTGGTCTAGACTAGCCTTGGCTGAGATGCCTCAGCTTTGTTCCATATGCCTCTCTAATCTTTCCAATCATTTCTCCTGGGATACTCTTATTGCAGTGGCAGAGTTGAAGAGAAGAAATGGAAGCATGCAAGCAAACACTTTTCCAAGTCTCTGCTTGCATCAAGTTTGCTAAAATTCTGTTGGCCAAAACAAGTCCCTTGGGAGAGTTCCGAGTGGTAGGGTACTACAAAGTTACAGGGCAAAGGACAACAGTATGGGGTAGCCATTAAATGAGGCCACTGGTTGTATTCGTCTAATGAAACTGTCAAATGAAACTCTGACAAATGGTGCCAAGATAGCTGCCTCAGAATTGCCAGGGTATGCATAGTAAAATTGCAGCTCCTCAAATCCCCGCCTTTCAGAGATGCTCAGAGTAAAGTTGGGTACCCACAGTTTTGAAACCTCCTCGGGTAACACTGATGATAAGATGATGAGCCAGGTTTGGAAATCCCCTAGTCTAGATCCCTCTTCTTTTTATTTATTTATTTATTTATTTTATCCTCACCCGAGGACATTTTTCCATTTTTTGTTCAGGTAGAGTGGGAGGGAGAGAGAGGAACAGAGAGAGAGAGAGAAACATCGATGTGAAAGGAACACATCGAGTGGCTGCCACCCGCACAACCGACCAGGGCCGGGGACAAACTGCAACCGAAGTACGCGCCCTTAGCAGGAACCGAACCCGGGTCTCTCAGGACCGCAGGTCGACGCTCTAACCGCTGAACCAAACCGGCCAGGGCTAGATCCCTCTTCTTTTAACAATATTAATTAAGCTCTTACACTGATAAATGCCACAAGGGATATAGAAATTAGTTTAAATTGAAGATATTGGTGCTTCTTCCCAATGAGTTTCCAGTCTCAAGCAAATAAGAGTAATGTGTGATAAATTATATAGCAGCAGGTCAGCTTTCAATTCCATACCTGCCATGACTCTTCCCAGGCCCTAACTCTGTCCTGGCTTTGGGGATCCCTGCAATTTGATCATCTCATCAAACTGACATATGTAATCTGTGTGTGCCATGCCCTCAGTCAGGGGCAGCTGTGAGAGAGAGACTGAGCCAAGGGTGTGCAAATTGCACCAAACTTAAAAGGGTCTGGGAATAGGTGATTTCCTCCCAGAAGACCAAGGATGGCCAGGGGGTGGGGGAGTCAATGGAGTTACCATTGAAAGGGGTTTGACTGTGAAATTGCATTAATCCCAAGCATTATCTACAGACTGAATAAAATATCTCCCAAATATACATACAACTGTTTTCAGTAAAGATAGTTATATGCTCTTATATTAGTGACATATAGGCACTACTGAAGTCATCATATCATATCCAGTTATTTATGTGTGTGTGTGTGTGTGTGTGTGTGTGTGTGTATGTATGTATTTATATATAATCTCAGTCAATAGGGAGTGAATATACAACTAATTATTATCTTGTGAAAGTTTATATAATTTTTACATTCAAAAGTTGGAAAGTGTATCAATCTACTCTTGCTGCCGTAACAAAATACCACAGATTGGGTGGCTTAAACAATAGATATTTATTTCCTCCCAGTTCTGGAGACTGGAAGTGCTTTGTCAAGGTGCCAGCAGGGTTGGTGTCTGAAGAGAGTCCTCTCCCTGGCTGTCCTTCTCATTGTGTCCTCACATGGCCTTTTCTCTGTGCGGGTGCCCAGAGAGAGCTCTGGTGGCTCTTCCTCCTCAGGAGAACACCAGGCCACCAGATTAGGACCACATCTTTTTGAATCCATTTAACCTTAGTTACCTCCTCAAATGCCCTATCTCCAAAAACAGTCACATTGAGGGTTGAGGCTTCAACATATGAATTTGGGGGCACACAACTTAGTCCATAACAGGAACCATTGTGTTAGATGTTGTTAAATGTAATAAAATGCCCTCATTCCTTACTACTGACATTTGGAATCTCCTCCCAGGCATAACTGGGGCTCAGAAGCTTCCCCAGCTTGGTCCTTTAGGATGGTGACTCTCAAATATTTTTGAACCATAGCTGTACTAGGTAGGAAATATCCAATGGTCTTCCTACTTCATTTTCTCCAACTATATCATATAAAGTCATGGGGCCAAAAATATGTGGATTGCATGCTTACTTTATAATCAAATGATAAGCTGATGTATAGATTTTTACACCTTAGAACATTGCAACATAAATTTAAATAATCCAATAATATTATGCTCATCTTGATCATACGTTGCAGTTTAAAAAGGGAAGCAAAATTTCCTCACATCACCAATGAATGTACTACTGTACAAACATATATTATACATATGTATCCATGAAGGCGTGGATAATTAATATTTGAATTGCGATGCTTTTATGTTTCGTATAACTATTAGAATATTCTAGTCTCCTAATCTGCATATGTGCTTTATTAGAAGCTACAATAGCAAACGCTGATGGCCTTGTGGTTAAAGAATGAGGGCTCTAAAACCAGGGCCAGTACACTATGCCTGTTTTTATAAAGTTTTATTGAAACACATCCATGCCCATTTGTTCACATAGAGTCTGTGGCTGCTCTTGGACTACAGTAGCCCAGCTAAGTAGAGAACATTTAGCTGACAAAGTCTAAAATATTTACCATCTGGGCTTTCACAGAAAAGTTTGCAGACCTCCCAGAGTAACACTCCTTGAGTTCAAATCTTGACTCTAGTTTCCAGCTGTGTGATCTCCAGCAAGTGATTTCACCTCTCCATTCTTTAGTTTCCTCATCTGCAAAATGAGGAAATAACGTCACCTGCCTCAAAGGAGGAATAAGAGCCATAAATGAGCATGTAAAGATCTCAGCATAGGATAGGGCCTGGACTAAAAAGAACACTCAAACGGAAGTAGCTGTTAGTATTAACTGAACAAGCACAACAAACTAAATTTGTAATGAAGATGCTAAATTAAGAGCAATTTATAATTAAAAAGGGAAATTAACAGTAATTATAAACCTGACCAACTCAAATCAACTGTGGTGAGGCTCCTCCCTAAGTGTCCTTTCTAAAAATGTGCAGGAATTCTATTTCTGTGTGGGGCATACCCAGTGGGAGCTTTTTAACATTGGCAAGCATTGCCTGGCCCTGAGCCGTCTTAGGAGAATATAGATTAATCTTTAGTAAACTCTGGCAATATACTAAGTTTAGTTTATTAATAATAATTCACTTAGTAATTTACCAGTAAATAGCCTCTAGACATTCATAAAAATAGAAGTTAGTGGAATTAAATTGTGTTTTTAGTTCTGTTCACCGGCTACCAGGTCATCCTTTGCAACGCTGTCTTTCTCTAACCCGAACCCTTTTCTGCCTGGATGGGCAGCCATCTAGTTCATAGAGTCAATGAAACCAAGTCATGGGTTCAATTCCTGGTAGTCCATATTGTCAACTTGATGCTTTCCTGTGGCCACAGGCTTTACCTTTCACCATGGTAAGCTGTGGCACATTGGCCCCTGGGGAAGATTGAGTAGTAGTTTGTGTGGTTGGGTAAGTACAAATGTCTTAATCCCAAGGGAAAACACCTCCCAATGATGAGTGGTAAACCAGTAGCCTCCTGTTTTGTTACAGGAAGTTCATAGTCCAAAGGAGAGAAGGGCATGGAAGTTGCTCCCTGTTTACCTTGGGGGTTATGTGAGGTCATTGCAGTTTCTTCCATGAGAGGTGATTTTGCAACAGTGTGGGTAACACCTGGGATAGCAATCAGAAAGAATAAGCTGGATGTTCCATTCGGAGTACAAGTGTGACTAGAAAGTTCCGTGTCTCTAATCTGTAGGTTATTTGGATCCTTATCGCTGTCAGAAGTCTCTTCACAGAATTTCAAAATGAAATGCAAATAATCATTAACCTATTAGCATGACTGGAAAAGAGCCATTAAGAATGGTTACTCAGTGGCACGGTCAGGTTTCTTCACCCCAGTAAACACTAGTTGTATTTTCCTTTTTAGATATACAATAGATTTAAAAAAAAATTCCTGTGGGTGGTTTATGCACAGAACACTCCACACTAAATTTCTGGTCTTTCCTTTCTTCTCAGGCTTCTTGGCAGTCTCTCTGGTCTGTGAGAATTTTGGCAGAGTTCCCTCTCTTCATTCTTCTTCTGTCTCTATTTCTTCAAGCTCTGCAGCTACCTGGAGATCTCCCTTCTTTGCTCTCTACCCTCCCCCCTCAATTTTCTTATTTTTCATGCCTGTCCATGAATACTCCTTGCAAACCCAGCCTGACTTTAATCACATGCAAGTGACTGTCCGTACCCAACGTTTTTCCCTGGGTCAGAACTGACTAGACAATGTATTATTGAAAAGAAAGAAGTACATAGAAGAATGTATTTGTGAATTTACAGTTCTTGTTCACCTTTCTTGTTTTTTCTTTTCTTTTCTTTTTTTAATATATATTTTTTATTTTTAGAGAGAGAGGAAGAGAAAGGGAGAAAGCGATAGAAACATCGATGAGAGAGAGAACCATCAATAGGCCGCCTCCTGCATGCCCCACAGCGGGGATTGAGCCTGCAGCCCAGGTGTGTTTCCTGAATGGGATCAAACCAGTGACCTCTTGGTGCATGGGTTGATGCCCAACCGCGGAGCCACACCAGCCAGGCGACCTTTCTTGTTTTTTAAAATGACATGTGTTTCCTGACTATGGAAAAAATACTTGTCCTGTGTAGAAAGTTTGGCAAAATAATACTAATAAAGGAAATCATTTAAAAAAAAAAAAACCCACATAATCACCTGTAATCCTACCACACTGGATAACCACTGTTAATATTTTGCTGTATTTCTTTCCTGTCCTCTTCACCTTTATGTTAATTACACACATAATTTCATGCATTTCTTTGTTAAGCAATTACAATAATAGCTCATATTATAGAGCGCTTACTATATACTAGATCTATGCTAAGTATTTTATGTATATTATTTCATTTAATCTTCGTTACAACCCTCTGAAGTACGACTTATATTCCTATCACAGTACAAGGAGGAAAGAAGGCCCGAGGATGCAGTTGCTTGACCGACATAAGTAAGGAGGAAAACTCAAGCCGAGAGGAGCTCGCGGCATTGACCCTCTGCTATTCTGGTCACCACTCTGCTCCATTACTACTAGGTGCAATTATTTAATTTCTTCAGGATTAGAGTGTTAATTTTTAGAAACCCAAGTTTTATTATCTTTGAAAAATAATGTAATGTGTATTAATAATGATTCAAAATACATAAATTTAAATTTCTAACAGAGTACCTTTTGCTTTTCATAAAATGGGTAGGGAAATTATTACTCATATAAAGTGACGTAAACGGAACTCTATTCTTATCATTATCATTGTTTCTTGTTCCTTCTTTACTGTTCTAAATGAAGTGATGAATTTGTCGGGTAAGAAAGGGAGGCGGTGAAGTCATCTTATGAATGCACAAAAGATTCACATGCAACTTCTCCCTCCTTCTGAGAGCCCACTATACATTCATACACCCATTGCTTTCTTCCTCGTTCCACTCTCCGAGTATTTCCCCAGTGATTTTAATCATGAAGTGGGCAGGGACTGAAGTTCTCAGCCAACTTAGCAACATCTAAAAAAATTATGATTTCCCTAATAATAGAGTGGATTAAATGTGTATCAATATTTTATTGTTCCAAATGTTGCATTTTGTCAGTTTATAATGTGCATTTTCTTCTATTGGTGATTTATGTCTTCTAAAATAATATTCTACCAGAGTGTGATTGGAAGTTCTACCTTATCTCTATCTAAAAATATTTGTGTGGGAAACTGTCATCTGAAATCATTATACATCTGTATATTTATTTATAATCTGCTTTTCTACATGATAGGTAATTGACTTATACATTTTAAAGGGCTGAATAATTCTCGATTCTTTAGATATATTTATATTGTTTGTGAGCATGTAAAGTGTATTTCATAAATGAGCTTCAGGGGATACTACTGCAGAATTCCTTCAAATTGTTGTCGTTTAATTCCTGGATTTTCTGTGAAATGTTAACACTGCTGCTTATTGCTAAGAAAGCAGAATAAACATCCGAAAGAGTATTCTTGTAGTACCTGATTTCAAATGCTGAATAATAAAGTAATTTTAGAATAATAATATGTTATGCTATAACATATGAGGTGTCAGGTATGATTATTCATTTGAGCCCCTTCATTTTACGGATGGAGGAGGAAACTGAGTTGATGCCTTGCCCAAGTTCAACAGCTGGAAGTGAAGTTTCCTGCCTAGGAACAACCTAATCTACAATATATTAAAGTAGAAGGCATTTATTTTCTCTACTGTTCCCCCAAAGGCTTTTGGATTTAGGAAAACTATCTGGAAAATGAATACTCTACCAGAGTGAAACTATTCGACAAATTGAACACTTTCTTATATTCGTGGCCTCTGAAATGGAGTTTCCCCTGCCTCTGTCACAATGTCATCCAATGGTAGAGAAAAATTGTGAGAATAGTACAGAGAGTTTCTATATGTCCATGTCCTAGCATACCCCAACTTAGCATCTTACATACTGTAGTATAATTATCATAACCAGAACATTAACATTGGTATATACTATGAACTAAACTTAAGATTCCATCTGAACTCCTGTTTGAAGTGTCCAATGGATGTTTCTTTTGCCGCTGTTGTCCCTAAAATCCAACTTAGGATTCCTGCATTTTGTTGTTAATTCTCTCTCATCTCCTGCAATTGTTTTTCAGTCTTCCTTTTTCTTTTGTGACCTTAACACCCACAAAGAGTGTTAATCAGTTATTCTGCTAGGTGTCACCCAGCTGAAGTCTGTCTGGCATCTTCTCACGATTGGACGGAAGTCACCCAGAGCACCACAGAGTGGTTCTCATCTTTCTCAGTACATCAAGTCACAGCATTCAGGATGTCGATATATATCATCATTGGTGAGGCTGGTCTTGATCACTTGGTCGAGACAGTGGCCACCAGACATTTCCACTATAAAGTTACCACCCCAGTGGCCAAAAATGGAGCAATTTGAGCAAGAAAATAGATAATGATATTATTAGATTGTAACTCATAAAATCATATACATATCCCTGAGTTCATATGATATAAATAAGTAACTGGTAAAGTAGATACGGCCGATTCTTGTTATTTACAGTTGTTATGTTCTATAAAGTTGCTGTGTATAAACACCGAGTTAGCTAATACTGATCCACTGCTCCTGGAAAAATTACAGGTTTAGGTTTCTACAAGGATATAGGTTGATCAATACATAACCTGGTTTTATGTGCATTTCTCTTTAAAGACACCTTATTTAATATCGCTTCTTGATTCATTAACATTGACTCCACAGGCTTACAGCACTACAACTCATTCATAAGCCTGAATGAAGCTCATGTAACACACGCATTTTCTCTGTAAGGCACATCACAGCCTTCTTGTGCTTGGGAACACTGGACAGCACTGGCGCACTTTGCTTGGGTACATTTCAAACAGTGACATGACCAATAAAAAGTACAAAAATGTGAAAAATGTGGCACTAAAGAGATGGAGAAAAGGACAATTGTCTACAGTATGAGAGCTGAAATAAGAAGGCAGAGGTCACCTTGTTTGACCTCAGCTGGGAATGTGGACTTTGGGTGACTCACATTTTCACGGCTGCACATGTCCACGAATGAACGAGAAAGTGCCATTAGGTGTTGACTTTGGGGTTACAAATAAATTTGACCAAGTAGACAAATTCTTAAATACGTACTCCTTGAGTAATGAGGATGAACTGTATATGGAGAAGTGACAGTTCTTCTTTAGAATGAAATCCCAAACAATACATGTGAAAGGAATGAAGGACATACAAAATTGTCACTAGGCAATCCCTGCAGTGATCATTATTGTGGACAGACCCACCAATGGACACTAGGAACACGGAGGAAAGGTTTGAGAACACTGAGATTTGTATACTCTCAATGTCTAGCCTCTAAGACATTTGTTGACTACAGTGGAAAATACAGTAAATTTATTTTTATTTGAAATATAATATTGCATTATTTTTATATTTTTCTAATATTTATAAAGCATTAGCAGATATTGACTACCAATACATATAGATAGTGGTATGTGCTCACATTTTTTATGATAATGGGGTTTCCAATTTTTTTTTTTTGTATTCTCATAGCTGGATCATTTGCCAGTGTTTGCTCAAAGATGTTCACTTATGTGTAATTGGAGAAAAATCAAAGAAGCTGCCACTTCAACAGTGGACTTGGGACACTTAAGCATCACTGCCTGTGTAAAACCATCCCAAGCAGAGATCTGCACTTGCTCGTCAGTGTCTCCGCTGTGCCCTGTTTGAATAGAGGAGAGCTATCTGTTTTACACCACAGAACTGATTGTGCACGAAGTTGTCTCCTGAGCGGAGACAGTTGTCTCCTGTGTTCAGCAGCTGCCTCATTCATCTTTATATCTCCAGTGACAAGCACAGTGACTCACACATAGTGGGCGTTCAATAACCCTCATTGGAAATGGGATGACACGGGATGGGACAAGTGAGGATCCAAGATTAATACTCTGAGTCTGCTGGGTAACCACTGTCCATATTTTTTCACAGACAACTGTTTGTTCTTGCCATATGTCCAGATGCTAATTTTTATCTCCTGCCCATGGTGAACACAACATGTCCTTTGTTTGTAGTGTTTATTTATTTATTTTAATCCTCACCCAAGGATATTTTTGCATTTATCTTCAGACAGAGTGGGAGTGAGAGAGAGAAAGAGAGAGAGAGAGTAACATCGATGTGAGAGAGACACATTGAGTGGTTGCTACCCCACGACCCCAACCACGGGGATAAACTGCAACCACGGTACGTGCCCTTGGCCAGAATCAAACCCGGAACTCTTTGATCCGCAGGCCAATACTCTAACCACTGAGCCAAACCGGCAGGGCTGTTTGTAGCGTTTACAGGTGCATTGAAATGAAGACAGACCTTTTTAATTACACTCGGTTCAAGAGAATTCTTTTATTCCACATGTCTTAGTTCAAATGTGACCTTAGGTGCTTTATTCACATAACTACCTCTTTCCTAATAATGGTGCTATTATTGTCTCTGAGGCAAAACAGATTGATGGCATTTGTTGGGGATTTTATGAAGCAGCTTATCTGAAAAAGCTTCTAGTGTCGTGGTTCGTTCTGAGAACTTGGATGGTTTCAGATTGAACCAAATGTATTAGTCAGGGTAGCTATCTGACACAGTTCACAGCTCGCTAAAAAATGTGACCTAATCCATCTTTCCTTGCTCACAGACATTCCAATGCAGTGTTCCCAGCTGGGCAGTTTCCCCTCAGGACTCAGGCTTCTTCCAACTTGTGACTCTACCTACCTCCAGGTCCTCAGAAGCCTCCCCACTCAGCTGGCGGGCTTTATGGGTCTGGTCTAGAAGTGGTTTCCTGCCTTGTGCTCACATTCCCTTGGATGTGAATCATATTTCCTAAATCAATCATATTTCCAGCCTTAAATACAAGGCATGCCGGCAAATGTTTACTGTAGTTCCCCCCAGGAGCATAGGGGGAAACTGTTTGGTGAACAGCTACTGTTTGGTGAGTCTCATCAACTCAGCCTGGTGTCTCTCCTCTGAATTCTCCCGCCATTTCTTTTCCTTATTCTTTTTAAGATACTTAACACTTTTCATGGTATTCGTTCACTAACTGTTAAACCCACTGAAGACATGATGGGCTCCCACAACATACCAGCTGAGGGGGATTGTAAAGAAGAACCAGGGGCAAAGCCCACTCTGGAACTCAGTGTAGTTCAACCACATTTAGCTGGCAGGGTACAGGAAGTCACGCAGCACACTCATTTTATTCTGTCATCCGAACAGGAAGTAAAGACTGCGTGACTACCTAGCTTGCAAAATATTTTAAGTACTTTCAGCCACTCAGGTGTCCAAATTTTGACCCAAATATTTATTTGATGCTCATTCATTTTGTTCATATTTTATCTTTTTTAAATATTACAAACAGGCAGATAGCCAAGGTTTAAGAACAATGTAAAACCAAGACATGTTCCTTTCTCTAAATTTAATTATCCTTGAAAATTTGGAAATGGTTATTATTCAGGGAATCAGAGTTTTGAGACACACTAGCCTTCTTCTTCTGTTAGTTCATAAGCCATTTGAATTTCAGGGACCTTGTGTGACCCAAAGCTTTTTCTTTATTCCTACTTCTTAAACTCTATCTTTTTTCACCTAACTGATCAAATCATCTTATTAAACAAATTATTATTTGTGTAATTTCTGAATGAACTTATTGTAGAGACAGTTGAAAATATATGCAAGCAAAAAGGAAAATATTAGAAATGTTCACTGTCTGACTTCTCATAGATAAATCCTGTTAAGATGATACTGTATCTCCAGTGTGTGTGTGTGTGTGTGTGTGTGTGTGTGTGTGTAACTATGACTTCAATAGATGTAACCTTTTACAACAGTGGGATCATACTAAGCATATAACTATAATTTTTAAAATTAATTTATTAACCTGTACGTTCTTATACTGGATATCGTTTTACTAGAATTTCATTTTGAGCCTAATAAGAGTAAATGAATCAACAGATGAAAAAGCAGCCCCTACCAGAAACTGACATCTGTATGTAAAATGGGCTAACAGGGCGAAAGTAATACAGAACTGAGGAGAATAGCTGAGGGCATTTTGGTTCTGAAACAGATAGTGTTACATGGCGATTCAGAGCTCAGATGCGGGTTTGAATTCAAAGTCAGCATAATAGATGACTTTGTATGGACCAAATGGTTACATCTGGGTCAACAGTCCAAGCACTTCTTTGTGATATAAATGCAACACCAGCATCTATACATCCAGCTTTACAGTTCACTGACTGCAATGCTTCTGGACTATGCCTCCTTATTTGTAAAGTGGACACGAGCTAGTATTAACCCCGAGGGATGCTGGGAGGTTTAAATGAGTCGGTACATAGAAAGTGCCTGCTATGTAGTGAAAGCTCAGTAATTGTTAGCTATCATGACACTATACATGACTTTAAAAGCAGTAGAGGTAGGCTTTAAATCAGTGGTTCTCAACTGGGAGTGATTCCCCACCCCCAGCCCCCAGGGGCCACTTGGCAATGTCTGGGGAGAATTTTGGTTTCTGAGCTGGGGAGAGGCATTGCTGGCGTTTAGTGGGTGGTGGCCAGGAATGCTGCCCACCATCCTCAATGCAGACGACAGCCCTCCACAACAGAATGATCCTGCCACAGATATCAGTAGTGCTGAGGGTGAGAAACCCTGCTCTAAAGGAATGTGTATGCTGGGCTGTCCTAGATGGTCCAGGGTGGGGGGTGGGGTTTGCCATCAAAGTCACACCATTAGGAAGTAATCTCTCTGATCATCAATTTGCATGTCTGGAAAAGAGGTTAACTGTGCCCAATTTGCCTGTTTTTTTGTGGAGATCAAATGAAGGACTGAATTTAACTCTTGTATAAACTAATGTGCTGTGCAAGTATAGGTTAGTTCTAAATGGTTTTCCTCAACGTTTTCTGTGTTTTTGTTACCCCGCTCGGTGCCTTATAGACTTTATTTTCCTAGCTGCTCCCTCCCACATGAAGTTGTACCACCAAGGGAATGCTGTGCACCTGTCCGCTAGGGTTGAGGTTTGGGAAGTCACAAACCTCTATAATATCTCACCTTATTTTTGCCCCACAAAAACCAGTTTTCAGCCTCCTTGGTTTAGCATCACCACCACTGAGAATGCTTGCTTGAAACAGAAGAATGACTCTGACAGTAAAAAGTATTGTTTTAAATTACTTATTTAATTACTTATTAAATTAAAAATAGCTTAACAGCACCTGTTCTGCATTTGGGATCATGCTGAGTCAGCAATAGGAAACTCAAATATAATACTACTTAACATGCATGTAGCTTATACAAGGCTAAAATGCCTATAACATTTAAATAGACAGCAGTGCAGCCCTGGCTGGTTTGGCTCAGCAGTTAGAGCATTGGCCTGTGGACCAAAGAGTCGTGGGTTCAGTTTTGGTCAAGGGCATGTACCTCGGTTATGGTTTGTCCCTGGCCCTGGTCTCAGTCATGTGGGAGGCAACCAGTCAATGTAGCATCCTCACATTGATGTTTCTCTCTCTCTCCTCACCCTTCCCTCCCACTCTAATTGAGATAAATGGAAACATATATTCAGGTAAGGATAAGTAAATAAATAGACAGCAGTCCTCATACAAATGAATGGAGCTTTAGTGAAATCTGAAAATGCAAAAATAAAATCCGGTAGAGGGAAAAATTACGAGAAATTGAAGAGAAGATTAAACCTTTCTAGAGAGGCAGCTAACCTGTATTTAAGCTTATCATGAAAAGGAAACATAAAAGAAAGGTTTGAGAGGCATAAGGATAGAAGGGAACTTGTGCTGGATAAGAAAGTGGAAGGAAATAATATTAATTTTTCTAATTGTAGGTGAACATTTCTACATAACTAGGCAGACTTTCTCTGCTTTGTTTGAAGAGGAATTAAGCCCAGCTAAATCTGCAAAGCGAGAAGCACGTTGCGCTTTGGGGAACATTGGAAGCTTATAGCCTATAGGTTATCTATCTGGAAATCAAGTCATAGGTCTGGGAGAAATCTTTAGGTCGCCTGGCCTGTTTTTATCTATTCCTTGTGTTCCTTATAAATCCTCAGCTGCAGGCTCCTGTCTGAGTCTTCAGCCTTATCTTTGACCACACCATATGCACAGACCCCCTCCTGTCGGCTCAGCCTCCCAACCTCGCAGAAGCTCTTGTGGGTTCCCACGCCGTTACTTTTGCTCATAACCGATACCTCAATTTGGATGCCTTCTTAGTGCTTTACTTTATACCTCCATCCTCTTTATTTCTTTAAATCCCCACTTCCCCACCCCGAGGTATGTCTCTGTACAGGTGAGGCTCAGAGAGGCCCATGACTTCCTGAGGTCACACAGCTAGTGTGACTGGAATCCAGGTCTTCTGACTCAGAATCTGAGTTGCTCTCTACTCTTGCGGTCTGGGCCCACTTCGCCCCTTGATTGACAGGCTACGGTCTGCAATCGACACTGATTTCTAGTTATCTGTACACAGGCAACCTTTTTACCTTGAAGATAGATGAATGATGGTAAATAGAAGTGTCAGCTATCTGTGTTTTATATTTCACCCTGCTCATTTGTTAGCACGTGACAACAACTGGAAAGAAAACTTTGAACCTTTGCCTTTCTGTCTGCCAGTGTTTTGGTGTTGTCCAAGCAGAGAGCGAAATGTGGGCTCCGCAGTATGAATATCTTGCGTGTTGGTTCTGTGCGGTACCCCGTGAGTTTCCAGGCATGAGCTATAGGTAAGTGAGCACATACAGAGGCGAGGTGTTCACAGGGCCTGCTGGGTGCCACACTCTGTCCAGGTAGAATTTGCTGCACTTAACTTTCATATCTAGCAGCCTAGCCAGGCCCTGGAACATGTTTATTGAAGCAAAAGAGCTATTGTTTTCCTCCTTCTCCATGTGGGGTGTCTGCCAAGATCATAACAATTCTCCCTTCTCTGGGAACTCGGAATTGCTGTTGGCTGTTTGTTCCCTGAACTCTCACACCCACCAGAGCCACAGTTAACTGTCCAGGGTCAAATACCTGAGCAGAGCGGGGCCCCGTTCCCATCCCTGAGATTCGGAATCGAGACCCTGAGGGACTGAGGGTCGGTCTCTGTGGCTAAACCCAGAGAAAATAAATACAGAGCTGTTACAGAGCTGGCTTGTGGAGTGAAGACTGGAAAAGCTGTGCTTCCAGGATAAAAGACTGAAGCCATTATATAAAGAAGAACAGACAGAACATGCAGAGAAATTCCTGAGGGATTCTAGCCCATTTCGAAGTCTTGTTGCATTTCTGCATTTGATTCCATGAGACACTCTTGTGTTCTTATAACAAATTCCCTTTTATGGAGAGTGGGTTTAGGTTGGTTCTGATTACTTGTAACTAAAAATCTTTTACTACTCTATCAAAATATCAGGTTTCTCATTTCAATAAAATAAATTATACTAAAAATTATAAACAGAAATCCTTTGGGAATGTTATGTATTAAAAATAGATTTGGGGGGACTGGTGAAATAATGCTGAGGGGCCCTTTGCATTGTTAGTCTTGAAGTGATAGGCAAGTTTTCCTTCGGGTGACGTGGGAACACGAAGGGAGGACACTGTAAGCGCCGACACACCACGGCCCGCGTCCGCGCTAAAGCAGAGGCCCGCTGGCGACGCAGGATGCGCACGGCACCGAGTCCTTCCTCCGAGCTTCCCGAACCCCAGCCCTGTCTCCAACCCTGCTAACTCCTGCCTGTGTCCCACCTGGCAGTCTCTGGAGCCTGTCTGCATCCACGCTAGTGGCGGGTGTTTCTCCCGAGGACTCCCACCGTGGCCCCTGTGGGGGGACTGCCAACAGCCCCTCTAGCCACGGGTTTCTCCACGCGGCCCGGGGCGCTGCGGAAGCCCAGCTGATCCTGTCACCCCTTCCTTTCTGCCAGTCTCCATGAAGCCTTGAAAGGGGCAGCCGCTGTCCCCTGCCCAGCCCCCCGGGGACTCCCCCCCCCCCCCGCCCTGCCAGGCTCCTTCCCCCAGGGGGCCGTGGCCATGTCCGCCTCTCCTGCGACAGTCCTTTCTCACCTTACTCAGCTCTCCTTAGGTCTCTGACCAGATGGAGTATCGCTGGTGGCACACTGTGCACCCACCTTCCTACCACTGGTCACCGGAGCAGTTCTGCTTTATTTTTCTTCTTTGTTTGGTCACCTGTTTATTCTGCTAGACTGTCAGCTCCAGGAGGGCACGGAGTCTCTGCTTTAGCCCTAGTCCGCAGCAGGACACCTAACAGGAGATGAAGAAATAGTTATTGAATGAATAAATATGTAGAAAGATAGGAGAAATGAAAAGAAAGCAAACAAACTAAAAAAAAAAAAGCAGCCTCCATCGTCTATATTCCTTTCCAAAGTTTGGGTTTATAAAATTGTGTTGTCTTTCGCTCACAGTTTCTCTTAGATACTGGGCTATTTATGACCAGTATTATTAATAATGCTAAAATTCTTTTTGCATATAGAAATATAGGGTTGTCAGTAGGTAAAATATAATTAACGGCAGTAGGACCCCTAAACCAGCCCGCAAAGTCCTATTTCACTCAAAGTGTCTAAAACAGTAGTTCTGAGCCCTGAAACCCACTGAGCCCCTGGGGGCCTTGAGAGGGGCTCTGGGGTGAGGAGGGGGAGAGGCCTCCGATGACGGAAAGCTCCCTGAGAGGGGAGTCCTCAGTCCTGCCTCGCCGGTGGGGCGCATGGGACCGGGCCGATGGGAGGGTAGGGGAGCCTTGGGGACATTAGAGGACTAAGCTGCTCGTAAGCCCGCTGAGAGGACTGGCTAGAGCAGGCTCCTTTTCCTTTCCCGGCCGTACGTCCCTTTTGAAAGTGTGTGCACGGAAGCAGGATTCACAGGTTACCCTGCTGGAGGGAGACCGTCTTTCAGCTAGACTGCATCTGGGCTAGAACTGCCGCACAAATGGTCCACCCCCAAAAGCAGACAGGAAAGGAGGTTCCAGAGGTGGAAGGATTGGTGCCAAGGCCCTCGCAAGGGAGTGAGTCAGCTCGTGGAGGTGGTGATCGGCATGGACTGCTGAGGGCAGGGTGGCTGGCGCTCAGAGTGAGAAGGCAGAAGGGAGATAGAAGAACACACAGGCTACTGGCCTGCGAGCCAGGGACACGGACATGCTGCCATTCCCATGACCCGATTTGCTGACACACACTCCCAGAGCCCATAGGCCAGTGGAAGGGCCAGGGACTTTGGCTAAATCATGCTAGGGGACTATCCGTTTTCTTGGGAATATCAGTTTTGTTTGGGGAAGCATAATCTGGCTGCAAAGTTAAAGTTTAAAATCCAGAAAACATCAACTTATCTAAACAATTACATTGCAATGAATTGTTTTCACGAAACGAGATGGTACAGAGTGCTCTGCAGAAGCCTTTTTGTTAAAATTCCCACAAAGAGGACTGACTGAAATTAAACCCGGGGTTCTTTCCAAAGAGGCTTACAAGTACCAGCACCCACGCAATCAGAAGCACAGGAATTCTGATGCGAAGACACGTTTCAAGAATTCATCACCCCTTCCCTTTCACTCAGGAGGGAGCATCTTATTCGGACTCTTGGATGTAACCAGTGGACCAAATACTTGAAACTAATTTGCTGGTTTGAGAAGAGGTTATTGATTCTCACAGCAGGTGTATACTTGGAGAGTTTTATTGTTTAACTCCACAGGCAGATGACTTCTTCCTCACACTACTTGAAGTCAGGCAGCCTGGTTGAGGGGTATGAATTCTCCTTGTTTTATTGAAGTCTTCAGAGGAGTCGAAACATGTTTAACATGAGTTTAAAATACTGTATGTACTTCTCAGAAGATGTCTGGTTAGGTGAGGGATATTGTTTGTAAGCATGTGCTTTGTTTGGGGGGAGGATGCGGAAGGGAAATTTCCTGTGCATTTTGCCAGGTACAAAGGAGACAATGGAGGTGATTGATAAAACACCGAATTAAATAAATATATTCCTAGCTCATTTTTGCAAAATGATCACTGCTTTGAGCTATTGGTGATTGCTTGTTTGGAGATTTGCAAAGCCCAGTCAATGTGTTCCTTATATCCTATTAGCATCCATTTGCCATATGACCTAAGTTTGCATTCTTGAAATAAACAGAAGCTTCCTCTGTCACTGACAGAAAGGAGGAACAGAGAGTATGCTATCAGACACACACATCCTCTGAATGGGCTTGTGTGTTTGTACTATTTTTCACTAAATAATAAGAGCTTATTAAATAGTGTTCGACTCTTTGGGTGGATGAAAATGAATAAAAACTTTCTAAAATTTATTTTTCAATTATAGTTGACATACAATATTGTATTAGTTCCATTCATATACCTTGCGGAGTGATAACCCTAGAGTCTAGTGCCCATCTTTTGAGGTCAGCATCTCTGTGGGTGTGTTTGAGGATATAGGCTGCTGAATATTTCGCTTCAGATCCTGGAAATGTGGGCCCACCCCATCCAACTACCCCCCAGCACTTTTTCCTTAGAAATATTGTCGTTGGCTCAGGGAAGCTTCATTCCAGCAGGAGGTCTGCCATTTCCAACCAATGTGAGCAGTCTTTGTAGCAGAAAGAAGTAAATGATGGTTCCCAATCACCATTTATAAGATGACCATTGGGAGCAGGTTTGCTGATAAATCCACAGCCACAAAGGAGGATTTTAATTTGTACAAGAAAAATTTCCTTCTGCTTAATGAGGACAGACATTTCTGACCCTTTACCTGTATGGGTTTGTGGTGGGAGGCAGGCCCTATGGGTATTTATCCGCTCGCCCTGAGGAGTCGTTGTAATAATATAGCTGTGTTTTAGAACGAAAACTCCCGAGGTCCTCATTTGGAGTGGGCAACTGGTGGAAAAAAAAAAAAAAAAATCAGATCATTTTCCTCAAACATCTGCATTTTTTACTTTGATTATTTTTTGACTGACAAGAATTTCTATTTCAGGGCCTGTGGGTGATACAGAGGACTACCCTATGAAACAGGGAGGCTAACTGAAACTGAAGAAAGTACTCCAGCATCCAACCACAGGCATGCCAAGAGCATGGGAGGGAGCAGAAGTCTCAAGGAGCAGACAGGGTAAGAGACAAGCCGCGCGTGGCCAGGTCGCTGGACGAGAAACATCTCGTCCCTAGTGGCGTGCCCGCTACTTAAGGATCTTGTGTGAACATTTTTCAGTCTGCACAGTAGGCACACCAGCCATACAACTAATATATGCTGTTATATTTCTCCACTATTGCACATTTCGGTGATTGGCTGCTTGGGGTCCTGTCTGCTGAATTTCTTGGGAAAAATCTCCAAGAGTCAGGAGTTAATGTTGATGGAGGCAGCTTTCAAGATGTGAGATTCATCGGCCGTGGGTGTTAGGGTCACCTTGGAATTCAACTGAAATTCTTCTGACACAGAACAGGAAGGGGTTCTTAACATGAAGAAGGATGTGGAGTCAACGTCCCTCTTTGCCCAAGGGAGGAACCAAATTTAAAGGGGTAGGGAGAATGTTGATTTTTTTAACACAACAGCTGATTTCCCCGCTCTGACAGCTCCTCCTGCTCTGCCTCGCCCCCAGCTCCACTCGCGCATCATTTATTGTATCAGGGGAAAGGGAGTTTCACCAGCGAACAGGGGGAAAGGCTTTGATTGTCAGAAGTCAAGACCCTACAGGCATTTGGCATAGAATCCATTAAGAGTTGGAGTGAGGCTTCTAGCCTCTGGTAGAACGTCCAGCTTTCCAGGTGTGCTGGTGGGGAGGAGAGGGGGCAGGGTCTGGGGCAGGAAAGAGCTCTTAGATATTAGGTGAGGGAGTGGAGGAGGATTCACTCTTAGACCCTGGTGGCCTCTCTCTGCTCTGAGAAAGGGGCTCTGTGCCCTGCACCCCAGAGGCTTGGGTTGTCCTCACGTCCATGAAGAGCCCAAGGAGACTGCAAAACCCCAGAACAGGCTGAGTGGTGTCTGAGGTACAGAGAGTCGGAGCCAGCCTCGGGGAGTTGAGTGTACCCAGCACAGTGCGCGAGTGTTAGAAGTGCTCTGTGCCCACAAGTGCCACCAGCGCAGTGACAAAGGACCCACAGCTGTCAACTGGCATCTGAAGTGGGGGCCGCCTTGTAGACTTGAGCCCTTGGCTTGTGAGATCTGACTTCACCTTCAGATAGAGAGTTTGAGAATTGAATTGAATTGTAGGCCAGTCAGCTGATGTCTGAGAATTGCTTGGTGGCGGAGGAAAAACTCCACATATTTGAGACCAGGAGTGTTTTCCATGAAAACAGTTCAGACTTTTTGCTGTCTTCTCTGTTCTGCAGCATAGTTTACATTTCACCTGTCCTCAGGCACCGTCCCAGACTCTCAGTTATTATCGCACTCTCCGCCGGTGTTCCTTGAGCACTTCACACATTCTGTATAGCCCAGTATCAAAGGCAGCCTTGAATTGCAAGTTAAGATAGTGTCAGCTGCTGGGTGTGAACCCCAGAAGTGTTGGGTCTTGTGTCCTCCCAGCACCCACCATGAATTTATATTTATACATCCTAGGCTGGCAGGTATTTTGGTGCCTGGTATG
Organism: Molossus molossus; assembly: GCF_014108415.1. Taxonomy (NCBI): domain Eukaryota; kingdom Metazoa; phylum Chordata; class Mammalia; order Chiroptera; family Molossidae; genus Molossus; species Molossus molossus. The sequence goes on along the minus strand of NW_023425349.1, from coordinate 54,639,907 downwards.
TAATAAAGCCTCATTACCTATTTGTCAAGCAACACTGAATTTAAAATTCTTGTAGAACACTAGACAGATCCTTTCCTTATTTGTTGTATGACCTTAGGAGTGTCACTTAACCTGTGTCCAGCTCTCACTCTGTGAAATGGGGTGGATGATGCAGCCTACCTCATAGGCTGTGGTTAGAATTAAATGAGAGTGGAGATCAAGGGCCTGGCACGTACTGTGTGCCCAGTACGGGGTGGCAAGGGAGAAGTACAGCATCGACATTACTTGCTGCCATCAGCACTGATTTGCAGTGATTTGTGCTTCTGGTGTTCTTGCTTCCAGCCCCTGCTTCAGGCCCAGGAGGCAAAGAAATTTGCAGGAGACAGTGAGTCTCAGACTCTCCCTTAATTATGAGCAAGAGGTGCCCGGGTCTAAGAGGTGAGTGAAAGATGACCTGGGCTTTGGTGTGGACACTTCATTCTGAATTCCTGGCACAATTAAAAGGCCAGTGCTAACAGCAGAATAATCAATTATCTACTAGCACCCAGAAAAGAAGAGAGATCTTAACGCTTATCTAAAATGTAGAAGAACCTTTGCTAAAAATGGCAATGATTAGGAGAAAATGTCAGGGCTCTCTCGCAGCTGTAAAAACCTCTCCCTGAGCCCTTTGGTGCAGGAACTTGCATATTTTCTGAGCATAGGCCCTCCTTAATACAACCTTCACTCTGAGGCTACAGAATATCCCTAAATCAGGGAACCAGAATTATGCCCAAAGTATCTTGTCCCTACATTGGGTCTGGAAAGCTATGGCTGGAGGGTGGATGATGCTCGCCTTCCCCATGGCCTCAGCCCAGGCAGCATTTGTGATTGTTGGTTGGAGAAAGAAGCTCTCATCCTTTGTTTCCTGCATGTGCTCTCACTATGTTCATCCTGTGCGATATCATTGCAATGTCCCTCATAGAGCTTAGTTTAATCATGTTGGGCACAGGGTGGTGTGAATATTATGGTTTGAAGGAATGAAACTGTGGTCTGTCCATATGAATGATATTTTGCTGCACACACTGAGTTGGGGCCTCTTGATTTCCAAGTTCTGTTAGTGTGTATCAATAGAGTTGTCCCTGCATGACCTGGATAATGCCTAATGTCTTTCTGCTCTTAATGCTTTATAACCTAGGGTACGTACCACACTTATATTATAACCTAGGTGACATACCACATTAATCTGTGGATCTCTTTCAAAAATACAAGTTCCTGCTTTCCCCTAATTCTATTCCCAAATAAGAATGTGAGTCTTGGGATAGCCCAATGGAATCTACATTTTAAAAATCTCTACAAATTATTTTGCTTCACAGCCAGAGCTAAGAATCACTCTGTACTGTGAAGCTATGTAGTACTTCCTAATAAGAACAGTGAGAGATGAAGCATGTCTTCTTTTGAGATGCAAAATCTTGGTTGACCTTTTCATTTTTGCTATGCTCTCTACTAGTTAATGAGCATAAAATAGGAAAGCTGAATCGAGAAGATTAGGAGTACTTCTAAAGTAGACAAAATTGGGTATAAAATAGAAATAAGGACAAGCCCTGAAAACTCTTGCAGAGACTCTCAGCGAAAGTAAAGAAGGGGTGACAGAGGTTATCGCGGCCTGCTGGGGCTGCAGGCTGGGGAGAAGCAAGTGAAAGGAATAACCTAGGACAAAAAGGCAGACAGGAAGATTGAGTAACTGTATTTTATAAATTCTAAAGCATGCATATTTCACACTTTAATATCTAGGCATCTGTTGGTTGGAGCCACCTGGGGTGTATTTGTCCTTGTCCATGCGGAACACATTTTGTTCTTCTTTATGGTGGCGTACCTGGGCAACTTCAATCCCTCAAAGTTTCAGTCAGCAAACAATTTAAGAGCTATTTGAAGAAATATTAAAAGTGCTACTTGTTGTCTGAAAACTTAGTGCTGTCATTTGCTGGCTAGAACAAAAACTAACAACATAGAAGCCTTCAGATCAAGCTCTACTTGCTTGGCAGAGATCCTGGAGCCAATAGTGGAATGCTTTTTATTTATTTATTTATTTATTTATTTATTTATTTATTTATTCATTCATTCATTCATTCATTCATTTAATTTATTTTTTGTTACAGATGTTTCTCCTTTTTCCCCCACTGATACCCCCTCCCCCCCTCCCCCCCCCCCTCCCCAGCTTTGTTGTCCATGTCCATTGTTCATGCATACATGCATATAAGTTCGGTGGTTCACCCCCCCCACCCCCTCCTCTGGGGACTGTCAGTCTGTACCCCACTTCCATGTCTCTGGGACTACCCCATTCCTCAGACTCTTATGTTCATTATATTCATGGAATGCTTTTTAAAACAAATGCTACATTCTCAATGGTCTTGATGACACAGACACTAATATTGTGTGAAAAAATGGGAGCAACATGCCGATTCTGAGTTGAAAAGTGATCCAGGAGAGTTGGGATTTAAATGTGAAGTTTGGGGTCTACTTTAATTGGAAGCCTCTTTTCTCTCTCTCCTAATGGTAGGTAATAGTGATGTATCTTTCAACTGATGGTGTCAGATTTAGTGTGGTATAGTATTTGTGTTGGTCTTTACAGAGGAAAATATTAAAGAAAATTCTCAACTCTATCCCCTGAAAAAAAAAATATATTGCTTTTTTTGCTCATATGCGGGATATAAACCTAAAAGCAACAAATGAACAAACAAGCAAACAAAAACTCACAGACACAGACAGCAGTGTGGTGGTCCCCAGAGGGAAAGGGGTTTGGGGGAGCGATATTAAAGGGGGCCAAATATATAGTGACTGAAGGAGATCTGACCTTGGGTGGTGGGCACACAATGCAATATGCATGATGTATGATAGAATGGTATGCTTGAAACCTATATAATTAGCCAATGTCACCACAATAAATTAAGAAAAATAATTTTTAAAACATATATGAAACCATATAGGGGGCCCAGGGAACCACAGACCTGTGGGTGTCTAACTTCCATAAAGGAAGTTTTCTCTGGATAAAAGAGGGCAGAACCACCATATATGAAAACAATAACCTTTTTAAAGGAAAGCAGCTTCATTTCATTAAGAGGAAATTATTTCTGTTTAGTAGAATTTTTAATGAATTACGTAGGCACATGACCAGGAACTGATGGATGCACCCAGGTAGGCTTTCAAAAAGTCTGTCATAATTGAAGGTCTGTTCAGTTCCCACCTCTAGGGCTGCAGTTCCCCTGAGGTGGAGTCATCTTCTCTGTATTGGATGCCTCGTAGAATTCCTCGAGACCCATGACTCACAGGTCCCATCCCTCGTCAATACGCTGCCTTGTGAATGACTCAAAATAGCCTTCCTATGAACCTCATTGTTCTTCCTCAGGCTGAACAACTCTTCAAAAATGTATCTTAATTTATTTCTTTGAGGCCTTTCCATTCTCAAATCTACTGAATGCTCTCTAATTTGTCTATATCTGTTATAACTGAGTAACATACATCCCAGGCTGACCAGAGTCTTAATTGATGCCTATTTTCCAGGCTTAATTATCACCCCAAACCCTTTTATTCTAAAGAGTGTCCTGGTTGACCAGTATCGTATATGGTCAGCCTACTTTCCGCTGAACCGAATGCAGTGTCTAAGGGGGCAGACAGGAAGAGGCAGAGCAGGGCTCTCACCGACAGTCTCAGTGTTTTACAAGTACAGCTGAGCAGGTGCATTAGCGACAGGCCGTGTACCACACATTGCTCCATGTTAAGCTTGTGACTGGTTGCTGATCCTCAAGTCTTTCTCTCAAAGCCTCGCCTTCCCCGTGCCGTGCGGTTCTGGTGGCTCTATGGCACTTGTTCCTACTCAATGTCATGATGGTAGAATTTTACCTATTGTTCGATTGTCAAGAACTTTGTCATTCAAAATGCTGCCTTATCCCTTTCAACTCCCTTCTGTCCGATGCTATAATCTTGCTTTTCTGTATCATTGTCCCAGTTCTTGATTTAAAATATTGCCTAGGGTTGTCTTGTGGCACATTTGCACCCTGGAGTCATTTGACATCACAAACTCACTTCATTGTAGTGTCATCCAGGCCATATATTCCTGCCCTTTGCGTGATAATATCTTGGAATACCTTAGCAAATGCTATTGAAACTTAAGATGTCTAATGTAGAACGTCTTTGTCTAATCTACGCATCTAGATCCTAGATCAAAAAAGGGAGGCGGGGGGGAGAAGTTATATGTAACGTGACTCCTTTTTGGCCCTCATGAGGCCTTAGAAATGTAATGACTGACACACAGAACAGGTCAGTGTTCAATGAACACTTGTCGACACATGATTTTTCATTGAAATGTAAGCAGAAGATCTCGCTCACGGCTCTTGCTGTGAAAAAAAGTCTATTTCTTTACACCTGTCAAGGACATCTGCTTTAGGAGTTTCTACACACAGCTTAGGTCCACAGCAGAGTATGAACTGACTGTTTGCTAATCACGTAAATATTACTGCTGAAGTGGAAACATGACTGAGGCTAGACGTGAACCAAATGCAGAAAGTGCCAGCTCTTTAATGTAAGCAATTAATTAGGCATCATCTTCAAGTCTGGTGATAGGTCCCAGGGTGTTAATCAAATCAAATATCACCAGCTGCTGAGAGAACAGGCTCTTTCAGGAAGCATGCCCTGTACCAAAGAGGAGATGAAGTTGGCAAGTGGATGTCCCGAGGCTCCGATAGCTAAGGACACCTATGGTGGCATCGTGGGGAACTGCTCTGTAGTTCATACAGACCAGACATACACGCTTGAGTCACGTGGAGGGTGAAACAGCCTGCAGTGGGAAGCCAGACACAGCTGGATTCAAGTCTTGGTTCTGTTCCTTTCTAGACTTGGAAAATTACATAACCCGTCTGAGCCTTAGTGTTTTCCACATTCAAATGGAGGTAATGACACCTACCCTCCAGGCTTTTGTTGGGCCGAGAGACTACATAGATGACACCTGGGGCAATGCCCAGCCAGCAGGAAGATGCCATGTGGCAGTCGGGTGGTAGTGATGGTGGCTGTTAATGATGACTGGGTTCTGGTCCACCCTCTGCTGCTGGTGTGACCTTGGACATACCCTTAGCTTTTCAGAACTTGCTCTTCCCCATCTCTGAAAAGGCAGGAGTGGACTAGACGGAGTTACAGGGCTAAATGCCCATCATTCTTTGACAGCGATGAAAATTAGGGCAGTTTTGAGATGAGTGGAACGAGACATGAGAAAAGTTCACTGACGGGTACAAGGGTGGTCTAGTCACCGAGTATGATGTCCCACAGGGAGTTCATTTTCCTCACTGCCACCTCTCCCTCCCCCTAGAACAGGCTGGAGGCCACCTGAAATGAGCCATCATCCCAAGTCCTCCCCACCACACCTGCCTGGCTGTCATCACATGTCTGTGCAGGACAGGGAGACACTCAGCACCACAACGAGGGCACCTTGCAGGAAAAAGTAAATTTTGCAAAGTGGGGTGGGCTTTTCTTGATATTTAAAATAACACTTTTCTTTTCTTTTTCCTTATTGCAAATTAATACATGGCTGATACAGAGAGCAATGAACACAATAGCTTAAAGTTACCATCCTTAACATTCTATGCATATCCTTCCAGTTTTTTTATTTACATATAAAACAAAAATGAACTCATAATATCAACCTGTCTTATTGTATACTCTTCTGGGTATACCCTTCATTATCATTGCTGTTGCAATATCTGTTAATAGCAATGACTGGGTGGTTTAGCAGAGGTCTTCACAATAAGATGTTTGCCTGTAGGGCACATTCAAGGCAATCTGTCAGGGAGCAGAAAGAAAAATTTAGGATTTCTCTTTATATATTTTTAAAAGTGTGTGTGTGTGTGTGTGTGTGTGTGTGTGTGTTTAGTTCATAACATGTAAAAATATATCTGGTGGTAGACAATCCAGAGCTGGGATGGTGGCTCAAGGATACCTTCAGAGCCTGAATCTCTTTCCAGCCCTCCTCCTTTATGCTGTAAATCCAGGTCTGTCTTCTCAGACTTGCAGCCTCATGTTTGCAAGATGGCTGCTGTATGTCTGTGCTTTACTTCTCCATCCCAGGCAGGAATTATGGGAAAGAATGAAGAGCAAAGAATTTTCTCCAAGTAAGGCTTTGCTTTATATGCAAGAAATGATGTTTTCCTTCTTGGTCAAAAAAAAAAAAAAGGGAAGTTGGGAAATGGGAAATTTTAGCTTTTCAGCCTCTGTGGCAAAGGAAGTCAAGGGCATCAGATTTGGGAAATTGTTTGGAGGTGGACAATCCATAGGACCCGCCATGGTTCTGTCCTCGGAAGAATGCACGCGTGTGTGCAGGTGTGCACACATGCACAGCTTTGCCAGGTAATTTCAAGGGGTTTCTCACCTAAGTGGGGGTGGAATGGGAGCCACTCTGCAGGGCCACATTGAGAACCACTGCACGGATGGATGCTTCTCTTAGCCCAAAGCCAAGGGGCGAGCAGGAAGCAATAGGGGAAGGAGCGGGAAGACAGAACGGGACTGTGACAGTAGGTGTAGGAGTGAGAGTGGCGGCTACAGAAAGCAGAGTGGCCATGAAAGTTATAAATAGCAGGTACTGTAGTAACAGTACAAAAAGAAATCCAGTGGCAAAGAGGAAAAAAGGGATAAAGCATGCTGCAATGGGGAGAAGATAAACAGTCATTTAGGCACCTGGACCTTAGGGGAGTGCACCGCCCTGCAGGACCAGAGTCCGTTCCAGTCAGGTAGGAGTAGAGCAGGTGGTGCGGGGGTGGCGGGGGGGCACCCTTTAGTGAAAAGTTGGGCCAAGTCCCATCAATTTCTGTCGAGTCACAGGACAGTCATCAGGAATTTAAGGGGCTTGGTGACTTGGAGATTTGAAATCTGATACAGAACAATTCAGCAAGATAAGCTCATTTCTGTAGGATGCTGCAACCTGGTGTTCCATTAGGTGTTGTCAATACTTTCCAGTGGAGTTTATGATGACAACTGGCCCTTAGTTCCCTATAGATTTGTAGGAACTGATCATCATGTTTGGGAACACACGATTTGCTGAGATAAACAAAATAATTAGCACCATCCTCGAAACCATCCTGTGGAATCCATTACAAACTTCCCATAGTTGGAAACATCACAGCTCTCCCCAGTATCTCTGGTCCACTGGTCCTCAGAAGCAAAGTGTTTGAGAGCAACACAGGCTTTGACCACGTGTCTTTTCCTCTAGGTTACTTGGCGATATCACAGGAGGATATCATGTTGGAAAATAAGTTAAAAATAAAATAAAATAAAAGGAAATCATGACATTGAAACGGAATTCACTGGCTTTTCCAGGGGAAGAAATATCTGATTTCTGAACACAGTCTACATCCTGAACAGTTTCCTGGAAACACTGCAATGACGAGTTTTTGTAAAGCAGTCCAAGTGTCGGTCACACAGCAAGTTTTGACGCTTCCGGGTGCCCTCAGAGGTCAGCAGTTTAAAAGAGTGGAAGGCTTTTAGCTGTCTCTGACCCTGAGGCCCACCCGAAGGAAAATCTTTGCAAATTCTGGGCAGTTTAAAGACTTTGCTTCCGGAATCAAACCACCTAGGTTGGGATCCCGGCTCCACCGTTTATCAGCTATGTCACGTGGGAAGGAGTTACCTGTTCTCTGCCTTCATTTACTCATCCATAAAATGGGACAATCACTTTGTCGGATGGTTTTGAGGATTAGGTGAGACAATCAAGGCAAACCCCTGGGTGTGACGCAACAAGCATTCCAGACACGTGGACGAATACGCGACATTTTTTTCTGATTAGTTCCACTTTTATTTTTTTCATTTTCATATCTGTATCATAAGGTTACCTTGGGAGAAGAAATGTGTTTTGCTGTTAGCTCAATCTGAAAAATAACAGTTCCTGAAAAGGAGTTTATTATTTTGTGTGTGTGGGCATCAAAATGATATTAGATTAAGACATGACATTTCTGAATTTGAATGATCACTTCTCGCCTCCAGGATGTGAAGTGCTTGAGCTCTTCCGGCCTCGGTGGCCTCACCTACGAACGGTGATTCCGTGGAGTCGGAATGACGTCAGATACAGGGTGACGTCAGGCACAGGGACAGTGCCCTCGCCCCCAACTCAGGCTATTAACCAGGCATTTTCCAGAAAGGAAATGGAGTTAAGAGGTGATATCCCCTCCCAGCAGGTGTGGCTCAGTGGTTGAGCGTCGACCCATGCACCAAGAGGTCGCTTGTTCGATTCCCGGTCAGGACACATGCCCAGGTTGTGGGCTGATCCCCAGTGGGGGGCATGCAGGAGGCGGCCAATCGATGTTCTCTCTCATGGATGTTTCTATCTCTCTCTCCCTCTCCCTTCCTCTCTCTGAAATCAATAAAGAAAAATTAAAAAAAAAAAAAAGAGGTGATATCGTGAAGCAGTTTTCTTCATCTTTTAAGTAATACACTGAACTCCCAGACCTGTAGTACTCATGGATGCCTGTCTCAGGATTTTTTCCATAACCAAACATTAAAAACAAGTGACAGTCTGTTCAGAAAGAGAAGGCAAACCCACGGCGCACCCCACCTGCCCCCACAGCTTGGCCCTCGTGCCCTTGAACCTGCTGAGTGCATATTCAGGCTCCGGATTTTTCTCAGCACAGGGCTCTCAGTAACCACTGTCAATCTGATTGGGTGATGCGAAATCAAACATTTTCCGTCCTTGTCCCAATATCATGTCTTCAGAAGTGGTATTCTTCCCCAAGGAGAAAGAATTTATGTTTTCAAGTAAACACTTTCCACTGAAATTCCAATCGGACTCTTAAATGATGAGAGATAATCCTCTCTCAAACCCTTGAATAATCAGGGTGAATTGTAGAAAAGAGAGGGCCATGATGGATGGTTTGTGCTGCTTTGGGGGTGCTGCTAGGATGGGTAGCATTGACAACTGCGGTGAAAGAAGGAGGAGCTGGGGTCTGCAGAAATCACTTGCAATGTGGCTGCTTTTACGGTTGACTCAGTAAATACCTTTCTGGAAAGACACCCAGGTCACACCGTCTAGTACACATTATGTTTCATGTTGTCTTAAGCAAATGACTAAATGTGAAGATGTTCCCTTGATGTTGATGGCTGTATTAGTGTCTCAGGGCTGCCATACCAAAATTAGACCGTGTGGCTTAAATAACAGAAATGCCTTTTCTCAGTTCTGGAGGCTGGGAGTCTGAGACTAAGGTATTGGCAGGTTTGGTTCTCCGGAGGCCTCTCTCCTTGGCAGGCAAATGCTGCCCTTTTGCTCTGTGTCCCCACTTTTCTGGGGGTGGGTGCCACCTGCTTAATTTCCCTCTTATGTTAAGGACACACGCCATATTGGATTAGGGCCCCACACTTATGACCTTATTTAATTTATTACCTTGTCAAATGCCACATCTCCAAAGATAGTCACTGTTTTAGGGCTTCGATGTGTGAATTTTGGAGAGACACAATTCAGTTTATAACAGTTGGTTTGTACTCATTGAACTCTAGGTTCTATAGCATCTTGTGACCCCAGCAATGCTACGTATACCCATCGTCACGTGACTCTAGTTCTCCAAGAAATGAGCGATGCTGGTGATGCACAAAGAAACATGTGCTCGTTTTAGGAAAATGTCCATCTTTTGCAAATCAATAAGACAGATACCTCAGTGGAAAACGGGCAAAGACATAAGAGTAGAAATTCACTGAAAGGGAAAATACAAAAAGCTAACAAGAATATAAAGAGATGCTCAATGAGATATCACTTTGCATGTACTAGACTGGCAACATTTGGATAATGCCAAGTGTTGACAGAGATGTAGGACCATGGGAACCCTCATGTACTGTTGGTGAAGATGTAAACTGGCGTAGAAATTCTGCAGAGGTCTCTGGTGGTAAGAGCGAATCAGGTCTTTGTCTATACATCCTGACCACCAAGTCCACTTCTGGGTGTGCATCCAGAAGGAATTCTCTCCGGGTTCACCAGGTCCTCTGTGAGTAAGATGACAGGCATTTCAGCTTGCCTTTGACAAGTGTGGTATATATCCGCTGTCCCGGTGGAATTTGTCGTAGCTCCCTTTTCATTCTCAAAAGTGTTCACCCTGCGTGTAAGAACTGCCTTCACTGCATATCTGTGGTGGGGGTGGGGGTGGGGGGAGACAGTTTGGGGAGCGGAGCAGCAAAATGTGTTGGGTTCACACTATTCAGCAGCGAGAAGTCATAGACTCGAAGTAGCCATAGCAAAATATATAGTCTTTAAAACACAGTGCTGAGTGAAAAAAGAAACAGCTTGAGGTTCGTAACAATAACAGTTGCATACCATTAAGGTCTGTGCATCTAAAGTTTTACGTTTTATAAGGCCACATACTAACACAAGTTGAATCTAATCAGGTGGAAGTGGTTGTGCTGGGACAGGTGAGGAATGGTGGGGTGAGATCAGGAGAGGAGGAAAAGGTATTCAAACACATTCGCCTGTAGCTTTCTTGAGGCATTGGCATTTGTGCGCTTATTTATTTCCTGAGGCTCTGTAAGGCATTTAAGTCTCCTTCAATGATTTAAAGAGGACAAAATAAACATGGAAATAATTGAATCAAGAAAGCAGAAGAGTATATAGAAGTCAGGTGTGAGGTTAAGTCTAAAATTCACACCAAAATGTTCCCCAGATTTTCTAGAGATCGGTCTCAGATTCGGCACCAAACGGCCTGAAGAACGAGACGCCCTCACATACGTGACCTACAGCATCTGCCGAAACAGCCACCACGAACCACTGCAGGTGCTGAGCCGCAGCCCAACTCTTCCCCATTCTGAGATCGGAGAGAAGTCCCTCCCCTGGGCTCGCCTAAGGAGGGCACCGTGTAATGAACAGCGACCTAGAAAACTAATTTCTACAGAAAAGCTCATTCCAAAGCCATATTGAAGACCTAAATGCTAATTTACTCTCCAGTCAGTGAAAGACAAGGATCACATGATCTCGCTTAGATGTGGAATCTAATGAACAAAATAAACTGATGAACAAAATAGACCCAGAGACACGGAAGCAGGGAACGGGATGCTGACAAACCTCAGAGGGAAGGGGAAGGGGCTTTGGGAGGACATTAACCAAAGAACTTATATGCATTGAGGGGGGGGTCAAAAGGGGAATATAGGGGGGACATCTGTAATAATTTCAACAATAAAGGTAAATTTTAAAAAATAACTAAATGCTAATTAACTCTAACAAAGTTTGAGCTCCTTGAATTTCTGCAAAATAACCAGGTTTCCATTCCAAAATAGTTCAGGAACCTGTCCTATGTCTGCAATACCCCTGTGGCCCACAGACCTTTGGGCTCTTCCAATTGCTAATGAACCACAGGCCAGAAATTCCTGGTCATTATAGCGATAGCTGAGGAAAGAAACAAGAACAGGATTCTCCTTCCAGATTCCAGGAGGGCCGTTGCCTCCCCCCCGCCGAGGAGGAGGTGGGGGATGAAGAATGTTTTTCTGTCCTGAAATAACTTTAGCAGCTATTAAATTTCTATTGACTAAAAATCAAACATTGTATTTACTGTAGAGACTGCAGCCAGTAAATGTGTTCTGTGGAACAGGTTGCCACCATAAGAGTGAAACCAGCAAAAAGCAATGCACATGGAGGACTTCAGTGCCGGGCATCTGCAGAGAGTCCGCTCAGAGACATGACCTGCAGATGGACCTTTGAGGGGGTGGGGGGGTGGGGGGCAGGAGAGGGGAAGAGACAATCTGGTGTATGGGTTCCTTGTGGATTTGGAGCATGCAGAGTTCATCAAGTTCTTTTGAAGCCTGGTTGAAATAACCCCTGAGCACTATCCAGTTATATTTTATTTTGTATCTATCAAGTGATTTCTACTTATGAATTCACTTTCCAAGAGGTTGAGAAAGGGAGATGTGGAGGATCGATGCCAAATAGCTGTAATTATTTCCTTTCCTGTATCCTGTGTCTGACTTTGCAACTCATCCCATCAATAGCTGGAGACTTATTTCTTCCTCCCTTTCATCGGGGCTGGCTCTGTGGCTTGCTTTGGCCAGTACAATGTGTGAGAAGTGACGCCTATGCTGAGGTCTCCAGTGGCCTTGAACACTCCTTTCTCTCGCTCTTTGCATCGCCATCACGGGAGCACGCACAGGCCAACTTGCTCAGCGATGAGAAACTCTTATTGCTTTGGCCGATTGCCAGGCAAAACTACACGTGTGTGAGGCCATCTCCGATCAGCCACTCAGTGGCTCTCACCAGCTGACCACGAGTGCCTGCGTGAGCCCAGGACATCGGCTGAGCCTGGCCCAGATCAGCAGAAATGCCCCTGACCTTAGACGTGTAAACAAAACCAAATGCTTATTGTTTTAGTTCTCTGAGTTTTGTTATGGTTGTGACACAGCGGTATTATAACTAATAGAAAATTTTGTCCACTATTATAAATTTAAAAAAATTACAAACCAAAGGTTTTGTTTCCATTTTTAATTAATTAATTTATTTTTAATTCTCATCCAAGGACATTTTTCCATTTTTTGTTCAGATAGAGTGGGAGGAAGAGAGAGAGAGAGAAACATCCATGTGAATGGGACACATCGAGTGGCTGTCCCCCACAGGACCCAACCAGCCTGGGGACAAACCGAAACCGAGGTACATGCCCTTATGGAAACCGAACCCGGGTCTCTCTGGACCGCAGGCCAACACTCTAACCGCTGAGCCAAACTAGCCAGGGATATTAATTTATTTTTGTTACAGATGTTTCTCCTTCCCACCCCCCAGACGCCCTCCTCCCCATCCCGCCCCCACCCCCCAAGCATCGTTGTCTATGTCCATTGGTTACACATACATGCATATATGTTCTTTGGTTTATCTCATCCATCCTCCCGCCCCCGCCCCCCTCCTCTGACAAACCAGAGTATTTTAAATGGAAACAAACAAACAACAACAACAAAAACCACACACTGCGGCGTTCTGGTTTGTGGCTTAGGGTTTTGTAAGCCAATGAGCATGGAGGTCCTGGAGAGCCGGAGTAGCTCTGAGTAAGCGGACAGCGTAGAGATCCTGAACTTGTAACATTGGCGGATCGGGCCCCAGGCAGGTGCCTTTCAAACTCCCTTGGGATTCTCAGCATAAGTGTGGGGAGATGGCCATATGTTTTTTTTGTTTGTTTGTTTTTAATAAAATCTCTCAAATGTAACAGTCACCATTTCCTCATTTCTTCCCAGTTTACATGACGGGACTGTTGTCTCTTCAAGTGTCTTTAATGACCCCCAAGCTCTTCGGATCTGCGGCCGTGAGTTCTCCAGCAGCCCCTTCTCAGAGCTGCGCTTTCCACACCGCTCGTTCCTGTCTCGTCACCTTTCCTCGGGGAAATGAGGAAGGAGTGTGCACAAAAATACCTGTCACAAGGGAAGCTGGAAAATGCCAACGTTTAATTGGGTTCTGCAGTGGTTTCTGTGACCCCTTCGGACCCCCTGGCATTTTCTTTTCTTTGGGTTTTGTCATCAGTTTTATTGTGAGGAGTTCAGTGGGGCTTCATGTTGGCAACAAGAGGAAGAGGCGTCGCGAGGCCTGGCCCCTCTCTCCTCTGACTGTCCAGCATCTGCTACTGGTGACCGAGCCTCGTTACTGTCACTGCTGCTGGGCCAGAAGAGCCTGGGACTAATGACTCCTGCGGAGATGCAAGGGGAGGGTTTCTGTCTGTGTCCTGCAGGAAATTAAAGATTTCTTTCTCTCAGGACTGCCAAAGGGGAAGGACCAGAAGTCCTAGGGTATCCATATAGGAAACTTACTGAGCTTTGCTGAGACTTCAGTTCTCATCTAATAAATGGAATGATATTATATTTGTCATGAGGATTAAATAATTTAAACATGTAATTTCTAGCATGCCTGGAGCATAAACACACTTGATAAATGCAGGGTTTGTGTGTGTGTGTGTGTGTGTGTGTGTGTGTGTTTTCTTCTCTCTTTTCGCCTTTTCTGACTTTCAGTTATATTGTTGTTTACTTGTATATGTATTTCTTACTTTGTAGAAGGAAGGATGAGTTTTTAGAAAGCAAGAATATGTTTCTACCCAGATCTTCAAACTCCTTGTACTTTTTACCTAATAATCTCATTTATGTAAATGTTTACTGAAACACAGGCCCAAGTTTTAAAAAGTAGAAAACTATAGTTGTAAAAAGATCCATTTTTACTTCGAAAAAAACAAAAATGTTCTTCCTGGTCATTTGCCTGTGTACCTTAAAAAAACAGCCTTTCATCACTTTATTTATTTATTTTTTCTTTTCTTCTTATTCTTATTGTTTCCATACAGTTAATAAATTCTCATCCCTTCCCCAAATCATTAAAAAATAGGCCAGTGTTAATTTTCCATGGGCTCAACATGAGTCCTTCCTTCTAAGGAACATTGTCAAACAGGCTTATTTCTTTAGTCCAGGCAGAGAAGCAGAATGGGACGATGCAGCTATGATGTTTCATGATAATAACCGTGCCAGTCTTTTATAATACTTGGAAGGAAATGGTCAGAGAGCACACTAAGAAAACAGGCAGGAAAGTATTCAGAGGGGAGCAAGGGGAACTTTCCTGGACCGGTCGGTTGCTACCTGCTCATCCCAGTCTCCAAGCTGCTTTCACGAAAACCCTGCAGTAAGCATTTGCATCCCATTTCCTGAATAGGAAACTGAGGCCCCGACATTCCAAATGGCTCACCCACGGACCAAAGATTCGAACAAAGGGCTGTTTGACTTTAATATCCATGTTCTTATTCTATTCCCAGCTGCCTCCAAGGCAGTGATTTTTACCCTTGGCTACACATCGGAATCATTTGGGAAACTTAAAAAAAAAATAGCGATGACCAACACAATACTGAAAAACTAAGTTGGAGGAATCATGCTACCCAATTTCAAGACTTACTATAAAGCTTCAGTAATCCAGGCTGCTCATTGGTGAAAGAATACACACACAGACCCTGGATCAGAAGAGAGAGCCCAGAACTAGACCCACACAAATATAGTCCGCTGACTGTTGACCAAGGAGCACAGGCAAGTCCATGGAGAAAGGATATGCTTCTCAACAAATAATACTGGAACAACCGGAAGTCCACATGTAAAATAACAACTGAACCGAGACTCAGACCTTACACTTTTATAATAAGAAACTAAAAATTGATCATAGACCTAAATATAATATATAAAACCATAAATATGCCAGAATAAAACATTGGAGAAAAACTATGTGACCTTGGGTTTGACAATGAGTTTTTGAATATGTTACACAAAGCATGACTTAATAAAGAAAAAATGGATAAGTTGGACTTTATCAAAATTTAAAACTTCTGTGAAAGACACTGTTAAGAGAATCAAAGGACAAGATACAGACTGGGAGAAAATGTTTGCAAGCACACCTCCAATCAAAGATTTACATCCAAAATATACAAAGCACTCCTAGAACTAGACAATATGAAAATCAGATTTTAAAATTGTCAAAAGATCTGATCAGACACGTTACCAAAGAAGATCTTCAGCTGGAAAATTAGCATGTGAAAAAAATACTCAATGCCATTTGTCATTATGGAGTTAGAAATCACGATAATAATGAGATAACCCGACACACCTGTTAAAATGCCTGAAATTTAAAAACTGACAACATCGATTACTGAGCAGGACACAGAGCGATAAACAAGGCTTGCTCATTGCCGGTATGAAAGCCAAATAGTGAACACTTTGGAAGACAGTTTGGCAGTTCCTTACAAAGCTAGATGTAGTCTTACCCTACCATCCAGTGATTGAACTACATATTTACTGATTTGAAAACATTTATACAAAAAAACCTGTATGCTAATGTTTATAGCAACTTTATTCATGATTCTCAAAACTGGAAGCAATCATGATGCCCTTCAATGGGTGAATGGATAAACTCTGGTATACTTTTTTTTTTTTTTTTATCCTCACCCAAGGACATTTTTCAATATTTTGTTCAGATAGAGTGGGAGAGAGAGAGAGAGAGAAACATCGACGTGAAAGGGACACATCGAGTGGTTGCCTCCCACACGACCCAACCAGGGCCGGGGACAAACTGCAACTAGGTACGTGCCCTTAGCGGGAATCGAACCTGGGCCTCTCTCTGGACCACAGGCTGATGCTCTAACCGCTGAACCAAACCAGTCAGGGCAACTCTGGTATATCTTATGCAACAAAAATAATCAAGCAACCAAAGACATGAATGACTTTCAAATACAAGTTGCTAAGTGAAAGAAGCTAGTATGAAAATACTACATATTATATGATTCAAATTATATGACATTCTGGAAAGGCAAAACTGTAGAGACAGTAGAAAGATCAGAGGCTTCCAGGGGCTCAGGGGAAGGGGAAAGGACTGAATAAGTAAAGCACCGAGGATCATTTAAGACAGTGAAACTAGCCCTGGCTGGTTTGGCTCAGTGGTTAGAGCATTGTCCTGCGGACTGGAGAGTCCTGGGTTCAGTTCCTGCTAAGGGCCCGTACCTCGGTTGCAGCTTGTCCTCAGCCCCGGGTGGGGTTGTGTGGGTGGCAGCCACTCGATGTGTGTCTCTCACATTGAAGTTTCACTCTCACTCTTCCTCCCTCTCTCCCTCCCACTCTGTCGGAAGATAAATGCAAAAATGTCCTTGGGTAAGGATAAAAAAAAAAAAAAGTGAAACTATTCTGTGTAATTATGATGGTGGATACATGATATTATGCATTTGTCAAAACCCATAGAACTTTTATTTAATTTATTTTTTATTATTAATTAATTTACTTTAGTTACAGATGGTTCTTTTTCCCACCATTGACATGCTCTTCCGGACGCACCTCCAGCATAGTTGTCTATGTCCATTGGTTACGTATACATGTGGTCTATCTCTTTCCTCCCCCCCCAACCCCCTCTCCTGAGGTTTGTCAGTATCTACCCCACATCCACATCTCCAGGTCCATTCTGTTCATCAATTTGTTTTTTTCATTATATTCCACAAGAAAGTGAGATAATGTGATATTTGTCTTTCTCTATTGGCTTATTTTGCTTACCATAATACTCTCCAGGTCCCTCCATGTCATCTCAAAGGATAAGAGATCTTTCTTTCTTACAGCTGCATACTACTCCATTGTGTATATGTACCATAGCTTTTTTATCCACTCATCTATTGATGGACATTTGGGTTGTTTCCAGATCTTAGCAAATGTAAATAGTGCTGCTACGAACATAGGGGTACATATATTCTTTCTGATTGGTGTTTCAGGCTTCTTAGGATATATTCCTAGAAGTGGGATCACTGGATCAAATGGCAGTTCAATTTTTAATTTTTTGAGGAAACACCATATTGATTTCCGTAGTGGCTACACCAGTCTGCATTCCCACCAGCAGTGTACTAGAGTCCCCTTTTCTCCCCACCCTCGCCAACACTTGTTGTTTGATGATTTGCTGATGGCAACCATTCTGGCAGGTGTGAGGTGATACCTCATAGTTGCAAAACCCATAGAACTTCAGCGGACAAAGAGTGAACTTTAATGTATGTGGATTTTAAAAAACACTTAATAGTTGCGGATTCCAGGATAAAATGCAGAATTGTCACAAAGCAATATAACTACCACAAATGCATTAAACCACTTCAGTGAAGGACATGGAGGAAAACAGGTGCTGACCCAAGTAACCCTGGAAATGAGTGGAGTCTCTAAGACTAAAGGCAAAGGGAAACTATACATAATCACTATACTCTAGTCGATAAGTTGTTTCCCATGGAGGTACAGGTTAATAATTCTGACACCACTAAACGTGCACACTGGAATTTAACAATTAAGTAAATGGATGGACAATGGTGGGAGCCAATTTCTCACTGTTGGAGTGGGAGGTTACAGATAAGCAAGAGGGGGAGGCTGGAATCATCTACGTGGTAATTGGACTAAAGTTAAAGATATCAGTTAGGTTAACATAGATACTGAAGGTTACATATAGAAATACTTATAGATATATGTATTTGTATACAGGAGTTAATATTCATCCACATATCTCTCCTTGTTCTGAGGCTGAGAAGGCCTAGAAGCAATGACATCCCTGTAACAATGAGCACACCTAGCACCCAGATCTTGGTTTCTAACACCCTTCTCCAATAAAGGCACCAGAACTAAGATAAATGGCTGATGCTAGGACCAGGTTAGCAAATATGAAAGATGAGCATGGGGCCCCTTATAGTGCCAAAGAGTAAGAAGGTGCTTGGAACAACAACAACACAGGGATGGGGGTATGCAAGAGGGACACAGACCCACCTGAAAGAGCTCCCAATGGCCAAAGCTGGGGCATCTGAGCAACAAAACAAATAAAGTAGTATTGGATTGAAACCCAAAGTAGAAAATAAATAAATGAGTCCATACTGATATGAATGAACTACTGACTAAATAAATAAATGGAGAAACACAGACACATTTTCTATACCAAAGAATTCTATCAGTCTTATGTAGATACCATGTCCGCAAGGAAGTGAAATATAACTGCATTCCTTGAGTGTGGGTTGAACACAGTGGCTTCCTTAAAAAGAGTGCAGAATGAAAAGGGTGAAGGAAGAGGAACTTTACAGTGGAGAAAACTGACAAACGCTATCTTAGGCAAATGATTAGGGTCAACATCACAGTGATGTCATGTTGATACACGTCCCCTTGATTTGATGTGATGAGAATGACTTTGTCTCTATTGTCTTCTTCCCAAAAGCACATAACCCTGATCTAATCATGAGAACAATATCAGACAAATCCCAGTCAAGGGACAATCCACAAAATACCAGTGCTCCTCAAAACTGTCAAGGTCATCAAAAACGATGGCAGTCTGAGACTGTTACATCCAGGAAGAATCTAAGGAGATATGATGACGAAATGTAATGTGGTGTCTTAGATGGGACCCTGCTATGCAGAAAGGAAATTAGGGAAAACCAAGGAGATATGAAAAAAAAAAACTATGGACTTCAGTTAATGACAACGGATCACTATTGGCTCGTTAATTGTAACAAATGTACCATACTGATGATATACAATGTTACTAATAGTGGAAAATGGGTGTGTGGTATATGGGAAATCTTTGCTACATTTGCTATTTTTCCATATGCTTAAAACTATTCCAAAATAAAACATTTACTTAAAATAATTTGCAATGCCTGGGTAGACCCTGAGATTCAGATTTAATTTGTCTAGTGTGTGGCCTGACTCTTGGGACTCCAAAGAGCTGCCCAGGTGATTCTAACATGACTGGAACCACTGCTCTAAGGGAAGGGGCGGTTTTTGCAAACAAACTGCTTTTTCTTCCTTCCCCTTTGCTTGTTTAACTATAATAAATTCTCTGCCCTTGTCCCTGGTGAAACTGGGACTTCATGATCATGGTTGTCTGCACACAGCAGTTCTTCAAATGTACAGCCAGGGATATGGAGTTTCGAGTGACAGTTCCCATTAAATAAGAAATCTCGTCCAAGAAGCTTAAAATACCATAAACAGTTTAGGTAAATAGACAGTGAAGGGCAGATTATGCTAAATGGATCTCCAGTTTAAATCTGAACATGGTGGGAACGACTTTAATTTCTCTCTGCAGTGCTAGGCCATGTGTACCCAGAGGTAAACTATCCCCTAAGTTTTAGGTGCGATGGTTTGGCTTTAATTAGTGGGCTTACTTCTGCCAGGTTTGATTGTGACAAATGAGATAAAAGCATCACCTGTTGGCAAATGCAGCTTAAAGGTTCAGGAACTGCAAGCCATCGATTTTTCCCCTGCAAGGAAGCCTGCAGCAGGGGCTCCTGGGGATCATACCCGGTGGCGGAGGTGGCCGGCTCCCGTCGACCCCAGCACCCACACGGAGGAGAGACCGAGGCCGAGAGGAGATTGAGCCCTGCTTCCTCAGCACAGACAAATGTGTTTCTTAATTTGGAAATGGTGAGACTATATTTTTAGACTTACACTGTCTGCTAAAACCCAACAGGGCAGGAAATTGTTTCATGCACACTAAGGTATGAAAAAGATTTATTTCTCCATCATTTTGCTTCCTTGGAAATAGTTATCAGTAGACATTTCTACTTTTTAAAAACCTATAAGAACATGAACCAACCAGAAAATATTTGTTGATTGCATCTTACACTTTGCTAGGCACTGAGGGGGATATTGAAAAAGTTTCAAAAAAGCATAGTGGCCTTTTATTTATTTATCCAAGCAATGCTTAGTTGAGTGTGTATCACATCCCAGGCATTTGCTACGTACTAGATATTTTAAAAAAGTAAACAACTAAGATTGGCCTCCTTTTTAAAGCTCTTCCCTTTTAAGAAGCCTATAGTCCAAAAATGTATTATCTAGATCAGTGGTTCTCAACCAGGGTGTTGATTTTGGCCTCCAGGAGAGAGTTGCCAGTGTCTGGAGAAGTGTTTGATTGGCACCCCTGGGAAGGGTGGGCATTCTGGGATGCTAGTAGCATCTGATCTAAGCCAAGTGTGTATTGTTCATGAGCAGAGGCCAGGGATGCTGCTAAGCATCCTCCAATGCACAGGACAGCACCCCCGCCCCCAGCACAGAATCACAGGGCCCAAAATGTCAATATACTGTGGCTGAGTACCCTGCAGACCCACTGGGCTCTTTGGTAAAAAGAGAACACTCTCTCCAGGTGTGAGTTAACATGGCAGGCGTTCAAGCCACCTCCTGCCCTCCCTACACCAGATGGGGTTGAGCAGGGCAGAGCCCCTAGCTGAGGGTCCCTGAGGGGGTCTGGCGGCCCTCAGAGGAAGGTCAGTGGTTCTGCTGTCAGGTTCCAGCAGCTCTAACGGTAACATCCCAGGCCAGAGGCCATGTCCAGCCAGATCAGGCTTCTCCAGAGATCACCCGAGCCTCCTCTTTATTGCCAGCAACCAAATGTCTGCAGTCAACCCTTGAAACCCACAGTCCTTTCAAATAATATTACTAAAAGCCAATGACCCTTTTACAATATAAGCACAGCATTTGCACCGAAGTTGAAACTACCATAAACATTTCATATGCATTTATATGTATGTATTGACTGTAAGTTTTAACTGTAAAGATTGGCCTTAAACCATGCTGTTCAAGATAACAGCTAGCCACCTGTGACTCTTTCGATGTAAATTAGTTGAAATGGAATGAAATTTAAAATTCCTCAGTCACACTAGGCACATTGAAAGGGCTCACTAGCCACATTGCCTACTGGCTACCCAATTGGATAGTGTAGAATTAGAACGTTTCTACCTTCGCAGTTCCATTGGATAGTGCTCTCTTACAAGCCATTGCCAAGGAGTCTCACCGTATGCTGTTACTGCTAAAAATAAAAAATAAGGCTTGTTTCCTAGCAGCTGAGGCACCAGGGCAAATGTTTCATATTATCTCATTATCACTGTCTATTAAAAAGACACAGAGACATGTTCTGCTGGGGTGGGGGGGCACCATCTCTTGTCAGACATGGAATTTTGTGAAGGGTAATGGATGTTGGGTAACATATCAGATGATTGAAATTGATTTTCCAGAAGATATAATAATGTAACATTCAAGCAGATAACCCCTTTAAGGCATTTCTGATCCAAGTCAAGTGTGTATTGTTAAATATTAATTCCATTAAGGTATATCATCAGGGAATTAAGATATGTGACCCAAATATATTTTAGTAACTGAGTGGAATAGAGAAGTAGTGTTTCGTGTATCTCAGCTGAGGATGGGGTGAGATGAAGGGAGGTGGAGGGGAGCAGAAGGCCCTGAGGGGCTCTTGCAACATGCATATTGGTCAGTGTGGTCGGGTGGGTAGGAAAGGCCTTGCACATGTATATTTTGAAAAAGTTCCCTGTGTGATTTCATTGTACCCAATCCGGGTGACTACTGCTTAGAGATACGAAAAGGAAAATTAGTACAGGTAAACCTTGGTTCTTGACCATCTCCCATCTTGAACAATTCAGTTCTCGACCAACTTGTTCACGGAAAAAATGTCTCAGTTGTCGAACAAAACTTTGGTTCTCGACCTGACAAACCCTTTCATGCTGATCCCTGTGTGATCAGTCACGTGTCTCTAGGCGACAAGGGAGAGAATGAGCTTGTACGAGTTAGTTTACCGCTAAACCTCGTGTGGTTAACATCTCGGGAGATTGTGCTGTGGATATTTTCAAGGTTTTTTTTGTTTTTGCTTTTGTTGCTGCTTATTGTTATTAAATATGTACAGAAGGTTAGTGATAACAAGAAAGTAAAAAGGAAAATTGTGAGAACAACGATAGAGCTTAAAAAAGGAATAATTGCAAGTGCTCATGTGTCTGATCTGGCTATCGAGTACGGCATGGCAAAATCAATGGCAGCACAGTTTAAAAACACAGACTCCAGTCCTGGCCAGTGTGGCTCAGTTGGTTGGAGTGTCATTCCATTCACCAGAAGGTTGCAGGTGTGAGTTCAATTCCCAGTTAGGGCACATACCTAGGCTGTGGGGTGTTTTTTTCCTTTTGTTTCTTTTTTTTAATCCTCACACAAAAGATATATATGGGGGCCGGGCTGGGAGGCGCCCACTTCTTGCCGCCTATAGCACAACTCCTCATCCAGCTCAGGGCCAGCAGGTCATCTCTAATTTTAAGAAACTACGCCAAGGCACTGTTTCAGAGGGGTTTTGGAGTGACCTTTGAAATTAATTTAATGCTCAAGGAGATCCAGAAGGAACATTTTAATATCCTCACTTGTTTGAGGCTCCCAGACAAAGCATGGGCGGGGGTGTCTTCCAGGATCAAGCCATCAGCTATTTATCTTCAGATAGAGTGGGAAGGAGAGGGAGAGAGAGAAAAATAAACATCAATGTGAGAGAGACACATCTACTGGTCGCCTCCCGCACGACCCTGACCAGGGCTGGGGGCCTAACTCCAACTGAAGTATGTGCTCTTGGTCGGAATCGAACCCAGGACTCCTTGGTCCACAGGCCGATGCTCTAACCGCTGAGCCAAACCAGTCAGGGCTAGGCTGTGTGTTTGATCCCTGGTTAAGGCTCATAGGGGAGGCAACCAATTGATGTTTCTCTCCCTCTCTTCCCCTCTCCCTTCCTCCCTCTCTAAAAACAAGCAAACAAACACACACACACCACCACCACCACCACCATCACCACAACAACAAAAAAACACCAAAGAGGCCATCAAGAGAGCTGATGTTGCTAAGGGTGTGAAATTGCTCACGAAACAAGGACCACAGGCAGCTGAAGAGGTAGAAAAATTGTTGTGGATTTGGATACATTAAAAGCAGTTAGCTGGTGACAGCATTTCAGAGGCAATGACATAGGAAAAAGCGAAGATGCTGCGTTCTGACCTGAAAGACTCCTGGAATGAGTCTGCAAGTGACTCATTGAGGCTGGCGGGGGTGGCGGACTCGCTGCAGAACAGCGGCATTCACAGTGGAGGGGGCAGGGAGGCCGCCAGCGCGGACACAGTAGCTGCTGAGCATTTCGTGACAGAATTTCAAATACATGTAGAGGCCGAGGGATTTCCTCCCCAACAAGTGTTCAATTGTGATGAGACAGGCCCCTTCTGGAGGAAAATGCCGCAAAGGACCTACATCCCACAGGAGAAGTCATTGCCGGGCCACGGGCCATGGGGGCCAGGCTGACGTCATTGGCGTGGGAATGCGAGTGGGAACTTCCCATTGCGGCCTCTACCCGTGCACCATTCTGAAAACCCGCGAGTTTTCAGGAAAAAATAATGTCATGGGAAACAAGTGCAATGTGAAGTGGAGGACTGACAGCAAAGCTTGGGTAGCCAGGCCATTTTTTACTGAGTGGATTCATGGAGTGTTTGCCCCGAGTGTGGAGAAGTAGCTCCGGGAAACCAATTGCGGCTCCGGGCACTTCTTGTAGCGGACAGGCTCCTGCTCGCCCTGCAGGCCTGGCGCCGGGCTGGGGGCGCCCACTTCTTGCCGCCTATAGCACAACTCCTCGTCCAGCCCAGGGCCGGCAGGTCATCTCTAATTTTAAGAAACTACGCCAAGGCACTATTTCAGAGGGGTTTTGGAGTGACCTTTGAAATTAATTTAATGCTCAAGGAGATCCAGAAGGAACATTTTAATATCCTCACTTGTTTGAGGCTCCCAGACAAAGCATGGGCGGGGGTGTCTTCCAGGATCAAGCCAGCAGCCAGCGTGGAAGAAATTGTGGCCTGAGTCTGCTGCTGAAAGAGACTCTGAGGGTTTAGAGAACGAGCCCATGTTGTTGTAGAAGATACTGACTCTGGACAAGTCCGTGGGCTTGCAGGTGGACGGGGATGATGTGGGGGGGTTGGTGGAGGGCCACCCACTGGGCTGACCACCAGGAGCTCAGACCGTCAGAGGGAGCAGCAGCAGACGGCCGCTGAGGAGCTCTCCACAGACCACCGGGAGGGCAGGGGGCATGTTCCCACTTCTCTACTCCAGGAAATGCTTCGGAATTTGGGGAGAAATGCGAAGTTTTATTGAGAAACATCACCCTGACAAAGAAATAGCAAACTGTGGGATAAACTTGTCAATGACAATGCAGCGTTTCACTTCAGGCAAGTATCAAAACACAGGCAAAAACAGGTCATTGGATAGGTTTCTAGTGAGACGGAGGCCCAGTGAGCCTGAAGCAAGTTCTAATGGAGCAAAGAGACAAGAGGGAGAGAAGCTGAGAAGAACAGCTACCTGACCTTTATATGGAAGGGGATTCTCCTTCCAAACAATAACATCCCTCCATCCCTCCATTCTCCTTCCCTCCTCCCCTCCTCTCCATATTCAGTCATCAATAGCTTTCACCATTAAAGGTAAGTTTTATTCATTTTTTTTATTGAACATTTCATTTCCTTCTTGTTAAGTTTTCATTTACATTTCATGTCCATTTTGTTTTTAAAGTCTTTATTTATAGATTAAACAGTATATGAGACATGTATATAAGAAAAGTTAAAATGGAGTCATTTGGGGGCCTGGAACAGACTAATTCAACTTATATTATTTCTAATGGAAAAAAAAATTGGGTTTTCAAACAAATCACTTCTCAAACAGCTTTCCAGAATGAATCAAATTCCAGAACCAAGGTTCCACGTTGCCTCTTCTCCATTATTTGATGGGGGAGGGGTGTGGCTTTAACAACCCACCTGAGCCCCTCCTCCAGCTATGGGTGGGCCCAGACGTGCACTCAGTACCGGCTCACTCTCTCTTTCAAATGACCCACTGGTCTTTCCCGTCTACTTCTCCCCGTAGGTCGTTTAGAATGATCCACTGGGTTTAGAACAACTGCCCCAGCCTTTCCTTCCAGTATCAGGTGTCTCCAGCAGCATTTGCAGGGATCGCAATCTGTTCTTGGACGCATTTTCTGATAAGTGCCTGAAACAGTGACATTGTGAGCTGCTGATCAAAGGAGTGGCACATGCGCAGAGGATGCCGAGAGGACGTTCAGCCGAGACACTTCAGGGGCCCCTGTGTATTTTTTGCTCAAGTTGAAAGGTACCCCACTTCCACAGAAAGGTGGGCCAAGTGTGTGTGAGCTTGGGCTAAAAATAGTTTCCGAAAAGGACCTCACGAAGCCCTTGGATGACTGTTTGGGTGGCGAGTTCACAGCGTGGTTATAGGGTGTAAGTCACTTTTGCTAACATCAGAGAGCTGTTACTATGGAGAAGCCTAATAGTCCACCCGATTGAGAGCTGGCTCTGCTAATGGATAGAAAACCCTAACGCGGTTCCCCTAAACTAATTCCATACCGTATGTTCAAGGCATATTGGCCCTGAATGGACTGTTTGTTTTCCACTTTTGTTTTTTCTGTTAATGGATTTAGAGTAACCCTACTACGTTCTGCATTTTCTTCATCTCCACTTTCAAATTTCCTTCTGTTAGAAATTGTTTTCCCTGTGATGTGTAAAATGCTGGTCACTTGGGATTTTAACAGCATGAGGTGGGACTCGTATCCCTGGGGACTGTCCAGAATATCAAGTCCTTTCTGTGGCACACTGACAATGTATTGCACAGGCGGGAATGTCTTACCACCCCAGCAAATGGCCAACCCCAGCTTCCTCCTTCTATTTAGAGCAGCAGAATCTGTTGGTTGTGAGAGTGACAAGAAGGGATGAAACTGAGAGGAGACTGGAGCAGATTGTAAACCAGTCATTTAAATTCCATCTCTAAGAAATCTTTGTGAATGTTTCTCTTGTGAGTCTCTCTTGCTTGAGATTTCAGAGGAGTGACATGCCCTAAGATTCTGGAAGCCAGGGGTGTGTGTCTTCTCTAGATTATCCAGCTAGAGGGGAAGGAGAATCTTAAAGCTAGGAATAGTTTTGGCTTAAAAAGTTCACTAATCTTTCAAAAAGAGGAAGGAAAGAGGGAGAAAGAACTTGGGAGTGGTCCACTGGAACCTGCGTTGTTCATTAGCAAATGCTAAGTACCTGTTATGTGCCAGTGTGCTGGTGTGGCATGATACAAAAAACAATTACACACACACACACACGTGTATGTATGTGTGTGTGTGTGTGTGTGTGTGTGTGTGTGTGTGAACTGTAGTCCCAGTTCATGACACAGAGCTTCTAAAATCTTTGGCATTTCCAGAGTCATAGGCATGTCTCTTGTATTCTAATGAGGTGTATAGATGAGATGCTTAGTAGCTGCAGGATGGAAGCTGGTCACCAGAGGAACCAACCATGGGTGTGATTAGAGAACTATAACTATCAGCTCCACTTCCAACTTCCAGGGAGAAGCAAGGGGCTAGAGAGTGAGTTCACTGATCACCAGTGGCCAGGGATTTAGTAAATCATGCCTACATAATGAAGTTTCCATAGAAAACTCTGGAACAATGAGGCTAAGGGAGCTTTCAGGTTGGTGAACAGGTTGATGTGCTGAGAGGAGAGCTCTGTGCTCCCATGCATCCCTTTCATGGCTGTTCCCGAGTTGTATGCTTTATAATAAAACTGTAATAGACAGCAGAGAGCTTTTCGGAGTTCTACTGACTCTAGCAAGTTATTGAACCTCGGTGGGAGTTACGGGAACCTCCAGATTTGTAGTCAGCTGAGCAGAAGTGTGGCTGGGGTCTAAAGTGAGACTGAGCTCTAAACTTGTGGGGTCTCTGCTAACTTTGGTAGTTAATGTTGCAATGAATTATTGGACACCCATTTTGGTGTCAGAGAACTGGAAGACTGGTCTTGGAATGATGTGTCTGGGGATAAAATGGTGTAGAGCAGGGATGTTTCTGCTGTCATAATCTGTGTAATATCTCAATGAGTTGTTGGGCTATTTAGCACTATGCCATATATCATCCAGTTGTCCCTCTGCATCTACCTAGAGGGTAACCTCATCTTAGAGGGTAAACAACATGGGCCACATTCATCAGCACCCTGCTCCCTTTCTCTGGTTGGATCTGACCAACGGGAGCTCCGGCAGGAAACTGACAGGAAGGAGGTGAGGAAGGTCAGGGAATTTATTCTCCTCACACCCTCCTTGTGGGAATACATTGGACAGTGTCTCTAGATGGATACTACTACTCCTTGCAAGGCAGTCTTCTCGACATGGCTTTCTCCCCCTGGATTCTGCTCACCACTCCTCCTTGTCTCCTTATGCCTACGGGTGGTAACAGTGCTTTAGTTCCTAACCCTGGATTACTGCCCACAGTCTCGGTGGTTTTATTACACCCTGAGCATACCTCTGTGAAAAATTCCTTACTAAATAAACCTTCTTTGAATTATCCTGATTTTTGTGTTCCATCTGTTTGGGACCCTGACTACTACAAGCACTGTGCATTTAAATGTTGGGTTGATGCTTCCCAAGTATGTTGATTTTTGTTTTAATATAGTTGATGTTAAGAGAGCAATTTAGCAGCTTCTGAAGGTTACCCTATCACTGCTTCTTAGCAATGATAAATATATCATAGAATGGAATACTCACCTTTGCATTTTCTTTGGCAGGAGAGTGTACATTCGATGAGGTAAAGAAATGGGGAACTAGAACATCATTTCTGCTTTGTTGCATTTTGAATTGCAATTTCAGTTGCTAAAATGCTCATTACCTATTATTATGGTGGCATTAATACTATATTACAGGCTTTGAAGATGCGTTAATAGCCTGGGATTTATACCAAGGTGATACAAACTGATAAGAGGTTGATAAATGTTGCAAAAAGTCATTGTTATTAACTGTTTTATTGGTGAGATGGAACAGAATAGTAACACTCAGATGTTCAGTAGTTGTGCCTGAAACATATTTCCTTTCAAAATAAACATTTAAGTGTGTGTGTGTGTGTGTGTGTGTGAGAGAGAGAGAGAGAGAGAGAGAGAGAGATCCCAGAAAGGGGTTGTGAAGAGAGTACAAAATGTGTGTGCTTTTATTTACTCTACAGGGGTTCTGTTATAGGGAACCATGTCATGAAACTTATATTTATTATTGATCTTTTCAACTGAGCCCACCCCATCAATTCCCTTAGAATCTATTATAAGCCCCTTTTTCCAAATGATGAATTTCTTGTAAAACGATATAAACTTAAAAGTTTGTGACCTTCCATAGGAGTTACTGTGAGCCTTTCTCCCTCACTGTGCTTCCCGAAGTCATCAGTGAAATATAAATTAGGAAGGCCAGACAGGATTATCGAAGGTGGCTTCCGATCCATTCATCTATAGATAAGAGGGAGAGCCCTTCTCAGAAGACGGTGCGTGTTTGCATCTCAGGAGAATTGGTGAGAGGCTACTTTCATCCCCGAAGATTAACCTTTAGACAGAAAAGCAATTTCAAAGGTCACTTATGCCCCTCATCCTATAGATGAAGAAATGGACCCAGAGATACTGGACTTACCCAAGAAGACAACTGTTTTGTCAGGGCTGTCGTAACAAAGTAGCACAGACTGAGTGGCTTAAATAATAGACATTTATTGTCTCCCAGTTCTGGAGGCTAGAAGTTCGAAGTCAAGGTGTTGGCAGGGTTGGTTCTTTCTGAGGAATGTGAGGGAAGACTCTGTTCTAGGCCTCTCTCCTTGGCTTGTAAATGGCCATCTTCTCCCTTGTCTATTGGATATATCATCTTCTCAATCTGTGTGTCTGTCCAGATATTCTCTTCTTTTTTCTCTCTCTCTCCTTTTTAAATCCTCACCGAAGGATATTTTTATATTTATCATCAGATAGAATGGGAGGGAGGAAAGGAAGGAGAGAATGGGAGGGAGGGAAGGAGGGAGAGAGAGAGAAACATCGATGCAAGAGAGACAGACACATCGACTGGTTGCCTCCTGTAGGACCCGACCAGGGCCAGGGATGCACTGCAACAGTGGTATGTGCCCTTGACCAGAATCAAACCCAAGACTCACTGGTCTGTGGTCTGATGCTCTAACTGCTGAGCCAAACTGATCAGGGCCAGATATTCTCTTCTTTAAGTATACTACCCGTATTGGATTAGAGCCCACCCTAATTACCTCATTTTAACTTGATTACCTCCATAAAGACCCCAAATCCAAATGAAGGCACATTGTAAGGAACTAGGGGTTGGGAGTGCAAAATATGAACTTGGGGGAGAACAAGATTCAGCTCGTAACAGCAATTGTCTAAACACTGATTGGAATCTTGTTCTTCTGATGCCCTTGATAGGTTCTGTGGGGTTTTGTGTCTTTTGTTTTGTTTTGCTTCCCTATTTATGTGGCTTTTACTGTTCTTGTTCCTATTGCTACAGAGAAGACCATTTCCTTTTCACAGAGGTAGGATGTGAGGATTTTTCTCAAACCATTTCAAATTATTCAATTTAGGAGAACATTAGGTCAAAGTAAATTTAGAGGAATAAAGATCATTATTAATATAGACTGAAAATATTCATCTTGGGGATAAGGATAAGCAATACATTTTTATTATGAAATGGCTGATAATGCTGACCCTATAGCATTAGAGGTGATGTTCTTCTAGATTTATTCCATAAGCTGAAGTCAATGTGATTACACTGTGATGATAAATGAGTTTGTCTAGTTCTTTTCCCCTTTGACTTGACTCTCTCTGTCCTTGGAAAAAAGGCTTCTGGATATGCAAGTTTTACTTCTAGATGTCCTATGAATGAAGTTTTGGCAAAACCGTTGCCCATCTTGGCATTTAATCCCCCTAAAATCATTTCATCACTGTAGGGATGCTTAAAGCATATAAAGGTTATGAAGCAGCCTAATTGATGCCGGATATCTCAGGGCAATGTTTGTATGCTGGGAGCAGGATATTGATGCTATGTTGTACCAAGTGGCCTTTTAGAGAAGGTGGATCTAAACAACACAAATGTGTTTTTATGTATCGTGTCACTGAAGTCAATGTGGCTTGCTCACCCTTGCATTGTTGAAAATTGCTCTGATTAAGGTTGGAACAGAAGAAAAATAATAGGGTGTTGAACCTTGGGTAATGACCCCATTCTCCTTATTCCCATGTGCTCTATCATGCTCCTTTGAAAGGAGGGGAAGCCAATGCCTGGAGAAATAGCGCGATCAGCTGCACATCACGAGTGCACGCCCTCCCAGCCCAAGGTGCTTTCACCCCCGACCGCAGCTGTGATGTGGAGCCTGGGAACAGGGCACGAAGGGGTGACCCCGACTGTCTGGTCACATATTCACTAGGGGTACACATAAGGTTGGACCTGGCCTACTTTATCACCTCATAGAATAGGCCTCTTGATACTTAAAAGAGGTAGTAGTGCCCTGGCTGGTTTGGCTCTCTGGTTGGAGCATTGGCCTGCAGACCAGAAAGTGGCGGGTTTGATGCCAGTCAAGGGCACGTACCTTGGTTGCGGTTTGTCTCCTGCCCTGGTCCAGGTCATGTGGGAGGCAACCAGTCGATGTGTCCCTCTTGCATGGATGTTTCTCTCTCTCTCCCTCCCTCCCACTCTATCTGAAGATAGATGAAAAAGTATCCTCTGGCAAGGATTAAAAAAAAAAAAAAAAGGGAAGAGGTAGTAGTTTCTACCTCTTCAATTACTAGCCTTTCAATAATATGTAAAGAAAAAATATTTGTGGTTAAAGAAATTTGGAAGATGCCACACACTATATCCCTCTTAGCTATTCATTACGCACATTGGAATATTAAAGATTTTGCAATGTCTGGTAATCAAGAAGCCATTCAATTTTCTTTAACCAGGTGTTTCCAAAGTCATATGATCATGGAATCATTTTTTCCTGTGAAATGTGTAAATAGCAAGCAACACATTTTGAAAAACCCTCCCTAAAATTTGTGTAAATTGAAGAGATGCATACATTGAAGAAGAATGTAGATCAAGTTCACTAATGACAGAGTAGGAGTTCTGTAGAGATGTCCCTATAGAGCACTTGAGTGACAGTCCTTATCATCTCTCACAAAATAGTCATGTGGCTATTAGCAGGGATGGAATACTAAGCTGAATGGGCCAGGCTTTTTAACCCAAAGTAGGGGTGTAGATGGCTGTGTGTGTGTGTGTGTGTGTGTGTGTGTGTGTGTGTCTTGAATAATCACGTGGCTTAAAAGAAAAAAAAAATACTGGGCTAATAATCGAAAGGCACAATCTATTTTTGGCCTTTGTCTTAGATTTATGATGTGACATCTCAACAGTTCCATTCCTTCACTAGTCAGTGTGGGTGTTATCGCACAACCCCCATTCCTCTGTCACAAGGCAGGCCTTTAGGACCCAGCAGGCCTCTCTGTACACTTGGGACCTCAGCAAATACTATCTGAAGATGAAGAGGAGGAGGAGGTTGTCAGGCTGATGACATAATGTCTGTGTTTGGGTCACCTTGGGAGGAGTAGGGAGTTTGGTACAAAGAATTGTTCTTGAGGGAAGTGTGGATGAATCACCTGACCTCCACAGCGCCCATGCAGCCCAGCCTGGTTGGCCCCACAGAATGTTGGCAGTTAGACGCTCCTGTAACAAAGACCCTTTAGTTTTAAACAACGGAATCTGTCTTGAGCTAGCTTAAGAAAAAAGGAAAATACATCGTGAAGATATTAGAGCATGTGATGGAATGTAAACAATTTGCACAGCTAAATCTTAAAGTTTAAAATCATGACAGCTCAAGGGATCTGCCTTTAACTCTGTTTCTGTCAGCCTCAGCCCTTTTTTGGTCAAGTCTACTCTAGTTCACTTAGTTACGACACATCTGTTTGTTGAGGAGAGTGTGGCAATACCATGATCTCAAGGAAAATGGGTCCTTTCTCCAGCCCCAGAGGGTGAATTGTGACAATCCAAAGCAGTTGTAGTAATCTTTTCCCTTTGGCAGTAATGGTATAAGGGTGACCGTGTGACCCAGTACTAATGTAGGAGATGTAAATAGAAGGTGGCTGGATACCGGTTCTGGGAAAGCTTTTGTCTTCCTGATATAAGGAAACAACAGATTTACCTGCCATGGCTTTTTTCTATTGTTTTCCTTCTTCTCTGGGATTCAGATATGATGCCTGGTGGTGCAGCAGCCATTGTGTGACCATGATATGTCACGCACCAGATGAAAGCTGTGTGCTAGGAGGAAGGTCCCTCTATGGTTGAGGTGGCACACTGACACTGGATGGCACACCTCCTGACTTGTTCTTATTTGAGAAAAATAATAACTTATTTGTTAAAAGCACAGTGAATGCATTGTGATAGCTCATTGTTATTGTTGTTACTTGATATCCCATTCATTCCTAAGTGACAAAGTTGTGTAGTATAAATATAGGGTGTCACATCTTTAATGGGGAAAGGACAGGGTATGGCTCATGAAATGGTGACCTATTCACAGTGTATATGAATGCCACCCTGAAACCTTGTGACTGCTAGTGCACACCTGTCCTAAATAAAATTAATCAACTCATTAACCAATTAGTTTTACTAATTTTCATTAATCCCTTATTATCTGCTAGATATTTTTCTAGATTCTGGGGATAGATCGAAAAAGACAGAGATGATGTTGGCTCTCATTAAGTTAACATTCTGAAGGGGAAATAGACAATAAACCAGAGAAACAAATGAACAGAATTATTTCAGATAATGAGAGGTTTCTATATAAAATATAAAATATAAAATGGAGAGCTGTGATAGTCATGGGAGGGTGTAAGCACGGAAGACCTAAGAAAGTAATATCACAAATGAAAGTTGACTTGCAGGAAGGAGCCAGCTGTGGGCGACCTGAAAGCCAAGCTTGTGGGAGAGAGTGGCCAGTGCTGAGGCCCCAGGCAGGAATGAGCATGGCCTGCTAGAGACACAGAATGAATCACTAATGGTGTTCCCTACCCGTGATTTGGGGGGCCACCCATGCTCATCTCATCGTAATGGTCCCGGACATGGGCATTATGATGTAGCTCCAGGCTGCAGACAGGGCTACGTGTTGCATGCTCCTGTCATCTGCTTTAGCCTGTCAGAACCCAGGGGATGGATGGCTGGGGGCGGGCCTATGTAATAGACTGTGATCTGAGTGACTGATCATCCCCTCTCCTTTGAGAATGGACCCGTCATTCTCAGCCCCAGCCCTAGGCTCCCCAGGAGCTGGTTTCCCTTGGAATGAGGTCAGCCCTATTCTGGAGGGACTGGCAAAGCATTCAGCCAGCACACAGCTGCTCCAGGACCACGCTCCAGTCACTCCCGCAAGTACAGCTGCCACACTTGCTGTGGAAAGACCAATGCAGGAGGCAGGACGGCTGGAGGGTGCCTGGCTCTGACCCGCAGCTTGCCATAGCTGCTCCTACCTGACATCATGTTCAAGTGACACTTATCAGTGAAGCAGCGATGTGAGATCACAGGGCTGGAAGCTCCCTCCAAGTTCTCCCTGTCCTGCATTCCTGATGTGTCTGGTGTTACCCAGAACAAAAGTGTTGGGTTGCCAGCACCCCTACTCTAAGCAGATGCTAAACCAGATGTCCACCTACTTCGATAGAAAATTCCTTCCTCTTTTCTCTATCATGTAAACCTGAGGACAATTAGAACCACTGTGATTATATCTGAGGGCTCTTAGATTTCCTCTGGGGTCCTGTGTGACTGGTGGGGCCCAAGGAATGTGATGACTGTTTACCTTAAGAAGAATAAGGTGACTTGGGAGTATTCAAACTACCATTTAGAAACCCAAGTTCAGTTCTTCTAGATCTGGGACAAAACGAATCACAAAATATCAAAGTTGGAAGAGACTTTGGTAACTTATACCTGTCCTCTTAGAGATGGGATAAAAAAAGGAAAACAACTTGACCGAAGTTAATAACACTAAATGCAGAGGAAGGCTCTCTGAGATCTGCGTGAGTTTTGCATAGCTGTTTCCAGTATTTTGTTATAATGTTCTTCTTTGACTTATGGAACAAAGGGGGAAAAATCTCATGTGTCAACTATGTGAAGCGAGTTCTCTGTGCCTCTAGCTGGTTTAACTCTCATTCTATGTAACAGGAATTCTTTTTCTCATTTCACAGAAATGACTTGAAAATGAATCCATTTAGCTAGTAAGTGGCAATACTGAACTCAGGCTTAAGCATTCCAACTTTCATCCAATATCATTTTCAAGTCTATCTCCACTTCTCTCAGGGTGGAGAGACATAGCAGAATTAGCCATATCTTAGGTGGGTAGGACACCCAGGAGCCTGGTAGTGGATTTTCTAGGTTGCTAGGAGCTCTACGAAAAGAATTCTGATTTTTAGCAAACCATCCTCACCTTCTCCAGCATGTGAATATTCCCTCTTAGACCAGCTGTGTCTGAAGCACAGGACCCATGGTCCTCATATTACTTGGTGCTGTCATCTCAATAGCTGCCTCCACTTATTTCAAATACCGCCTTCCCAGACCCAGTGTGGCTTGAAAAGCCCAGTCCGCTAGCAGCAACTGGCTGGCTCCCAGTCCCAGCTCTCCGGGGGACCTGAAGTGTTAGTTAACCTTCCTGAGTCTCCGTTGTGTTTGCTATAAAATGAGGCTAGCAAGAGCACTTTCCTGCGAAGGTGGCTGAGACTGAATGAGGTAAAGGATTGATGAGAGCAGGTGCTCAGTAGATGCTAGTGGCTGCTGCCTTGCTCTCGATACAATGGAAGGAATGTTGTCACGGGGCTGTTTTCTGCAGCAGTGTAAAGAGAAGACGTTCGTAGTTAATCTCACAGGTAGGCATCCCAGGGTGAGAAGCATCTGAAGGATAGTTACGTACAGTTTGCTGTTTGACTCCAGAGAAGGATCTGCCGCACCCTCTCCTGTACGGGTCACCTGCTTTCTGATGGCATTACAGCCTCCCATAGCAGGAAGCTTTGGTTTACCCACCTGAAAAGCTAAAGCTGACCTGGAAGTTATGCTTCGAGGAGAAAAAGAAGCACCTCTTATATAACTTGAAGAGAAAAAAGGCAGCAGTGCTAAAAACCACTGTCCTGAATTTTTCCGAAGCGCAATAAATCTCTGTGTAAGGGTCTCCAATCACCGCCAAAGTATCGTTTGCTTTTTGTCATAAGACAGACTAGAAAAAAGTTAATGAACTCTCTCCCATTAGATTGTGCACTTGTGCTCAAAGGCTATAAAAGTGCAATTATTGCAAGTTATACACATCTATGATACACCTCATGTTTGTCTTACAGTTGCTCAGCAATGTTCTGACTTTAATTTGATCACTTCCTGTGACTTGGTCTATTTCCTCATGCAAAGCTGATTCTTCTCTCTCCCCGCTCCATCCCCCTTCTTGCCCCCCTCCTCCCTCTTGCTCTCTTACCGCCTTGTACTTTTTGCAGGTTTAGGTTATCTCTCTCTCTAATAATCTTTCAGTGGTTCAGCATTTTGTCGCAATGAGTTGAGCGAGGTTGGAAAACGGAGCCAAATAACTAACTGTGAAGCAACAGCTCGGCCTCACAGAGCGAGAGTGCTTTGTGCTATTTCTGGCCAGAGCAGATGTGGCCTGGTGGTCTTTGGGGAACAATATCTCTCGGGTGAAAATAAATGACTGAGATTAGGACCAAAACGATGCAAATCCTTTTTTGCAGACAGATCATGAACTGGGAGCCATGTGGAAAGACTAGCTTGGAACTCAGCCAGGATTCTGTCCTGGGTTTCTTCCAGATGACCCCCCAATCATCCATCTGGTCTCAGGTGAGTACCTGTGACTTACAAAACATTTTTTAAAATCAACAAAAAAAACAGAGAGACTATAATAACAAAACTCTGTGTGCCACTACTGAGTTCTAGGCAGTCCTAACATTTTGACAAGTTCACTGCAGACCTAGTTGAGTTCTCTGATTCCTCCTTAATCCCATTTCCTTCCCCCAACCTCACAGATAAACACTGTCGTGAATGTGCATGCTTTCCTACTTCTGTGTACACAGGTATCTTTCAACAATGAATGCCGTTGTTTTGCATGTTTTAAACCTTTAAATAAATGGAAGCACACTCTACATATTGTTTTGCAAGTGGCTTTTTCTGAATTTGGCATTAGATTCTAGCAACATAGCTCTGGTCCATTCATTTTAACTGGTATGTTGGATAATGTTTCATGAACAGACCACTATATGTGTTTATTCATCTTTCTGTTGATGACCAGATTGCTTCTTTTCAAGTCATTTTTTTATTTTTCAGTTCCAACTGATATACAATGTTATATTAGTTTTCGGTATGTCACTTAATGATTACATATTTATATACCTGATGAAGTAATCACCCAGATAAATCTAGTATCGATCTAACACCACATATAGCTATTATAGTATTATTGACTATATTCCCTATGCTGTACTTCACATCTGTGACTATTTTTATAACTGGCAGTTTGTATTTCTCAATCCCTTCGCCTTTTTCACCATACCCTCAACCTTCTTCCATCTGGAACCATCATTTTTTTTTTCTGTTTCGTTTGTTTATTTTGTTTTTAGAATTCACATATAAATAAAATCATATGGTATTTTTTTTTGTCTGAATTATTTCATTTAGCATAATACCCTCTAGGTCCACTCATGTTGTAACAAGTGACAAGGTTTCGTCCTTTTTTATGATCGAGTAATAGTCCATTGTATATATGTACCACATCTTTATCCAAAAGTCTATTGACAGACACCTAGGTAGCTTTCATATCTTTGCTATAGTAAATAAAGCTGCTGCCATGAACATACAGGTGCATGTATCTTTTCAAATTCGAGTTTTAGATTTCTTTGGATAAATACCCAGAAGTGGAATTGCTGAATCATATGGTAGTTCAATTCTTAGTATTTTGAGGAGGCTCCTGTTTTCCACAGTGTCTGCACCAGGTATCATTCCCACCAACAGTGCACAAGGGTTCCCTTTTCCCCAGATTCTCACTAACATTTGTTGTTTGTTGGTTTATTGATGATAGCTGTTCTGACAGGTGTGAGATGATACCTCATTGTGGCTTTAATTTGCATTTCTCTAATGATCATGGTGTTGAGCATCTTTTCACATGTCTGATGGTCATCTGTATGTCCTCTTTGGAGAAATGTATGTCCAGGTCTTCTGACCATTTTTTAATCAGAATTTTTTGTTTATTTGTTTGTTTTGTTGTTAAATTGTATGCATGCTTTAGATATTTTGGATATTAACCCCTTAGCAGATGTTTCATTGGCAAATATATTCTCTCATTCAGTAGATTATCTCTTCATTTTGTTGATGGATTCCTTCTCTGTACCAAACTCTTTACTTTAAGGTAGTCCCATTTGTGTATTTTTTTGTTTCCCTTGCCTAAGGAGACATATCTGAAAAAAAAAAAAAAGTACAAAGAGCAATGTCAAAGAGTTTACTGCCTATATTTTCTTCTAGGAGTTTTATGGTTTGGGGTCTTATATTTAAGTCTTTAATCCATTTTGAATTTATTGTTGTGTACGGTGTAAGTTGGTGGTCTAGTTTCATGTTTTTGCATCTACCTGTCCAATTTTCCCAATACCATTTATTGAAGAGACCGTCTTTAACCCATTATATTTCCTTGCCTCCAGTGTTACATGACCATATTGATATGGGTTTATTTCTGAGCTTTCTGTTGTGTTCCAATGATCTATTTGTCTGGTTTTATGTAAATACCATGCTGTTTTGATTACTATAGCCTTGTAGTATAGTTTGATATCAGGTAGCATGATACCGCCAGTTTTGTTCTTTTTTCTCAAGATTGCCTTGGCTATTCAGAGTCTTTTGTGTTTCCATATAAATTTTAGGATAACTTGTTCAATTTCTGTGAAAAATGCCATTGCTATTTTGATAAGGATTGCATTGAATTTATAGATCGCTTTGGGTAGTATGGACATTTTAATGGTGTTAATTCTTCCCATCCATGAGTACAATATATCTTTCCATTTATTTATATCATTTTCAATGTCTTCCATGTTTTATAGTTTTCCAAGTACAGGTTTTTGTTTGTTTGTTTGTATTATCTCCTTGGTTAAATTTATTTTTAGATATTTTACTTTTCTGATACAATTATAAATGGAATGGTTTTCTTAATTTCTCTTTCTGACAGTTTGTTAGTGGTGTATAAAAATGTAGCTGATTTATTAATATTAAATTTGTATCCTACTTTACTAAATTTATTTATTAGTTCTAATAATTTTTGATGGAATCTTTAGGGTTTTCTAGATATAGTATCATGTAATCTATAAATAATTGCAGTTTTACTTCTTCCTTTCTAGTTCAGATGCATTTCATTTATTTTTTCTTTTATCTGATTACTGAGGCTAGGACTTCCAATACTGTGATGAATAAGAGTGGTGAAAGTAGACATCCTTGTCCGCTCCTGATCTAAAAGGAAAAGCTTTCAGCTTTCACTCTTGGATATGATGTTAGCTGTGGGTTTGTCCACACATGTCTCCCCCTGCCACACTGATTTTTAGAGAGAGTAAAAGGGGGAGTGGGGTTGAGAGAAAGAGAGAAACATCAATGTAAGAGAGACACATTGATTGTTTACCTCCCACACACGTCCCTACCAGGGCCAAGGATCGAGCCTGCAACCCAGGTATGTGCTCTTGACCAGGAACTGAACCACCAACCCTTCAGTGTGTGAGCCAATGCTCTAACCACTGAGCAACATCGGCCAGGGCCACACATGGCTTTTATTATGTGTAGGTGTGCTCCCTCTAGCCCCACTTTGCTGAGAATTTATATCATAAATGGCTGTTGGATTTTGTCAAATGCTTTTATGCATCTATTGATATAAACATATGATTTTTTAAAAATCTTCACCCAAGGATATTTTCCTATTTATCTTCAGATAGGGTGGGAGGTAGGGAGAGAAAGAGAGGGAGAGAGAGAGAAACATCAATGTGAAAGAGACACATCGACAGGTTGCCTCCCACACAACCTTGGCCAGGGCCCGAGGATGAACCACAACTTAGGTACGTGCCCTTGACTGGAAACAAACCCACAACTCACTGGTCTGAGGGTTGACGGTCTAACTGCTGAGCCAAACTGACCAGGGCTAAACATATGATTTTTATCCTTCATTTTGTTTATGTAGTATATCACATTAATTGATTTTCAGATATTGAGCCAGACTTGCATCCCAGGAATAAATCTCATTTAATCACAGTGTATGATCTTTTTAATGTATTGCTGAATTTGTTTGTTAATATTTTGTTGAGAATTTTTGCAGCTCTGTTCATCAGGGATATTGGCCTATAATTTTCTTTTTTTTTGTAGTGTCTTCATCTGATTTTAGTATCAAGGTAATGCTAAACTCATAAAACAAGTTTGGGAATCTTCCCTCCTCTTCAATTTTTTGCAATAGTTTGAGGATAGGTATTAGTTCTTATTTGAATGTTTGGTAAAATTCACCTGTGAAGCCATATGTTCCAGTACTTTTGTTTTTTGGAAGTTTTTTGATTACTGATTTGATTTCACTTGTAGTTATAGGTCTGTTCAGATTTTCTGTTTCTTCCTAATTTATTATTGGAGGATTATGTGTTTCTAGGAATTTATCCACCTCTTCCAGGTTGTTCAGTTTGTAGGCATGCAATTGTTCATAGTATTTCCTCATAATCATTTGTATTTCCGTGGTGTGGGTTGTCACTTCTCTGTTTTCATTTCTGATTTTATTTATCTGGGTTCTCTATCTTTTTTCTTGATGAGTATAGTTAAAGATTAATCAATTTTAGCACTGGCCAGTTTGGCTCAGCAGTTAAGGGTGTTGGACCGAAGAGTCGCAGGTTCGATTCTGGTCAAGGGCATGTACCTTGGTTGCGGTTCGGACCACGGCCCTGGTCGGGGTCATATGGGACAGAGGCAGCCAGTCGATGTGTCTCTCTCATGACGATGTTTCTCTCTCTCTCTCCCCTCTCCCACTTTATCTGAAGATAAATAAAAAAAATATCCTCAGGTGAGGATTAAAATAAAAATTTTTTTTTGAAGATTAATCAATTTTAGTCTGGCTGGTGTAGCTCAGTGGACTGAGTGTTGTCCCATGGACTGAGAGGTTCCGATTCAATTTTCAGTCAGGGCACATACCCAGATTTGGGGCTTAATCCCCAGTAGGTGCTGTGCAGGAGATAACCTGATCGATATATCTCTCTCACATTGATGTTTCTCTCTCCCTCTCCCTTCCTGTCTCTAAAAAAAAAATCAATAGAAATATTTTTTTTTTAAAGATTTATCAATTTTGTTTCTCTTTTTGAGTAACTAGCTCTTGGTTTTATTGACATTTTGTGTTTTTTTAAAGATACTATTTTGTTTATTTCTGCTCTGATTTCTACTATTTCCTTCCTTCTGCTTACTTTGGTCTGTGTTTATTTTTCTTATACTAGTTCCTTTAGGTATACAGTTAGATTGTTTATTTGGGATTGTTCTTGTTTCCTGATGTAGGCCTGTGTTTCTATAAATTTCCCTCTTAGAACTGTTTTGGCTATGTCCCATAGATTTTGGGTCATTGTGTTTTTATTTTTATTTGTCTCAAGGTATCTTTATATTTCTTTTGTGATCTTGTTGTTAACCCATTCAAAGTTTAGTAGCATGCTATTTAGCCTGCATATGTTGGGGTGTCTTCTAGTTTTCTTCTAATAATTTATTTCTAGCTTTATACCATTGTGATTGGAGAAAATATTTAACATGATTTCAGTTTTCTTAAATTTGCTGAGATTCGCTTTGTAACTTAACATGGTCTATTCTGGAAAATATTTCATGTGCACTTAAGAAAAAATGTATATTCTGCTACTTTGAGGTGATATGTTCTAAAAACATCAATTAAATCTATCTGGTCTAATGTGTCATTTAAGGCCTGTGTTTTCATGTTGATTTTGTGGATGAGCTATCCATTGATGTCAATGGAGTGTTAAAACCCCCTACTATGACTATGTTGCTATCAATCTTTCCCTTTATGTTTGTGAATATTTATATTTAGGTTCTCCTGTATTGGGTGTGTAAATATTTATGAGAGTTATGTTCTCTTATTAGATTGATCTTCCTATTATTAAGAAATGCCCTTCTTTATCTCTTATTAGCTGTTCTTTTAAATTCTACTTTGTCTGATTAATGTCACCCCAATAAATTCAATAAAAAAGTTTAAAAAAATTACTTTTTCTAAGTATTGCTACCCCAGATTTTTGTGTGTGTGTGTGTTTTCATTTGTATAAAATATCTTTTTTCATCCCTTTATTTTTAGTATCTTTTGATCTGAAGGGGGACTCTTGTAGACAACATATGTGTGGGCCTTTTTTTTTTTTTTTTAATCCATTCAGCAACCCTATTTTTTTTATTGGAGCATTTAGTTCATTTACATTGAAAGTAATTATTGATAGGTATGTAGTTACTGCCATTTTATTGTTTCCTGATTTTTTTTTTATTGTTCTTATCTATTTCTTTTTCTCTTACTCTTTTCTCTTGTATGTTGCTGACTTTCTTTAGTGTTATGTTTGGATTCCTTTTTTTTATTGTCTGGGAAACTCTTCTAAATTATAACCTTGATGGGTATAGTAACGTTGGTTGTAAGTCATTTCTTTTCATCACTTTGAATATTTCATACCAACCCCATTTGGCCTACAAAGTTTCAGTTGAGAAATCAGCTAGCACTCTTATGGGAGCTTCCTTTGTAGGTAACTAACTGCTTTTCTCTTGCTGCTTTTAAGATTCTCTCTTTGTCCTTGACCTTTGGCATTTTAATTATGCTGTATGTTCAAGGGGACCTGTTTGGGTTCATCTTGTTTGGGATCCTCTGTGCTTCCTGAACTTGTATGTCTATTTCCTTCACCAGGTTAGGGAAGTTTTTCATCATTACTTATTCAAATAGGTTTTCAATCCCTTGCTCCCTCTTTCTCTTCTTCTTATACCCCTATGATTCAAATGTTGTTATGCTTAATGTTGTCTCAGAAGCCACATAAAATATCCTCATTAAAAAAAATATTTTTTTTCCTTTTGGCATTTCAATTGGGTATTTTCTGCTACCTTGTCTGTTTCCTCTAATCTGTGATTGATTTCTTCTAATGTATTCTTCATTTAAGTTATTGTATTCTTCATTTCTGACTGCTTCTCTTTTATGTTTTCTATCTCATTGTTAATGTTCTCACTGAGTTCAACTACTCTTCCCCAAAGTTCATATCCTTATAACCAGTGTTTTGAACTCTGTATCTGATAGATTGCTTGTCTCCATTTTATTTTGTTCATTTTTTGGAGTTTTTTCCTGTTCTTTTATTTGGTACGTCTGCCTCCTCATTTGGGCTGCCTCTCTGTGTTTGTTTCTATGTATTAGGTAGCTCTGCTACATATACTAGACTTGACAGAGTGGTATTATGTAGTAGGTGTCCTTGAGGCCCAGTGGTGTAGTATTCCTAGTCACCAGAGCTGGGTGCTCTAAGGGTGTCTCTTGTGTGGGTTGTGTGTGCCCTCCTGTTGTAGTTGAAACTTAATTGCTGTTGAAACTTAATGCTGTTGGATAAACCATCAGGCTGACTGGCTGTGAGGACTAGTTGTGACTACAGCAGATGAGCTATTGTGTGGGGGCTGACCCCATGGGCCAAGAGTCACTTCAGCAGGGTTCTGGTGCCAGGTGAGTCTGCCCTTGGGGTAGGTCATTTATAGAGTTGGTTGGGTAGTTCTCTGATGTGATCTGAAGCTGGCCACTGGGTGTGTTGATTCTGGAGCCTCTTGGGAGGGGCTCCAGTGCAGGCCAAGGTTAGCTGCTGTTTGTGCCAAGATTGGAACCACCTGGTGGAAACTATAATGATCTGCAGTTGGTTACCTCTTTTTCTGGGTTTGGAGGCACTTGGAAGAGGCTATGCTGCCATCAGAGGACAGTTGCCACTAGTGCCAGGATTTGAGCCCTTTTGTGGCTAAAACTTGTGCCGACCTTGTGGCTGCTTAGTTGAAGCTATGTTCCAAACCAGCACTGGCCACAGCTTATGCCAGGCTAGGAGCCACCTGATGGAAGTAGGTGTGGAAGTTGAGACTGGTTGCTTCTTGTGCTGGGTTTAGGGCAACTCAGCAAGAGGTAAAGGCAAACAGATGCCAGCTTCTGCTTTTTTGGTGTTTGTGGACTTTTGAGAGACTTTTGGAAAGTTTGCAGCACAAGCAGAGGCAGACCACTTGTGTGGAAAAACCATTGGAAGTGACTTGGGCCTTGAGTGAGAATTGGGTGGGGCAAGGCCTCAGGGAATCACCAGGGCAGAGTGAATAGAGTTAGGCCAGGTAATGGAGAATTGAGATTTTGTGCCTGCACCAGTCGGCTGGGTAGGGGTAAGTATCAACAAAGGAGCCATGGCATCAACCAGTGCTTCCACCCCAGAGAGAGCTGCCCTGACCCCTGACCCTCTATCATCAGCCATACCATGAAGCCAGTCATTTCATTTCCTCCCTATATGTCCCTGGTGCTTTTGAGATGCTGCATCTGAGCTATAGCTCAGAATGAGTGAGTCTATGAGTGAGTGAGTTAGTGTGCAGGTCCCTCAAGGGAAACACCCGGGACTCCAGAAGCCCTCCATTACTTGGATGTAATTCCTGCTGATTTTCACAGCCATTTGTTATGGGAGATTTCCTCTTCTTGGCACTGGTGCCCCAGGTTGGGGAGCTGGGTCTGGGGCACCTTGCTTCTCAGGAGGGACTTCCACAGCTGAGATCTCTCTCCCGGTTCTTAATTACCACACTGTGGGTGTAGGACCTGCCC
Organism: Molossus molossus; assembly: GCF_014108415.1. Taxonomy (NCBI): domain Eukaryota; kingdom Metazoa; phylum Chordata; class Mammalia; order Chiroptera; family Molossidae; genus Molossus; species Molossus molossus. The sequence goes on along the minus strand of NW_023425349.1, from coordinate 54,596,010 downwards.
ATTCTGTGTCTTTGTCCCTCCCACCAGTTTCACTGTGGCTTCTTCTTTACATCCTTAGTTATAGGACTTCAAGTGGTGCTCCATGATGGTTGCTCTATAATTTAGTTGTAATTTTGATGTGGTTGTGAATGGAGATGAACACAACATTTTACCTACTCACAATCTTGACTGGAAGTCCTAGATTGCTTTTAATTGTGCATCATTTAACCGATGCTTCAATGAGTGTTCTCATATATTTCCTATGCTGACATACAAAAGCTTCTGTAAATTAACATTTTCAAAAAGTTTCATCCACACCCAGAGTTAAAGATACATTGTATAGGGAAAGCACATACATTTGTCTCTCTGTGTGTGTATACATGTACGTGGAATAGAAGTTTCTCAAAATAATACTCACCCTCATTTTCTATTCCGTTATAGTCCAGTTTAGTCTATTTCACACCAAAAAATATGCTGGTTCCAATTTACAAAGTGATTCCGTGACCCACTGATGCATCTCCACTAAGAATTGTGAAAAAACTGTTCTGGGACACACATCTAGACATGGAATTTGAGGGTTATAGGTTATACCCTTACCTTCAAATTGATGGGTTTGTGTCCTTGTGAGTTTGTGTAAATACAAATGGGTATTTGTATGTAGCTAGAATTCCATGTGTTTCTAGAAGGAGGCTTTTTAGGTTATTTAGTGTGTCTTGTGGATAGAAATGAAAGTCTTGTTTCGAGCTGTCTGGGCTTCATTTTTTTCATCTGTCACAAGAAGCCAAAACCAAACAAAAATACTGACTCTTTAGTGTTTTTGCAAACTGCTTTCCTGGGGAGGACACCCAGTCTGCCGCAGTGTAGTGTTGTGGGGCTGTGGGGGCAGGGCCGGAACAGGGAAGGAGAGGAGGAGTAGGTGGAATCCTGGGCTCTTCATCACAGTCCTTCCTCGACGAGCCCATTGCAACATTCATCCACGTATTTCTATTGGATTTAATTGGCCAAAGGGGTGTGCAGCTTGAAAATATTTATAAGCTTTGGGTTCAAATGTTCTCCAAGGCTCTCTCTCTAGATCTAAACTTGGATGAAAACAACTTTTAAGTCTCTGGACCATTTACTACTGGAGCCAGAATTGAAGAACATGACGGCGTAGGGTGCAGCACTTTGACCAATAACATTGGTCCATCGGGAGTCCACCCATACCTCCTGCCACGTAGAACTTGACTTGGCTAGGGTCCTTTTAGAGTCCTGCAGGGCAGTGAGGCAGGGGCACTCAGACTGGGGCTGCCACTGTGGGGACAGCCGTTTCCAGTCTGTCGTTCGGGCTTCATCCACACGAGGCTGCTTTCAAAGACTGTTCTCACTGTGCTCGTTTGTTCTGTGAATAGGGCCTAAGATGAATTTTTCTGTGCTCCATTTCTGCCCCACGAACTGTTCCACACGCTCGTGATAAAGCTCATTTGCTCAGCAGGGTATACATACAGTTAAACCATTCTATGCACAGATGAAATTTTATTATCTCTTTAATGAAAATATTTAGCTCCTTGTGGGTTTATTCTTGCCTTCCCAAATAGAGTAAGAGCATAAAAACCTGGTAGTAACGTGGTAGTAAAGTGATTTGGGGATAGGCATATTTTAACTAATTTATACAGGATGTGGATCCCTGTTCTAATACCCCTGCTTTCTCTCTGGCTCTCTCCACCTCCCTGGGCCTGGATGGCTGCCTCCTCTCTGGTCCTGGCCCCTCCCCTCAGTGTGTCCTGCTTGCATTTCATCTTCTTTAATCACTGTTTTCATCACATCACTCCCATGCTCAGAAACCCTCCAGGGCTCTTTATTTCCCACCACATCAAATCCAAATGTAGCTGCCTGTTTTCAAGGCGTCTCTTAATCGATTCTTTCCTTAAGATTCCAGCTTTATTTCCTTTGCCAGATGTGGCTCTGGTTCCTGGGGTTTAGAGAAAATGGAATTTTTATACACCAAAAAAAAAAAAAAAAAAAAGCAATCTGCACCATTTTTCTGAAGCAGTTTAGCCTGTTTCCCTTAAACAAAAGCACACACATCAGCAGAGATTGCTCACCCCACCCCACCCCACCCAGCCCCGTGAGTGAGACTGGGACCTCCGGGGCAGGGCTGGAGGATAGCCGGCCGTTCACACTCTGCTCATTCTCCAGGTACCAGGAGATCAGGCTCTGAGAAAAACGACTGTTCACTGGAGTTGCTTGTGAAAAGCTCTGCCATTTTGACAAGGCAGGCAGAATACAAGCCACTCGGAAGGCAAGCGTGCAAGACTGGAAATTTCAGACCAGGAAGGACTGGTTCGAAAACTTGGAAAGGGTTCTGCACAGCATAAGGCAGAACTCAGATCACAGAACCCCAGAAAGATGCTGGCGGGCACGGGAGAGAGATTCAGGAGAAGGCTTACCTAGTGGAGTAGGTATATAATACCTGTAGATATAAATTTTTTTCTACTTTTTGTCTATTGTGGGTGTTGGGTATATTTATCACTTACTCCTTTGTTCTATAACTATTTCATAGCTCTAACTATTAAGTCCTGGCTCTTCCATTTAGTAGCGGTATGATTTGGGGACAAGTTTCTTTTTCCATATAGTGAAGGCAATAACAGTGCCTAGAATACAGGGTCACTGTGAGGATTAAATGGGGTAACACATTTGGAGCATAGAGCATTGTCCAAGACAAAACGGTTAGCTGCCATTCCTATCATCCTCATAATTATTATAGGTAGCATAAACCGCTCCTCATTTGACCAGCTGTTAAAATCCCACCTTCTCTCAAAGTACCTCCAGGTCAGGTCAGTTTAGCCAACATTTATTGAGTGCTCATTATGTACCAGGAACTGACATGACACTGACGATACCCCAAGGACGACACTGCCCTTACCCTGAGGAGCTCCTAGTGGGGGCAAACTCCTAAGTAGATTATTTCAGTTTCAGGCTGGGCTGTCCGATACAGTCACCACTAGCCACATAGACTGCTGAGAACCTGACAGGGGCTCTACATGTAAAAGACACATGTATTTTGAAGATTTGATGTAAAGAATAATTTTTAGTGTGGTATTTAGCATGATTGAAATGATATTCTGCAAATGCTGGATTAAGAAAAACAATTAAAATTTATTTCACCTGCTTATTTTTAATTAAAAAACAACAACTGTGCTCCTGGGAAATGTAGATGAATGTGGCTCCTGTTACTTCTATTGGACAGAAGCGCTCCGAGGTGACACGGTGAGGGTTAAACCAGGCTGCCATGGGAACGGAGGGAGGCGCATGTCAGGCGGCCTGGAGGTTGAAGGACGGCTGCCTGGAGGAGCAGATACGTCCTGAGCTGAATCTTACAGGATGAGCAGGGGTTATTCAGGCAGCGACAAATCTAAAGGGCCTTCCAGACCGAGGTACAGGAAAGGCAGAGAAGGTGGTGTTGAAAGCTGTCGGTTGGTCCAGAGCATAAAGTATTGTGAGCTGGGAACTGGAAGGAGATGAAGCTACCAGAGAAGTGGGGCCTGGTTTTCATATTATTTAGCATCCAGTTGTCATTAAGTGCTCTGGTTCTTGTCTTGTGCATGAGGTCTGGTTGTTTCCACCGTGTATTGGTTTGAAATGTCGGACGATCGGCTGTTGAAAGCTGCAAGTTTACATCAGTACAAGAACAGCGCTATCCTGGAGGACAGGACCGATGAATTCGTATATGCTACTCAGAAGGCAGAATGCCATTTCCTTCCTGCAGATAGTCCCAAAGAGTGGCTAGGCAGCCGAAAATTGCGGACCAGAGTATAGGACTAATGGATGAGAACCCCACAGGAAGGTGAGAGCTTTTGGTATGTTCAGATTCATCGGGTTGGAGGAGAATATATGTGACTATGTCACACCCATTTGTCTGTCAATGGATTTCAGTGGGACTCCTCCCCCACCCCAAATTCTCACCAATAAGGAATATAGCCACCCATCAGGTTATATTAATTTGGAAGCTCATTATACCCATTTGATCCCACTCAGATCTTTTACCTTTCATAGGTTGTTATTAAGTGGATATTTAGTAGGTCATGCAAGAGTAGGTGGGGGAGACTCTAGAAACCTAAGTGGATGGAGAAGTGGAGAGTTAGAGAGCACCTTCCATGTCTGCTTCTCACTCTTGAATGTATATGAGAATCACATGGGGATCTTGTCAAATTACCCATTCTGAGTCATGATGTCTAAGCGTGAAAGCAACAATCTGCATTTTTGTAAAGCTCCCGGGTGATGTCAAAGCCCCTGGTCCATGGACCTCACTTTGACTTGCAATGTCTTCGAGTTCATTTAGTACAGTCCTTTGCCACAGGGATGCATGTGAATTGTCAATGCACTTTGCAGTGGCATTGAACTATCTTTGTAAACATGTTTCATACAACATTTTTATTAGCTGCATAATATTTAATCATATCAACATTTTGTAGTTTATTCAAACAGTTCCCAGTTAGACATTTTGGTTGCTTTTAATTTTTTGTCATAATCAATGCTTTAATAAACATTTATAAACCTAAGGTATATATATATTTTTGCTTAGAATAAATTCCTGGAAGTGAAATTACTGTATTAAAAGATAAGATTTTGAAAGTTATTTTAGTTCAGTCCTGGCCAGTGTGGCTCTGTTGGTTGGAGTGTTGTCCTGTGCACCAAAATGTTGTGGGTTCAATTCCCAGTGGGTCACATACCTAGGTTGCAAATTTGGTCCCTGGTCTTATGAAAGGCAACCAATGGATGTTTCACTCTCATACTGATGTTTCTCTCTCTCTCTCTCTCTCTCTCTCTCTCTATCCCTCTATCCCTCCCTCTCTCTCTTCTTTTCCCCACCCCTTTCTCTCTCTCTCTCAAGTCTGTAAAAAAAAAAAAAAAAAAAAAAATTCTTTGGTGAGGTTAAAAAAAAAGGTTTTAGTTCACTTGTACTTTTGTCATACTGTCCTGTAGAAAAGTTATACTAATGTGAATGTGTAACTATCATCAGTAAGAGTACCAATTTCTCTACACACTTGCCCCATAATCATTTTTTGAAAATCTTTGACAGTTTGAAGAACAAAAACAAATGGTATCCCATTGTTTATTTTGCATTTTAATAACTAGTGAGATTGAACATCTTTTTCATTTGTCTATTGCCATTTTAATTACTTCTTTAGAGGAATTAACTTTTCATATCTGATCATTTTTCTATTAAAGCAGTTTTATTTTTCTTAGTGGCTCAATGGCTTATAGTGGCTGTTTTAGTGCAAAGAATATTTATTCCAAATAATTTCCCGTTTATTTGCTTTGTAGTTGTGAATATCATTATAACTAGAATGTATTCTGGATTGTCTTTTATCAGCTTATTCTTGATTTATAAGAAAGTTATGTTTTTGTGTGTCTTTGTTAACTGTTAAGCTTGCTAAACATCTATATTCATTTGAATAGGTTTTAAGTTAATTTTTATCTTATCTCTTTTTGTTGTCTTAATTTATTAGCTATAAATTCCAGAACAATGCAAAATGATAGTGGTGATAATAGGCACCCTTGTTTCATTCTTGACTTTAATAGGACTACCTTAATGTTTTATTATTAAGCATGATACTGGCTTTTGGTTTGAGATATATATTGAATGAAACATATATTTTTGAAGAAAATGTTCATTTATTTAGATATTTTCACAACTTAAAAATCAATACCAATTGGTGAATTTTATCAAATTTCTTTTAGCATTGGCTTATATGAGTGTGGTCTGTCTCTTTTCTAAACTTTTATTAATTGAGGTATAATTGACATGTAACATTTTATTAGTTTCCAATGTACAACCTAACCATTCCATATTTGAATATATTAAGAAATGGTCACCAAAGTAAGTCTAGTTAACATCTGTCACCTTACATAGTTACAAAAAATGTTCTTTTCTTGTGATGAGAGAATTAAAGTTTAATGTCCCAAATTTTCAAATATACAGTACAGTATTATTAACTATAGTCACCATGCTGCACACTACAACCCCAGGACTTATTTATTTTACATCTGGAAGTTTGTACTTTTTGACTCCTTTTACCCATTTTGCCCACCCACATCCCCAGCAACTGCCAGTCTGTTCTGTGAGCTTGTTTTTTAGATTGAGTGAAATCATATGGTATTCCTCTTTCTCTGTCTCACTTATTTCACTTAGCACAATATCCTCTAGACCTAGCCATGTTGTCACAAATGGCAAGATTTTATTCTTTTTTTATGGCTGAGTAGTATTCTGTTATACATACATGTCACATTTCTATATCCATTCATCTATTGATGGACACAGGTTGCTTCCATATCTTGGCTATTATAAATAATATAAAATATGGGAGTTTTCTATTTTCAAGTTAGTGTTTTCTTTTTCTTCAAATAATTACTCAGAAGTGGAATTGCTGGATCATGGGGCAGTTCTATTTTAGTTTTCTGAGGAACTGTTTTCCACAGTGGTCGCACCAGTTTACATTCCCATCAACAGCATGCAAGAGTTCTCTTGTCTCCACATCCAAGCCAGCACTTGTCTGTCTTTTTGATGACAGCCATTCTGCCAGATGTGAGGGGATACCTCATGTGGTTTCGAGTTGCATTTCTCTGATGATTAGTGATGTTGAGCATCATTTTGTATACGTGTTCACTACTGGTATGTTTTCTTTGGAAAAATATTCAGATGTTCTGCCCATTTTAAAAAATCAAATTATTTAGGGTTGTTTTTTCTTTTCTTTTTTTGCTATTGAGTTAAATGAGTTCTTTATATATTTTGGATATTGGTCCCTTATTAGGTATATGATTGGCAAATATTTTCTCTCATGCAGTAGATTGCTCTTTCATTTTGTTGGTTTACTTTTCTGTTCAGAGGCTTTTTAGTTTGACATAGTCCCAGTTGTTTATCTTTGCCTTGTTGCCTTAGCCTTTGGTGTCAGATCCAAAAATCATCATGAAGATTGATGCCAAGGAGCATAGCGCCTAGGTTTCTTTCTATAATTTTTATCATTTCAGGTCTTACATTCAAGTCTTTCATCTATTTTGAGTTATATATTTTTTGTGTATGGTGTAAGATAGTGGTCCAATTCCATCCTTTTGTATGTGGCTGTCCAATTTTCCCAACACTATTTATTGAAGAGACTGCCTTTTCCCCATTATATAGTCTTGGTTCATAAATTTATTGGCCATATATGCATGGGGTTATTTCTGGACTCTCTATTCTGTTCCATTGGTCTGTTTGTCTAATTTTATTTCAGTACCACACAGTTTGGGTTACTATAGCATGAAACCATAGAGTATGAGGCCTCCAGCTTTGTTTTTCTTTCTCAAGATTCCTTCAGCTATTTGGGGACATTTGTGTTTCCATACAAATTTTAGGTTTGTTTGTTCTATTTTTATGAATGTGGTATATCACACTGATTGATTTGTGGATGTTGAACTATCCTGGCATCCTTGGAATGAATCTCACTCGATCATGGTGTATGATCCTATTAATGTATTGTTGAATTTGGTTTGCTAATATTTTGTTGAGGATTTTTGTGTCTTTATTCATCAGGGATAGGGATTTTGGCTTATAATTTTCTTGTGTCCTCTCTGGTTTTGGCATCAGGTTAATGTTGGCCTCATAAAATGAGTTTGGAAGTTGGTCTTCTCTTGAGACAATTTAAAACTGAAAGAAAAGTTTTAAGTCTAATACAAAGAACTGTTTTTCCTGAACTGCTTGAGAGTATGTTGCTGACATGATGCCCTATCAACCTTGAATACTTCAGTGTATATTTTCTACAAATAAGAAATATTAGATTATCAAAATAGATCTCTCAGTACCAGTAAATAAACACTGATAGCTACATTACTATTATCTAATCTTCAGATTCCATTCATGTTCTGCCAAATGTCCCAGCCACATCCCAATAACATCTAATTCATAATGAGATGCTATCCATAAAAACATTATACACAAATGTTAATAGGATTATTCATAGTGATAAAAAATGAAAGCAACCCAAATGTCTATCAACTAATGAATAGGTAAATGAAATATGGTATCTCCATACAATGGAATATTATTCAGCCTTAAAAAAAAGAAGTATTGATATGTGTTAAAACATAGATGAGCCTTGAAAACATTATGCTAAGCAAAATAAACCAGTTTCAAAATATCACATATTGTATGATTCTATTTATATGAAAGGCCCAGAAGAGGCAAATTCATAAACTGAAAGTAGATTAGTGTTACCTAGGGATTGGGGGGTTTTGGCAGAGGGAAGAGAGAGTGACTGTCATTGGGTACAAGGTTTATTGTTGGAGTAATGAAAATGTTATAATTTTGTATGTGAGTCCAATCTTATTTGTCTTATATTTTTATTGATATAATATTGGTTTATATCATTGAGTTTCAGGTATGAAATATTATTTGATATCTGCATATACTACATCATGCTCACCACCAAAAGTCATTTGTCACCATACAGTTAGTTGATCCCTTTGACTTGTTCTGCACTTCTTCCACTTTGGTAACTTCCTGTCTGTTGTAGGCCTCTGTTTTTGTTATTGTCTGTTCATTTGTTTTATATTTTAAATATTCTACATATGTCTTTTTTTTTTTTTACTTATTTCACTTAGCATAATATTCTCAAGATTAATCCATGTTGTTGCACATGGCAGGATTTTTACCTTTTTAATATATATACCAAATGTCTTTATTCATCAGTTGATGACATTCAGGTTGTTTCCATATCTTGGCTGCTGTAAATAATGCTGCAATGCACATAGGGGTGCATATGTCTTTTTGAATTCATGTTTTTGTATTCTTTGAATAAATATCAGAAGTGGAATAGCTGTTTTATATAGTTCTCTATTCTTAATTTTTTGAGGGATTTCCATACTGTTTCCCATAGTGGTGGTACTAGTTTACATTCCCATCAATAATGTACAAGAGTTGTTTTTTCTCCACATACTCTCCAACACTTGTTATCTCTTGTCTTTTTAATGATTGCTATTCTTACAGATATAAGGTAACATCTCACTGTGGCTTTAATTTGGAACATCCTTTCATGTTTCTGTTTGCCATCTGTATGTCTTCTTTGGAAAAATGCCTATTCAATCCTGTGCCCATTTTTTAATTGGGTTATTTCTGTTGTTGGGATATATGTATGATTTGCAAATATGTTCTCCCATTCAGTAGGATGTCTTTTCATCTTGTTATTTTTTTTTTTAATTATCCTCACACGAGGACATTTTCCATCTTTTGTTCATGTAGAGTGGGAGGGAGAGAGAGGAACAGAGAGAGAGAGAGAAACATTGATGTGAAAGAAACACATCGAGTGGCTGCCACCCGCACGACTGACCAGAGCCGGGGACAAACTGCAACCAAGGTACGCGCCCTTAGCGGGAACCGAACCCGGGTCTCTCTGTACCGCAGGCCGACGCTTTAACCGCTGAGCCAAACCAGCCAGGGCATCTTTTCATCTTGTTAATGGTTTCCTTTGTTGTACAGATATTTTTAGTTTGATGTAGTTCCATTTATTTATTTTTGCTGCTGTTTCTCTTGCCATTGGAGTTGAATCCACAAACACATTGCTAAGACTGATGTCCAGAAGCTTACGACCTATGTTTTCCTCTATGCATTTTATGGTTTCAGGTTTTACAATGAAGTCTATGGGACGTGAATTACATCTCAAAGTTTTTATTTAAAAAGTTTACCCACCATATATGTCTCTTTAGTCTCTGTCATTACGGAGCAATTGTTCACACATTTTTTGGCTTTTCTTGACATTTTTGAAAATTACAGGTCAGTTTTTGTAAATTGTTCCTCAGTTTTAGTTTGTCTGATCTGTCTCCATAATTACATTCAAGTTTTGCCACAAATATCAGAGCGGATATTGTGTTCTTATCATGTGTGCTATCAAGTGGTACATGATATTGATTTGTCCCATTGCTGATGATACTCAATTTGGTCACTCAATGAAGATGTTATATGTCAGGTTTCTCGCCTATGAAGCTATTCTTTTTTTTTTAATCCTCACCCGAGGATATTTTTTCCATTTTTTGTACAGATAGAGTGGGAGGGAGAGAGAGGAAGGAGAGAGAGAGAGAAACATCGACGTGAAGGGACACATCGAGAGGCTGCCACCCGCACGACCAACCAGGGCCGGGGACAAACTGCAACCGAAGTATGTGCCCTTAGCGGGAACCGAACCCGGGTCTCTCTGTACCGCAGGCCGACGCTCCAACCGCTGAGCCAAACTGGCCAGGGCTATGAAGCTATTCTTTATTTTTTAAATAATTTTATTTTGTGAAAAGTTACTTTGAAAGGGTACAAATATCCCATTCTTTAGTATACACTTATTTTTATCAGTATGAACCCGTTTTCATATTTAATTTGTCGTGTTATGATCCATTACTAAAATATCTATTTTGATGTCAAATGATCCCAGATTTGACCAGTGGAACACCTTCAAACTGCTTCTGCGTTCTCTCGGAATGCCCCCTTGGTTCTCTGACCACTTCCTCACCCTCTGGCACAAGGAGGCTCCAGTTGTATCTTTATCCTGCCTTTCCCTGCCCTGAAACCAGCGACTTGCCCAAGAAGCCTGGCTTCATTGTTCGTGAAGAACAATGTTTAGAGACCACACTTTGATCTCTAAGATGTGCTCACTGCTCCTAAGCCCCTCTCAGTGGACTGGGATAGAGAATATATGTGTGATTATGTGTATATATAGCTGAGGATTCACCCATCCATCTATTGAAAACCATGCATTTATAGGGATATTTTTACTTCAATCCAGCTGCATTGGTTTATTCTCCATTTCTCCCTTTCCACATTTGTAACCCCCTTTTCTGAGAGTAAGAAACCTAACTTCAATGGTCCTTAAGATAGTTACCCATGTGATCAAATCGTTGTGTAGAACCCGTCTTCCGCCTATGCCCACCGCCCTCTCCCTGTGCATGCCCTTCTCAGCCCAGCCAGGTTCCAACACACCCACTTCTTCCTGGACTCAGCTAATGGGCTTGGACTGCAGTGTGCAGGAAGGGAAGGAGGAGAAAGCTGTTTCTCTAATATTGACTCATCCTTGGATTTTCACAATGTGCCTTGCTTTGATTTTTCTACTCTTTCATTTAAGATTCCTTGATAAGTTCATTTATTTTTATAACCTGACAATACTTGGGAATGTTAGAAATGTTCTTAGACATTCCTTTAATTTCATTCTCTTTGATTTCTACTGGGGCAATACAAGACTTTTTCTTGGCTTCTGTGCAGTTTTCCAGTACCTTTGATTTTGGAAATGCTACCAGCAGATGACTGCATGTTCAGTGGTGGAAACTTAATTATTTCTCAAAAGCAAGAAATCACAAGAATATCTACTTCCCAGTAGTGATGTATAACTCTCAAAAAAATCTATACCATTATTTATAATACCCTAATAAGTTTATTTCACAGAAACAATAGAGATTGCTAACATTTCCTGAAATCCTCCCCCCCCCCCCCAAAGGAAATACAAAAGAATTCAGCTAAGTGCCTGGTCGTCAATCCAGCATAGAAAGGGACCAGCCTTAAAGAATGATTGGTGAGTCAACCAATACCAAAACCACTATCCTTCATCTTCTTAATAAACAGCCTGACCCAAAAGAACTCCTTGTAGCACACAGAAGGTTTATTGAAAAGATAAATCTGCTTTGTGAAGCATTTGCATTTTAAGCAGAGACGAAATTTGGGGAAGTGCCATGTAGATATCTATTATTCTACAAATCATATTGTCAGTGACTTGGAACAGGTATTAATGGTTAAATAATGTCCATCATTTTGTTCTTCAGGACTGCCTTTGTCCTCCACCCAGCCATTACCATTGCCTTGGCTTCCCTAGGCCCACAGTGCATAAGTTGCTAAAATTTATTTGGGCAGTGATTACATTTGGAGGCAACCACCTTGCAGGTATGATTTCCTTCCTCTGACAGAAACCAAATCCTGAATTGCTATCCTTTTTATATTTTATTATTCCCACTTTCTTCCCTATATACCATCAACCCGCCCCCCATTTCTGTTTAAAGAAGATATTATGTATGTAGATTCCTCCAAAAAGATCTACATATGCCCGTGTGTGCTGATGCACATGTACACACACACATAATCACATGTACTTCTGTATAGGTTCTTTTTTTTCTTGACTCAGTCTCTCCTGAGAAACCATTGGAGTATGACCAAGGCTAATAAAAGAGATGAGGGAAGAAAACGTGATACTTTTTTATTATGAAATTTAAAGCTATGTGAGCACGATCACTTGACCCTTGGGGCACCGTGGTCCTGCGAGAACTGCGTGCTTTGACCATGTCTCTGATAACCCACACAGAGGGGGAGCTAATTATCCAAATGAAGAAATGTCTGAAAACAAAGAAGAACTAGAATTTGCACTTTGAGAGCATGCTCACTCACAAACGGTAGGTCACATTCATTTCAGAAGCACATCAACTGGAATATTATTTGAGCCTATGATTAGAACACATTCATTCAACAAATATTTATTTATCGAGAGCCTTCCAGGTCTGAACACTCTCCTGGATGTATCAGTGAGCAAAGACAAACATGATTCTTGCTGGTAAATTTAACAGCTTGTTTTCCAGACACACCGGCCCTGATTTTTAGTGTTTTCCGTTTTCTGTTGTGTAAATTCTCCCACATTAGCCAGTTTCAAGCGATCCATACTCTGCCTCGCCTGGTACGTAGTCAGAGAGTTAAAAAATGGCAACCATAATCATCTTATCCATATCCTGATCATAATTGTTATGAATAAGCTTGCTTTCAGAACATACTGAAAAGAAACTCATGATTTCTGGTGGAATTCGCCTACAACGTACTTAGGGGTGTGCATTGATAGATGTGTGGGGGAGCTGAGAGGGTCTGAGAGGATACACTGGATTTGGGGTGGTTACCTCAGGAAGATGGGGAGTTGAGGGAAACTTAGGCAACAAAGTGGGATTTTCCTTTTTCTTTCTTTTTTTTTTTTTAACTAAAAATCCATAAAGTTTGGCCCAGCCAGTGTGGCTCACCAAGAGGTCACCAGTTTGATTCCCGGTCAGGGCACATGCCCAGGTTGTGGGCCTGATCCCCAGTCGGAGGCCACTTGATGTTCTCTCTCATCGATGTTTCTATCTCTCCCTCTCCCTTCCTCTCTCTGTAAAATAAAAAAAAAATCTATAACGTTTGAATTTTCATGAGGATGTTTTTATAATTTTTGAATCAAGATTTTGCATTGCTCTAGTTGAACAATGATAGCTCTCACATGATGCTGGTCAATGACCAAATGTATAGTGAATACAAGGCAGTTATTTTGAGAGAATCAGATACTAGAATATATGAATTATTAAAAATATATATGATTATAAATGACACATTATTTCCCTGGCAAAAAGTGACTTAAACTGTTGACAGAAGATAAAACAGAATTAAGGCACTTGATAAGTATTTCAGTAGCTATAGAACAAACCACCTTAGAACAGTAGCTTAAGACCATGACAACATTCATCTTGTTCACAGGTTTGTAGTTTGGGTGAGGAGTGGTGGGGACATGTTTTCTCTGTTCTACTTGGCATCAGGTAGGGTGACTAGAGGGCTAACGCGTGAAAGCATCTGAAGAGTCACTCGTGTCCGGTGAACACTGGCTGTTGGCTGGGACACTATGGGGCTGTGGCTGGGTCCCAAAGGCAAGTATCCCAAGACAGAGCCAGCTGGAAGCTCGATCGCCTTTTATGACCTGACCTTGGAAGTCACACAGCATCCCTTTCTCTACATTTTTTATTCTAGGTACTCAGAAAGCATTGCCCAGAGCCAAGAGGAGAAATAGACTCTACCTCTTTAGGGGAAAGTAGCAAATCTGCAAGAAAATGTGGGACTGGCAATATCAGCATGGCCATTTTTGGAAAATACAACCTGGCACAATAAGTCCCCTTCTTTCTGATGCCCTCTTGCACCACATATATGCAGGGCAGATACGGAAAACTGGCCAGGTCCTCCCAGCGGCATGCTGAATGTGAGTATTACTTCACCTTTGCTCCAAAAACCCTATTTATGCATTGTGAAAGCTGTAATTCTTATCAACTAAATTCAAAAGAATTTTAATATTATTGGATTACATTCCCCATGCCTAGCACAGCCATGGTTTTTTAAAGTAATTTCCCTGTGTACTGTCCAATTTATCTTAACCTGAAAGGGCAGACTGTCAAATTACAGGGATGGTGACAGTCTCCCTTTGCTTTGTATTATTTTTGTCTCTAAGCTTACTTCTCAAATGCAAAAAAAAAAAAAAAAGACAGAAAGAATATTAAGAATATTCATGAAAATGAATGTTTTGCAATGGAATTTCAAATATTCCTTTTAAATGCACATCAGTATCACATTCAGTTAGTTTGCACTTTTGTTGATGGTTTCCTTTGCTGTGCAAAAGCTTCTTAGTTTGATGTAGTCCCATTTGTTTATTTATCTTTTTATCCTCACCCAAGGACATTTTTCCATTCCCTGTTCAGATAGAGAGGAAGAGAGAGAAACATCGATGTGAAAGGGACACATCGAGTGGCTGCCACCCGCACAACCAACCAGGGCCGGGGACAAACTGCAACTGAGGTACATGCCCTTAGTGGGAACCAAACCCGGATCTCTCTGGACCGCAGGCCGACGCTCCAACCGCTGAACCAAACCAGCCAGGGCTCATTTGTTTATTTTAGTTTTGTTTTCCTTGCCTTTGGAAGCAAATTCCCAAAACCACCACCACTGCCGCTGATGTCCAGAGTGTTAGTGCCTGTTTGCTGCTGTGCATTTTATTGTTTCAGGTCTTACATTCAAGTCTTTAATCTATTCGTGTTGAGTACATTTTTGTGTATGGCATAAGGATAGTATCCAGTTTCCCCAGCACTATTTGAGAGACTTTTCTTTCTTCATTTTACATTCTTAGCTACTTCACTGTATATTAGTTGTCCATGTTTACAGGCTCTCAATTCTGTTCCATTGGTCTGTGTGTCTGTCTTTCTGTCAGTACCATACTGTTTTGATTACTGTATCTTTGTAGTATAGGTTGAAATTGGGGCATGTGAGACCTCCAGCTTTGCTCTTTTTTTTTTTCCCAGGATTGCTTTGGCTGTCTAGGGTCTTTAGTGTTTCCATGCAAATTTTAGGATTATTCTGTTTCTGTGAAAAATGCCTTTGGGAACAAGATTGCACTGAGTCTGTAGAGTGATTTAAGTAGTATGGACATTTTAACAATATTAATTCTTCTAATTTTGAACACAGAATATCTTTCCTTTTATTTGTGCCTTCTGCTGTTTCTTTCAGCAATGTCTTATCATCAGGGTACAGTTCTTTTGTCTCCTTTGTTAAGTTTATCCTTTTCACAATTGCATCAGAAAGAAGAAAATACCTAGGAATAGTTTTTTTTTTTTTTCCCATTTCATTTTCAGGTAGTTTGTTTTTAGAACATATAAATGAAACTGAGTTTTATATCCTGACATGTTACTGTATTTGTTTACTATTTCAAGTTATTTTTTGGTGGGGTCTGTAGGGTTTTCTATATATAAAATCATGTAACCTGCAGTTTTATTTCTTCCCAATTTGGATGCCAATTAGTTATTGGTGCCATTTTCCTTTTACCTAGAGATTAGGTTAAAAACCTTAGAATGATAAGTCTAGGGGAAATTTTAAAGGTGTTTCGTCTGACCAAAGCTTTGGCTAGGGAGCGCTGTCCTCTAAGAATCTTCTAGTTTTAGGTCTGGGATTCTGCTTTGCAATTCCTCCATCTGATGATTATGGGAATTGCTTAGATACTTCCTGCCCCATTACTTTGACCTTAAAATAGCAGCCTGTAAGCCAACTTAAATGTTCTAGATGCTATACATGGATAAATAAATTCTTTAATGCTCAACAAAGTATAGGATTATTTTTTGGGGAGGGGGTCAGGCCGATTGTACTTCAAACCTCAATTCTGCTGCCTCTTGGATTTGAGATGGTCAAGATACTCAATATCTCTGAGCCTTATTTAGTTATTCAGGTCATTCAAAAATGATCAGTGTAAATGAGGTTGGCGCATCTAGAATGTGCTGGCACTAGTCTGGATGCTGAGCATACATTGCTAAACAAAACACTTAGTTCCTGCTCTGAAAGAGCTTGGCTCCTGACAACACTAGAGAATAAATTACCAATTGCAACCCAGAGGATGAGTTCTCAGATAGGGATAGCCCCGGCTTGGAAGTGGGGCACACAGTGCGGGCAAACCTTGTGGACACATTACATCAAAGCTGAGATATGAAGAATGACTAGGAGTAGTCAGCTGCCTAAGAGTAACTACAAGTACCTTAACTTTCTTCCCAGTAAAACAGGGACACATCCACCTTGTGGAATTATATTCATTCTCTGTTTCTCACTATAACACGAGGAGTATGCTTGGCAGCTCAGTGTTGGGCCAGAAAGCATGTATTGAATGGATACCATCGTAGGCAATGGGGATTCAAATCTGGGTAGGATGCCATCCTCATCCCCCTGGGTCTTCGAGGCCAGATGTCTAGCTCTAGCTCTGATCTCCTCGGGCTGCCTGTATTACTGCTCTTGTCCCACTGTATTGTCCTCTTCTGTTCTTGTCTGAATCTTGAGACCGCCAGCCCAGGGAGGCCAGGGATGCTTTTCTATGCTTCTCTAAGTGTAGGTGCAACACTGAGCTGTCCCTAGTGTGTAGGGCCTTTTGCCTTTCATCTTATCCACTGCAGCAGATGCCCTGCTTATCTTTCAGCTTACGCCTGCCCAACTTTCAACCACCAGCCTCCACATTTACTGCCTGAAGGTCTGCTCTGGTTGCGGAGGCCCACTCAGCTCCCCCAGGAGGAGGCTGGGAGTCAGGAGTCTAAGCCCCACCTCCGCAGCTCTCAGCAGGAGGGGATGACTCTGAGACATGTGCCCTGGTTTCCCCATAGCACTAACTTGACTGGTAATTCATCCTCCATGGTCTGTTTTCCCTCCCTTACCTTCCTCACTTTTGTACCAGTGATTCCTGGGATTACCCCAAATAAACCATGTACACTTGAATCCTTGTCTCAAGGTCTGCTCAAATAGAATGCCCACTCAGCATCCAAATCCCTCTCCTCTATTTAAAGATTTCTGCTACCTATAAAGCGCACATCTCCCATGATAGGACCTGAAAACGTTAGACACATGTACAGCCAGGGGAAGCACATGACCTGGGCTTTGTCAATCAGATGCACCTGTTCCTCTCTGAATTGGCAGCTAATGCCATGAGGAGGTAGGAAAGGCCCAGACTTGATTCTGTTGCTAGATAGTGGCAGAGACGACGATTTGAATGGTAAATCTCAGCATCTGGTGTTGGTGGCACATGTGGTGTGACCAAGGCCAAAGCAGGGTTCACCCACACGGTGGACTTGGAGGGTTTTGAGCGCTGCTCCTTCCCTTGTGGTCACAGAGCATGGTTCTGTGATCTCTCCAGTATCTTTCTGATAAGTTTCTTTCCTGCCAATGTCAAGCTTGGTTTTTGTAGCTTGTAACTAAGACTTCATGCTGCCTGTGTCCATCAGGATAGGGCCAGGAAAACAGTCTTCTAAGTCTTTCAAGCAGATGAGATTGGATACAGATAATTGGTTAAAAAGGGAATAGAAAAGCCTGACAGCCAAATGGGGAGCAATGAGACACCCCGCCGACCAGTCACAGCTCGAAGCTGCCTTCACCCCTAGGGCTGGAGGGACGGGGGGAGGGGAGCCCACTGTCTGACAGTAGCGACAGCCTGGACGGGTGACCAGAGAAGCACCGCAGGAAGGACGGGCGGGGGAGGAAATATCTGGCCTCCTCCTGGTATCCGTCCTCCAGTGTCACATCATCTCTCTCATAGATTGTAAGGAACTAGAAGCTAGAGGACAGAACAGGGGACAGGCCAGAAATAGACCTGAACGCCAACCAGCCGTGGACATGCGCGTGTAATAAGAGCTCCGATACTTTGTGGCTGAACAGAGAGAATAAGCAAGGAGAGAGCTGGGATCAGAACCTTATGCTATACCCCCTCTTAAAGGAAAGGGGACTAGAGGAATCTCCCTAAGGAGTAGCAATCAGAGAGGAGGACACCCAGGCAGGGGGCGTGTCCTGGATGCCAAAGCTCTGAAGCAGTAAAACCTGCCGGCCTCCTAACTGGATTTCCACCAGCGAGCCCTCCGGATTATTCATCAAGTCTAGACAGGAGACTCAGAGCACGTATTCATCAGCTTTGAGCATCATAGCTTCTAATCCAGGCTATTCCCTGGGTAACTTGGGTTATTAAAGCCCGGATAACACTGCTTGCCAACTTCCACTGGGCAAGGTGAGAAGCAATGAATAATGAAGATTTTAAATACTTGGCAAGAGAGAGAGAAATGTGTGGCAGCAGCGATCTTAATTGCTAAACGAGAAACCAGTGCGTCCACTCTCACAGTCTGAATGTACAGGCCCGTTGCTAAGCCTTCCACGAGTACACGGAACGTGACGTCTTGGTTAGTGGCCTTAGTGCGTAAGAGCAAACCGCTTAGGGAATGCGGGACGACCGAAAGAGCAGATTTAAGGGTCAGGAGGACCTCGTTTCAATTCAGCTCTGCTGCTCGTCACACTTGTGGTTTTAGACATCTTTTACATAAACAACATTCGTTTCTTCCTGTTTAAGAATAGTATCATCGTCATTCTTGGCTGAGAATTAGGGTAATTTTCATGGTTGTGTGGGCAAAGCTTCTAGCACAATGCCTAGCACCGACTAGGTACATCCTAAATATTTGTTCCTTTCCTTCATCTCCTCTTTACTGCGGCTCTAACCTGGGAGGGAAAAGTGAGACAGTAAACTGAAATACTTTCTAGGAAAAAAAATGGCTATCTAGCACGAACTGCTTTTATAGAGAAATTCTTAAAGGATTTAAAGTCCCAAACTCTGTTGCAAGCACCAAAATCCACAGACATCATACATCCACAGCCAACTCCTCAGAATTTCAGATGTTCTGAAAATAAATTTATCTTCACTTATTCTGTTTCTTTAAAAATCCTCACTTCCCACAGCTGTCAGAAAGGCTATTTGTTTATATTTTGGGTGAGATTTCGTTCTCAGGTGGAGTCTTGGTGTTTCTGTGACCCAAGCAAGGCGTCCTTGTACTTGAGCACACTTTCTTCCTGTCGCAGCCTGAAACGGGACCACGTCTGGGCCCGTCACCGGAGCGGGCCTCTGCTGGGGCCTCTGCAGGAGCGTTGCCAGGCTACGACACGAGACCCCGTGTCCCTCCGGGTTTCTGGAGCAGCTGTCCCCAGCTCAGCTGTTGAAATTTCAGTTCCTTTACTGAAATCCAAACACATCTGTCCCCCAGACAGGAAAATGCCTAATGAAGTGACTTCCTCCTTGCAGACTAGTCTTGCGGTGTGATTCAGCCCTTGGAGACAGTGCAGGGCTGAGCACTACGGAAGGGGTGGGGCAAACCCCAGCGCCAGGGCAGGGAGGTAGACAAGTGCCAGCCAGTATGACACCGGAGGCTGCCACACTCCTCACAGCTTGCCTTTGAAGCATCACGTGGAGCTCAGACAAAATCAAGTCTCACTGGGCTTTATCCTTGAGCAGACAACCTGTTCACCCCTCCAACAACCGTAATAGTCAAGACACTATTTTTAGCACCTTAAGAAGAGTGACAAATTCGGTGGGTACAACCACTCCGTGAGGTAGGGACATTATGAGCCACATTGTACTGATGGGACACGTGAAGCACAGAGAGGCTGATTGGCTCAGATAAGATCACACATGGCAGAATGGGGACCTGGACCCAGGCAGTCTGGCTTCTGCAGCTACACTCCAAGCTCAAGCAATACAACCTTCACTATAACTTTCCACATGTGCAAATCCACCAGGTGATCAGTCTCATCAGGATCACTTGTCAAACGGCCCTGTTTCCACTGCTATCCAGGGAATTTCCTCCCTCTCCCTCCTGTGTGGATACCTTGTTCTGGATGTTGGCTTTTCTTTCTTGGTTTGCCTCGTTGCTTTAGATGGGGCCATCCTTCAGAAGACTTCTCGAGAAAAAGGCACATAGGGGCTAAATACTTTTTAGATCTCAAGTGTCTGAAGATGTTTGTGTCCTATCTTGCTAGCACTGGGTATGGTATTCACTGCCATTCTTATTCTCCATTATTTATATGGGAAACTGTTTCCCCCTTTCTTGAACCGTTTACTGTCTTCCCAGTGTTCTGAAAATTTACAACAGAGGTGGGTTTTTTCTCATTAATTGTGCCAAGTTCTCAGTAGGCCATTTCAATATGAACACTCATGTTTTTCAGATCCAGAAAATATTCTTGTAATATTTCTCTTGACTTTTTTTTCTCTTCTGTACCCTATTGTTATGATGTTGGACCTCCCTGTTTCATTTCTTTACACTCTAAATAAGAATTTAAGATGTTTCCTTAGCTCTATTTTCTAAATGTTTTACATATATATATTTATTTATTTATAAAAATTATAGCCAACATTTAAGATTTTAAGAACACTTTGTTATCCTAATGATAACCTTATTCTTTTTTATTTTTTTTAATAGCACCTTGACTTTTTTTAAGGGTAAATAGCTTATTGTCTTCTCCTGAGGTCATTAAATATAGTTTCATTCAAGTGTTCTTTTTAGTGTGTAGTCTTTTAAGTTTTCTTTCTTGTTTTGCTGTCTCTATCTTTTATGTCAGAGGATTCCTTTCAATGTCAAGCAATCCTTGGTTTTCTCTTCCATTTTAAAGTGAGGTTTAAAAGATGCTGATTGGAAACTGTGCGCTCGGACTGGTTTGTCTGCTGTAAAGTGCACTGCAGAACTGGGCGCTCAGTTGGATTTTTACTGGGAAGTTTCTAAATGTCAGTACCTACAGGCACACGAGATATTTACTTGTATAAAATTTTATTAAAGTTTTGTTCAGATTAGTCACATGATGGCAGCATAAACAACTTAAAATTCAAGATTAGGTATGTGGGTCCCTAGAACATTCTGCTATGTTTGCACCTTGGACTCCCCCTCCTCGCCCTATCCCTCAGCTCGGTCTGCTCGCTCCACCACCTGCTCACTTGACTGTAGAGCTGCGTGATTCATGCTGACCCCTGTCCTCGGAGCAATCTCTCTACCCCTAATCAGCTTTACAAATTGTTTTCCTACATGAAGCCCGTTCTTTCAAAAAGAATGATTGTTACGTTTGTGTCAGGTACCTAAACATCAGTTGTTGAATTACAAACTATAATAGTTACAGGATAGCTATAGGCTAACTTGACGTCTGGACTGGTGCCAACTTACATGTAATTTTTATTTCCTCATAATGTGTAATTACTGCAAGTAGATCCATGCTACTTATTAAGATAATTACATTTATCTTGAAGTACATCAGTCTCCTTGTTCTCATGACTCTGCTAAAAACCCCATGTGTGTTTATCCTCTTGATGAGGGTTGAGATTTTCTACATATTGGAGTAGTCACACCAGAAAGTCCTGTCTGTTCACTTCCAGTTAAACTCTCTAGAACCCCTTGGCCAACTTACTGTGGAGGGCTCCTCTCCAGCTCCTAAGGGCTATAAAAGCATGGTAGTTGTAGATATAGCTGGATCAGTAGCATGATTTCCTTTATGTGGAATCAAATACTTGATTTGCTGGTCTTATCTTACTAGACCTCCTAGCAACATTTAATACACCAGATTGCTCTTTGCTTCTTGAAGCTTTCCTGTCTACCACATTCTTTTGATTTTGTTTCACTCTCCTATCACATTGGCCACTCTTTTCTATTCTTTTTTGTTAGGCCCATCTTTTCAACTAGACCTGAGAGTGCTTAGGATCCTGTACTCACCTCTTCTCATCTCTGTCTCTTTAGGCCATTCTATCCAGTTCCTATTCATATGCTGATGACTCGGTCTCTGTGTTGTATCCCCAGGACTCCTGACTCTAGTTGCCTACTTGACATCTTCACATAGATGTTCAATAGACGTCTAATGCTTAGCAAGACAAACACAGAACTCTTGAGTCATACTATTGCACAGCCCCTAACTACCCTTTACATACCTCTTTCTTCCGATTTTGTAAAATGGCACCAACATCCAGCTCAAGCTCAAAATATGACAATCACTCTTCTTTCATTTATCTATAAACACTATTGATGCTACTCCAACGAATACTTTGAACCTGTCCAGTTCTCTCTTTTTTCGTGACTCTTACCTTAGACAAAGACATCATGATGTTTCTTCTGGACTACTGCAATAGCTTCTTACCTTACCAAGGTATCCTTGCTTCCATTCTTGCATTTAGCAACCACAGTTTTAGAAGCATAAATCAGATTATGACATTGTTTAAAACCTTCATAACGTCTCTCTAATTCTTGCCTACTAACCCTTCATTTGGTTCCTCACAATACCAAGCTCATTCCCTCCCCAGTGTCTGTGAGCTGGCTCTTCCTCAAACCACCTCTCACATTCAGGCACGGGACAGTCTTCCTTATCTTCTCAACTAATACATTACCTCCTCAAGAGTCCTTCCCTGGGTACCACAGAAAGTCATACTCAGTCATTTTCTTTCCCATCATCTTATTTTAATTCCAGTAGTAACACATATCACTATCTGATATTTTAATTGTTTATTATCTTTCTATCCCTCGCCAGAATGTAAACTCCTTGAGAGCAGTGACCTTATCAGTCTCATTCAACATAGTATCATTAGTGGCTGGCACTCAATGCCTGTTTTTTGAATGAATGGATTAATGGATGAAGACACTTTAGAAGTCATTTAGTCCATTTTTTTTTTTTTTTTTTTTGAGGTGAGGAAACGAGAGAGAAAAGCAACTCATCAAAGAGCATGTAGGTTGAAGGCTATTTGGCCTGCTATAAATTTGTTCATTGTTACAGTGACCTCAACCATATCCAGTAGCAAATATTTTTAATTATACTATTGGTTCCCAATTTGATCAGTTCATTGTGTCACCCTGAGGTCTTAGCGTTATCCAACCTGAGGGTGCCATGGACAGAAGCCAGTGACTGGTCATCTTTATTCTGGGGCAGTCATATAAGCTTTTTTTATAAACTTTGAGAACTGACTTTTTGGCTATTCTCTCCTGTTAACCCATAACAAACCCACCATTTTACCAAACTGGAAGATTGATAGTGTTCATGCATAGGGCAGAATTATAAATCTGTTTTGTCATTGTTTTAGTGGCCCTGTTTACAGGCTAATTATGGTTTGGTGGAAAGAGCTTCTGCCTTAGGAAACTGGGCTTTTTATCTATCTCCATTACTTAGAAGCTGTCTGATCTTAAGTAAGCTCTTAACATGCTAGACCTCAATTTTGTTACCTTCTCAGCTTTGCCATGAACAGAGGGAAAAAATCCAACAACAAACCCATTCTCTCTCCCTTGTTCTCCTTCTCTAGTTAGGATAATAAATATGAAATTCACTTCACAGGGATTAAATGAGTTTGTGAATATGAAAACATTTGCTCAGTGTAAAATGCATTACAGATATGAGATTAAATGTGAGACATGGCTCATATTAATCAGTCCCTAATGTATTAAATATACAGCCATCAGTAATTGTGATTTTTTAGAAGTCCCTGTTATAGGTCAGACTTTCAGCACAACTGTCTGCTTATCTTTTTTTTTTTTTTTTTTTTCCATTTATCTTCAGATAAGGAGGGAGAGAGAGAGAGAAACATCAAGTGGTTCCACCCACATGACCCCAACCGGGGCCAGGGACAAACTGCACTAGAGCTATGTGTCCTTAGCAGGAACCGAATCCGGGACTCTGGTCCGTGGGCCAACGCTCTAACCGCTGAGTCAACCTGGCCAGGGCTGTCTGCTTATCTTGTGATGTTAATTATTATTTTTAATAAAATTATGATGTTCACTGCAGCCAATCCAAATGGTATAAAATGAAAATGGAGAGTATATCCTTTCACCTCAGAACCCACAAATGTAACCCGACATAAGCAGTTAGCATTAGCTTGCTGTTTTTAGTTATTAATAATAAAACTATGCCCAGCTGGTGTGGCTCCGTGGATTGAGAGTTGTCCCATTGACTGAGAGGTCCTGGTTTGATTCCGGGTCAGGGCACATGCCCGGGTTTCGGGCTGGATCCCCAGTAGTGGGCGTGCAGGAGGCAGCCGATTGATGTTTCTATCTCTCTAAAAAAATCAATGAAGAAAACATATTTTAAAAGATTAAAAAAAATAGCAAATATAACATAATAGTGAACATAATAGTTTAGTACTTGAGTAAGAGTCTGGCATTGTCTAAACACTTTATATACCAGTCCATTTTGATGGTCACAATAATCTTATGATTCAAGTGTTACAATTATCCTAATTTTACGTATGAGCCAACTGAGGCCCAGAGCTGGGAAGCTGTTTGCCCAGTGTCCCAGAGCTAGACAGGGGCATGTGAGCCTGGGAAATCTGGCGCCAAAGTTCAAGCTCTTAGTCACTATACACAACGTATCTTAGACACCTTTCCATATGAGCATGTAGAGAGCTGTATAATTTTAGTACCTACAACACATTCTATTGTATGATGTCTTTATTTATTGATTCCTAATTGATGAGAATTGTAATCTCTTCCAGATTTTTCATTACTAAAAATAAACTGAAAAAGAAAAAATTAAGCTGCCACGAACAGCCTGTTGCTTTTGTGTGAGTCTGGCTGGAGCACACATTTCTAGAGGTGGGTAGCAGGAACGAAAGATCTGTGTGCTAATACCACATTGCCTTCCACAGTGAATAGTCATTTTCACCTGGAGTCTCCAAACCACAGTGACTACTGAGAGGACCTGCTATTTCTGTGTGCCTGTGTTTTTTCGTGTGTGTGTGCGTTTTCTATTTTTTTTCATTTAAATTTTTTTTAAATCTGATTGCTCTGCTGCCTGACAAACCTGGCTTAGGACAGTTCCTTGCCTTTCTGTGAGGTGATATGTCTGCTCCTGGGCATGGGGTGAGAGGGCCTGGCCACCTCTCTGCTGTGCTGCCTGGTACCCTGAGGCTCTGGAAGAATTACTGTGAGGCTGTTCACCTTGACTCGGCCGGAGAGATTTATTGGCTCTTAACGATGTATCCAAGCAGAACCTCTAAACCAATGTACAGTCTGACTCATTTGCACTCCAGGGAGAAGGGAAGGAGGAGAACTGTGAGGAGCGCAATGCTCAATGTAACCACCCCGCA
Source organism: Molossus molossus (assembly GCF_014108415.1). Taxonomy (NCBI): domain Eukaryota; kingdom Metazoa; phylum Chordata; class Mammalia; order Chiroptera; family Molossidae; genus Molossus; species Molossus molossus. The sequence continues at coordinate 54,570,847 of NW_023425349.1, read as the reverse complement.
TCCCAAACTTGCAAACGTCTTAAGAAATGAGATTTATTATTTCCTCCCAATTTCAGGTCTCTCTTCTTAACCTGAGTTTTTCCTCAGTGCACTGGATGTGAGAAGTTCATGATGAAAGGAAACTAACAAGATTACTTTTCAACTAATATTTCACTCATTCATTCACTCATCCATTATTTGCTTTGCCAGGGAAAATACTGAGTAAGACATTGTACCTGCCTGCGAGACACTTGCAGTCTTCTCCAGCTCTTGTGGGAATGGAGCACGGAGGAATGCCTTGCATTTAGACAGGAGAGAGTTTAGAGCAACCAGAAGAAGATATCAGAAATACCAGTACTCGTATTTCCCTATTTTCTTGATCACAAAAATAAAGCTTTGAGAGGTTAAATGGCTTAGCATAGTTTATTCAGATGAGTGTGGTGAAGTCACAGCTGAAACTTTGATTCCAGTTTCAAAGCTCACGTGCTCTTTATCGCACCCGTTGCTCTCCAAGCCTGACTGGCGTAGGTTTCTAGTCCCATCTACTTAGCATATTGACATCCTTCTGTGAGCTCCGGGCATGTAGAAAGGCTGGATAATACTACATACATAGTGGAGGGAGGACGGAATTCCTGTGTGCCACACCATGAAGAACCCCATACCCAAGGTGTAAGTGCTGATGTCAAAACAGAACAGAGGGTATCAGACTTGGTTATGGGACATGACAGCTGGGGGTTGAGTTTTGTTTATTTGTTTATTTTTAATTAATTTATTTTTGTTACAGATGTTTCCTTTTCCCCCACTGATCCCCCCTCCCCATCCCTCCCCACCCTGTCCCCAGCTCTGTTATCCATGTCCATTGTTCATGGATACATGCATAAAGTTCTGTGGTTTATCTCTCCCCCACCACGCCCTCTTCTGGGGATTGTCAGTCTGTACTCCACTTCCACGTCTCTGAGACTACCCCATTCCTCAGGCTGTTATGTTCATTATATTCCACAGATAAATGAGATCATATGATACTTGTCTTTCTCTGTTTGGCTTGTTTCAGTTAGGATAATACTTTCCAGGTCCCTCCATGTCATCTCAAAGGATAAGAGATCTTTCTTTCTTACAGCTGCATAGTACTCCATTGTGTATATGTACCACTGCTTTTTTATCCATTTGTCTAATAATGGACATTTAGGCTGTTTCCAGCTATTGGAAATAGTGCTGCTACAAACATGGTGGTACATATATTCTTTCTGATTGGTGTTTCAGGCTTCTTAGGGTATATTCCTAGAAGTGGGATCACTGGGTCAAATGGAAGTTCCATTTTTAACTTTTGAGGTAACACCATATTGTTTTCCATAGTGGTTGCACCAGTCTGCATTCCCACCAGCAGTGTACTAGAGTCCCCTTTTTTCCACACCCTCACCAACACTTGGTGTTTAATGATTTGTTGATGGCAGCCATTCTGACAGGTGTGAGGTGATACGTCATTGTTGTCTTAATTTGCATCTCTCTGATGATTAGTGATGTTGAGCATTTCTTCATATGTCCCTTAGCCATTTGTATGTCCTATTTGGAGAGGTGTCTATTTAGTTCCTTTGCCCATTTTTAAATTGGATTCTCTGTCTTCCTTTTGTTGAGTTGTATGAGCATTCTCTATATATTGGAAATTAACCCCTTATCTGATGTATCGTTGGCAATTATGCTCTCCCATACAGTGGGTTGCCTTTCCATTTTGATGATTATATCTTTTGCTGTGCAGAAGCTTTTGAGTTTGATGTAGTCCCATGTGTTCATTTTCTCCTGTGTTTCTGTTGCTTTAGGTGATGGATCAGTGAAAATTCTGCTGCATATGATGTCTGAAATTTTGTTGCCTACATTTTCTTCTAGGATTTTTATGAATTCATGAGTCACATTTAAGTCTTTTATCTATTTTGAGTTTATTCTTGTGTAGGGTGTAAGTTGATGGTCTAGTTTCATTTTTTTGCATGTAGCTGTCCAGTTTTCCCAGCACCATTTATTAAAGAGGCTGTCCTTACTCCACTGTATGCTCTTGCCACCTTTGTCAAATATTAATTGAGTATATTGCCTTGGATCCATTTCTGGGTTCTCTATTCTGTTCCACTGGTCTATATGTCTGTTCTTGTGCCAGTACCAGGCTGTTTTGATTACAGTGGCTTTGTAGTATAACCTGAAATATGATAATGTGATCCCTCCAACTTTGTTCTTTTTTTTTTTTTTTTCAACGTTGCTGTGGCTATTCAAGGTCTTTTTTGGTTCCATACGAACTTTTGAAGTATTTGTTCTAGTTATGTGAAGGATGTTGTTGGTATTTCGATGGGGACTGCATTGAATCTACAGATTGCTTTGTATAATATGGACATTTTAATGATGTTAATTCTTCCAATCCATGAACAAGGTATGTGCTTCCACTTTTTTGTATCTTCCTCTATTTCTTTTTTCAATGACCTGTAGTTTGCTGCGAATAGGTCCTTTATTTTTTTGGTTAAGTTTATTATCTTAAATTTTTGCCATGATGGTAAATGGGATTGTTTTTTCAGTTGAGTTTTTAACACAGCTCTAGAATAAAACACTTGTGCTTGGGCCTGTGAAGAGCGCGGAGTTGAAACTGAAATTTACGCATAAAGTTCGACCCGAGGAAGAGCTGCTACCTCCACATAAGGGGTAAAACATCACTCACTTCAAACACCACAGTAGGGATTCTCACCAACGAGATATCTGGATGGGAAACTTCACCATAAATGAAAATTTTAAAAAGTTTACGTCAGAATCCAAATTCTAGATTATTTTCATAGTCTAGGACACCCAAATGGAGATATTAATGTAGATGCTAAATATTTCAGACCAGTGAGATCCTGAAGTTCCCAAAGGAATAAAATTTAAGACTCGTTTGCAAATTACTACCACATCTTATAGCACACAGAAACTCTACATGGAAAACGTATCCTAGTTGAAAATACACTCACAGTTAAAAAGTACAAATCAAACAAGGAAATGGTCCACGGTGTGTGGGAGGGATCACACCCAACAACTTGAGAACATCCATAAATGTCTCTCTAAAGCTATCTATCAAGTAATATACTTGCAGTCATTAAGGGGCTAAAGGGAGAAATAAAAACTTCATGACAAATCAGGGTACTAAAAAATAACAGGCCAATACGAAGAAACTCAATAGAACAATTTATAATAAAAGGTTGCGAATAAAATGAAACACAATGGCATACTTAAAGAACTGATGATATGAAAGAGAAATCTGAGGAAATTATACAGAGTGCTACAGAGAGATAAAAAAGTATAAAATCCAAAAGACAGGTTTAAATTAGAAGTTTCCATTTAGGCTTAACGGGAATTTCAGAAGGAGAAAATGGGAGAAGGGGCAATATTTTAAGTGGAAATGGCTGTGAATTTTCCAGAACTAAGAAAAGCCAGGTTGAAGAACATGCTGCACCCCACACAGAGTATAAATCTACTCCTAGACGCATCACAGGAAGAACAGAGCACTGAAAATAAGCAAACTCCAGCTAAAGAACAAGTGGAGAAGACAGATAATGTACAAAGGAACAATCATTAGAATAATAGTGGACAGCAGCAAAATAGAGACCAGAAAGCAAATCTATGATTATCCGAATCACATTGAGAAGCACATTAAACTACACTATTATGGTTTTTCCCCAGGTACTCTGGATGGGGTTCGGGAATACACATTTTACAAGAGCTTCTCTGGTCATCAGGTAGGTTTAAACCCCTTTTATTCCTTAGCACCAAATACATAAGCGCACGCATATGTTCATATACAATTGTTCCCGCACATCCACTGGGGACTGCTTCCACAGTGCCCCACAAAGATCAAAATCCATGAATGTTCAAGTCCCTTATGTACAATGGTGTAGTGTTTGCACAAAACCTACTCACATACTCCCATATATTTCAGATCCTCTCTAGATTACTTCCAATACGTAACACAATGCAAATGCTATTCAAATAGTTGTTAGACTGCATTATTTAGGGAATAATGACCAGCAAAAAAGAAGTCTGTGTATGTTCAGTACAGACCCAGGCAGTCATTGTAGGCCTAGCTACACATGTCAGCAACAATGTAACATTTATTTGTCAAATATTTCTGATCCACAGTTGGTTGAATCCGCGCATGTGGGACCCACGAATAAGGAGGGTGGACTAGACTCGTACACTCTGATCTCAAGTGCATGTTAGTGAAACTGCTCCTACCCCTCAAAACAATGGGGAGGTCAGATCCATAACCAAGGATGATTTCTGAAGTTTTGTTTTTTTTTTCTTTTCAGTCAGGGGATTCATGCCACATGGTATCAGAAGATCCCAAAAGAAAGACAAATGAGTTAGTACAAGCACCTCCTACCTCACAGTTTCTCTTATATTGATCACCATCTTCAATGTAAGTGGGATTGGTATCAGAGGACACATCACCCTGCCTCTAATGCCTGCGTGTGTATCTGATGACACCAGAGTGTTTGGCAAGACATGCTTCCTATCTTACTTGATATTTCATATTAAATGCAAACAGACATGTTAACCCACCAATACCAGAAATTTAGTCTGCTTTTTGTGGACATCTGTTCTCAGATCAACGGTCGTTTCACTGTTATAATTGGGGCAAATTCTATGTTAAAGTAATACTGGGTATAACTATTTACAATAGCCATACTTTTTGAACTAATAGCACTACCTCTAGGAATTTATTTTAAATACCCCAAACACACACACACAAAACCTTTATACAGGCATACCTCGGAGATATTGTGGATTTGGTTTCAGATCACCACAATAAAATAATTATCACAATAAAGAGTCATAATCTTTTCACTGGTGGAGGGTCTTGCCTTCAATTTGTAAAAAAAAATGCAGTATCTGTGAAGTACGGTAAAAGGACGCGCAATAGAATGAGGTGTGGCTCCACTCGGAGTTCACTCCAGCATTGGAGACGGATGGCTGAAAGCCTGGACGTCTGCAGAGGGACGGACGGTGGTGAGATTTGGGCATCCGTTCCAGACACACGTGACAATGCGTTTGCTTTCGGCACGACCCCCTCGCACACGTTGCCTCGCATTTCCCCTTTCAGCGGCGATCAGCAGAGGCGCAGCCGCGTGGCACCACTACGCCAGGTTCAAGTTATGTTTTGAACAGGCGGTTCACAAAAGAAAGAAAGTACCGCAAACACAAATATCTAACCCCACTGATAATAAAGGGACTAATAGAATCCCCTTTTTACTCATAACTTGTTTTTTGTTTTTAATAATGACAATACCCAGTGTTGGCGAAGGTGTGGAGAAATGGGCACTACTTTGCTGTAGGTAGTACAAGTTGGTACACACTTTCTAGATAGAAAGTTGGTCATAGGTAGCCAAAGGCTTAAAAATTCACATAATTTTTTTCTCAGCAAATCCACATAAAAAAGATATATTTTAAATAATTGAACTAGTATAGTACTGTTTATATTATTAAAAAATTGGGAACAACTTAAGTGTCCAAAAATAGGAATAATTTAAATAAAATATGGTACTTATACAAGGCTGTATAGCTAGGAAAGATATTCATAATATATTGGTAATGGTTTTAAAATAAAACAGCAATTTTGTAAAAGTATAGATAAGAACACATAAAATGCCAAGAAGATGATGTAATAAAATATTATAATGGTATTTTTTAAAAGATGGAAAAATGTATGTTACCAAAAAAAAAAAAAAAAAGAAGAAGAAATGATAATGATTATCTCTGGTGGTGGAAATTTATGGGTGGTTTTTTGTTTTCTTTTTGCACATTATTGTCTATACATTTTGCAATAACATTTCAGTTTTTTAAAATAAAAAGATAGTTCTCATTCTCAAAAATTTTAAGCAAAATGAGATAATGCCAATTATGGCAAAAACAAAAAGGTTTCCTTGTGACTACACTGTGTAGAAATGTGTACGTTGCTAGAAGGAAGGGAAGAAAAAAAGAGGGAAAAAAATCACCCCTAACAGCAGTGTTCTCTGGCCAGTGGATTGTGGGGCAAATGTTTTCTACTTTTGTAAATTTCTCAGACTCTCCAATATATTACCAATTTTATATTTAGAAGAACTAGAAGGAAATTTACTTTTTAATTGAACTTAATAATTAGGATCTGCGCTTTACATTTTATTTCGTACGCCCTTCTGTTGTATCAAGTATCCATCCAAGTCCTAACGCCAAGTTTCTGAGTTCCAACCAGGCCACCGCATCGGGTAATTTTACATATAACATTTCTACTGAATTGACTCTAGATTCAATCATGAAAGCAGAGGCTGGGAGACTTTCCTAGAACCCTCGCAGGAGTGGCCAGGGAGCTGGGGGGGATTAGAAGTGCTGCCCTGCTCAGCATTCAGGCTCCATCCCTGGAGGGCGCAGAGGACTGGGATCTTGGCACCCAGTTCCGACCCATGTTGCAGTGCGTTTGCTTCTTGGCCTGAACTCCTCCCACACATGCTCTGCCTTTCCGCTTCCGAGCCGAGGGCGCCTTGCCTGCGCCAGTCTGGATGTCAGCAGGTGGCCTGCTGGCCCCAAAAGCTTTCTGCATGAATTACTCTGTGGTTTCTGCACATTGAAACTTGGCACCCGGACACATACACACCTTCCGGCCTGCCTCCCCCCACACACACTCTGTATTCCATTAGAAGTGATCCAGATTCTTGGCCTGGATAGACAAGGTTTGCAGACAAAAAAAAAAAAGAGGGAGAGAGAAAGCGAGAATGTTTGCAGCAGCCAAAGCCAGACGTTCTTCAAAGAATCGCCTCGTTTCCATCTGCTGAGATACCACACTCCCTCCTCCTCTCCAGACAAAGCATACTCTCATCACCTTCCAGCGTCTGGGATCTCCTTCTCCGGTCCCCCCGCCACAGAGCCGCCTAAGTGAACGGATCTCGTCAGTCCACGGCCCTAGAGTCTTCTACAGCTTCCATCACATTCGGAATCGTGTCTATTTCTTAGGTGGAAAGCAAGGTCCTTCATGATGTGCTCCCAACTCAGCTACTCAGCCCCACCATCACCACACATTGCCCACTTCCCTCTGCGGCTCTAACAGTGGTCTCTGGACCTGACCCACCTTCTCACTATCCTCTGCTTTTCCACATGCTGTCCCCTTGCCTTCTCCACTTGGTCCCCCATCCTGCCTATTCACCCTTCAGAACCCAATTCCAACGTCATCTCCTCGGGAAAGTCTTTCCTGACCCGGCTTCTCTCCCTCACCGCCCCGTCCCCCCACCCAGTGCCAAGCGTCTCACACATGATCTCTACAAATATCTAAGAGTACTGCCCGCTCAGCTCTGTCCCTCACTGGGTTGTGAGGTCCTTGCAAGCCAGGACTGGGTTTTTCTGCGGTTTTCTTCCGGTACCTTGCCTGTTTTCGTAGTTCCCAGACGTAGTGAGCACCCAGATATGTATCCAGCAGTCCTACCTGTGAGAATAATCCCAACATATACAAAAATGTACAAGAAGGTTTGCAGACAGAGAGAGAGAGAGAAAGAGAGAATGTTTGCAGCAGCATTACTTTGATTAGTCCCTGGAAATAACCCAAATGTCTGTTAATTAGAGAACGGGTAAGTAAACCATGGCATTTTAAACAAATCAATCCTATGTAACCATGAGAATGAATGGTTAAATGTTGTGAATGGATCTCACAAACATAATGTTGAGTGAAAGCCAGACACAAAAGAGGAAATGATGTATAATTCCATTCATACAAGCTTAGAAGGAGGTGGGAGTCACCTATGGTGCAAGAAGTCACACGAGTAGTTCCCCTCGAAGGTACAGGGTAAGAGGTGAGGGCATCTGGAATCCCAGGAAGCTTCTGTCACGTGACCTGGGTGCTGGCCGCATGTACATTCATCCTCCTGCTTCTAAGGCCTCTGTCAACGGACGTGAGCCTCTTGGCCTGCGCTTGTCAATCAAACCTTCCGTCAGCCCCATTGATTCACGTCACTGCTGCAGTTGAAAACTGGGTATTTTTCTTTTGGTACAAGGATTGTGCTTAATTATCTAAATTAACATCTTTCAGCTGGTGGGGGTTTTTTCCCTCCAGATTTTAAGGGGTCCAGAAACACCAGACTACGGGACGTTTTCAAAATTAGATTTGCTCTGTAAACAAACAGACCAATGTGGAAACGGAGCCTGGCAGCCCGTGTCTGAGCTGGCTGCAGCCACCCTGGTCGGCTTGGCTCAGCGGTTAGAGCGTCGAACCTGCGGACTGAAGAGTCACGGGTTCGATTCCGGTCAAGGGCATGTATCTGGGTTGCAGGTTCGATCCCCAGTCGTGGTCATGCGGGGGGCAACCAATTGATGTGTCTCACATTGATGTTTCTCTTTCTCTCTATCCCGCCCTTTAAAAGAATTAAAATGGCTGCAGCCCCCCGGCTGCCACTGCCCATGGCCGCACTGCAGCAGCCCCCAGCGAGGCAGGGGTCCCAGGTCTCCCCTGGTCACAGTGAAGGCCCTTCAGTGTCCGCTCCGGTGGGGATTCCACTGCCACCCCCCACATTCCCTGCACTTTTCCTCCTAAACACTCTACTGCCCAAAACAGAAGCGGGGGCTCTTGAGTCTGTGTGTGGGGGTTTGGTGGGAGAATGAAAGGGGGTTGGTAGCGCCCCACAATGACCACCCCCGAGTTCATTTTCCTATTGGCTATAAGGTGGGAAAGGGTGGAGAAGGTGCTCAGAGCGTCTCTCCAGGAACAGCACTGGACTTTCTTTTAGGGAGGTGGTTGGGGAGGGCCCCTCGTGAGGCAGGGCGTTAGAGCTGAGCCCGTGTGCAGTGACACAGGACCGAGCCTCGCCACCAACTCGTCCCCTTCACCCGTCCTCTGCGCTCCTGAGGTCTCTTCCTCTCCTCTCCGCCTTTTTGTTTGGGTTCCTGAAAGGGCAGCGCCTCTGCTTCTCTGCGTAGGTGAATTCTCTCCATCCTCCAAGGTCCAGCTCAAACCCCACCACCTCCGGGAAGCCCTCCTGGACGACGTCAGCCAGAAGTGGTTTCCCCCTTGTCTGAATGTTTAGAGTCCCTGATGACTGACATTCTAAAGATGATTGACAGTGATAATAACATTGACAGTGTTTTTTATACTTTGGGCACTATTCTTGGCACTTGTATAAAGTCAGAATCCTTATGACGACTCCATAAAATAGGTTGTGTTATTATTCCCATTTTACAGATGAGGTCCTGTCGTGGTAGCAAAGTCCCTCATCAGATCAGAAGCTCCACTGACCATCTCTTTCACATACTGACTTGTTTCTTCCACAGCACGAGGCTCGGGGACTTGCATCGGGAACTGTTCAACCCCCACTTGTTCATTTAATTATGAGTTTAATCAGGCTCGAGGCCATGAAAACAGAATTTGAAAAGCATTTCTGTCGTCATATATGCTTCCTTTCATTTCTGCCCACATGGGGGCTGTGCGGTGGAGTAGGCGGGACCGATAAAGTCTCAGTAATAAAAACAAGTTCTTGGTTGGACTGTGCTGTGTGGCAGGCGCTGTGCTACGTCGTGTATGTTCATTGTCCCCCTTGATCTCAGCTTTTCTCTCCCAAAAGGATTTGGGGGAGATTACAGAATGCTTGCAAAAGGATCGAATGAGTAGATGGAGGCATTGTAGCAAAGGAAATACAAGTGTAGGAAGTCAAACAAAACCCTGGGTTCAGTTATCCCCCAAGAACGGATGCCCTGGGGACCCTCCGTTGGAGGTGAGCCACAAATGTGGCTCTGGGCTTCCTAGTGTTTATGAAAAAAGGAGGGGGCAGGCACAGTCAGTGACAACACCCACATTGCCTGTAAGGTAAAGACAAAGCAGCTATTTAGAACAAGCACACATAAATGTCACACCAAACCATTTCTTGTTACAATTCTCAGCACAGCCCAACCCCATCTTGCCGAAGCGCAGAATGGAAAACATTCAAGGAGGAGGCAGACCTGTTGGGTCTAGGCATGTAATATAATTTGGTTAACTTCATCTATCTGAGAGATGGATGGACTGTACACATCACAGGAAATTCTCTATGGATGTGATTTCTCACGACTGAGTGCTCTGTAACCTGCTCCAGACACTTACCTTCCCACTTTCAACTAAAAGCTGAGTAGGTGAACCAAAAGCACCACCTATTAACATCCTATAAAACCGGCATGCCCAGGGACAGCCTTTGGAAAAGCCAGTGTTCTGGGTAACGCAGAGCTTTAAAAACTGAATGAATTTTTGGTGGGGAAAACGCAATTCAAACTTCTTTGTGTGACGTATGATGCTTTTCACAATGGAACCTCAGCCTGCTTTTCCAGACCTGATTTCTTGTCTCCTCCTCCCCAGAAGCTTCATGCTTCACCTAAATCAAACTGCAAAGAATTTCGTGGATATGCTCAGTGCTCTCACTCACTGAGACCTCAAAGGTGGTCTCTTCGCTCTTCGCTCTCCCTTCTCCTCTAGCTTCTCCGCCTACTGGGTCTTGAAGGACGTCATCCTTTCTCTGAACCCTTCCTGAATTCACCTAACAATCTTACCCTTTACTCGGTTCCCATAGCACCTTGCTTGTATCATATTTTATTATTCCCTTTATTAGCTTTGCTGATTTTTCTGCCAAACTGTGAACTCCTCCAGGGCGGATGTGTCTTTGTATCCCAGCTACGGGGACATAACCTGGCCTGGATTTATCGCACCAAATATTTATTGAGCGCATCCTGTACTGATGAAGCAAGCTGGGACAATGTCCATCCTGCAGTGCTAAGTAAAAGACATGAGTCACTCCGTGGTGACCCAAATATGTTTCCACTATTCTCTGAAGCCATCCAGAACTGTGTAGCTCGATGACTCGATACGGCTTGATACAGAAAAGGATGACCCAGGACATAGGTGGAACCGATTCTCCAGAATTCTTCTTTTTTCTGATCTCAGTATATCCTAGATTTGAAAAGCTCCAAAGAAGTCTGCACTTGTATATTGCCATTTATTCCAAGTATCTTCTCTTGTTTGTACAACATCTGCTATGCCAAGAACTTGACGGAATCATATTCAGCCTGTGGATGCATGGCTTCATCCACCAACAAAACATGTGCCCCTGACCAGTGAGACGGAGCGGTCCTCCCAGGAGACCTGGCTAATGTTACAGCAGAGCTAAGAGGAAAGTCGGGGGCCTTGGCGGGGGGGGGGGGGGGCCTACTCCTCCATGAGTTCCTGAGATGAATAAGGCATTTAAGAACTAAGTTTCCAAATTTCGTTGTCATTAAAAAGACCTTTTTTGAGTGGAGGCTACAGTGAAGTATATGCAAAGTTGACCTTATCTCTGGACTCCTGGAGCTTTGGATCGGCCATCCATCACAGAAAGCCACACCGGGACATCCGGAGCCACACAGCGCTGCGCAGAGAACATCTCCGTAGACGCAGTTCCAAGACGGCGCTGAGCAGTGGAAGCATTTTGGATACAGAAATTGGAACCCGTGTGTGAAAAGTCACTTTACATCAAGTTGCCTATGATTATAGATCACCCGGCCTAACAAGTCTATTTTGCTTTGTTGTCTGTCTCTGCAGAATAGAATGATGCTAGCAACATTTGTTATAAAATGTTATTTTCACTTTCTTCTACACAATAGAACCCATGTAACTTCCAGCAGAAGGTGGATCTGGTGAACAAGGGCGAGGAAGTCCAGGACTTTACAAATTCTGCATTTTCCCCATTTCAGATTGAAAAGGCTCACCAAACTTATGTCAAGAGTTCATTGTGTGCCATACTTCAGCTGGTACTGGAGAAAGATAACAAAAATCACATCTGTATTCATGTGGAGCTTACACATGAGAGGAAAGACAGATGAGCAAAGATATGAGTTCAGTCCGATATGATGTGATGCCGTGAGTACTGTGGAACTCAGAGAAGGCTCTGAGGCGAGATCCAGAGGTTCTCGGACGGGGCTGAGTTGGGAAGATGCATGACGAGCGCGCCGTACATCAGCTTGAGAAAGATGATGGGAAATGAGAGCAGCAGGGGTCAAGAGGAGGATCTGGGAGGTCCCACAGATTAGTGAGCAGGTGGAGGAAGGGACTTTGAAGGGGACCACAAAGTGATGAGAAAGGAGCCAGTAGCACAGGAGAAGGGAGCACAGGCGCCTGCAGAGAGCAACCAGGGAGAGAGTCACAGTCAACAGCAAAGGCAGAGGTGCCAGGATGGGAGCAATGCCCCCAAACAGATGGGAGGCCAAGAGTATGGGTGGGGAAGTTGGCCCTGAGTAAGTGGAAGAACCGCTAATCCTCCAACACAATGGAAAGATCCAAGATTGGGAGTCGCGCTAGGTAAAGAGGTAGGTAGAAGCACCAGGGACTGTGTAGTCCAGCCCGGATGGTTTTAGTTTGGGGCTTGAAGTAGGCAGCAAAGCCACCTGCTGATGTGAGGCCACAGGGGCTGGGAAAGGGCCAGAGGAAACGGTAGTTTGGGAACATCAGAGAAAGATGTAGAAGAGGAGAATGTTACTGGGGCTGGGGGACGGAACGCTGGGTTCCTGCCGTTGTGGTTTCTCCCACCTGTGAGCAGAAGCCCAGGAGACAGGCAGAGAATAGCAATACATATTTACTGAGCATTTAAGAGCATCTTCCTAGATTGTGGTAGGCAGAATAATATTCACCTCCCAAAGATGTCCACATTCTAATCCCTGGCGCCCAAGGCCTGTGAATGTGCTCCATCCTATGGCAAATGGGAATTCAGGTCACAGAGGGAGTTGAGGGTGCTGGTCAGCTAACTTTCAAATAGGGAGATTATCCTAGACTATCTGGGGGGGCCCAATGTAATAATAAGGGTTTTTATCTGTGAGAGGAGGAAGGCACAAGGCAAGAGCAGATAAATGCGATGTGAGAAAGACCCAACCTGCCACTGCCCACTTTGGAGACAGAGGAAGGGCCATGGGTCAAGGAATGTGGGTGTCCTCACAGCTACAGAAGGCAAGGAGGTGGATTCTACCTTAGCGCCTCCAGGAAGGAATGAAGCCCCCACAACACCTCGATCTAGCCCAGACCTCTGACGTACAGACATGTAAAATAATAAATTTGCATGATTTCATTTTACAAATTTGTGCCATCTTGTTAGAGCAACAATATAAAACTAAAACACAGACATGTTTTCTTTTCATCCTCTCAACAGTATTTGACTAGCTGGGCAGTTTGGGGAGTTGATCCTGGTTATAGACCCGGATATTGTTGGGGGGGCCTGGGAACAAATCTTGAGGAAAGAACATTATCATCTGACAGGATGTCGGCCTTAAGGGAAACCTTTGACATCTTGTTTAGGCAAGGATGAACGGCGCACTTCTGATGGCCCAGAGGCTTCAAGGGATTCTGAAGACGCGGAGCTCTCAATTTCTTCCGTCTAGATATCCCCACCCTATGTTTCGGGGTCCTATTCTTTCCTTATGGAGGCCCTGACTTCAGCCCGCGAGATTTGGCAGGGCTGCGTATTAACCCTTCTCTGCAATCTGACTCTCACAGTCAGGTCCTGAGCATGGTTTGCAGCCCAATCTGCTTCCCGCCTACAGCAGGACAGCGTCTCTCGAGGTGCCAAGAGACAGGCCTTTGGGTAGCATATTATGCCCTGAACGAGTGGTTGATGAAGTTGAGCCTGCCAACTCCACAGCCCTCATAATTACTACTGGTACCATCCCTCCCAAGCATTAGCAAGTTTGCGACTGCCAGTATCCCATCCCGCTTGGCCCCAGGGAGATGCTCCGTGGCTGGGATATTGCGCGTCTGGCAGGAACACGACTCCCTCCCTGCAGCGGCACCATTTCCAGGAGCGTCTGCTACATCTTAGATTAAAAATAATTTTACTTCAAAGTCAAAACAAAATACCAAGGAACACAGAAGCCAGAACTCCTAGATAGACGCCAATGTGCTTGTGTTTTACAAACGAAACGACAGTTAGTAACTAAGAGAGGCCCAGCCGTTTCCAGCAGTCAAAGAAGCTGAGGAACTCGAACCAGTATCGTTACTAAAATGTTGTGTTCTACCTTTGCCTTCCTTGTAGTGACTTTTTTTTTTTTAAGAATGCTAATCTCTACTTTGGTTTGCCATCACTTTTTCTCGTTTTCGTTGTTCTAGAACTTTGTCAGTAGTGCTATGGGCGCGTCCAGGGATAAGGAGGAACGTAGTTAACCCATATGTCGCATCACTGCACCTTTCGAGGGGCCAAGCACGATGGCTTCTGCGGGCTCTGTCGGTCTCTCCCCTCACCTCCCTGTCCTTAGAACAGCGGAACAGGCTTGGGGTGTACAGTGAGAAACCAGGCCTCCGTGCCCAGGTTTGTCCTTTCTTGCCTCTGTGTGCCTGCCTAAACTGTGCTCCGAACCTCACTTCCATGCCTTCCACAGGGAGCATCATAAAATGCACACGACATCTCTCCGCTCTGCTCCTGCTCCCCCCGTCAGCCCTGCTGGGTTTCTGCACCATGCCAAGCTTTTCTCCCCTGCAGGGATTCTGTTCTTGCTTTTCCTCTGCCTAAAATACCCTTCCTGCTGCTCTCCAAATAGCTGGCTTCTCCTTCTCTAGGTCTCAACTTAAATGTCACTTCACTTAAATCCTAGCGAGCCCTTCCTCGTCCGTTCTACCTGGACTGGATCACCTCATACATCTCACCATCCCTGAGCGCTGCTTCCTGTATAATACACGTAACATTCTGTAATTATTTAATTTACGTCTATATATAATTTATGGTCTGTGCATTCAGCTATAATGAGACCTTAAAATGCAGTGCCTGTTAGTTAAAAAAAAAATAAAAATAAAACGTGTGAATCTACTTCGGTGAGCTTTAGGGTATTAATGATGCAGTATATCTGAAAAGGATTTAAATTGTATTTTTGTCTGTACCAAATACTACACGCAAATATATTTCATAATGTTCAAAACTGTTCCATAGTGGATTAATGATTTGATTTTACACAAAGTAAGCATCACCTCTATTAACTTCCTGGATTTTTATTGTATAGCAATGTTTCAAATGCTCATGTCCGTAATTCCTACAATATTTTCTTGAATTGTGTCAGTTATTTTATCCTTAGCAAATAAATTAGGTGCAAATTTTGAGTTGTGAAAGCATGACATATTCTGAGAACTCCAAGTGTGTGAATGATTATACATGAAGTGAGGAATTACTTTCTCCTTTACCCACCAGCCAAATTGTTCAAATTCCTTTGATGCTGGGGTAAAGTGAACAAGGTCGTGTAGGACTGAAATAAATACACCTCTGAAATGCCAATCACAGAGGTTCCCATTGGATATGCATCAGAATAAGATACTTGCCACTGTCACATGATTTGTATCTATAATCAGCAAACTGTGAGGCTTAAAGGTCAGGTACTGGTTGACATTCTCTAGCATGCTGAAGGAAGGGGGTCATGACCTTCCACAGCCACAAGCAATCACTTCGGGTCCATTTCTTCTCAGCCACCTGGAACATCAAATCAAGAAACATCTTTGGAAGGCTCACATTTTGAACTGCAAAGTAACACCCAAATCATCTGGCTATTACATGCAGAGCTGGAGCAAGGGGAAATTCATTAAGCAGTGCATTTTTAAAGGAGAAATTTGGCTTGTATCTTTCAAATGTGCAGTGGAAGAAACTTATGTTGAAAATCTTTTCCAGAAAGGAAATCCTTTGTGATGGCAATCCTTTCGACAGTTTGATGATTGTATGTCCTAGGGTCATCATTAGAAATACACAGAATGGACGTGTTGGTCTCTAAAGAACACGGAATTTCTGCCATTGACCGCAAGTCCATCTCCAGGTAGCAGTGTGCTGCCTCTCACAGGCACAGGCTGGCCTCCGATCCTTCAACAATTCCCCGAACTACACGCTCCTAGATTATTTCCACAGGAATATAAGGCGCAGGATATCATTCAAAGACTCAGTAATTGGCTGCACGTCTCTGAGTTTCATGGCTTTTCATTTCACGTGGGTCCAGATGGGAAAGAACGCTATTACCTATCACATTTTTATTTCTTTATTGATTTTTAGAGAGAGGAAAGAAGAGGGAGAGAGAGAGAGAAACATCGATGAGAGAGAGCATTGATTGGCCGCCTCCTGCATGCCCCCCACTGGGGATCAGGCCCAAAACCTGGGCATGTGCCCTGACCGGGAATTGAACCAGCGACCTCTTGGTGCATGGGTTGATGCTCAACCACTGAGCCACACTGGCCAAGCGGTGATCACATTTTGAATATCTGCAATATACCAGGTGCTACTGCATGTATTATTTCATTCAGCCTTCTCCCTAACATACTAAGATTTTCTTTCTTCTTCTTCTTCTTCCTTTTTTTTTTTTTTTTTTTTGCAATGTTGATGGCAAGGAAATGGAGACAAATCACCAACGGGCAAAAACTAGTAAGTACAGTAAAACCTCTATATAACAGAGTGATTTGGGAGAGGGGTTGTCCCTTAAAGCTGAAAGTCTGTTATATAATAAAGTAGATTTTTCCAAACACATATGTTAAAAAATTAGTTTACCTGTTTTTACTTACATAGACACATTTGTGTATTTAAAATTAAGTATGTATGAAAAGTTTAATTTCACTGAAAATTTTCTATATTTATTAAAGTAATTTTAAATTTATGCTGACTAGGTCGAGTAAATGCCTGCATTCACATGTGCAGATGGCTGGGGCGTGGCTTATCGCACGTGGAACATCGGCCAGCAAGCGTGAGAATTGCTGCGGAGCCCTGGCCGGTTTGGCTCAGCGAGTAGAGCACTGGCCCTTGGTCAGAAGGGCTGTTGGTTCAATTCCCGGTCAAGGGAAAGTACCTGGGTTGCAGGTTCCATTCCCCACCAGTCTCTCACATTGATGTTTCTCTCACTCTCCCTCCCTTCCCCTCTATCTAAAAAACAATGAGAAAATAACCTCAGGTGAGGATTAACAAAAAACTGCTGCAGAAAGTCACCCATGCGATAATAGAACCAATTCCTGAGCACCCGATGCGTTGTGATCATGTCATAATCAATCCCTGAACATGTTTACGAACAATGACTCTTAGATTTAAATATGTAGGCTATAGTATATAGACATATAATAATTATTTATGTTGGTAAAATTATTACAGTGTTTTTTTCCAATGTATGACCTATTCACTAAAATCTGTTAAAAACTAACAGTGAATTAGTAATAAAAAAAAACACATTAATTTAATTATGAGCAAATCTCAGTTAAAAGCATTTTTAAATTAACTGGGTGTTAATTTTCACATATGACATACAGACTGGAAATGTCCGTTAAATCCTAAATCTGTTCAGAGTCCACACAATCGGAGGTTTACTGTACCAGAGCATGCACACAAACCCATCTCAAATAGGCTCCCAGGCTCACAATCTTCACACGACTCTGCTTTTCACTGGAAGCCTAGTCAATGTCAGCCTACTCTCCCCAGCAATGTTAAGGCCAATGCTTGGAGCAGGGCAGGCTGGGCCGCTGGCCTCTGTAGAATGCTCCGTTTCTAAATCTAAATTCAGCTCCCTGGAGAGGGTCCTCTCGGTGGCACACAGCAGTACCTATTGACATCTCCGGCCAGGGAGCAGTGCCGCCAGGGAAAGCCAAGCTGAGTCCGCTTCCATCACTGTTGACTGTCAGAAAATGAAGGGCTCCCCCTGAGCACTGTGCGCTGGAGCCATCTCTAGCGAGGACTCCCCACAGCGGCAGTGGCTCTCATTGTAGCTCCCCGAAGTTGCTCCTTGCCATCCGGGTCCTCCCTCCTCGCCATAAGACTCTTGGTGGCAAATAGCCAAATCATCAGCATGGTCCTTTATGAGCTTTCCGGCCTCAGGTAGCTTGGCTGCCCAATAGGTCGTTCTAAATAAAGCCACACAGCTCTTGGGAGGAAATTTGCGATTTCTTTGCAAATTTCTACTCAGAGTCATACTCTTGACTGCCCACTCAGCCCTGTTTTACCTTGCATGGAGCCAGGAAGTGATCAGACTTCTCCAACGGGGACTACTGTCTAAGGAGACAGGATTAGGGAACAACTTTCTTCTAGAAGTATTAGATTCTGGTTTGTATAAATACGAAATGCTGTAAAAGTCTTAGACTTCCTCTCCTTGGGGCACAGGAACATCTAAACAAGTCAAGACCTCAGAAGAGCCCAAGAAATTCTTTTGTACTTCAAATAGATTATTAAAATGCAATACTATTAGAAATATGGTCTGATGCAGGCCACATACTAAACTTTTTTCTCTCTCTTCTCTCTTTTTTTTTTTTTAGAGAGAGAGGAAAGGAGAGAGAGAGAGAGAGAGAGAGAGAGAGAGAGAGAGACAGAAACATCAATGAGAGAGAACATTGATGAGAGAGAACATGGACAGGCTGACTCCTGCATGCCCCACACTGGGAATCAGGCCCACAACCTGGGCATGTGCCCCGACCGGGAATTGAACTGCCGACCTCTTGTTTCCTGGGTCGATGTTCAACCACCAAGCCATACCAGCTGGGCTCTCTCTTCTCTTTCCTATGATAATTTGATCTCTCCTAACTTGAAAGAAACTCTTTGTTTGATTGAACCGTTCTCTGGCCTTTTACTTTCTGGATTAGAGATGAACCTGGTTCAATTCCCTCATTTCCTCATCTTCTTGCAATTGTATTTCTTATCCCAAACTCCAATATTCTTGGACTCTAGGCAATCCCCAAAGCATTCTGAAGTCCTCATTTTCCTTGCCCTCTCTCAAGAATTTTCCAGGAGAGAAACCACAATTTCTGGCCAAAAACCAGCACCGTCTTTCTAGTCACATGAGGGAAGCAGACCCTCCAGCCCTTAGTTAATTACCACCAACCACCAGCTACTCCCAGCTAACACTGCATGGAACAGAGACCAGCCTTCCCCACTGGGTCCTGCCCAAAAAGAAGATTTAGAAAAAAAAAAAAATACATATTGCTACTGTTTTAAGCCACTGTTTAACTAAAACATGTGACTTCAGCCCAGCTGGTGTGGCTCAGTGGTTGAGCATGTACCCATGCACCAAGAGGTTGCCGGTTCAATTCCCGGTCAGGGCACATGCCCAGGTTGTAAGCCTAGTCCCCAGTGGGGGGCATACAGGAGGCAGCTGGTTGATGTTCTCTCTCATCGATGTTTCTCTCTCTCTCTCTCACCTTCTCCCTTCCCCTTTTTCTAAAACCAATAAAGAAAAAAAAATATGCAAAAATAAATAAATAAAACACTTGACATCAACCCTACAGGGCCTGACCCTCCTCTGATTCCTTCTGTACTATTAATCTGTCATTGAACTACCCTGCCTTGAGTTAGAAGTAATTTTTTCATGTGTTTAGAGAATGTATTACCTGCTTGATTAGTATCTCCTGAGAGGTATCTTGTACAACATTTGCCTTTTAGCACAGTGACTTTCTGGGCAGTAGATACTCTATAAATACTTCTTTGTTAATCAAATCAGAGTCTATGTGTTCAATAAGATAAAATAATTTCTTAGTGTACCAGTTCTTCAAACATGAGACATGGTGCACAGCAGATATAGTAAAACTTACTCAGAATCTGAGTAGGTAAACACAGTGACATTTAAGATACCAAAATATCTACATTCTAGAGAATGCATATAGTCACCAATTCTTCAATCCTTTGAAATGGTTATTTAATGCTACACTGGAACTTGATATCTAAATTTTGGAATTTATCTATAGCCTCATCACTCAATGTATTAATTGATTAATGAATTACAACACAAATGAAGCAAGTTTGCAGTTAATGAGCTACAAATAGTCAATTCGTATATAATAATGATCACTAATAGCCAAGTTTGTTAGATCTGGGTTTGTTCTAATATTTTGTATTCATGCAAATTTGTTTCCTTTATCCTAATCAGTTAAATTTCATCTAAAGATAATTGGAGAGAGATGACTTCTGGAATAGCAGCATAATGAGCTTTGCAAACTCACTTCCCAACAACTGGTAAAAACCAACAAGTGTTTAAAAATCTCAGTAAACTGCCTAAGGGAATATAGCAAATGATGAAACATTTACTCAAGAAAATCCACAGAATCTTGATAAGAACAGTAAGAGACTATGTCACTGAGTCATGACCTACTCCCTCCTTGGTACCCCAACCCCAGAGCAGCATGACAGACTCTTCCCTCCAGAGATCTCTCCTCCCAAGCTATTAGTCAAATGCTGTAGTATCTTTGACCAAATGATTAGTGGTAAAACAGTAATCATATAGTCTAACACTTGGGTATGTGAATTTTACCTCTCACAATAGGAAATGTCAACTTGAAGATAGCCAAACCAGCTTCCTTAGTACAGGATTTCTCAGTGCCTTCAATATGCCTATGAGCCTTGACTATCCTTAAAGTTCATAGTATTTCCCAAACTCATTTGGCCAGGAGTTTTTCACAGAGCATCTCATAAAACTAATGTTCTATAAAACACACTCTGAGAAACACTGGTGTAGCCCAGCCCATTCATTTTACTCACAGGAAAATTGGGGTTGAAGGAGGCGAAGTGACTTAAGTTATTGAGAAAGCCAGAACTTGAACCCCGATCTCCTGCCTCTCAGGTACCCTTTGCTCAATGGTAGCACAGTTGTCCTGGGTTGACTCATGATGGACCGCTCATTAATTATGTAAACCTGTTTTTTGTGATTTAGATGTGTCTCATCCTCCTTCAATGTCTAAACCAAGAGGATGAAATGTTTGTATCATTCCCATGATCTGTCAGCTGGTAGGAGAAGAAGCTAAATAAAAATAAGGAAAAGATGAGTTAATAGCTCAGCCTGCTGGGTGTGACAGAGGTGGCCAGCTGTACAGCAAAACATCATGCTCCCTTGCAGGTATGTACAGATCTCACTTGCAGGCAGGTATGGCCATGTGAAAAGTTCTCTCTCATGGGCTCACAAATGTTTTATTTTTTATTAAATTTATTGGGGTGACATTGATTAATAAAGTTATATAGGTTGCAAGTGTACAATCCTACAATGATACATGATCTGTATATTGTATTGTGTGTCCACCACCCAAAGTCAAATCTCCTTCCGTTACCATAAACGCAGCCCTCTCTACCCTTCAATTTCTCCACTCTCTCTTGCCCCTTCCACTAGCTGGATGATGAGAACACGGGAGCCCTAGGGAATAGTAAGGCCACACAGCAGAAGGAGGCCTGAGAAGACTCTTACATGAGCAAGAAATAAATTGTTATGATAAACCACTGGAAGTGCTGGGTTTGATAGAGCAGTTCACATTGCCCTGGTTAATATGCTGGAAGACAAAAGAAAATATGGGGCAAAAGAAGAGATGAAGGTCATCAGAAAACATGGGATAATGGATTCAGAAATGTGGGGACACAGAACCATTCCATCTCAACTGGGAACAACCTGGAACAAAACAGATCGGCCCTCATTCTTGGGGACCGAGGGGACTGTCACAGATACAGCATCCCTGACCATGCTTTTCCTACCCCATCATTCTTCAATCACCAAGTGACATCGCCTCACTAAACATTCTTTGGAGCATCTGCTTCTCTCCATTCCCACTGCTCCTATCCCAGGATGAGTCACCACCTTTTGGCAGGATCACTCCAGAAACTCTCTAACTAATCTTATTCTCCATCAGCTGCCCTTCTCTCCTGCCCCTCACGAATCCATTCTCCCTGCTGTGTTCAGAATCATCTTCATAAAACCAAAATGAATGGTGACCCACCTTCACCAGACAGATTAAACCCCTTCAATTAATTCAGTGTGATTACAATAGAGTCCAAACTACTCTGTATGATATGTATGGCCCTGCATGCTATAGCCTTCTTTTCAGCTCTTGCCTCCCCTGTCTTTGGACTCTTCTCCAGCCATTCGGAACTCTGAGCTCCCTGCGTGGGTTTTTTGTTTTTTGTTTTTTAAATTTTCATTACAAATGTTTCTCCTTTTTCCCCCACTGATACCTCCCTCCTCCTCCCTCCCTGCCCTGTCCCCAGCTTTGCTGTCCATGTCCATTGTTCATGCATACATGCATATAAGTTCTGTGGTTTCTCTCTCCCCCATAACCCCCTCTCTTGGGGACTGTCAGTCTGTACCCCACTTCAACATCTCTGGGACTACCCAGTTCCTCAGACGGTTATGTTCATTAAATTCCACAAATAAGTGAGATCATTTGCCTTTCTCTGCTTGGCTTGTTTTGCTTAGGATAATACTTTCCAGGTCCCTCCATGTCCTCTCAAAAGATAAGAGATTCTTCTTTCTTACAGCTGCATAGTACTCCATTGTGTATATGTACCACTGCTTTTTTATCCATTTGTCTACTGATGGACATTTGGGCTGTTTCCAGATCTTAGCTATTGTAAATAGTGCTGCTATGAACATGGGGGTACATATATTCTTTCTGATTGATGTTTCAGGCTTCTTAGGGTATATTCCTAGAAGTGGGATCACTGGGTCAAATGGAAGTTCAATTTTTAATTTGAGGTAACACCATATTGTTTTCCATAGTGGCTGCACCAGACTGCATTCCCACCAGCAGTGTACTAGAGTCCCCTTTATTCCACAACCTCGCCAACACTTGTTTGATGATTTATTGATGGCGGCCATTCTGACAGATGTGAGGTGATACCTCATTGTTGTTTAATTTGCATCTCTCTGATGATTAGTGATGTTGAGCATTTCTTCATATGTCTCTTAGCCATTTGTATGTCCTGTTTGGAGAGGTGTCTATTTAGTTCCTCTGCCCATTTTTTAATTGGGTTCTTTGTCTTCCTTTTGTTGAGTTGTATGAGCATTCTATATATTGAAAATTAACCCCTTATCTAATATATGATTGGCAATTATGCTCTCCCATACAGTGGGTTGCCTTTCCAATTTGGTAGTTGTTTCTTTTGCTGTGCAGAAGCTTTTGAGTTTGATGTAGTCCCATGTGTTCATTTTCTCCTTTGTTTCTGTTGCCTTAGGTGATCTATGAGTGAAAATTCTGCTGCCTATGATGTCTGAAATTTTGATGCCTACATTTTCTTCTAGGATTTTTATGGATTCACGGGTCAAATTTAAGTCTTTTATCTATATTGAGTTTATTCTTGTATATGGTATAAGTTGAAGGTCTAGTTTCATTTTTTTGCATGTAGCTGTCCAGTTTTCCCAACACCATTTATTAAAGAGTCTGTCTTTACTCCATTGTATGCTTTTTCCTTCCTTGTCAAATATTATTGAGCATAATGTCTTGGGTCCATTTCTGGGTTCTCTATTTGGTTCCACTGGTCTATATGTCTGTTCTTGTGCCAGTACCAGGCTGTTTTGATTACAGTGGCTTTGTAATATAACCTGAAATCTGATCATGTGATCCCACCTACTTTGTTCTTCTTTTTCAAGATTGCCGTTTTCTGCATGGGTCTTGCCTCTTAGCCATCACATAGAATACTCCCACTTCCTGAAATGTCCTGTCCCTGTCCCTCCTCCCCACCTCCCCCTCAACCACCACCGTCTCACCCTTTCAACAGTTTGTCTCTCACTCTGCTGAGCTGTCACCTGTTCTGGGAGGACCTCCCTGATGCACTCAGAGTGCATTAGCTTTCTATGTTCTGTTTGTCCTTAGTACCCTGTTTGTACCCCTCAAAGGAGGACTCCCATGCTCTCATTGTGTGCCTATCACCATCCCCCACTACAGTGATCCTTGAGGGCAGGAACACCTCATTCACCACTGAGTCTGAGCACTTCTCAAGCACTTAGCACAGAGCAGGTCCTGGAAAAATACTTCCTGTAGGAATGGATAAGGGGGCAGGATGGGGTGGGGGGGATGCCCATTCGGTATAAGCCTAAGAAAAAGGAAAAGCTTTCCATAGGCAGTAAGCAAGGTTGATTAAATGTGACTGAAAATAGGATCACTTTTTATTTTTCTATAAATGTCTTTTAAAATGATATTCCAAAGTTGCTGTATTTGACTGTTTTCAAAGATTTGATTGATTTCATTTATTTGTTTATTCATGTGACAAGGCAGCATATCTCATTCATGCTCTGCAAGCCAGGACTTGAAAAAAACTGGATGTTTGGTCACGAGGAATGGAGCACACACGGGGTTATGATCTTGGCTCTGTGCTCCACTGGTGTGGCTCAGTGGATTGAGCATCTTCCCATGGACTGAGAGGCCCCAGTTCGATCCCTGGTCAGGGCACATGCCGGGGTTTAAGGCTCGATCCCCAGTGAGGGTGTGCAGGAAGCAGCCAGTCGATGTCTTTCTCTCACATCAATGTCCCTATCTCTTTCTATCCCTTCCCCTCTCTCTAAAAAAAAGCAATAAAACATTAAAAAAAAAAAAAAAAAAAAAGCTTGCCTTGGAAGTCAGGGATGTTTGGGTTGAGTCCTGCTGTAAGATTTACCAGCCATGTGACCTTGGGCAATGAAATAATGTTTCTACCATCCTCAGCCCAGTATCTGGTACATAATAAAAGTTCTACAACAACTGGGAGCAATAATTACTAATGTTATAAGGTGGGGCAAAAGTAGGCTTATAGTTGTGAGTACGCAAAACAGAGTTTATTCTTGTATTATTACTTATTAGCGATTGTATTATTTTCCATACAAATACTTATAAACCTACTTTTGCCCCACCCTGTATTTGCTACAAAAATTAATATTAGTTTTATCATTATCCTGCCCTGGTATTGTCAACAGGTCATGACTGACGCATTGCTGAGGGGTTGTACACTGTGTGCAGGAAAAGTAACCAACAAAGACCAGCCCTGTGAGGCCATCAGGAAGGAGCTCACGTCCTCATTGGACAGACAAGAAAAGCCACACGCGGAAGGGTGAGGAGACCTGCTCCTAGTCACGTAGCTCGCAAGGGCAGAGCCAAGACTGCAGCCAGAACTTGATGCCAGCTCTTTCCACTGCACTGCATGGCCTCTGGGCATTAGCATTTCCAGGTCCTACAGGCTTCCAAGTTTGTAAGATCAAATAGGACTTGGGATCCCTAATATGCACCCTGGAACTGACTGTTCCTGTCCCTCCATTCATAGGTACTCGGGATGACGGGCCCTGGGGCATCGGGCCCAGGCTGCAGTGCGCCCGCCCATGTCTCCTCTCCCAGGCTGCTCTCTGCCACAGGGGCAGACTAGCTCCCGTGGAGAGCAAAGTGTCCTTTTATAGCGGAGCTGCTGCAGCTACCCCAGGACTGGGCTGAGAATGCCAGCTGTCCCCCGCACTCCAGAAGCCAGAGGTTCTTATAGGAGCACCCACGGAAACCAATGCACCCACGCTTGAGAGGACATCAGGGTGTGCGAAGGCTCTCGAGCCTGGCTCTCAGTGCAGACTGCCAAAGCAGACGCTACACACCGTCCACGGCATCCTCAAAGGCTCACAGGCAGTACGAGCTCATAGGACCGGAGGCCTCATCTTAGTCCCAACTGTTTATTTTCTAGGGAAAGAAATTGGGGCATAGAAATGGGCAGGAAGAAAGGCTCAGGCTTTGGTAGTGGGGTTGGGGACTCCTGAGTCCCATTCCAGCATTCTTTCTGTCACTTCAACGTACCATTTTCCTGGAGCATCACTACAGCTGAGTACGCCTCATGGAGACGAACTGCCTCAGAGGTAGAAACCTGCGTAGGACGTTTGTCATCACTGTGGGGAGCCATTTTTTACATAAGCCATCTTCAGTGACTGGAATACCTTCTCCGGATAGAAGGTTGGAGGACATGGCAGCAGCCTGGGGACTTTGCGCAACAGAAGCCCGGAGAGAGGCCATAGAGAGGGGCGGACAATTCTAGAGCTGTTTCAAGAATGGTGCTCTTCACTGTCCATTTCAGCGCACAGAGAAATGAGCTGGAGGGCTGAGACTTTCAGTGGGATCTGTGAGTGAAGCCAAAGGCCAGACCAGGGAAGTGACCATCAGCCACCCAGTCACAGGGGTAGCTCTTGAGTGAGACTAAAGAATGAACACTGCCCGAGGCACCTACCTGCCCCAGCCTAATGCCCCTCGGTCGGTGGGAGAGAAATCTTAAGGAGACCAAGATAGGTTGACCAGTTCCTGGAAGTTTTGATGTGCTCAAAATCCTACAGGCATCTCAGAACCTCACAGGAGGTCCCTGAACCAGGGTTTGCTCCAGACAGAGCCAGACAGAGGACACACCACATGTGCGCTGTTGCTCAGTGTCTTATCTTCTGGACCTCTGCTCTCAGTTCTAAGGAGGGACAGGCAACTCCCCACAGTATGGCAGTGCCATGCCGGAGGGCGAAGGGAGGTCTGTCCCCAGCAGGCAAACATTCGCAGATAACTGAGAGCTGAGAGTGGGTCTGAAGGGAAATTACCACATCTTGTGACCATATCAAATTCCATCCCATTTAAAGCAACAAGCACCTTTTCAAAAATTCTTAAGCCTCCATTATTCTCCTTGGTATCTACCCAGTGAATAGAAGAAAGTGAATAAACAAACATATGACAAATGACTAGGTAGATAAATGAATGAATGGCCCTGGCCAGTTTGGCTCAGTGATTCAAGCGTCGGCCTGAGGAACAAAGCATCTCAGGTTCAATTTTGGTCAAGGGCATGTACCTTGGTTTCGTTTCGGTCCACAGCCCTGGTCAGGCTAGTGCAGGAGGCAGCCAACCGATGTGTCTCTCTCGCGTCGCTGTCTCTTTCCCTCTCCCCCTCCATCCCTCCCTTCTACTCTATCTGAAGATAAATGGAAAAATATCCTCAGGTGAAGATTTTTTAAAAATAATAAATGAAAGAATAAAGTGAGCATCTGAGTTAATGAGTACATGGATGAACTATTTAGGTAGACAATAATTGTGCAAATACACAAGGGAATTGCAGAACCTTGAAGATGCATGCATAAATCTGCATGCATTCTATACTGAGAAAGAACTTCATCTGTTCATGTAATTCCTATCAATGCAGCATTTCCTCTTCTGTGTTTTGCTCTCCTGAACTTTGCAGAACCAGAAACCTTAATTTTTTTTTTCTTTATTGATTTCGAGAGACAAAGGAAGGGAGGGAGGGAGGGAGGGAGGGGGGAGAGAGAGAGAGAGAGAGAGAGAGAGAAAATCGATGAGAGAGAACACCGATTGGCCGCCTCCTGCATGCCCCCACTGGAGATCAGGCCCATAACTTGGGCATGTGTCTTGACTGGGAATTGAACCGGCAACCTCTTGGTACATGGGTCGATGCTCAACCACTGAGCCACACTGGCTGGGTGAACCAGAAACCTTTAAATTAACTATTTTGTTCTCTTAATATTTGGGCAGGATTAAAATAATTTTTTGGTGTTTTGCTTTTTTTTTTTAGCCAGTTGAACATTTGTTTGTTCTCAATCCAGAGCCCAGTTGAGCTATTTTTCACTTAAACTCATTCGGTGTGCTCTTGTCTGTTGTTACCCCCTGGTCTTGTCACCACAATACTCTTTAACACCCTGGTAGGGAAAAGGTCAACCAGAACCCGGAAGTAGGGTGGGTATTTCCGTGGCAGTCAGCCTGGCCCTGTCCTGTGTCTACCACCCAACCAAGTGGCTTTGGATGAGGCCCCAACCTCTGGAAAACAGTGGAACTTACTGTGAATGTGATTATAAGTATCACATTAAGTATCAGGGAAGTATTCTGCATCCTATTATACAATGGATGCCCAATACATTTTAATTATTATTATTAAAGTGTATGAGTATAATTACATTGTATTGCATTGTTACATTACATCCTATCGCACATCAGATCACAGTGTAGCATGCCCCACTGTATCACACAGAGCAGTAGTGCACTGACTGTGGCCTTGTCAAACCAGGCCCTCTTCTAACCACTTCCTTACGGTTCTTCCCCAGACTCCTACCACTCTACTTCCCTCTTATGTACATCCTGAAAGTAGAACCTGGGGATCCTTAGGGAGAAAAATATTCTTGTTCTTCCTTTCAAACAACATTTAGCTACCCCAGTGGCCGGACCACCTTGGCCTTCCCGAAGTGTGTCCTCCTCATTCAGAAGCCGCCGCTGGGGCCGGCGTCCGGACAAAAGCTCGGGTTTGAGGAAGGAACTCCACTTCGAGTCTCCTTTGCCGGTCGACTCTCACCACCCCTCCAGCACTCCAGACCCTCACTCGCGGCAACAGGCTGTGGTTTTTCAAGTTGGTTGGAATTGTGAAAAATTAAGGTTATGAGAACTCGGGAGAGGGCCAGAGCTGCGCCGGACAGTTACGGAGGCCCCGCAGCAGGGCCGTCAGGACCAGGGGAGTGTCATGGCCCGAGGAGTCCCGCAGCCCTGGGCTGTTGGGCTGATGCCAGGAAAGGATTTGGAGTGAAGATGTGTTCATCAAATTAAAGAAAACAGGTATGTTGGCTGGCACTGCTTAATCGGGTGGCACACACAGTTCTTTAGGTTAGAGGATCCCCATTTCTATGGGGTGGCAACATGCTCAAGGAAGGTGAACCCTTCACCCAGCCTGAGAGAGTGAAGCCCAACTGGCTTATGCCAAGCGTGGCCATGCGAGTCCCCTTTGCACAGGATCAACTTGGGAGGAGGCACATGACCCAGCTCTGACCAATGAGAACAAAGGAGCAATCTGTTGATGGGTTGTTTTCAGAAGGTTTTTGTTTCCTGTTGTGGACAAAATAAGGGTTCAAAGGGCTTCTAATGAAAGTATCCTCACACGGTGGTCTGACCATAAATTCCTAACTGGGCAGGTCATGGTGGTAGTCACGCCCCTGGCATATTTGAAAGCCCTGTTCATTGTTCTTGTACACCTAGGTTAACACACCTTTGACATGCCAGAAGAATCCCCTTTTCCAGACCCTTGTAGGGAGCACACGATCTTGTTAACTATCCTATAATTCAATCCCCACCTAGCTTTCTCCCACCTTTATTTAATCTTTCCTATATGTCCTCCCTAATACAAAATACATACAAGAAAATGGAAACTGTCATTCTAGGAAGACTTTTTTTTTTCAGTCTGTTGGGATTTTGCTTTCAGGTGTATCCTCTGTTTGGCCCAAACAAATTTTTATAAACGTTCTCTACAGGTTTGGATGTTCTTATACTGACACTGTTACAAAGAGAAATAGCAGGTTCCTTTCTGCCTGACTTGACTGCAATTGTCTGAGAACATGGTACTTGGAGTTACAGGCAACCATTTTGTGACCCTGAGGCAGCAAACCAATGGTCAAGGATAAAATAGTAACAAGCTAGAACATGGCAATTTTTATAATGTCACTGTACTGGTGAACAAATCTGGAACCATTCTCTTCCAGACTTTCATGATTTGTGAAATAACTTAAAATTTCTATTGTTTTAACCACTTTTTGTTTGTTTTGTTACTTGTAATCAAAGACATCTTATGTGACACAGACACTATTCAACTTGTGTTGTAATTTATCTATTTCATGTCTGTGGATCTGTCTTATTGATTATTATATTCTTAGCATTGAATATAATCTTGGTACTTAACTTAGCCTTCGGTAAATGCCTATTGAAAAAAGTGTTTAACTGATACAATCTTCTGAAGTTGCTGAAGGGTCAGGATCCAGTTTTAGGTTCTATAAAATTCTTGCATCCCTCACTGTCAGGAACCTTGTCATTTCTGTCTGATCCTACTTTTATTGGGGCCAAAGAATGACTGAAGAAGGACTAGGAAAAATGACTGATATCGTGGCTACTACTAAGAAATATCTCCTAAGAATTCCCAACCTTTCCCATCAGCCACATTTAGACCTAATTCTCTAGGGATCAATGTATCTGAACCTAAATCGGCATACATAATCAGTGGACTATTTATGTTGATACTGCCCTAGAAGATCTAGGGTATGTGTTTTATACACTTAGTAAACATTTATTTAACACGTCTTAGCTGCCAGACACTTTGTGGTGCATTGGAGGTAGAGACGAACAACCACACAGCCCCATCCTTGAAAAGCTCACAGCGACAAAATAGGATGTTACAACCTAAACAGAGGCACTTACACGGTACCACATCCGGCCCTCTTAACACATCACTGAGTGGGCATATTGCCTTCCGTGCTACCACTGAGTCAATTAGGAAAACCAAGTTCCCACGCATAGCTCTTGATGGAATGCTGTCCATGACCATTTTCAAGTTTGGTCCCCCCGGGGTCTGAAAGATGGCATTTTGCTGTCATCACACACTGTCCTCAACAGTTCCTCCATATTCTCCAGAGGCAGCCCTTGCCCAGAGAGCACCCCCTCGGGGTTCACCCAGCACAGACGTTTGAAGGGGAAAACAAGGTGATAATTGGGTGAAGGTGTCGGGGGTTACTTTGCTAGGAGGAGGGGGTATGCTTGCTTCCATGTGAACCAGCAAATATAAAGAAAATACAAATCGGATCCCATTCTCTTTCTCAGCTGACTGTGAGGTCTGAAGGAGGCCAGAAGCTCTTGTGCCCGGGACCATGAGCCTCAAGGGCACTTACATTCCCCGTGGACTACACGAACACAAGGCACCAAACATAGATATTAAGTTCCCCATCGGTCTGCCTTTTGTAGAAATCTCCAGGACCTGGATTTTCTATCCCTGTGTCCTAACATAGTAGCATTTCTGCCTTCCCTGGCAAACATGCCCTGCATCTCTTCAGTGTCCAGTCATCAAGCCGTTAGGGATGCCCTGACCTGCTGGCTGCCCCAGCTCCACTGTCTCCTTGGCGAGGGGTTGATTCCAGAGCCTGACTGCTGGAGACGAATCTCACCTTCTCCACTTAGTAGCTATGGGATCCACGTTCCTCTTACTCCCTGCATCTCCGTTCTTGCATCTATAAATGGGGAGTTACCACCTTTCCTCCCAGAGTTACCATCACGGGCTTCTCAGTTGCCAGCTTGGATCACGGACCCCTCTTAGCTGACCTCCTACTGCACCGGAGCACCATCCAGACTCACGGTTGAGGCACCACAAGCAGAACCGCCACGCAGTTAAGGCTCATTCTGTGAGGAGGCATCGAACTGTATACCTACCGTTTGCGTCTTTTTTCTGTGCGTAGGTCATACTTTTTAATACAATATTTACTTTAAAACTCGGCATTCACGTTAAATCCACCTAGCTCTTCAGGGTCTATTTTTCTCACGCTGCTCTCTTTTTCGCTCTTTCTCTCTAATTCAAAAGGATCATACGTACATACATACATAGTAATTCTTAGAAAAATAATACAGAACAGAACAGCAAAAGAATAAAAATGTTAAGCTATCCATTTCCATTCCCAGCACCCGAGAACAGCCGCTGCTGCTATTTTTGAAGGTGTGTTCTCATTAAAAAAAGAAAACAAAAATCATGTTACTACTGTTTTGCAACCTTTTTAATGGCATCTACCTGTACATTCTGGGATGTTACTTTAAAGGCAGTTCTATTTACTTAGTGGCTGTAACAACTGTGTAACCAGTTGCCACCGCTGGCCATGCAGATGGCTCCAGTGTTAGCCGTGTTGCTACGAACAGCTCTGCGTCCGAATCACCGCACCCCGAGCTTGCCTTCAGGTCGCTCTTCAGTTATCCGCACCCCCTTCCAACCCAGCCTGGGTTTCTTGGTCTGTGAAGGAATTCAGAATTGCTTTATGCTACACCGCATCTTCTGGACTCTCCTTCTGAAAGAGTTACGTTGCGCTGAAACAAATACCGGGCTTGATGCAGACGTTTGCAGAGGGAACGAGGCACTTGGAGTTCCCTCCATGTGCTGCAGGGATGGGGGCCTCACACTCTGTTCCAGCGCACGGTGGTGTCTGCTTCCCGAGCGTTATTTGCAGTTTCTGCGGTGCTAATGACGACAAATTGCTAATGGCTGTGAAAAGCTAATTGTTGTGCAGCGTGTTTCATCTCTCCCCAAATTGCCAGGAGAGCTCGCAGTCATGGTTAAACAGAGATCTCATTAGCGTCTCTGACAGTCCTCCAGGGGAATCCTCCCCGCAGCCTGGCCAACAACCCAGCCTCCTCCACACCCCCAGAGCAAGAGGCTTGGTGCCCGGCCAGCAGAGGAAACAGGGGGGCAAGCATTTCGGAAGCACTTCCCTGGAGAAAACAAAGGAGGCGGGATGGTGTGTGTTGTGCTTAATTGGAGAACAGAAGAAAAGCAAAGGACGAAATCTTTGTAGGCAAGTCTCCCAAAGGAATAACAATGTGTTTGGTGGAGTGTGCCCAGCACCGCCCGAGTGCCTCATGGTCTTGCTGTTTTAATCATCCGCAGTTTTCAGAAGAGTACGCTGAGGCTCAGACAATCCCCCCCAAATCTTTTAGCAACTTGTAGATCTGGGACATGACTCTCCACCTCTGTACTTTAGAGTCTAGGTTCTTAATCAGTATAGAACAGGAGTTCCTAAAAACCTGTGGGCCAGCTGCATCAGGGCATGCTGGAGGGAGGGGAGAGAATTTGAACACGAAATTTAATTCATCATATTTCATGATTATCTCCTGAAAGATGGGCTAGTAAAGAAATAAACCAAGAAGAATCTGACACTGGGTGACAAATGTTTCTTCCTATAAGCTGAGGTGCTGTGTTCCCTCCTCTCCTTCCCCTGAAGTCCTGAATTCTGGTCTATCTGTTTAAAAATTCTATTCTGTTGATTACTTATCATTTCCCTGCTCTTGGACTTCAGTTTGACAATGTATCTAATAAGGCCATGTTAGGCACAGGAATGCTTGTTTGAATGTAACGTGCTGCATGTTTACAAACTCTTATCTTTCTTCTCTTAGGGACTCATTAGCAATAATAGCTGGGCATCTGAGTTTCAGTTCTGCCCCCCCCACACACACCCATTTAAAAAAAAATTGTTTCCTTTAACATCCATCTTCCTCTTCCTAGGCACTATAGAAATTTGATACTTTGTGCTGGTCATGTCAGATGCAAAATTGTGCTTTCCATTCTGTACAAAATTTCAAAACGAAATGAGACCAACAGCAAAAGAAAACAATAGAGAAGCTATACTTGAAACTGCCACAAGGACTCATCAAATTCATCCTACACTCTGAGCAAACAGAGAGAAGAGGCCCATCGGTCTGTCAACACGGGACCCAGGGCAGCAATGCTGAAAAGCAAAACACCGCCATTTACGCTTAGGGGACAAGCTGCCTGGGCAACGGAGACGCAAGAGATGAAGGACTGGCCTCACCTGCCTCCTTCTGTCCCTTTTCCTGCCTCATTAGCTTAACAGATACAGCAGTTGCCTTTGTTGCCTTGACTATTAACAGAGCAAAAACCTGGCATTGAAGTTAATGATAAACTCTCACCCATTCAGTTCAATCAAGAGATCTGGTGTGAGCCAAAAAATCAACAACAGAGGAGTCCACGTCTTTCCCAACACCTCGGGAAGTGACACCTGCTGACCGCAGCTGACCAACTGTCCCTGACACGATGCAGCTGGCCAACTATCCCTGACATAATCATTCCAAGTAGATGACTTCGTGTAGGAAAATAACTCGATGCAAACGCTGTGATCTGCAAGTTAAGAGCGAAAGTAAAGGAGAAGGCTCTTGAAGTGATGGAAAAGTGGTCTCTGAAGGGAGCCAGTCCTCTCTGATGGGATCAGGTCTCAGAGGTGCGGGATGGGTTATTTCAGCTCCGCTCCAGCACAGAATAGCCCCTGTCCTTCTACTTTGTCATCATGGGCTGGAAGAAAATGAGGACAGCCTACTTCCAGTACTGCCGAGCTGACAACTGCCACCAGCTGTCACCCCCAGTAGAAAGGACAGGGGTGTCATGTGATAAACCCCTCCCTTGCCTGCATCTGGGAAATGGAGGCCACCTTCCATGCGATGAGCTGCTGCCAGCCT
Organism: Molossus molossus; assembly: GCF_014108415.1. NCBI lineage: Eukaryota > Metazoa > Chordata > Mammalia > Chiroptera > Molossidae > Molossus > Molossus molossus. The sequence continues at coordinate 54,537,165 of NW_023425349.1, read as the reverse complement.
AGGGGCAACTGGGCAAACGACTTCAGTCCGCTGGATCCATCGTCGTGGCTTCTTTGTTGCTGGAGTTTGAAACAAGGCCAAACACGTTGGAGATTCCCGGAAGAACATCCCCTCCCACTGTGTAAATGAGAACCATTCAGCAGGGAATTAAGAGCAATAGCCTCCCCGAAATCAGCCCTCCTGAACTTCTTTTCTTGATGCAAGTGGCTACTCACCATCATTCGCCAAAGCCAGAAGCTCGGCAAACATCTCGAACACCTCCTTCCCTTCCCCACAGCTATCCCCTTCCCAGGCCAGCAGTCCGACCTCCTGGATGTCCCTTGCCCTTGCTCTCCTCCGAGCTCACATGCCTGCCCTGCTTTGGGACGCCATCTTTTCTTGCTTGAATTACTCCTGACAACGGCTACCCAAAGGTCTCCCTAGACCCCAGGCTTGTCACCTGCTATGCCACAGCACAATTTTTAAAAAAATCCAAACCAGATGTCATTTCACTGGTAAAAATATTTGGCAATTCTCTAATGCTTCAAGAAAAAAAAAAGTGCAAACTCTTCAGCTTAGCATAAGCAAAATGTAAAGAGCAGAATTTTCACCCATCTTGTTTCAGCAGGGCATAGAAGCCCCGAGCCCCAGGGAAGCTCTGGCACTACCCTGTTGTGGAGGGAGGAGAACAAGGAAGGCCTACTTAGGTGCTAGCTGATTTCTTACACATTAAGAATTGGGTTCTACGGAGCCAAAGCCAGGGTGAGAAGTTTCTGTTCCAGTAGGTTTGCCAAACAAAATATAGGATGACCAGATAAATTTGAATTTCAAAACAACGATGAATAATTTTCTTAGCTTAATTATATTCTAGATAATATTTGTTTATCTAAAGTTCAAATTTAACTGGGCAGCCTGCATTTTCATTTGCTGAGTCTGGCGGCCCTGTGCCCCAGCACTGGGTATGGGGTGCAGACGAGAGTGAGGGCAGCCCGCAAGACAGTCAGGAGAGAAATCTAAGGCCCTACAGGAGGAAATGGACTGTCACTTAAATACAGCTGATGAAACATAAAGGACTGTCTAACTCTATCCAGGGAAATCTCCAAAAGAAGAATAAGAGAAAAAAGAAGGCCCATAAGTTATGAAGGAAATGGGAATAGGACATGATAGTAAATGATAATACTTCAAAAATTTTGGGAGATACAGAGTAATAGGTAAGTAGCAACTCACAGCAAAATGGAGAACGCTTGTAAAGGCAGAAACTGAGCTGCAAAAATCTGAAGAGACTCAGGCATTAGAGGCACGGGCTCCTCTGAAGACACTGGGGTAAGCACTCAGGTACCTTCTCTGTGCCAAACTCAGAGGAGCGGAGAGATTTCCTGGAGACGATGAACCGGGGGGGCTCAGAATTACGCACGGCAGGCACAGGAAAGAAGGGAATACCTTGCTGAAATAAGAACGATGAACTGAAAGTCTACATCGGAAATGGGGAGCTCCCCATTCCCTTCCTTCTCCTGCTGGGCTTTCACATGGCTTAAGGGAAATTACCCATTGATATTTGCAAACAATTCACCAGGAAAATTACTGGATCCCTAACAGATCACCTTATAAAGCTACCCACCCATCAACCAGTCCTGTCCATGCACACAGATCGCCTAGGGACACTCAGCTTCCTAGGGACACAGTCTTAGCCATGAACAGACAGCCAGGGATGGCTGATATTTAAGGAAAAACCTCTTAAAGTGGGAGAGAGATTAGAAAACAAATAGAAAAAATAAATAAAAGATACTTGAAAAAAAAGTCTGCAATAAGATTTCAAGAAAATTATTTACAACTATTATTCTCAGAGGAATAAGAGGACAGTTTGCATCAATGAAACAATAGGATGCTATTAAAAATATCCAAGCCCAGCCCGTGTGGCTCAGTGGTTGAGCATTGACTCATACACCAAGAGGTCGCCAGTTTGATTCTGATCAGGGCACGTGCCCAGGTTGTGGGCCTGATCCCCAGTGGGGGGCATGCAGGAGGCAGCCAATTGATATCCTCTCTCATCAGTGTTTCTCTCTCTCTGTCCCTCTCTCTTCCTCTCTCTCTAAACTCAATAAAGAAAAAATGTTTTAAAACATTCAAAACAAGAAATAATATAAAATCAAAATATAATAGAAAGAAAATTTAGTAAAATAATTAGAATACACGGTTAAAGAAACCTCTGAAAGGAGGAAAACGATCGAAGAGATGGATAATGGGAGAGAAGACATAAGATTAGGGAAGTGGCTCCGAAGGTCAGACATCTTCCCAACAGAAATTCCAGAAAGAACAGGGAGAAACTAGAGAGACTGAAGTTTTTAAAGAAATAAAACAAGAACATGAATCTCCATTTCTAAAGGGCCCGTTAAGTGCTTTAAAAGTTAAACTTTTTCATTTAATTTAGTTAAAGTCAACTAATAACAATAACAAAATACATCAAGGTACATTTCTATTGATACCAGTAAACAGAGAGGATCCTAAAAACTTCCAGGGCCAATAGGGGAGGAAAAAACCACACAAGAAAATATCCACAATCAGAAATGGCATCTAACTCCAGCCTCACTAAAAGCTAGAAATAATTCGTCCAGTTTTCAGAGGGAACATTACTTCCAGCCAAGGTCTCTTATCTCCAGCCAAAGTATCAATCAAATCATCTGTGAGGGTGGACCAAAGACCTGTTCACATGTCCAAGGTCACAATGGAGTCAGATCAGGAATGCACAGAGAGGCTGTCCTGGGCCAAAGCAGGACAAACTAAAACCAGCAGCTGGTGTTCAGGCCCCTGAAACCCTGCCTAAACATTGTGGGGGTGTGGCTGCACTGGGCTGCCTGGGGCTCTATGGCTACTCTTTCGCTCACACAGCTTCTTGTCCCCAGAAGTCCCCACCCAACCACAGCATTCCCTGATGAACACCTGAAGAGCCCCAGCATCCCCTGCCTCATGAACTTGAGCATTACCCTACGACAGAACTGTCCACCCTCCATGCCCCACCCCCACAGGTATCAAACTCAGAGCACTTGATGCCTCTTAACCCTCTACAGGCTGGCCTTCCTATTTAGAGTGTCAGTTCTTGGGTTCCTTCATTTTCGTTTCCAGGCACTAAGTAGTGTTTCGTAGTAAACACTCATGTCCTTGGTCGATGAGTAAATGTCATTGCCCAATTAGTAGCTACAGGAAGGGCAGGCTCCCCATATTGAGCCTGATGCAAAGGAAAAATACAATTTCATCCCAAAGGAACAAAATGCCTACATTTTGCATTCACTCATTCAACGAGTATTTATTGAGTAGAGTCCTACACTTTCCTGCAGTCTATATGAAACATGAAATAATAAATCCTGTCATTGAATGCCTTTCATTATAGTTGAGGAGGGGAAAAAGTATAGTTATTAAATAAAAAATAGAGTTAAATGACAATATAAGAGACATCACAATGTCAGATAAAATCAAGTATCGAAGTAGAACTCCAAACAATGAGTCCAGAATGGGGAGACCACTGTGGGCTGAAATCATCAGAGAAGACGTCAGAGGAGGTACGGCTTACGTTGATCTGTGACAGAGAGGATTCAGAGTCGTAGAAAGGTGTGGGCATTCCAGCTGGGGAGCGAACTGGACAAAGAACGATGCAAATGAGATGGAGCAGAGAGAGAGTCAAGCATGAATGGGTGGTGAGATCGCACTAGTGGAGACACGCTGTTATAGACTGAATGCACGTGTGTCCTCAGGGTTTGTATGTTGAGACCGTAATGCCCAAAGGGATGGTATTAGGAGGTGGGGCCTTTGGGAGGTGATTAGGTCATGAGAGCAGAACTCTCATGAATAGACTAGTGAACTTTTGAAAGAGACCACAGGGATCCCCTTTGCCCCTGCTGCCATGTGAAGACACAGGGAAAAGACAGCAGTCTACCAACCAAGAAGGCCCTGCCAAACACCAGATTTGCTGCTACCAGGGTCGTGGACTTTCCAGGCTCCCAAACTATGAGAAATAAATGTCTGTCATTTATAAGCTATCCGTCTATGGTTGTAGCAGCCCAATCTGACAAACGCACACACATGGGACACCAGAATGCCATGCCAAGAAGCCTGGGTTTTATCACAGGGAGCCATTTGTGAAGCCTTCCCCACAGTCCAATTCCTCTGTAATTACAAGCACACAGAATTAGCAGCTTCCTCTCCTGTATTCCCATGACCTCCGATACACATTTTGAACAGCATACGTATCACAATAAATGATGACCTGTTTGTGTAGCTGCCTTCCCCACTGGCCTGGGAGAGCTGCGCGCTGAGGCTGTTGTGTTGATCATTAGTTCTGCACTGCTTAGCACAGTGCCAGCAGCTTAGTGGAGGCCCACGGTACGCTTGCTGAAGGAACGGGGCTGAGCGGGCTCAGTGTGGGGACAGAGGCATGACACTCTTCCTGCTCCATCTCCTTCTGCTGCCCCTCCATGTCCATGGGCCTCCTCCCTGCAACCCAATGCTATGAAAAACCTAGCCCTGGGGAGAAACGCAGATTTTCAATGCTTGTAACCCCCTCAACATGTCAGCCCAGAATTAGAACCCAAAGTAACCTCATGCATCTCTGTGCCCCACGCTGTCTTTCACCGACAGCGTTACTTCTGACTCTGAGAACGACCGTCCGTCCTGCCTCAGTGAGATCAGCTCCTCAAATCCTGCAAAACAACTTCCAGGAAGGCAAATGTGCATCCTTCCCAGAAGAGAGGGCGCTCCCCTTTACACAAATCCACATGCCTTCTCAACACCCCGGGCTTCAGCCTTAACGCCTGGTTTGGAGACTTCTGCTGTTAATTGAACGTGTCAATTCCCTATCCCTTGCCAAGGCCGTCTCGCCTCAGGACCCCAGCATCTGCCTTACATTTCCAAAGCGGTTGGCTCTGCTCTGCTGGAAGCGCTCTGCCCACTTCTGGGAAATGACAGGAGCCACAGACAATGCACGCTGTGCGGGAGGGCGGGCCAGAGCTCTCGGCATCTCTAATTTCTGTGATTACCACTTGGGGGATATGACGGACATCGAGTTTCATTCCTAAAAGCTGCACCACAAAAGTCGTTTTTAAATCCCTTCACAATGACTACGTTACCTTGTTTTCCCTCAAGTAATAAACACACAGTTTCTAGCAGCTCGTTTTGTGAGTTCCACCCAGAAATGGCACCACAGCCGAATGTAATTACAACGGAGAAACTGCTCGCACCTCAGAATCACTCTGTGCCTTCCCCTCACGCAACAGCTGCTGGACCACTTCATTTGTTTTCTTTTATCTCATGTTCAAGCTGGGAAAGATTACACCTTGTAAATGTAATCTTTTTCTAAATAAGTACTTCTCTGGGTTCATTCTTTCAATAATTTTCCAAGCAGTTGCTTTTGAGCAAAAAAAAAAAAATTTTTTTTTTCTTAGAAAGACGACAGAAAATAAGATGTGGTTTTGCCCTCGAGCAGCCCGTGAGGGGAGCCAGACAAATGGAGTCAGAACCTCGTGTGCCGAGTCTGCTGCAGACGTGCTCCGTGTGCTGGGGAGACACAGCTGCCAGACAAGCTCCATCTGGGATGTCAGACAAGCCTGTCCAGAAAAAGTATCATTTAATCTGGGTCTTGGGTGGAGGTTGTTGGGAAGGAATTCACTTTCTGGGCCAGGCAAATAGTTCCTATACTTATACAAAGGCGTCAAAGACCTCGCTTGGGGTGTATCTGATGTTTAGTGATCATCGGCTAATGGAAAAATGATGCTACCCTTTGAAATGCTTAATTGGAGACTGAAATGTCTTTCCCTTGGCTCTTGGGTCCCTCAGTCCCCTGGGTCCTCTCAGAACAAAGGGTGTAGTGCCTTGATGGTATGTTGTGAATTCTTACTCCCAAGTGTTGCTATTTGTAATGTGTTCAAATGGTTTGGCCAAGCAAATATCAGTCTGTGCTGATTGTCCTGGTATAATTGGTAACGGTGCCCTCTTTCATGCTCAAGTGTGTCTAAGTTTGAACAATAAACAATATGACTACTTTGCCTATTGGAGAAAAATAATCTATAAAATATTCATCTGACCAAGAAAATAAGACTTTCTCTTGGTAGATCCAATCATCTGACTTCATGGAACAAGAATGACTTCATAGCCTCTGAAAATAAAAAACTTTTTCTTTCTTTTTTTTTTTTTTCTTTTTTTGTAGATAGGTAACTTGGAAAAATGGGATAGGCTGAAGGAAAGCCAAAATCTTACCCAAGCATACAACTTTGCGGTCTAAGACGTTTCTGTCCCAATTCTTTTGAGCTAAAAAAAAAAAACCCAAAACCAAACAAATAATCTTTGCCTCTTCTACCTTGCACCATTTCTCACAGGCCAAGAGATTATCTAGTGTTTATAGACAATGCACAGCAGGTTACCCACTTGGGGGAAACATGTTCTGTATTTCTCTTCCCAATCAGTTTTGTACCAAACAAAATTATTTCTATTTGTGACGAAGTCAAATATAATTCTCACCCTCTCCCACTGGAAGGATGGATGAAATATATTGAAGATTAAAGACCAAAACTCAGAGAAAATCAGTCCTTACCTTTGCAGTCACCACAGGGACCAGAGAGATGCGATTCTAAAATTTGGCTCCACGGTTCATAGACACTTACTGTGCCAGGGTTTGTGATAAGATATGGGATATACACTGAAAAATAAGCTGCTCCACTTATTCTTAAATCAACCAGGAAAGGCGAAGTTTTGCTGCCCTAAAACTCATACAACAAAGGTTTATTTCTTACTCAGACCCCATGTACATTATGTCAGAAACTCTACTTGGCACACTGCTCGTTCTGGGACCCCCAGGCTAAAAGCAACGTTATCTGGAATCCTATCCATTTGTATGGGACTGGAAAAAAAGAATGTGGTGAAGCTCACGTTAGCTCTTAAAAACTTTCATCAGGAAAAAAAAAAACACACAAAAAAAACAAAAAAAAACTTTCATCAGGAAGTGATATCATCTACTCGCATTTCATTGGTCAAAGAAAGTCATATTGCTGCATCTAAATTTAAGAGGGAGGAGAACGACAATCTCACCATATGCTTCAAAGAAGATGGAGATGAAATAATTGTGACCAGAATTAATGACTATGCTAGCCAACATAGAGATTACTTTTTGGAAAGGAAGCTAGACAAAAAAACTCAGTCACACTGTCATAAGTTCACTAAGAGGCTTGTATAAAAATCTGCTTGAGCCTTGGCTGAGTGGGTCAGTGGTTGGAGCATCTTCCTGTACACAAAAAGGTTGTGAGTTTGATTCCCAGTCAGGACATACCTAGGTTTGAGGTTTGATCCTCGAGGTGATGTGAGAAACAACTGATTGATGTTTCTTTCTCACATCGATATTTCTCTCTGTCTGTCTCTTTCTCCCTTCCTCTCTCTCTAGAGACCAGCACTTTATAATTATGCAGTCATAAAATTCTCTCTGGTGGAAACTCTTATGATAAAATTATCTGGTATTTAAGAAATCAGTAGAAATAAGGACTTTATTATGAATATACGTGCATCAGATTCAATATGATCATTGAAGATAATAAAACTTTAAGTGTGTAAGGAACATCAGACATCGTTTGGGCCCCTCTGGCATGGGACTTGCACTCCTACCATGATTGTGAACAAAATGTGTATTTCTTCATCTCCCTGCCTGATATTAATATGGGTGAATGCAAGATAAAAAATAATTTTAATAAATGTGGCCAAGTTTAACCAAAAGAAGCAGAAATTTTTTAGATTCCAACAATACAGTATATCACCAGAATGATGAGTACAGAAGCTAATGCTGGGACAGTCCAAGGTGACATCAAATTAAAATATGTATCTTATTTAAAGAGATAGAGTTTTAATAGACATGCAAAGATAGGAAACGTGGTCTAGGGGCCAAATAGAGTACAAAGCTGTCACTAAAACTGCACAAAGCAAAGATCCCAAATGGTATGTCCTTCACCGAGAGAAGATTAGAAAAGTTCTATATTCTGTCCTAGAAAAGTGGTAGGGAATCTACTCTTCCTTTGACCCCGGGGTCAGGCAGCAAGTTTTCTGTTAAACGTGAAAAACCCAAACTTGCATTATACACAGAGATGAAAACTTTAGATCGCCCATGTGGTATTGAAATCCTACACAAACAAATCAATGTGTAAATTGGCCCTGGCATAAGAAGGCTCAGCATGGGGCCCTAGATGAAGAACATTTCATTTGGAAGAAGATATTTTTAACTTAGTGCATATTGATTTTCTAAGAGAAAGAAATATTATCAAAGAGAATCATGGACATTTTAGAATTGTAAAGTAGACAAGCAATCCTTTATAAAAATTAAATTAAAAACTAAATGGACAAATTGAAAAGAAAGATGATGGTAGATTAAAATTCAAAAAGTGCAAATGGACAAAATACTCCACTTATAAAAGACTATTATCATTTTAGATCTTTACAAGTCTCTAATTATCTGCTGAACATTAAACATGCAGACACAGGGAATTTGCAAATAAAAGAAAATAAAAATATATACATGCAAACACCTAATGAAAAAAAATTTAATGTAGCATTATTACTTTCAGACAACATACATGCTAAAGCAAGAAATATTATTGAGAAATAGGGACATTTTATAATTACAGAGCAAATATGTAACAGAATTCACCTCCCACCCATTGGGGCTGCTATTATCAAAGAGAAAACAAAGCAAAGGAGAAGTATTGCCCAGGGTATGGAGAAACTGGAACCCTTGTGCACTGTTGGTGACACTTCTTCAAAAACATTAAAAATAAAATTACTATATAATTTAGCAATTCTACTTTGGGCATATAATCAAAAAGACTGAAAGTAGTCTCTCAAGGAGATATTTGTTCACACATGTTTCTTGCATCGTTATTCATGATAGCCAAAAAGTGAGAGCAACTCAAATGTCCATCAACAGATGGATGGATTAGCAAAATGTGGTCTGGACTTGCAATGGAAAAAGAAAATTCTAACACATGCTACGACACATCTGAACCTTGAAGACATCACACTAAGTGAAATACATCATTCACAAGAGGACAGATATTGCATGATTCCACTTCTATATGTACTCAAAATAGTCAAATCCAGAGAGCTAGAAAGTGAAATGGTGGTAGCCAGGGGCTGGCGGCAGGGGGATATACCGAGCTATTTAATGGGATTAAGAATTTCGGTTGTGCAAGAGGAAAAATGTTCTAGAATTGGTTGCGCAACAATGTAAATGTACTTTACACAATTGAACTGTACATTTAAAAGTGGTTAAGAAGGGAAATTTATAGCATGTGTATTTTATTACAATAAAAATAAATTTTTAAAACAAATAACAGAATAAAAAAAAAAATAGACGACTCTTCAGTGAGATGTCTCTTGTCAATAAGGGCAATCTTATCTGAAGGTTCTGCTAGGGGAAGATCTACTTACAACCCGGTCACTGGCAGGATCCGGTTCCTCACAGACTATCGGACTTAGGGTCTCCGTTCCTCTGTGGTCATAGCCCAGAAGCCTTTTTCAGTTCCCTGCCACGAGGAACCCTCCAAAGGGCAGCTCGCCGCAGAGCAGCTGAGTTCCATCAGAGTGAACAAGCCAGAGCGCACATGAGGGCAATAGTCTTTTGTAACCTAACCTTGGAAATGACATCCTACCATGTTTGCCATATTCATTACAAGCAAGTTACTAGGTCCAGTGCACAGCTGAGGAGAGAGGATTACGGAAGGGCATAAAAACTAGGAGACAGGGATCATTGCGAACATCTTAGAAACTGTCTACGACACTACTCAAGAAGTGATAGAAGAAAGAGACAAAAGTGAGTTAAGAAAAGAGAAGACACGAACAGCAAGGCTAGTGCACGTGAGCATCTATAAAGTACTGTGGCCAACAATGCACAATATATTCTTTTCAAATGCACGTGTACTATGTACCAAATTTAATCGTATGCTCAGCTATAAAGCAAGTGTTGACCTATTTTAAAAATTGAAAAACAGAGTGTATTTCCTCACCACAGTGGAAGTGGATCACTTTGAATATCACCAAATGTTTTGGAATTAAGTAATATACTTCTAAATATTGCATTGATTTAAAAAATGTGAACAACTTTTAGAAAATATGTTAACTGGATTATGATGAAAATAGGATACAACAAACTTGTGGTGTGTATACCTGTGATATGATTTCATAGAGAAGATAAGAATATTAAAAGCAACCAGGTATAGAATGTAGTAAAGAACCTTAAAACATTTGTATACTAAACATTGGCAAATAAATAGTAAATGATATCTGAAAATTTTAGAGGAAACTGTCACTCTAGACTGCTGAAGAAAATTACCTTCAACTTAAATGTGACTCATGAATCCATAAAAATCCTAGAAGAAAATGTAGGCAACAAAATTTCAGGCATCATTCGCAGCAGAATTTTCACTGATACATCACCTAAGGCAACAGAACACATGGGACTATATCAAACTCAAAAGCTTCTGCACAGCAAAAGATACAATCATCAAAATGGAAAGGCAACCCACTGTATGGGAGAGCATAATTGCCAATGATATATCAGATAAGGGGTTAATTTTCAATATATATAGAGTACTTACACAACTTAACAAAAAGAAGACAAAGAACCCAATTAAAAAATAGGCAAAGGAACTAAATAGACAGTTCTCCAAAGGACATACAAATGGCTAAGAGACATATGAAGAAATGCTCAACATCAAATTAAACAACAATGAGGTATCACCTCACACCTGGCAGAATGGCCGCCATCAACAAATCATTAAACAACAAGTGTTGGTGAGGGTATGGAGAAAAGGGGATTCTAGTACACTGCTGGTGGGAATGCAAACTGGTGCAACCACTATGGAAAACAATATGATGTTACCTCAAAAAATTAAAAATTGAACTTCCATTTGACCCAGTGATCAAATGTGTTGCCACTTCTAGGAATATATCCTAAGAAGCCTGAAACACCAATCAGTAAGAATATATGCACCCCCATGTTTGTAGCAGCACTATTTACAATAGCTAAGATCTGGAAACAGCCTAAGTGTCCATCAGTAGACAAATGGATAAAAAAGCAGTGGTACATATATACAATGGAGTACTATGCAGCTTTAAGAAAGAAAGATCTCTTATCCTTTGAGACGACATGGAGGGACCTAGAAAGTATTATCCTAACTGAAACAAGCCAAACAGAGAAAGACAAGTATCACATGATCTCACTTCTTTGTGGAATATAATGAACATAACAGTCTGAGGAATGGGGTAGTCCCAGAGATGTGGAAGTGGGGTACAGACTGACAATCCCCAGAAGAGAGGGTGGTGGGGGAGAGATAAACCATAAAACTTATATGCATGTATGCATAAACAACGGACATGGACAACAAAGCTGGGGAGAGTGTGGGAAGGGTGTGGGAGGGGGGAATCAGTGGGGGGAAAAGGAGAAACATCTGTAACAAAAATAAATTAATTAATTAAAAAAAAAAAGAAAGAAAATTACCTTCGAGAAATAACAGCTAAATTACTATTCAGAGGTAAAAGTATGGCTTCTCTTTCCAATAATACATTTACATTTGGACTGGTATCTGGACTAACGCTTCTAATATCGAGAACTAGAATGAATGACAAAATATAGAAAACACCTTTTGAAAATATCTAAGAGGCAAAAAGAGAGGAAAAAAAGAGATTTTATCAGAACTAAATCTAAGTGAAGGTGGGAACCCTTCCCGTGGAAGTTGCTTCTGCCTTGAGGTCATTTATTAAATCTGGTCAACTGAAGTCTAAGATTCGTGGGATTATATGCATATAACATATGCATTGAAGAGATGAATGGAAGATAAAGCCCAGACCTTCCCAACGGGAAGCCTAGTAGGTAATGTCTCATAAGGCTGAAACAGCCCGCACAGCCATACTGTCCCTGTAAGAGCAGGCAAGTCTACTGCCTCCGTGGAGTTGCAGCCCAAATCACTCAGGTATTCTAAAATGATCAGACACCATTAGCATTTTTTTTAAACTAAAGGATCCCAAACTGCTAGTGCTCAAATTCTGTCCAGAGGATGCACCTTTATCACAATCCTCAAAGAATTCCCAGAAATATCTTTTCCAGAGAAAATATGCAACAAGCACAAAACATTTTTAAGCACACAAGGAAATAATGCTCTGCAAACACAAAGAACAGCAAAAACCGTAGCAAAAGATCCTCAAAAACTTCAGACATTGGCATACAAGACACAATTTAAATGACTATGCCTACTAGGTTTCCATTAAATTAAAGATATATATAGGGAACACATAACTATAAAGACTATAACCAAGCAGAGATATAGTTTTTAACCCACATTCTAGAAATTAAAAGTGTATTTGAAATTTAAAAACTCAGCATATTTAACAAATTATTTAGCTGAAGAATTAAAGAGTAAGCTAGAAGATAAGTCTCAAAAATGATCCACAATGTGACATAAAATGAATATAAAATGTAAGAGCACTTAAAAGACTTAAAGAAAAAGTAAGAAGTTTTAACATATATATTTCTAATTAGATTTCATAGAGAGAAGGGAAAAGAGAATCTGGTAGTGACAATATTTAAAGGTCTAACAATAGGTTATTCTACAATTCATTCAGTGCCTAATCCACAGATTTTTTTTCAAGAGATCGAATGAACCCACACAGGATAAACAAAAATAAATCTACACAACGACAGAGCATAAAAAACAAACAAAACAGGGGGGAGGGGGACCTGTAAGATACTAAAGACAAAGAGGAAAATCTGAAAACAGCCCTATAAAAATTATATATTACCCTCTAGGATTACAGACTGAGAGCTGACATCTCAACAATGAAAATGAAAGTGAGAATCTACTGAAGTGATGTCTTCAAGGTATTGAGAAATAATAATGTCTAACCAAAATTCTATACCCAGCCAAAATATTTTTCAATAGTGAGGTTGAAGTTGAAGAAAACAAGAAATTGAAAGAAAAAAGAACTGAAAAGGTGTGCCATTACCAGATTTTCATTATAGGACATTTTAAAGGATGTTCATTACATTTTAAAAAATGATCTAAAATGGAAAGTCTGAGGTAGAAGCAGAGAGAAAGAGAAATAAAGTAATAATATGTGGGAAACCTAAGCAAATATTGACTATAAATGACATTCCAGTTGGGCGACGGTGGTAGTTAATAAAGTCTAAGAACTGTATCATAAGAGAGATGGGAAAGGGGTTGCTCAAATACAGATTGGATAACTTAATTAAATGTGTATGTTGTAATCTGTAGGTTAATCATTAAATGGATATAAAAAGAGTAGATAACTTTCAAACAAGTATAGAGACAAAGGAAATAGGAAAAAATTAAAATTGCTTAATGCAAAAGAAAACAGAATTCAGACAAAAAGAAACAACACGAGATACCACAAAATATTATAGTAGATAATAAATCCAAAATATGAATAATCACATTAAACAACACGAGACACCACAAAATATTATAGTAGATAATAAATCCAAAATATGAATAATCACATTAATTATACAAGAACCAAGTGTTTTAGTTAAAAAAAAGATTATCATACTGGATTATTTAAAAATCCAAGTATATATATACATTTTTTTTTTAAACCCTCACCCAAGGATAGTTTTTTCCATTTATCTTCAGATATAGTGGAAGGGATGGAGAGAGAGAGAAACATCCATGTGAGAGAGACACATTGATTGGTTGCCTCCCACCCAATCCAACCCCAACCAGAGCTGGGAACCAAACCACAACTGAGGTACATGACCTTGACCGGATTCAAACCCACGACTCTTTGTCCACAGGCCAACACTCTAACCGCTGAGCCAAACCAGCCAGGCCAAGCAAATATTATTTATAAAGCATACCTAAAATGTAAGGATACAGAAAGGTTAGAATGTTAAAGAACAGAATAATCATATTGGGCCAGCAGGAATCAGAAGAAAAGTGTGTAAGTATATTAGTATCAGACAAAGTAAACTTTAAGGGAAAAAAAAACTAGTTTAGTTAATCATTTTGTAATAATAATTTAATTTACTAAGAATATAAAACATTTTACAATATGTACATAATATATGGCATCAAAATATATAAAGTAAAAAGCAAAAGAATTCCAAGGAGATATAAGCAAATCCACAATCATATTGGGAGAAAACACATCTCTATTAGGAACTAACAGAACATAGAGAACAAAAAAAGAAGCAAAGCTCTAAGTATAGAAAAAGCTTGAACAACATAATTAACAAACTTGGCTTGTTATATACTTACAGAATATTGTGCTCAAGATTTGCAGAATATACATTTATCCCAAGAAAACTTGGAACATTCACAAAATTGGCCATATCCTAGGCAGCTCTCTACAAATTTCAAAGAATTAAAACTGTGTTCTCTGACCACAGTGCAATAAATCTAGAAGTCAATAACAAAAAGATACCTAAAAAGTTTCCTACATGTTTGAAAATTAAGAAATAGCGTTCTCTGTCCTAGCCAGTGTGGCTCAGTTGGTTGGGCATCATCCTGTGCACCAAAAGGTTGATGGTTCTATTCCCGGTCAGGGCACATGCTCGGGTTTTGGTTCTATCCTCGGCAGGGGGCATGCAGGAGGCAGGGGATGGATGTTCTGCTCTCACATCAATGTTTCTCTCTCTCTCCCTCTCGTTTCCTCTCTCTCTAAAAAATCAATAAAAATATTTAAAAGAAAAGAAATACCTTTCTCAACAGCCCAAGAGTCAAAGTAGAGGTCATAATGGAAATTAGAAACATTTTCAGCTTAACGATAACAAAATAGTTTCAAACCGTATGGGATGCAATTCCAACAGCACTTGCACATTTATATCTTTGAATGCCTATATTATAGACAATGATAGGTTAAAAATTGATAAGGAAAGAATCCATCTCAAGATGTTAGAAAAAAGAACCATAAGATAAACATCCAAGAAAAATAGAAAAAAAGAAATAATAAAGAGCAGAATTTAATGACATAGAAACAAGCATGAACTGGAGAGGATTAATAAAGCCAAATACTGGTTTATTGAAAAGTTAATATAATTGACAAACACCTGGCAAGACCAATCTTAAAAAAGAAAGAAAGGAGGCACAAATAACCAATACCAGGAGTAAAAAGGGCTTCCTCAGTAGGGGTGGCAGATATTAAAAAAATAAGTTATTCTGAACAACCTTATGTGAATAATTTAGAAATTTTAATGAAATTCATAGAAATCTACAATTTACCAAAACTGCCTTTGACCTGAGAAACAAGCTCAGACTAAGAGACTATTTCTCAAGGACAAGTCCCTGCAAAGGGAATTTAATTGGACTCTCTTTAGTCCAGTGACCATACCAGATACCATTAATTAAAGCCAGAGTATTGGATTAAATTGCAAACACATCTGCCAGTGGTCATTACTGAGGGCAGAGAGAGAGGGCTGAGTTCTCAGAAAAATAGGGTCATTGTTGGGGGCAGACACACCAAAAGAAACATACAAGTGTATAGCACTTAATATACATAATCAATTTTTACTTATGTATTTGTTTCCCATCACTGTATTTCTCCACAGCAGTCCTTAGCAGCATGTTGGGATATGGTGGTGCTTAGTCCATGCTCATTGAATAAATGTTTAATAAATGAATTTAATTTCATTGAGATTTGAGGTTTTTAACCCTAAAATGGGAATAACAATACTTTATGCCTGAAGGCATGAACTTGGATCCAATAATACTGAGGGTCTTTTTTAGATCTGTGATTACATGTGAGACTTTAAAAGTATATTTTTATATATTTTTAAGAAAAAAAAAAAACGTATTTCATTGAAATTTTAGTTAAAATTTATTTTTTAGTTTATATGTATTTTTTTCTAGCTTCATTGAGGTATACTTGATGAAGATTGTATGTAGTTAGGGTGTACAATATGATTTAATATATGTATACACTGTGAAATGAGCCCTGGCCGGTTTGGCTCAGCAGTTAGAGCATCAACCTGCAGATCAGAGAGTCCTGAGTTCGGTTCCCACTAAGGGCATGTTCCTCAGTTGTAGTTTGTCCCCAGCCCTGGTTGGGGTTGTGTGGGTGGCAACCACTTGAAGTGTCTCTCTCACATCAATGTTTCTCTCTCTCTCTTCCTCCCTTTCTCCCTCCTGCTCTATCTGAAGATAAATGCAAAAATGTCCTCGGGTGAGGATACAAAAAAAATACATTGTGAAATGATTCCCACAGTCATTAATTAACATATCTGTCACTTTACATAGTTATTTTGGGTATGTGTGGTAAGAACACTTAAGATCTCTCATAGCAACTTTCAAGTATACAACACAGTATTGTTAATTATAGTCACCGTCCTGTACATGAGATTCCCAGAATGAACTCATCTATTAACTGAAAGTTTGTGCCCTTTGATTAACATTAAAAACACAGTTTACTGGACACTGGTAGCGTCCAGCTGGAACTGAGCGGGACCGGCACTGCATTCTTTGCCCGAGCTGCTGAGCACGTGCGCCATGCTGGCCTCTATCTCCGATCTCCCGTTCCTTGGACACAGATATAGGATATGCTTCCTCTGTCTGGGAAGGGCTGACCTTTAAGGAAGATAAATGTTCTGTTTCCTTTGTGGACTTTTTCTCTGTTCCTTTGTCCCTTTTTACTAGTTTCTGGAAAAATCTAATTCCCCAATTGCAATAAAAGTCATGGACATCAAGTAAATTCTCTCCAACATTATCCTTCCATAACGCAAGTCTGATCAAGTGATTTTTTTATATATGTATAAAATGCTTTGTAGTACGCACATGAATTTTACTCCGTAGATCCGGGTGTTCAAAAATATCACATTTAAAAAAAAATCCAATTAAATCTAACTCCAAGCCTTATTCTTTCAGCTGACTGGAAGTTCAATCCCAGTACTTAATGGAGTCTTTTCCCTTTTCCTAGACCAGTCCAAGGAACCAGAAAGTTTACACAGTGGCCAGAAACAGGACAGGTGACTTCTAAGATTTATTTGGTCATGGCTGCCACCGACACCCTCCTTTTCCAAACCTACATGGTCCTTGAAGAACAGACATCTCTCCAGCTGTTGTGCCAACTGAGCTGCTGAGGGATTTGCTGAGGAAGGAGTGGCATATGGCCGAAGCACGTCTCCTCCGAGGCACCTCTCTGAGTGCCTGGGTCCAGGTCACCAGGTTTGTGCCTCTGACTCTTTGGTGACCTGCCAATATCTATTTCCTTCCCAGTCAGAGGGCTCTCTCTCTTCCTCTCCCCACCCTCTCTTTCAGGCGCTCTCTTCTCTCCCCTCCCACTCAGGATGCTGAGCATAATCTCCTCCAAGACATGAGTCTTTGAGCAGAATGTTCTTTCTCCAACAGCATCTCTTTCGAGCCCTGCCAACACCCCCAGGGCGAGGCCAGAGAAAAGCCCAGGCCACCTGCTTGAAAGGTTGGGTGGTTAGTTACAAATCGAAAATGAAAATGAAAAATTGTAAAAGTCATCCTCCCACATCCTCAAATACTCTTTTTTCCTCTTTTCTTACAAAATAGATTACAAAATTCTTAGCTGGACCTATAAAGCCTCCATACTCAGGACTCCATGTTTTCAGTCTTTTTCTTTCTCGATATCTCTCAAGCCCTGCAGAACTACTAATAATCCCATCACGCTACTCTGAATCATTTTCCTGTCTAAGTAAGTGTCCCAGCTTCCCTCTCTGGGAAACATCTATTCATTCACCTGTAAGAGTCAACTTGAGGACTGTCCTCTCCGGAGACTTGTCCTGACTTCCCCATATAGGAATGACCACTCTTTTCTATAGACCCCACTGTGCCCTAGAAGGTTTGATTACACTTTTTCATGTGGATGACTGTCTGACTCTACTACCGTATAAATCTCGAAAAGAACAATCATGTCTATCCAGGTCTCCATCCCAATATCTGGCCCATGTTTGGCTTTTGGATGGTGCCCCATAAATAACACAAATAAAGAACCAAGAAAAGAAAAAGAAAAAGAAAAAGAAAAAGAAAAAGAAAAAGAAAAAGAAAAAGAAAAAGAAAAAAAGGTAGAATCAGCATGGTTGGACCTACGAGGTAGTCATAGAGGTAGTGCGTGCGTGTGCGCGCGCGTGTGCGTGTGTGCATGTGTGTGTTGCCGCCGCCTTCAGTGTGGAGTTGTTTTGTAAGTAGGAGGCACATCCTTCCAACATTGTTTATGCCAGGGACTGCCCCCCCCTCTTTTCCCCAGTCCATTCTGCCTTAAAAGACTTCACAGTTGTGATCTGGGTTCCTAGCCATTGATTCCTGGCACTACTACAGGAGACTTCACCGAGTCCCGGCCAGAGGTCCCAAACCTACAGACAGGCAGTGACGATGTGTCAGCCGTGGTTGGTTGATTTATTTTCTTAGTCTGGGTTTGAATGCTCTTCACATAGTCACATCTACCGCTCGGCTCTTAAAGGCACTTAAATCTGTGTTCGCTAACCTGTGCCAGGTCTTCCTACAAGCCAGCCAGCCTCCAGATCCTTCCCACACTCTAGCCGAGGGCTGGTCTGGTGGGCAGCCGCCGGCTTTCTGTGCTGGGTGCCTGGGAGAGCACGTGTGCAGATGGAAAACGGTGCAGAGGGAGAGATGCAGGGGAAGATGTGAGGGGAGGGATCCAGAAGAAACGGAACCTGTCAGCTCTGCCTCCGCCTTGCAGCCCACCTGCTTTCATTCTAGCACAGGTGGGCTTGATGTTGACTTGCTGCCTGTCCAGATGTGAGCTTGCCCAGCACAGGGAGAGACATCTCCGCTACCACTCCACTTGGGTGGCTTTTAGCCACCTACATACAGTAAGTGTTTTAACAAATGCAATTTTGTTTAGTTTAACGAGTAATTATTTTGAGTGTATGCTGTATTTGAGCTACATCCTAGGAATGATATAGACAGTGTCTGTACCCTTGGGGAACACAGTTTCATGGAGAAGACCGGCCTGTGGACAGGGACTATCCGATGGTAGGCTACAACTATGCAGAGGGTAATGTGCAAATTTAACGGACAGGAGCTTAGCCCCATCCAGAGATTCAGGGTAGACTTTCCAGAGGAGGTACCATTTGTGCCAGAAAAGAAAGGCAGCCAGAGCCTATAGGGGGTTGGGGTTGCCTAGGAGAAAAGGCAAAAGATTATAAAGGTATAACATGCCAAGAATTTAAACTTTAATCTAATGTCAACAGGGATCCCTAGAAGCTTGTTTATGTAGGGAAATAAAGTTAATTAATTTAAGAAGAATTTAAGAAGTTATTCTGTTCCTTTAAATAGATACCCTATGTACCCTGTGCTAAGGTACCCTAGTAAATGCAAGAGGGAGAATCTGGGAGCATTTGTCTGTTAGTGCTGTGCAAATGTACCCACATGTGGGCTTTTAGGAAATTCTAGATGTCCTTTTCCTTCCATTATTTTATTCGCTTTTCTTGCTCCAGACACTGAGATAAAGTCACTTGGCCAAAGGATCATAGCTTCCAAAAGGAAAATAAAACCTAAGACCCTGAAGTTTCAAGCTGGCAAGTCAATTAGCCCTATGGAAAGTGACCAGATCCCACCTGAAACGTATTCTAGTTCTTTTTATACATTTGTTCTCATGCCAGTTCAGCTTCACATTTATAAAAAGACGTCAGGCCTGTAATTGTGTGTTTTTGTCACTATAGTAAAAGTACCTTTGTAGAGTTTTTAATGAATGCCAGTTCTTACCAATGGAGTCTGCGTCTCTTTTCCATGAAGGGGTACATGAGTGGTTAACAAACAGGATCTCAACAAGGAGAGATAACTGGGCTTCTTTATAAGAAAGTCACATTTTAGCTTCCATCCAAGCTGTGTCTTCTACATCCATTGCTCATATTTCTAAGTTTGCTGACATTTTGGCTTTCACAAAACTGAGAATTTAAGTAGCTAAAAACTGCTGAAGAGAGACTGTCCCACTCGGTCGCTTTCTGTAAATCTGAGATAGATCAGTGTGAGTATGTGTGTTTGCAGGCCAAGGTCTTTCTCTGCGATGGGATACTAGGGGAGGGGACCTCGTTTGCTTCTCTGTCTCCTACCTCCCAGTGGGCAAGGCATGTGACATCACTTTCATAGTTACTGCCAGAGGCTCTTCACAAACATTTTTAATATTCTCTGGGTTGGGTACCTTTCCCTTTGCAAAAATTTTGAGTAGAATAGAACTGTGCGATTAGCAGAGTTTTCCTCTTAAATTTTCCGACCCTTCCCTTTCGCTCTAAAGGCATCATCTTTTACTCCCCGGTTGCCCTAAACTATTCCCATTCCTGTCCTAAGCAATTTTGATGATCCAAAGCAGGTGTTCCCTCCCAGTTCCAACTGAGGAGTCGGTTGGAAAATGTATTCCCACAATCTATTCGCGGCTAGAGACGTTTTATATTATTCCTTCTAGAGATGCAATTTTACCAGGACTGGATTACCTCCCTTCAGATCAATAATTTGCAGAGGTTGTAGCAAACTGATTTATATTCTGAAGCAATCGATGTTCATTCCTTCATTTGGCAAATGGCTACAGTGTTCAGTTTCAGCTGTGACAACGGCACTGTGCTGAGAGCTGACAGATACACAGAGGGAACAGACCTAGTTCCTGTTTCTAAGCAGCTTATGGTTGAATAAGCAGCACAGCTTTTCAGACTGAAGGTACCAGACCAGCAGGGGTCTTAGTTACTGCTGCAGCCCAGCACCTGGAGCAAAGCCTGGCCATCACAGGGGCTCGGTCAAGTTTGTCGAGGGATTAAATAGGTAACTGAGAGATGAAGAGACCGCTGATTATTGAAGTGAGGCTGCTGATTATTCTGCAACCTTGCAGCGGGGGCAGCGGGAGGGTGGGAAAGAGTCTATTTTAGAACCAGAAGTTTCACAGGACCCCTGTAAAGGCAAGCACACCTTTGATTACCTGGCGCTGCCAAGAAACTGGGGGAAACCATTGGGAGCAAGAGAGAGAGAGAGAAAAAAAATCAAAGCCTGTAGCTGGGAGCTGGAAAACAAAGTCTATTGAGTGAAGTATTTAAAACCCTAGCTGAATGCCTCAGAGTTTGGCTAAGAGCCAAGATGAGGAGCTAAGAACACCCAACTCAAGGTCATCAGGACGGGACAAACTGATGAAAGAAATAGTACAAATCTTTCAAACACAGCTGACTCTATTTCTAGTAAAATATTAACTTTCACAATAGTTACTGTATGAAAAACTACACAGCTGTTGAAATCATGTACACATTATGATTTAAAGTATATATGTG
Organism: Molossus molossus; assembly: GCF_014108415.1. Classification (NCBI taxonomy): domain Eukaryota; kingdom Metazoa; phylum Chordata; class Mammalia; order Chiroptera; family Molossidae; genus Molossus; species Molossus molossus. The sequence goes on along the minus strand of NW_023425349.1, from coordinate 54,515,921 downwards.
CATAGAATCATTTAGAAGAAAATACACCAAAATGTCAACTAACAATGTTTATCCCTAGGAGGTAGGATTATGGGTGACTTTAATTTTCTTTATTTTAAATAATAATGATCTTTAAATAATGACTTTATTTTAAATAATAATGATCTTTAAATAATGACTTTTAAAATTCATTTTAAACAATGAATTATTTAATAATGTTTAATAATTTTTTGCCAGAAAATATTGGTTTTAAAAAGTAATCTTTATTTCATATAGCTTAAACACTTTTAGTGACAAGGCACATGGAGGTAAGTGGGTATGTGTGAAATGAATGTGGAAAATAAGATAATACTGAGTGTTAGATGAGACTTGGAAAGAGATATGCAGCTTAAACATCACTGAAAACAAACACCTTGCTTTCTGGTAAGAAATTCCGCTTCTGACCTGGAAGTGTAATTATTTCTTTTTTGTTTTCATCTGGTTAAAAGACAAACAAAACGTGTCCAGCCAGTGTGGCTCAGTGGTTGAGCATCGACCCATGCACCAAGGTTTCACCGGTTCGATTCCCGGTCAGGACACAAGCCCAGGTTGTGGGCCTGATCCCCAGTGGGGGGCATGCAGGAGGCAGCCAGTCGATGTTCTCTCTCATTGATGCTTCTATCTCTCTCTTCCTCTCACTTCCTCACTCTCTAAAATCAATAAGAAGGGGAAAATATTAAAAACAAAAACAACAACAGCAAAAAAAATACCTAAACAACAACTCTTAGGGATGAAAGGCAGCAATGTCTCATTCTCGGAAAGGCTCTTGGATAGGGGGCGGCCAGCCATGGTGGGCCGGGGAGTGAGGAGATGGGAGAAACAAGCCAATGGTCGCACAGTGCTGACTGATTATTGTCAGCTTGAAAACTACCCTTTTCCTTCCTTGAGTCAAGACAAGAATAAGGGCCATATACAGATGTCTTTATGTAAGTAATCCTAACTATATTCAGGTTGTCACAAGTTTATGGAAATTTGTGGATGGTATTTATCCCTTTCTGTTGAAATCACAGTATGTTAAAATTCCTTTGTGATGTACACAAAAACGTAAACAATGAATATAACTTTAGGAATGGTATATATATATATATATATATATATATATATATATATATATATATTTTTTTATCCTCACCCGAGGACATTTTTTGTTCAGGTAGAGTGGGAGGGAGAGAGAGGAAGAGAGAGAAAGAGAGAAACATCAATGTGAAAGGGACACATCGAGTGGCTGCCACCCGCATGACCGACCAGGGCCAGGGACAAACTGCAACCGAGGTACATGCCCTTAGCGGGAACTGAACCCCGGGTCTCTCGGGACCACAGGCTGATGCTCTAACCGCTGAGCCAAACCGGCCAGGGCAGGAATGGTATATGTTTAGATAATTTTTTTTTCTTTTGCTCATCTGTAGCTCCTGCTTTTTAATTTTATTTTTACTATGAACATATATTATTTGTACAACAACAAAAAGAAAGGATAACACTAAATAGGATAAAAATTAAGTAGAACAAAACAAATATGTGTGAATAGAGAAGAGACCACAGTAGCATACCTACTATATCTAGTGGTTGTCTTCGGGACAGATTATAAATGATGGGTCAGTTTCCTCTCCTTTCTACTCTGACTGTTCTCTAAACTTTCTAAAACAGGCATGGGAAAACTATGTAGTGTGCTATGTCACTCTAAAAAATAAAATTGCAAACCCATATTATGTATACTTTTAACAAGGAAATATTTAGAAGCATACATACTAAACTTGTGAATTTTTGTAGAAAGATGAATGAGAAAAGGGAGAGGAAGAAAGCTATTTTTTTGTTGGCATCAATATGCTGTTTGATCTTTTCACAACAAATGTGTATTATTTTAGTAATTTCAACAAAAACAAAAGAAATGAGCACCTGGCCCAGTCGGTGTGGCTCAGTGGTTGAGTGTCAACCCATGCACCAAGAGGTTGCTACTTCGATTCCTAGTCAGGGCACATGCCCAGGTTGTGGGCCCGATCCCCAGTGGGGGGCATGCAGGAGGCGACCAATTGATGTCCTCTCTCATCGATGTTTCTATCTCTCTCTCCCCCTCTTCCTCCCTAGCTCCAAAAATCAATGAAGAAAAAAAAATTTTTTTTAAAGAAAAAGAAATGCGCACCTGTGTTCACTGCAGCATTATTTATGGTGGCCAAGACATGGAAACAACCAAAGTGTTCTTTGCTAGATCATTGGATAAAGATGTGAGGTATATATACAATGGGATACTATTGAGCCAAAAGATGAAACACTGCCGTTTACGACAACATGGATGGAATTTGAGAATATCATGCTAAGCAGAATATCAGTCAGAAAAAGTTAAGAACAATATGATTTCACTCATATTCCTGTAAAACTGAAAGCAACAAATTAACAAACAAGAAAAACAAACAAAAACTCAGACACAGAAAGGGGAAAGGGGGAGAGGGATAGTAAAGGGTAAATAAGGTCAAACATATGGTGACGAAAGATTTGACTTTGGGTAGCAGGCACAAATGCAACACACAGACAATGGATCATAGAATTGTACACTTGAAACCAACCTATATAATCTTATTAACCAACATCACTCCAATAAATTTAATTTTTTTTAATTGACCACTACCTCTAGCTACAAAAGTCCAAAATCAAAAAGTGTATAGCAGGTAATAACTAGGATATTATTTGTTGCATCTATCTCAGCTCCAAATCCACCCTCATAACGTGCTCTGTGACAATGCAGGTTTACCATGTAAGCATTTCTCTTTTATAGCTGTGTGATGTCCAGCCCTATCAGTGGAGGATGCTTACTAACCCAGGCTGTGGATGCCTGCCCATCAGCCTTGGGCCCTTGCACCTCAGAGGAGTGTTTTCTGTTTGCTCAATGACTGCCAGATGGGTTAGAAAGAGTCTTCTCTAAGAAATCTGGGGGGAGGGGTTGAGAGACTGGGTGCAAAAGTAAAAGGAGTAAGAAGTACAAATCGGCAGTCACAAAATAGTCCAGGAATGTAAAGTACAGCTTAGGGAATATAATCAAAAATCTTGTAGTAACTATGTATGATGCTAAGTTGGTACTTGGAAGTATTGAGGGGATCACTTTGTAAATTACATGATTGTCTAACCACGATGCTATACACCTGAAACACAAAATAATATAGAATGTCATCTGCCATTGAAAAATAAAATTAAACAAAAATAAGAATAAAGAAGAAATTCAAAAAGCTCACAAGAAAAGCTGGACAAGCCCAGATTAGTCGCAGTGGCTTCTTCATACCCATTCACACGCATTGGCGCTGACCTGCAGAGCACGTCTCCACTGTTTCAGCTCTGGCTGTCAGGTGCGTAGCCCCTCAAACAATTTCAAATGCATTTAGAAAAATACATATTGATTTTTCTATGGAATTCTCCCCACTTTTGCATTGTCTCTAAAAATCAGAGTGCCAGGAAGAGTTCATTTAAAATTTTAGATTTCTCTTCAATTTATATATCTATCACATAGGAGGTGATACCGTTACCAGACACGGAGAGGGTCTGCCTTGGGCCAGCCTATTGGGTGTGGGTTCTTGACTTCGTGTCCAAAGATTCCACAACATGAGTACAGGTGATTTTGAGAGCCAGGGACAGTGAAACAAAGAAAGGAATTGGTGTGGAAGAGGCAACAGGAGAGAGCCTAGGTCGTGGTCTGCTTTGGCTCCCTAGAAATGTTATAGGAAAGCAGTGAACCAAAGTGGGGCTGCTGTTAGCTCACTGGGAAGTCAGAGAAAAAGGGAGCCTGGTATTGGCAGATGACATAATACTGTACATAGAAAACCCTAAAAACTCCATCAAAAATATACTAGATTTGACTTCCGGTCAAGATGGCGGGTAGGTAAACACGGTATCACGTCCTCCCACAACCACATCAAAGTTACAACTAAACTACAGAACAACCATCATTCAAAACCGCCTGAAATCAAGCTGAATGGAAGTCCTACAACTACGGAATTAAGCAGTAGCTACATCCAGACTGGTAGGAGGGGCGGAGGGGCGGAGGGGCGGAGGGGACGGGCTGGTCCCACACCCACATGTGGCGGATAAAAATCAGGAGGACACCTCGGCTGGGAAGGTCCTTCCTAAGGACTGAGGGGTCCCTGCCCACACCAGATGTCCCGCTCAGGGTTCCAGTGCCAGGAAGAGAATCCCCATAACTTCTGGCTGGAAAAACCAGCAGGAACTGAGGCTCAGGTAACTGATGTGGCTGGAGCCCCAGGCAGCTCCTTAAAGGGCCCGTGCACAGACTTATCGGACTCACTCCCTTTAAGCTTGGAGAAGAGGCAGCTCGAGGGGCACCAGAGACATAAATGGAAGAACTGAGCTGTTTGGCACTGGAGCGAGGGCTGAAGAGGGGGCTTTCCCCAGGACAAACGTGCTATCAGAGGCCTCTGTTCCTTTGGTGAGCAGACAGCAGCCATATCTGGGACTCCAGCAACCTGGCTCACACTGGTAGCCCCACCCTGCTGACTCCCTGAGGCCCCGCCCCACCCAACTTTCAGGCCCACCCAAGCTGTTGCCACTTGCTTAACCATAGGATTGGCCTGTCTTGGATCCTGCTTCAGGTTTTCCTAAATTCTTTCAAACAAGCAGCATCTGGTCTCAGCTAGCCCCATACAGCTCGTTAAGTAATACACGGAAACAAACACAGGGAGGCAGCCAAAATGAGGAGACAAAGAAACAGACCTCAAATGAAAGAACAGAACAAAACCCCAAGAAAAGAACTAAGCGAAATGGAGATAAGCAACCAAACAGATGCTGAGTTCAAAACACTGCTTATAAGGATGCTCAATGAACTTAGTGAGAACCTCAGTAAACTTAGTGAGGGCCTCAAGAGCATAAAAAAAGGACCAGTCAGAAAAGATGGATGCACAGTCATAAATGAAGGAGGCATTAACTGAAATAAAGAATAATTTACACAGATTCAATAGTACAGTACGTAAAGCCAAGAAGCAAACCATCGATTTGGAATATAAGGAAGCAAAAAACGCCCAATCAGAACAGCAAAAAGAAAAATGAATCCAAAAAAATGAGGATAGTGTAAGGAGCCTCTGGGACAACTTCAAGCATGCCAACATTCGCATCTTGGGGGTGCCAGAAGGGGAAGAGAGAGAACAAGAAATTGAAAACCTGTTTGAAACAATAATGGCAGAAAACTTTCCTAACTTGGTGAAGGAAACAGACATACAAGTCCAGGAAGCACAGAGAGTCCCAAACAAGATGAATCCTGAGAGGCCCACACCAAGACACATCATCATCAAAATGCAAAAGGTTCAAGACAAAGAGAGAATCTTAAAAGCAGCAAGAGAAAGGCAGCTAGTTACCTACAAGGGAGTTCCTATAAGGCTGTCAGCTGATTTCTCAAAAGAAACTTTGCCGGCCAGAAGGGAATAGCAAGAAATATTCAGAGTGATGAAAACCAGGATTACTCTATCCTGCAAAGCTGTCATTTAGAATTGATGGCCATATAAAGAGTTTCCCAGACAAGAAAAAGTTAAGGGAGTTCATCACCACCAAACCGTTATTATATGAAATGATGAAGGGTCTTTTTGAAGAAAAAGATAAAATATATGAACAAACAAAATGGCAATGAATACATATCTATCAACAATGAAATCTACAAACAAAATGAACAAGTAGAACAGAAACATTCTCATAGATACAGAGAACATTTTGTTGGAATCCAGATGGGAGAGAGGTTGGGGGAATGGGTGAAAAAGGTGAAGAGATTAAGAAGTACAAATTCATTGCTAGACTGACAAACCTCAAAGAGAAAGGGGTTGGGTGGTGGGAAGAAATAAACCAAAGAACTTTTATGTATAACCAATGGACACAGACAATAGTGTGGGAAAAGGTGGGAGGGGGGCGAGAGGGGGGAGGAGGGGGTCAATGGGGGAAAAATGAGGAACATCTGTAATACATTCTACATTCAACAATAAATATTTTTAAAAAATTATTTAAAGAAAAAATAAAATAAAATCAACTCTTAAAAAAATATATATACTAGATTTAATAAATGAATTTGGCAAAGTAGCAGGATACAAAATTGACAGCATTCTTATACACCAACAACGAACTCAATGAAAGAGCAACCCCATTTACCATTGCAGCAAAAAAATTAAGATACTTAGGAATAAATGTAACCAAAGAACTAAAAGACCTATTTGCAAAAAACTACAGATCACTCAAAAAGAAACAGAGGAAGATATTAAAAGGTGGAAGTATATAGATTGTTCATGGATTAGAAGAATTAACATCATTAATATGTCCATACTTCACAAAGAAATCTATAGATTCAATGCAATCCCTATCAAAATACCACCAACATACCTCACAGAACTACAACAAATACTACAAAAGTTTATATGGAACCAAAAAAGACCCAGAATAGCTACAGCAATCTTGAAAAAGAAGAATAAAGTAGGAGGAATCACAATATCGGATATCAGGTTATACTACAAAGCCATAGTAATCAAAGCAGCCTGGTACTGGCACAAGAACAGGCATATCGATCAATGGAACAGAACAGAGAACCCAGAAATTGACCCAAGTCATTATGCTCAATTAATATTTGACAAAGGTGGCAAGAGCATACAATGGAGTAAAGACAGCCTCTTCAATAAATGATGTTGGAAAAATTGGACAGCTACATACACAAAAATAAAGCTAAGCCACCAACTTACACTGTACACAAGAATAAACTCAAAATGGATAAAAGACTTAAATGTGACTCATGAATCCATAAAAATCTTAGAAGAAAATGTAGGCAACAAACTTTCAGACATCACACATAGCAGAATTTTCACTGACACAATGCCTAAGGCAATAGAAACAAAGGAAAAAATAAACACATGGGACTACATAAACTGAAAAGCTTCTGCACAGTAAAAGAAACAACCATCAAAATGGAAAGAGAACCCACTATATGGGAGAGCATAACTGTCAATGATATGTCAGATAAGGGGCTAATTTCCAAAATATATAGAATACTCATACAACTTAACAAAAGGAAGACAAAGAACCCAATTTAAAAATGGACAGAGAAGAGACATATGAAAAAATGCTCAATGTCACTAATCATCAGAGAGATGCAAATTAAAACAACTATGAGGTATCACCTCACACCTGTCAGAATGGCTGCCATCAACAAATCATCAAACAACAAGTGTTGGCAAGGTTGTGGAGAAAAGGGGACTCTAGTACACTGCTGATGGGAATGCAGACTGGTGCAGCCACTGTGGAAAACACTATGGTATTACCTCAAAAAGTTAAAAATGAAATTGTCATTTGACCCAGTGATCCCACTTTTAGGAATATACCCTAAGAAACCTGAAACACCAATCAGAAAGAATATATACACCCCTATGTTCATAGCATCACTATTTATAATAGCTAAGATCTGAAAACAACCCAAGTGTCCATCAGTAGATGAATGGATAAAAAACTGTGGTACATGTACACAATGGAATACTATACAGCTGTAAGAAGGAGCTCTTATCCTTTGAGATGACATGGAGAGACCTGGAGAGTATTATGCTAAGCGAAACAAGCCAAGCAGAGAAAGACAAATATCACATGATCTCACTTACTTGTGGAATATAATGAACTAAACAAACTAATGAACAAAATTGACCCAGAGACATAGAGGTGGGGTACAGACTGACAAACCTTAGGGAAGAGGGGTTGTGGGGGAGAGATAAACCACAGAACTTTATGCATGTATGCATTACCAATGGACATAGACAACAAAGCTGGGCATGGGGCATGGGCAGGGGGGAAATAGGATGTCAATGGGGGAAAAGGAGAAACATCTGTAACAATAACAAATTAATAAAAAAAAAAATGGGCAGAGGAACTAAATAGACATCTCTCTAAACAGGACATACAAATGGCTAAGAGACATATGAAGAAATGCTCAACATAACTAATCAGAGAGATGCAAATTAAAACAACACTGAGGTATCACCTCACAGCTGTCAGAATGGCCGCCATCAACAAATCATCAAACAACAAGTGCTGGCAAGGGTGTGGAGAAAAGGGGACTCTAGTGCACTGCTGGTGGGAATGCAAACTGGTGCAGCCACTATGAAAATTAATATAGTGTTACCTCAAAAAATTAAAAATTGAACTTCTATTTGACCCAGTGATCCCACTTCTAGGAATATACCCTAAGAAGCCTGAAACACCAATCAGGAAGAATATATGTACCCCCATGTTCATAGCAGCACTATTTACAATCACTAAGATCTGGAAACAACCCAAGTGTCCATCAACAGATGAGTGGATAATATAGCTGTGGTACATATACACAATGGAATACTATGCAGCTATAAGAAAGAACGATCTCTTACCCTTTGAGATGACATGGGGGGACCTGGAGAGTATTATGCCAAGTGAAACAAGCCAATCCGAGAAAGACAAATATCACATGATCTCACTTATTTGTGGGATATAATGAACAAAGCAAGCTGAGGGACAAAATAGACCCAGAGACATGGAAGTGGGGTGCAGACTGACAAACCTCAGAAGAGGTGGATGTGGGGGGAGGGAACAGATAAACCACAGAACTTTTATGGATATATGCGTACACAAGGACATAGACTATAATGCTGGGGGCGGGGGGGGGATTGGAAGGAGGGTGTCAATGGGGGAGAAAAAGAGAAACATCTGTAACAAAAATTAAATTTTTTAAAAAGGGAGCCTAGGAGACAGGATCGGGGATAAGCCCAGGCTGAGCTGCCACTGCCCATTGCTCCCCTGGTTGCAAGTCTCATGAGGACCCTTAGAGTTCAGGAAGAACTAAAAGTTTCATGCCTGGGGAGGGACATGGCATGGCTAGAGCAAGCCAGCTCTAAGTTTTTATCCCGAGGGCTTTTTATCCTTTCGTTTTTCTGTGGGTGAGAATCTCAGAGGAAGGATTCAGCAGAATACTCATTGCTTTCCAGGTGCGGTTTTAACATGCTGATGAATCAAAATGAGCATACAGGGGAGTGTGGGATTATTCTTTGGTCTGCTTTACTGTTTTACTTTTATCTTGGGCCTATTTGGCTCTAATCGGGGTTTTTGTTATTTGTTCCCCTGACTTCATCCGTCCTTGGGTTTGGCTGGCACAGATGGCATTAATTGGGTCTTTGTTCTCTCTGTCCCAGACTAGGGTGATTTAAGCTATGTATTCTCTGGTTAGGGAGGGGAGGTATAAACCATTTGCTCTCAAGTGTCCTTGGTTAGAGGAGATAAATTCTTGTGATTTACCAGCTGGCTATAAGTTGTTCAAATTGTTTGGCCTTGTTTAATTTTCTTGCCTCTGTTTCCCCATTCCACTTGCCCAGGAATTTTCCTAGCTTCTTATATCCTGCCTCAACAGGACCTATTAATACTTAGAAGCTATCAATTTGGCTTATATTTTTGTTTTTGAAAACAAGACTGGCTGGTGAATAGCACTGTTTATCTCATTTAGTCGCATCTCCTTATGTCCTACACGCAGAAGAGGACCAAAATCTACGGAGTCCAAAATTGTATAATCCAAGCCCTGACACATTCTGCATAGCGTCTCTGTTGCCGGGCTTATCAATGAGGACTGCGTTCTGTGAGCCCTGAGGAGGCGTTCACAGTGCCACTCTGACGGAGTCGGCACGCTCAGTGTGCACACGCGCCACGTGCCTGCGGTGCCGGGTCAGCTCCAGGGCAGGCTGACCTCGAATTCTCAGTGGCTGGACAGGGGCTACCAGCAGTGCTGAGGGTCAGCAGCTGGCCAGGGGTTGGCAAGAACCTAGAGTTGGCAAACATCTGGAGTCTTGTCGTTGAAAAGGAAATCACTCTTCTCACTCTCTGTCTTTATTATTTGCTCATTTTTTAGTCTCTTTCCCTTCCCCCCTTTTCCTTTCTCCTATCCACAGTTCTCTCTTTCTGTTGTGGGTTATGTCCCTCCTACCTCTCACCACAAATAAGCGTCTATGGGAGTCCTAGTCCAGTATCTCAGAATGTAACGCTATTTGGACATAGGGTCTTTCAGATGTAATTAAGTTAAAAGGTCATTAGGTGGGCCCTAATCCACTGTGCCTGGTGTTTCTATAAAAGCAGATGTTTGAACACAGGAAAGATGAAGACATGAGAAGAATTCCATCTGCAAGCCAAGGGATGCCTGAGGCTCCCAGAACTAGGAGAGAGGCAGGAAACGCCCGTCCCCTAAAAGGGACCGACCCAGCTGACACTTCACGGCAGACGTCTAGTACCCAGAGCCCGGAGACAACAGGTTGCTGTTGGTTAGGCCACCAAGTCTGTGGTTCTTTGTTCCGGCAGCTCTAGGCAACTCATATACCCCACCCCACCCCAGGCTCCCAATTTCTCTCACTCCATGCCTTAGTTAAAATTTTCTTTCTTTGACCACTCTTGCCCCAAGAAACTATCTTTATTTTACTTCTCTGCTTTGGTTGCATTGGCTGGTCAAACAGGTGGTCAGTGGGTCTACGGAAATAAGCCAGACCCCAAGGAATCTCCAAAGAAAAGAAGAGTCTGTTTAGAGGGCCCTTGTATTAGTCATGGTGTTTTTGGAAAATGTGTATTTCAGGCATTACCAGAGACAGCATTCTGCTCTATTTCTAAAATTTTGATTCTATGTAGTATCTAGTTAAAGTCACACCTGGACAAGTACCTTCTGAATAAGAACCAGGTGCATACAGAACATAGTTTTCAACATACAGAATTAAATTCTCTACTCTACACATAATTATCAATTATTGGCCGTTGTCTGTGATAATTAGGCACTTCCATGCTGTTTGTTTTACTTTCTACTCACTTAATAATTAAATAGACCTTTCCACAATAACAGGAATTGATTTTTTGTCTTGGCAGTAATAATTGCATCTGCGATTGCTTTGATGTAGAAACCTGTCGAGAACATAGATGAAAGAAATCCAAAGCAACATATCAGGCAACCTAGGAAGCAGTACTTTCTGTGTCCTGACTTATCAATCTTAGATCTTAAAAGCTGAATTCCAAGCCAGGATTAAACTCCACTACTCCAGTAACCCAGGTGATAAACAACCTTGTGCGGGATATTTTGTTGGTGGTGTGGGGGGGAGGGGGCAAGAGAAAGAAACATCAGTGAGTTCTTTCCCCTAAAAATTATGTATAGCGTCCTGACACCCTGCAATTTTGTTCAGTCTTCATTCTGAAGGTCACTTATGCTCAGTTGCCCAAGGTTTTGTAGGAATTTTAAACATTTCAGGCCAGGTTCCTCCTACACAGAACACTAGCATATACAGTACATAGATCTACTGTCTGTCACTCAGAGCTTCTTGCCAAGTGCCATCCATTTGATGGCATTGCTATCAGACTTTTTCCAGGAAATCGTTTATAATGAATGCTGGCAGTGAGGGTTCTCATCATTATTGCTGGTATATGAACTAGTTTTCAATGTGCTCCTGAGTGACATTTGTGAATTCTGCTCACCAAGCCTATCCCACACTGTTGGACAAATTGTGTGATCATAAGGTGGGCTCTGATGCTCACTTCCCCCTGAACACAAGTGGGAAGGCAGAGTCGCCAGAATCAGACAGACCTGGGCTTTGGGTCGTAGTCTCCTACTTCACTCTCTGAGCCCCGAATTTCTCTTCTTGTAACTGAGGAGGATGAAGGATGCTGTACAGAATTGCACTGCCTTTTCGGGTGGGCAGAGCAAGGTAAGGGAAAGACCTTCCTCTTGGCTTCTGTGCATCCTTTGTGCTGCTATAGACATCAATGGCTCTTTTGTTTGGATTTTTTTTTTTTTTAAATACAGTGATACTAAAAGTGTTGTTCCCAGACCAGTGGTATCAACATCACCTGGGAACTTGTAAGAAATGCAACTTCTCATCCACATCTACAGACTCTAAATCCTTGACCACAAAGGGCAGGGCAGTGGTTATTGGAAAGTGGTTCATTTTTTTCCCTGATTTATTGAACTTAAGGTCCTACTCAATGCAATGTTAAGCAGTGCTAGTCATAACAATTACTTTATTGCTTCTGATTTTAAGGGGAAAGCATTCAACATGTCATCATTAAGCATGACATCTGGTGAGGGGTCTTTTTATAGATACTCTGATCTGAATGAGGTAGTTCCATTTTTACCACTAGTATGCTAAGAAAAATTTTTTAAATTATAAATGATATTGCATTTTATCATAATCTTGTTCTTTATCAACGTGATTTGATTTTCTCCTCCACTAATAGCTTAATGTGGTTAATTACATTCATTGGTATTCTAAACCAATTTTTAAATTAATCTTGCATTCCTAGAATGAACCAAATATGGTTCTAATGTGTTATCCTGTTATCTATTTCTAGGTTAAGGTTGGTAATATTTTATCTAGGACTTTTGCATTTGTATTAACAAGGAACATTGGCCTACAGTTTCTTTCCATATTGTCTTTGTGAAGTTTTAGTAAAGGGATTATGTTAGCTCATAAAATGTGAATTGTGTGTAGCAAAGACATGTTATGTTTATACCATACCATTTCTACATCCTCTACATATAAGACTGTATTTCCCAGCCTCCCTTGCAGTTATGGTGGCCCAAAAAACAGGAGTAAAAAAGACATACGTTGATCGTCTAAGCCAGTTAAGAGTAGCTGTGCCTTCTCCATATTTTCTCTCGAAGGCCTCACACATTCTAGATGGTGTAATTATAGGGTGCAGGAGGGCTACCGCATAGCATTAATTACCCCTACTAGTACAGTATGTTCCTTCTTCTTCTGTTCTCTAGAAGAACTTGTGTAAATTTAAATTTTTTCTTTAGATTTGTGGTAGAACTCACCAATGGTTTTATTTGATGATAAATTTCTGACTTCTTATTCGGTTCATTAATGGTTATAAGACGGTTCAGCTTTTCTACTTCTTAAGTCAGTTGTGATAAATTATATTTTTAAAGGATTTGATTTTTAAATAAAATTTTCCAATTTACTTATGGGAAGTATTTACAATACCCCTTATTACATTTTAAAATGTCAGCAATGTCTACAGATATTGATCTTTTCATTTCTGATACTTATTATTTGCGTCTCCCCCCATCCCTCATTCCCCAATCAATATTGCCTGGAGTTTCTGTCTTTACAAAAAACAACTTTTGACTTTGTGAATTCTCTTTTGTGTGCCTTCCATTAAGTTACTTTCTTATCTTTATTTCTTTCCTTTCTTTGAGTTTTTGGCTTTTATTCTGACTTCATGTAAATGGTTCACTTATTAATTTGAAGCCTTAATTTTTTTTCTAATATAAGCATTTAAAGTTATAAATTTCCAAACACTGCTGCTAGATCTGTTCCTTATAGATAGGAAAATAGGAAATAAAGTCATTTTCATTGTTCAGTTAGAAATGCTTCTACATTTTTATTTATGATGTGTTCATTGACCTATAAATTTGGATGTAGAGTTCTTAATTTCTAAATTAATAAGGATTTTTAAATTATCTTTGTGCTATAGATTTCTAAATTAATTGCAATGTGTCATAGAACATGGTGTATATCATTTTACCCATAAAATTTGCCTTGTTGTCCAAAATATGGTAAGGAGTTATTAAAAGCTCATGTGTACTTTAAAAGAAAAGTATATATTGCATTTCTTGGTTCTAGTGTTCCATATAAGTTAAGTAAACCAAATTTGTTATTATCTTGTTTAATCTTTTATGTTACCACAGATTTTTTTGGTATGCTTTTCCTATCAGTTTCTACAAGAAATGTGTTTAAAAAAACTTCCCATTATGACTATTAACTTATTATTTCTTTTTATAATTCTTTCAACTTTGGCTTTATATATTTTAAAGATAAATTATTACATAAACACATATTTGAAACAGTATAGAATATCTTTCTGGAACCAGTTACCTTTATAAAGAAACTTATTCATGTCTACCAATATATTCTGCCTCGAAGTTTAATATAGAAGAAGCCAAATCAACTCTGCTGTAGGTACTATTTGCATATTCATTAATTTTTAACTTTTCTGTTTCTGATATTTCAGGTATATACTTTGTAAATGACATATAGTTAGATTTTACTGTTATTTTCATTTCCTATCCAGCCTACAATCTGTGTCTATTGTAAACTGGAGATTTGGTCCACTTACATTAATGTATTTACTTATATACTGGTTTTAAATTTACCACTTTAGTTTGTGATTTCAATTTTATTTTATTTTTTGCCTATTCTATGGTTTTTTTAAAATCTCAAACCCTTTATTCTTTTAGATTCTTTTCTCATTCTACTTCTTTTTCCATTTGCCAGAATGACAGTTGTATATTCTGTTTCTCTACTTTTTGTGATTACTACAAATATTAAATAACAACATTAACTTTTAAGGTTAATCAATACCATTATTCCACTCATGAAATGTATGAAGAATTTAGAATATTTAAATCCAGGTATTCCTACTCCTGATTCATACAGTATTGTGTGGTCTCTATTTAACCTGTACTTTATTCCTTTTAAAATTTATAGAACAGAGTCTTATTATTTTATCCAATCTGTGCTCTTTTAGGTTTTATCAGATAGTTACTTTTTTGTTGTTGTTCCATATTTCTTTGTATTCCTTCTTACATTTTAGACTTCAAATCTTTGGTCATTTTTATTTTGTCAGAAGTTTATCTGACAAGATAGAGGACTTGGAGGTCCCAATGCTGTCTCCCTTACAAAACAAACAAACAAACAAAAAAAAACCCACAAAGTGGGTTTTTCACTATACTACAAAGTGAAGAAAAAAGTTCAGGGGAAGGTCTGGACTACACAGAAACAGCAAAACCCCCGAGGAGATCAAGGGCTGAGGATGAGTGCATAGAAAAGAACAGGAAATGTATTACCTGTATCACTACGTGCCCAACTGAAGAGCAGTTGGGCACCAGGAGGGGTCCCCCAGAGGAGGTGCACGCCATGGGGAAGAGGAGAATACAAGGACACCAGCAAGCCTCATCACTGTGACTGTTTGCAGCCTTGGTTACAGAGGGTTACTACAATCTTCACCAAGGCTGACCCCGCTGACGGAGCTGGCCCGTATCCCACTGACTGCATTTACTTCCCGAGGCTGGAGCTGGAGCTCCGGCTGTGGCGAGACCTCCTCTCAGGGAACCCAGAGCACAGCAGCTACTGCTGTCCAGGATCAGGAGGCAATAGCACTTTATCATATACACGGCTGAATTGTCACTGCTCTGTGACCCACTCATGTCGTGGCTCTGACTCATCATTGCTGGGGCAACAGAAATAGAAAATCTGAACAGACCGAAAACAAGGAAAGAGATTAAATTAGTCATCAAAAACCTCCCCAAAACAAAAGTCCAGAACCAGACGGCTTCAATTGGTGAATTCTACCAAGCACTTAAAGAAGAATTAATACCAATCCTTTTCAAACTTTTCCAAAAAATTGCGGAAGAGAGAATGTTTCCAAATTCATGTTACAAGTTCAAGCAAAGCCAGGTAAGGACACTTCAAGAAAAGAAAATTACAGATCAATATCCCTGATGAATATAGACCCCAAAATTCTCAAAAAAAGTAGAAAATTCAAAGTAACAGCACACTGAAAGGGTCATTCACCATGATCAAGTGGGATTTATCCCTGGGATGCAAGGATGGTGCAACATACACAAACCAATAAATGTGACCACCAAATTAATAGAAGATAGAAATCATATAATCATCTCAATAGATGCATAAAAATCTTAACAAATTCCAACATACTTTTATGATTTAAAAAAATGGTCGATAAATTGGGTGTAGAAGGAATGTACCTCAGCATAATAAATCCTATATATGAAAGGCCACAGCTAACATCATAATCAATGGTGAAAGTTAAAGATTAGGAATAAGACTAGCTAGAGCTATTAGGCAAGAAAAAGCAATAAAAACATCCATATCAGAAAGTAAGAAGTAACCCTGGCTGATATGGTTCCATGGTTAGAATGTCGGCCCATACAGCAAAGGGTCTCAGGTTCAATTCTCAGTCAGGGGTATATACCCAGGTTGCAGGTTTGTGTGGGAGGCAACCAATCTGTTCTCTCTCTCAAAAAAAAAAAAAAAAAAAAAAAAGCCCTGGCTGATTTGGCTCAGGGTAGAGCATCAGCCCACGGACCAATGAGTCCTGAGTTTGATTCCAGTCAAGGGCATATACCTCAGTTGCAGTTCATTCCTGGCCCTGGTCGGGGTCATATGGGAGGCAACCAGTTGATGTGTCCCTTTCATGTTGATGCTTCTCTCTCTCTCTCTCTCTCTCTCTCTCTCTCTCTCTCTCTCTCTCTCTCTCTCTCTCCCTTTCTCTCTACCTGAAGATAAATAGAAAAATATCCCCAGGTGAGGATTAACAAAAAAACAAAACAAAAAAAAACAAAGAAAGAAGTAAAATTATCTGTTTGCAGATGACATATATTTTATTCAGAAAACCCTACTAAAAAAATGTTAAAACTAATGAATTTAATAAAGTTTCAGGATATAAAAATCAACATCTAGAAATCAGTTGCATTTGCCAACAACAAACTATCTGAAAGAGAAGTTAAGAAAACACTCCATTTTCAATAGCATTAAAATAAATAAAATACTTATAAATAAATTTAACCAAGAAGGTGAAAGACCAGTACACTGGTAACTATAACATATTGATAGAAGAGACTAAAGAAGACACAAGTTGAAAGATATTCCATATTCTTGGATTGAAAAAACAATGTTATGAAAATACCCATATTACCAAATGTGATCTACAGATTCAATTAAATCCCAGTCAAAATCTTAATGGCTTTTTTTTTTTTTTTTTTTTAACAGAAATAGAAAAATCTATCCTAAAAAAATTTTGGAAGCACAAAAGACTCCAAATAGCCAAACCAATCCTGACAAAGAAGAACAAAGCTGGATATATCGTACCACTTGATTTCAAGCTATATTACAAAGCTGTAGTAATCAAAACAGTATGGTATTGGCTCAAAAACAGGCACATAGACCAAACATAAACCCACATATATATGGTCAACCAACATTTGACAGGTGTGCCAGAACACACAATGGGTCTCTTCAATCAATGGTACTGGGAAAAGGGCATATTTATATGCAAAAAAATAAAAATTAGCCCCTATCTTATACCAGCCACAAAAATTAACACAAAATAAATCAAATACTTAAATGTAAAACCTGAAACCATAAAACTTCTAGAAGAAAACAGAGAAAAAGATCTTTGACATTGGTCTTGGCAATGATTCCTTGGATAAGACACCAAAAGCAAAGATATCAAAAACTAAGATAAACAAATGGGACTACATTAAACTAAAGAGCTTCTTTATAGCAAAGAAAACAATCAGTATATTGAAGAGGCAGCCTACAGAGCGGGACAAAAACATTCACAAACCATAAATCTGATAATAGGTTAATATCTAAATATATGAAGAATTCTTACAATTCAATAGCAAAAAAAGCAAATAATTTAATTTCAACATGGGCAAAGGACCTGATGTAACAGCTCTTTGTCTTTAGTTTCCTGAAGTTTCTCCATGATATATTTAAGTATAGAGCTCTTTTATAATCATTCTTGGATTTGTTGGTCTTTTATTTATTTATTTTTCTTTATTGAAAAGAGAGAGAGGAAGGGAGAGAAAAACATTGATGAGAGAGAACATCAATTGTCCCCCTCCTGCATGCCTCCTACTAGGGGTCAGGCCCACAACCTGGGCATGTGCCCAGAACAGGAATCGAACCGGCAACCTCTTGGTGCATGGGTCAGTGTTCAACCACTGAGTCACACCGGCTGGGCTCATTGGTCTTTTTGAAATAGTGGATTGGTGTTATTTTTCAAGGGAATTTCTTACAATTAAGTCTAATATTGCCTCTGTCCCTGGTTTCTTCTTCTCTCCTGATTAAACAGAGGTTAAACTTCCTCACTTTATCCTTCATCTTTCTCTTTAACTTCGTTCCATAATTTTATTTATTTATTTTCTGTACTGCATTCTGGATAAGTTCTTCACAGCTATTTTTCAGTTCTGGTTTTCAACCATCAACTGAGATTTTTATTTTTCTTTATTGTATCAAAAATTCTTTATCGGTCTATTTGTGGGTTTTTCCCCCTAATATAACAGGTCCCTTTTTACAGTTCAGTGTTCTTTGTACACATTTCTAAGTTCACCTTATAATTTATACATTGTAATCAGTTACTTTACAATCAATGTTTTATAATTACAATATGTGATGTCTCTATGGGGCTGTTTCATTTGCTGTTTCCTGATTCCCACTCATGGGTGCCTTATTTCCTTGGTATTTGGTTATTTTTAACTATGTAATGTTTATTGCCCTTAAATATTTTTATATAGAGATTTTTTTTGACGTGTAGAATAAATGTGCCTTATTTTAAAGAGAATTTGCTTTTACTCCTGGTTGGGAGCATTATCAGGCATCAATTATATTAAACCGGGTTTATGACTTGAGGTTCCATGGAGCAACCTGGCACTGTAAACCCAGGCTACAAATCTCTGGGCGGATGGGCTATGACCACAACATCTAGTGGGTGTTTTTTCCTTTCCTTTTATTTCTCCTGTTCTGTCTAGTAACATGGCATGGTCTTCTTCAGTCCTCTGGCAGGTGATGGTGGTTGTGGTTAGAGATTATTTCTGGTTCACATTTACCTTGAGAGTTTCCATTTGGGGTTCAAAAGAGATGTAGCCACCTTAACTTCTACCCCCCTTAATTTGGAAGGATGTTTTTTAAAACAGCCAGAATTATCAAATGCCCAGAAGATAAAAGTGGCTTTGATGCTCTGGCTTTTCTTAATTTTTCAAGTTCTATTTTCAGTGAAATCATGTCCTGATAGTTCCTTTAGATCATATAAGCTGTTTGATGTTCTACACGAATTTTTTAAATTTTTAAATTGTTTTCACCTAAAGCTTTGGTCCAGATAATTCCCCATTCTCAGAATCAGAAATCTGGGTGTGTGAATGCATGCATACTCTAGAGACGTCCCACACAGTATGGTTAGGAGAGTCTTTGATATATCCCGAAGTGGTCAGAGGATTAATCTGGGATCCACTTGTCAAGCTTGAAATCCACAGGGCTACCTTCTTCAGACCAAAATGCTGTTTCTGTCAGATTCTGACACTGTTAGAAATCCTAGTCTGACCCTTATTTTGACAGAGCTCATCAACAACCTCTATAAATCCCTTAAGTGAAAAGGATTGTGAGTTCCAACTCACACTAAGGAATTTGGCTTCACTGCCCCTAGCTGGGGTCTTTAAGCCTCTGCTAGATATAACGTATCTTTCTGAAACTTCAAAGTGTATAAAGCGCCTTCATCATTACTTCTAATTGGACACCCACAGCCTTCTTGTGAGCATACAGGGCAGGAATGGCTACGGCTCTTCCCAGACGATGAGCTGAAACCCTAACAGAGCGGGACCTGAAGTCTGGACTTCATTCTCCTCATTCCGTGTTCTTCAACCACAAGGCTCAGCGTACGATAACCCGAACACAGGAGCGTCTCCAAATAAAATTTGAAAGCTGTCCTGCCCCATGAATATTCCAGTGGTACTGAGCTGTGAGGATGGAGTGTGCTAACACCTGACAACAGCCCATTTTCTCACGAGTTACACGATTGCTTCTCCTGAAAATGAACAAACATCATGACTTCTGCGTCTATTGCCCTTGTCCCTGATTCTCCTGACAATTACAACTTCGAGAATGTGGCTCTCTCCTTTCCTCCTCCCTCTTCATTTTTCCTCCCTTCTTCCCGTCTTTTCTCTCCTTTTCTCCTCCACAGACAGCTTCCCGTTAGAGTCTGGATGAAATGGAACAGTGGGATTTAGGAGGGGAGAAAAGGCAGGTCAAATGAACTTTCCCTGAGTTGTGTTTTCCGGGCTCAGGATTTGGTATTTGAGCAAAAAAGAAAACCAAGCCAAAACCTATGTGATCTAAATATCCCTAGATCTCAGTATGTTTATGAATAAATGACACCTAATTAGCAGTAAAATCTGAATGGTACAAACTCTAATATCCCAACCACTACATAAGAGCTAGCCCCATGAAGAGAACCTCCTGCCAGGAGCTTGGAAGAGCATCAGGATTCAGTGACATATGTCACTTGACATCATCCTCTGTCCCTCTGCTCCACCATGCCATCTTCCGAATCCACCGCTGGGGGCGCACCTCCCTGTAGGTAGCCCCGGCTGCCATTTGCTTGGTCCTCGTGTCATCTCAACAATTCATCTGCGATTTGAGAACCAACAATAAGGACAAATGGCTTCCTCCCTGTGTCACATCAGAGGGAGCTCCACAGCAGAGATGTTTATGTCCAGGCAGGTTATGGCGTTCAGTACTACAGTCACTTGAGTTGATACACAAGGACCTCATTGTCCCCAGGGAGGACAAACCCCCAAAGTGGGTGGGTCAGAGAGGATCTCCATGCCAGCCATCACCCTTTCCTCAGACTCGAGCTCACCTCGCCCTTGTCAACTGCCTCTCAGGGGCCTGACCCCTTTCTGAGGTCCTCTGCACCTGCCCCTGCCCAGGCCATCGGGCACAGCAGGGGGCAGTGTGGAAGCCCATGTTTTGAGCACAGTATGAGGTATTCCCAGCAGGCTCCTCAGTGCCCAGGCTGGCGGTGGGGAACAAATCTAGATGCTGTTGTATCTAAATCTCAAGTTAGCCCTGGCCGGTTTGGCTCAGCGGTTGGAGCGTCCGCCTGCGGTCCGGAGAGACCCGGGTTCGGTTCCCGCTAAGGGCACGTACCTCGGTTGCAGTTTGTCCCCGGCCCTGGTTGGTCGTGCGGGTGGCAGCCACTCGATGTGTCCCTTTCACATCGATGTTTCCCTCTCTCTCTCTTCCTCTCTCTCCCTCCCACTCTGTCTGTACAAAAAATGGAAAAATGTCCTCGGATGATGATTAAAAAATAAATAAATAAATCTCAAGTTACGGTCCACTAGGATCTCTGGAACATCCCGATGGTTACCTACCAATCGCTAGTCCACCCTTCTTTGTAAAGGAAATGTTCACTTTACTCAAGGTGACAAAGGACTCATGGGCACACCGATCCGCTCTCTCGGGGATAAGTGTGCCCATATGACTGAGCTTCCACAACGAGGCAGACACAGAAGTGGGTGTGTACCCCTTCAGGAAGCTTTCCTTAAGGGGGGGGCAGACAGCTGCTTGGGGACGTTTTCCCCCTTCTCCCTTCTTCCTCTCTGCTTCCTGGAATGGGATATGATGGCTGAGACTCTGAAAACATTTTTGTACCATGAGGGGAACTTAAGGATGGAAGGTAGGCTCAAAGTAAGGATGGTGGTGTAGAAACGTAAGGAACCTGGTCCCCAGCGACGAGTTATGCTAACCCTAGACTGGCTATTTTCAGACTTTTTTTTTTTTTTTTTTTTTAATCCTCACCCGAGGACATTTTTCCATTTTTTTGTTCAGGTAGAGTGGGAGGGAGAGAGAGGAACAGAGAGAGAGAAACATCGATGTGAAGGGACACATTGAGTGGTTGCCACCCGCACAACCGACCAGGGCCGGGGACAAACTGCAACCGAGGTACGTGCCCTTAGCGGGAACCGAACCCGGGTCTCTCAGGACCGCAGGCCGACGCTCTAACCGCTGAGCCAAACCGGCCAGGGCTATTTCCAGACTTTTATTACCAGAGAGAATAAACCTACATGTGTACTGGCTCTTGTTATTCTCAATTTTGTTAATAAGAGGCTCTTTCTAGTCCTAACCGCTGAAGTCCTCTGCTTGTTTGCTAGGTTTGGAAAGACTTTTCCTGGGGTCTTATGCCAGCTCCCCCATACTTATCTCTGTGTCCTTGAAAAACTGATTCGAGCTCCGTGTGCCTGCTTCATTTCCTCAAGTGAGAAATGGAATAATTAGGGCATGTCCCTCAAAGTAATTAAAAGGATCAAATAAGATAATACTACGAAGTTCTTAGAGGAATCTTTGGAACACCATCTTCCTTAAAAGTTATTCGTTGTTATTATTTCATGTGAAAAAATAACCTGTCCCCACATCGACTGAGTCTGCTGTTATCATATCTGCAGTTTCGTAACGCATGAGCTCCGCTCTGCTGGCGGCCTCTGCTTCTTTCTCACATGCAGAGCGGGCAGAGTGTGGGTGTGTGTCTGCACCCACGTTTTCTCCTTGGTTTCTGATCCCAGAGCATTGTCTCATTTTAATAAAAGTTATAGATCCAGTACTTTGTTTTCAAGCTCAAGGTCCATGACAACTCTGGCAAGCCCACATTTTCTTCAATTAGGGCTTTAAATTGTTCTGCAAACTTTCCATCAATGCGATCACTCCCACTCAGCATGAAAATATAACCATCTCTGCGACACGGGGCGGGCAGGGGCGACTGTTACAAAGCTTTGCAGACACATGTCACCCTTCTGCAAAGAAACAGAGGCCCACTTCAGTGCGAGGGCAGAAAACCTCAGCGGAAATCAGCCCCGACGCCCCTCTCTCGCTTCTCTTAGACATGAAAGCAGGAATGGTTGAAATGGAAAATGATGTGGGAAGAATGAGGCACCATTTGTGGGAGACACAAAAAACACGAAGCCCATGAATGCCATTTGTTCCCCTTCCATTATTCAGCGTCTGCCGTTGACCCTCGGTCGTTTGCATCCTTTTGTGCTGGGCCACCTCAGAGATTTCCCATTTTCTGAGACAGATGATGAGTTCCCAACGCGCTCTGAATAGGCCATTTGCTGACCGTTTGTTTCTCTTGCCAGGGCGAGAGCGTGGGCTTGTCCGTGGCAGGCCTGGCTGCACACGCCCCGCGAACGCCTCCGTTCTGGGGAGGCGGCAAGACCCCGGCCAGTCCCCAGCCAGGTGCACAGTCGGAGGCTGGACTGGGTTCCTTTCCCAGGGGTGCTGGTTTAGATTTGCCTGGGGTTGCTTCTTTGAAGAGGACAGATACAGAATGAGAAGAAATATTCAAGAGAAGAAACAAGTCTATCCATGGGAAACAAGGACCAAGTCTGCCGCTCTACCTGAACACCTGGACCGAGGCCCCATCAGGCCGGCTGGGTGGGTGTGCTGGGCAGAGCTCAAGGAGCCAGCTCCGACGCACGCACGGACAGATGCAGAGTTCAGCCATCCTGAACCAAGCACTTTTTTCCCCCAAGTCCAAATGGTATGGCTGCTTAGCTGGGGCGTGGGGGGCTTCTCCTCCTAAGCCTGTAAAACACCAGGAGACTCCTTTGTGCTCAGAGAGGCGATGCGTTCAAAAGGAGCTGCCAAGGCCAAGGCCCTGTTTGATATGCAGAGGTCAATGGAAGCGCAGGGTCTGATAAAAGGCCAGTGCAGGAGAAATTCAAAACGGCAATTATGTTTTCCTACCAGGTCCCAGTGCTCCTCTGAGTCTTATCCTTGCTGTCTTCCTGGTGCTTTTGATAATTATTTAATTGGTCTCCAATCTAAAAAGATGCTGTTTGAACTGCCTTTCAGGGCTGGTAGAAAGAATGACTGATTATATACAGCTCCCAGATGAATAAATGCACAGAACTTCTGTCCCCTCTGATAGTAAGGCAGCACTTTGGATGTATTGGACACAAGGTAGAGAATTGAGAAAAATTCCTGCATAATTTTCAATATGCAAGTGCTTCTTGGGGAAAAGGGGCGGGCAAGTATTTCATGATAAAGCAGCAGTTTTGCAGGTAACACCTGGTTAGGAACGGTTTGGGGTAGGAGAAAGAGGGAAAGATTGCTGCTCTTTTACATTTTCAAATAGCATATTGGAAGGAAGAAATGAGTTTCTCAGATCTCACGTTACGTATACGTTTCATATAAATACCCTTTCTTTATCTGGGATCCGTTGCTTCCGTAGTATTGAGGTGATCCCTGTAAGAACTTGGGCCAGGCAAGGCTTGATGAAAGAATACGATGCATTCCCTTCCTAAACTCAGGCCTCTGTGTTGCGGTCTAATAAGAAAATTTACAACATCATATAAAGGCAAAGTACAGCACTATTATAATTGTCTGTATTCCTAACCACTTCCTGTAGTCAATCCCGAAGCAGCAGTGTAGAAACGCCAGGAAAAACACGATTTCAATCCAGTGCCTCTCTGGTGCCCAGTACAGCTGAGCAAGCCAAGCGCTGTCCCAGGCTGGATTACACCCCTCCTCTGGGGTCCTGTCAGGCGCTGGAGTTGTCTTTAGGGGGACTTGTACTTTACAGTGTAGGCTCCCCACTCAGCTAGCGCTCTATCGGGCAGAGTAACACCAGCATCCTTCCTGCAATCCCGAGTGTTGGGAAGCTTACTGAGGTCATCTCACTGTGGAAACATTCTGACATCAGAAGCCAAGGTGGGGGTGGTGGGTTATGCCCCTGGGAAGGGGAGAGGCCCCCCACTGTCCTCCCAGTTGTGCCCTCCCCTGCACACCCTTCTTCATGGCACGTGTCCCATGGCGCTGGCAGCGTGTCTGCCCCGCACACACTGGGACAACTCGATGAACTGCGTCCTACTGGTCTCGGCCTCCTCAGAGCCCATGCGGCTCCAGGCACAGCACAGGCTCAGTCAGGACTGTCGAAGAAGCAGCATGCCAGACATTTCTACCATCCGAAAGTGTTGCCTCGACTCAGCATAACCATCTTTTGGACAACGCTCCTGCCAGTTAGTTTGGTAGGGAGAGTTCGGCTAGAGCTGGATGTGCACCAGGAGGACCCGCCCGTTATCCTCCCGGTGGTGCACACATCTTGCGGGGAGATTTGATGTTGAATATTTCAGGCCCAGCAAGTATAGGTTGTCAGAAATCCTTACATCAGTGCCTGACATCTCACACATGACCCATTTTACAGAAAAATGTGACCTGCCAGCCTCTGTCAGGCAGTTGAATTTGCCACCCTGATTTAGGTCAGCCACCTTTACAATGTTTTATTATGCTATCAAACAGGCCCAAGGCCACTTATCCGGTAATGCTATTACAGAATGCCTTCTAAAATGACTCCCAGTGGTGCCCGAATGGCGTGGCTCAGTGGCTGAGCGTCGACCTTTGCACCAGGAGGTCGCTAGTTCGATTTCCAGTCAGGGCACATACTGGGGTTGTGGGCTTGATCCCCAGTGGGGGGCATGCAGGAGGCAGTCGATAGATGTTGATGTTTCTGTCTCTAATGTTTCTATCTCCCTCTCCCTTCTTCTCTAAAAAAAAAAAAAAAAATCAGTTAAAAACATTTAAAAAATAATAAAATGACTGTCAATGATCCCTACCTCTTACTGACTACTCCTTATGTTCTTGGGGGGAAGGGGGGTGGCTGGACCCATGACTTGTTCTAACAAGTAGAACACAGAAGAAATGATGCGGTCACCTCCCAGCATGGGTTACACGAGGCTGGCTTTGTCTTGTCCTGTCTTGCTGGCACTCTCTCGCTCATTCTCTTGCCTTCTTGCTTATTCCCACATTGTTGAGCCCCACATAGCAAGGAACTGAGCCTGACATCTAGCCGACAGCTAGCAAGAAACCGAAGTCCTCAGTCCAACAACGTATAGGAACTGAATCCTGCCAGTACAACTGACTGATGTGGAAGTAGACACTGCCCCCATGGAGCCTGGTGAGGAAGTGGCCCGACCCAAACCTCGCTGACAGCCTTCTCAGAGCCCCTGTGCTAAGCCCTTGGTGGCAGCTGTGGAGAAACCTAGAAGCAGAACACCCCACTAAGCCACACCCAGATTCCTGACCCAGGGAAGCTGAGATAATAAAGTGTTGCTTTAAGCCAGTTACAGTGTCCCGGTACCAATTCCGATGCTGGGAGGGGGGAGGGTGGGGGAAGGTGTGGGAAGGTGGGGGAAGGTGAGGGGGGGTGGGGGAAGGTGGGGGGAGGGGGAGGGGGAGGGGGGAGGGTGGGGGGGCTCCCACACCAACAAGCAATTCTGTGAGAGGGTTTCTACTCACAGCACCACGTAATTCCCCAGGGCACAAACTGGTGTCCTACAGTTCAACTCAACTCAGTTAGTCCCGACACTCTACCCAGGTTGTTTCCTGTACTTCTGACAACCGGCATAAATCCAAGGTTCCCATGGCCTCCTACCTGGGTTCAATTACTTTGCCAGAGCAGCTCACAGAACTCAGAGAAACATATCGCTCGCGAGGTAACTGGTCTATTATAAAAAGATAACTCAGAACGGCCAGAATAGGAGATGCTTGGGGCAAGGCCTGCAGGAGGGGAGCTGCCCTGTCTCGCCCGCAGCGGCTGGGCCCGCCTGTCTCCACGCTTCCCGGGGAGCTCTCCGGATCCCATCCGCTCGGGGTTTTCGTGGAGGTCTCACTGTATGTCCACGGACGATTAAAGCACTGGCCCTGGCGATGGATTCCCCTCCAGCCCCTCTGTCTCTGGAGGTCGGGGGTGGATGAAAGTCCCAGCCCTCCACTCTCATGAGCCCGGCTCCTGGCACAGAGCCCATCCCCAGGTGCAGTCCAAACCCCCTCGTTCGTGTAACAAAACACCTTTATGCTTTGGGAGTTACTGAGGAAACTCCAGGGTTTCAGGAGCTCTGTGCCAGAAAGGGTTCGTGTAAATCCCGGTATCACAGCAAAGGTAGATGAGGAACAGGAGGCGGGGTCAGAGCGGAACCCCGCCCCCGCCCGCCCCTCACAGCGCAGGCCGGCAGCACCGAGCCCCTGGATCAGCGCACGTGCGCGATCGCGCAGCGCGGAAAGGGTAGTCCTTTGGCGGGACAGAAAAACTTCACAGGCATTAAAATAGCTGCAATTGATCAAAACTCAAGCAGAGCAAGACAGCATATAAAAATGAACACAAGTCCCTAGGGTGTTGTGTTGGCGTGATTTCTGTGTTTAGGGAGGGGAGTGTGGTTCTTTAAAGTTACTTTCAGAGGAAAGGTATCTGCATTGGAGACAAGAGCCTCTCTCTCCCTGACCCCACTGAACCTAGCAGAGAGGAGTCTTTCCTAGTCCAGGAGGGAGCAATGGATGGGACAGCCACGTGGAGCTGCTCAGAGACATTGCTGGGTCCCACGCCCATCAGACGTGAACTGGAAGGGCAGGGCTGTGGTCCCCACTTCAGGAGCTTCCTCTGGTCTCCTGCCTTTATCATCCATCATGACTCCCTTTCTTGGCCTTGGCTTGGGGCCAGTCCTTCTGTCTGTCATCTTCTGAGACAATGAATAATTCCCTCCCTTCATTTATATTGCTTCTGTGAAGTGTAACTTTATCATGTTCCTCCAGAGCCTTCTTTGTTTCTAGGTTAGATAAATTTAGCTCTTCACCCTCCTTTTACAATTTGCCCTCCAATCCTCTTGCTAGTTTGTTCATTTTTCTTCATGGCTTACACACACGCACAGGTGCACACCCTTTTGCGGGGGGGGAGGGCTGTGGGAAGCAGGACCAAAGAACATGTGAAAAGGCCAAAATTACACTGAGAAGGAGGGGAATAAGAAATGCCTTTCCTCTGATAGTAAATGCATGGAAACTTATTTGGGGAAGGCTCACAAAAAGAAAGTCATTTGGAAAAGGTTATGGTTTCTGGAAATTGTATTTAGTTTCTTTCTCAAGATGGAGCGTTCTAATTAGACCAGCCTATGAGACGTTTCTAATATGTGCTGGAGGGCTAGGGCCCAGCGATTTCTCTTTCTCCAGTCCTCCTTTCTGTCCCCTTGCTCTCTAATCCTCTCTCCCCCAGAAATCTCTCTCACTGTGCCCCAGCAAGCCCCAGGACAGAGAGAGAGCACAGAGGAGCCACCTACCCTAGGGATGGAGGCAAGGGCAGGGCACTAACTACATAATCCCTGCCTCGGGGCAACCTTCCCTCTATTCTTCAAGGAGTAGGACTGTTCTGGGGACACGTGCCCACCCCACCCTGCCTGTGAATAATTCCCACCCTGTGAGCCTCCCTGTCCACAGGCAGCGGCATTTGGGAGGCACACCTTGCATTGTCTGATTATACCTGAGGCAGAATCAATGAGTCTCTGCTTTGTTTTTGTACAAACCTTCTTGAAACCCTAGTTCTTCTTCTTTTATGATTTAAAAAGCTGTGTTTTGCCCTGGCTGGTTTGGTTCAGCGGTTAGAGCATCGGCCTGCAGTCCAGAGAGACCCGTGTTTGGTTCCCGCTAAGGGCACGTACCTTGGTTGCAGTTTGTCCCTGGCCCCGGTTGGGTCTTGAGGGTGGCGACCACTCCATGTGTCCCTTTCGCATGGATGTTTCTCTCTCTCTCTCTCTCTTCCTCTCTCTCCCTCCCAGTCTATCTGAACAAAAAATGGAAAAATGTCCTCTGGTGAGGATTAAAAAAAGCTGTGTTTCATTTCTCTCTTTTCCCCTCACTCCTTAATCTTTCTGTTTTGGGGAAGTGAAAATACCTCTGGTACCCAGGACTTAACAGTGGTCACCGCGGGCACTGGGGGCTAAGGAGAATGACCATCTTCTTTCTAGACTTTTCCTCTTACCAGGCAGGCATTCCATGCTGCATGCTCCCAAGACGTGATTTCACAGGAGGAAAGCTGGGACACACGTTTTTCAAAAATAAGTTTTATGGTCATACATTTACTTCTGAATCCAGCAACTTCCAGAGTTTTTGCTTTGTGTGGTCAGCAAAGTATAGTTCCCCGTTTTACCAGTGGACACCCTGACATGCAAGGAGGTTCTGAGATTTCCAGTTTCTACATTAGTGGCAGGACCAAGACTGAAACTCAGGTTGGGTTCTGCTGCCCAGAAGTGAAGTAACGGGACCTCCCACCATTCTCTCCCTCTGCAACCTTCAGCTCTTGTGCTGTGACTTGGGTTTGTGACTTTTATAGTTAAAGAAGGTGCTACTTGTCTTTGCAGGAACCAACATGTTATTCTGAAAAATGCCAAGCTGTGTTCTTCTAGACCCGTAATGACGTAGCCTAATGAATAGTTTTTCTGGGTTTACCTAATTGGATTTTAGTAGGTCATTGTGTTGGCTGCTGGTCTGGGCTGGGCTGTCTGTGAGGGAGCCAGAGGGATGCAGGCAGGTGGTGGAGAGCTCGGAGTTGGCATGCATTGTGTATGGCTTGAGTCTAGCCAGAGGGATAAAGGGGCACATAGAGGTTCTTTCTAACTAAACTGTACTCCCTAAAATTCATATGTTGAAATTCTAATACCTAGTAACCTCAAATGTGACTGTATTTCAAGATAGGGCCTTTTTAAGGAGGTCATTAAGTTAAAACGAGGCCTTTAGGTGGGCTCCTATCCAATTTATCTGATGTCCTCAGAAGAAGAGATTAGGACATACAAATTAAAATACAAGGAATGTGCAGCACAGAGAACAGGCCAGGAGGACATATCTTAAGTCAAGGAAAGAGGTTTCGAGAGGAATCGAACCTGCCGACACCTTGATCTTGAACTTGCAGCTTCCAGGATTGTGAGAAAATTAGTTTCTGTGGTTGAAGCTGCCCAGTCTGCTGTATTTTGTTACGGCAGCCCTAGCAGACATATACAGAGTTCAAGGTGAGGAAAGAGACCAGAAGCCAGTGCATGAACAGAGGGGGTGGGAGCCGAGATGAATCAGAAAGTCCAACCTCTGAGTAACAATCAAATACAACCCAGGCCACAGTCCTGAGGCAAGGCAGGTGGAAAATTCTTCCGACTACATTTTTTTCAGCACTGCAGCCTCTAGAGCAGGCTCCTAAGACTCAGAAGGCATGCCAAGACCAGTCACAACGACCACGTCTAACGGATGCTCTGTCCATCTCATGGGCAACAAAATGATCCTACCTTTTCTCTGTGAGAAGAGGAGGATTTAGCTACGCAAAAAAGAAAGTTCCTAGGGAAGCAGAGAGAAGGCAGATGAACAAAGGTGCTCCCAGCGTTAGGATGAGCCCCCAGGGAGCAGAAGGTGGGCATGTTGGTGGCACAGCTCATGTATCTCACATCTGCGGTAAGCAGAGCAATGCGCCCCTCCAAAGATGCCCACGTCCCAATGCCCAGCATCTGTGACTCAGTTACCTTATGTGGCAAATGAGACTTGATAGATGTGATTAAGGGGATGGACCCCGAGATGGGGAGATTGCCCTGGATTACCCAGGTAGAATCGATGGGATCACAGGGCCCTTAGAAGAGGATGCAGCACAGTCCCCAAAGGGAACAGATGTGATAACCGATGTGCTTTGAAGATGGAGATTGGTCATGAGCCAATGGAGCCAGCAGCTTCTAGAAGGTGAAAAAGGCAAGGACCTAGATTTTCCTCGACAGCCTCCAGAAGGAACCGGCTCTGTCTACATCTTACTTCAGTCCGACAGGACTGCTTTGGACTTCCGATCTCCAGACTGTGAGATAACACACGTGTTTTTTTTTTGTTTGTTTTTTGTTTTTATTAATTTAAAAAAAAAACCCTCCCTCCCTGCCCTGTCCCCAGCTTTGTTGTCCATGTCCATTGTTCATGCATACATGCATATAAGTTCTGTGGTTTATCTCTCCCCCACCACCCTCTCTTCTGGGGATTGTCAGTCTGTACCCCACTTCCACGTCTCTGGGACTACCCCATTCCTCAGACTGTTATGTTCATTATATTCCACAAAGAAGTGAGATCATATGATACTTCTCTCTGTTTCACTTAGGATGATACTTTCCAGGTCCCTCCATGTCGTCTCAAAGGATAGAGATCTTTCTTTCTTACAGCTGCATAGTACTCCATTGTGTATATGTACCACAGTTTTTTTATCCATTTGTCTACTGATGGACACTTGGGCTGTTCCCAGATCTTAGCTATTGTAAATAGTGCTCCTACAAACATGGGGGTACATATATTCTTACTGATTGGTGTTTCAGGCTTCTTAGGGTATATTCTTAGAAGTGGGGTCATTGGGTCAAATGTAAGTTCAATTTTTAATTTTTTGAGGTAACACCATATTAATTTCCATAGTGGCTGCACCAGTTTGCATTCCCACCAGCAGTGGACTAGAGTCCCCTTTTCTCCACACCCTCGCCAACACTTGTTTGATGATTTGTTGAGGCGGCCATTCTGACAAGTGTGAGGTGATACCACATTGTTGTTTAAATTTGCATCTCTCTGTTGATTAGTGATGATGATCATTTCTTCATATGTCTCTTAGCCATTTGTAAGTCCTGTTTGGAGAGGTGCCTATTTAGTTCCTCTGCTCATTTTTTAATTGGGTACTTTGTCTTCCTTGTGTTGAGTTGTATGAGCACTCTATATATATTGGAAATTAACCCCTTATCTGATATATCATTGGCAATTATGCTCTCCCATAGAGTGGGTATCCTTTCCGTTTTGATGATTGTATCTTTCGCTGTGCAGAAGCTTTTGAGTTTGATGTAGTCCCATGTGGTTTATTTTCTCCTTTGTTTCTATTGCCTTAGGTGATGTATCAGTGAAAATTCTGCTGCGTATGATGTCTGAAATTTTGTTTCCTACAGTTTCTTCTAGGATTGTTATGGATTCATGAGTTACATTTAAGTATTTTATCCATTTTGGGTTTATTCTTGTATAGGGTGTAAGTTGATGGTCTAGTTTCATTTTTCTGGATATAGCTGTCCAATTTTCCCAACACCATTTATTAAAGAGGTTGTCCTTACTCCACTGTATGCTCTTGCCACCTTTGTGAAATATTAATTGAGCATATTGCCTTGGGTCCATTTCTGGGTTCTCAGTTCTGTTCCACTGGTCTATATACCTATTCTTGTGCCAGTACCAGGCTGTTTTGATTACAGTGGCTTTGTGGTATAACCTGAAATCTGGTAATGTTATCCCTCCAACTTTGTTCTTCTTTTTCAAGATTGCTGTGGCTATTCAAGGTCTTTTTTGGTTCCATATGAACTTTTGAAGTACTTGTTCTAATTCTTTGAAGTATGCCGTTGATATTTTGATGGGGATTGCATTGAATCTATAGATTGCTTTTGGTAGTATGGACATTTTAATGATGGTAATTCTCCCAATCCATGAACAGAGTATGTGCTTCCACTTTTTTATATCTTCCTCTATTTCTTTTTTCAATGACCTGTAGTTTTCTGTGAATAGGTCCTTTATTTCTTTGGTTAAGTTTATCCCTAGGTATCTTAATTTTTTTGCCGCAATAGTAAATGGGATTGTTTTCTTAGTTTCTCTTTCTGTGAGGTCAGCATTGGTGTATAAGAATGCCATCGATTTCTTGACGTTAATTTTGTATGCTGCTACTTCTCCAAATTCATTTATTAAGTCTAGTAAATTTTTGATGGAGTCTTTGGGGTTTTCTACGTATAGTATCATGTCATCTGTGAATAAAGACAGTTTCACTTCCTCCTTTCCAATTTGGATCCCTTTTATTTTTTCTTCCTGTCTGATTGCTGTGGCTAAGACTTCCAGTACTATGTTAAATAAGAGTGGTGAAAGTGGGCATCCTTGCCTTGTTCCTGTTCTTAAGGGAAATGCTTTTAGTTTTTGCCCATTGAGTATCATGTTGGCTGTAGGTCTTTCATATATGGTCTTTATTATGTCTAGATATGATCCCTCTATTCCCACATTGCTGAGCGTTTTTATCAGAAATGGATGCTGGATTTTGTCGAAGGCTTTTTCGGTATTTATTGATATGATCATGTGGTTTTTGTTCTTCATTTTATTTACATGGTGTATCACGTTTATTGATTCGTGAATATTGTACCAGCCTTGCATCCCTGGGATGAATCCCACTTGGTCATGGTGGATAATATTTCTGGTGTAATGTTGGATTCGATTTGCTAGTATTTTGTTCAGAATTTTGGCATCTATGTTCATCAGGGATATTGGCCTGTAGTTTTCTTTCTTTGTAGTGTCTTTTTCTGGTTTTGGAATTAGAATTACGCTGGCTTCATAAAACAAGTTTGGAAGTCTTCCTTCTTCTTGAATTTTTTGAAATAGTTTGAGGAGAATGGGTGTTAGTTCTTCTTTGAATGTTTGGTAAAACTCTCCTGTGAAGCCATCCGGGCCTGGGCTTTTGTTTGCTGGGAGAGTCTTGATTACATCTTCAATTTCTTCTGTTATTATTGGTCTGTTCAAGTTTTCTATCTCTTCCTGGTCCAGTTTTGGGAGACTATGTGTTTCTAGAAATTTGTCCATTTTGCTTAGATTGTCTTATTTGTTGCTATATAATTGTTCATAGTAGTTGTTAATGATCTTTTGTATTTCTGTGGTGTCCGTTGTTACCTCTCCTCTTTCATTTCTGATTTTGTGTATTTGGGTTCTCTCTCTTTGTTTCTTGGTGAGTCTAGCTAAGGGTCCATCAATCTTGTTTATCTGTTCGAAAAACCAGCTCTTTGTTTCATTGATCCTTTGAATTGTTTTGGTTTTTTTTTTTTTGTCTCTATGTTGTTTAATTCTGCTCTGATCTTTACTATTTCCTTCCTTTTACTTGCTCTGGGGTTTTCTTTTTGTTTGCTCTCTAGTTCTTTAAGTTGTGAGGTTAGATAGTCTATTAGAGATTTTTCTTGTTTTTTGAGGTAGGCCTGTAGTGCTATGAACTTCCCTCTCAGAACTGCTTTTGCTGCATCCCATAGATTTTGTGTTGTTGTCTTCATTTTCATTGGTTTCCAGGAAGTTTTTAATGTCTTCCTTGATCTCCTCAGTAACCCATTCATTGTTTAATAACATGTTATTTAGCTTCCATGTGTTCAAATGTCTTTATATGTTCTTCTTGCAATTGATTTCTAGTTTCATGTCATTGTGATCTGAGAAGATGCTTGATATGATTTCAGTCTTTTTGAACTTGTAGAGACTTAGTTTGTACCCTAACATGTGGTCTATCTTTGAGAATGTCCCATGTGCACTTGAGAAGAATGTGAATTCTGTAGTTTTGGGGTGTAATTCTCTGTAGATATCTATTAAATCCATTTGGTCTAGTGCTTCATTTAGAGTCTCTGTTTCCTTGCTAATTTTTTGTCTAGAGGATCTATCCAGTGATCTCAGCGGGGTGTTGAAGTCCCCTACTATGATTGTATTGCTATCGATTTCTCCTTTAAAGTCCTCCAGAAGATTTTTTATATATGTTGGTGCTCCTATTTTGGGTGCATATATGTTTATCAAGGTTATATCTTCCTGTTGGATAGATCCTTTCAATATTATGTAGTGGCCTTCTTTGTCTCTAATTATGGCCTTCATTTTGAAATCTATTTTATTAGATATGAGTATTGCTACCCCAGCTTTTTTTTCCTTTCCGTTTGCTTGGAAGATTTTTTTCCATCCCTTCACTTTCAACCTATGTGAGTCTTTTGTTGTTAGGTGGGTCTCTTGTAAAAAAACATATAGATGAGTCATACTTTCTTATCCAATTAGCTACTCTGTGTCTTTTTATGGGAGCATTCAATCCATTTACATTTAAGGTGATTATTAATATGTACTTATTTATTGCCATTTTTGTTTAGTGTGGTTATATTTTTCTTCCTATTTCTCCTGCTAATTACAGCAGTCCTTTTAACATTTCTTGCAGTGTTGGTTTGGTGCTAATGTATTTCCTTAGCCTTATTTTTGTCTGAGAAGCTCTTTATTTGACCTTCTATTTTGAATGATAGCCTTGCTGGGTAGAGTATTCTTGGATTCAGATTCTTGTTTTTCATGACCTCATGTCATTCCCTTCTGGCCTGTAGTGTTTCTATTGAGAAGTCAGCTCAGAGCCTTATGGGGTTTCCTTTGTAGGTAACCTGTTGCTTCTCTCTTGCTGCCTTTAGGATTCTCTCTTTGTCTTGAATTTTTGGTATTTTGATTACTATGTGTCTTGGTGTGGGCTTGTTTGGGTTCTTCTTACTTGGGGCTCTCTGTGCTTCTTGACCTTGAATACCTTCTTCCTTCACCAAATTAGGGAAGTTTTCTGTCACTATTTCTTCAAATATATTCTTTAACCCTTGCTCATTTACTTCTTCTTCGGAGACTCCTATATGAATGTTATTACCTTTCCAGTTGTCCCACAGTTTTCTTAAGCTGTTTTCCTGTTTTTTAATTATTTTTTCCTTTTGGTTTTCTGATTGGTTGATTTTTTCTACCCTATCTTCTAATTCATTGATCCGGTCCTCAGCTTCCTCTACTCTGCTATTTAGACTTTCCAATGTGTTTTTTGTTTCTGATATGTCATTCTTCATTTCTTCTTTGGTGGTTTTTAATTTCTTCTTGGTGGTTTTTAATTTCCAAACTGGTTGATTTTCAACATTTCTATGTCTTTACTCATGGTGCTCAGGTCCTTACACATGCTGTTTAGCTTCCTCAAGATCATGGCTCTGAATTCTAGTTCTGTTAACTTACTTAACTGCACCTCATTTATCTCATCTTTGGTGGAGGTCTCTTGTTCTTTCATTTGGCTTTTGTTTCTGTTTTCACCATTTTGGCTATCACAGTGGGTCTTGGAGGCTGCCAAATTTTCCCTGTGGGTGTTGGTGTTCTGCTGTTTGTGGCTTCCTCTCCTGGGTTTGGATGAGGCAGGGAGGACCCACTTTAAACACCACTGTCAAGTCTTAACTTTCCTGGTTAGAGTTGCTAGCCCAGGGAATGGTAGTTATCCTCTAGTATTTTTGCGTGGTGGCTATTTTGTGGTAGTGGTCACCTGAAGAACCTTGGTTTCTGAGTTGACTGAAAAACTCCCTCAGGTGCTCAGTGTAAAAGGATTTCCAGAGGGTGGGGCAGATGCTGGTTGTTAATGAGCCTTAATTAGCATTTCAATGTACACCGGGTGGGGTTGAATCTCCGAGGGAGGGGTCACCGCCTCTCCCCAGGGCCCTGGGAAGGAGTAAGATGACCACAATCCTGAGTGGCTGCACTCAGCAAAAGCTCTGAGCACCCTCCAAATCCCAAGTGTCCCCACACAGTTCCAGTCCAGTCTGCCTTCCCTCTGCTGGAGCCCAATGTGAGTGGCTGCTGCCAATTTAGCCTCTGTCCGGGTTCTACACTGTGGAGTTGCCTGGGACTTTCACCCGAGGGCGCTGCTCCCAGCTAAGGGCTGCCGAAGCTGCGGCAGCTCCCAGCTGAGGGCGTAGCACCCAGCCGAGGTGGCCGCATGTCCCAGCCGAGGCAGCTGCTGGCCCTGCCCAGGCCACAGGACCCAGCCAAGGGTGTAGCTTCCAGCTGAGTCCGCTGGTCCCAGCCCAGGCCGCTGTGGACCGTGGGCTCCCGGCCCCCTCTCACGTCCTTGCAAGCCTACCAGGATTGAGTCAGTGTCCCTGGGTATGTGGTCCTCCAAGCTACCTTAAGGTTGCCCCTTCCTGATGATTTGTCTTTATTGTCGGTGTAAATCCAGTTTGGTCCTGGGAGATGGTCTGTGTAGCTCCATTCACTCCGGGCCATTTTTTCTCTCTCTATCCACACGTGTGTTGTTTTAAGCCACTTGGTTTGAGGTACTTGTTAGCAGCAACAGGAACGTCTTTGGCACATCTCTCATTTCTTTTCCTTGCCCATCCCTCCCTCCGCCGTCCTCCCCACGGGCTTTCTGTCAATAGTGAGTCAGCAGAGGCTGCCCTGAGGGGTGGGCTGCATTGTCCCGTCAGCCTGGGAATTTGCACCCTGGTCACAGCTCGGAAGGCCTCTCCTGGCCCAGGAGCCCAGGGGTCAAGCACAGCTACACCTTCTACTCCACAGGTCCCATCAGCCTGGACGACTTCAAAGCACAAAGCAAAATTTGGCTTGGACCCGATAACTTCAAGTAAATGCCTGTTTCAGGGATTTCAAGAAAAGCCCGACACTGACACCTTGCTATCGGATTTAGATGCCGTGAGCTCTACAGCTCTGTGTGGCAGGTACTACTGTAGTCATTCTCATTTCCTAGATGAGAAAACAGATACACAAAGCAGAATAACTGGTCCAAGGTCGCAGAAACTGAGACCCATCGAATTCCAAAGGATCACAAAAACAAATGCTTGCGGGGTCAAGTTGCTCTTGATTGTGTATTCTGGTGTTTGTACTCTGTCCACTAGGGGAAGCATGGTAGAAACCTTATGAGGGGCACGGTAATTTCATATGATTTGCTTTATATATGACTCTGAGCTGGGCAGCAATTTGGCTTCATGAGCTTTGAAGTCAGAGAACCCTCACTGAACCCCAGCTATAGCTGTGAGAACTTGAATAATGTAGCAGACTAGCTATTAAAATAAAATCATATGCAACCCTAACTCAGCACTCCCATCCCTAGGAATATAGTCCTTAGACATTAATGTACCAATCACATAAAATAAACATACAAGCATGATTATTAAAAATTTGTTTATAGTAGGAGGAAAAAAGGAAATGCCTATCACAGGGGAATGAGTGAATAAATGGGCTGTGTCCAAGCCATGGAATATTATGCAGCCAGTAATATTCATGACCTAGATGACCTAGATCTAGATGACCTAGATCTATATGAGGTAGCTAGGGAAGAATTCCACAAAGTATTGTGTAGTGAGAACTACAAGATACAGATCAGTTTGTATAAAATAATTCTATTTTTATAAGTCAATAACAAAACTCCCTATGTTTGTGATCATAGAAGAGAAAAATATTAAATGATACCAGAAAAAATTCAATATCCATTCTTAGTCTTTAAAAATAGCATTCACGCCCTGGCCAGTTTGGCTCAGTGGTTAGAGTGTTGGCCTGTGGACCAGAGAGTCCTGGGTTCGGTTCCCGCTAATGGCACGTACCTCAGTTGCAGTTTGTCTCCGGCCTCATTTGGGGTCGTGTGGGTGGCAACCACTCGATGTGTCTCTCTCACGTCAATGTTTCTCTCTCTCTTCCCCCCTCTCTCTCCCTCCTGCTGTATCTGAAGATAAATGCAAAAAGGTTCTCCAGTGAGGATAAAAAAAAAAAAGAAGCAAATTCTTCTTCAGATTTGCAGTCTCAAAAAAAATTGTATTCATAATAAAATAGTGTTATATAAGTAAGCCTTTAATAAGATAAAATGCTTCTATCATAACCCCAAATCTAGCATTATACATAATGGAAAAAATATAGAACTAACTGTTGTGCTAAAAGTAATAGCTAACACAACTGGGTAAGAGAAAGGAATCATAACTCTAAAAATTGGAAAGGAAGATGAAAAATTATTTGCAGATACTATGACCATATACTTGGAAACAAGGAACCAACTGAAAAGCAACCATGACAAATGAGAGAATTTAGAAAGATGTTAGGGTATAAAAACAGAAACACGTGCAGGGTTCGTGCGC
The DNA here is from genome assembly GCF_014108415.1 of Molossus molossus. Taxonomy (NCBI): domain Eukaryota; kingdom Metazoa; phylum Chordata; class Mammalia; order Chiroptera; family Molossidae; genus Molossus; species Molossus molossus. The sequence goes on along the minus strand of NW_023425349.1, from coordinate 54,477,850 downwards.
ATGTGTGCAGAAGAAACACGTAAATGATATAATGTAAGAGAAGGTTACATGAAATATAGCTACCAAGACAGGAATTAATAAAAACATGTAGGGGTCATAAGAAAAAAAAAATGTTCACACTCCTCTTAAAGACCTATAGAGATTTTTTTTTTAAAAAAGGAAACACACCACGACAAGGATATGAATATTCCATAAGCTTAATACATCTCAATAAAAATACCAGAACAGTGCCCTGGCTGGTTTGGCTCAGCTGTGAGAGCATCGGCCTGCAGTCCAGAGAGACCCAGGTTCGGTTCCCGCTAGGGGCACGTACTTAGGTTGCAGTTTGTCCCCGGCCCTGGTTGGGTCATGCGGGTGGCAGCCACTCAATGTGTCCCTTTCACGTCGATGTTTCTCTCTCTCTCTCTCTCTCTCTCTCTCCCTCCCTCCCTCCCTCCCTCTCTTCTTCTCTCTCCCTCTTACTCTATCTGAACAAGAAATGAAAAAGTGTCCTCAGGTGAGGATTTAAAAAAAATAATAATAAATAAAAATACCAGAACAGTTATTTTTTTTTAAAAAACAACTAGATGTGATTCTAAAGCTCACATGAAAACATAAGTTGGAATAACCAGGCAAATTGAAAAAGAAGAACAATGATCAGGGGTAGGGGCAGAAGTAGTCATATTAAATGTTAAAATATATTTAAAACCTTCGATTATTAGGAGAGTATGGTAATAATATATGAATAGACAGGCTGATGGAAGGAAATAACAAGTCCAAAAAAAGACATATCTATAGAAACTTGGATTAAACATGTGATAAAGAAGGCATCTCAAATCAGTCATAAAATGATTCAATACATGGTATTGGGATAGCTGGAGAACTTTCTAGAAACTGTAAAATTGGATGCATGCTTAAACTGAAGCAGTGAGATTATTTCCAAGTGATCAAAGATTTAAGTGCAAACACTGAAACCATAAGCATTTTAGACAAAAGTATGGAAGAATTATTTTATAATATTGGAATGCCCGTGATCTCTGTAATAAAACCCACATTTAGAAGTGATAGAACTGGCAAAGTTAACTTTAAAAAAAAAATGAAATTTTTACATGGGAAAAACACCATACTTAAGGCCCAAGACAAGAGAGAAACCAGGAAATGCTACCTGCCGCTCCTGTCACGAAAGGCTAACGCCGTAAGATATAAAAGAGTATCCAATAGAAAGATACACCAAGGGTATGAATAGATAATTCAGTGAAAAGAAAATACAAATGTCTTTCAAACACGAAAAGATGCTCGACTTCATTTATTGTAAGAGAAATAATTCAAATTACTGTGACATCAATTTTCATCTATCAGACTGGCAAAATGCCAAAAGTTTGATAAAACCTATTGGCAAGGCTTTGGGGGAAACTCTTCTAATAAGAGGGCAAATTGGCACAACCCCATGGAGTACAATTGGGCAGCATCTACCAGAATTTCAAATGCCTACTTTTACCTTTGATTCCGCAAATGTCCTCCCGACACACTAGCACTCAGAGGCAGACACGTGGCACAGGAGAGCCTACGTCAGCATTGTTGGGAACAACAAACAAGTGAGAACTTCGGTGCCCATCAGTCAAAAGTTGGTTAAGTAAATTACTTTTATAAATTAATAAAATTCAATACAGCTATTTAAAGAGTTAAAATCTTCACGCTTTGATGTGTAAAGACCTGAGGTGCGGTTGAGTGGAGCAAAGAGATGGTGTGTGTGTGCCATGAGCATGAGGCAGCCTCCACCCACACCTGCGCACAAGCCTCCACGAGACTCATAGACTAATAACAGTGCATCTCTTAAAAAAAGCCTTGCTTGCCCTGGCCAGTTTGGCTCAGCGGTTAGAGCGTCGGCCTGCGGTCCAGAGAGACCCGGGTTCGGTTCCCGCTAAGAGCACGTACTTCGGTTGCAGTTTGCCCCCAGCCCTGGTTGGTCGTGCGGGTGGCAGCCACTCGATGTGTCCCTTCACGTCGATGTTTCTCTCTCTCTCTCCCTTCCTCTCTCTCCCTCCCACTCTATCTGTACAAAAAATGGAAAAATATCCTCGGGTGAGGATAAAAAAAAAAATTAAAAAAAAATTAAAGCCTTGCTTTGCGACATGAATGCATTGCCTATTCAAAAGTAAAATAAATACGTGTTTTTCTGAGTTAATTTTTTGGTCACCAGCATGCCTTAAGTAATGAGTTATTTTTATGAAGAAAAAGAAAAGAAGTTCCAAGTTCAAACACTGATTAAAAGCTCTGAGGTTCTGCTTCCTCCTCCGAGTAGCAGTACGACTTTGGGCCACATATTTAACCCTTGTAGCTTTACCTCTAAAATGCATCGAATCGCCCCTCATAGGTTGTCTTGAGGAGTCACTGTGATATTGACTGTAAAGGGTTGGACCCAAAGGAAGCCTCACTGAATATGGCTTGTCATCCCCTCACAGGGCTGACGGGAGAGGAGTCCATGAAACCATGGACCCAAAGCTGCTGGTGCAGAGCAGGTGCTCAGGGGACATTCATGCCTTTTCCTTCTCCTTCGGTTCCCCTGTGGCCAACCGCATAGGCCTCCATGCTGCAAATGGCCTCTTCCTTCTCAACAAAGTTCCAGAATCAGCTTTCTTGACAGTGTGCCATCAGAGAGGAAAGAAAGCCTAAAAGTTGGAGATAGTGGTAAGTTGTTTCAGAGGTTGTCCACCCTTCTGACACTGAACTTCCCTAATAACTGTGAAGCGCCAGACCTGGTCTTGAGCTGCTGGGCTGGAAAAATGTGGAAGTATAAACAGCTGAGGAGTCTCAGTGATCAAAGTTTCATGTGAATTAGCAATTATTCTGAGAAATTTTGGATTTTCAAGTGACCAAAATTTAGAAGACATGCAAAATTAATTAACCCATGCTTTTCAGCCTCTTTTTTTTCTTCTTGATGTTAATATTTGAGTTGAATGGATCTTCTCCATTTAATCTAAGTCATAAGTTAGAGAGTGAGATTGGTCATTCGTTGGTTTAAGCAAGATTTATTAAGTATCTGGTAAGAACTAAGCATAATGTTGCTCTCTGGGCATGGTCAGAAGACAATGAGTAAAAGTTATGATGATGCTTTGAAAGCTGAAGAACAAAGTAAAACTAGTACTTTAGGGTCGGAAAACAAAACATCCTTCATTCCAGCCCTATTCACTTAAAGTTTTTCTCTAAAGAGAATATACAAGACTAGAGACAGAATGATAACTACTTTTAAGAGTGTGCTTCAAGATGGTTGAAACACCAGTCATATGTAAGTTATGCGTGTTGATTTTTAACCATTCGTATCTGTTCAATAAGGGAGCTCTTCTAAGAGTGCATATAGGCAGAGTTTAATGAACATTTGAATAAATAAATCTTTGAATAATATAATCTGTAATGAGGCCTGGAGGGGGAGAGCAGTCAGGAGTGAGAACCGTTGTACGCACTGTTTCCTTTACTCCCACAACCTTCAGGTGGGCGTGACCATCCCACATCAGAGGGGACTAGCCAGTCTCCTTGAACAGGACACCAGCCACATCCCAGGCCTGCCCGCTACAGGGCACGGGCTTCTTTCCCCTTGCACTTCGCAGTCATCAGCAAGGAGACAGGAGGCCCCGGCTTGGCATGACCGTGGCCCAAAGCATCAACAACTGACCACAGAGGACCCCAACTCCCTGCCATGGTCTGCTTTGGGCAAGAAACTGAAAAACAGGCCAGGATTTTAGACTTCAAACCTTTAGAACAGGCTGATGGTGGTTGAGGGGAGAGAATCTATTTTTCAAGCCTTCGTGAAAAATCACTCAGCTATGAGCTAATCTCAGAGTTGGGGACTGCCCTTATTTATACAGTTTCATTCCGTTTCCTGCCAGAGGTTCAGGGAACAGCACCCTCCACATCCTCTCGGGGCCCTACCCACGGCGTGGGCACCCCAAGCTCCTCTCAGCAGCCTGCTGTTTCTCCTAACAAGGCTGTGTCAGTAAGATTCCCTTACAGTCTTCCGTGTCATATCCTGCCTGACTTTTTATCTAGACACTAATCATTTTAGAATTTCCATGGCAACTTGGAATGTCCAGGTTGAACTCCTTAAAACAACAGTATGTTATCTGTTTCGGCACATGCCTCCCACCGCAGACTTCCTGTGCTTTCTCCCGTGGCCTGCACGATCTCCCCTCCAAAAAAGCAGAGGGGACTGTAATTGATCTGGCATAACAATCGGGGTGAAGGCTGGGGTGAGGGCTACAGATATGGCTGATACTCTAAGTAGAATCTTCTGGATCTAGCCAAGAAAGGGAAAGCTCTATGTTTCTGACTAATTAGAGCCAAAACTCTGGACAAAATAAAAACAGCGACTGCTTAAGAATTCTGAGAAGTAAATAGTAGCAGATGGGCGGGTGGGGGCAAGAGGTGAAAACTTGAAAGATGACCGAGATGATGACAGGGAGTTTCCTGGTTTTATGGCTGGGGGTGGGGGGTTGTTTGTTTTTTCTTCCTGTATCTCTGAGCTTTGATCCAAGGGCCAGCCAAATAGGAAAATCGCACAGCAAGAATAGGCAACAAAAACTAAAAAAAAAAGAAAAAGGAACCATCTTTGTGGCCAGGCCTAGGATTAGTATAGGGGCCCATTAAAAATAGAGTGTAAGGAGAATTCTTATTGTTTTTCTTTTTCTCTCTACCAGCCTTCCCCAAGGCCAGTCACATAATTGCCACAGTAGCTTGAACATCAAAGCCCACTGGTGTGGTTCAGTGGGCTGAGCGTCATCCTATATACCAACAGGTCACCGGGTTCTATTTCCGGTCAGGGCACATGCCCAGGTTTCAGGCTCGATCCCTAGTAGGGGGCGTGCAGGAGGCAGCCTATCAATGTTTCTCTCTCTCACTGATGTTTCTATCTCTTCCTATCCTAAAAACAACAACAACAAAAAATAAATAAATAAAAACATTTTAAAAAAATAAAACTGAGCTAAAACCCATCTTTCTATCTAGATGAATTAGGAAAATAGGTCCCTGTTGTGCAGAGAATGAGGAAATTCCTGTTATTTTTCTTTTTTCCCCTTTATTTCTCCTGGGGAGGAAAAATGATGGTGGCCCCGACTTCAAGAGAAAACCCTTGTTATCAGCTAGAGGAATAAGAAGGGGGGCTTGGGAATCAGGAAGAGTGGAAGAAATACTGCAGAGGAGAGAGTGGGAGGAAAGGAATCCCTCCAATTCCGTCCGTGAATCGATACACGTCCCCGGTTCACCCCAAGCTGTCACTTTGCAGAACACACCCGAAGACGCACGGTCTTGAGAACTGAGCTGCCAGAGCAGCCCGCCCCGGCCCGACTCCCCTCGTGCTGTGCACAGGAGCAGCGGCTCTGAAAGCCCAGCTGCATCGGAGCCACTGCCCCCAGAAGGCCGGTCAGGTTATCCCCCGCTACAGGAAGACAGAAACCCCTATTTTCTCCAGAATATTTTAATAAGACCCAGGACTTCGCAACAGAATATATGAAACTTCCAGGGTGCATTCCAAAATTGTCTGGCGTACCAGTGACAAGGAAAATCTTTTAAGTAAAAGGCAGTTATCAACTCCGACATGACCCAGATGTTATAATTATCAGGAAACTTTAAAGCAGCTGTTACAACCCTTCTTCGTGAGGTAAAACATCCTTCAGAGTGGGGAGAAAGGGCAGGACATTTAATTGCTTGCTTCCTCTTATCTCTTGCATCCCATTGGTCAAAGTTTTCCCTACAAGGAATTAACTTTTTTTTTTCCCACCTCACTTTTTTGGCAGCCCTTTGGCAAACAAGAGACCATGTCCCACAGCAGGGGTTAGAAAACTGCCTTTATAAAGTACTTATTAATAATAAATTTTAGCCCTGGCCAGTTTGGCTCAGCGGTTAGAGCGTCGGCCTGCGGTCCAGAGAGACCCGGGTTCGGTTCCCGCTAAGGGCACGTACCTCGGTTGCAGTTTGTCCCCGGCCCTGGTTGGTCGTGTGGGTGGCAGCCACTCGATGTGTCCCTTTCACGTCGATGTTTCTCTCTCTCTCTCTCCCTCTCTCTCCCTCCCACTCTATCTGTACAAAAAATGGAAAAATATCCTCGGGTGAGGATAAAAAAAATAAATAAATAAATAATAATAAATTTTAGAGTTTGTGGGCCACACGTTCTCTTCACAACGCCTCAACTCCACCAATATAGTGACAAAGCAACCATACACAATGTATCAAGAAATAGGCATGGATGTGTTTCTTTAAACTTTATTTACAAAAAAAAAAAATTTTTTTTAAAGACAAAGCAGTAGGCTAGATTTGGGTCACATGTCATAGTTTGCTGACCTGTGTCCTATAGCATAACTCTTCATTTCAATCTAGAAGCAGCCGGGGAATCTAGAGATTCCTGGAGGATGAAGTACATGATAAAACCCGGGATCTGTGATTATGAGTCCATTTCTTCTTCCCTTTTGCCATAAATTGTGTACATCAGTCTGAGGCAATGCTGTGCAGGATACAATGCCAGTAGATCAGGCATCTGTCAGCCCTCGGAAGGTGAAGGCACTAGGGATAAGCTGGCAAATCTACATCTGGGATAGATGTCAGTAGCAGTAAAACTAAGTCATTGCCTTTTCCAGAGTGGAAGGCTTTCAAAGGCATCAGCCTGCCCCCAGGTACCTGGGTGGTCTCTCTAAGGATGGTCCATAATGAGGGCTCCGTGTTGATCACCTCTGGTGATCAGTTGCCTTCAGCAGTAAAAGTAGTGACCCAATCCTTGATGAGGGACAGTTCATGTTGGGTCAATACAAAGCTTCTATTCCTACTACCATGGCCACTCCGTTCAATGGTCCATTGCAGAAGCCCTGGGGGAGCCAACAGGAGGCTGATTGACATCTACAGGATGGATCATTCTAGTCCAGATAAATTGATAGACTTATCTGCAGTTGGTGTTGTGTGTGTGTGTGTGTGTGTGTGCATGTACACACTGGTATGAAACCCAAAGATCTACACAATATGTGCTCCTTCTCACGGCCCATCCGCATAGCTCTTTCCCAGACCCCCAGTCCCCTAGTCACTGATATCCAGTCTTCTTCTTTCCATGACCAACCATCCAGTCACCATTGCTCACGAGTCAGTGTGCAGTCATCCCTCAGGCCACCTCGCCTCCATATAAAGTAATTATGAGTGTACTGCCCATAGCTCTGCCCACTCAGGATTTCCCTTCACCCTTTGCCTTCAGAGTCCCACCTGAAAGGGACTATAATGTAGTTGCTGTCCATTTTCAGCTAGCGTCAACATCTTGCTTGGATCCATCACTGAGTCCTCTTCTCCAAGTGGGAAAACTATCATTGGCCAAAGGTATGAGTGAGAGAGAGGCATCAATGCCGCATCAGCAGGTAATATAGAGATTTGGGGCACCTGATTACATAACTTACTTGCTGGTGGTGGGTTTTAGGGATTTTTGAGCCTAGTCCCCAATGAGCCACTTCTATTATACAACGGTTTGCTGTTGTCCCTGCTCTTATTTATTTCAGAGGCTGCTGATACCCATGACTAAAGGGCATCTCAGTTTAAAGAGTCGATTGGTACTCCCCGGCCTCGTGCTCCATCTCTACCAGGGGCCATTTAGACACCAGGAGCTGCGCTTCAAAGGCTGTAGAAGTCATGGTCCTGCTCCAGAAACCCGTGGACCGGCTCTCAGCCCTCCTCTTGTGGCTTGCCAGAGACTCTGCACATAATCTCTACCTACCCAGATACCACTGACAACCACTGAAATGACCACTTGTAGAGCCCAGACCGCTGCAGGATGAGCCTTCACTCTGGGCCCTGCTTGAAGCCTCCAAGTCAATTTGATTGCAAAAATATTCCCAGCTTAGTTATCTGCTATCTCCAAATCCAAAAAGATATACAGGCATCTTGCCTCTTTCTTAATGGTAGGAAGTGAGAGGTGCAACAATTTCTCTTTTACGTTAGAGTGAATGTCCTGGTACATCCTTAACCACCGGACCCCTGAAAACTTCATAAATGAGGCAGATCTTATATATTGTTGTTTTTTTTCTTCGATCTATGGCATTAGCATTTCTTACTAGGGCAGCCAGGAACACTCCAGGTCTAACACACTCAGTCCAGTTAACATGCCACTATAACATCGATACAGTGGATCAGTGTGTGTTCTGTGGAAAGCCAAGAGGACCCAGGTCTCTGTAGTTTACATTATAGCCTTAAAGCAAGAGAGCAAACATATACTGCTCTCCTTTTAGTGTGGTGACATTCTGCTTTTGATTCTCTCTATTCATGTGCATCAAGAAGAAAACATTCACTAAATGTGTGGTAAGCGACAGACCAAAAGCTGAGTTGAAATACTGCCCTACGTACAGTGTACTGCCTCTGGCCTAACAGGTTGGTGGTACGACTGCTGGGTGAAGTGTATGGTCATTTATCTTCCAAAGTATTCTGATCTGTTCCTCAATTATATACCAAGGAAGTTCATCTTCAACTCATTTTTATATAGGCTACCAGCATGTTCTATATTCCAGGACCTATTTCTAGAGAATACTAGTTCTGGGCATCTTTGATAGGGTGCTGAATCTCAGATTCTCCCCTATCCGATACATCCCATGCCTTCCCTCCCTCCCCAGTCCAACGTGCTCAGAATCCATTCCCACACACGCTGAGCCCTGTCAGTATACATCAGCCAGCTATAACACTTTCCTTGGCTTATAGACTATTTTTATAACTATGTTTTACTTTTCCACTTGGGCTGTGCTGACTCATGGCTCACTTATCGGTGAGGCGCTGAGGGGTGTGGGGGCAGATTCTGACGGAACCAGCAGCATCTTTTGCAGCACTAGCCTCAGGTGAAATCATTACCTGGTTTTCAGGCAAGGTGGGCTGTTCCCTGGCAAGTGGGGAAGAGCAAAGGAATCTGGGGGTTTTAAATTCTCAAGTCCACCCACACAGATGTCTCCACTCCATGTCTCAATCTCTCTCTCTCCGGGCCCTGATTTTCAGAGACGAGGCCCGTCCACATTGCACATATAAAAGTCTGCTTTCCGGGGATCTCGCTTTATAATTAGATCCTAGGCCTGACTTGCAGCACTTTTACCTGCCCTGGAATTTCAGTTGTGCCATTACCTGCCCTGGAACTCTCATCTTCTTTTCCAGTAAGGAATCCAGGGAAGCCCAAAACAGTGTTACTCCAGAATATACATAATTATCATTGTCCTCGCAGCAATGAGGGGCCAGTCACTTGATCTCTCAGCACCTGTTCTCCACACACCTCATCTCAATCAGCCGCAGGTGAAAACCTGGACTGTGATCATCGCACGTGAAAGCCCACTGACCCCCGCAGAGCAGTCCCCGGTGCGCGCCGAGCCAGGCCCTCACACTCCACGTCTCACGCCGGGAGCCCGCTCTCGGGGACCACCTCTGGCACCGCTTCAGCCCAAGTTCCCCGAACGAGGAGCCTGAGCCGAAGATAGCACATGGATACATTTTTGGAGTCCCGGTCAGTACAAAGAAAGGAAAACAGTCGAGATACAGAGGACGGGATGCAATGAGAGGTGACATGTCACCACCTGGACACTGGTCCCCACTGAGCCACGGGGAGATTCAGCCGTGCGGGACACCTCCGTGCAGGCTCTTCTCGGAACGGTTCACTACAAGGAGGGAGAGGGGACTTGTCTGAGGACTCCTTCCCATTTCGCACTGGTAGAAATGTGTCCAAGACTTACCTGAGTTGTCTTTCTTTGCCTTTTCAGCAGACACCTGGCAAAGCCTGAAGCAGGCACTTGGCTCTGGAAGCGACAGGAAAGAAGGCTCTGTAGTGAGTTGTCCCCGGGCAGCAGAGCCCAGTGAACACACAGGGAGCCTGTGGACCACACGAATGTCTCAGGAGGAAACGTACGGAGTAGGAGATGGTGAGGCCGAAAGAATCCGAGTGGGTGCGACAGACACATCCCATAAAGAGCTGGGCGATTTTGCGTGTGTGGGACCTTTATTACACTCCTCGGCACTCTACAGGATCTTAGGGATACAACAGAAATGTCTTTTGCCATCAAGAAATTTTGTCTAGTGAAATAACAAAAGCAAACACTTCGCACAATATTTAGCACTATAATATGGGTTTTTTAAATGCAGTAGCTTTCCAGAGGAGGAAATTTAACCAAGTATGGGAATTTTGGGAAAGGTGTTTCCAGAAGAAATAATCATAAACTGCATTCCAGTTTCTAAAATCAGTCTTTCAATAGAAAGGAAACTCAAGAGCTCATCCGGCCAGCCCTTCGCTCCAATCACCCAAACCTTCATTCCCCTGAGACCCGGAGAAGGGACGAGCCAGCCCAGCCCCCGCCTTCCCAGTCTGCATTACATATGCTGTTGTTATTGACCCTGCTCTTTCCAGACAACTGTTGAATGCATATTTCTGAGCCCTTGTAAACAAGACTCCCTGCCCAGAATGCCCTCTGTCAGTCAGAGCAGACGCACTTGGGCTGCTATACCAACCACTCTGAAATGTCCTGGCTTTTATTCATTTGTTTGTGTATATTTTAATTTTTTAATTCTCACCTGAGGATACTTTTCCACTGATTTTCAGATAGAGTGGGAGGGAGGGAGAAAGGGAGAGAGTAAGAGAGAGAAAGTGAGCAAGAAAGAGAAAGAGAGAGAGAGAGAGAGAGAAAGACATCAGTGTGAGAGAATCACATCAATTGGTTGCCTTCCACACGACCCCAACCAGGGCTGGGGAATCGAGTCGCAACTGAGATACGTGCCCTTGACCAGAATCGAACCCGCGACCCCTTGGTCCTCAGGCCAATGCTCCAACCGCTGAGCTAAACCGGCCAGGGTAGGTCCTGGCTTTTAGCAACAAAGATTTACTTCTGCTCATTGTAGTCATCAAGAATCTACACCAATGCAAACTTCATGTTAACATGTTTTCAGTTTCTACAGCAGTAAGAAGAAAAATGGTAAATCACATACTTGTATTTACAGCTTCTACCTAGAAATGACACAAGTCACTGTCACTCACATTCCATTGGCTTAAGCATAACACACTTAGATTCAAGAGGAAATGGGGCATGCTATCGTGGGCCAGAGAAAAAACGGAAATCATCACTGAGTAGTATTAATGATTGACCTTTATAGAACGTTTTCATCTGCCGAATTCCTACTCAAACGCCTAGATTCAGATCAGGTGCTCTCCATTCAGAGAGGCCTCTCTGCCCCATGTCTCCCACCTCCAGGCTGAGGAGAGGTCGCCCGCACTCCTGACACCGTGTACGTACCTCAGCCACTGCACCGGCAGCTCTGTGCAGATGCCATCGCTCTGCTTGTCTGTCTCCCACGGAGCGCCGAGTGCTCCCAGGACAGAAACCGGGTCCCACTGATCACCGTGTGCTCAGCACCCAGCACGATACCTGCTGTCTAACAGACACTCAGTGTGCGTGTTGAACTGGACGACACTGACGCGACAGGACTGAAGAGAGAACTTCCTTCATCTGTGACTCCAGGACTGAGGGCAGCATGGTGCAGCGGTAAGTCTTCTTAATGCCACCTCTCCCCTCCTGCTGCTGGTCAAATGACAGGGATTCGGGTCATGAAAAGAACTCGCCTTGGGTAGAGCTAAATATAAACACTCTAGAAAACTTTTGACTTCGTACGTTTTGCTAGTCAAGTGAACTTCATAAATCGTCAAGTTTGGGGTTTTATTTCCTAAAAAAAAAAAAAAAATGCATCCAGCAAAGAACAAGGCCTGGATGGGGAGCGCAGCTCTTTCCCCAACTCTTTGCAGAGACATAAATCAGGTCATAAGCAAAAGCCATTTGGAAATCTGATTTCTCTGTGGGCTCCTCTATCCTACTCTGCTAAGTGGGTGAATCCCATGAGCACCAGTCCTGCCTTTTCTGTGCCATTAAGAAAAAGACATTGTACTTACGGATGTCCTCAAGCCCAGGCTCATTGGATGGCAGTCAGGCCCACGGCAGGGGTGCACAGAGCCAAACACAGCTCTGTGGTGACAGGTGGCTGGCAGGAACCAGAGACGACATCCTGGTGCGCTCTCCTCAGGGAGAGCGAGGAGCAGTTCCTGGGCCCTTTGTGCAAGGACAGCGTCACGGCCCGGCAGCATTGATACCACCTGGAACCTCGTTAGAGACTCGGAATCACGACTCCCACTGTACACCTGTTGGATCAGAACCTGCATGTTCAGCAAGATTCCCAGGTGATTGAAATTTTGAGAAGCACAGAGCTGGGCTCTGAGCACGCCTTATGGAGGTGTCTGGTTAAGTGTAAGGACAGCTGTGCCCATCACCACCCCCATCTGTCACTCGGAGAGATAAACACTTCTTTGTCCGTGAAGCGTAGCATAGCACTGCCTTTATCCATCGCTTAGGGGACGAGGGGGGGTCGCAGGTGAAGGGAAATTACGGTGTATCCAAGGATCTCAGCCAAGTCCTCCTGTGGGCAGCTCTTTGTAACAGAATGGCTGGACAGCCAATTTCCCGCGGGGTGACCCAGAGATGCTGCAAAACCAATTCTGAAGGCTCCGGGGGTGTCCAGCCTCTGATACTATGAGCAACAGCTGACAACTCATTCACAGCCTTCACTTTGGTGAGGGTAGGGGCACGCAGGGGAGCGGCAGGCTTCGTGTCTGGTTAGAACTTCCCAACTTACTCTCCCTCCCAAAACACAGGGACTCTCCTGTCCTTGTTTATCTTCTTATCTGGCTGTCGTTTTTCATGAACTCTCCTCCGGCTCGCTCCCTTCACGTCACTTGGGTTGACTGGTAACCTGATTATCCTGCGATATGATCGTGTCTAATCCATCATGTTTCCCTTTCCCGGTAGATTATTTTAGTCCATGTCATTTCATCTACCCTGAGATGAAGGCATTTCTCTAATGACTTCTGCTATCTTTTGATTATATTATTACATTGTTATACAACAACACTGAGTATTTAGTGTGTTCTTTTACAAAGTGACTGATACTGACACACTGGATGTCGTTATTTAAAAAAAATCAGGCCCTGCTGGTATTGTTCAGTGGTTGAGCATCAATCCAGGAGGTCTCTGGTTCGATTCCCGGGTCGAGGCACCTGCCCAGGTTGTGGGCCAAGTCCCCAGTGGAGGGCCTGCAGGAGGCAGCCAATAGATGCTCTCTCTCATTGATGTTTCTGTCTTTCTCTCCCTTTCCCTTCCTCTCTCTCTAAAATCAATAAAGAGAAAGAAAAAAAAATTCAGCGCTAGGCTAGGCTTGATTCTCTGCTCTCACCTGTATCGTCAATCTTTCTGTCTCCAATGGCAACTGACCTTCAGCCTACAATATCTTCAAATCTCCTCCCTCTAAAAAACAAACAAACTTTCCTCAATGCCGTTCTCCCTAAAAGATACCACCCCATCCATCTCTCTCCTTTCTTTCGGTGCCCTTAACGATCTTCTCTGCCCCCCTTTCCCCTTTCTTTTGCAATGCCACCGAAGAAAACTTTCTAAAACATACTATTAATGCACACACCGGCTTGAAATCCAGTGATGATGTTCTTCCAGGTAGAAACCAAGGCAGACGTTGTCCTTTGCCGCTGAGTCTCAGCCGCACTTGCCAATCTCACTTCATTTCTCTCCTGCTCGAACCACACATCCAACCACATGGTCCTTCCTAAGGATTTCTAGACACAGTCACGGTTTTTCTTGCTCCCTACCTGTGTCCATCTCGGGTCCTCTATGAGAGGACTTTTCCCTCAGTCCCTGATGAGGTCCTGCTTGCCTTCTAAGACCTGGTACGGGCCCCCTTCCATGGGGGGACTAAAGCCCTGCCTCACCTCTTCTTCGTCCTAACGTGTCTTGGCCACGCCTCTGTCTCATTCATTGCTGTGTGAATACTTACGCTCCGCAGTGTGAGCTTCTTGGATGCTTAAATTTTTACTCTATTTGTCTTTATATCACAGCTTCTAATATAACGCCTGACATACAGGTTCCCTAATGTTTATTAAATTACATTTCAGATGGATTCCAGGTGTTGGGATTTTTTTTTTCCAGTGTATTTTATATTTTTGTTTTAAATGCATAAGATGTTAACAATTCAGTCTGGAAAGAGCTGTGTACAGAGGCATGACCCCCAGAAAGCAGGCTATGGCTTCGGGGGGGTGGGGTGCAGTTCTGGACGGGTGCCAGCCTTCCAGGGAGAACGGGTCATGGAGGATTGCCACGACTCTCAGCCCTGACCTCCCTCTCCCCATCTGCTTTGGATTTGATCCGAAAAAGCAACTTCTCTTGCTCTTCGGCTGCCAGAGATTACCCTGGATGGTTTGACTGCTGGGCCAGAGAAAATACTGGATCCCACCCCCCTTCCCCATCCTCTCTGGCCAGATAGTTACTGAAAATTAGGCTGAGTTGGAGGGGTAGCAGTCAGGCCTCAGAGCTCTGGGGAAATTGAATAAAGAGCTAGGAGCCTAGAGAACCGTGGATGGTTTTCACTGAAAACTTCCCGTTTGCTTTGTGGAGCAGAGGGACAGAGGCAGGCTCTGTTGGGAGCAGCTTCCGAAACCCTGCTTCAGTTTCTCCATCTCTGTGTTGCCCACTCAGCTGGCCTCCAGACTCCCTGTGATCAGACTGAGAACCCAGAGGGCTCCAATCTGTCTTGAGCTCTGCGGGGGATGAGCTGGCCTCTCAGCTGGCTTGGGGGCTCTGAGTGGGCCCGTTGGGGGATGGCCCAGTGTGTTCCATTGAGGAGGGTCTTCAGTACCCTTCCCTGCCGCCCCCAAGACCAGCAGGGAGTAGGGGTGGGGAGCAACAGTGAGCGTTCTGGCATGTACCTGAGTTCAAAATGGGTACTTTAGAGTTTTCAAACTTTCTGAGTCTCCAAACAACTCTGTTTTGTGGCCAGACACCATGGAACTTTTCTGCTCTTAGGAGAAACACCCTCTCCCCAAACTTCAGGCTGAGCTCACATCATCATGGGATGACTCTGTGAAATGAACAAGAATTTAGCTAAAAAAAATAGTTGGATGTATTCGTGTGAACAAGTACACTGTTGATCTTTATGTCATCTGTGTAAATAATTGAAGTGCATGGTTTTTATGTATTGAAATACTTGTATTTTTCCCGGAGCAACGCTTTTTTTATATAAATTATTTTTTTTTTAAATTCTGAAATCTGATTTTGTTTACAACCACAGATATACCCAGGGAGTTATTTGCTGCATTAAAATTTCAAATCCAACAAAACTGCGTTCATCTCGAAAGCGTTCATCTCTGCCTCCATAATCCTCAAGGTGAGAATGAAAATGACAATGGATGAAGCCAAGTTTCTATTGCGAGGAATATTTCTCTCTCTGGTCCAAAGACTTTCTGAAAAGTGGAATATAAACGTGACAGAATCAAAATCAATGCAGGTAAGTCAGCATCGACACTCCATCTACACACCACGGCGCTGAGTCAAAGCGCACTGGGAACACTCTCTAAAATGAGGCCGGAGCGGGCCCCACTGCCGTCTGTGCTGAAGAAAACGCTTCTCAAAGCACCTCTTCAGCGTGTTTCCACAAGAGATGACATTATTTGAAAATGCTAAATTGGAGGAAAATATTGGAGCCTGGTTACCATTAATTTCACCATTATCCCACCTATGAAGTAGCGAAGATTTATCAACAGCTAGAATTTGCAACAAAGTAGAAAGTAGAAAAAAAATATATGTATGTGAACTAGAAATTTTAGTAATATTTAATTTTCAACTTTCCATCATTAAAGCTTTTCCTTTTCTATAGAGTTGTTAAAGTATTACTCTATTAATTGTACTGCTTATTAGAATTTTGGAATATACATATTTTTTTAAATTCATATTTTCAGCTGTTTTAAAGTATATTTAATTTTTTGATATTTCATGTTATTTTACTTTTTATTCCATGAATCCTGAATACATTAAAAAACATAAAATGCCAGTATCAATACTAATATTTCAATGTTATGCAAAAGAAAAACCAAGTTACTGATATTGGCATTTTGTTTTGGTATTGTAATCACCAAATAATAAAACAATAAAAGCCCATTCTCTCTCTCCCTCTCCCTCCCTCTCTCTCTCTCTCTCTCTCTCTCTCTCACACACACACACACACACACACACACACACACATACACACAAACCCCATAGAAGGGCCATGCAATGCTCGGGGTTTCTGTAGCTCTCTCCCTTATATCTCAGTTTCAGCCATTTAATTAAATTGATGCGGAACATGGTTCCGCGAGTGAAAATGAGGGCTATCGCCCCAATCTGGGTACAACTGTATATTAGTTTCTCTTGTGTCACAGTGAAATCGAAATTGCCGGACACCAGGAGATAGGAGCTGGCCAAAAGGGTTTCACGGTTTGCTTTGTCTCTTAGTAAACGCACAGCAAGCACTATTCAGACATGATGAACTACCCTCCCTCATCAGTCTAGAGTGGGATTCTATTCTACCATCACCCGTTCAATGCCTTTGAGCTTCATGGTTTATTGGCTGCTGACCCTTAAGAGGATTTCACTTCCCACAGCCAACCCCTCAGCAGGACTCAGGCCCCCATCCAAGAGGGGTGTGTTCCGATCCCCCTCTCTTACTTTTCTGGAGGACCCTCAGGGGCCCATGAATATCTAATTAGAACTAGTTTAATGCATTCAGATTCGGTTTGTTCCTATTTGTCAGTAATGACATTTAAGGCAAAAAATATATATATATACAGCTGGTAAACAAAAAGAGACTTCATAGGTATTACAAATTTTCCTCCCTGGTTACAGGTTCTCAGCCTGCCTTGGGGAGAGAAAGCTTGCTCAAAAGTCAGTTAGTCGATGATTCAGACAGGATTCACACCCAGGTCTAGCTGCCCTAGAACTCATATTCTTCCTGCTGTCAGTGATTCTTAGCTTGCATCAGAATCCTCTGGGGGGGCTGGACCCCATTCTCTGAGGTCTGTGTGGGGCCACAAATGTGCATTTCTAATAAGATGACTGGTGACTCTGGTGCTGCTTGTTCTCAAACCACATTTGAAGACCCTCTGCCCCATATCAGTGGTCCCCCAACCTGAGGGGGCGCTTGAGTCCCAAACACAAACTCCCAGGTGATTCTGATGTGGATTATTTACAAGTGACATTTGGAGGAAATTACACCTTGCTAGCAGTAGCTAGAGGGAAGTGCATAGTAACTATAATTCCAAACAGCGTGGACTAAATACAGAGCTAAATACAAGTTTAAAAACAATTAGAAGTGAAAGGCAGGCAACAATTAATTTTAAATGGGCAGTGGTAGGAACCAAAGAAAATTTAGTGGGAAGGAGTCATCTGAGCCAGGCTAGCTACATAATTTGCAGGGTCCAGTGCAAAATGAAAATCTGGGATTCTTTGTTCAAAAAGGAGAAAAAGTGTGTCTCTAGTGGTACTGAAAACAGAATATGTTTCCTTTCTTTCCCAGTCTCTCAACTTGTCGTGGTGTTTTTTATTTGCTATTTAATGACATTCTAAATTTTAAAAAATAGAAAATTTAAATTATTTGCAGGAAGTTTACCATTCAGCTTTATGTTGTGCCATACCAGTTTTAAATACAGGTTTCAGAGCACTTAACTAACATGTGGAATCACTGACGTTACACAATTCACGTTCTGGAGCAGTACATACATGTGTATTTCATTCATACCAGAGCAGTGGAAACTGCACAAAACTGACTGACCTCTTTAAATTTCTACCCACCCTCTATGTCCAGCTTATTGATGAGTAAGGAAGGAGGGACTAAGGAGAAGGAACTAGGAATTGCTCTGTTTTTTTCCTTGTGTCGTCATTTCCTGCTCAAGTGGTTGGCATACAGCGAAGAACATGGGTAAAAAAGGATACGGTGGGATCCCCTCTGGTTCTTGTTCTTAGACCGCTGCCTTTTCTGTGTCCAAAGGAAGTTCCGGTTGGAGCAGAAAGTGTGGCTTCTCCAGGCTGTCAGTGCCCCCCAGTTAGTTGTAAAGGTCACACTCAGCTCGTGCTCACGCACCTTGAGCTCACACGCATCACGGGCCCACCAGCACGCGGAGCTCCCGGGACACGGCGTGGCCAAGCGGCCCGAGGAGAGGGTCTGCGCATCTCTTCTGCTCGCGCGCGTGCCCCGCTGGTCCACCTGCTCCACTTACAAAACAAGTTCAACGACAAAATCGGTAGGTGTTTCCAGGCAGCAACAACAGAGCATCAACACCAAGCGTGGGCTCTTCCTCGGAGCCAGGGGCTCTGAGCAACAGCACCGGTCCCCACAAACTGGTTCTAATCTGGGCATTTGAATGATGAGGCACAAACATGGGAGGTTACAAAGGGAATTCTGGAAGGAGAAAAGCAGGTGGTGTTGGGAGAAGGTACACATTCAGTATTCTAAAACAGGAATCATATCCTACCTCAAGAGACTTCCTTTCTGTCGGATCTCTGTAGGGTTGACGGGCCAGGGTTCTAGCTTACTGGGCGTAGCATATTCTTTTGAAAAGATGCCCTCAACAGTGAGACAAGACAGCTGTTCATTTTGTTTTCTTTCTTCTATTGAATAAAAAAAAACAATTTACATTTATACATAATAATAAAAATAAATGTGAAATTATTTGATTTTTGTTATATTTCTCTCAAAAGCAAGAAACCTCATGAAAGCTATATACGTAATAAAATTATAGAAGATAACTTTCAGCTTTTGATCGCCTGGAAGATATTTTAGTTTCTTTAATGAAATTATAAAGAAATATTTCCACTTGTTTGTTAGTTTTTTATATGAAACTATGTTTATTAAATCTATTGTTATTATTTTCTCTCTTCTCTGTTATTACTGTGAAATACTGAGGCAGAATGCCCAGCATATTGGGAGTTGTTTAGTACCACAGCTAATATTTTATGAAACAGTAATATATCTTTGCTTTTCAAATTACTATCATGTGAGCTAAAATAGGCCTCATATCTATCCACTTGTGTTATGCAACCTAAAAGAAAATTCTTATCAAGCACCATTACCAGGCTTTATATAAAATATATTTGCTTTTTGTCTAGAGATTAGACATTGTATGCTATAGATTAAAATAATATTTTAATCACTATTTAATTTTTCAATATAAATTTAAAATAGATCAACTACTTTGTAATATATCTGTTAATATACATAGCTGACATATCAGGGTTCAAAACTGAATTCTAATATTTGGGATGAAGGTATTTTTTGTAAATGTATAACTTTAACATTAAATTTAAATTATACAAGCGATTTGTTAATACTTTCTTGTTATAAAAATGCAAATAATACAGATAAGTAGCAGTCCTCCCTGGTACCCTCCTTAGTTAACAATTATCCTTCGTGTGACAGGCATTATTTAAATTATTTTATTGCAATTATATCATAATGCACATATGAAATTTAAAAAATATATAAATGACATCATTTTGTGCTTATTGATCTGAAACTTTGGGGGGTAATCCTTACTCAAGGATATTTTCGATTGATTTTTAGAGAGAGTGGAAGGGAGGGAAGAGAAAGAGTGAGTAACATCTATGTGAGAGAGGCACATCAACTGGTTGCTCCCCCACGCACCCCAACTGGGGCAGGGATAGAACCTTCAACCCAGGTATGTGCCCTTGACCGGGAATCAAGCCCTAGACCCTTCCATTCGAGGGCTGACGCTCTAACCACTGAACCACAATGGCCAGGGCAGGCACTCTGTTTTTTAACCATCAATGTGACCGAGTTCTAAGCAGGTATGCATGTGTAGATTTAACATGGCCTTTCTGACTGCTGCCAGTATTTTTTTTTTTTTTATCCTCACCTGAGGACATTTCTCCATTTTTTGTTCAGGTAGAGTGGGAGGGAGAGAGAGGAACAGAGAGAGAGAGAGAAACATCGATGTGAAAGGGACACATCGAGTGGCTGCCACCCGCACGACCAACCAGGGCCGGGGACAAACTGCAACCGAGGTACGCGCCCTTAGCGGGAACTGAACCCGGGTCTCTCAGGACCGCAGGTCGACGCTCTAACCGCTGAGCCAAACCGGCCAGGGCTGCTGCCAGTATTTCTTAGATGTTTCATTGTTTGTTTGTTTATCCCCTCCTAAATACATTGGTTGTTTCCAATTTTCACTCTACATATCATGCAATAATAAACAAGCTTGCACATGACTTTTTGTTTACATGTTAAGATATTTTCAAGAATACAAAGGAAAAAATAGGACTGATAGGTCATAAAATATATATTTTAAATTTTTATAAATCCTGTCAAATTGCTCTCCAAAAAGACTTTGCCACTTTTCACCCATGTTCCAATATCCGTGCCAAAGCTTGTTATCTTGACTCTTTTAAAGTGTTGGAAGTCAAATGGGTGAAAACTGGTATGACTTCTCTTAGGAATGCAGGGAAAGGCTAATATTAAAAAATCTATTAATAAAATAACTGATATTGACAGAGGAGAAAATCATATAATATATGCTGAAAATGCATTTGATAAGATCCAATTTCCTCTCTGTGCTGGTTAATTTCATGTGTCAACTAGAGCAGGGTATTCAGATATTTGGTCAAACATTAGTCTAGACGTGTCAGTGAATGCATTTTTTAGATAAGTTCACACTGAAATCAGTAGACTCTGAGTAAAGCAGATTACCCTTCATAATGTGAGTGGGCTTCATCTAGTCGAAGGCCTTAGGAAAAAAGGACTGACCTCCCCTGCCGAAGAGGGCACTCTGCCAGCAGACTGCCTTTGTACTTGAACTGTAGCAGCGACTCTTCCCTGGGTCTTTAGCCGGCTAGCCTACCCCGCAGACTTCAGATTTGCCAGCCTCCATAAGCACAAGAACCAATTCCTTAAAATAAATTTATTTTTCTTTCTCTCCACACAGACACACATGTGTACATCTAGACAAACACGTGCAGAGACACAGGTACACCACATACACAGACAAAGAGACCAGAAAATGCATCCCCATAGACACACCACACTCACCCCTTGACTCCATGTAAACAGCAGTCTACAGAATGATGACTTGGTCCCGTACACCTGGGTTCCCGTTCTACTTTTGCCATTCACCAGCAGCTATATGATGACCTTTGGAAAGTGATCTATAGCACTGGGCTGCAGTTTCATGCCTTACAGTAAAAAATAACATCCTGCCTTTGCCGGTTTGGCTCTGCGTTAGAGCAACGGTTGGATTTCGGACAAGGGCACGTACCTCGATTGTGGTTCGTCCCGTGTGGGTGGCAACCAATCAATGTCTCTCTCACATCGATGTTTCTCTCTCTCTCTCTCCCTCCCACTCTGTCTGAAGATAAATGTAAAAATATCCTTGGGTGAGGATTAAAAGAAAAAAATAAAAAAGATAACATCCTACTCACAAACTGACAGTTTTTAAACAATTGTTGATTGCTAGATCGCTACCGAGTGCACAGTAAGTTTCAAGTGCTTGCTTGCTAAGAAGGAGGTGTCTACAGAAACAATTTCACTCCCGCCTTCCATTCCTCCTTATTAAAATGTGTGCGCTCGCAGAGGGATCGCTGAGGGTGCACAGGGGACTGTCTGCCATGAGACTAGTACCTCCATTATTAGAGCCCTGGGCTTTAGTTCCTGTATGTGGTGTACATTTCCCCCAAGCAAAAATGCACCACCAATAACAGGATGGGCGAAAACTGGACCACACCTCTCTCAGCTCAAGGCAACGCTCTGACTCTGGCTTGCAGGCACCTTAGGCATAACACTCCAGCCTTCTCGAATAACTCCACAGCTGACAAGGAAAGAGCTTACAGATTTGATCATGTAAAAATTCATAACTGCTGGGTGATGGAAGACACCATAAACTGAGTTAAAAAGGCAAGTGACAAACAAGGATATTTGTAACATATATAACAAACAAAGGATTTATATCCAGAATCTATAAAGAGCTCCTACAGCTTGCTATGAAGAAGACAAATATCCCAATAGAGAAATGGGCTTGAAATATAAACAAGCAATTCATGAAGAAAAAAAGCAAAAATCCAATAAACATATAAAAAGATGCTCAACCTTACCAGTAATTAGAGAAATGCAAATTAAAACTATAATGAGCTATCTTTTTCTATATCACATTCACAAAAATGTTAAAGTTTGACAATATATGGTACTGATGAGAATCGGAGGAAACTGGCGCCCTTGTGCTGTGGCACTACTCGTGGGTGGGCGAAGATTCATAAATCTGCTGTGTTTTAAAATGTATGTGCCTTTTGATCCCACAAGTCTCCTTTAGGAAGCCATTCTACAGAACTAGTTACCTACATATGCAAATATTTACGCAACCGTGTCAGTTGCACCAGAGTTTGTACATTGCAATACCATTGGAAAATATGAAATGTTAATAAAGGAGCATCTAAACACATTTTGGTTCGCTCATAAAATGGAATACTGTGCCAACCTTGAAAATAGCGAGATAGACGAGAGATTTCCCAAACACGTTGTTGGTAAAGAGAGCTGTCCTTGTGCTATTTACATGTGCACAGCATATGCACGAATAATTGAGTACAAGGCATGGAACAAAATGAGAAGAACACACAGACTCTATCAGATTGACCAGGCACCTAAGTACGGGACCAGGAGCTTAGACCATGTGCAGCCTCAGAGTGAACCGCAGCTTCAATGTGGCAAACAGTGGGCAGGACAAACTGTTCTGTGCTTTCCACCACCAAGACCCTTTTGGACATTCTTTTCTCCCTTGGGTCCCATGTCTTAAGAGATTCTTCCTCCAATCCACATGTAATAAATAATAAATGAATTTCATTTATTCTGCTATTATTTATCTATGTTTTCACCAGCGTCCTGGAAGGAAATAGACAACAAACTGGAGTACTTAAAGCCACGTTTTTAATGAAAGGGCTTACTGAAATGTGAATGGGTTTAATGTAGTGATTCTGAACTCTGGGGTGATTCTGTGTCCAAGGAACATATGGCAATATCCGGAAACATTTTTTGGTTGTCACAACTACGGTGGTTGCTACTGGTGTCTCATGGCCAGAACCAGGGATGCTGCTAAAGCTTCTACAATACTCAGGACAGCTTCCCACAGCAAAGAATGACCCAGCCCCAAATGTCAACAGTGTTGATTTGAAAAATCCTGGTTTAAAGTAAGAGACCAGGGGTAGTGAGGTGCCCAGGACCTAGAAACAGCAGGGGGCCACCAGCCGTCCTGGGCCCGAAGGGAACCAGTGTGCAGGAGCCCAGGTGAGATCTGAAGCCAGAGAACAGGGAGCTGACTCGTGGGAGTTGGGTTAAAGAGGGAAGCAGCCATTTTCAGAACAGAGGGTGAGAAGGAATTGAAGATCTTTTTTTTTCTCCTTCCATCCTCCAATCTGCTGCTGGTGCTTCTCATTGGCCAAATCAACTAGAACCTGGAGAGCAAGCAGTCTCTCCACATCAGCCTCGTAGGGCAAGAGCCGCACAGAGAAGGGAAAACGGAGCTCAGGGATCGGGGAATTGGAAAAGAGAGAAAATCAGCATGATGCAATTAATGATTCCAATTTTCTTGTCTTTTTTTTTATCTTTATTGTTGAAAGGTATTACAGATGTTCCCCTCTTTTTGTTCCCACTGACCCCCTCCTCCCCGCTCCCACCCCCTCCTGCCTTCCCCACACTATTGTCTGTGTCCATTGGTTATGCATGTATGCATAGAAGTTCTTGGCTTTATCTCTTCTCACCCACCCCATCCACTTCCCTAATGACTCCAATTTTCACTAAGGATTCATAATTACCCAGTTCCCGGATTTCATATGTTGAAACCCTAACTCCCAATGTAATGCTAGTAGGAGGTGTGACCTTTGCAAGGTAGTTACATTTAGATGAGGTCATGAGGGTGGAGCACACATGATGGGATTAGTGTCTTTATAAGAAGAGAAATTAGATGTCAAAATCTCTCTCTCTCTCTCTCTCTCTCTCTTCCTCTCTCTCTCTCTTCCTCTTCCTTCCTTCCTCCCTCCTCCCTCCCTCTCCTACCCTCTCCCTCTCTTCGTCCCTCCCTCTCCCAAGTGAGGAAGCAGCAAGAAGATGGCGTTGTGCAGGCCAGAAAGAGAGTCCTGACCAGGAGCTGAATCCACCAGTACCTCAAGCTGGAATGTCTCAACCTCCACAGCCATGAGAAATAAATTTCTGTTGTTGAAGCTACTCAGTCTATTATATTTTCTTACAGAAGCCCAAGCAGACTAAGGACACCAAAGAAGTCATGAAATCAGTTAAACCCTGGCCAGGCTATGAGACTAACAAGCAGAGTCAAGTGAACGGACTGTAGCACTGCCCTGTGAGGTGCAAATGTTCACCTGCCTGGCAAGCCGCTGTCAGGCACCTCGCTCCCTGATCCTCACGCCGACACTTCTGTCAGGGCCACTAGTTATTTACATTTGACAAATCCAGTAGATCAGAGCTTCCATATGGACACTAAGTGGCTATAATTCCCATTAAAAGCCAAAGGATGATTTGTTGGTTGGCCATTCTGACAGGTGTGAGGTGATACCTCATTGTTGTTTTAATTTGCTTCTCTCTGATGATTAGTGATGTTGAGCATTTCTTCATATGTCTTTTGGCCATTTGTATGTTCTGTTTGGAGAGGTGTCTATTTAGCTCCTCTGCCCATTTTTTAATGGGGTTCTTTGTCTTTCTTTTGTTTAATTGTATGAACACTCTATATATTTTGGAAATTAACCCCTTATCTGATGTATCATTGGCAATAATGCTCTCCCATACAGTGGGTAGCCTTTCCATTTTGATGGTTGTTTTTTTGCTGTGCAGAAGCTTTTTAGTTTGGTGTAGTCCCATGTGCTCATTTTCTCCTTTGTTTCTGTTGCCTTAGGTGATGTATCAGTGAAAATTCTACTGCGTTTAATGTCTGAAATTTTGTTGCCTACATTTTCTTCTAGGAGTTTTATGGATTCGTGAGCCACACTTAAGTCTTTCACCCATTTCGAGTTTATTCTTGTGTGTGGTGTAAATTGATGGTCTAGTTTCATTTTTTTTTGCATATAGCTGTCCAATTTTCTCAACACCATTTATTAAAGGCTGTCTTTACTTCATTGTATGCTCTTGCTACCTTTGTCAAATATTAATTGAGCATAATGTCGTGGGTCAATTTCCGGATTCTCTGTTCTGTTCCACTGGTCTATATGCCTATTCTTGTGCCAATACCAGGCTGTTTTGATTACAGTAGCTTTGTAGTATAACCTGATATCCAGTATTGTGATCCCACCTACTTTGTCCTTCTTTTTCAAGATTGTTGTGGCTATTCAGGGTCTTTTTTGGTTCTATATGAACATTTGAAGTATTTGTTCTAGTTCTGTGAAATATGTTATTGGTATTTTGATGGGGATTGCATTGAATCTATAGATTGCTTTGTGTAATATGGACATTTTAATAATGTTAATTCTTCCAATCCATGAACAAGGTATGTGCTTCCACTTGTTTATATCTTCCTTTATTCCTTTTTTCAGTGTCCCATAGTTTTCTGCAAAGAGGTCCTTTACTTCTTTGGTTAAGTTTATTCCTATGTATCTTAATTTTTTTTGCCATGATGTTGGCGAGGTTGTGGAGAAAAGGGGACTCTGGTACACAGCTGGTGGGAATGCAGACTGGTGCAGCCACTATGGAAAACACTGGTGTTACTTCAAAAAATTAAAAGTTGAATTGCCATTTGACCCAGTGACCCCACCTCTAGGAATATACCCTAAGAAGCCTGAAACACCAATCAGAAACAATATATGTACCCCCATGTTCATAGCAGCACTATTTACAGTAGCTAAGATCTGGAAACAGACCAAGTATCCATCAGTAGATGAATGAATAAAAAAGCAGTGGTACATATACACAATGGAGTACTATGCAGCTGTAAGAAAGAAAGATCTCTAATCCTTTGAGATGACATGGAGGGACCTGGAGAGTATTGTCCTAAGCGAAACAAGCCAAGCAGAGAAAGACAAATATCACATTATCTCACTTATTTGTGTAATATAATGAACATAACAGTCTGAGGAACAGGGTAGACCCAGAGATGTGGAAGTAGGGTACAGACTGACAACCCTCAGAAGAGGGGGTGGGAGGGAGAAAAGAGATAAACCATGGCACTTATATGCATGTACGCATAAGTGATGGACATGGACAACAAAGCTGGGCACGGGGTGGGGGAGATGGAGAGGAGGGTGTCAATGAGGAAAAAAGGAGAAACATCTGTAACAAAAATAAATTAATTTAAAAAAAGCCAAAGGAATTGATGTGTCACAGGGCCACCCATTGCTTATGGCTCCTTTCTAACTTCAGAATTCAAGAATAATTCACCACAGTCTTCATGAACAGGCCAGGGCTCTGCAGAGAGAATATTTACTCATCTCAGGTACCACGTCAAACTGAAAGCTCATCTGCAGTTGGACCGAGACTGTCTTTCTCCACATGGCATAGGGCGGGGCAATTTATAATAGCAAAGATGTGTTCAGTGTTAAATCTTTAGAATGGTTTTGACTCCGAGACCTTGGGCCTTCCTACAATAGCAAATAGAACCAATTAATAAATCTCTAGAGTATTCATATCTCAGGGGTTCAAGAGGAAAAGAGAATTGAGTGGACTGAGCTGATCTGAGAAATCTTAAAGGAAGTGGCTTTCCACTGATTTTGTGGGGGAGGGGCAAAGCACCTTTCCCATGAGAGAGAGGAGATGCAGTAATTTTGGAAGCGCTTCCATGTACATAATGCTTGGCCTGGCTTCACTGGCATCAAAGGCAATGTAGCCTATTGGTTAAGAGCACGGCCTCTGGAAACTTCTCAGTCTCAGAGCCTACCTCCACTGCTTACTGGACGCAGGGGTTTAACTCCTCTGTGCCTCACTTATTTCATCTGTCTAACTGAGATAGGCGTAGTAACCAATGTGGCTTCACAGGGAAATGCATTAGTACATATAAGTACTTGTAAGTACTTATCTGTGTTGACTGTTCTTATTACTGACAACAGACCCACATTAGCTAAATTTGGGGAGATGCATGCCCAGTTTGACTGCTAAGACCTTCTTACAGATGAGGGTTACTGAGGGGAAGATAGCATAACTATCTTCTTCCACTTTATACAGTTGGGAAGGCTGGAACTCAGAGACTCACCTATTTCTGAATTCTGCACACTTTCCTCTCTCAACCACAACCCCCCTCTCTCCTTTGCGCTCAACAAATGTGTGTTGTTCTAAATGCACTAGAAGAGCAAACACAGCTTAATTCTATTGTTTTTCCCACCCTCTAGCTAAAACAAGCAATTTCATTGCAGAAAATTGTTTTGCTGTGTTGCCCATCCCGGTGTGGATATTGGATATCTCAATCACCCCGTAGCCAGTAGGTTCAGATTCGACCCAGGCTCTGTTCCTTTTTTCTCTTAAAATGATTTTTCTACCTTAGAGTTGTTCTGTTTCACAAATCTTCCAAATGACAGTAGTGATAAAAACAGTTACCACCACTTATTAAACACCCTGTGATAAACACCCTGTGTGCTAAGCCCCTTTACATCCATTATCTCATTTAATCATCACAACAACATCTTATTATCCCGTTTTTACAGCTCTTGGAGTAAGGAGAGAAGAGTTAAGCTCTTTATTCAAGATCACACAGCTAATTAGTTTAATAGCTGGAGTGTGATCCCAGGTCTGTGTGATTCTCTGCATTCTCTTTCTTCCCAATTCATGATGTGCTTCTTAGAATATTCTGGAAGTGTAAGATGAACAATTATGACTATTAAAGTTATCAGCAAGAAAGCCCTCAAACTTCATTTTATATTATGAAATCATTTCACACAGTAATATCTTCTCTTCAACCAAAGGTGGTTGACTTGCTCCTCTGGTTACGGTGGAGGAACCCAGATTCACCATCTCCCATAAAACCTTTTCATCTCCCACCTTGACCTCTCATGGGAAACTGAGGCATGCCTTGGGAAAAAACGTGCCACTCTGGTGAGCAAGATTGATAATGGGGGAAGCTCAGCACGGGGCGGGGGGGGTAGGGCATATGTTATATGGGAAATCTCTGAACCTTCCCCTTAATTTTGCTTTAAACCTAAAACTGCTCTAAAAATTGTCTTAAAAAATAAAACATGAACATACAATAAAACTGTTCATCTCAGACGTGGAGATAAGGGGACACTAGATGCCTTTACTTTTAAATTATCTGGATAATTGCATCAATTCTCCTATACATTGCAGTGAATAAATTACATAAATATGGGTGCATATATATCACTATAAAATATATAAAATGTTTTGATATGTTAGTAATCACACAATCAGTTCTGATGCTTTTTAAATAGTGTACTGTAGGCTACAGGTACATGAACATTTCTCAAGCTTTTTAAACATCCCATCTCTTTTCCAACCAGCATCTGCATTGTTTGGAACATGTACTTGTTGGTTCAGCTCAGGATTCACGAGGCCAATAACTAACCAGTCACGTAGTGATGTATCCCCGGTCCCCACACCTAGGTAACTGTGGTGGTCCTTGGCCCTGGGCACCAACGTTTCCGGCACTGCACTTCTGTCCCTGAGTTCCCCGAGATGGAAGAGGCCTCGGGTTCCCTCCGGCTAAGGAGCTGTGAGTGGGAACAGTCACTCCTCGGCCAGACCACTTACCCTCAGAGATGAGGCCTCTGGGCTTGTTCTCCCTTCACCAGGGAAACCAGGAGACTTCGGACTGTGGCTGCTTTGTCTGTTTGGGTCCTCATCAGACATAACAGGAGAGAGAAATAACCCTTTGTTGTGTTAAGTCACTGAGGTCTTCCCCCACTCTGCGACCCCCGTAGTATAACCTAGTTTGTCTTGACTAATAGAGAATATACTACATTTCTTTTTTTTTATCTTGATTGTTGAAGGTATTACAGATGTCCCCCCTTTTTTCCCCTATTGATCCCCTCCTTCCCACCCCCACCCCCGCCCCTGGCCTTCCCCACACTCTTGTCTGTGTCCATGGGCTATGCATACACGCATATGTTCTTTGGTTAATCTCTTCCTCCCACACCTTCCCTGAGGTTCCTCGGTCTGTTCCATACTTCCATGTCTCTGGATCTATTTTGTTTATCCCGTTCATTAGATTCCATATATAAGTGAGATCATGTGATACCTGTCTTATTAATTAGGTTATTTTTTAGTCTGACAAGGTTATGCTGTGTTAAGTTTCTCTTTATATATTTTGATCTCTGTAATCAAGAGATCATGAAACATTACACTAATGTTATCAGGAAGTTTTTTCTCATGGGTGCAAGTGACCATGTTTCTATCTACATTTGAACATATCTAATCAATATTCAAATGGTGGCCACATTTTATTAGCATTTCACTTGTTTTAAACTGCATGCCCCAGTGTGCCATCAGAAGAGGTAGGGAACACACCCAATCCCCCCACCAATCCACAGCACCCATTTCTGGCTTCCCCTCTATTTTTCTCTCTCCCCCATCCAAATTTCAGGCACTCAAACTAGTCTCAAGGTAAGTAGCCTTCAGAGAACGTGCCAGGCATTAGTCCAAATCTGTTTATGCCTTATGTATAAGCTTTTGAAGCTCCAAGCCTTTTTCTATTTTTGCAATAGCATCAATTTCCATAGCAATGAACATCTCAAAGTCTGGGCTCCAAACGGGGAGGGGTCCGGGGTTTGTGGAGTAACAGAAAGTAGCAGGAAACTTGAGACGGCTGCTAAGATGTTAAATAACTCTTCACAGTGAGGATTTCCCGGTTCTGTGGTAACTTGTGATTTCAAGAGGTCTGCCTCACCGTCAAAGCTTTCATTCCTTCCCCAGCTCCTGGGGGGTCCTAGAATGTGCTTTCAGTTTTCCCTCCCCTACTAGCTGCTGGGCCCAGGAAGCCCGGGGCCACCACAAATCCTGCCTGCGCCACTCACGGCTGCCCTGACCCTCACATCAGCCCACATCCTGAAAGCCTTTCTGTGCTCCCGACGCCCCGGGTTTCAGAAAAGCAGCTCTTTGCGCTGTACACACTGTTCACACCCTTAGCCAGGAGCTCCTGGGGCTGGTGCAGGGGGTGACCTGAGTGACAGGGGTAGCCCCCTGCCCCCCATTGTCATTCACCTTTTTGTACCCCAAGAATGTGACTTCCACCCAGTGTACAGGTGAGTCTTGTTCAGCAGGCTCCTGCGTCCTGCAGGCAAAGAGGCCTCTGGGGGGTGAGCCCCACGGGCCCACCGGATGTGCTCTGGCAGGTGTGACTCCTAGGACAGAGACAGCTGAGGTTCTCAAGCTCAGACCCACACTCCCCCACCCCCAAAATCATTGATCCCAAAGACTGATCAATAGACATGTACATCCTAGCATTTGGCATTCCTTTCGCACTTACAGAAGGTGGAGGTTCAAAGGCCAGAACTAAGGAATTTGGTCTTTGTTCACAGAAAACAGTCCATCTGTCTCCACCTCTGCTCTGAACTCAGAGACAAGGGGCACACCTGTGACAAGAGTCCAGGCCTCACAGAGAGACTACATACCTTTGTCCCCTGTACTGGAATGAAGTGGCCTTTTAAACTCTAGCCTCCCATTCTCTTCTCGGGTAAATTCCCTTGGCAAGTAAATAATTTAAATTCTCTCTTTAAAAGCCACTACACTTAATATATTAAGAAAGTAAAATTCTCCTCTGAGGTAGGCTGAATAATGGCTCCCAAATATGGTCATGCCTCAATCCCCAGAACCTGTAAAAAAGGCAAAGGGACTTTGCGGTGTGATTCAGTTAAGAATCTTGAGATGGGTGGTGATCCTGCATTACCCAGTGGGCCTGGGGGAATCACACAGCCTTGTGAGAGGATGCAGGAGGCATCAGAGTCAGAGGACAAGGCAAGGTGAGCTGGAAGCAGAGACTGGAGTGATGGGACCACAAGCCAAGGAATGCCAACAGCTTTCAGAAGCTGAAAGGTAAAAGCAAGAGATTCTCCTTGGGGTCTCCAGGACATATCAGTCTTGCTGACACCTGGGTTTTAGCTTTGTTGGACTCATTTCAGACTTTTAATGTCCAGAATGGTTAGCCTTCCAAAACACTAAGTTTGTGGGACTTTGTTATAGCGGCAACAAGTAACTAATACATGATCCTTACCCAAGGTACCACTGAGATCAGACCCTGTCGCATCCCAGGAGAATTAGTGGAATGTCCGTGCGAACTTGTATCTGGAATTTTACCTTATAGCTCGAGCTGTAGAAGCAATGGAGAGAACCTAGAAGTTGTGTTTCTTATCAAGACGATGCTTGGGATCAGCTTGCCTGTTTGTTCATGGAATGGTAAGCTTCCTACCACATGTGGGTGCATAGTGAACCTATTATGGGTAGACCACACTGAACCTTGGGTGCCATCTGCTAACTGAGAGATTAAGGGCAATAAACTTAACCTTTGTAAAATGGGAGAGCTCACTGGCTACCTAAAAAGATATTGTGAGAATTCAATAAGATAATGTAAGTGAAAGAATTTGATATCCCATAAAAGATCTTTACCTGTAAAACTTTGGCATAGACCCCTGGCTGGTGTTGCTCAGTTGGTTGGGCATCATCCCATGCACTGAAAGGTTGTTGGTTTGATTCCCAGTTGGGGGGCATGCAGGAGGCAGCCAATCGATGTTGTTTCTCTTTCTCTCTCCCTCTCCCTTCCTCTCTCTCTAAAAAATCAATAAAAATCTTAGAAGAAAATGTAGGCAACAAAATTTCAGACATCACACGCAGCAGAATTTTCACTGATACATCACCTAAGGCAACAGAAACAAAGGAGAAAATGAACACATGGGACTACATCAAACTAAAAAGCTTCTGCACAGCAACAGAAACAACCATCAAAATGGAAAGGGAACCCACTGTATGGGAGAACATCATTGCCAATGATATATCAGATAAGAGGTTAATTTCCAAAATATATCGAGTGCTCATACAACTCAACAAAAGGAAGACAAAAAACCCAATTAAAAAATGGGCAGAGGACCTAAAAATAGATACCTCTCCAAAAAGGACATACCAATGGTCAAGAGACATATGAAAAAATGCTCAACATCACTAATCATCAGAGAGATGCACATTAAAATGACTATGAGGTATCACCTCACACCTGTCAGAATGGCCGCCATCAACAAATCATCAAACGACAAGTGCTGGCGAGGGTGCGGTGGGAATGCAGACTAACGCAGCCACTGTGGAAATCAATATGGTGTTTCCTCAAAAAATTAAAAATTGATCTGCCATTTGACCCAGTGATCCCACTTCTAGAAATATACCCTAAGAAGCCTGAAACACCAATCAGGAAGAATATATGTACCTCTATGTTCATAGCAGCACTATTTACAATAGCTAAGATCTGGAAACAGCCCAAGTGTCCATCAATAGATGAGTGGATAAAAAAGCAGTGGTACATATACACAATGGAGTACTATGCAGCTGTAAGAAAGAAAGATCTCTTATCCTTTGAGATGACATGGAGGGACCTCAAGAGTATTATGCTAAGTGAAATAAGCCAGTCAGAGAAAGACAAATACCACATGATCTCACTTATTTGTGGAATATAATGAGTAAGGTGGGCTGATGAATGAAATAGACCCAGAGACCTAGAAAGGAGTATGGTTCAGACTGACAAACCTCAAAGGAGGGGCTGGGGAGGATGCATGAGATGAACCGAAGAATTTATATGCATGTGTGCATAACCAATGGACATAGGTAACAATCCTTGGTGGGGCAGGATGGGGAGGAGGGTGTCTAGGGGTAAAAAGGAGAAACATCTGTAACAAAAATAAATTAATTAAAAATTTAAAAAATCAATAAAAATAATTTTTTAAAATATGGCATAGAACATACAAATGATTCCCGTCATTTGCATTTGCTAGTTGTTTGGATGTCAGATAAATGGGAGTTTACTGAAATCTGCCTCGGGTTTTCTTTTAAGGAGCTCGATGTCGTCAGAAGCTTTGAGCTCCCTCTGAGAGGTCCCTTCCAGCTCTGCCATTCTATAATTCTACGTGTCAGCCCGAACAGTGCTGTGACAGCACCACTCATTCTCTCTGGGCTGATAGATAAGGACCAAGAGCCCAGGACATAAGCTAGAAAGTTGATCAAAAGTGACAAATGGCATGGGCCAGTGTATAGACTTCCGCTCAAGAGTATTTTATTCATGCATTCTTTATTGATTTATTCATTACACTTATAATCACTGAGTGAATACAGTATATGCCGGGGGCTATGCTACACACTGGATGGAATAAGAGTGATCTGGGAACAGGGAGAATTACAAAAGTAAATAAGACAAAGTTCATGACCTCAGTGGCCACCCAATCAAGTGGGGAGACAAATACGCGCCCACAATAGCCTGATGTTCCCAGGCCTCACTCTCCTGGGTCTCTAGTGAGGTCACTTTTCATTCATACCCATAGCTCCTTGATTTCCAGGGTACACCTACTACCACAGAAACTCAACTCCTTGCTAAGCCCCCAGTACTTCTTGGGGTCCCCAGGGACTCAACTCCTTGCTAAGCCCCCAGTACTTCTTGGGGTCCCCAGGGACTCCACTCCTTGCTGAGCCCCCCAGTGCTTCTCGAGTTCAGGGGTGATCTCCTCGCGCTCACCTGCAGGGACTGCACCAGGCCCACGCTGTGCCTGCTGCGAGCACAGCTACTAGGCCCCTCGTATTTCATCCATTGGGCTAAGTCTGGAGACGACTTTCCACTTTCCCTCCGGGGCTTGTGGAAGCCCAAACCTTGCCCCCAGTTTCGTGAGTTTCCATGGCTTCCGCCTCCCCAGCTGCTTGCTTACCGCTCACCCACCTCCAGCATCCTCCTCCACGTCCTTGCTTCGGAACTCGGCTGCTTCTCCTGTTTCCAAAGAAATTCGTGCACATCAGCACTTCGGATCCTTCCTCCCTTTTGTCGCTCTGACGGACAATCTGTACGATGGGGAAAGGACAGAGCGAGGGTTCAGAGGGCGAGCGCACTGCAGACCGCGTCCTTCCACCATCCGTGGTCCGACCCCCTTCCCTCGTCCTCTCTCCTCCACCCCTCCCCTAAGCCAACCCTGTCCCCTGGACTTCCGCGGGGCCATCCACACTCACCTACGTGCATCGGAGACTTCATTCCAATGCTGAGCCAGGTATTTTCCTGATAAGGATTTCAGAGTCAAGAGAAGGGGCTGAGTTCTCATGTGCAGAATTTTTCAGGATAAAACAAACAGAATAAATCCAGTCCACACATGGTTTCCCTGAGGCGCCTGCATACGTTATTTCTGGTCCCAGCATCATGTTTGGTAATACAGGCGTGAGGACGGCAACCTGGGGCCAGCAGTGTGGTGTCGCGTTGCTGCTCTTTGTGTCGTTAAGGAATGTGGGCTGGGGTTGGCCCGAGCACCTGTACCCTATAGTGACAAACCCACCACAGCAGGGCGGCCCTGCACACCCAGAGCAGGTGCTCCTTCATTCCTTAGGATTCTGAGTGTTTCAGAGTATCAGGCATGCACCAGATGTCACTAAAGGAGGCTTTTTCGAAGCAATTGGACTTAAAATAATGAGGCTCAGATTGTTGCCGCGAGCTCAAGGGGAAACAAACACAAGCAGAGGTGGATTTACCCTGCAGCTAATGAAGCTCCAGCTTCAGGGCCTGTCACTTGCACAGGTTTTTTTCCAAGACCCTGTCCCTAATTTTGTATTTATAATTCTGCACTCATTTCCTTCCAGAACAGTCCCCTAATTGTTAGGTTTCACGGCCTGCAAAACCAGCCACCACAGCACAACGCCTGAACGCATACGTGTGCACAGATGTGCACACACGCTCACTGCACCAGCCCTTGAGAAATTAGGAGACTTAAAAGCTTTGTGGCTGACACCCTCCCACCCTTCCCCTCTCAGAACCAGAGAGTTCTCTGTGCTCCCACTAAACAGACACCACTCCTGCTTGGTGCACCCAACTGCCTCTCCACACCCCATGTTCCCTAATCTAGCAGTCTGCAAACGACAGCCTGTGGGTTAAATCCAGCCGGCCTCCCGTTTGTGTCATTTGTCATTATAGAGTACATTCTCACCCAAAGATGTACACTTACTGATTTTTTAGAGAGAGAGAGGAAGAGAGAAACAGAGAAAGAAACATCCATGTGAGAGAGACTATTCCATTGGTGACTCCCGTAAGCACCCTGACGAGGAAGTGAACCTGCAACCTTTTGGTGTCAGGATAATGTTCCAACCCACAACTGAGCCACCCAGTCAGGGCCCCAGTTTCTATTTTTATAGCTCTTGTGGTCATCTTGTTTATATACTTGTTTACCCTTGATTTTCCCCATCAAAATGTAAGCTCACCAGGACCAGGGCCTTGTCTGCCTCGCTCAGTGTTAGAAAGTGCCTGGCACATGATAGGTTCTCAAGAAATATTTGTTGAACAAATGAATGAATGAAATGGTTATGCCGTAATAGGGGGATTCTGAAAGTTGAAAATAAATCATCTTTAATAGAGGAACTCCAGAATTGCACACACAACTGTGTGGGTACATTGTAGGAAGACCAGCCAGAGGGTCAATCAGGTTCCCCTTCTGGGGGCCTCGGGAGGTAGATTTCAGGCTTATTCCATGACCAGGAAACCACCCAAAGCTGAAATGGATTTAACACAGGCCCGTTTTATTCTCTCACTGGAGAAAGAATACTCATGTCAGAGTTCAGGCTGGACCATGAGCCTATTCGCTGGTCACCATGACATATTTCAATAAACAGCCTCTGACACTGACTCACTAACCAGAGAAAGGCCTCACCTCAAAACCTCCGGCTCAGTAGCAACAAGCGTCTTCAATCTCAGGCACTGTCCTGACATTAACCAGTGATGAAAAGTCTCTTTCTGCTTCCCTTTCTACCCACACCAGGTTCACTCCCATCCCCTGGACAAGCTTAGCACATTCTGTACGTGCCCCCACCTGTTTCTCTACTCTGCTCCTCACATGAGGAACACCCTCCCATGCCCCTCACCTTCTCCACTTGACCATGGCCTGCCCATCTTCAAGGCCATACTGAAGCCCCACCTCCCCAGAAATCCCCAAAGTTAGCATGAAAGTCTTCTTCCCTGATATCCCGTTGCACCTTCTACTTAACTAGTTACCCATCACTGCATAACAAACCACCAGAAACTACTCAGCTTAAAACAAGCACCGCTGTATTTGTCTCATGACTTTGTGGATCAGGAATTGGGCTGGGCTCAGCTTGCTGCTTTTCTGCTCCACCTGATGTGAACTGAAGTCATCGCGTAGGCTTCATCTGGTGAATGAGTACGTTTGGTTCCAGACAGCACACTCAATGTTTGGCACATTGATGGGGAAGGTAAAAGGCTGGTCTTAGGGGTGCTGTCATCTGGACACCAGTGCATGGCCTTTAGCTTGTACAGGTGGGTAGTCAGACCTCCCAAGGACAGTGTTACAGGAGAAGTGGAAGATTTCTGGGCTCAGTTTCCTCTCTGAAAATAACAGGTCTCCAGATTGCCTCCAGTCCCCAGAGTCTCACACTTGAACTCTGTTTCAGCGTTTGTGTACATAGCAATTAATTCTTCTTTATTCAGAAAGCAGACAGCTTCTAGGAACATCGGACAAATTACAACAGAATATTTTAAGAGTGCCTGGCTGGTGTGGCTCAGTGGTTGAGGGTCGACCCATGCACCAAGAGGTTGCCAGTTCAATTCCCGGTCAGGGCACATGCCCAGCTTGTGGGCCAAACCCCCAGTGAGGGCATGCAGGAGGCAGCCAGTCAATATTCTCTCTCATCAATATTTCTCTCTCTCTCTCCCTCTCCCTTTCTCTCTTTCTAAAAATAAAGAAAAAAATTTTTTAAAGAATATTTTAAGAGCCATTCAAATAAAGGGTTAAGAGATATGAACCAATTGGATAGAACAGGATGGCAAATGCATACGCACTTCACTGTGCCAGCGAAAACAAAACCAGAAAAGCTGCTTTCTATTCTTTAACTTGTTTAATCTCCTCCATTACCAGCTTCTCTCACAACCCTGCTTCATAGTGGGGCTATGTGGTGGGGAAAGGCACAGAATTTAACTTAATAATGTCTCCATATTAAATTACTCATAAAATGGCAAATATTTACTTAGTTTAAAGTTAAGCTCCTTAAACAGAGCTGTTTCTCCCTTCTCTTTCTTTTTCAAGACGGCTTGAGTGGAAGCGGAAGCCCGAGAGCATTTCTGATCACCCCGGAAGGTGGTGGCTGTGTTGATTTAATCTGAGAATTGGCCTCCGCTCAGGATGGTCCTGTCTAGCCCCACAACATGAAATAGTGTCCCCTGATGCTCATGACGGATCTTTGTCATGATTCCATGACCTTGGCAGTTGCCTGTTGCTGCCCGCAGGCTGCTGCCCGCCTGGCCCTCCTGTTAGCACCTCTGTGGCGTCTCACCAAGACCTGCAGCAAGTTGCAGACCCTTTCGCCAGAACGCCAAGATTCAGTTGTTCCTCAGGCTCATTCGGAGAACCACTTCCCCTTACCAGAGCTGCACTGTCTCCTGCCCAGGTTCCCCTGGAGACCCAGTGTTCACCAAGCCACACCTTGGGACAGGGCCACACCACGGCGCAACTCCAGGAGGGGCCATTCCCAATAAATACCATGTAATGGGTGCCCCTACAGTTGCAAAACACAGGGGTTCAACTGCAGAAAGCAGACCACCAACCACAGTACTCGAGATACCCCAAAAGGGGGAAACCATCAACTCGGTCCCCTACCTTTCACTTCCTCTAACCCCAAGGCTAGGGGCCTGCCCACCCTGTGTAACCAAGACCTACATTACATTATATCTTGAGTTTTCTCTACTCAAGTTTCATAGAAATTGATGAGCCAGCCCACCAGCCCTGGCTCCTGGTATATTGATGGGAACTCAAGGAATTTAGAAATTCACTTCTTCCCAAAGCCTGGCTTTGAGGACTATTATCTTGCTAGTGGCTCAAAAATCCTATTTGCTAGTCAGGGATGAGAAATAACTTTATTATTAAAGTTGGACTCTATCCTGAAGCTCTTAAATTCACTTCAATGATGAGTGGGGAGCCCCGGCGCACCAGTCATTCTAAGAGATGGAAATACCAGAGAAAATACATTTTAAATGATGACCCCCCCCCATATGCACATAGGTTGCAAACATGATTTTTACATTTTAAGAAGTAAGTGACATTACATGGCTCTCAGAAATAGGGCAAACGCGTGTCTTTCTTACGCTAATACAGGATTTACTTCCCATCACCTTCTTCCAGGGTTCATTTTCCCAACATCTGGGTGTTTTAATACTCTTTTAAAGAGAGGGTGTGTTCTCATCATAGAAATGGTTCTTTCTGAGTATGCGTCACTGTGAATTTCTCAGTGAGGCAGCTGGATGGCTCATATTTTCACCACTTCAGGACAGCACAGTCCAGTGGAAAATGCCCTACATTCTAGTCCTGCTGTGTAGCTAAGCAGCTGCTTCATTCAGGGTTTCTTTGCCTTTCTGGGCTTCAATGTCTCCATCTGCGAAGTGAGGGGGTTGGTGATCTCAGCAGACCTCTGGCTACCGACTTACATGAACTGACTGTGGTTGACTTCTGCAGCCCCCCTGGCTATCCAGTGTCTCCTCCTCCTGTCAAACTCAACTCCTGGTCACTTTGTCCTGGAA
This sequence comes from Molossus molossus, assembly GCF_014108415.1. Lineage (NCBI taxonomy): Eukaryota > Metazoa > Chordata > Mammalia > Chiroptera > Molossidae > Molossus > Molossus molossus. Next base: position 54,439,299 of record NW_023425349.1, on the reverse strand, counting down.
ATATTCTCAGTCCTCCTCCTCAACACCCTCCTTAGCTCCCAGGCTTGGATAACTAAACTTCTTAGACCCCATAAATGTCCTGCAAGGATAACCAGAAGTTCATTATGCATTATAATGCTGATCTGTTTAGGAGGGACTGGCATTCTCTTTTAAATATCTCTATAGTTCTAGAATCTGGCACCGTATCTGGTTAGACTAGGGCTGTCAATACATATTTAATGAATTAATTATTTTACACAGATCTGTGGTAGTCATTTCTGCATGTACCTTTAATCTCCAAGAGGATGCTGAGATCACACTGAGGCTCAGGGGTGATAGCCCAGCATGTCTTGGAACGAGTATTCAAGACTTCCTTGCAAAAACTCATCCTGGGGACACGGCCATTCTTGGCAGGAAGACATGGAAGAATATTGGTTTTACTCTTTTGTAGTTCTTGTAGAAAAGAATGAGTTGGCTCACAGTTTAATAAAATATAACGACAGTCTAGGCTTTACTCTCCAAGAGGAAAATCTGCATGTACCTTTCTGGAAATTCCACCTGGCCAGTGTCAACCTGCCGTCGCTAGGTTTATCTGCAAATACTCAGCTTTTCCATCCAGTGTAATTAAAAAACTGGGCAGCCTCCCCAAGTCTTACAATCTCTTTGAAAATCTAGCTGGTGATTCTTTTACTTTTTTGTTCTGTTCTCATCATCTGGACACATGGATAATCTCAACTTTTGGGTCTTTAGTTGTGCCTATAAAACTGGAATTTTCTGGACCATCAGAGACTTACTGAAAGGTAAGACTTCTCACAGAGTTTATTTGTAGGTAAATGGGATGTTCCAAAGAGCCTTAGAAATTTCTTATTCCTTTTCATCAAGTTGTGTTTGTGTCAAGGGTCCCAGGACATAGTTCAAAGGATGAACACATATATCTGTGTCTAGAAATCTGTAACCTCTTGTTAAACAACTAAATTTTCTACCTTGCTAGAGACCTGTCAATTCTCGTAACGCAGTTCAAGGACAGTGCTGTGAGATGCGTCCTATTAAGCTGGCCCAGGGAAGGTGCAAGCTGTCCTGCCATTTTTACCTACTCCCGGGCCACGTCCCTCTGCCCCCTGCCATGTATCTGCCGGGGAGGCCCACACCAGTCAAAGGGGAAAACCTCCGAGATGCAGACCTCTTCTTAGAACAAGACGTGTATAAAGGGGAAGGAAGGGTGCGAACAGAAAATAAGTATAAGAAAATGGAAAGTGGCCCTGGCCATGTAGCTCAGTTGGTTAGAGCATCGCCCCCATACGTCAAGGTTGTGGGTTTGATCGCGGTCAGGGAATATGCAAGAAGCAAGCAATGAATGAATAAATCAGTGAAACAACAAACCGATATTTCTCTCTCTCTCAAATCAATAAACAAACATTTTTTTAAGTAGAAGGTAGCTCTTGGGGTCACATCTTTTTTTCCACTCTTCATAGATAAAAAATAACAAAACTGATGTCATTTCCAGAGTGCCTGTTGACAGATGATTTAATTGTACAACTTACAAAGGATGAAAGGTATTCTCTGATTTTTTTTTTAATGTCTCATGTTTAACCCACCAACCCCTGATACAGCCCTGGCTCAATCCTTCCATAAAACTAGAGAAATGTGTCTGAACAGTGATGACTCACCCCACCCCACCCCCGCCACTCCCAGGGTCAATACAGAGGTGAGAGTAGGGAGCCCAGGGCTGAGCATCCGGGACATCACAGGTAGCATCAGCATCGTTGAGTGTTTCCCACGGCCAGGCCTCCTCTGACTCATGGACTCTCATAACGGCGTAGCGAGGTCTGTGCTATGAGCCCCATTTCATCAATGAGAAGGATGAGGCTCAGAGCAGCAAGATAACTCCTCTGAATGTACACGTTGCATCAGAGGCTTTGGTTCATGGTTTTTTATTCCAGTCTTTCTAAGTCTTAATCTTCTTTTCTAACTCCTGTGGTCTATGGGTCCCTCTTCTTACCAGTTAAAGGGTGACATTAAAAGCTAAGCCTTTGGCCCTGGCCGGTTTGGCTCAGCGGTTAGAGCGTCGGCCTGCGGTCCACAGAGGCCCGGGTTCGGTTCCCGCTAGGGGCATGTGCTTTGGTTGCAGTTGGTCCCTGGCCCTGGTGGGGTCGTGGTGGTGGCAGCCACTCGATGTGTCCCTTTCACGTCGATGTTTCTCTCTCTCTTCCTCTCTCCCCCTCCCGCTCTATCTGAATAAAAAAAGTGGAAAAATGTCCTCGGGTGAGGATAAAAAATAAAAAAGCTAAACCTTTGGCCGTGGCTGGGTGGCTCAGTTGGTTAGAGCATCGTCCCAATATGCCAAGGTTGAGGGTTTGACCTCCAGTCAGGGCACAAACACTAAGCAACCAATGAATGCATAAATAAGTGGAACAACAAATCCATGTCTCTCTCTCTCTCTCCCCTTCCTCTCTCTCTCTGTAAAGTCAATAAATAAACTTTTTTTTTAAAGCTAAGCCTTTAGGTTTACAGCCTAAACTAATGCTGTCTAAATTAGCTGTTGTCAGTGGGCTTCTGAGATTCATTGGGGTAACCCAGGCTGAGTCCTGAGAGGTTGCGTGTGTCTACACACACCCCAGCCCCCCTTCTTCTCCCCTCTCTCCCTGTTAGCCTTCTTCACCATTCCATCATCACCAGGAGGGAATAGTACATTATTGATCCCTAATAATATAGTAATAATTCATATTAAATTAGCACCAATAGATATTAAATTGCTACTAATAATTAATGCTTATTGAGCAAATTGTGGCTGAACAGTTGAATTGACTCATTGGATGGAAACCCATGGTCATGGTCCTGCTAAGTCACTGGTTCTCAACTAGGGGGTAATTTTACTGCCCCCACCACCACCAGGAACATTTGTGATTATCTGGAGAACTTTTGGTTGTCACATTTTGAGGGGGTACTAATGATATCTAATGAATAGGGGACAGGGGTGGTACTGGTTATCCTGCAGTACACAGGACAGCCCCCGCCAGCAGAGAATACCTGGCCCCAAGTGTTGCTCTAATCAAAGCACAAAGGTCATCACTCCCTATAGTTATGAGATCAGTCCTGAGACCTGCAGACGGGTGAGTCATCTGGGTTATTGGCATCTGGGGCAGAATAATGTCTAGCCCGCCTCCCCTTTAGTATTTGCTGCTTGAACAAGTGGACAGATTGTGGGAGCCTTGTTCTCAGAAGGGTAACAGGCAGGTGAGCGTCTAGCAAACACGGTGGTAGCTGACCTCCAGCGAGAGAGTAAATGCTGGGCCCAGGCTGAAGCCAATAGATCACGCCCAACTGAGCCAGCGAGCCGGCAGGAGTGCTGGGTGGACAGCGCCCAGGGCCTGGGTGAGCCGAGGAGGAAGGGAGGCACGGGGTCCTGAGCGTGGGTCTGAGACAAGGAGGCCCCACCCCAGCACTGTACCTACACTTGCACGTGGGACCTCCAGGGCAGCCACGCCTGGACCCAAAGTCAAACTGACTCCACAGAGCTGGTGTATTAACCAACTAATGTCTTTCTTTTCTTTCTTTCTTTCTTTTTTTTTATTTTGCTTACCTATATACTCTTTTGTTCTTAGGAAAAAACAATTCTAACCTTCACTCTCTTTTTTCCTGCAATCCCTCTTTTTTTTTTTTTTCCTAACTGGGGCTCTTTGAGGATAGATACTGTCTTTTTAAAAAAAAAAAAAAAAACCAAGGGCCTAGTACAGACAAAGTGTTCAAAATGTGTGGAAATAAAGAATTTTCCAAATGGAGATAGCAAGGCAAATGCATTTCGTATTTTCTGTATTTAATGGTTTCTCCTTTTAAAGTCACGTGTCCCTATTAATCAAATGTCACCTATCTTCATTAGGGCTACTTACGGTTTGAACGTGTGTGTGGTGGAGGGGTCTATCTGAGCCCACAAATGCTTACTGAACAGGTTCCAGTCAGGGGTCTAGATGCGCTGAGGGATATACAGTTGACCCTAGAATATCACAGGTTTGAACTGCTGGGCCCACTTATATGCTGATTTTTTCCCTGTAAATATGTAAATATATTTTCTCCTCTTTGTGATTTTTTTATGTTTGTTCAATCCTCATCTGCAGATATGTTTATCAATTTTTTTTTTTAGAGAGAGAGAGAAACAGTAATTGGTTGCCTCCTGTATGTGCCCTGACTGGAAATCGAACTCACAACCTTTTAGTATATGGGATGATCCTCCAACTGACTGAGCCACCCAGCGAGGGTTCTTTGTGATTTTTTTAAATAAACATTTTCTTTTCTCTAATTTGCTCTATTGTAATAATGTGGCATATAACACATATAACATACAAAATATGTGTTAATTCACTGTTTACGTTATCAGTAAGGCTTCCGGTCAAGAGTAAGCTATTAGTAGTTGAATTACTGGGAAGTAAAGAGATGCATGGATATTTACCTCTGTGGAGGGTCAGTACTCCTAACCCCCATTGTGCATGAGTCAACTATGCAGATAAATAAATCATAATTTCTGAATCATGAAGTTAAACTCGGCGGTGGCAGGGGGGAGGCCAATGTGCAAAGAGCTAGCTGTTCCAAACAAATCATGACAGTCACTAGAAAGGGGGGACAAGCAAAGAGATACATTTAGAGAATTTTGACTCAACAAGGACAGCTTGGAGGTGAGAGAGTATCTGGACTGGGTCCTGAAGGCTGGTGCATGTAGACTGGTCCCTCAAAAATTACCTTTGCCTCGACCTGGGTAGGATCCACAATCACACCTTGTAGGCAGGACACCTTGTTATTATTTTCTAACTTTTTACTGTAAACATAAGGTATAGACAGAAAAGTACATATTTCATACGTATACACTTATTGATTTTTTTTGAGAGAGAAGAAGAGGGAGAGAAACATTGATTTTTTTTTTTTTGTAATTGTTCCAGTTATTTATGTATTCTTTGGTAGATTCTTTTATGTACCCTGACCGGATCGAACCTGCAACCAAGTTCAAGGGACTGCCACAAAATGAACACACCTGTAACCACTAGCCAGGTGAAGAGATAGAACCCTACCTCACCTCCTGCTTCTTTACCTCCCTGCTCACGTGACTGCTCCCTGTTCCCTGAAGTTCAACGCACTCCTGTTCCTGTCACAACACACTCGGTTTGCCTGATTTTATAACAATGGAATTTTATAGTATGTTCTTCGGTCATCTTCTTTGGTCAAAATTACTTTAAAAATTATTTTTGTCTTTATTGTTGAAAGTATTACAGATGTCCCTCCCTTTTTCCCCCACTGACACCCTCCTCCCCACGCCCCACCCCCTGGGCTTCACTACACTGGCCAAAATTACTTTTATAAAAATCATCCATTTTTTCTCACATAGCTATAGTTTTCTCACTTTCATTTCTCCATAGCATTCCATCGTATGACTATCCCACAATTTATGTGTCCCTCCTATTGTTGATGACAAAAAAGTGTTTCAAGTTTTCGATAATTTCAAATCTTGCTATTTTTGTACAGACCTTTGGTAAACATGTATATACTTCTCTATTTGGGCATATGCCTTAGAATTAAATTTTTAAATACCTTTTTTTTTTTTACTCTCACCTGAGGACACCTTTCCATTTCTGTTCAGATAGAGTGAGAGAGAGAGAGAGGAAGAGAGAGAGAGAGAAACATCCATGTGAAAGGGACACATCGAGTGGCCACCTCCCGCATGACCCCAACCAGGGCAGGAGACGAGTCGCAACAGAGGTACATGACCTTGACCGGAATCGAACCTGCCACTGATTGGTCTGCGGGCCAATGCTCTAACCATTAAGCCAAACCAGCCAGGGCTCAGATATGTTTTTATTGATATTTTAGAGAGAGACAGGAAGGGAGAGAGAGAGATAGAAACATTGATGTGAGGGAGAACCATTGATAGCTGCCTCCTGCACGCCCCCTACTGGGGACAGAGCTCACAACCCAGGCATGTGCCCTGACCGGGAATTGAACTGGGACCTCTCAGTCCATGGGACGATGCTCATTCCACTGAGCCACACCGGCTGGGCAACCTTAGAATTAAAATTTTAAATACAGGTTAATTCCATGAACCTTCTGAAGACTGTGCCTGCATGTCCTCAAGTGTTCATAATTGGGGTTAAATCTGCACCTGAGCGGTGGATGAGATGATCCCAAGCCAAGGGGGCTGATGAGAAGGGGTACACAGGTGCGGTGCTCACGCTGTGAGAGACGAGACCTGCCGGTGCGATGAGCCACAGCCGATGCCCGCCCCGCGCCACCTGACCCAACCTCCTGGGGGCTTGGACACGCGTCTGCAGGAGCAGTGACTCCATCGTCCAGCGCTGGCTCCCATCACGGAGGCTGAGCTGAGCCCATGTGCTCCGGCCAACCTTTCTGTGTAACCGAAATCAGGTACACCCCTGATTTATCAGGGTTTCCTCAAGCTGCTAATACCATTACTCTACCCCCATCCATTTCATCAGCAGCAGTTTAAGCTCAGTCACCTTGAATCAGTCACAAACAATCCCAAAGGTTTATTTGGCCTCATATTTCCTAACACAATTTATAGCTCTGAAATATTGCGTTAGATTTCAGGATGACATTCATCAAGCCGGCTGTGATATGCCCTCAGCTTTTTTTCTCATCTTTCCTGGCATCTATCTTGACAATAAAAGAGCCGCTGCTTTTATCTCTCTTCCATCTGATTAGATAAAATCACTTTCCCTTTCCTAGGCTTATATGTCAGCAGTACCTCAAAACTCATCTGCATGTACTGCTTAAATTTCATTCCTTCCATAAAGCTTTGTAATAAACCCACACCTTCAAATACATGTCCCCCCAGGATATACCCCGGCTTTGCACTCGGTCTGTCCAAATGCCAGCATTGCTTACGTGGGTAAGGGATGTTACATTTCCTGAAAATCAGGCCCCTGGACCTCCAGGGATGTGTGTGTTCACAGGGATGAAGGGCTGGAACACTGTGATGTCGCCTGAGAACATCTCGTCTGCAGGTTCCGTGGTCCAGCCTGGGTTTCTCCAGTAGTGATATCCCCAGGACTCTAGCCCAAGAGGCTGAGCTCCCAGGATCATGGAGACACTGCTGCTCTGCCTGAGCCCTCCTAGACCACAGGAGGGGGGGGGGGTCATCCATTCCAACCCCACTTGTTCCATAAACTGAGAACCCGAGATCTGAAGAAATTGCAACAAATGAGGTTTACAGTCCTAATAAGTTACCAGGCAAAGTCCCAGACATGCCCTGTGGGTGTCACCATCAGCTACTCCTCAGGTCACAGAAACCCACACTGTACAAACTCCAAGGGGAAAGAGCACAGGCTTTGAGGAGAGACAACCCTAAGTGTGTACTGAGCCTCTACCGCCTACTGATAGGCAGGCAGAGTACTCCCCACACCCTGGGAAACGGGGTATAACACTGCCTCCCAGAAGAACACGGAGCATCCATACAGCACATAGGCCATTGAGGAGCTCAGTAAATGGCAGCTAAACAGTAACTTTGGAGAGCCAGAGAGCAGTGTGTGCACCCCGGACATTTGGGGAAGAGCCTGGGAGATGGGGGTCCGTGGAGCCAGAGGATGAACCGAGAAGCCAGCGGAACCTCGAGCGGACCTGGCGCAGTCCACCGACACCTGGTCTAAGACTGCAAGACCAGCTTGGAACACTTCACCCAGTCCACCCACTGCAGCTAAGGTCATCCCATCTCCTCGAGTCCTGGGATCCTGCCCGTGTCACCCATCTAACTCTTGCTCCTCTCTGGCAGAAAGGAAGAGTGGGGGAAGACGGGTGAACGAAGAAAAAGACGCTGCCAGAGCCTGCACCTCCTTCAGTGGGAAACCGGATCACGCTCAGATGTGCTTCCCCCTCCCTCTCCGTTGTCATTGGTGCTGGACAGCACGTGTGCATTTCATCGCCTGCGTGTTTCTCAGAAGCAAAGTCCTGTGGTTCCACCACTCAGGACTCCTGGCACCTCGCTGGGCAGAAGGGTGGACACCCAGTAACTCATGTGTTAAGCTGTAGGGCTGGAAGAGAGCTGAGAGATGAACTCGCTGGTTTGTCCAGCGAGAAGATGGACCGAGGAAGGTAACTAAAGCTAGCTAGCAGATCATCAGCCTTCCTTAAGTTTGGATGTAAGAGTAGGTATAACAGTGTTTCAGGAGCTGAGAGCTCAACCTTCCTCCTTACCAGGCTTTAGGGCTCGCTATTCTAAAATTTTTAAAATTGATTTAGAGAGAGAGAGAGAAACATCTATTTGTTGTTTCGCTTATTTGTGCATTCATTGGCTGATTCTTGTGTGTGCCCTGACCTAGGATCAAACCCACAACCTTGACGTATCAGGATAATGCTCTAACCAACAGAGCTCCCGGACCAGGGCTACGGCCCTCTAGTCTCTGTGACCGCAAGGGAAGCCCAAGGTTTCTGTTTTCACTCACCTCTCCCGCTGAATCTTGGCAGTATTGCATCATTGACTGTGTCCCCAGCCACCCACAGCCGCAGGAAAGAACCATTTCCTCTTCCTTGAAACTGCTACGCAGCCTTTGTTCTCCTGCTAGGCCAGTTCCCGATGAAGTCATGGCCATGTGATCAGCACATTCTGGTGACCAGAGCTGGAGAAGTCTGTCTTCAGAAATATACAGCTGCCGCTGAGACCCCAGACCATCGATTATCAGCAGAGAACAGTGAGGACAAAACAAACAAAACCCAAAAATCTCCTCTAAGGTCTAGCGATCCCAAACTCAGATGACTGTCACCAGAGCTGGGCAAGTTAATGCCACCATCTGCAACAGCTGGGTTTCCACAAATACCTCCGTGCCTCTTACTCATCAGCGGCATTGTGTCTCCAAAGCCACGTTGGTTTCGCAAGACTGCCTGCTACTTGGCACTGTTTCAGCGTGCGAGTATTTCCATTGAAGGTTTCCCGTCTGGCAGCTGCCCAGGCAGTCGTGCCCTGGTCTGTGTGTGGTGTTCTTACACAGGGATCAGTTCACCGAGAACCTGACACCTGCCTGTGGGCAATGCGGGAATAGCCAGGCAGAGCAAAAGGTCACAGGGCATGGCTGCAAAGAAATAAATTAAATATGGTGCATGCTGTTTGCATACCCAGGTGACAGCAGCCCATCTGGATATAATCTCCTCTTTGGAAGCAGAGTCAGAGATTCAAGAAGTAACAGATGCACAGATGTAAAAATGTGTATTTCACATCCGTGAACTGGCAAAGTTTCATTCCCTCTCCAGGCATACCTCATGTTGTCGGGCTTTGCTTTATTGCACTTCACAGATATTGCGTTTATTTTTACATGAAGGCAAGAACCTCCACCAGCACTAAGATGACGACTTGCTTTATTATGATACTCGTTTTATTGCCGTGGTCTGGAACCGAACCTGCAATATCTCTGAGGTATGCCTCTACGGCTCACATTTGGAATATTCACCCAGCCAATGAAAACATCTTTTCATTGACACCACCGTCTTCATGAGGCCTTTTCAGGAGATGGGTAAGGAGAAGAGTCAGAGCTGCTTTGTTTTCATCCTGAAATTTTTACACATCCTGAAATAATGACACTGGGTAGTGTAATTGAAATGTTTGGGGAAAGGGGAGAGGGTATGCGGTGGAAGTAACTTTTACTTTTAGTTCATGACTAGTAACGATTAATTATTCCATCTCAACACAAACAGAATCCTGATGCATGTTTCATGATTTTCCTAGGTGTGTCCCTGTGCTTTTGACAGCTCTAGTGTATACTGATCAGCGATTCCCTTTCCTCCACCAGGAAGCCAGAAAAGGGGAGTCGTGCCTCTCTGTGACCTGTGGGTGCCACGTTGATCGTGCCAGGGACAATGCTTTGCTTAGAAGTGCTCATTAAATACTTGCTGCACTGAATCTAAACGAAGAACAAATACATCCACGAAGGGAAGGACGCAAGGACTACGTGGGAAAAAGACTCAGTTCTTTCTGTTACTCCCAAGCATGCTCCAGCCCCACATGGTGGGAATTAGGGGTCAGCTGAGGTTGACCGTTCGTTAGAGTAGATGGTTGTAAGGATGATTTCAGGTCCTTCCTCCAAATGCTCAAACCCCTATTATTTGGTTTTTGTAAGGATATGATGGTGATTGACTATCTACTAGCTGCGTGGCCCGAAGCAAATGATCTGACCTCTGCAGCCTCAGTTCATTTCGTTTCATCTGTGAAATGGAAATAATAATAGGATCTATCCAGTGATGTGCTGGAGTCAACTCTCACTGGCTTGCAAGAGCTGATTTTGTGCCTTTCTTTTCAACTCTGAGTTCAGTGACTTCACATTGATAAGATGAAAACGGCCAGGTGGGAGTATCTACACCCTGAAAATTGGGAAACGTGACAAACCAGAGCATTTTCTTTTTGGAGAGCCAGCTACAAAACATTTTGTGAGCAATAAATAAGATAATTCATGTTCAAAGGCTTCACAGTGTCTTACACACAGTAGAAGCTTGAGAGCCATGAATTAATAACGTATTTCACAGATACTAGGACTTTTTTTCCACATTTTTACATCTACGAAACTAGGATGTGACTGACAATCAATAACATCTTATAATAAGAATTGGCAGCATTTTTCCTCAGTGGTTCACAAATAATGGCTCGTGTTACAATCAGTGGAATGTTAAGAGTCAATGAAACATTATTATTGTTTATTATTATTATTATTATTATTATCAGCACCAGCATTATTTTACTAGGTTCTTTCTAACAGTCCATGTATGTGATCCTCAAAATGTGAATAAAAACACACTAAAGTCCCACCAAACCCAGCTGATTCTGGGGGAGTCTCTGAAGAAGACAAAACCTCTTCACCTTTATCTTTCCCTACAACTGGTAGTTCTTCTTCTGATATCGTTGTAATTAACCTCGTTATTACTAACAGCAAAGGGGCAAAGGGAAGGCCCAGTGTTATAGGCATGTCGTTTAGGCAGCTTCACAAGGAGGCTAAAGCTTTAAACACCCCAGGGAGCCACGGGTCTATTCCCCACAGATCACTGGGGGAAGGGTCTAGACACGGGGAGAACCAACACAAGCCCAGAAAAGGTGGGGAGACGTAGAGAAGGTACTTGCCTATCAGTCACACCTGGGAACAGGTCATTGGCCAGAACAGGCATGGCCACTGGAAGGGCATGAAATTTGGGATGTTTAATGCCCTAAATAAAGAAACTCTCTTTCTTGGTTACTCTTGTCGCAGGGGATGCGCTCCCTTGGCTCCCTGCGTTCACCCACATGGTTCCCGCCATGAGGACCCCACACGCAGTGGACCAAGGGACCGCAACTAGCCTGATGCGGAACTGGACCCGGCTCCAACATGGAACGGAAACTGCACACTGGCTTTGCTTCTAGTTCTACTGAAGCCCCAGCTACATTTCTTCCAGGACTGGATTAAGGGAAATGGAACCTTGGAAACACAGTCATGTAATTCCACGCAAATAAAAATCACTCGTCCTCCCATGTGAGTCTCAGAAAATTCTTTTTCTTGAGATATCCTAAGGACTCTATCCCCAGCTCCCAGTGGGGAAAGGGATATCCCAACTTCCTCCATCACACTTCTCCGGTGCTGCTCTCTCCCCCTCCCCCTCCAGCTAGGCCTCCTGTCAGGATGGCCCCATGGACTCTCGACGTGCATGATTCACTCCAGTACCATGACCCCTCCCTGGGTAGCTCACGAGGCCCTGGAAGCTGGGTCCCCAATAAAGGCATTCTGGTGTCGGGTGTCTGCAGCAGGCAGAAGGAGGAGGCTGGGCTGGGCAGGGGCCTTTCCTGACCCCAAAATCACCAGCCAGGTTGCTGCTTGCAAAGCTTCCAGCTGCACAAACCCTTCCTGCCTGTGGATCCTGGTGCGGGTGGGTGACAATGGCCACGCCTCAGTCCACGTTTGTTGAATAAGCCAGTGAAGGATTTGGTGAACAACAGTAACAAAGATACACCAAATGTGGACATTTTAATATGTAAAATTGTCAAATACTGTGTAGGATGGAGTCAATGGTACTCGAGTATCTTGCTGGTGGAATGTAAATTGCTTTAGCTCTTTTCAAGGACAGTTTGTCCTGGTGAGTATTAAAATGTAACACATGCCCACCACGTAGGTCCCTGGCCGCTGCCTGCTTCGGAGGAGCGCAAAGCCCAGGCTGCAGTGTGTGAGGAGGTTGGCGGCTGTGTCCTCTCTAGTGGCAAAAGCTACAGTAAGGGATGGGTCAGCTGGGAGCTACCACACCGTAGCCCTTCCGACGCAGCAGCTAGGAAGAATGAGGCTGGTTTGTACACACTGGCAAGGGAAGAAGTGTTGGCAGGAGAAGAAAGCAGTTTGCTGAACACTACACAGAATAGGAAAATGTTTCAATCTTTATAAAGCGAGGCCCTTTTTTCTGTATTTTCATATATCACCCTAAATGCATAAGCAAAGGTAACAGCAGTTACTTCCAGAAGGGGGTGCAGGGGGGAGGGAGGGTGAAGGCTGTATGTTGACGCTTGGATTTTAACTTTTACCACCAAAAGGTGTGGACAAAAAAAAGGGGACACTTACTAAGCCCACAAGCTCAGGAAGGGGGCTGCATGGTGACCTCGAAAGCTCAGAAACCTAAAGCAACCACATAGGATGCTCCGAAATGCAAACGTCCTAACTAGAAGCAGTTTAGGCCCAGTCATGTCCTAGGCCGGTGTTCTTCCCTAACAAAAGTCAGCGTTACCTTAACTGAGCCTGTCTGCTGTCTGTTGTCTTTTTTTTTCCTTTGCCTCTACAATAACATACCTGATGATATACTTATGGAATATCAAAGTAAATTTTTCCCCCCCAAAGTACAACCACCACAGCCAGAGACCACCGATCCCCTCATTGTTATTATCATGTTAATCATTAACTGCTAACTATCCCGCACCCACCTAAGTAAAAGAAGTGTCATTTTTTTCTGACCCCAGAGATCACCCCGCTTTGCTTTCTCCTGCCTCCCTAATCTCTCTCCAGCGAATGTCATGTAACCCCCTTGTGTCTCCTCCTTGGATTGTCGTTGTAATGTGTAAATAAGGTGCAAAACTGCCATTCTCTGGAAGGCTGTCGCAATCCGTTGAGATTTTGCTTCCCCGCAGTTGTCGTCAGTTTGGCTCAAATAAACTCATAAGAATTCTTACAGGTTTGGACGTTTCTGCCGACAAAGGAAAGCCGGTCAGTGGGTGCTCAGGCTGAGGCAGAAATGCCGGCGGCAGCTAAGGGAGCACAGCTGCTCCAAGTGCTTAGAAAGGCTCTCAGCTCTGAGAGCGATGAGCAGGGGCAGAGGGAGCCAGCAGCCCCCCACAGTGGCCACTAGGGCCCAGCCTGCCTCCTCCTCCCCTCTGCTGATGCCCTGTGAGGCGGGCACAGGGGATGTTGCTGGAGGAAGAGGAAGAGGAAGGACCAGGGAGGGAAGGTTGAAGGGAGAGAAGACCGAAGTCATCCAAGACAGATCTTATTATTGCACTAAAAAGCAAGCCTTTCCATAGCTCAGAATTAAGGGTGTTGGATGGTCTCTCTCCTCCTCCTTCTTTTCTTCTACCCCAGGGCAGGCAGGATGATCTCTCTGGGCTGCACGAAGCTCCAAATCTTCTCACACCACAGTCATAGAGCCAGGTGGGTCCTCAAAAAATTATCTTAGTCACCCCCAATTAGGAAGGGGGCCTTAAACAGGCCCTGGGAAAAATAATCACAATATACATAGAACATTTCATTTTCTTCTTTGGAAATCAAAATATTTCTGTTTTCCCTTTGGGATTCCATGTTCTTACTTATTTTCTTAAAAAAGTTCTCAGAATGAGATTCTACCTCCTTACTCATCCATTCACTCATCCATGCATCCATCAGCGATCCACTATTCATCCAGGCATTCATCTATCCATCCACCGTGCATCCATCAGCCATCCACCATGCATCCGTGCATCCATCTATCCATCTATCCATCCACCATGCATCCGTCTATCCATCCACCATGCATCCATGCACCCATATATCCATCCATCATTCATCCATGCATCCATCTATCTACCATGCATCCATCTATCCATCCACCATACATCCATGCATCCATCTATCCATCCACCATGCATCCATCTATTCATCCACCATTCATTCGTGCATCCATCTATCCATCCACCATCATCCATGCATCCATCATCCATCCACCATTCATCCATGCATCTATCTATCCATCCACCATGCATCCATCTATCCATCAACTGTGCATCCATCTATCCATCCACCATGCATCCATGCATCCATCTATCCATCCACCATTCATTCGTGCATCCATCTATCCATCCACCATGCATCCATGCATCCATCTATCCATCCACCATTCATCCATGCATACATCTATCCATCCACCATCCATCCATTTATCCATCCACCATGCATCCATCTATCCATCCACCATTCATCCATGCATCCAACCATCCATCCACCATCATCTATGCATCCATCTATCCATCCACCATGCATCCATCTATCCATCCACCATGCATCCATCTACCCATCCACCATTCATCCATGCATCCATCTATCCATCCACCATGCATCCATCTATTCATCCACCATTCATTCGTGCATCCATCTATCCATCCACCATCACCCATGCATCCATCAGCCATCCACCATTCATCCATGCATCTATCTATCCATCCACCATTCATCCATCTATCCATCAACCGTGCATCCATCTATCCATCCACCATGCATCCATGCATCCATCTACCCATCCACCATTCATCCATGCATCCATCTATCCATTCATCATTCATCCATGCACCCATCTATCCATCCATCTAATCACATTTATGTAGCACCAACTACATGTATGCCAGTACAACAGGACATTTGACTTCAAAAATGGAGAGTTTCAAAAGTTGTGAAAAAGTAACTGGAAGAAAGAGTAGAACAGAGATTCTCCAGGCAAACATTTGGGGGTGTAAGAAAAAGGTGGGGAGTATCAGCGGTAATAGAGGAACCAAGCTAGCACACTCCAGGCTAAAGAAAACATGAACTGCCACATATCTTAGCAATTCAAACTCCTCTGTACTCTAATGGAAAAAGAAAGGAAAGGTGTTATCGGTACAAGTGGAGTTCTTGGGGTGCTTCTGGGAAAAGAATTTCCTGTGGCCCCCATGGGCAGATGGGATTTCATGGAAAGCTTTATTGATGATGCAAAATTAAGGGGGTTCCCCTTCAAGTTCCCAACTCTGTCCATCTTACCATGGAAGAAGTCCAATCTTGTCTTCTGCATCACCAGAATTAAAACCATTGCCCCAAATTTTGGCTCCACATTAAAGTCCAGCCCAGCATCATCTGTGTGGAGTTGGCAGGGCCATGGGCCATGCAGCTGCTTAAGGCCACATGGCTATGGAGAGAGAAGAGGCAAACATACTGGTAAGTGCAGGTCACAGAGCCAGAGAGAGGAGGATGCAAAAGCAAGAGAGAGGGGACCCCTGGAATTTTATCCTTCCAAGATTTTGTGTGCTTGCAGTGGCTCCACCCTCCCAGCCAATGCTCTCTTTCCCAGGCCAGACTGACAGGCAAGCGCCTTCCCTACAGCACCCGGACTTCACTGCGCATGCGCCCCTCTCCCCCTTTGTTCCATCCTTTCCCCCAGTGACCTGCAGGGAGTAGACTGGTGGTTCCCTGAGGAGTGTGAAGCTGTAGCTTCCTGGTGAAGCTGCCCAGACGACCTTGCTTATAATGTCTGGGCTCCCCTTTGCTCTCTGCCTATTATTCATATTAATAAATGAGCTAATTACGACGATAACAAAGGAAGCAAGTCTAAAGGCAGTGATAAGGAAGTGAATTACAGTCCCTGTAGGACATTGGGTGAGATTTTACAAATCACAGAAGCCTCATTCTCAAGAATTTTTATGGTTGCTAATGAAATACCAATAAAGCTATGGAGGCAGGAACACAGTCAAGTGATTCAGGATGGAAACCTAATTTCTGGCAAAGGGAAGCTTGATTAAGAGGGTGCTGGTGTTTTTCTTGTCCAAACCGTGGGCAGCTAGACAAAGCCTGATATGCTCAGAGGAGATTCCACCAGGCTGAAAGTCAGGAACTAGGTTTTCCCAAACCAGGCCGCTGGAAACCTCTACCTTCCTGGCCAACCTTTGCAATTTTAATTAAAAGATCAGTTCCAGTGACTCTCTCAATGCTCAAATAAAAGCAACTGCAGAGTCTAACTTCCTTTCAAATGCCTCGCCACCTTTATTCCAGACGGGGCCAGCATAGAGCCCAGAGATCAGTCGCACTGCCTGTCAGAATAGAGGCAGCTGGGACTGCTGGCGAGAAAGGCGCCTGCTGTGGGCTTCGGGGGCTCCAGCCCGGGAAGTGATTCCTCAGGGGCCCCGGTGGGTTCTCTGCAGGCAGCATCCTGTCCTGGTTCTGGTCAAGTTTGCATTTGCTGGGAGGACTCCAGCAGGTGTAAACTACTAATAAGGAAACTATTAATCAACCACACAACAAAAGCTCACTGAGCAGCTACTCTATGTGTGTAGGGTTAGAACCCAGGAACGGACATCTGGGAACTGGGCTATAACGAGTACTAGACTGACAGACTCCTGATGGGAGGGAATGCGTTGTGGTGCTTGGGATTGCTACTGGCAAGATGATGAGACCTCAGTTCTTGCCTTTTTGAAGGAAAGATTTCAATCAAGAGACAGAGTGCAGCAAAGCAAGCAAGAATTTATTGGCCACGGCAAAAACACACGCAGGACAGTGAACCGAGGAAGGGCATAGAAGAAGCAACAGGAGAGCCTAGGCTGCTTTGGCTCACGGGAAGTCAGAGAAAAGGGGCTTTAGAGACAGGTTCAGGGGGTTGGCCTGGGACAAGCTGCCACTGCCCATTGCTCTCCTGGTTGCACGTCTCCTGGGGCCCCTTAGAGGAAGAAGGGGAAGGGAATGACGTGGGCATGCAACCCTGGGGGAGAGAGTGTGCTGGGTCCTTAGTGTTGAGGGTATTCATCTCTCACTTGCAGGTGGGAAGCTTAGGAGAGGTCTCAGGAGAGGGTCTCAATAGAATAGTGGTCAGTTTTCCAGGTGTGCTCATTCAGGGCCATGGTCTCCGCTGATTGGTCAGTGCCAGGGCAGGGGTCACTATTCAGTGCAGCTGGTCCTGAGGCAGCCGTGGGCATCACTCTTCCGGTTTTACTGGTTTTCTGGGCCTGGAGATGAAATACAACTGAAGCCTAGATGTTATCTTTAGGGAGGAAAAGTCAGGGAATCTAAACCACTAGTAGTATGAAAAGTCGGGGGTTCCAAACTGCATGACCAGGGATGCCTTAGTGAGGAAAGCTTACCCTGGGGCGAGGTTCTTGATTTCTCAGTTGGGCCCCTTGCTGGGCATCCGGGGCTTTCTGCCCTGGTGTGTTTCCGTACCTGGCCCATTGTCCTTGCTCTGCTCATGTAACAGGATGAAGCCCCAGAGTCCTATGGGCTGGGGTTGAGTCCACCCTATCACTCACAAACTCTATGATGTTGGTCCCTGTACCTCAGTTTCCTTTTCGGTAAGATAGGGTGACTACTACCTCCTCTGTCATCTGGCAGTTAAGATTAAATGAGAAAGAATTAAAAATAAATAAGTTTGAAGCACTTAGCTCAAAGAAAAGTATTCATTATTACAAAGGCAAAGATTTAGACTGTTAGGCATCTTTTAAAAAGATTATTTTTTTCTTTATTGATTCTAGAGAGAGAGGAAGCGAGAGGGAGAGAGAGAGAGAAACACTGATGAGAGAGAACAATCGGCTGGCTGCCTCCTGCATGCCCCACACTGAGGATCAAGCCCACAACCTGGGCATGTGTCCTGACTGGGAGTTAAACCAACGACCTCCTGGTGCATGGGTCGATGCTCAACCACTGAGCCACACCGGCCAGATGTCAGGCATCTTTTAATAACGGACCGGGGAAACAGGCATTTGTAGAATAAGGGCCATGCAAACTCTACCTATATAGACCTCCTGAGAACAATACCTCACAAGCAAATAAATTTTGGGCTCCTTTAATTCTATATTGGCTCAATTCTACAAGGTCAAAACTTGACTTTTCAAGCATTCAAGTTATGGAAATCACCCATCCAGAAAGTTTTTAAAAAAAAAAAAAATCAGAATTTGAAAAACAGATGCATTCTATTTGGGATGTAAATTAAACCTTTTAAGAGGCTTTTTAAGAGGTAGCTTTTCTAGAATAACTGCATTACCCAGACTCTCAGCCAGCCACTCTTTCACCCAAATGTCACATAGCTGAGGATACAAATGGCATCACATCTAAATGGACGTCATCATTACAGTGCCTCTGGATCCTGCAGACCCTCCTCAAAGTCAGCATAAGAGCAAGAAGCCTGTGGAGAATTTTTATGAATTTATTTGAGCCAAACTGACAATTGCCTGGAAGCAAAATCTCTATGGATTGAGAAAATGCTCCAGAGAATGGCAGTTTGGCGCTTTATTTTATACATTACAGTCCGAGGAGGAGGAACAGACACATACTTCTTTTCCATAGGAGGGCATCAGATAGTTGACAGTTAACAATGACGTGGTAACAATGAGAGTGAGGGGCTGTGTGGGCTCCTGCTCTGGTGGGAGGTTGTGCCCTGAGGGGTCTGGAAAAAGGAACTTACCTTGACATTCCAAAAGTATGTTACAGTTGATGCAAAAAGACAATAGACAGGCTCAGTCAAGGGAAAGATTGACCTTTGTCAAGAAAGATACCAGCCCAGGACCTGACTACCTGCCATGAATTCCTTTAAATTAGAATGTTCTAATTTCAGACCACCCTATGTGGTTACTGTAGGTCTCTGAGTTTGTAAGGCCGCCATGCAGGCCTCCCTGAGCTTGTCAGGATTAGTGTGTGGCCCGCGTTTGTCCACACACTCAGACAGATCTGCAGTGCCCCTTGGCCCGGTTACTGCTGGCAGGCCCCGGGGTGGCTCCTTGTGCCCATGATGACTGGGAATGAGGGCTGCCACACACCTTCTCTGTTCCTCTCTTCTGCCCCACCCCTCCTGCCTGGTTTGGGGGTCCGGAAGGAAACTCACCAGTGCCCCTGCTGTTTCTACTGCCCACATGGAATGCCAGCATCCTTGCCCCAAGGGTTCTGTCTCCAGTGACCCCAAAGTTGTTAACTCTTGGGGAGCCAAAGTGTCTGCAGTGGTGTGAGTCAGACCCCCGCCCTGGGGCCAGGCTTTGTGGTCTGGGCCCAGCAGCCACTCTGAGTGTGGTTAGAGTCCACAAAGTCCTTTATGAGACCAGTTCCGTCACCTTCAGGCCTTGGCAGGCAAGACTGCTGAGGCACTGAGCTGACTGGACAGGAAACAGAGACCAGGCCATTCCCTGCAAGGCCCTTCTCTCCCTTCTCAGCTGAGCCAGCTCCAAACACTCTTCTCATGCACCACATTCTGAAAAGAGGCCCAGGGCATCAGCAAACTGCACAGAGATGGAGGAAAGCTTCATCCATGAGCACACATCAGCTTCATCAGGGAGCACACATCAGCTTCATCCGTGAGCACACATCAGCTTCATCCATGAGCACACAACAGCTTCATAGGGAGCACACATTAGCTTCATCTGTGATCATGCATCAGCTTCACCCATAAGCATGCAACAGCTTCATAGGGAGCACACATCAGTTTCATAGGGAGCACACATCAGTTTCATAGGGAGCACACATCAGCTTCATAGGGAGCATACATCAGCTTCATCCATGAGCATGCAACAGCTTCATAGGGAGCACACATCAGTTTCATAGGGAGCACACATCAGTTTCATAGGGAGCACACATCAGCTTCATAGGGAGCATACATCAGCTTCATCCATGAGCATGCAACAGCTTCGTAGGGAGCACACATCAGCTTCATAAGGAGCATACATCAGCTTCATCAGGAAGCACACATCTGCTTCATCCATAAGCATGCAACAGCTTCATAGGGAGCACACATCAGCTTCATCCGTGAGCACACATCAGCTTCATCCGTGAATATGCACCAGCTTCATCAGGGAGCACACACCAGCTTCATCAGCGAAGGCCCTGGGATGCTGCTGCCGGGGCAGCTAAAGTCACTTGCTTGACCTTTGTGGTTCATCAACCAAAAATAAGGTGTTTATTAGCACATAAAAAAAAAAGAAAAGAAAAAACTCAAATAGAACTCTGCTTTTGTTCCAAGTTTGAATCAGGGTTGTTCCTCCCTATAGTTCTTGGTTCAGGTGAGATGGCATAAAAAAGGCTGAAGGCTGAAAAAGCGACGACAGACACACACGCTAGATGGGAAACCCAGGAGATGATTTACTATAGCCAAATCGATATTATAAATATTCATTTCAAGCTGAAGTAAGACAGCCAGTTATCACAGTAACAGTTCCTTCAAAGGACTGGTTAGTCAGGGCTATGCTGCAATGGTTAAAATGTTTTTATTACCTAAAGATCATAATTAACTTTTTAACATTTCTGCCTAAAAATAACTTCTTCCACTTTAGTAAATTCATCAGAGACAGTGCATTTATTCATTCAGCACATATTACTGAATTTCTACCATGTTCCAGGCATTATGTTAGGGCTGTCATACATGATTGACTAAGGAACAGGCCCTGGCATCATGGATTTTCCTCTTATAGTTGGGGGACAGACAAAAGCCAAACCGAAAAGAAACACATAAAATGTCAGGTAGTGGTAAATGTTGTGAAGATAAAGGGACTGTAGGGCAATGGGAAGGCTTTAGACTCTCGACGGAGGTGACATCTAAGCAGATATATGATTAAAAGAGGGCGGCATGCCATGTAGTTATCTACAGAGAAGCTTAATCCAGACAGGAAGAATAGCAAGTGCAAAGGTCCTGAGGTGCTTGACATGCTTAAAGAGCAGAAAGTGAGGGTAAGAGAAGTGAGAGTTTGGGAGGTGATACCAAAAAGTGGTGTCATATATGAGGTAGGTAGGTTATGGTGAGAACTTGGAGTTTACTCATTGTCTCTGATGATTAGACATATTTTCTGACACTAGGATCTAAATATTCTGATCATTTCTATGCTGAACCACCCAGACACCCTGATGCCCCGTTACAACCTATGAACTCATCCTCCCAGCTATGGAGTGTTGGCAGCTGAAGGCTCAGGCCAATCCCTCTCCAGAAATTGCCCATTTAAAGGAGATGCCTCAACCAAGCTTAACTTCCCCCAGGCCAATGGCAGCCAATGACTGGGCAGCATGGGAGTAGAGAGCCTCGCCCCTTTACCTCACCTGGGAGAACACGAAGGGTCAGACTGGCTTCGGAGCACCATGCAGGTTGGCTGGGTCCTCTGCTCAACCATACTGCAGTCCAACATCTCTGCTGTCCGATCCTGCTTGTCTCACGCCACACAGGTGATGATCCTGAGACTACTACCCCGTCTTTACCCAATCGGCCGAAGACGATTCTGAACAACGGACTTGGTCACACAGATTTGTAGCCGCAGATGGAGAAGTAAAAGATGACAACAACTCTATTTGGACCAGTTGACATAATGATGAGTTCATTTTTTTAAATTATTTAAATTAGATCCTAATTAAGCTGGGAACTTTTGTCAGTTAGCTCTGCTCTCTAGAGGTAGAATGGTGATAAAGGGAAGAGGTAGATGATGAGGTGAAATCTGGTTTTACTCTATGTTGGTTATCTTTTGTTCTCATGAGCTGATCAATTATTTCATTCAAGAATATGAAAAGCATAACAGTATTTCATTGTGACTAGATGTCCAAAAGTAACTTTTAGATGTTCCTGTGAGGTTGGCTACCTACTTTTCCTACTTTTGAAAAATCTAAAAGGGCTCAAAGTAGGAAAAATGCTACTGAACTTTAAAAATAATTCCAGTTATTGCCCTGGCTGGTTTGGCTCAGCGGTTAGAGCATGACCTGTGGACCCGAAGAGTCTCGGGTTCAATACCCAGTCAAGGGCATGTACCTGGGTTGCAGGTTCGAACTGGGATGAGGGCGGGAGGCAAACAATCTGTGTGTCTCTCTCACATCAATGTCTCTCTCTCTCTCTCATCTCCCCGCCCCTCCCTCCCTCCCACTCTCTCTAAAAATCAATGGAAAAAATATCCTCCAGTGAGGATTAACAACAAAAAAATAATTCTAGCTACTAATAAGTCATCTTGTGATTATAGGCACTCAGCTGGACCGAATGTTGTCGACGACGACGTCCCAACATCTATACAGCGGTTGGATATTATTCCTGCGGAACAAAACTGCAAACGGAAAACACATCCTTTCCCCACGGAAACAACTGTTTGACCAACAACAGGCCTGGCTCAAAACAACAATCGAAATGTGCCCAGTCCTCCCGGTGCTTTACTGATACTCTTCTCAGGCTACTTACTTGGCACCTATGGCCTTTTCCTATGGAATCTCCACGTGGCTTGGGGCAATGCAATCAGCTGAAACCTGTGTTTCCCAGGCTCCCTTGCTGTCTCAGTGGGTGGGGAGGAGGTTGCAAGTGCAGGGGATGGGGCTCCCGGGAAACCTAATCAGGACCTGGCCCAGCTGGGGGTCCCCTTGTGCCTTCCTACCCGATTCCTCGACCTCTGGGTCTTCAACTTGAGGCTGTGTCAGGCTCGCCTGGAGGGCCTGTTAAAACACCAGGCACTGAGCCCCGCCCGGCGTTGTGGCGGCGCTGGGCTGGGCTGGGCTGGGCTAACCCTTTGGGGAACCAGCTCCCAGGCGAGGCTGCTGCTGCTCTAGGGGCCGCGCTCGGGGAGCAGCGCCCTGGAGCCGCGTCCATTTCGTGAACTAAAGATGACCTTGAGGACAGAAGCCAAGTCCTGCGGAACAGGACGAGAGAAGGCGTCTGGGTTTCTGACACTGACTTTGTGAAACTGTGATTTATATTAAGAAATATTTATTTGTTCTTCATCCCCGTTTCAAAACTCTTGCAATTTTCTAAATGCAGAGAGGGAAAGATGTCTTTTGTTATGTTAATGGAACGACTTTCGGAAAGCCCCAAGGTCACCGAAGAGGGGGGCTGGTTGCCTGGGGAACCATTCACGTAATTAGAGGGTTGGAACTGTCGGTCCCACCCCTCAAACTCCGGGAGGAAAGCAGGGCTGGAGGTTGAATCAATAGGCAATGGGAGGGGGTGGGGCGGGGTGAGAAGGTGAGGGAGTGAACAGACCACTGTACAGTGAAGGCCAGAGGGGCGGGGGGAGGGGGGACGTACGAGAGGGGAACGGGGAAATAAATGGCGATGGAAGGCTTGACTTGGGGTGGTAACACACAATCCAATATACAGATGATGTACTATAGAGCTGTACACCGGAAACCTATATCATTTTATTAACCAGTGTCACCCCAATAAATTCAATTAAAAAATAGTCACTGACCAATGATTGAATCAATCATGCCTATGTCATGACAACTCCATAAAACCCCAAAGGGCGAGGTTCTGAGAGCGGCTGTGGGTGAACACAGCGAGCCGCTGGGAGGCCGTGGAAGTCCCTGCCTTTTCCTGTGTGCTGCCTTCTGCATCTCCGTCCGGCTGTTGGTTCCTACCCTTTACTGCCTTTGTGATCAACCGGTCATCTAGTGAGCAAAACGTTTTTCTGAGTTTTGTGAGCCACTCTAGCAAATGAACTGAACCCTAGGAATGGGTTGTTGAACCTTCCAGATGATAGCCAGCAGGCCAGGGGCACAGGTGACGGCCGGACCTGTGCGTGGCATCAGAAATGGGGTGTCAGGAACAAGCTGGTAGCACTGAACCCCTATCCTGTGGGACTGTCAGATTTGAGTTGAACTGTAGGACACCCAGCTGGTGTCTGAGAACTTGTTGGTATGGGGGAAACCAGCCCCCGCACCCCCACCCCCGCACTCGGTAAAATTGTGTACAGAACCCCTTGAACTTAGAGCCATCCTACCTGCGCAGGCTTTCTTTCCTGAGAGAAAATAAGGCCCTATGTTAAACTGCTGCTTTTCAGTTTTCTACTGTATGCCGCTGAACCAACTCATGTTTAATAAAAGAGGCCCCGGGCCATATCTAATATGTCTTTCCTCCCACTTTTAGAAAATCCCAGGGTCTCTCTTTTTCTTCCCCCTCCAAGAGAACAGAAAATTGGAACGTGACTTAACATTTGAACCCGCCCATGAACTTGACCTGTGAGGGTTGAGACCATCTGTGAACCGGGGGCGTCCTGCTCGCTTTATAGGAGCCCGTGTGCCCGAACCTGGGGGCAGAGGTGGCAGTGCAGGGGGGTCCTCTAGCACCCAGAGAACTGTCCCTATGACAGAAGTTCGAGGAAGTCCTGAGTCCGAGGCTCCTGACACCCATGTGAGAATCTTACTCTCCCAATGGAAGCCTCTGGGATCACAGCGAGTGACTTCTGTCTCTTAGTCATAAGCAAAGCTTGACAAGGCTCTGACAGGAAAGGAAAACCACGCTGTGTTCAAAGTTCCTGTGATGAAAGTTTCTGTTGGATAATTACTCTTTCCCAAGGCTCTTGGTTAAAACTCGCCGAGAGTTTTGTACGCTTGCTCTTTGAAATATATTTTTATCCGAGATGAAGAAAAGACATGCCTAAGAATCACAAATAGGATGACAGATGCTTATGATTGGCTGTTGCCCTGCGTCCTTCATTTCTGCTCTGGTTATGTAATTAAAAGGGTCAAAACCTTTGTCCCTCACCCACACATTCTCCGTTGCCTGGCGAGGCCGGCGGCCGTCTGTGCAGGAGGAAGGTAGACCCTGCTCTCTCTCACCACACCAGGTACAGGCGTCCAGGGCCAGGGACCGGACAGTGCAGGAATTCCCCCTGGAGGCCGGGGCTGAGCCGTGTGTAACAGCAGGCACTGGACAGTCACTTGTGTCTACATTCAGGGGAAGGCTGCGTCTGCAGATAAGGCCATGCCCTCGGTACTACTTAAACGCAGAGTATGTAGGAGGAGATTTTAAAGTCTCACCAACGCTACTCTTATACACTGAAACCTAAAAGCATGAGCGAATCTCGTTATAACAAAACACTTTGCTGATTTCTTTCTTTATAGCCTCTTTCCCCACTTTCGAGTAACCCACAGAACACAAATCAGCCCTATCATTTTCTAAGATGCTATAAGCCAGCTGCGGATCTCTGCCAACGGGGTCTCCCCCAAAGCACACATTGCACTCTGGTTTCTGTACCCTCACCCCGCAGCCCCCGGGGCTCCTCCCTGGGGTGTGACCTCCGGCCAAGAGGGTGAAGCCTAAGGTGAAAGTGACCTGTGCATCCATATAGAAGGTGAGCTGAGCGAGGGGTCAGGAGCTTGTCAGGTTGTGAGGTTGTCACTGGCCTGCATTCAAGAATTAAATCCTTCCTGAGTAGAAGGGGCAGGTACAGCCAGTCGCAGGCGGACCATCTAGGGATTGTCTTGCCATTGTCCTGGCTGTTCTATCCAGATAACACTAACTGCTGACCCTTCTTGTGAGTGTGATGAGTATTTGAGGCTTCCTCCTTTGACTATCTCCCTCCCCTATGTTACCCCATCTTCAAGATCCCTCCTTTTTCACAGTACCTGTTGGTGGCCCAATAGTTATGGAGCCCCAAAGAATGGGAACTCGCGCCCTTACCTTGAAGGCCAGGAGGGCTTACATCTTTCAGGGGCAGCACAGAAAAGAAAAAGGAAAAACAATTCCCTGTCCACATTAGTATGTGCGGATTTCCTAACCCGCCGTCACTTTGGGTGCACCGAGGACTGAGGACCCATGGCTCAGAGCCTAGCGGCCCCAGTGCACAGAGGGCTATAAATATTGAATAACAAGAGGACAATTACATTTCTGGGATGTGCTCCGTGGGTGTTCATTCCTGGCAGCCATTATCAGCATCTGAAGTCCTGGGTGGAGGAGTTAGAATCGGCATTTCAGTTCAATTGAAATTTCATTTCAATTTTTACAGCACAGTCGGAATATTTCTCTCCTTCTGTTTGCTTTGAATTATAGGCGGAATCTCACAGGTGTGCATGTGAGCTGCCGGCCAAGGTGCTCACGTTCAAATCTCCCAGCAGGAGACACTCAGGAATGGGTAGGGCACTCCCTCCGGCGCCACTTGTCCTGCAGTAGAGCCAGCCTGTCTCGGGACAGCTGCAGAGGTAAGGGGGCAGGATGCAGAGCCGGGGTCAGGACTAGCCATTTCGGTGCTACCTGGACAAGAATGGCAGCTTCTTTTAGTCAAGTCCTGTTCTCCCGACGGCCCATGAGTGCAGGTGACTCCAGACATTGATGGTTCAACAGAATAAATCAGAAAAGCTTTCTATTATTTCTGTTAGTTTCAGGATCTGACTTTTGAACTAGCCAAGCACATAATTTTTGTTTGATCCCCTCTTGAAAGAGCTTGGAGCAAACATGCCTCACACACAGCTCTAAATGCCAATTATTTTTAGCTTACTCACCTGCAGAGGTGATTTGCTTTTTCCTGACAGCCTCCATCCCTTGATTAAATCCTGGAACTTCATTTAATACGTTAAGTCAGAATCAGAATCCCTGAAAACAAACCACATTAATAATTTAATTTATTATCTAAGTGGCTGTTTCTTCCACTGTTTTGTTTGCGGAAAAAGAGAGTGAAGTCCGACCGGTGTGACTCAGTTGGTTGAGCGTTGTTCCATGTACCCAGAGGTCAGCAGTTCCATTCCCGGTCAGAGCACCTGCCAGGGATATGGGCTTGATCCCCAGAAGGAAGTGTGCCGAGGGCAGCCGATCGATGGTTCTCCCTCCCACTGATGTTTCCATCCTTTATCCTTCTCCCTTCCTCTCTAAAAATCAATTATATATATTTTTAAAAATTAATAAAACTTATTTTTTAAAAAAGAGAGATTGCCCTGACTTGTTTGGCTCAGCGGTTAGAGCATCAGCCCATAAACTAAAGGGTCGCAGGTTGGGTTCCCAGTCAAGGGCACATACCTGGGTTGCAGGTTTGATTCTCCTCCCCATTAGGATTGTACATACGGGGGGCAACCAATTGATGTGTCTCTCTCACATCAATGTCTCTTTCTCTCTCTTTCTCTCTCCCTCTCCCTCTCTTCCTCCATCCCTCCTTTCCACTCTATATTAAAAAATATAAATGAAAAAATATCCTCGGTGAGGATTAACAAAAACAAAAAACAAAACAGCCCTTTAAACCCATTTGAAATAAATCAACATTAAAAAAAAAGAGAGAGAGAGAGAGAGTCAGATCAAAGCCCGGCCAGTGTAGCTCAGCGGTTGAGCCTTGACCCATGCACCGAGAGGTCGCCAGTTCAATTCCCAGTCAGGGCACATGCCCAGTTTATGGGCCAGATCCCCATTGTGGGATATGCAGGAGGCAGCCAATCGATGTTCTCTCTCATCGATGTTTCCATCTCTCTCTCCCTCTCGCTCTCCCTTCCTCTCTCTCTAAAATCAATAAAGAAAACAATTTTTTTAAAAAAGTCAGACCTAAAAAGGAGTAATATCAATAAAACAATAGAAGAAATAGGCCAGAGGAAAAGGGGAGATGACAGACATGGTCGATGGGTTTGAAAACAAATGTGCATCAAATGAAAGGTTTTCTACTTCTTTGCCCAGTGATAGAGTCCTGTCTGTAATTTCTGTACTCAGTTTTTATCTATATTCATTTACTTTTCTCTGCTTCTCTGTCTTGCACAGTGAGCGGTGCGTACCCATCTCAGCAGTAGTGCTGCTATTTGATCAGAAATTAGGCCGCTTCAGATCATTCAGTAAAAAGTTCTAAAATCTTGACAAAATTTGGTGGTTTTTGAAATGGTAGTAAAACCTAAGAAGTTGTAATACAAACAAGCTTTTAGTATCATGATCATCATTTTTTGTCATAGCTATCATTTTCTCATTATTTTCATCTATGTTGTTGATATTAGCAAACCTGATACACACTGATTTTAATCCCGGAGGCAAACAAGAGTTTGCATGAGGTTGAAATGATGCTCTCTGTCTTGGATTGAATGCTTTTTCTGGATGTGTAAAGAGAACTTGGGTGGCCTTTAGCAAATGAGTTAATTTCCTTGCTTTGAAGATGCTTGATTAGCAAACATCAGTAGGCAGCTCTCACAGAGAGGCCAAGGACTTAAAAATTGTGGAATTCCCAGCACTGTAGAAATCACTGAACAGATTATACATTTTTTTTTCTAATTTGGTTTTATAAAAAGTGGTAGTGTTACCGGACAGCTCCCTGAGTTGGAGGTTCCGGGGGGCTGTCCCCTTCTTGGCTCTTATCAATCTCATAAAAAAAGATTTCAGACAAGTGACAGACAACAGCATTGAAGCAAAGCAAGAGAACGCATTAAGAATATATTTGGCATGAAGCACAAGCTAGTCTGAGTGTGTGCCCAGTGAGGGTTCAAGAGGTTTTATACCCTTCGTCCTATAGGTTTCAAAGTCCCTTGCCAGGTATCTTGGGTAGCCAACTAGGTTTCAAAGTCCGCTTCTTCATTGTGTGGTTTATCTTGGAAAGTTTGTACATACATTTGGTCATCTTGTTTGACAAGTCCTAAGGTGGCGGACTTCTTTGTGTAGTGAGTGAAAAATCCCCCTTTTTCCCCTTCTTCCCCCCTTTCTTGTCCTATTAGTTATCCTTCCTGCCTAACATCCCCCAAATGATATCTGTCCTTGGGTTTGGCTGGCACAAATGGCATTAAGCGGGTCTTTGTTCTCTGTTTCCCAGGCCAGGGTGATTTAAGCTATGTATAGTCTGGTTGGGGAGGAGAGAGATAAACCACTTGCTCTCAAGCATCTTGGTTGGGGAAGATAAGATCTTGCCATTCACAAGCTGGCTGCAAACGGCCCAAACTGTTTGGCCTTGTTTAATTTTCTTGTCTCAGTTTCTTCATTCCATCTGCCCAAGAATTTTCCTAGTTTCTTGCTATCCAGCCATAGTATGAACTAAACGTTTTTGCACTTTGAAAAATGGCTAACTTTATTCTCTAGAACTTGATCGTGGTGGGGGAAGGAGGTGAGCAGCATGGGATTTGGCCCTTATTGAAGGCCTGAGAAATATGAGCTGAATCCAAATCTGAACAAATAGACCGACCAGATATCGCAGGGAACACCATTTACCCCATAGTTCTTGCCCCACCGCCAGTCTCAAAAAACTTCTGTACCCCACTGTTAGGAAGGCACTTCTTTGACTTAACGTGCTTCTCTTTTAAAAAACAAAAAGAAACTCATTGGAAGGTTCAGATAATAAATAGTAATGAGCCATGGGTGGGGAGGAAGAAGAGCAAGAAGAGGGGATGACATGAAAGAGTGACTAAAGCCCAGACTTGGGGAGTCAGGGAGACCTAGATTTGAATTCCAGATCTGCTCTTTGCTGGCTGTGTGACCTTGGGCAAATGTCTTAACTTCTCTGAATATAAATGGCCTCATTTTTAAAATAGGCAAAGTAATCCTTCTTCCCAGGATTGGCTGAGGAATCAAATGAGATCACAATGTATGTATCAGTCCTAACATATGCAAAGTAGAATATGCAGAAGCCTAGTTCTTGCCTAATTATCTGACGTGACTTGCTAAGGCCTCATAGGTGACAATGACCTTTGGTTTACAGTGTAGCCCAAGATCTGCTCCAGGCATAAGAGCCCATGTGGAACCTTAAGTGAATTTTGTGGTAAAGAGATCACCTTCCATGTCTATCCCCTTTTACTAAGCAGAGACCCTTAAATCTCAGTCTTTAGGTTTATAATAAATAAAAAGCCTTTTTTTTTTTTCCCGACTAATGGGCAATAAAATTACGCTCTTGGCCCACTGTGCACAGGTCCCTTTGGCTGCCACTTTCTGAACTAATCACTTATTCTAGTCACTGGCTGCTGCTATTAACAGCCATGAAGCTGGTATTTCTCCCCATATACTCCTGTAGCGTTAATATGTCATGAGGAACAATAGGTTAGGACCATTCACCAGCTTCTGGAAAAGAAGAAAGCACAGGAAAGAATGAAAGAAAATAGCCTCAGTCCTTGGAGGGAAATGTGATAAACCCCGAGCCAGTTTCCTCAGAGGTGTTTTACAGAAGAGGATTTATTGCACAACAATGAGCTTTTATTTATTCTTCTATCAGTAGGCCTTTTTGCATTATTATTCACTCTGCAATTCAGCTGGGTATTCTGAAGTGACAGCTAGCCAATTTTTTTTCACAAACATTTTTGACTATAACATCTTAATCCGAAATCATTGCGGTAATTACAAGGGGGTAATGGGTAGAAGGAGGGGGTGGGAAAGGTAGCCGTTTGCAGGAGGCTCGTCCCAGGAGGCATCGCGCTCAGGGTGCTGCTCTGGCAGCCAAGACTCAGCATTTGAATGTTTGCTCGCTGACGAATAGCAGGAACGGGGTCACGCAGGGCGTCAACGTATTGCCCACTCCACGGTGTTCGCACGTTTTAGAAAATGATCAGTCCTGTGCAAGCCGGGCTGGCTTTTTCCTCTTGTTATATTCTCTTTGAAGGCAGCAGAGTCACTGAAGCAATCACAAGGCCATATTCAATCAATCAGTCAATCAATCAATCAATCAATCAATCAATATGTATTAGGGATCTACTCTGCCTAAAGTACTCTCTAACCCTTTATCCTGCTTTATTTTCTTCATAGCACTTGCTATTAATATTGTTATATTTTAGTTTAGGTATTTGGTGTATTATCTGTTTGCCCAGTTAGAATGTAAGTTCCATGCGAACAGGAATCTTGTTGGGTTTTGCTGGTTGCTGCATCCGCAGCACCAAGAACAGCACCTGGCACATAGCAAGTTAATAATTTTTTTTTCCTTTATGGATTTTAGGGATAGAGGGTGTGAGAGGGAGGGAGAGACAGAAACATCGATGAGAAAGAACATCGATTAGGCGCCTCCTGCATGCCCCCCGCTGGGGATCAGGCCCACAACCTGACCGGGAATCGAACCAGCGACCTCTTGGTGCATGGGTCGATGCTCAACCATTGAGCCACACCGGCAGGACAATAAATTTTTATTGAAATAAAATAACGAATGAAGGGATTGCGAAAGCGGAGGCAGATTAAGAACGAGAAGATATTTCCCCTGATCTTGCTTTGCAGTCGAGCTGGAAAGCAGGGTGTGTGTCTCAGAGGCCTGGGAAGCAAGCAGCCCTCCAGAAGTCTGGGCTTTCTTTGAAGTGATGACTCTGTGCTTCCGGAGCAGAAGGAACAAGAATGTTGCCAATCTCTTTAAACATTAACCAGGCCCGGGCCGGTGTGGCTCAGTTGGTTGAGTGTCATCCTGTGCACCAAAAGGTGGCTGGTTCAATTCCCGGTAAGGGCTCATGCCCATTTGAGGGTTCTGCCCCCCAGGTAGAGTGTGTACAGGAGGCAACTGGTTGATGTTTCTCTCACATCACTGTTTCTCTCTTTCTCACCCCTCTCCCATCCTCTCTCCAAAATCATTAAAAAAAAACATGTTAAAAACAAACAAACATTAACCAGGAAGAATAAGCTCACATTGCCCGTGGACCTGCTTCTCCAAGTCCTGCACATTCTGCCTTCTTCTGTTTCTGACCCCCTTCCTTCTGACCTCATGGCCGAGGTCCAGAGCACCCCCCAAACCTGCCAATGTTCCAACTAGTTTGGCTCCTTTCCATTCCTATTAAACATGTTCAGAAGATGACTTGATACAGATTCATCCCTGAAAGATATAGCTTCAACCATAATTCTCAATTTGTGTTGTAAAAAATAGAATAAGCCTGGCCAGTTTGGCTCAGCGGTTAGAGCGTCGGCCTGCGGTCCGGAGAGACCCGGGTTCGGTTCCCGCTAAGGGCACGTACCTCGGTTGCAGTTTGTCCCCGGCCCTGGTTGGTCGTGCGGGTGGCAGCCACTCGATGTGTCCCTTCACGTCGATGTTTCTCTCTCTCTCTCCCTTCCTCTCTTTCCCTCCCATTCTATCTGTACAAAAAATGGAAAAATATCCTCGGGTGAGGATAAAAAAAATATATATATATATAGAATAAATTGTGTGGCTGTTAGGAATTTTATGGGAAATGTTTCCCTAGTCAAATAGGTGGAGTGAATATAGAGTTAATCAAAGCCATCCCCATAGGTTATCTCTAAATGTACTTGTATACATTTAAACATTTGAGAAAGACCCACAGTCCATAGTGGATATTTTCCCCAAATTTATTTGACCATGAAACCTTTCTCTTCTAAACTAGACATTAGCTCTTGCTGTCACTGAAACATAATCTGGGGAACCCTGGTCTATAAGCTTTGCAGACATGTGTGTAGAGGTAGTTAGATAGACCTCTGGGGTTTAAAGATTGGCTGGTCGATCACCACAGTTGACTGGGGATAACCATGATGTGTAAGTTCATAGATCCAGGACCCTAAGAATTCAGAAGAGGCAGAACCAAGAAGGTTCATGGAAGAGGGACGAAGGTTCATGGAAGCTCAGTGACGGAGCTGAGCTTCAAGTGATAAACAGGACTTAGAGGAGGAGAAAAGGATATTTCAAGTATGGGCAAAAGCTAAAGACAGGGAGGTGCATGGCAATGAGTTGTGTTTTGGGGGGGTTCAAAATTTAATTTATTCAGATCCCTAAAAATTTGGTGGGACTTTAGTTAATGGTTCTAACAGCCAATTCTATTTTTCCAGTTGATTCAGTGTGTTAATTTGCATCTTCTGAAGTAGATACTAAAACAAGAGTCAATGTAGAAGGATTTTATTAAGGGAAATGCCCGTGTGAAAGACGATGGGGAGAAGCCAAGGAAGCTGGGAAATCCATCAGATCGTTATTCAAGTCTGACCCCTAGTGAAGGTGAAAGGAAGGGAAAGTTGGGTAGAGACTTCCTCAACTGCTGTGATGTCTAAGGAGTTCTCACACCCTAGTGCATCAGAAAAGTGCCTTGTCTCCCAGGACTATCTCTGCTTAAGTATTCCTGCTGCACCAGTCCCCGGCTGGGAGCAGCCTATGGGACGCATGGCCCTGCTGAACACACAGCACTGAGTTTCAGAGCTCAGCTGCTGGCCCCTAAGCAACCAAGCTCCCTGTAGTTAGAATTCGGCAAGATACAGTCTCATGACCACCACACTCAAGAAATAAGTCTGTATAAAAAGTGCCCTGCCCTGGCCGTTTTGGCTCAGCGGTCAGAGTGTCGGCCTGCGGTCCAGAGAGTCCCGGGTTCGGTTCCCGCTAGGGGCACGTACCAAAAAAAAAGTGCCCTAACCTACATTTGAGGAACAAAATGTCTAGAAACCCAAATTTTTGCATCTGAAATGAGGGATAAAGGTAGGATGATATCTGATGCAAATGGCCGTAAACTCAGACTGGTTATAAAAAAATTCAAAAAAAGAGTCTTGCTACTACTCATTTTATAAATCTCCAGATAAGAATATTTTAGTTCCTCTGGAGGGTAGGTTCAGTTATTGTGGGACCTCAAACATAAAATTAGGTGTTGAGCCTGGGGAAGACTATCATTAAGAAAAAGAATGTATGTCCAGCCGGTGTGGCTCAGTGGTTGGGCATCAACCCAGGCACCAGGAGGCCGCCGGCTCGATTCCTGCTCAGGGCACCTGCCCAGGTTGTGGGCCCGATCCCCAGTGTGGGGAGTGCAGGAGGCGGCCAATCAATGTTCTCTCTCATCGATGCTTCTATCTCTCCCTCTCCCTTCCTCTCTCTAGAATCAATAAAGAAGAAAAAAAATTTTTTTAAGGAAAAAGAATATAAACTACAAAGACACAATTGCCAGGGTTCCTCCTGGGCCCTTGGAAGGGGCTCCTGTAAGTCTGAGGCCAGCTCCAGCCTGGGTTACTTCATGATCCATCCACCCCTCCCCCTCTACAAAGTATGGGTCGGGAGCTTGGAGTATGTTGCATGAGCATATTCAAAAATGATTCACTGCTGATTGACTCATGAAAATGTAAAATGCCTCACAAGTGCTTAATTATCTGAACCGTGTGTGCTTCTGATGGGAGAGGAGCAGCTGATGAGAGATGGAGAGAGCGGGCCACCGGGGTTAATGTGCACGGTGACGGCTGCCCTCTCTGCTGAGCCGGCTGAGCTGAGGACACAGCTCCAGGAGGATGTGTTCTCAAAAGCCAGCCCCAGTCACAGTCCTTGGAGGGGATCACAGCATGGCCTTGATTCTCCAAATTTCTGTGTCTCTATAGGGACACAAAATAAGGAAAGCCAGGAAAACACGCAGCACCACACATAATTATTCTTGAGCCAAGCGCCCCCGTGGAGGGCGAAGGGCACAAACTCCTCGGGGCTGCAAGTCACTCTCTGGGGTTGGTGTGTGAAGATCTAGGGATGACGTAAGTCTCCCCAGAATTTGCTTTCTTAGAGGATTCCACGCTACTCAAATGACGATGCTTCTGATAAAAACAGTGAAATGAGAAAAAAGTGAAAATGAAGAAGCAAGGAAGAAAGAGGGAGGAGCAAGGACAGACAGAAAAGGGAAAGAAATAGAATAAATAATAGAAGCCCCGCCGGTGTGGCTCAGTGGATTGAGCATCATCCCATGAACTGAGAGGTCCTGGTTTGATTCCCTGTGAGGGCACGTGCCCAGGTTGCAAGCTCAATCCCCAGTAGGGGGCGTGCAGGAGGATATTTTTCTCTCACATCAATGTTTCTCTCTCTCCCTCCCTCTCTCTAAAACATCAATGAAAACACATTTAAATATATATATATATATATTTTAAAGAAGAATAAATAATGGAAGAGGAAAGGAAGGAAGAAAGGACTCAAAAGGTCACAGTTGATAGCTAAGTGGGACCAGAGGCCTAATTGCTTCTGGATCGTTTGGCATAACTTGAAAATAGAATATGACCCAAAGTATTAGACTCTAGTTAGGGGAGTTCAAATCTAGTTAGGGGAGTTCTGATACTGTGTGCTTTTGCTGTATTGTGATAATCCAGAGGTCGCCATCCCGTGGTTCTCTAGTTCGGTTTCTAGTCCGTCTGAATGTTCCATTGCTGGGGCAGTCTTCCTGACGCACGATACTCTGGCTCCGCCCAGCTCAACAAGGAGGGCATTCCACTGCTTGCCCTGCAGATCCCAGCCTCTCCCCCAAGCATGCCTCTGTCATCGGTTTCCAACTTCTTACCTTATTTCTTGCTCTCCCTCTCTCTGACACTTTAGCAATCTTACTTCTCATTTTTTATAGTATTCTCTACCTAGATTCATCGCTCCAACCAAACAGATCTTTGTCTTATGTACTTAATCATAATACAGGGATGGGCAAAGTAGTTTTATAGTTGTTCATATGAAAAATAATACAGTCATTAATAAATAATAATACAAGGATAAATTCTGTGCTTTGGGTACTCACAGCTAAAACCTACTTTTGTCCACCCCTGTACATTGTAACGACTGGCTTGTCGCTGCATTCTCATAGTCTGTAAGCTCCCAGAGGTTTATTGTTTCATCAGGAGCGCCTGTCCCATGGGATGGCGTGTAGCACAGTCGTGATAGATACATCTTGGAAGAAATAAATGAATGAAAAGGATTTATTTATATGCATATATACTAGCTTTACTTATGACTACTATGACTTCTGTTCAATTATCTCCTTTTCTTTAAAATCCAGCTTTAAATTTCTTTTATAGAAAAGAATACTGAAATACTTATTTCTCTCTCTCTCATACTCACGCACTCCTGGTTATTATGTTGGAAGTGTCTATGCACTGCTTTACTTTTCATTTGCTTTTCTACTATGAAGTAGCTTGCAACAGGCCACTGAGTCAAGAATGGTTGTATTTAAAAATTCATCTGCTTCAAGCCCTGGCCGGTTTGGCTCAGCGGTTGGAGCGTCGGCCTGCGGACCAGAGAGTCCCGGGTTCAGTTCCTGCTGGGGGCACGTACCAAAAAAAATAAAATAAAATAAAATAAATAAATAAAAATAAAAATTCATCTGCTTCAAGACATCAGAGACCAACTAAGAACATCGGGATTTGAGGGGCCAAGATCCAGAGAGAAGGGGATCATTAATGTGACCCCAGCGTTCTACACTGCATCCCTCCTCAGGGTAGATGCCCATTTGGGGGTATGCCTTGAGTGCCTGGGAAGCCACACGAAGGATGGCATCGGAGAGACAGAGAGAGGCTGGCCGAGCTCTTGGCAGTCTCTGGGACAGGGGAAGGAATTCCCGCGGGGGCCTGCCCGTGCACCCAGACTCGTGCAGTCCAGGCTCTGCGGGGTGAGCAGAGAAGGGAGCCCACCGCCGTGAGCTCTTTCCTGTCGGGGTATTTGATGGTTGGATAAAAGGCTTGAAATCCAAGTTAATACAATCTAAAAATCAGGGCAGAGTTTGTAGCAGGCTCTTAGTCCCGGAGAGACAAAAGTGGAGTTCAGGGCAGGTAATAGTAAAAGCCAGGGTCTCCCCTGAGAGCCCTGGAGGACTGTGCCCTAGGAGCAGGGGTACACTGAGGCTCACCTGGTCCCTACCTGGACTGAGGTGAACTGCCCCTCATGGAGCTGCCTGGGAGGATGGCGTCAGTTCTCCGAAGATTACGTCATGTGGAGCCTCTCCGATTGTTCACACGCGGTGTGTCCAGCAAGACACCAAAACTGGTTAAGGAGAAAAAAAGGACAAAGAGATGGAAACAGAAAAGAGAAACAGATCCATAGGTAAATCAGATAATGCAATTATCTATCATACATTGGCTTGACCATGTTCAGGAAAATAGGTAACAAGATGGAGATTTTTGCCAAGACTTGGAATCTTTTTTTTTTTTTTTTTCAGTTAATCCTCACCTGAGGATATTTTTCTATTGATTTTTAGATAGAGTGGAAGGAAGGGAGGAAGGAAGAGAGGGAGAAAGAGACAGACAGACAGACAGACATCAATTTGTTGCCTCCCACATGACCCCTACCGGGGCTGGGGGTCAAAGCTGCAACCTAGGTTCGTGCCCTTGATCGGGAATCAAACCCAAGATTCTTCAGCTGGCATGCTCTAACCACTGAGCAAGCCAGCCAGGGCTGGAATCTATTTATTTTATTTTTTTATTGTATTGATTTTACAGAGAGGAAGGGGTGGGGGGCGGGGAGAGAGAAACATTCATGCAGAAGAGAAACATCGATCAGTTGCCTCCTGCACACGCCCTGACCAGGGATGGAACCTGCAAACTGGGTATGTGCCCTGACTGGGAATTGAACCCACAACTTTTGGGTGCATGGGATGACACTCCAGCCAACTGAGCCACACCAGCCAAGGCTTGAATTTATTTTTTAAAAAATTTTCTTCTTTATTGATTTTAGAGAAAGACGAAGAGAAAGAGAGAAAGATCGATGAGAGAGAACATAGATTGGC
Organism: Molossus molossus; assembly: GCF_014108415.1. Classification (NCBI taxonomy): domain Eukaryota; kingdom Metazoa; phylum Chordata; class Mammalia; order Chiroptera; family Molossidae; genus Molossus; species Molossus molossus. The sequence goes on along the minus strand of NW_023425349.1, from coordinate 54,402,082 downwards.
TGCCTCCTACATGCCCCCACTGGGGATCGGCCCCACAACCTGGGCATGTGTGGAATCAAACTGGTGACCTCTTGGTGCATGTGTCGATGCTCAACCACTGAGCCACACTGACCAGACTTGGATCTGTTTTTAAAATGGCTAAATGAGAATTCTATAACTGATACGAAGATATCAATACATAGATTTAACAGAGTATCGATCAATTAAAGGCTAGTTAAGTGAAATTTAAATCAGAAAATATCAACGCTAAGTCACAAACTGGACAGGGGACATAGACTATAGAGACAGAGAACAGACAGGGAAAAGGTCTAACATTCCTGTGACTGGTGTCCCAGAAGGTGGGAGAGTGTGAAAGAGGCAATATTTGAAGAGAAGATGTCTGACAGTTTTCCAAAACTTTTGAGAGAGATCAAATCACAGATTCAAAAAGCTCTGTAAACTAAACTCAAGTGTGTCAAATACAAAGAAAACACCACCCAGACATGTCATAACACGACCGCCGAATGCTGCGGGCAGAGGGAAATCTCAAAAGCTGTCAGATCAGAAGACACATTACTTTCACTGGAGAAAAAATTAGACAGAAGACTTTCCAAAATAAGCAATAGAAGCCAAATGACAACAGAATGACATCTTTAATGTTTGGAGAGAGAAATCCAGCCACTCTGGAATTTATAACCAGGAAAAATAGCTTTCGAAAATGAAAGTAAAATAAGGACTTTTTCAGGCAAAAACAAAAGAATCTCGCCCTTGCAGAGCTGCCTTTGGGAAAGGGAGGAAGAGGCGAGCCCAGCTCCAGAGAAATGACAGAAACGCAGGCTGGGACGAAAGGCACTGAAGAGAGGAAACTTGTGGATAATTTTACACTAATACAGACAATACAAAACAATACGAATGGTGACTTTAAAACACATGTACACTCGCAGCGCATGGCAGCAGTTCCACACATTAACAAGCGCCTGCCTTCCATGTCGTCTGTCTCGGGGTCATCGGTGCCTGGCACAGCAGAGGGCATACAGTTGGCGCCGTATTGGTGTTGGTTGGAAGCTACTCAAAAACCCTCCTTTTACAGCTGAGGGAGAAAAAGTAAGACCAGAGAAATAAATTTACTGCCAGAGCTGTGCCCAGACCTTTAAAAATATATATATATATATTGATTTTTTGACACAGAGAGGAAGGGAGAGAGAGAGAAGCATCGATGTAAGAGAGAACACTGATTGCTGCCTCCTGCACGCCCCCTCCTGGGGATCGAGCCCGCAACCCGGGCTGTGCCCTGACCGGGAATCGAACCGGGACCTCCCAGGCCATGGCACAGCGATCAATCCACTGAGCCACACCGGTCAGGCACCCAGATCTTTTTCATAGACCATCACTCGTTTGGTGCTGACTTCAGAGTCTAGCTTTGCCCTCAGCCCACGTCAAGACTGGTGGTATTTCAAACCTGTTTCCATTCAACAACATGTGTGCCTGGGAACACAAGCCCCGCACCCGTTACAAGAGCCTGACTGCTCACCCACCTGGGGCCCACCTCTAACCTGAGCCCTGGAGTGTAACGGCTTTTCCATCCTCTCCCCTCGATCCCTCATCAAGGGGTAACGCACTGAGCAAGGAGGGGAACCTCGGAGGCCCTGGTTTAGGTCCAGTGGTTTGTACCGGCTCAGCCCCCCTTCTCCTCCCGCTCTGAGGCTTTGTTCTGGAAGAACGCGAGGTGGGTGGGGGAGAACCGTGCAGGAGCCGGTTCCCGGAGGGTGTCTGCAGCCATCAGGTTCATTCTCCCAGCAATTCTTCTGAAGGTCTTAGGATGACAAACGGCCCCTGCCTCGCGGATGGCTGTTTCTCTAGGGAGAGCCCTAGAGGCTGCAGGGAGTTGCCGCGGGGGAGGGAATAGGATGAAAGCTTCAGCTTTCTCCCCAGCATCCTGTCTTCTAACAAAACCAAAAAGAGCTGGCCTGGAATATGGGATAGGGACTTAATGACAGACAGCACAGCGACTTCGTGATACGGGATTATTTCAGCAGGCCTCTTCATTTCCCTGCCCCGCCTCGATGGAGTTCGAGTCAAGGTGCAGATCGGTCAAGCAGGTTGCTGGGCAGAGGAGAGAGCTTGGTTTGCCTCGTGTCACTTCATTCCCGTCCTTACTCTGCTTCGTGGAGGCTGATCATACACTGGTCACCTAAACCCTCTCAGCCTCAGTTTCTCCATCTGTCAGTGGGAAAGACAGGCATCCCTACCTAACCTACTTTATGTGATTTTTTTTGGAGGGAGATCAAATAGAATAACATGTATAAATATGCTTTTTTTTTTTTTTTTATCCTCACCCGAGGACATTTTCCCATTTTTTTGTTCAGGTAGAGTGGGAGGGAGAGAGAGGAAGGGAGAGAGAGAGAGAAACATCGATGCGAAGGGACACATCGAGTGGCTGCCACCCGCACGACCAACCAGGGCCGGGGACAAACTGCAACCGAGGTACGTGCCCTTAGCGGGAACAGAACCCGGGTCTCTCCGGACCGCAGGCCGACGCTCTAACCGCTGAGCCAAACCGGCCAGGGATAAATATGCTTTTTAAACAGATGAGTCCTGAGAACAATCTTGGTTTTTATTTGCCTTAAGAACACGGCATAAATCACAAACTCTGACGGCCGATGAGTAATGCGTGAAAAAGATGCTAAGACTGTAGAACTGGAGGGATACTTCAATCCATTCATTTTTTAGATGAGAAAACTGACTGAAAGCCAAAGAAGTAAAGTTATTTCCCGAAGTAATGAAATTAGAAAGAGGGGGAGGGAACACCTCCAACTCTGTTTTAGACTCTGCAAGGTCTCCCGGTGCATGAAAGTCAGGATCACCAGATCCCAGTGTTTATGATTTCTTGTTTTGATGTTCAGAGTCAGTCCTGAGCTGAGCACAAGGAAATTAGTAGCTGAACGAAGAGAGATGTTATAAGTATCTATCTAATATTTTTTTTTCTGGCATGATATCAAGAATTACAGCCCTGGCCGGTTTGGCTCAGCGGTTAGAGCGTCGGCCTGCGGTCCGGAGAGACCCGGGTTCGGTTCCCGCGAAGGGCAGGTACCTTGGTTGCAGTTTGTCCCCGGCCCTGGTTGGGTCATGCCGGTGGCAACCACTCGATGTGTCCCTTCACATTGATGTTTCTCTCTCTCTCTCACTCCCTCCCACTCTATCTGAACAAAAAATGGAAACAATTTCCTCGGGTGAGGATAAAAAAAAAAAAGTACAGCCCGACTGGTGTGTCACAGCGGCTGAGCACAGACCCATGCACCAGGAGGTCGCTGGGGGGCATGCAGGAGGTGGCCAGTTGATGTTCTTTCTCATTGATGTTTCTATTTCTCTTTTCCTCTCCCTTCCTCTCTCTAAAATCAATAAAGAAAAACTTTTTTTTTAAGGAATTACAAAATCACTAGACTTCTATAAAGAATATGGGCAACTTATCTAAAGATTGCTATGTCAATTAAAAGGCGAAGGCCCTGACATTCCCCCTCAGAATGAAAGGGTGTCCTGAGCCACTTCCACAGGACCACTTGCAAGACTTTTCTGGGCCACCGGAAGCTGCTCCGAGGTCAGAGGAAACCACGGAATTTCAGTGGGTTTTACATAATCTCAGGAGCACCTGGAGGAGAAATGAAGATGTCTGCTATGTGAGCATGTGTCTTTGGTGTAGATGACAGATCTTTGTACACGTCCTACAAAGATGGTCACTTCTGAGTCCAAAGACAAGTCTTGATAAACTGGATTGGAGTTTCTCAAAGAGGACAATTGGGGGTGAGGGGGAGTCTACACGAAGAAGACAGGTCCACTATTCACTTAGCATAAGACACTTAGGAAAAGTTACTTGAGCCCTTGATGAAATGGCTATTAAAATAACACGCCCTGGTCTCCTTCAGTGAGCGAGGCCTGTCTGAAGATGAAGGGGCCATTTGATCTTGAACTTACTACCACCACCGCAGCATGAATCAAGGCTTTCCAGCAAGTCTTTTTTTCACTCCCTGTTCAAAGGTTAGGAATCAAAGAGCCCTAGCTCTCAGTGGATCCCAGGACGATGCTGGGTTAACCCAGTCACATATCCGCATTGGGTCAATGCCGTTTTTTGGATGTGGGTGTTCCCAGATCATGTGATTCCTTACTCAGTGTTTTCCTCTGAGGTGGCGAGCCCCAGAGCCTGCCCCAGATCTTGAGATGCATTGAGTTCATGTCACCAGGGACTGAACACCTCTAGTTTAACAGAAATAACTCACTGATGCAGAAACAAGAAACTGCCTGTCCCCACAGGGCAGAGTCACCAGGCAGGAGAGCCCTCCCTAAAGTAGAGCTTGGTCTTTGTTCCGCGCCAGTCAGTTACTGCCTTAAACTGCGCTGTCATCCCTGATTCATCCCTCTCTTCCCAAGCAGGGTGGCTCAGAGCGGGTAAAGAGCTGTGTAAAGCCCTGCTCCATTTAATTGATGAAATACAGCCAGTTACTGCCAAGCCAAAGGGGAGGAGAATGCACAGTGCAAGGATGCACTGAATCAGAACACGGAGCACCACAGAGAAGTGGCCGAGGCAGCAGACAGCTGAGAAGGGAAAACAGTGGATGGGCTTAGCTGGCCTTCAGCCATCTCTGAGCAAAAGCATCAGAAGCTCTAGGGGACAAAAAGGCAGACCCACATGCACTGGTACGGCCCAGAAACACCAGCCAGGGGCACATCGCAGAGGCAGATCACACATGTGCAGTATGAGAAGAACCACAGTGGATGATTTTAGTCATCTGTTAAACATGTACTAATTAAAGACTGTCCTGTGGAGGATGAGCCCTGTGGTAGGACATTAGGTGATACAGGGAGGAGCAAGGGAGTCTTTGCACCCAGCAAGCTGGACCTAATAGGTGAGAGAATGGCACAAAACTTGGCACTTAGTTTGAGCAATAACTAAAAATATGTATTTATATTTTAATATATTTAATGAGTATACATATATACATGTACATACACATACCTATGTGTACATATACACATATACATCTATTTTTTTATTTAAATTTTTTTTTTATTGATTTTAGAGAGAGAGGGAGAGAGAGAGAGAGAGAGAGAAACATTGATGAGAGAGAACATCAATTGGTCACCTTCTGCACACCCCCCACTGGGGATCAGGCCCACAACCTGGGCATGTGCCCTGACCAGGAATTGAACTGGCGACCTCTTGGTGCCTGGGTCGATGCTCAGCCACTGAGCCACACCGGCCGGGCTACATCTATTTTTTTTGTAAAGCAACCAATTTGTTGCGTGCCCCATGTGCATACTGATTGAACATATTCAAATACATAAATACCCTTGATCATTGGGTAAAATTTACTATTTAAAAACACCTTTTTAAAAAAGCATATATACCACGTGTAAATATAATTTGTGTCAGGTAGACACATATACTCCTAAAAAATGATAGGAAATTGAAAATATTTTAAAAATATATTGAGTTGAAGTATAATTGTCTTGATTGATTTCACTGGAACTTGAACTCCCTATTTCTGAATTCAAGGCAGTTGTTATTTCTGGTGGGCGGCCAAGAAAAGTCACCTCACCATCAAGAGGGCTGGACCCTCGGTGGGCACCGAGTGGGGACAGGTGTGCTGACAGGCCCGGGCTCCATCCTGTTCAGATGACTTGCCGGCCTGGCCCTTGGGCTCCTTGTAGATGAGTGTAATGTCCAATAAGTTGTGTTTCTGTTATAGGCAATGTTTTACAAAGAGAATCCCAGTGGTGGGGTAAAAATGACTTAGAGGTGGGGGACGGCTGGAGAACAGTTAGGACGTTATTACACTGGGTACCTAACAACATCGCAGGATGAAATGGAGGCCCTGGAGAGGCAGGACTGGTGGCACCGGAGTACTGATGGCATTCTGACACAGGTGGCACCGGAGTACTGATGGCATTCTGACACAGGGCTTCTATGCCAACGAGGAGAAGGGGGTCTGCCATTTACATGCCCAGCTTCTAGCTTTAATAATAATCAGCTCAGTATCTAATGCATGTCATAGCAACAAACAACTTCCAAATCTTAATGGCTTAACACAGTAAATGATTACCCAAGGACCAGAAATCTCCATGGATATGAGTGGATACAAATAGTTACAGGGGGGTGGGGGGAGGATTACTATTTCTACTTGCCAGAAATCCTTCAGGCCTGCCAAGATAACAAATATGGAAATGAAGGTATTTCACAGAAAAGACCAACAAATTTCAATTGCTAAAAACTGCATGGTGAGCAAGATGATGTATAAGGCAAGTCAGCCCCAAACATATGGTGCTTTATTTTGCGCGGCGTTCTGCAGACATCGGAGTGTGCGGAGCTCAGGTTCCATTCTTTCTGCAGGTCACCCCTTGTTTTCATCTGTCATCTGGTGCGCCTCCGTTGTTGGCCAAGTCACCACTGGAGTATAAAGGCAGAGTAGCCATATGACAAAAATAACAGAACCGGGTCGGTGGAGGTATATAGTGTCTGTCTGAAGAGGTCGAGGAGGCCTGCTGTACAGCTGTAGTTCACACCACTGGAATGGGAAAGAGACTCGAGTGTTTTCCTCTGTGCAGGATGGGGCATCAGGAGGTTTACAGTTGTGAGTACACGAAACAAAGTTTATTCTTGTATTATTATTTATTAATTGTTTTTTTTCTTTATTGATTTTTAGAGAGAGAGGAAGTGAGAGGGAGAGAGAGAGAGAAACATCGATGAGAGAGAACATTAATTGGCCGCCACCTACATGCCCCCCACTGGGGATCGGGCCCACAACCTGGGCATGTGTCCTGACCGGGAATCGAACCACTTACCTCTTGGTTCATGGGTTGATGATCAACCACTGAACCACACTGGCCAGACAATTGTTTTATTTTTCAAACAAACAACTGTAAACCTGCTTTTGCCTCACCCTCTATATAGATCATCAGCTTATTGCTGCTACTCCTCTATTTTCAAAGGAAAATATAAAACATAAGTATTGAGAGAAGGTTTTAAGTTGACCTAGTCCAGCCACTTGTCCCATTTTGGAGCTAGGAAAACGGACCCAATGGCTTACATAAATACCCAGAACGACAGGGCTGACACACCCAGACAGTAAAACATCCCGCTCTCTACACCCCTCCACCCACCGTGGACATCATCTCTCCTCTCTCCTTTCTCTTCTCTCAGTAAAACCATCTTGAGAAAACAAATATGGGTAAAGTAAGTGACATATAAAGTGGCTGGTCATGTCACCACGTAGCTCAACTAAGAATAGGGTATTTTTCGTGGACCTCAGGACCCATCAGCAGACAGGTCTCCTGGGGGGTGGCCAGCCAGTCTGGAAAGGCACGCGGCTCGCTGATGCAGAAGCTCCGCGGTCCCTTGCGTTCTCGGAGGACAGCTGTGGCTCTCACGCTTCTTGGCTGTTACTCCTCGCTGCCCTCAAAGCACCACGGGGAAGACCGTGTGGCTCGGCGAGCCCGCTGACAGCAGACGACTGAGGAGCCAAGAGCCCAGAGGAAGCTGACGGCCACGAAGCTGCTCCCGCGCATCCCCCAGCTGTGTGGGTCCTTCCTCCAGAGCAATGGCCCGTCCTCCCCCTGGAGGCTGGGACAGGGGAGACACCATTAGAGAATGAGCTCTGAGTTTCTTTTCTCTAAACCTTCCAGGGTGTGCCATGATCTGGGGTGAAAAGCGGTCCTTCACCATAATCACGACAAGGAGCTAGTCACTTAACCTCTCTGACTTCCGAGTTTTTTTGTTTTTGGTTTTTTTTTCAATTTATAAAATGGAGGAATTGGATTAGTTGACCGCTGACACCCTTTCTAGCCCAGATATTTTGAATCTATAAACACAAAGCCACCTGCCTCAGGTCAGGAGTCAGCTCCTAATTCAGCCTCATCAGCCCAGAGGAGAGGAGAGAGCAGAGCTTGTGTTTGAGGTGTCGGCACCGGAAAACCCAGACTCTTTCTTGATCTGTGTTCCCTTTCTCAAAAGATTTTCAGTTTGCTGTGTGGCCCCAAATCCTCTTGCTTCTAATTTGCTGGCCTTCTGATATTTGATTTTAAATCAAATAAAAAATAAGTGAGCTAGTTCTGGGTAGGTACCCCCAGTAGAACTGAAACAGCAGCTGTTTATAAACATCTTTGGTCATTAGTGAAAAAGAATCCTATAAGCCTATCTCCCTACCTCAGTTCCTAAGACTCCTAGGAGAGATGTGGCAGGAAATCTTACCTTCAAATGAAACATTAGCCCTGGCCAGTTTGGCTCAGCGGTTGGAGCATCGGCCTGCAGACCAGAGAAGCCCAGGTTAGGTTCCCACTAAGGGCTTCGTACCTTGGGTGCGGTTTGTCCCCGGCCCCAGTTGGGGTCGTGTGGGTGGTGGCTAGTCGCTGTGTCTGTCTCACATCGATGTTTTTCTCTCTCTCTCTTTTCTCCTCCTGCTCTATCTGAAGATAAATGTAAAAATGTCCTCCGGTGAGGATGAAAAACAGACAACAAAAAAACAAATGAAACATCAACAACTCCTTTGAAGTTTTTATCAGAGCCTTTCTTTTGGAAATATAATAACCAGGTGTGGTGGATAATGGTCATGGTTAATCAGGTCTGGCTGTTTTTATACAGGAAAGATTGTAGTCAGCTCATTCTTAAAGAATAATTTTTAAATTAAGAGCATAAAATCCCTTAGAGAGAGACAACCTCTCTGTGTGGAAGAAGAGCTCATTGAAAGTGTCATTTGTGGAGGACAGGAGTTATCTTAGATGTTGCATTGTTCATTTCTTCCACCACAACATTTCTGAGTGCAAGAAATACTCTAGAATTGGGTGCGGATGATGTAACTATGAACAGAGCCGGTTCCTGAGCTCAGGGGACTCGCTATCCAGTAGGAATGCTAAGAGGCACTGGCTATGCACCATCTACGATGCAGACACCAGGGACAGAAAGGACTGCAGACCACGTGTGACTGTCGCAGCGTGGGAGAGCTGGGGCATCCCTGAGAAGTCACTCGTGGGCTTTGTCTTCGAGAATGGATGCAGAAATCTGCAGCAGAATGTCAGGAGAGGGCATGTGCGCTGGGTATTTTGTGTTTGCCCCTCCAGGTCCCATCCTTCTCACCTCGGCCCGCTTCTGGGATGACAAAACCAGCTGACTGGGTAAACCGTACCAACGGGCTTTCTGTCCTTTGGCTTTAGTTGTGACCAGTCAATGGGTCACACCTGCAGGAGCTTGGAGGGAGAAGGGGTGGTCAGGGTTTTGTATTCGTCTGATGTCGTTAGACCAGTTGTTTCTCAGTCTAAAGTTAAACCAAAGGTCACTGCTCCTCTCAAGGTGGCCTCTTCAGGACCTAGGAGCCGCATGTTTCCATGGTGCTGACCCTACATAAATGCCCTGGACCGTGAGGTCCTCCTCCCTTGCACTCCCAGCCCTGTGTGCCCTTCTGTTCCTCAGTCCCCTTACATATCAGTTTCTGTGACTCTCTTCCTAGCTGAGACCCTGACTGGCACAGCATTCAGGCTGAGTGGGCAGACCCAGCAAAGACAAAAAGAACGATACACAATTCTATCCTTGGAAGGAGTCGCGAAGCTCAGAGATGCCGGACTATAGAGGATGCTCTGGGGGTTGGGGTTGGGGTTGGGCAGGAGAAATGCCACAGATTTGTAAACTGGGACATTAGGACATGACGGGATTCCCTCGGAGCTGGAACAGGTCATCCTGACAGTGGCCTTGACAATGAACTAGAAAGGAGAGATTTCAGAGACTGGTGGCAGTAGCTGTGACTCCAGCCGCCTCAGCCGACATTGCTGTGTTCCAGGTTTTGTTTGCAGACTTCAGTCCCTGGGCTCCCGGAACACGACCCCTTTTCCCTGGCTCCCCAGCCCACTGTGGCTAGTGTTGGGATACCTTGCCTTCTCGTGTTTGATTCCCAAGCTCTCCATCACACGAGCAACCAGTGCCCCGTAGCAAAGTCCCCCTTTGATAAATATTTGAAGTGTTTTCTGTTCTTCTAGTTAGTCCCAGATGCATACAAGCATCTTAATAAGCCAAGACAGTAAGAGGGTGAGGGGTGAAGAGTCCAAGGCGAAAGCTTGCTGCAATCTCCCCTCGAGCCAGAAGGCCGCTCCTGTCTTTAATGAGGGGCAGAGCACTGCAGTGTTTGCACAAGGATCCCGGGCACACTGGGCGCCAACCCTGCCTCCACCCTCCCATGCGAGTGTCTCGATCTCTGTGTGTCTGTTTCCTCACAGGTAACGTGAAGATAATAGCACCTCCTTTACGAGATGGTTGCAAGCATTAAATAAGCTAATGCGACATGCAAAATGCTTTTACAAGTTCCTGGCAGATATTAAGTGCCATATAAATATTAGCTGTTATTACTTGCCTACCGACTGTGGGTTGGAGCACGGAAGGCTGACGTCTTCCTGGGTCTCCAAACACCAAGCATCCCCGTATTAGGTCAGCGGAATCTGGCCGCTGACACCCTAACGATGGCAGCTTTGGAAGTGGGAAGAAGCCCGCCTGACTGACAGGGGTGTTGGAAGGAGAAATAATGTTCCAGGGGCAAGCAGTGGTTGCCATGGTTTCCAACGGGCAGAACTCCAAGGTCAATCCCTTGAAAATATTTCAGTGCTGATATGAGCGGGGTGATTCCTCGTCGCTCCTAATCATCTCCTCAGCACCAGGGCAGATTGCGGCAGAACAGCTCTGCTTTCAGGCAGGGGAGCAGGAGGGGGAAGTCTGAACAGGTGGAAATCAGAAAACACAGCCATCTAGCCGACCACCCACCATGCAGGCGAATACAGCTCATTCCCCAGGGGAGCCGGAAAAGGGACGCGCCGCTCGGAGAAATGCAATTCTAGCACCATGGGGGAATAAAGCATTTTATTATTAAGACTCTGGTCGGCTTTGATGAAGACCACTGAGGACAGCGTTGACTATTTGAAATTTTAGTTCTGCTCCCTGAGTGATTCATTTTTACTTCCCTGGAAAGTCAGGCCCTGGGCGCCAGGGAAATCGCAGCACACACACCTGTGGAAAAGGCCCACAGCACAGCTCACCACCCGACTTAACCCGCTGCGCGCCTGCCTCCAGCCCCGTGTGTGTTTCATCCTCCAAATCAATGCTCCACCCTTCCGAACTAAATTCCTCTCAGCCCAGCTGCAATATCCATTAAACATCTTCCTTTATAGGCCGGCTCAGGCTGTTTGGGGAAGCCTCTCCCCCCGGGCAGGGCCTTATTTCTCAGCCTGTTCTCCAGGGAAGCAGACGCCCCGTGTTCAGCATTCTGGGGAAGCCCCCTGCGCTGGGCCTGAAAGCAGGCATTTTATCCTGGGCAGGCGGGGGAGTCATTGTACAGACTCTAAAAGATGCGAGTTTCTCCAGTGTGGAAAGACTCTGCTTCATTAAGTAAAGTTACAAAAAAAAAAAAAAAACCCTCTCCCGATTATTAACAACTCAGGAAGTACCATTCATTATACATCGACCAGTCATTGGAATACTTTCAAAATGCTTTTAAATGACATCCTAGAAAAGTTAAGCCAATGTTGTTTTCTATTTTTGCAGCATATAACTCTTCTTTCTCTGGGGAAGCTGAGGCCTAGCCATCTATTTAGAGATTTAAGACGGGGAAAGAAATCATGGTTTTTTGAATGGCCACAGATTCAACAAAAATTGCTACCTCTAATGTCAACTAGCAACTTCTGAAATTTAGGTTACCTTTGAATTATTAATGAGGTTGAAATAATTATTCTCTCATTCAACAAACATTTATTGAGCATCAACTATGTGCTAGGTTCTTGGTCTTAGCAAGAACAGTAAAGTAAGACCCTGCCTTCAGGAAGCTTCTATCCCGGAGTACAAAGAGAAGAAATCAACACATATATATTATATTAGGTAGTGATAAGTGGTAGAAAAAAATCAGAGATGGCGGCGGGCAGGACCGGGGGGAGGGTGAGTGTGTGAGAGAGTGAGCAAGTGTGTGAGAGAGTGTGAGTGGACATTAAGGTGGACGACCAAACCTGAGCAGTGCAGAGACGTGGAGCAAAGGTCCCTGTGCTGTGGACGGGAGCAGCTGGCTACCTCAGTAAGTGGCCCTTCAGGGCGCTTCTCCCTGCGCCACTGGGAGGTCCCACCATTTTGGAAGATCCCAGGTCTTCCCTGGGAGGAGGCAGTGGGAGCAGCTAGGGCCCAGCAACCTGAGCCCACCAGCACACCAGGCACAGTGGACACTCTGTGTCAACACAGACTGGTGCACAGTAGTGGAGCTCCCAAGGTGCCGATCACGGAAGCCACAGACAGCCCGGAGCCCAGCACCATCCCCCATAGTAGCAGCCCAATCAAAGTAGAGATATACCCCCAGCAACAGAAGCTGGGGAGCAGACATCCAACCCCAGGCAACAGAAGTACAGACCAGCAGCTGAGACCCATCCCCAAAAACTACAGCAAAAGCTGAGCAGGAGTTGAGCCCCAGGGGGCAGCAGCACTCCCCAGCCGCCAGCGGCAGGACCTGGGGCTCCACAGAGGCCTGTGCGGTTCAGTAGCTCACAAGAGCAGTGGGAAGCCTGAGCCCCAGAGAGACTGCTGCGATACAGCTGCCCACCTGCAAGAACTGCAGGGTGTGGGGGAACCAGAGAGGCCTGTGCGACCCAGCAGGGACTGTGCCATCCAGTTACCTGCTGGACCTGTGGGGTGCTGAAGCACCAGAGAGGCCTGTGCAACCCAGCAGGGACTGTGCCATCCAGGGACTGGGACCTACGGGGAGCTGAAGCACCAGAGAGGCCTGTATGACCCAGCAGCCCATAATATAGGCATAGAGCCAGGTCCCAAAAGGGACTGTGAAATCCAGTTACCCTGGGGACCTTCAGGGTGCAGGGGCACCAGAGAGGCCTGTGCGACCTAGCTGCGCACAAGATAGGCTTAGAGGATGTGAAAATGGAGGTGGAGTGAATAGAAGCTACACAGACAATCTCCCAGGACCAAACGGGAAATACAACTAAAATAAAGACAAATCCTTGGGAAAAAGCAACAGAAAAGTAGCAGGACAGGACCATATAAGCAGGGACACTGGTAGGATCTGCAGAGGCACGAGAGGGTGGTGGGCTGGGAGCCCATGGGAAGCAGCAGTCTTAGCTGTGAGCAGCACTTTTGGGGAATAAAGACCAAGCCCGCTCCACAGCACAGAGAGCCGGAACATAGCCCTGAAGTGGCAGCCACTCACCTGGGGGCTAAGATAGAGGGAGGTTAGACTGAGCTGGAACTCTGTGGGGACACCCGAGATTTGGAGAGCACTCAGAGTTTTTGCTGAGTTGCGGCCACAAAGGATGGTGGCCAGGGTGCTCCTTCCCCAAGCTGTGGGGAAAAGCAGCAGTGCCCCCAACTCGGAGATTTAGCCTTTCACAGGTGAGGCAAAGAAAAGCAAATTGAGGCTCAGTAACAACTAGCACCTATCCCATCCTCTGAAAATCCTCTTATGCAGAACACCAGGGCTTCATTCCAAGGCACTGAATAACAGACTACTAGCCACGAGGAAAAAGCTAGAGGATAACTGAACCTTCCCTGGGCTTTCAAATCTATCCAGGAAAGTAAGACTTGACAGTAGTGTTTAACGTGGGACCACCCAGGCTCATCCAAACCCAGTAGAGGAAGCCACAAACAGCAGAACACCAACACCCAGAGGGAAAATTTGGCAGGCTCCAAAACCCACTGAGATAGCCAAAATGGTGAAACAAAGAAACAAATCCCAAATTAAAAAACAAGAAAACTCTATTGAAGACAAGATAAATAAAATGCAGCTAAGCAAATTATTAGAGGTAGAGTTCAGAGCCATGATCTTGAGGAAGCTCAACAGCATCAGTAAGGACATCAGCACCATGAGTAAAGATGTAGAAACATTGAAAACCAACCAAGTGGGAATGAAGAATGACATAGGAGAAATTAAGAACACATTGGAGCCCTGGCCAGTTTGGTTCAGTGGTTAAAGCATCAGCCTAAGGTCCAGAGAGACATGGGTTTGGTTCCCGCTAAGGGCACGTACCTCAGTTGCAGTTTGTCCCCGGTCCTGGGTTGTACAGGTGACAACCACTACTCAATGTGTCTCTTTCACATCAATGTTTCTCTCTCTCACTCTTCCTCTCTCCCCCTTCTACTCTATCTGAACAAAAAACTGAAAAAATGTCCTCGGGTGAGGATAAAAAAAATAAAAGAAAAGAACACATCGGAAGAACTAACCAGTGGAGTAGAGGAAGCTGAGGACCGGATCAGTGAATTAGAAGATAGGGTAGAAAAAATCAACCAATCAGAAAACCAAAAGGAAAAAAAACAATTTAAAAGCAGAAAAACAGCTTAAGAGAACTGTGGGACAACTGGAAACGTAATAACATTTGCATCATATGAGTCCCCAAAGAGGAAGAAAATGGGCAAGGGTTAGAGAATATATTTGAAGAAATAGTGACAGAAAAATTTCTAACTTGGTTAAGGAAGAAGGCATTTAAGTTCAAGAAGCACAGAGAGCCCCAAGTAAGAAGAACCCAAACAGGCCCACACCAAGACATATAGTAATTAAAATGCCAAAAATTAAAGACAAAGAGAGAATCCTAAAGGCAGCAAGAGATAAGCAATAGGTTACTTACAAAAGAACCTTCATAAGGTTCTCAGCTGACTTCTGAACAGAAACACTACAGGCCAGAAGAGAGTGGCATGAAGTAATCAAGGTCATGAAAAACAAGGATCTGAATCCAAGACTACTCTATCCGGCAAGGCTATCATTCAAAATGCAAGGTCAAATAAAGAGCTTCCCAGGCAAAAAAAAAAAAAAAAAAGGCTGAGGGAATATAGTAACACCAAACCAGCACTGCAAGATATGCTAAAAAGACTGCTGTAATTAGTAGAAGAAATAGGAAGAAAAATAGAACGACACTAAACAAAAAAATGGCAATACATAAGTACATATCGATTATCACCTTAAATGTGAATGTTTTGAATGCTGTGATAAAAGACACAGAGTAGCTGACTGGATAAGACAGCATGACTCACATATATGTTGTTTACAAGAGACCCGCCTCACAACAAAAGACTCATATAGGTTGAAAGTGAAGGGATGGAAAAAAATCTTTCAATCTTTGCAAACAGAAAGCAAAAAAAAGCTGGGGTAGCAATACTCATATCTGATAAAGTAGATTTCAAAATGAAGGCCATAACTAGAGACAAAGAAGGCCACTACATAATATTGAAAGGATCTATCCAACAGGAAGATATAACCTTGGTAAACATATATGCACCAAATTTAGTAGCACCAACATATATTAAAGATCTTTTGGAAGATTTCAAAGGAGAAATCAACAGCAATACGATCATAGCAGGGGACTTCAATACCCCGCTGACATCACTGAATAGATCTAGACAAAAAATTAACAAGGAAACACAGACTCTAAATGAAGCACTAGATCAAATTAATTTAATATCTACAGAGAATTACACCCCAAAACTGTGGAATTCACATTCTTCTCGAGTGCACATGGGACATTTTCAAAGATAGACCACATGTTAGGGCACAAACTTAGTCTCTACAAGTTCAAGAAGATTGAAATCATATCAAGCATCTTCTCAGATCACAATGGCATGCAACTAGAAATTAGTTGCAACAAGAACATGCAAAGACATTTGAAAACATGGAGGCTAAATAGCATGTTATTGAACAATGAATGGGTTACCATGGAGATCAAGGAAGAAAATGAAAACTTCCAGGAAACCAATGAAAATGGACACACAACAACACAAAATCTATGGGATGCAGTGAAAGCAGTTCTAAGCGGGAAGTTCATAGCACTATAGGCCTACCTCAATAAGCAAGAAAAATTTCTAATAGACTATCTAACCTCACAACTTAAAGAACTAGAAAGCACACAAAAAGAAAACCCGGAGCAAGTAGAAGGAAGGAAATAGTAAAGATCAGAGCAGAAATAAATGACATGGAGACCAAAAAAAAATTCAAAGGATCAATGAAACAAAGAGCTTGTTCTTTGAAAAGATAAACAAGATTGATGAACCCTTAGCTAGACTCACCAAGAAACAAAGAGAAAGAACCCAAATACACAAAATCAGAAATGAAAGAGGAGAAATAATAACTGACACCACAGAAATACAAAGGATCATTAACAAATATTATGAACAATTATATGTCAACAAATTCGACAATCTAAGCAAAATGGACAAATTTCTAGAAACACATAGTCTCCAAAAACTGAACCAGGAAGAGATATAAAACTTGAACAGACCAATAACAACAAAAGAAATTGAAGATGTAATCAAGACTCTTCCAGCAAACAAAAGCCCAGGCCCACATGGCTTCACGGGGGAATTTTACTGAACATTCAAAGAACTAATACCCATTCTCCTCAAACTATTTCCAAAAATTCAAGAAGAAGGAAGACTTCCAAACTCATTTTATGAGGCCAGCATATTTCTAATTCCAAAACCAGAAAAAGACACTACAAAGAAAGAAAACTACAGACCAATATCCCTGATGAACATAGATGCCAAAATCCTGAACAAAATACTAGCAAATCAAATCCAGCAATACATCAAAAAAATTATTCACCATGACCAAGTGGGATTCATCGCAGGGATGCAAGGCTGATATAATATTTGCAAATCAATAAATGTGATACACCACGTAAACAAAATGAAAAATAAAAATCATATGATCATATCAATAGATATTGAAAAAGCATTTGACTAATTCCAGCACCCATTTCTGATAAAAATGCTTAGAAATTTTGGAATAGAGGAATAATATCTCGACATAATAAAAGCCATTATTGAAAGACCTACAGCCAACATCATACTCAAATGGGCAAAAACTAAAAGCATTTCCCTTAAGAACAGGAACAAGACAAGGATGC